>NC_045700.1:18058411-19274421 GCF_009834535.1 Camelus ferus
AGCTGACCATTTGACATTCCCACCAGCCGTGTATGAGGGCTCTGATTTCTCCATGTCCTTGCCAACACGTTACTGTCTTTTTATTATAGCCATCAAAGTGGGTGTGAAGTGGCCTCCATCTCACTCTAAGGATGAATAAACTGAAGACCAGAGACATGACCTGTACAGCCTTATGTGTTGCCTTATTCCCATCAGACCAAATGTCCTCTCTCTTTGACACTAAGAGACAAGCAGAGTCAGACTAGGAGAGTGATGCCAGAATAGGGCCAGGCTCCCTCACTTGCTGTGATGACTCCCACAGCTCCCCAGAGGTGGAGAATCACAGCTGTGGGCTTCAGGTGGGAAGGGGGGTCTCCCCACCCAGCCAGCAGTCTAGCTGGCATTTGCCAGGCAAAGTTGCAGGACTAAGTTTACTTTCTGAGCTTTCCTTTGATGGAGGAGAGCTTTAGCAGTGACATATGTCTGTTCCACCTACACATTTATTGAGAGCCTATTAGATGCTAGTCATCGTTTTACACATTGGAGGGACAAAGGTAAAATAAGATATGGTTTGAACCTAACATATTAACATATCTCCTCCGCATTATTCTATTGGATGTTAACAACTGGGGGAGATGCAGGACACAAGGGGAGTGCAGATAAGGGGCACTAACTGGTCTGGGAAAGGGGATCAGGACCCGAATGTCGGAGGGTCAAAGCGACGGTGGGAACCTTGCCAGGCCTACTCTGCACACCGAGGTAGGTGACGTGTGTGAGCAATTTCTCTGGATGGGTGTGAACAGCTTGAGTGACGTAGACACTCAACAGCACAGGCCTCTTGGA
Organism: Camelus ferus; assembly: GCF_009834535.1. Lineage (NCBI taxonomy): Eukaryota > Metazoa > Chordata > Mammalia > Artiodactyla > Camelidae > Camelus > Camelus ferus. The sequence goes on from NC_045700.1 coordinate 18,059,234, forward strand.
GCATTTTGACAGAGCTCAGCACAGGTGAGAAACCATTCTCGGGGTGCAGGCCGGTCAGCCTGGTGGGTAGCATGGCCTGTGTAATCCAAGCTGAGGATTTTTGCACATGTGGTCAGAGGCAACCATCGCCTACCTGAGCAATCACGTTCACAGTCACATACTGCGTTCTGACCTGGAGTGTGAGTTTATAAAGTGCTGGGCTCTCAGACTGGCTGTGTGGCTCACACCTCCCCCCAACACAGTGTGTATACCGCTCTCAGTTACTATCAGAACTAGTAGGTCTCTAAACAACTGTTACAAAAAAAAAAAAAGCAACCCATGCATGATTCATCTTTTCCATCTGGGTTTGTGAGTACCTCTTCTTTTACATTAGCCTTTGGCTTGTGTGGTTTTCTTCCTAGGTGCGCCTCTGCAAAACTGTGAAACAGGTGAGGATTTTTCCTTGGACCCACCTGCAAATCCCCCTGCTAATGGTCGAGGCTGGACAGTGCTACATGACACCCAGAGTGCTGCAGGCACTGCTGACTGTGTTCTTGATTTTAAATCTTGGTTTGGAAAGCTTTTACTCGTCAAAGTTGTGTTTCCACTGCTTGGGCTGGTAGAAATATCTGACGTGTTAATTTGGGTTTTTTTTGGTTTGTTTTTTGTTTGCTTGTTTGTTTTAGAAAAAGCCCAGCGATCTGGCAACCAAGGGTAATGGCACGTAAACATTAATGTCATTTGAAGCAAATGTCAGCCTATATTTATAATCAGTCATTCCTATGGGAGAATCCTGGTGAACCCTAGATTTTACACCTGGGAGAATGTAGGAACAGCACTCTTATTGGGCTGTAAGAGGGTGGCAGAGAAAGGTCCTGTTCAAAGCTTGAAAAAAAGATACTTAGATGATGTAATACTGATCAATGAAGAGATGACATTTTTCCTAAGACATATTTCATCACATTTGAAATAAAAATGATGAGATGGCCTTTGTCCATGTCACAGAATGTTACCATTTTAAAAAACTGGAATTGCTGGGTGGGTGCCATAGGCCCTTAAAAATAGGCATCACTGTCAGGGAAGAAGCCTCTTTCCTTTAGAGAATGAATATGACTTTCTCCTGAGTTGGAATGAGGGTTCATCTCTAGTGCGTCAGAATAGAGGCAACCTGTGTGAACCTGGTCTCCCTCTCTTTCCTCCAGAGGAGGAGGAAGTTTGTGGAAGGATTCTAGTGAAGGAACCAGCATCTTTGTTTCTCTGTCTCACCAGTGCTGGGTCAGTAGGTGGAAGACCAGAAGGAGGCTGGGAGGAGGCTGCAGAAACGTGGCCCATCAGGGAGGAGATGGGCAGGCTGTGTTTTGGGGGCTTCTGAAGTGGGAGTAGGGGTGTGGGGGGTCCTGGGGTGAACATCAGAGTGAGTAGTGGTCCTGCAAGTAAGCTCAGAAGTGAGGGGTGAGGGGTGAGGGAGATCTGGAGTTTGGTGTTTTCCCCTCCTTTCCTCTCTCTCTCCATCCATTCCTTCCCTCAACATTTTTTTTACTGAGGACCTCCTACATGTCAGAGACCATGGAAGGTACTGGTGTGTGAGAGATGTGTGAGCCAGGGCTCCTGTACTTTGCAGTAGGTCAAGCCAGAGATGTCCCTGAGGAGCATGTGGTCTGGGGAGAGGGTATGCTGAGTGCCAGTCTTACTTCTTGTTTTCGGGCACTGTCGGCGGTTTGTGAGTGATTGTGGTCACAAGAGCCCGGCATTTGCTCTCACTTGTCTTTTCCTGGAATTTAGTTTGCTCCACAAGTACCTGCTGTTTTTCCCCAATTCAGCTGGATCATCACTTCCCTGAGAATACTTCTGGACAGCAGACATAGATCACAGCTGTCATAATTCCCTGTTTCTGCCACTGCCTCCTGCATCTAGATGGTGAGGTCTTGACATCCGAGACCACGCCTTGCGCGTCTGGCATTCCTGCCATACAGGCAAAGACGGTGCTCAGCAATTGTTCTGAGTGGATGAATGAATAAACCTCAGATCTTGGATTTTGTTTCTCAAGCATCCATTGTTGAGGTCATTTTCTCCTTGATCTGCAGTTTCCTTGAGTCACCACCCAGCCATCTAGTTTAGCCAGGGCACCCAAGGAGAAGACTTGAAAGCCTTCTGGTTATACAAATATTTGTCCTGTTAGTTTTCTATTTCTGCAGTTACCACAAACGTAAGATGGGCCCCCTGGGCTGTAACTGACTCTTAGAGACTGTGAAATCCCAGGAGAATTTTTGGTGACACATGCTGACCCAAGGTGATGGACTCTACACTTAAGGAAAGTCATTGGAAGGAGAAAAAAAAAAAAAAAAAGAAATGGAATCAGAGGCTGGAAAAAAAAAAAGGTACCATAAACTTAGTGACTTAAATTAACACAAATTTATTATCTGACAGTTTTGGAGGTCAGAGATCTGATACAGGTCTCTATGGGCTAAATTCACGATGTCAGCAGGTGGGGGGAAGGTATAGCTCAAGCAGTCGAGCACATCTTAGCATGAACAAGGTCCTATGTTCAATCCCCAGTACCTCCTCCAAAAGTAAACCTGATTACCTCCCCCAGCCAGAAAAATAATAATAATTTAAATGCTCAATATCGCTAATTATCAGAGAAACATAAATCAAAACTACAAGGAGGTATCACCTCACACCAGTCAGAATGGTCATCATTCAGAAGTCCACAAACGATAAATGCCGGTGAGGTTGTGGAGAAAAGGGAACTCTCTTACACTGTTGGTGAGAATGTCGCATGGTGCAGCCATTATGGAAAACAGTATGGAGATTCCCCAAAAGACTAGGAATAGACTTACCATATGATCCAGCGGTCCCAATCCTGGGCATATATCCAGAAGGAACCTTAATTCAAAAAGATACATGCACTCCAATGTTCATAGCAGCACTATTTGCAACTGCCAAGACATGGAAATGACCTAAATGCCCATCAACAGATGACTGGATAAAGAAGCTGTGGTATATTTATACAATGGAATGCTACTCAGCCATAAAAAATAATAAAATAATACCATTGCAGCAACATGGATGGACCTGGAGATTGTCATGCTAAGTGAAGTAAGCCAGAAAGAGAAAGAAAAATACCATATGATATCACTACATGTGGAATCCAAAAAAAAAAGGAACTTATTTGCAAAACAGAAACAGACTCTCAGACATAGAGAACAAACTTGTGGTTACTAGGGAGGCGATAAATTGGGAGTTAAAGATTTGCAGATACTGATATACATAAAATAGATAAACAACAAGTTCATGCTGTATAGTGCAGGGAACTATATTTGATATCTTGTAGTAACTTATGGTGAAAAAGAATATGAAAACGAATGTATATATGTTGATGTATGACTGAAGCATTGTGCTGTACCCCAGAAATTGACACAACATTGTAAACTGACTATACTTCAATAAAATATATATATACAACAAACAAACAAACAATGTGAGCAGGGCTGCCTTTCTCTGGCAGCTCTAGAGGAGAGTCTGTTTCCTCACCTTGGCAGCTTCTCGAGGCCATCCTTGCTGCTCACCCACGGCTGCCGCTTCTTCCTGTTGCTTCTTCCAGCAGCAGTGGGTCCAGTCCTCATGATACCATCTCCTTGGGTTACAGAACTCAAATCCAGCTGCTCGCAGCTCACAAAATCAATGCTTGAGAGAGACAAATGTTGGTAGGAAGGACAGTTGCTTTTAATTGGAACGCTGGCAATGTCGGGAGATGGGGGCTCAGTTTCCCCCAGAAACCATCTCTGAAGATTCTGCACAGCCATTAAAGTTTTAAGGGGAAAAGGGGAAGTGATCATAGTTAACCATTGAGCTAGGGGGTCAGAGTCGTCGCCACCCCCACTGCGTGCAGGCTTGTTGACTTGTGATCTTTCTTTAGATGCTGTCTTGTTCACAAGGGTTGTTCACAAGATGACTGAAGGAGAAGCTAGGGAAGAGATCTGGTCATCTGTTAATTACTTATTCTCCATTTCTACTTCTTCGATAAATGGTAAAAACCAACAGGTTAGGCAAGGTATTGTGTGATCAAAAGATATGAAGTGTGTGCTAGGGCGAGAGATGAGTAGGGCATGGGGGCTCCTGGTTTAAGATTAGTGACAAGACAGAAGGGGCGTCCTGCAGAGAGCTCTTTCCTGCCAAAAGCTGCTTGTACCTGGTTTTCTCTCTTCTGCCTCCCTCTTCCACTTACTAAGACCCTTCTGATGACATTGGGCCCACCCCAGGTACAGGATCATCTCCCCATATCAAGGTCAGCTGATTAGCAAACTTAACACCATTTGCAACCTTAATTCCTCTTCACCAGGTAACCTATCATATTCACAGATTCTGGGGAGTAGGATGTGGACATCTCGGGGGACTCATTATTCTGCCTGCCACAGCCTGTGATACATTTCAAATCCCAAATACAGAATCTTTTGTTTACTTATCTATCTTACTCCATTTGGGCTGCTATAACAAAATACCATAGACTGGGTGGCTTATAAACAATAGAAATTTATTTCTCACAGTTCTGGAGGCTGTACCAAGACCAAAGCCCTGGCAGGGTTGGTATCTGGTGCAGGATGTCTTTTTAGTTCATAGGTAGCCGTCTTACTGCCGTATCTTCACATAGTGGAATAGGGCAAGGGAGCTCTCTGAGGTCCCTCTTATAAGGGCACTAATCCCATTATGACCTAGTCACCTCCTAAAGACCCCACCTCCTGGCACCATCACATTGGGGATTAGTTTTCAACAGATGAATTCTGGGGGGACAGAAACATTCAGCCCAGAGCACTCACATTACCACTAGCTCGCATCTATTTTTCTGAGTAACTGAGAGTTAACTGCATAAGGTCTTGCCATCCAAGCCAAATACCAGTGTTTGATCCAGAAAGAACCAGATAGGTGCTTTGGGTCTTCACCTCCTTCCACAGATGTGGGCATGGCTGAGACTTGCCAGGCTCTGGCTTCTCTTTGGCTCTGAGTCAGCACCACAAGGAGGTACTTGACCACAGATGAGCCATTTCTGGGGTCAGGATGACTGTTGATAATGACAACCCACTGGCACTCTTCTGCACATATCCTTTCAATTACTACCATCACCGAAGTGTAGGTATCATCGTCCCCAGGTTCAAATGAGAAGATCAGGGTTAAGTCAAATAGAGTAACTTGCCCCAGGTCACAAAGTAAGTGGCAAAGTTGGGTTTAGAGCCTGGGCTTGCCTGATCTCGCTTTATTTATGGTCAGCCCTGGGGAAACAATTTCTCTTAAAAGTTTTCCCAAATGATCGCTGTCAGTCCTCAGGGAAGAGGCTGCACGTTAGAATCACCTGGTGTGCTTTTAAATAATACCAAGGGCCTGCTTCAAACCAATTGTATCAGAATCTTTGGGAGTGGGACTTGGTCACCTGTATTTTATTTTATACATTTACTTCATTTTGTTTCTTTTCATCTTTTTGGTTCCCTAGTCACTATATTGTGTGGTTAGGGTTAAGAACGGCTGCTTTGGGCATATTGTGTGTGCTTCCAGAACCCAGTTTTGCATCAGTCTGTATCCTTAACCTCTGCCCAGAGCTGCCCTCCTTGTATTCTGTGGCTGAGAAGGAAGAATTCAGCAGGTGAGGTTTCTGTAGTTTCCTTGGGGCTGCATGGCCCTTTTTTGCTGCTGAAGGCCTCAGTTTAGCAAGAGCTTCTGTTTAAGTGTCTTTTGCCCTGTTCTGACTTGGCTGCCACAGGTAGATGCCTTTGCCTGGGTACCTGTGTTCACCCAGATGAACAGGGAAGCAGAGACAGGGGCCCACTGAATGCAGGAGTAACACTCTATACTTCGCAGGAATCTAAGTACCTCATTTTCACTCCCTTACTCCCCTTTCCTTCATTGATTTTATGGTGGAATAAGTTCTCAGTACCAGCAGCACATAGTAATTTGCAAAGACAGTGATTTAAGTTTCTCCTCTGACTTCTTGTTGGTTTAGTAAATCCACCTAACACTTTAGAGTGGAAATAACTTGATCGCTTGCCCGGAACAGCAGACATGAGCTGTTTCCAGAAAGAGCAGACAGTTGTGGTGGGGCGGGGTTTTAACCCGTTTCTGTCACAAGTTTTCTCTTAAACGTCACAAAGGTGATTAACATTCTGTGCTTTCACTGCAAAAGTGATGACCCTAGGAGGGACGGGGGAGGCACCTGGGGACTCCTCAACTTTTAGGCCAGATGGTATGTTAATATGTAAAAACAGTTTCTTATTCACCAAACACTTCAAAAAAAAAAAATGCAGGCGATTAAAGAAAAGAATAGAATAGACCCTGATGTATCCATCACAGAGTTTAAACAGTAGTTGTTATTATTATTTTTTGCCACCTTTGCTTTAGAGTTCTTAAAAGAGAGAAATGAAAGTTAATATCCACACAACTATTACCCCATCTTTTTCTCCTCTCTCCCTCCTTCCCCAAAGGTAACCACTCATTTGAATTTGACGTATGTTATTCTCATGAATGTCTTTGTATCTAACTACAATTTATGTTCTCATAAATGATCATGCTACATTGTTTTGTGTTTTAAAATGAATGTGTATTTCCTTTTCCTTTCTTTCTTTTTATGATTTGCAAAATCCTTCCCTGTCCCTGATTCATAACAGATATTTTCCTTATGTTTTATTTTACAAGTTTTGCAGTTTGGCTTTTTCACATTTGTATCTTTAATCCATTGAGAATTAATTTTGAGGGAAAGTATGAAGGAGGAGCTGAATTTTATTTTCTTCATCCTTCCTTCAAGAGTTCACCCATTCCCTCTTATAATGTCATCTGTGTCATATGTCTGGCTTTTGTGATGTACACCCCTTTCATGCTCTGTATTTAGTTCTCTTGGTGAAGATGTCTATTTCTATACCAATACCACATTGTTTTAATTACTATAACCTCACAAGTTATTAATGATTATTTTAAATGTAGATATATGTACCACAGAATTCGCCTTATTAAATGTAAAATTGAGGTCATTCACAAAGTTGTGCAACTACTGTCACTAATTCCAGGACACTTTTATCACTCCAAAAGGAAACCCTATACACATTAGTAGTCACCCCCTACCCATTTCTACCCACTAGCTCTTGGCAACCACTAATCTACTTTCTGTCTCTATCGATTTGCCCATTCTGGACATTTCATATACATGGAATTGTATGAAATGTGGTCTTTTGTGTTTGGCTTCTTTCACTTAGCGTTTTTCAAGTTTCATCCGTGTCATTGCTTGTATCAGTACTGCATTCTTTTTTATGGCTAAATAATATTCTATTGCATGGGTACATCACATTTTATTTATCCATTCTTTAGTTGGTGAACATTTGGGTTGTTTCCCCTTTTTCTGGCTGTTATGAATAATGCCACTTTGAACATTCATGTGCAAGTTTTTGTGTGGACATGTTTTCACTTCTCTTGGGTATAGTGCCTAGGAGTGGAATTGTTGCCTCAGATGATAACTTTATGTTTGGCATTTTGAGGAACCACCAAAGTAGCTGCACCACTTTACTTTCTTACTGGTAGTATATGAAGGTTCCAGTTTCTCTGCAGCCTCACCAGCACTTGTTATTGTCTTTGTTTTCGATAATAGTCATCCTAATGGGTATAAAGTCGTATCTCATTGTGGTTTTGATTTGCATTTCCCGAGTGTCAAGTGATGCTGAACTTACTTTCATGTGCTTATTGGCCATTTGCATATGTTCTTTGGAGAAATGTTTGTTCCAATCCTTTTGCTATTCAGTAAATGATGCCTTCATTTTACTTCTTCAAAACTGTGTTACTATTCCAGGCCCTTCACTCTTTCATATGAATTTTATGATGAGCTTATCCTATGCAAAAATTCATTGGGATTTATAATGGAACTTGAATTTATAGATTAATGTGGGAAAATTGATTTCTGCAAAGGTCCATAAATATGGCGAATATCATTAGTTGCCCCAGTTTCTGTACCAGTTCTGGAATACCTGCCTCCAAATTATTACAGAAAGAAAGAGAAAGAGACTAACAGATTAAACCACTGTTATTTCAAAATCTCTATTTATATCCAGTCAAATCCATATCCCAAATAACAAATGGTACATCTCTCCATTTATTTAATTTCTCTAAGTGGATTCTTAAACTTTTATAACATGCTTTCTTCATATGTGTTTCTACATCATTTGTTAGACATATTTCTATGCTCTTTATAGCTTTTGTTGCTATTGTTACATGCATCTTTTTCAAAATAATATTTTCTGTCTACTGCGAACATGGAAGAACATTACTGACTTTGTGTATTGTTTGTATGTGCCAGCAAATTCACTGAATGTTCTTATTAGTTCTGTCAGTTTGTCTATAGATGTTTTTCACTTTTCTGTGTTGATCAACATTACTTGGGAATTATGACTTTTATCTTTTTTTCTAATCCTCACATTTAACAATTTCCTTTTCTTGTCTTAACTGCACTGGTTAACATTGACAGTACAAGTTTGTATAGAAGCAATAATAGCTGATATCTTTATATTCTTCCTCATTTTAAAGGGGGAACTCTAATTTTTACCATTGTTATGTTTGTGATTTGTTGTTTGATAGATTTTCTTTATCTAGTTAAAAAGAAATCCCTGTTACTTCTACTAAGAATTTCCTCCCCGGAATGGGAATTTAATTTTATCATCTGCTTGTTTTTGCTCCTATACCATTTCTTTTTCTTCTTTAATTTTTGTTGGGTGGATTATCTAAATAGGTCTTTTTTAAAAAAAATTCTTTCTTTTAAAAAATAATCTATCTATATATTTAAATCTATATATTTTAAATCTCTATATATATAACTATCTCTCTCTATACACACACACACACACACACACACACACACACACATATATATATATTTTTTTTTTTTTTGCATGGGGAGGTAATTAAGTTTATTTATTTATTTTTAGAGGAGGTGCTGGGGATTGAACCCAGGACCTTGTGCGTGCTAAGCATACACTCTACTACTTGAGCACACCCTCCCCCCTTAAATAGGTCTTCTGATTTTAAACATTCCTAGGATGAAACCTACAATCAAGATTTTTTTGTTCATTGCTAAACTTAGTTTGATAGTTTATAAAATTTTTCTGTGTGCTTATGTTTGAAAGATTGACTTATGGTTTTTGATTCTCACACTGTCTTGTCTGGTTTGGTATCAAGGATGTGCCATTCTCATAAAATGACTGGAGGGCATTTCCTCTTTTTCTGTTTTGTGAAACATTTTGAATAAGATTGAAAATATCTGTTCCTTTAGTGTTTGCTAGAACTTACGCATGTAATCATTTGAGGTTGAGGTTTTTTGTGGATATGTTTATATATATGTATGTGCATGTGTGCTTGTGTGGGGATAAATTTTAAACTGTTGAATCATTTTCTTTACTGATTACAGTTCCATTAAAATTTTATACATCTTCTTGGACAGTTTTGGTAAATTATAGTTTTCAATATTGTATCTTGAATCTAAACACTCAACGTTGCTCATAGTTTTATTGCTCATAGCATTTTGTTGTGACTCTGACAATCTCTACTGTAGGTGTAACTAGCTTCCTTTCTATTTTCTTTATTGGTGGTTTATGTGTATGTGTGTAATTTGTAAATCAATCACCGTTTTCTTAATCTTGTCAGAGGTTTGTTTATTTTATTTTTAAAATAAAAACTGTTTTATTGATTTTCTACTGTTTCTCTTTAAAATTTCCTTTATTATCCAGTTTTTGATTGGGGGAGGGTTACTCTGTTGCTCTTTTCCCAACTTTTTGAGTTGGATGCTTAATTCTCTAATTCTCAGTCTTCTTAAGTTCTATTATATGCATTATAAAAAATTACCTTTAAGTACTGCATAGCTACATTCCCCACACCTTGATATATGGTATTTTCATTTACTTTCAGCACAAAATATTTTCTAATATTTATTCAGATTATTTCACTCACTCATGAATTATTACCAAACATATGATTTGAATGGTTACCATTATTGGTTAGAGATTTGGATAGGATCTATAAATGTTTATTTGAACAGGCTTGCTAATCGCATTCTTTAAAACTTCTACAGGCTGCCTGCTATTCAACTTTTCCAAAGGTTTCTTCTTTATTTTTTAATCAGATATTTAATTACTTTAAATACTACACGGTGTTTTAGAAATTCTTTTTCAGATTTTAATTCCATTATTTTAGGTTCTTGAGAATCTAGTCTTATATTTTTTTACTTGGTTCTTCATATAACATGTATTTATTGAGCATATGCTATAGACCAGACATTGTTCCAGGATCTGAAGATAATACAGTGAATTAAACAGAGAAAGACTTTATCCTCATTAAGCTTATATTCTAATGAGAGAGAGAGAGATACAATAAATACATATTGTGAGGTAGTTAAATGCTGCTAGTCTTGTATTTATTGTGTGTTCTGCCTTGTGTATATGTTAGATCTTTTCTTGTGGATTTTGAACATTTTAATTGTGAGCATATACTTATTAGCTCTTTTTCCCTCCCTGAATTCCTTGTGGTATTAATGGTTTTGCTTTTTTCAAGAGCCTCAGAGTTACCCTGGTATAGGATCCATTCTTCTGCTGATTTCACCACTGAGGAGTTCCTAGAAAATGTGGGTAAATTTGAGCCTCACGTCTGCCTGAGATTTCTAATTCCCTAAGGAGATGTGTTTGCTCATCTAGAATCCGGAGACAGACTTCTTGTTTATCTGTGCTGATAGATTTTGTTCTAGTCTATCTTTTCAGAAGATACCACTTTTCCAGAGTTCCAGTTTGGGAGTTCTCAATTCCAGCTCTCCAGTCTTGCATTGGGTCCAGCATCTTTTCTCTCATTGTTTAAAACTCAAGCCATTGTGTTATTCACTCTATGGTAACCACAGCCTTACTAACATCTATGCTGCCTCTCTGGTGTCATGCTCCTTTTTGGTACCTGAAATTTTCCCCTTATTTTTCTCTTGTGAGTCTAATAATATATTTTAAATATATTTTAAAATTTATATTTTATCAGCAGTTCTTAGTTTTGAAGCAAGTGGTTTTGTTGTTGTTATTGGTGCTATCTTAATCTTCCGTATTTCCAAAACTGGAGCCGTCCTTAGAATTTTTTCATTGTGAAAGGTGGAAGTTTCAGGACACCACAAGACAAATCCCTATTTGTTTCCTATTGAATTTAACATTCCAACAATATTTAGATAGGCCCTTCACTGCATGGGCCTGAAGGAGTCATCATCACTGCTCGTGTGGCTCTTGTGGAAAACCTTGGTGGAGGTCAGCAGCCTATAGTGGGACCTCTGGAGGGAAGGAATCTCCAGACAGTTGTTCTCACAGATGGAGGAGATATTTTATCTCTTTCTTTTAACACCTCTCCTGGGGCTAAAACAGCAGACTCATGATGAAATGTAATTGAACTGCTTTCCTGGTGAAGTCCCCTTTGACTTCTGCCCATGGGGAGACGCTGTTAGGACATTTTTGTTTACTTATTCCAGAAGGAAAAGAAAAATCTCCCTGATTAAAAGAGAGAGTGAGCAGGATTCCCAAATGAGGAGTCTTCAGGAGAGAATCTTCTGTTATTCATTCTCTCTATTCAAATATACAGATACCTTATGGGAAAATGTAGAGGCCTTAGTAGGCATTCCTTGCTTAAGAAAGATGATCACATTGATTAAAAATCTCTATTCTTGTAAATAGGAACAATTATTTCACAGCAGATGCCAGAAAGCTAAAGGGCTTTCCCATAACAACCAGGAGTAATAATGTAACAAAAAGAACTATAATTTTAGTGTCTCTTAAGTGCTTGTCTTGATTGTCTTGATGCTAGGAATCGAGAGACAGAAGGTAGTCTCTGCCCTCAAGGAGTTCACTGTCTAGCAGAAATGAATAGACAATCACCAGAGAGTTAAAGGAATGATACAATCAATTTTTAAAAAATTGATGGATTATTGTTCATGAAAATTAAAATTTTTTGGTTTTCAAAAGACTACATTAAGCGAATAAAAATGCAAACCACAGATTGGGAGAAAATATTTGTAAATCATATATTTGATAAAGGACTTGTGTCAAAAATAAATAGAGAACCCTCAAAATGTAATAAGAAGAAAACAGTAATGGAATTTTTTAAATGGGCAAAAGATTTGAAGAGACATTTCACCAAATAAGATATGTGGATGGTGAAAAAAACACATGAAACAATGCTCAACATCATTTATCATTAGGAAAATGCAAATTAAAACCATAAAATACCATGACAGACCTATTAGAATGGCTAAAATGAAAAAGACTGACCATATTAACTGTTGGCTAGGATGTAGAGAAACTGGAACTCTCATACACTGCTGGTGGGAATGTCAAATGGTACAACCACTTCGGTAAACATTTTAACAGTTTCTAAAAACACTTACTCCTACCATGTGTTCATTTCAGTCATGCGTATTACCCAGGAGAAAAGGAAATAATGTCTGTAAAGAGATTTCTACACAAATGTTCATTAGAAGCTTTATTTATAATAGACTCAAATTGGAAACAACCTAAATATCTATCAACAGGTGAATGGATAAGCCAACTGCAGTACATCCATACAGTGGAATACTACACAGCAATAAAAAGGGATGAGCTATTAATACACACAAGATGGATGAATTTCCAAATAATTATACTGAGGATGAGAAAGGACAGACAAAAAGGAGTCTGTGCTCCATGAGTCTTTTAAATAAAACTCTAGAAAATGCAAACTAATCTGTAGTGATAAAAAACAGATCAGAGGTTGCTAGGGGGATGGGGTTGGGGCAGAGGAATACAAAGGATCAATACAGAAACTTTTAGGGGTGATGACTTTATTATCCTGATTGTGGTGGTACTTTCCTGGGTGTATACTTATGACAAAATGTATCAAATTGTTCACTTTAAATATGTGCAGTTTACTGTAGGTCAATTATACTGCAATAAAGTTCCTTAAAAATAGAGTAAGTGCCTTGGAAGAGGTGAGTTCAGGGTGCTATCAATAGACAGTACCTGGGAGAGTTCCTTAGCTGAAGCTACCCAGTGGTCAGGGAACAGGGCATGCCTGACCTGAGATTCAGAATTTGAGTCTCTGTTATTCAGAGTTAGCGGGTGAAGAAGGGCAAGAGGGGCAGAGAGCAGCTCTGTACATTGAGGCTACACCAAATGTGAAGATTCCAAAGCATATAAGTGTGTGGTGTATTTAGAGACTTGCACATGGGCTGGCATGACTGAAACCTAGAATGCTCATGAGAGGAGGGGACAGGAGAGGGAAGCCAAGTAATGACTCTCAGATTTCTTTCCAGTTCTGTGAGCTTATGAAATTCTCATTATAATATGCCACCTACTTGTGTAACCATCTTGTCCAGATATCCCCATCCCTAAACACAGAACGGGGTCACATCCCCATTTATGTGCAAATTGCAATCTGCCATGTTCTTCCTTTCCAAGACACTTTTTTGACATCTACTGCCCCACAAGCCGACCCCAGAAGCCACCTTCATTTTCCTGTTCCTGTTTTGGAGTTCTGCCCACTGCGAGAACTCAAGAGTTTGTGCCAAACTTACTGAAACACTGGGTGTGCCCCAAACTACCAGACTTAGGTGCCAGAGCAGAGAGAAAATCTTGTCGTGCATTTGCATTCTGTCAGCTTAGCTCAGCAAGAATGACCTTTCCCAGGATCCCTTTATCTTTTTAGGTTCAGGTTAGCATTGCTCAGGAGAGATGTTTTGCGTGAGATTTGGAAGGCAGGGCTGAAGCAGCAGCCATTTTTCCCACTCTGATGGTCAGCGCAAGCACTGGGGCAGCTCACTCACGTTTATCCCTGGTCTGCTCTCTGGTTGGAGCAGCTCCCTCCAGCTCCTCTGCTTCTGTGTGCCCTTGGCCAGGTGCACGTGCAGCTTTGAGGTGAAGGTGACCAGTGACTCCTGCAGATCGCCGAGGGTGTGGAGGCTGGAGGCAGTGGGAGATGAGTGCAGGTCCCCATTTGTCCTCGCTGTTGTCCACATCCATCTTTCCTCCTTGACTGATAGTCTAGCTGATCTATACCAAATTCAAGTTTAGCACCAGATGCAGACGCAACATCCTGCAGAGACTGCTTCCCTGCCTCCCATAGCTGGGTGAGTTCTGTCTCCTGTTGTAAGTGCGTTATTCCATATCACTCACGGGGACTCTGCTTCTCTGATTGGACCCTGACTTAGATAGGTCTCCCTCCCAACTTTGGGTTACCTGGACCCATGAACAGCTCTGCTTTGTTAAAACCTTTATACGGCCTCTCATGAAAGCAGTGTCCAATGCCTGACCATCACCCTTACAACCAGAGACTCAAACTACAGGGCTGACTGGGGGAGAGGTGCCAAGACAAACTGTTCGTTTCCTCTCTTCTCCCATCCCCACCCCAACCAAATGCCTTCCTTCTCTCGCAGTTAATAACAACAAAGCTCCCTGCATGTCCCTGGGCGTGAACAGATGTCCCGTGTGGGCGTGAGTGCTGGTGGAGGGCTGCTTGGCTCTCCCCACCCGCTGCCTGGGGCCTGGCTCAGACCGCCCCCAGTGCCCTCCTGGCCATGAGTACCTCCCCCCGGAGGCTTTGATTCTCCTGTTCAAAGAGTACGAACAACTTGACCCTTTTCTCATATGTCTTTGTACTCATTTCCTTTCCGTGGTGCTGTGCCAGAATTCTGGGACCGATTAGGCCTCCATGAGAATGGAGCAGACTCGGGGAGCAGAGGGATTTCACCGCTTTTGAAGGTCACGCAACAGTGTTTCTAGTAAACGTGAGTCTACAGGGCCCAGCAAGTAAGAAAATTCTCAGGATAGAAGAGGATGGACTAGAAATGAGTAATTAGAAGACCTGAGCTCAGATCTTCCCGCGTGACTCCCTCAGATTCTGGGCAAGTCTCTTTTGTCCTGCCTGTGTCAAGAAGGTCCTGTAGAATTACAGTATTTCCTTCCCACTGGCCACACAAGACATTGTAAATATGACAGAGGACATACTCTGAGGCTGGAAAAGCCGTGTTATCTGGTGCAGCCATTTCTAAACTGACTGACCACTGGATCCCCTCAGTTGGGTGACTATTCCTCCATAATTGTTAGAAACCAACACAGCTTTCCAGCTCTACCTCTTCCTCCCCAAGAGTTTAACCCAGTAGGCTGGACTGTGACACGGAATCTGGACTTTAAAAACAAAACCAAAAGACAAAATTCTGCAGGTTATTCTGATGATAAACCAGATCTGGAAACAACTGATCTAGTGGACTCATCTGGTGAGGAAAGGGTCTTAACAACGTTTAGGGCTTCTGTTGCCAAGTCCAAGGAAAATGGAATCAATTAACCAGATAATAACAACACAGAAACAGATTTTCGTTAAAATTATGTGAACCACAAGTAACTATTTCTGCGACATTTGGGTGGAAAACATGCTGACGAAGCAAAAAAAAACCCTCACCTCTTTCAATTTGGAGCAAGCCTCTGGAAAAGGTGACAGTGGTGGGAGGTTGAGCAGAGACAGAAGAATTGCATTTTTTTTTTAACAATTTTGCTCGCACCGTGGTTGCCACACATTCTGGATGTGCGGGATGTTTCTTTCATAAATGTTCATGGCTAAGAACTCACACCTCACTAACCATGAAGCCCCGTTTTTAACATGCAAAATGATGCCTGTTACTTATAATACATCGTGCTTTGGCTAACTACGAGGGAAGAGATTTGGGGACACTGCTCCTTTTGTTTAGAATGTAAACATTTTCCTTCGTGTTCAGTTTCTTTGTGACTAAGATGGCTATATATCCCAGATGCTTTGGGGCGGTGGGTGGGTCTGTGGATTTATTATTCTGTCCCATTGACTGCTCCCATCTGAGCAGTCAGCGGCCCTGTGTTTCCTAATTTGAGTGCGGGAAATGTGGTTCTGTCTTTAGAGACTGAACGGAATGCACACTGCCCTGCTCTGGGTGTGTGTTCCAGGCTCTGCCTTTGCTGGGTGGGGAGTGTCTTCAGTGCCAGGTTGGGAGGGAAAAGCTGTAGCCTGTTTTGGTTCCATTGAATGTATTAGTCTGTGGCTTATTGTCCTGCTCTAGGTAGTCACCCCAGAGGAAGGCAGGTCTGTGGACCCAGTCTGACGTCTCCTGTGAACACCGGCTAAGCCCTGCCATCACGGGGCTGCACAAATTATAAAGGCTACCAGTGACTTTAGAGCAACCTTCCAAAAAGGAAACATGTTCAGAATGCAGGTTCTCTACCTGCACAGCAGAGAAAACAGACCGTGAATTCCAAACTGCCCGTCCCTGCTTTTCCACTTTCCAAATAAAGAAAGCAACTGTTGTTATTAAGGTAGAGTCTCCCCTGCTCCTTTAAAGAGAAAGGAATTCATTCTTAGTTTTTTTTTAATTGAAGTGTAGTCAATCTACAATTTTGTGTTAATTCCTGGTGTACAGCATAGAGATTGATTTATACATATATATATATATCCTTTTCATATTCTTTTTCATTGTAGGCCATTGTAAGGTACTGAATATAGTTCCCTGTGCTATGTGGTAGGACCTTCTTGTTTATCTATTTTATATATAGTAGTTTGTATCTGCAAATCCCAAACTCCCAATTTATCCCTCCCCACTCCCTTCCCCCCGGTAACCATAAGTTTGTTTTCTATGTCTGTGAATCTGTCTTCTCTGTTTTGTAAATAAATTCGTTTGTGTCTTTTTTTTTTTTTGATACCACTTTTTTTTTTTTTTTTTTTTAGATTCCAAATCATTCTTGATTTGGTTTTAGTTATTTTTGGATCAGGCAATATTTTGAACCAAGGTTTGAAATGTTAGTTGGGGGAGGCCTTAAAAATAAGTATAGCATCCAAGACCTAAAAGAGAGTCTGGAAATGGAGACAGGTGAGTCCTGTCCCTGGGGCGGAGGTTCTCAAAGTGTGGTCTCCGCACCAGCAGCAGCAGCAGCAGCAGAGAACTTGTTGACATGAACATTCTTGGCCCCCAGCCCAGACCTGCTGAATCAGAAACTCTGGGGTGGAGCCTCAAAGTCTGTGTTTTCAGATGATTCGGATGTAGGTCAAGTTAGAGCACCACTGTGTCAGGGAATAGAAACCACTACTGGACAGATGAGAAGGAAAGGCATCCAGCATCCATTTGGTTCTCCCTGTACTCATCCCTCTCCCTGTGCCATTTAGTCAGTAAACAACGCATCTTCACTGAGCGACTGCTCCTGGGCCTCCACGTCTCAGATGGTGTGGATACAGGGTTGTCTGAGAGTGTGCATCTCCAACAATTTCCCAGCTGATGCTGATGCTGCTGGGTCTGGGGACTGCATTTTAGGAACCCTGGTTTAGAGAAAAGAGCAGCAGGCCCAGAAGTGCTTGTGGTTTTCAGCTGGACGGTACAGTTCAGGCCTCTCGGATCCGTGGGGCGGGTGGTGAGACCTGCTCCCCGACCCTCCTGCCTCTTACCGCGGGCACTTGGGATATGTGTTTATTCCCATTGAACTCCAGTCCGTTACAAAGAGATTGAAATAACATGCTGTGATTTCATCACCTGAAGGTTAGGCAATTCAAAAGCCAAAGCACCCAGGCGATTATTAAAGGGCCTTCAAGAAAACTGTCGACAGGCTCGGAAATTTGGGCCATGCCTGAAAAGACCTGCTTTGTGCTCTGAGTCATCTCAGCTCTATCAGTAGTGCCGGCATGTGGCACGTCCCCCTCGTGTTTAATTTGCCATTTACAAGTTTGGTTGGTCCAATGAATCTAAACAGTCCTAAAGCAAAGAATAAGTAAGAGGGACAGCAAATCAAACTGGATCTCAGGGGGGAAGGTATAGCTCAGTAGTAGAGTGTGTGCTTGCTTAGCATGCGTGAGGTTGTGGACTCAATCCCCCAGTACCTCCATTAAAAAGAGAAGAAAGAAATCTCAAAGCCGTGAGCAGAACTCTTATCGCAGATTAGGATATAGATGTCTGCTTTGATGTCATAGGCAGTCCCTCCTCTCTGCTGACTGTAAAAAGTGCCCCCTGATTAATTTTCTAGCCAATGTTGTCTGGAAAGGTAAGAGCTGGGTTTTACTTTGCAAAAATCTGAAGTCTTCTAGATAGAGCGAGTGGGGCCAGTCTGGGTGGTGGCTGAAACTCCAAAGCTTTGGGGTGAAGCAGAGTTTGCTTCCAAATCCTTTCTACCTTGTGGCAAGTTATTTGATCTCTCTGGATCTCATTGTCTTCACCTGTCAATTTGGGACAGGGCCACCTACTCATGGGGTAGTTTTAAACTCAAATGAAAAAAAGGTAGACAGGTACACAGTAGGTGCTCAATATTCAGGAGTTCTTCCTAAACTCTCAGTTTCAGGGGCTGGGCCAGAAGAGGCAGGGAGACCAGCATCTACACTGACAGTCTCCAGGCGCCGGCCTTCTTCTCCCTCTTTAGGTAGCTGTGTGTTAATAGTGTGAGTACAGGAGTCCTGGGGTGGGGGGAGCACCCCCGGGGCTTGTAGGAGCTGTTACTCCCAGGACCGCAGACACGCTGGTCACAGTGGAGAACCAAACACAAGACTTCACTACAGAACTGACCGCAGTGGCCCCTGAGGACTTGGCTGAAATGAGATGTACTCAGTTTGTAAAGGGATGTCCCATATGCGTGGTAAGTGCGTGCTCCGGACAGGCACTGGGTTTGCAGGAGGAGTTCCTCCTGGGAAAGTGGCTGAGATCAAGGATGGTGGCAGAGCAATTAGGAGGGAGGATGGGAAGGCCTGGGTGGAGGCGGCTGCGGAGGCATTGAGGGTCCGGGCTGTGATGTGGCTGGGAGAGCAAGAAAAGCAGTGGCTGGGAGAGCAAGAAAGCAGTGTCTGGAAAAGTGTGGATGGTGGGTGTGGGACACTGGAGATTGGACTTAGAATTTTTCTGAAGAAAGACCCCTCTGGGTGAGTCCTACAGTGAAACACTTTTCATGAATCATGGGTCAGTTCTCCCACATGGCCCTGTGACTTAGTGAGTTTATCACTGTGTGAGTGAGAATCCAGGAGAGGGAAAAATCATCTCGGAAGCCATGTGATGAATATGTAGGGGAAAGAGTTTAAACCATGGGGTCAGATTTGGTCCTGAGTTAGAATCCAGATCTTTGACTTCAAGCTGAGTCACTTCAGGCTGGTTGTGTAACTAATCTGTGACTCTGGTCTTACTGTAAAATAAGATTAATAGTAGACCTATCTCACAGGGCCATTGTGAGGATTAACAGGGATAAAGGAAGGAAGCCTTTAGCAGAATGCCTGGTTGAAGGCGAGACTGCATACTAACTTATGTTATAAGAAAGAGCTTTTTTCTTTAGGTCCCTTTGTATGGGTTTTTAACTATGTAACCTTCAAGAGGTCACCTCTTCTCTTTGAGAATGAGATACTTCTGCTCTTTTAAAAACAGAAGTAGCCCCTGGAACATGCAGGTGGTCCGGTGACTCTGTGGTATGGTTCTGGATGTGTACAAAGTCATTCACTACCAGGCTGAGTTGGAGGCAAGATGCTTTAATTGGTGCATCTGGGGAGAGTTGGGAGGGGCTCTCCTCTGCAGCATCTCAGGAGGAGTTTGTTTGGAAAGGAGTGTGTCTTCCGTTTCGACTGAGAGGAAATGGGGAGGGGATGTGGTGAGGCAGCCAGAGGCAGGGGCGGCTGACGAAACTCCATGGTCGAATTTCTCAAACTGCCGGCGTGGGTCCAGATTTGCAGGCCAGGCTGTGTTTGCACCTGTCACTTACGTCCTTGTTTGACTTTGGAATAAGCTGCTGAGGCAGCCACAGCAAACTGGGGTCTGGAAAGTAGCCCTGCTATTTATATATAGATCCACACTCCAAGTTCTGCTGATTTTTCATTTATTAATTCACTGCTCATTTATCAAACACTTATTATATTCTAGGTGTAGGGGGATTCAGCAGTGAGCAAACAGGTACAAATCTTGCTCTCAAAGACCTTACAGTCTCATAGGGGATAAAGGCAACAGAGAGATAATAGCCAACAGACATGTGTAATTAAGATTTTTGCCATGAAGTAAAAATACAGAATGGTATGAGGCTGTACAATAGGATAAAACCTAATTTAGATTTAGGATTCGGCAGTGAAAAGAAATAAAATGGGAGTGAGTTTACATGAGAGAGAGACATTGAACTGGAGAGTTTTTTGTTTTGTTTTTTTTTGAAAAACACTAACCTCCTTTTCACGGACAGACATTGCCCATGGGGAGAGCAGTGTCCCTGCTTCCTGGTACTGTTGTCCTCTGAATACACACAGTCTGTTCACACACCCCTCGGTTCACACACCTCCCTCCTTCAGTTACTCCTGACTCACCCCCAGTCCCGCTTGTATGCAGCCTTCTGCACCCCTGCTCCCCGAGCTCTGTTGTCCTCCAGACTCTTCTCAGGGTGGCTAGACTGCTCTTTCCACCTTGATTCCACTTGGTCGAATGGCATATTGTCTGGTGATTCCTGTGTGTCAAGTGTGTTTGTTGGTTTGTGCGCAGTACATCTGTGCAAATGTGTATGTAGTGTCTGCCGAACAAGAATATTGATGGGCCATGGAATAAGCCTCCATCTATAATGAGCCATTATAGCTCTTATCCTCCAGACTGCTTCTCCTGAAAAAGTTGAAGATGAAATTCGCAGAAGTTAAAGGACCCGTCACTGGATCAGAACCTAGGGCTTGGAACATGTCTTTTAATTTAATCTTTTGCATGAATCAGGATGCTTGTTCTCCAGTCGGAAGTGAACACACACTTTCTACTGTTTACTTCTCTCATGGGACCATACATGTGCTCTCTCGTGTTCTGCCTTTACTCACTTGAAGCAGTGGAGGTAGCACGTGGTACCCTTAGGCCTTCTGGGTGACTTGATTACCTTATTTATCAAATAGGTGTAGTACTTCAAATGAACATTTATTAAATACTTCCTGTATATCAAGAACCTTGCAAAGCTTTGGGTATAGAAAGCTGGTAAGATAGATCCAGTCCCTGCCTTAGGGGAGCACACAGTGGGAAACTTGGTAAGGAGCAGATACAACACAGCAAAAATATTTATCGTAAAGGGATATGCAATGTTTGGGAACACAGGACCAACTGATTTTTCTGGGGAGAATTGGAAAGTTCATGAATACCCTCTCGACTCCCCTCACCTTTGTATTATGAGACGCCAATGTGACAATGCAGTGAGTGTATGTTGCAAAACAGAAAGGATTATGTCTGAGCACACTACCCAATGGATGGTATTGTGATTTGGGAGGCTTCAGAGAGAGGTCAAAGAGGAAAATGACGGCTGAGAAAGGAAGGGGAACAGTTATCCATTCTGTTGAACCAGTAGATTTTACACAGAGGAAATTCAGGTCCGTGGCCATAGACCATTGGAGTTATAGCCACCCAGCTTGTAAATTGAAATTTTTGCCACAGGAATGACTAAACCTACTCATTCCCATAACACAGCTGAAAGATCTTTGTGACCCAGAGTGTAGTCATTATTATCTTCCCATTGGAAGAAGATGGCTGGGAGGACCCATGATAGAACAGCAGATGGGATATTGGTGGGGACTGGACCTTTGGGATGGGAAGCCCAGAGCAATGGCCATCGTGTCGGAGCTGTGAGCCCTATTTTGGCTGCTGAGAGATTCAGGTTCTCTCCCCTCGTCCCCCACATCCCGGAGTCATGGAGATTTGAATAGTGTGTTGTTTTGAAATAAGTAGTTTGCAAACATGAGCAGCTGTCATAATGAAGGCACAATATTCAGAGAATTATTCCTCGGTTAGGGTACACAATAGCATGGGTCAAAGGACATTGCCAAAAGCAAAATAATTATGTATGGTGAGAGTCTGATATCATCCCAAGAGGCAGTCTTAAGAAAACAACCCCCCCAAACCCTTAGTATTAATTTGCGTGATGCACTTGACATTTGGTTCTGTCCAGACTCAGAAGGGACAGCCAACCTAGAGCTGAGGGAGAGGGAAAACTGACCACAGGGCACCCTCTGGTGGTGAGGCTGACCCACTACAGTTCATGGCCAGAGTCCATTGCCTTAGTGGGACAGAAAACTGGACATCTCAGGTTTTCAGTGTCCCAGATGTGGGGGGAAGTCTTCTGTTGAGCAAAGATCTTGCTGGATCCTCTTGCTGGGCTGTGTGGCAATAAAACATGCAAGCACCGTGGAATCTTCTATAAGTGGCTCATTATTGGAGAGAAGATGATGCAGGAAAAGCCCCACTGTAAATCACTGTGACAAATGCTAACTAAACCAGCACTAGGGGCCCTCTGCCTTATACAACCGTCTTGCCTTCCTTCTTTGCTTCCTTCACTTTGCTGACACTAGCCAGCAAGGGGTTCTCTTTCTTTGAAGTTGAATCAGTATTATAGTGCTGTGGAAACAGCAGTAATTGTGGTACCCCAAACCATTATGGGCTCTTCTCTTTGTGGCTCTGTGAGCCTTTGGGAAGGACAGATGGAAAGAGAAAAGCGGGAAAGGAGATAATTCAAATGATCCCTTGTCCTCTCACCCCGGGAGGGATGCCTTTAATGCTGATCAATACACAGATGTCACATCGCTTTTGGCAAAAGTCCCTTGAGTGACGAAGGGCCTGTGATCTCTGGGATCATTGCTGGAGCTGTCCTTAGCTCAATTTCATTGCAGCACCTTAAAAATGAGGGGAGGTCATATAAACAACAATGGCACCTCAACGCTACTGGGTTTTATTTATCTTTGGCCAAAGCTGATTGAGACACCCAGGAGCAGCTGGAGATGATCACACTGGCAGCTCAGCAGGACAAATTTTTCGATCTGTGCGCAGACGTCCTTGGTTATCTGTGTCATCCTTTCAGGCTGGTCATTTGTGTGTCCTGACACAACAGCAAAGCCAGGTCAGAATAAATACTATCTGGCAACCCCCACTTTGCAAATAACTGAGACCAGCCCGCTCTCACTGCAGCAGAAGTTTGAGACAACAGGTACTGGGTGGGCCGAGACGATTCTCTGTGGGAGGTTTTGCATGCCTGTGCCTCAGCCACTAGGTTCTTTTTCATCTAGTGAGTCCCTCAGGTTTATTCTTTGGGGATGGCAAGGAAGGCACAGTGATCAATGGTGATTTACCCTCATGCTAGCTTTGCTGCCACCACCCATAGTCCTCTGAGCATCCCTGGGTGAGGTGGGGAGGAGGATGGGGCCGGAGGGGAGAGGTATTCCTGCTGGCAAGGTCTCCTGTGGCAGAAATGCGTCCAGGAAGACCCTGGGCCCCAGAGGACTCCACCTCTCTTGAACAGCATCCAGAGTATGTCTCTTCACAGACAGCCTCGAAAGACGTACTTCTAGCCCATTTTGTTCAGAGCCAGTGACTCTCTTTGGGCAGTGATGCAGAGGTGTGGGCCTCATGGACAGATGCTGACCTCCAGTTGGGAGGATGCCCCAGAGGAAATCAATCAAACCACAATTTGTCACTTTTCTTTTCTTTTTCCTTTCCTTTCCTTTTCCCTTCCTCTCTTCCCCCCTTTTCCTCCCTCCCTCTTCCTTCCTTCCTTCCTTCCTTTCTTCCAATCCAAATACTTTAAACATTTAAGTACTTTGCACAGTATACACTTTTAACTAAAACATGTAAACCTGATGTCATCACATGATTGTAAAACCATTTCGATAGTCAATTAAATTTGAAATTTAAAATATTTTAATATTCAGACAGCTCCTGCCCAATCTATGCTACGAATCAGAACACTTGTTTCTAACTTAAAGGCCTCCCGGAGTCATCCTATCATCAAAAGAAACATAGGAAGTTGACCTGCCAGGAATGTGGTGGTCCTTAAGGGGATTTTCCCACTGTGCTTTTGAAGAGGATTTCATCCCCATCAAAAGTTCCTTCCCTGCAGATCCTCAGGGAAATCACTGATTGTGAAAGTTCCTTAATCAATGCCTGTGGCTGGGTGGGGGGCTTGGGCAGAGTAGCTGAGTGAGCTGGCCTATGCTGTAATCTATTATAGGCATTTGATTATCTCCAGGCATCAAACCATCAGATCAAGCTGCTAGAGAGCTCCAGGTAACAGCCGTTTACTTTGACTCCCCCTCACAGATCCCCTTGTGGGGAGATGACTCATGTTGACAGCTCTGAATGCTGCTGTTCAGCTGGACGCCTGGTCCTCACCCATAGCAAGTTATTGGACTCACTATGGGATACTGGGAAACTCTGGGACTTGATCAGCAGGAAGAGATGCTCTTTAGATGTCAAAATTTCAAGTTGACAGGCATTCCAGATCAAGAGGCTAGGCGCAGACTGAGAGTCCAGGGATTATCACACAGGTGAGCCCACACCTTCCCATCTAAGAAAGTCCAGGGTTTCAACTCTGAGGAGCAAAGCACAGCTCCAAAATAATATACTTAGCTGGGTGCTCACCAAATTATTGCTCTTATGTGGAACTGTTCACTGATTCGTTCAACAAATAATTGTTAAACACTTACTACATGTCACTGTGGGGATATGAGTGAACAACAGTTTTAATTTATTTTCTCGGTTTTTTTGTTTTAAATGTTTACCAAAGTCATAGTACAGAAGAGCTTATCATAGCAAGCAGCATTCTTGTGCCTGGTCATTACCCCTCGCCAGCGAGCTGTTTATCTTCTCATAATATGCTAAACCTCTATTTCTTGAAGTATGAATGTTAGATAATATTTTTCAACTCCCACTATGAAAAATGAAGATTTATCTCACTTATCCCATGCCCATCTACTCTCATCTCTTGTCTTCCTCCATCTGCTCAATATTTGATAATTATTATCAAATTCTTCTTATTAAAAATAATTCTTATTATATTCTTCCTTCTCACCCCAAGTTAAGGGAGAAAGGTCTTTAAGATTACCACTCAGAAAAAGTGGGCGTCTCTCCCAGAAAAGGAGACTGGCAGATGTTTCCTCCTTTAGGTACCGCATTTCTCTGAGTGACCTTTTTGTGACTGTTGCTTGTGGTAATTGTCTGAGGTCCTGGATTCTAGTTCTCTGTCTCTCACTTCACCTTTCTTTTGTGAGCTGATGACTGATTTAGACTCCTTGCCTGAACGTCTGCACAGTGGCTTAAGTTCTTGCCAATAATATGGAACCGTATCTTCCCCTGATATGCAACACATCCACTGAAACCCTTTCTTTCCCTCTTTTCTTCATAAGTATAGGTAGGTTGTGCCAGGTCTTTGGGGATGGAGGGCACAGATTTCTCCTTAACTCCAAGAACTCAAACTCTCAAACTCTTCACCAAACAAAAGGATTTCCTCTCCACTTCTCTCACTCCCTCACCTTTCCTAAGCCTTGCTCTCTAGTTGCCTCAGTTGTTGACTCTTCTCCCAGTCCCAGGATGACCGGCAGATTTTTATCTCTGGTGCCACTTTGATCAGTAGCTAGTCGTGGGTGCCGTGATGCTAGGAAGATTTAGATTCCCATGGGGGATAAGATGATTGATTTCCCAACATCCATTCCAACTCAGATGGATAAGCCTAGGACAGATAGGACTATCTTCCCTGGGCCAGTGAATGATTTAGAAAAGGAAGAGCAGCCCAACTCTGAACACTGACTTGTGAGAAGCTTGCTGGGGGCTTCTGGGAAGGGTCACTTTTATCCCACACTTAGGGAGTGATGATCTCTCTGCATCCTCTGGGCCATGTTCTCCTAGATGTGATTTCTACTGAATATAAAGCCCTCTTTGAGGATTGAAGGAGAGACAGGGGAAGAAACTGGGTCCTTGACAACTTCCTTGAACCACTGAATCAGCCATTCCTTAAGGCAACCCCACTCTGGCCCTCTTGACTTCCTGCTATGCGAGGTGGTACATTTCCATATTGTTGAAGCCGGTTTGAATCAAGGTTTCCGAAGTCAAACTACCATATGGTTTTTAAAGTCACTTCTGGAATCAGTGTGAAAGGGAGCTGGGCTTAATTAGCTATGTCGGTCTAATGGATCTGATGGAGGGGTGGACTCTTGCCAGCCTGAGCCCCGTGGCTCCTCACGAACATCTAGTGTAGGGATTCTCTGTTGTGTTTGGCTCTCACTACTTCCTAGAATTGCACTTTTTAAATGTGCACCCAGTGATTATTGCTTAAAATGAGCCCCCTGCTTTTACATCTCATTCTGTGCTTTACTTCCTGAGCTGCCCAACCCAACCTACACCTGACTTCTTTTATTCCTTTTGACTCCCCTGGGTACTGACCTTTGGCTTATTCCCTTCTCATGACCATCTCTCTTCATTAATGGAGGGATTTAAAAAGCCACTCAGGAGGTGGGGTAGGAACACAGAACACTGCAGCCTCTTGGAAGTGCTAACCAGATGGGTAGTGCTGACAAGATCACATGTGAGGCCCATTCGGCTGCTGCACTGGTGATTCCATCAACTGCTAGGGCTGAGCTGGTGGATCCAAGGGTCTAGGCTAGTGCCCCTCCATCTGGCCCTCAGTGATCTGTTGGCAGCCCCCTGGGAGCTGTATGTCTGGTCAAAGAGGATGCCCTTCCCAGAGAGGAAGAGCTGTCCTTTGGTCAAGGGAACACAGACACTGTCCAATGACCTGAAGAAACACAGCTTTTGGGCTCCTCTGCTGACATTATACTATGAGCCTTTCTTAATTTCTGGAACCCTCAATGCATTTTCTGGGTCTATAAACAAGAATGATGAGGGGCTGAGTGGAAACAATGACACTGCCATTTATCAGGTCTCTTCTCTTTTATTTAATTTGGGAACAAGTTGCAGGGGCTTAACTTGTGTTGCCTGTAAACTCAACTGAGAATAAAAATGGACAATACACACAATTCATGGAAGAATTCACGGTGCCCCCCAGCAATAGCCTTGCGCTTTTTTCCCGTTTGCTAATCGATTAAAAATACGTATGTATTGCAGAGTTTATTTATTGATCGAGAGGAGAGTGAAAAGGATAGCTTCTTTAATTAAAACCGATTGGGGCTGTGAAAGTTTAATTAATTGGATGCATGTCACTTCATTTCCATGTTATGTTGCACACAGCGCTCTATTTTCATAATTAACGTGTGGTGTCAGGGTGGCGGGTGTCTGTCTAATTAACAGTCTGAGGGAAGAGTGACGTATGGGCTTGCAGAGCAGGCAGAGTGGGTGGAAAGAGAAGTCCCAGCCAGAATCCACAGTTTCTGTTCCCTGTGGCCTGTTTCTGGCTATTTTATCACTCTTTGTGCAGTAAATGCGGTTTTGGTGAATCTTCCCGGAGACTGTTGTTTGTTTGTTTCTCAGGTGTTTCTCCACCAGAGGACAGGAGGCTGGATGACACTTCCAGAGACAGCAGGGTACAGATGCCCCCAAGGTTGGGGAGAGTCCCTCTGTCCCCTGCCCTCTGAAGTCCCCCAACATTCATTGCATCTGTTCCTGGCAGGGCAACCAGCACTTGCCCACTTAGCCATGACAGACTTTTACTGAGTGTCTGCTCTGTGCAATGTATGGTGATGGGTGAGTGGCTCTGAATCCAGACTGAAGTTCTTACCAGACCTGTGACCTTGGGGAAATTACCTACCTTCTCTGCGCCTCAGTTGATAAAATGGGAATCCCTAGTAAAGGTGTCATGAGGATTAAATGACAGCATAAGTGGCATTCTTAACACACTGTGTTATCAGCCTGGAGTTACTGAAAGATCTTCTCCTTTTCCTGTGGAGCATTTGATTAAAAGCAATTCTCATTCAAATGGTTCTCTTGTAGATTATAACTCCTGACTAACTTCACTCCCGTGTCCTCCTCCTCAAATCGAAAGTCTACTTTGGCAACAGAATTCATTTCTCTCACGTGGAAAGTTGATTGTATGGATGCTTTGCTGAGACCCTTAAAGGCACCCAGCATCTTGTGCAGATGATGTCTCAAACCTGTAGCATAAGGATTCCAGCCCCTGCACAAGCTGGCCTGCTCCCCACTGCACACCTCCTCCAACCCCAGATCTCCCTCACCCCCAAGCACAGCATGAGCTGTCCTCTTCTGCCTGGAAGGCTCCTTTTCCTGGAAAAGCGAATATCCTACCAGTGTTTTGACGTTCAGCTCAAATGTCTCTTTTTTGGTGACATTTGTTGTTTGGAGTCTCTCTTTCTGACTAAATAGGAAGTTCCTACAGGCAAGGGCTGTGTCTTGGTCATCTTTGTGTCTTAGTGTCTAGCAGGAGTATAGCGGGAAGCATGATTGTTGCATGATGGATAGAAAAAGCAAAGTTTTCTTCATGTGAAATTACAGTTTCATATCTGCCTTCCCACCACACTGTTGGCTTCATTCTGGCAGGGAACTTTTCTTTTTTTCTTTTCTTTTTTTCTTTACTA
This sequence comes from Camelus ferus, assembly GCF_009834535.1. NCBI lineage: Eukaryota > Metazoa > Chordata > Mammalia > Artiodactyla > Camelidae > Camelus > Camelus ferus. The sequence goes on from NC_045700.1 coordinate 18,087,509, forward strand.
TTAGTTACATTTTATTTTTGTCACATGGTGTGGTTTTGTTTATTTATTTATTTATTTATTTGATTTGCAAAGTTGTATTAGTTTCCGGTGTACAGCACAGAGATTCAGCTATATATATATATACACATATATATATATGTGTATACACATATACTTTTTCATATTCCTTTAAATTACAGGTTACTATAAGCCATTGAATATAGTTCAGGCAGGGAACATTTACTTTGTTCTTCATTGTTCCTTGTTGCCTGGTACATGGTAGGCATCGATGACCTGGTCTCTATACCGCGTAGGTTTGTCGTACGGGCAAATTGATGATGCATAGAAAAGTTCTTCAGGTTTCAAGATGATTGAAACTATAGCAAGATTATTTATACTAGAACAATAGGTGCTACTGACATTATTACCATCAAACTTTTAAAATTATTACTGGCGGGTGGGTTCTTTCCTTTTAAGGGTAGATTTCCTGAAGAGCGGTAGCCTCTGGGTCTTTCTGAATGTTGTCATCGCAACTGGGGTGACGACACACATAGAGCCGGAGGCGGCCCTCACAACCCTCAGATGGGAACTCTGGAGCCTTTGCTCAGCGGCACTCATCTGAGCTGCTTGCAAATCCCATCCTATCCCTTAAAAAGAAATCCTACAACTCTCTGGTTTTCCTAATATGCCCTTCTCCTCCCTCAGTGATCTGTACAGTAAATAATGCTTCTGGAAATTTTAGAAAATCATTTGCTTTCCAGGCACCTGTATAGAGTCTAATCAATACTGATACTTATCCAAAGGGTTTTCTTTCTTTCTTTCTCTCTTTCTTTCTTTCTTTCTTTCTTTCTTTCTTTCTTTCTTTCTTTTTTTCATGAAGAGAGGTTTTCTAACTCTTCTGAATGTTCAACTTTGTATGAAATAGCAAGTCTAGGGGGAGGTATAGCTCAGTGGTAGAGTGCATGCCTAGCACGCATGAGGTCCTGGGTTCAATTCCCAGTACCTCTACTAAATAAATAAACCTAATTACGTCTCTTCATTAAAAAAAAAAATTAAAAAAAAAAAGAAATAGCAAGTCTTTTTTTTTCTAGTGTAAACCCCCTCAAACAAAAACCCAGCCATGAGGATTGTCACTGTGCCCCTTCTCACAGACTCGGGAGTACTTACAGGAAATCAGTCCCCATCACGTGTTCCATTTTTGCTAGCTCTTCACATTTGAATACAGTTCAGAAAACTGGATCATAGACTAGGCCCAAAGCCACTGCCATTGTCTCAGCAGTATTTCCAGCACTGGGAGCTGGAAATGACAAAGACCCAAGGTGATTAAAATAGCTCTGGATTGAAAGGACTAAGTTGTCTCAGAGGCCCTCTACCTCCACACCAAAATATAATATTAATTACAAAAAAAATTCAAGCTCTAACTATTTCCCTAAGTATATCTTGAATCTGATAGAAAAGTAAGGAGTAGCTGGTGTGTGAGGCATGGGCTGAGGGTTGAGCGCCCTGGGGGTCTGAGGGTCCGGGTTCCAGGCTGGCTCTGCCACTGATCAGCCGTGTGACATGAGGAAGTCACTCAACTTTTGGGGGCTTCAGTTTCCTGCTCAGATGAAGGAAGGGGCCGACTGGTTCTCCTGGGAGAGTCTGCAGGCAGCCCGTCCGCAGGGAGAGTTACTGCATCCCCACCTGGGACTGGCCCCGAGCTAGGTGCTAGGAAAGCAGCTGAGGAGACTTGCTGGCCAATGTGATGCAACAAGACATGGGTGTGCTTGGCCCTCCGTCCCAAACACAGCCTCTGTACCCCTGACACTGGCTTGGGCCAAAGTCGTCTTTTCCTGTGACTCTGTAGGCGTGTGCGTGTGTTGAGGCCGGGTCACCAGGTCAGGCTCCCATCTCGCACGGCACTGGTTTCCCTCTGCCTGGTTCCCTCTCCTGCTGCCTGACTTTGCCCCCAATGCAGAACATGGGAGAACTTCTAAAAATGTTGACTCAGAAGAAGAGGAAGTGGTCAGAGCTCAGCTCTCTTCCCCGAGGCGTCCTGACTCTGCTCTTCTGCTGGGGACGGTGTGGGGTTTCCAGGGCCTGCATGGGAGTGGGGCGAGGAAATTGAGCCCAGTTCCACAAAAGCCCCTTTCTGAGCAAGGATGCCTCCTCCTTTAAGTTATGGAACAAAAAGGACCCCTCCAGTGTTCAGAGGAGAGCTGAAGAAAGTCTACTGGAGGTGATGTGCTATGCCCACTGAGAAAGTGGAGACTGCTTTTCTTACTGAAAAAAGGCTCTCTTTGGTTCACCAGGTGAAAAGAGTAGCAATTAAGAAGGCTTCAAAACATACAAGAGGTCGCAGGGACAGAAAACAAACTACGGTTACCAAAGGGAAAGATGAGGAGGGATAAATTTGGAGTTTGGGATTTGCAGATACACACTACTGTATATAAAATGGGTGCACAACAAGGACCTACTGTGTAGCACGGAGAACTATATTCAATTTCTTGTAATAAGCTGCAATGAAAAAGAACCTGAAAAAAAATATGTATGTGTATGTATAACTGAATCGCTTTGCTGTACACCTGAAACTAACATTGTAAATCAGCTGCACTTCAATAAAACACAAAATTAAAAAAAAAAATATGTTAGAGTTGTGGAAAGAAGGCCGGGGGAGGAGGGGCAGGGGCTGGATGGTGCAGACAAGGTCGGGGTGATATTTATACCTCTTTTATTGTCCTAAAACTGTGGTTCTCAGACTGTAGCGAGGGCCAGAGTTTGTTCAAGCACAAATTCCGCATTCCTGATTCAGTAGCTCTAGATGGAGCCTGAGAATTTTCTTTTCTAATGAGTTTATAGGTGCTGCTAATTCTGTCACACTACTGGGCTAAGCGAGAGTAGTTTGAAGGGCGAACAATCTTAATGACTACAGTGTTGGCTCAACTAACCTCTTCCTTGGAATATTAATAATCGGAGACAATAGCTCTGGACATATTAAAAACAGTAGAAAGTTCTATAGCAGTGAGACTTTAGAATTGTGCTTCTCAAGTGTGGTTCATAAACTATCTTCATCAGAACCACCTAGGACCCTGCTTCTCAAAATGTGGTTCCCAGACCAGCAGCCTGGGAGTCACCTGGGTGTTGGTTAGAAATGCAGAATCAGATACTGACTACTCTAGAGAAAACAGATAAATAACAAGGTCCTACTGTACAGCACAGGAGACTATATTCAGTATCGTATAATAACCTATAATGAAAAGGAATATATATATATAGAGAGAGATAGAGAAGCATTGCTCTAGGGGTTTCTCAGATGTGTCTCTAGAGTGGGTATCATTGGGGGTGAGGGATTGGGAGGTGGGATATGCCATTTTTATAATCCAGAATTGTTGCCCACTGGCTTAACCTAGGTATTGGGGTAAGAAATTTGCCAGGGTCAACGGCTTAAGTCTTCACAGAGCATAGAAACAAAGCCCATAGAAGGTAGGGTGGTTTCAGTATGTAATCTGTCAGTACTGACAATGTCTTTTTGAAGATCAATATGCAATGTCTTCTGTAGCTTCTGTGTGACAGAGAAATGATGGAAGGTTTAGAAATAGATGGTGGCTGCAAGGGAAGACCCTGGAGGGGAAGGAATGGACTCAGATCAGGCTCCTGAAATGTGTAGCCCAACCAGAATTGCCCAGTATCATACTTCTTGTTATTGCCAAATTGTATTCCATTGTGTGGATGTGCCACATTCTGTTTATCCATTCATTAGGAGATGGAAGTTTGATTTGTTTCCACTGTTTAGCACTGTAAAGCTGCTGTAAACATTCATGTGCAAATTTTTCCGTGGACCTATATTTTCCTTTCTCTCGGGTGTATACCTAGAAGTAAAATTGCTAGGTCATATGGCAACTCTATGTTTAAACTTTTGACAACTACTAGACTGTTTTCCAAAGTGGCTGTAACATTTACATTCTCAGCAGCAATGTGCTGGGGTTCCAGTTCCTCCACATTCTCACCAACACTTTTTATTAACTGTCTTTTGATCATGGTCATCCCAGTGGGTGTGGATGTCTCACTGTGATTTTGATTTGCATTTTCCTGATAGCTTATGGTGTTTGGATATCTTCTCATATACTTGTTGTTCATTTGTGTATGTTCTTTGGACAAATGTCTACTCAGACCCTTTGCCCTTTGTTTTTTGAAGGCACTTTTTTTATACTTTATTATTATTATTATTATTATTATTATTATTTTAAACACAGCTTTTTTGGGGGGAGGTAATTAGGTTTGTTTGTTTGTTTGTTTCTTTAATGGAGGTACTGGGGATTGAACCTGGGACTTCATGCATGTTAAGCATGCGCTCTACCACTGAGTTATACCCTCCCCACCTTGCCCATTTTTAAAGTGGGTTTTTTTTGTCTTTTTATTATTGAGTTATAAGAATTCTTTGTATTTTCTAAATACAAGTCCCTTAGGTGATATATGATTTGCAAATATTTTCTCTGCTGTGTGGGTTGTTTTTTCATTTTCTTGATGGTGTCCTTTGAAACACAAAAGCTTTCCATTTTGATGAAGTCCCATTTATCCCTTTTTCTTTTTGTCCTCTATGCTTTTAGTGTCATATCTAAGAAGGCTTTGCCTAATCCAAGGTCACGAAGATTTACTATACTTCCTTCTAAGAGTTTTTATAGTGTAGCTCTTCCATGTAGGTCTATGATCCATTTTGAGTTAGTTTTTGTGTTTGCTGTGTGACGAATGGATTCAACTTCATTCTTTTTCATGTGGATATCCAGTTGGAAGAGACACCACATAGTTGGTGCAGAAAAAAGCCCTCAAGTGGGTCCCCAGACCGATGTTAGCAGAAGTAGGGTCAATGGAAGCTGGGAATCAAAAAAGCACATGCCCACTGCCCTCGTCCTCCCTGGTTGGATTCCAGACCTGCTTCTCCTCACAGACTGATGAATCTTACGGGCATCACACTGATAGAACACCACTCTTCTTCTAGTCATGGGGACAACAGTTTAGCTTGGAAGTGGTTTCAGAATTTGAGATAGAGAGTAAAAGTTAGAATCTACAGTTGGCTGAGGGTATATAAGTGGCTAGAACTTTTCTTGCAGACAGTTTGGCACTTTGTATTGCCTTAAAAATGGACATATTCTTTGACCTAGTAATCTTAAGACAAGAATTTTTCCTAGGGGATTGATCTGATATGTGTGGGGCAAGCTTTAGGTAAAACATTATTTATTGAATTATTTATGTTAGTAAAAACTGACCACAGAAAAAGTCCAACATTATGGGATCAATTAAGTAAATTTCAGCATATCAGCATACCTTTTGGATGGAATGTTATGTAACTACTAAACATTATAAGGAATTTAAGTCCATGGGCAAATGATATTTTTGCATACTTTGCATATTTTGCATATTATGTATTAATAGTATATTAATGCAATTAATTTAATATAGCATATCATCCAAATTGTATCAACCAGGCTTAAATAAAAAGACTGGAAACACATATACCAATATAATAACAGTGTTATCCTGGTGGTAGGACAATTGGTGTTTGAATTATTTTTCTTACATTTTTGGATATTTTTATGAATCAGGATGCTGTCACTGTGTCTAATCTCCAGAGTAAGACCCAGAGGGCAAGGAATAGAGTTCTTTTATAATCAGGGAAAATGTTAATAAAACAATTCCTTAGCGGTGTCATCTACATCAATTGAATTAGATGCCGGTCCTCGTACTGTGGGGAGAGTCAAGGGAATGAGTTTCTGGGCTGCATTGATTTTACCTTCCTTTTCTTTCTTGCTTGTAACCAATAACCCACTGAGGGAACCTTTAGCCATGTGCAGTGAGCCCTCTTAGAAAGTGCCAGTGGGAGGTGCATATCAGAGGCTGGGACAACCGGGGTAAGGCTTGTCTGCTCTGTGGAAGAGGTCGCACTCCAGAAGGGAGGACGCATTGGAACCAGCAATTCCCCTGGATTAGCTCAGTGGGAGTGAAGAGCCCTGCGGGTCTCTCAAATCTGGGAGGTGTAAACTTTTACCAGCTGGGCATTTAAACTTAAATCACTGCTGAGGACAAGGAGACCTGAGAGGTTTTTCTGAGGTCTTTAGATGCAGCCTCCATCTTCTTTGGAAGGCTGGACTTGTCTCAGGCCGGGCCTCACAGAAGCTGAGTCTGGGGAAATGGTCCCTTGGTCTCCTCCTTTCCCTGCCCTCCCTCAGTGAATGCTCAGTGCTTCTGTCTTTGCAATCCCACAGTGCTCCCTCTCCCTGTTACTCCTCCCTTTCTCTGAGTCTACCAGCTTCCGTGGTACCCCAGTCCCTGTGTCTGTACCCCCGTCAGATTTACTAACTTCCTTGTCCAGGGCCCTATACCTTCAGTAGTTCTGATCTCTGCCAATCTAGAAAACTTAACTGCAGTTCTGGGAAAACCGACACATACACTGTACCCCTTCCCAGATCATGCTGAATTTGCCTTGGAGTCGTGACCTAATGGCCAAGGACAAGCAGGGACCCCAAGAGCCAGAGCGCCCTTTTCTAGGTTTCGCATGGCCAGCCCTGGCTGTTCCTGTGTTACTTAGCCTAGTGGAAGGAGAGAGTACTCCTGTCCCCAAGAAACCAGCCCCATCTGTGGGATTCCAAGCTCTCCTCCTGGACAATCCATCTTTCATCACTCTGGAGAACTATTTATTTGTCTATCTTTTTTTTTTTTTTTTTTTGGCCCTGTAATTCTTTAAAGTAGGTAATACTTTTGAGTCTGTCCAACTTCAGAAATTATGAAGGCATGGAGAGCAGAAGTCTCTGGCCCAGCTCTGCTCCCCATCTGCCCAGTTCACTCTTCTCACCAAAGGGGATGGAGGGCTTGAGCCAGCTTTTCCAGATGGCAGCCCAAGGGTCTCAACTCCATTTATTGGACAGTCCATTTTTCTCCACTGACTGAAGAGACGATTATAATGTCCCATATGTATTTGGATCTACTTGTGGGCTTTGTATTCTGTTGTACTGTCTGTCTGTCTATTTATACGCCAACATCATGGAGAACTGAGGGCACACAGCAGCCGTGGAAGCCTGGGGAAGGTGTACAGCTTCCTCCTCCTCACCCTGCTCTAGACTTCTGTTTTCCTCCTCCTTTCATGCGCAACTGCTGACATGCATAGTACTCCTCACAGGGAGGTCTGTGGTTCCTACTGTTATCCCCATGTTATGGATTAAGAAAATGAGGAACAGAGACACTGAGGTAAGTCACTCAGGGCCACGTAGCTGGCATGTGAATGAGCAATAGGAGTCCCGAGACAGATATCTAGCTACCATGTTACCTGTATTTTTTCAGAATACTGTGCTGATGATGAATGCAGTGTATTGACTGTAATGTGTGATGATGAATGCAGTGTATTGACTGTTTAGCGACTACAGTTTATTGAGTGTCTGCTAGACATTGTATTGAGGGCTTCAGGTACGTGGCATATAGCGTCCCATTTCACTTACTCTCCATTACAACCCTACGTGGTAGGCTTGATCATCAGATGTGTCCGCACGGGAAACCAAGGCTCAGAGGGGTTATCGAAACTGCCAAAGGCCATGAGACTGAGTGTCGCTCCAAAGACCATGCTCTTCACAGTTAGGCTTTACTGATCCTCCATTGGCATAATCACCATCAAGATCAAATACTCTTCCTTATTCCTTTGATATCCCTTCCTTGGTCAGCCGCCGGATCCGAGGCAGTTTTGAAAGGCACAGAGGTAGAGATGCGCCGGGATGTAAGGCTCTCTCTTCTCAACTCTGGGGGCAGCCCCGCTCTCCTTACACTTTCTGACACTTTCTTGCTTTCTTAGGTTGTGAAATTCTTTCGAACAACATGTGACCTCTCGTTGCAGGCTCTTTGCCTTCTAAGGTAATCAACAAGTTTGTTGATGCTGAGAAGGCTGGTTGGGAACCTCAGGTAAAAGAAGGAGAACAAGGAGTGAGTCGGCTAAGGGAGAACGTGAAAACCCAACAGGGAAACTCAGACTTGATGGGATGGGCAGTGGGGAGCCTCAAAAGTTTCTTGAGTGGGAAATAAACACCAAATTGTGTTTAAGGAAAAGCCATCACAGCCCATATATGCACTCTGTATAATCCCTGCAAAGAAAGGAAAGAACCAGGACAACAACCAAACCCAATTAACTTTGCTTGTAAAGGTTTTGATCTTCAGGGCACTTCACTTTGTCTCTCTGACCTGAACACTTTATCATCTGATTGGCCTAATACCCTACTATTTTTCTCTATTGGATTAAAAGTCCAAAGGGGGACAGCAAAAGACTTCTTCCTTTAGAGCGAGCTCTTTATTCCTAAGACTAGGAAGAGCCTTTGGCGGACCGCAGAACCCTTAACTCAGACGGCCACATCCTTCATCATCTGGCTCCCGCCTTATCTCTCTGGCCATCACTTTCTGGCTTTCTCCACAGTGCCTCCACCCAAACTCTACACTCTCAGTTCCCACATGCTCTACATGTCATTTGCCCCTGAGCAGTTTTTGCCCCTTCTTATCTACTTCCTCATCTTCCTTAAGTCTTGGCTGATCTCATTAGGAGATGATCTCAAGGAGATGCCCCTCCTTAAGGAAGTCCCCCTTGTCCCTCTGAGGCTGGTTGGGTCCTCCTCCTCTGGCTCCCCATGACATCCTGCCATCTCCTGGTCATTTCTGCAGCTCGTTATGGGCTGATGGCTCACTTGTTTCCTGGACTCTGAGCTTCTGTTTGGGAAAGGGCCATGTCTCAGTTGCCTCCAGGCCTGGAGCACCACAGCTGTCCAGAAAGTGCTGGCTCATAGATAATGAAGGAAGAGTGCCACCAGCTGGCTGTCCCCATCTGCTGCACCAACTGATGGCTGGTTGGTGGCATTTGGCTCTTTGAATCTCCTTGTTATTCTAACAGGAAAACCTTAGCTCCCAACTCAAAGGCAAAAGAACTCCTTCCTTCCCAAGAAGACCTTTCTGGATTCCTGACCTCGTGTCCTCCTAGGTCCTGGCTCTTTGGAGGAGCCCCTGTCTCCCCAGCACTGCCAGCAGTACCCCTCTCAGCCTCCTTGCCTTGGGCCAGTAAATCTAAAAGCAATACTTTCATTGGCCATGTCACTCCCTAAAGCTACCAGGCTACTCTGACAAAGACTATCTGTTTGGCCAAACCTGAGTCAGCCTTCCTTCGGTGTCATCCTTGACTTTGGGCTCTGTCTTTGACCTGCTTAGTCCAGTTTTAGCAAGAATCCTGCTGAGTCAGTTTAGCAAAAACTTCCCACCCTTGGTGTCTGATCACTCTGATACCTGATCTAACTCCTCAAATTTTCTCATTCCCCTACCTTTGGTATCTAATCACTCTGGCCTGCCTTCAGCAAAAGTCCTGTCAAGTCCGTTTAGCAAGAACACCTGCACCTCTGATGTTTCCCTTAGAAATCTTCCATTCACTGACCCCCACCCTGCTCATTGGCTGTAAGTCTCCACTTGTTCTTGTTGTATTTGACATTCAGCCTGCTCTCTCTCCTCTACTGCAAAACCCCCATTGCTGTGGTCCCTCCTGAGTACAGTTTTCGTTACCATCTATAACAAGTGTCATGAATCATTTTTCTTTAATAGCGTCACCCCTGCCCCAACCCTGTATACTTCTGTCCTGAGCCTCAGGACCACTTCCCACAGCCTCCCTTCTCCTCCTTCTCCTCTTAGTACCACTTCAGACGTTATTCTCTCTCTCAGTGAATTATTCCCTTCCTCTAACTTCTGTGATCTCTCAGCACTTGGGTTTCCTCCCCTTCTTTTTTATCCCCAAGCTGGTTCTTGTCCACCCATTTCTTAAATATCGATTTTTTTCCCCAAGCTTGTGTTTTTCACCCTCTGTTTCTCTCGCTCTGAGCACATTGCCTTTCCAGTGAGTGACCCCCAAAGCCTCAAAGTGGATATTGTCTCAGGATGGTTGAAGCCTCTTAGAGGATGCTCACTGGTTATCTGGGAGTCCAAGTGCAGGAGGTGTTATCAGGCACCAGCACAGCCGATGCCTCCAAGATCAGAATCCCTCATCCCTTGGGGTGAGGTCGGACCTCAGGTGTGTCTCAGAGGGCATCTGAATGAATGGTGGGGGTCTGCTGTTGTGGCCCACAGTCCTGCTGTGAGTCCATCTAGGACTTTCCCTACTCCCGGACATCCACGGGACAGCCAGTTGCAGGGACCGCCACTACCCATTGAGGATGAGGGCCCAAGGAGAAGTGGGAGGAGTCAGTGTCCCGGGTGCCCAGGGAGCAGGGTATGTTGTCCAGGGTGTGGGTCAGTCAGGGCATCCTGCTGGGCACAACTCCTGGTGTCTTCACATACACTGGATAATTATTTTTTCAATTTCTATACCTTTTGATGGCATCCAAGCCATCAAAAGCTATGGAAGTTGATTGTTCTAATAAATCATGTACATTTTGCAAATATACATGTCACCATTATTTTGAAATACTTGGCATAAAAAGAGTTGATTGAATTTGAAATCTGTTTGCATTATCACAAAAATGTCGATATAGTTGATAATACTTTATTGTATAATTGAAATTTGCTGAGACAGTACATCATAACTGTTATCACATCAAAAAAAGGTACCTATGTGAGTATTAACTTGTTTATAAAAATTTCACAATATATATCAAACCATCACACTGAAAAAAAAGTCAGTATTACTTATTCATCAATAAAGGAAAAGAGTTATTAGATTATTCCAAAATAATTCCAGTGTAGATTTTTGAATAGTTATAAAAATGATTTAAAAATCTGTGTTACTTCCTTGCATGAACAAAGTTTCTTGTTGATGGAGATCACCAAGAATTTGAAGAAATGTCATTAAAGCATTGTTCCTGAGTTAGATGTAACCATTTCCAACCTGTGTGCCCCCGAGAGAAGGGGAAGAGGTTGTAAAAAGTATGTTCATCGACACAAATTTGAGTGCATCACTTAAATATTTGAAAACATTTTATTTGGAAGTTTTATATAAATTCAATATTTAATACCTTCCCGCAATTTTAGCATTTTATGTTTTTTATACTGATATAAATAAAGTATAATAATTTTTTCCCACTAACCTCTAAATTTTCTTCAGTTTGCCCCAGGGCATGATACAAAAGCTATCATTTTCTCTGTGTGCTATAACAAAAAATGTTGGGAATTTTTAAAAACAATTTTATTGAGGTATAATTTACAGACTATACAGTTCAGCGTTTTAAGTGTACAAGTCAGTGATTTTGAGTAAATTTATCGAGTTGTGCAACCATCACCATTCGTTTTTAGAACGTGTCCCTCATCCCAATAGGATTGGAAGTTAGTTTTGAATGAGAGTAAGAAGGGACCAGAAGATGTTCCTGGGGAGGGCAGACCTTTGGGTCCTGAGCAGCTAAAGGGCAAGTATAAAGGTGCTGAATTCCTAGGAGAAGCACCCAAAAGGGCTGGGAATGACCAAGGAGATGGGTGCTGCTCAGGGGAGGATTTGTGTCTCTGCTCAAATACCAGCTCCTCTGGGAAGGTGTTTCTAGCTCACGTGCAGCACACCTGCCTTCTGTCCTGGGCTCCAGTGCTCACTCTCGTGCTACAATTATAGGTAGATTTTTGGTCTGTGGCTCTGCTGTCCCCGCTAGACTGTGAGTCCCTGCTTTGTGTCCCCAGAACTGATCTCCATCTCTGACACATAGCAGGGTCTCAGTCATCAGTTTGCCCAATGAACAAATGGTTTCCAGCCCTTTGTCCCCACCTCTGAGGTCACCAGAGCTGACCAGAGGCACACGGGGTGGTTCCCAGCCAATGACGGTGCCTGGAGCAGGATCCGATTGTCTCTGAGAGTGTGACCACAGGCCAGGCCAGGCGCAGAGCTTCTGACCCTTTGTCTCTCTGTGCTGGCACTGAACCTTGTTTAGCTGTTCCATCGCTTTGGAGATTGGAGTGTGGGATCTTACACTGTTGGGTTGACCTCCAGCGGTAAATCCCCACGATTCTGAAGGTGCATCTTTCTCTCAGCATCTAGCAGAGCTGCCTGCATTTGAAGGGACAATTTCCAGGAAGCAAGTGAGGCAAACTTAGGGGCTCTAGCTCCTGGCTCTGGCTGGGGACTTGGCATCATACTCTTTTGCCCAGAGTTCTGCAGCCATCCCTAGACACCAGTGAAAATGGCGAGGGGACAAATTCCCTTTGCCACCTCCAGAAGCAGGTGAATTGGCAAGGTGGCTTCTTTGTGGGCAGGAAAAAAGCGAAGAGGTTGAAAGCAAACACATCAAGCTGTTTTCGAGTGCCCTCAACCGCTGCCCAGGCTTGCAACCCCCATTTTTAAGCAGGTTTACTTCGCTAGTAACAGCGCTCCATTATGCTTTATCCCTAGGCTCTCAACTCTGCTCCGTACTTCTCCTGGGTGTTCTGCTCACTAACCTATTTATCCTCTCTTATAAACCTACACTTAAAGCGACACAAAACACAGCTGTGACACCACGGGAAAGCTTTCTGGCAATGCCTCGAGCTGGCAGAGTGCTTGTGGCCATGACAGAGAAGCTTCTCTACTTGCGGTTCCCAGGGGCTTCAAGTAGGTTTCTGGGGTGGCTGTGGGAGCCGCTTCTTGGTGCGGTTCCCTGGTGCAGGGATCCCAGTTGAAGGGATTTTAGGGCCCCGGTGCTGAGCCATTGTTGTTGGAGCAGAAAGGCAGCCGGAAGGGAGACAGTGACCACGTCCTCAAACACACACATCCTCCGACACCCTGAGCATCACAGGACCAGTCTGGGCACCTGGGACGGATCAGACCTGACTCTGGTTTTCCTGTCTTGTCATGTTGTTAAATTAACATAACAAATCTTCACAGCTGGTGGCTGCCCTCTGCCTCTCATCCCTCCTCCCCCTCCCTTCTGTACACTAATTAGTGCAAAAGCGGGGAGCAAATCTTCAAGCATTGATTGGCCTTTGTAGTAATGATTCTGCTGGGAACAACCCAACCCTCTCCAAACAGATAAACACCTCCCCCACCCCGAGTCTGAACCATGTGCTTCCTTCCTCATAGATTTTTGGCTTTGCAAGTCCAGGATAGAGAACTCAGTTACTGAAGAGCATAATACCACATTTGTCTCCTCTGGGTCTAAAAGACAAAAGGGATTGTGAGACGAAAAGGGGAGGGAACACCTCCGGGGGATGTGACTCGTTTAAAGGTGTTGGTTCGTCTTCTTTGCAGAAGGTTGGCCCCTCTCTACAAAGGCGGAAACTTTGTCTAGCCAAGTGTCAAGTGGAACGTCTTGAAAAAGCCTCTGCTAACACCTTTCTGTCTATAAAGTGGTTCCTGCCTCAGACAGCTCTCAGCCTTGCTGGCACATCCGGCCCACAGGGGCCGGGGACCACTCGTGTCTGTGCCTGAGGAATTGTGCATAGCAGCAGCCTGGAGAGGGATCTGAGGACAGAACTATGGAGAGGGTGCCCCTCGAAGGGGTCCAGGGGCAGGCAGACCTTTAACCCAATCTCTGGGTCCTCGCTGGGGCACTGGCCAGCAGACCCCTGTGGCTATTTAGTCCCCTAGTAATGGCTATGTGGTGACATGGCAGTAGAAAAGGAGTATTTATCCTTCTCACTAGGCAGTGTTTTGAAGACTAGATAGTCCATAGTGCGTTTGAGGGGGTTTCACTTATTGTGCCTTTTTTCCTCCCTTGAACTCCCTTCCATCCTTGGAGGGTAATCTCCATCATTTCTCCCCTACTCTCACTCCCCTTCTCAAACATACAGCCACATAATCTTAATCATTTCACTTTCTCCCCATCTCTTCTCATGCTCTTCTCACTGGTTTCAGGGGTTGGGAAGGCCTGGGCTCTGTGTGGGAGTATTCAGTAATCAATTAGCAATGTCTGCCAGGGGTAGCGGTGTGCGCAGCACCAAGCAAGCTATCTACCTACCATTCCTAACCTTTAAAAAGTTTTTTTTCCAATTGTGACACATATCTTAATGTTTACCATCTTAACCATATTTAAGTGTACAGTTCAGTAGTATTAAGAATATTAAGTATATTCACATTGTTGTGCAACCAATCTCCAGAACTTTTTTATCTTGCAAAACTGAAACTATACTCTTTTATCAACAACTCCCTGCCCCTCCTGCTTCCTTGCCCCTGGGAATTACCATTCTACTTTCTGTTTCTATGAGCCTGACTACTCCAGATAAGTAGAATCATGCAGTATTTGTCTTTTGGGGTCTGGCTTATTTCACTTAGCATAACGCCTTTGAGCTCCATCCATGTTGCAAGTATGTGTCAGAATTTCCTTCCTGCTGAAGGATCAGTACTATTCCATTCTGTGTATTTTCCACATTTTGTTGATCCATTCACCTGTCAAAGGACATTTGGGTTACTTCCATCTTTTGGCTATTGTGAACAATGCTGCTATGAACATGAGTGCACAAATATGTGAACCTCTCTAAAAAATTACCAACAATTCAATGATCTAACCCAGTGGTTTTCAACTTTTAGAGAGCTTCTAAAAAATACTGTCTCTTGAAACACCACTCTAATTAAATCTAAATGTCGAGGGGTAGAGTCCATTGATCAGAATCAGAGGTGCTTGTTAAAAACCCTAATTCTCTGGAGACTGTGTTTCAGTAGGTCTGGGTTAGGGCCCAGAAGTCTTTGCATTTAAAAAAGACCCTGAGGATAGTCTCATGATTGGACATTTTAGAAATTACTGTCTATATCATCAGTTAAAGGTGTTCTCCTGCTGTTTTATGTTAATAAAAAGAGAGAAGATAAATAAAATGCTTAGCATAGTGTCTAGAAGCTCAGTAAATGACGATGGTCATCACCACCATCATCATCATCACGACTTTATATAGCTCTTATTATGTGCCAGGCTGGCACATTTTAAAGCCCTTAACATAGATTTATTTGCAAAATACCCTTTTGAGGTAGTGCTATTATAACAGATTTTACAGAGGAGGAAACTGAGGCACAAGAGAGATTACATAACACAGAGTTATATAGCTAGTAAGTGAGAGATGGAATTGAAACTGGAGAGTCTGGCTCCAAACTTTATGCTGTTAACCGGTGCACTCTGCTGCCTTCCCTGTGGTAAATGGTAAACACTGCTAGTACTAATGATCAGTGAAAAGGCCCTCAGTTTCCTTCAACACAGCCATTACCTGCATGCTTTCCTTGTAGATATGCCCTTAAGATAAAAATAAATATAATAGACTCAAGTGTCCTTTTCATGCCTCCCCTTTGTGCCCTCTCAAAATTCTTACATGCTTCAATCTACTGCTATTTCATGACATCTGATTTCTTAGTCATTTTGGAAGCGACCTCTGGGAAGGGAATATTCTCAGTATCATTACATTTTTTAACCTGGAAGAGACCTTTGGGATGCTCCAGGACAGAAGTCTCTAATGTGCTTGCATCCTACAGGATGCACAAGGTTATCCACTGGGATTGGGGAAGAAAATCCTAGTATAAAACCAGAGAAAGTAAGGGCCATGGGGATCTCCCTGCTGTTAAGTCCAACAGGCGCCTAGACATTATTAAAGTTTCTCCTCGGCTTCTGTGGACCGCCCCTGCTTGATGCATGCATCTCCCTTAACTGAGTGAGGTCACTCTTTTTTTTTTTTTTGATTTGTTTTTGTTTTGTTTTGTGTTTTGATTTTTTTTTTTGGTAGGGGCAAGTAATTAGGTTTATTTATTCATTTATTTATTTTAATGGAGGTCCTGAGTTTAATCCAGTGCTAAACATGCACTCTACCACTGAGGTATACCCTCCCCCTAGAGTGAGGTCACTCTTGTACCTTTTCTTCTTTCTCTCTCGGGCTGCTCCTTCTCAGTTTCCCAGCCCCTGTATTTAAAATGATTTTTAAAAATTAATATATGGATTGACACGGCAGCTTCACTTGCTCTAGGGGTCATGAAGAGTAGGTCCTGGGAGGAGGGTATAGCTCAGTGGTAGAGTGCATGCTTAGCATGCACAAGGTCCTGGGTTCAATCCCCAGTACCTCCATCAAAAGTAACTAAGTAAACCTAATTACCTCCCGTCACAAAAAGATCAAAAAAAAAAAGAAGAAGAAGAAGAAGAAGAAGAAGAGTAGGTCCTGTACCAGAGGCAAGGGTGGAGCTTATCACGGGGACAAGGCTGCCTTCCCTGTTTCATTTCCTGTCAGCATATGTACGCAGGCTGTTATGGGTTGAATTGTTCCCACAAAAAGATCTGTTGAAGTCCCAGCACCCCAGGACCTCAGAATGGGATTTATTTGAAAATAAGTTCATTGGAGATGCAATGATTTAAGTTAGATGAGGTTGTATTGAATTAGGATGAGACACCTAATATGGCTGGTGTCATTATAAGAAGAGGAAAACAGACGCAGAGGCAGAGAGAGACACACAGAGAGAAGACGGCCATGTGATGATGGGGCATACATGGGAATGAAGCATCACTGAGCCAGCGAACGCCAAGGAAACACCAGCAGCTGGAGGAGCTATGGGAAGAGTCTCTTTTACAGGTTTCAGAGGGAGCATGACCCTGTTGACACCCTGATTTCAGACTTTTAGGCTCCGGAACTGTGAGCCAATACATTTCTGTTGTTTGAAGCCACCTAGTGTGTGAATCTTTGTCACGGCAGCCACAGGACTCTAATACATGTGCCCATGGAGGTGGATTTACAAATTGTATTTCCCATTTGAAACAGAACTCTCCCTCACCAGATGAACACTCTGCAAAGGCACCCCCATTTGAAGATTGCACCTCTGATGCAAGTTCAAGTGGGCCACAAGGACATGGCAGCCCTGCCCCTCTCCATCATGAGGGAAAAATGAAGATGGCCCCATCAAACCTGGTAAGAAGTCAGCCAAAATGTCCTGAAATTGTCAAGATACTTGGTCTGTAGATTATCACCTACTATTATTATGATAAATCAGTCTTACCTCAGTTCATATTACGCCTTGAGGTACTAGCTGATGCCAGTATCAAGAGCCATCACAATCAACAGGACACTTAATATTCCTTACTTCATCTTTATCTCGTCCTATGAAGTATTTTCTTTTTATGCCTTTTAATAATACATACAATATTTCTTCATTAAAGCACCTTATAAATGAAAGGATAAATAAATGCATGTATATTGGCAATATATACTCATTTTTTTAAATTGATGAGGTACATGATCAAGTCAATACCCACCCCCTTTTATGCATGAGGAAGCAGGTCCAGGATGGTTTTGTGAATTAGTTACTCAAGTTCAGAAATTGAATTTGGTTCTTCTGACTCCGAGCTGGGGTCCAGCTTCTATACCACTCTCTCCCCCTCAAAGAGGAGGTGAGATACACTCTGCCCTATTTTAGCATCAGGAGGCCTTGGGCGATTTTGAGTAAGACACTACTGTTCAGCAAGCCTTGTGGGGAGCAGAGGTGTTACAGCAGGGTCAGGCACACGTGGGCTTGAATTCTGGCTCTGCTTCTCACCAGCTGTGTGACCTGGGGCAAGTAATTTTACCTCTCTGATACTCACCTTCTTCAACTGTAAGGTGAAAATAAGTGTGTTTTTGGCATAAGACTGTTTTTAAAGAGAAAATTATATGTTGTCCAAGTGTAAACTATATGCTTCTTAAAATCCAGTTGTGATAGTAATAGCTGATGTTGAGATTCTGAAGGTATGAGATATATAGTTCTGTCTTCTATATGGAGGGGTTCCTGCAGACCAATGGATGAGACCCATGTCCAGATGTGAGTATGATTTGCCTGGCCGGGCATGTGGCACTGGTGACCTGATGTTCCCACTAGCTTCCCTTGAGCCCAGGTCACAGTTCTTGGTACTAAGAAATCCACATGTCTGATTGGGAGTCACATTATTTCTCTTGCCTTGGTCACTGGCAAATTACCTCTGATTTGATGGGGAGGCCTCTCTCTCACCTCTGTCCACTCTTGAATCCACTGTAATCTGGCTTTTGTCCTTCAACTGCCTAGAAGCTGCTCAACCCAGCGTCTCAGTGACCTCCTTGTTTTCAGGTCCAATAGTCACCCTTTGAGTGTTACCATGACATCTTGGCCATCTTGGCACTATTTATCACTGTCTGGGGACACTTGACCCCTTCCTTCTTCCTGAAGCATTCTCTCTTTTATAATTGAGGAACACCACACACTCTTGGCTTTCTTCCTTTCTGGGGAAGTCCTCCTCACTCTCTTTCACTGGCTTATCTTCTACACTACATGTATATTCTGGGACTTCTCCCAGCTCTGCCCTAAGCCTCTGTTCTTCCTGAACAATTCCGCCTATGGACTTGGCTTCCAATACCTTTGGCATCACTGATTCTCAGACAGAGGGAGTATTGTCTAAAATCACCTGCCAGGAGAGAGGCTTTTTCACACTACACTTGCCACTGCAGGGGTTCTGAATGCACCAGCTATCACTGACATTCACTGTCATAGTGGTCCTTTTTAGGGCTGCTGGTTCTCATTTTGTGTGTGTGTGTGTGTGTGTGTGTGTGTGTGTGTGTGTGTGTGTGTGTGTGTGTGTGTTGAGGAGATCTTATTTAATGCTGACAGATCCCAATCTGTCACCTGAATGTGTAGGTGCTGCTATGAATGTCCACTTGGATATTCAAGCACCTTACCCTCTGTCTGACCCAGTTGACACTTAGCTCTCCTGTAAACTTGTTCCTTTTCCTGCATCTCCACTTTTGGTGAGTGATACCACCATTCAGACAGTTGCTTAACCGAAAACTTCATTGTCATTCTCAAGTCATCCTGTTCCACTGCCCTCCATTTGACACCCACAATCAGTTACCAAGCTCTTGTGAGTTTACCTCCAAAAAATCATTTGCATCAGATCATTTCTCCTCCTCCCCATTCATGCTACCCTTCTCCCTCCCATCCAGCCTTCCCTGCTCCAGTCCATTGGCCACATGCAGCCTTCTCAATGCCATCTCATCATGGCGCTGCCCTGCCTGAGTGCCTTTTTGGTTCCCTGTTGCCCTCCAGATTCATTTGAGCTTCTGCCCACCTCTCTGGCCTCATTTTTTGCCTCTTCTCACCATACTCCACACATTTTGATCATACTTAGGCAGACCTATAGTTGATGGTCCAGACAAAATATACTTGAGAATGAAAGATGGCCCTGTTAGTGAATATTCTGGAATAAGACAAAATTAGAACTCTTCCAAGGAAAGCAGTAGGTACAGTCAACACAAATCATACTGAACCTTTAGTTCTTCAAATGTGCTTTGTTTTCGTTCCTCTATAGACCTTTTTTTCTGATGTCCCCTCTTTGCCTTTGTGAGACCTCTACCCTCTCTGTGTTCTTAGCATCCTGTACTTCACCGATTTTAGCATGTAAAACCCTTCATTTTAACTGTCTTTTTTCCCCCACCCTCATCTGAGAGAAAAAAATGAAGTCAGTTCAGATCTCAAGTTACTTTAATGCTTTGACCACTCCCTAAACTGCTTTCTCTAGCACAACCCTGCCCTTTTTCAAATAAGAAAGAGTAGGTTTCAAGCTTAAATTGACCATGTAAGTGACAGAATCTAGCCAGAAATTTAAAATGTCATCTTGTTTTTATTTTAGTTATTGATGTTTATTTTCTCTTTATAACAAGTAATGCTGATTTTCTGTTTGTGCTAATGACATAATTTTTCTTTCAAAATGAACTAATTTAAGTAAAAGAAAAGGAAACAACTGAAGTAAAATCATTACGTTAATAATAGCCCAGCCAATATATAAATGTGGACATGTTTCATGACAGCTGGTTTATCTCCTAAGAATAAAGACATTTTCCTGTGATAAGACAATAAATACCATTAACACACCTAAGAAAATTAGCATAATGCAAGGGATGTAATTTTTGATATGTACTAAATATTAATATTTATAAATAAATCTCTTACATTAATCTCTTAAATTTATCCAAGAGGGTCTAAAAACCATAGTACTTTGATAGTCATCATTATCTATTTTTTAATACCTAAACAAGTTCTTTTTTAGCATTTGAATATTTTACGTCTTACTCTCTTCTCTTGAATTTATATGTTTTTTTCTGCTTACTCTACAGAATCTCGTCCCAATGTATAATTGTTTATGCTTGAAAGTTTTTATTGATCATCCTGGCATGTTCTAAAATAAGCAAAAAAAAATGCACTGATTAAAATTGAATCATTCCTTTATATCTTGTGATCACAAAACTCCCAAGTATTAAAAAAATTCTTCTTGATTGAGATAGCATTGTAATGATTATTAGTAGTACACAGATACACTGTTAGTACACTGTTGACCACAACATCATAGTAACATCCCAATTTTAATATTAGTCAGAAGGTGTAAAAAAATAGGTTTGGAAATATATCTCCTAAATGACATGACTGGGGCTTTGACGAGTTCCTGTATTCATGGATGAGTATGACTGATTGCTGGCAAGAATTGCAGCATCAATTCTATTTCCATTTTTTATAGATGCAAATAAAAAATTTAACATATAAAATAAATAGTTACGGAAGAAGATTTATTATACCAGTTTGAATTCCTTCGCGGTTATAGGACAACAATCACACAGTGATACATCACAAAATTTATTTTAATAATGATATATCATTTGCCAACTCAGTTAGGTCCTCTTTCAATTTTATTAAAAGCAAAGAAATGGAAATAGCCTGAACTCCTGAAGATCTGCTATCCAGCTCTTAGACTTACTCTCTTGATCTCTTGAAATTATACTGAAAAGTATTTATTTATCTTTATCAAATTATTATTAGCATTTTTTCACTGGAAGACATCATCTTTAACCTGCTATACATATGAATGATTGAGAAAATAAACATATTGGTTATTGCAATCCACTTTTGCCAATGCAATTTTTTTTTAATCAAATGCAAAAGCTTCAGCTGTATTTGGATGAAACTGCAGAGTTATAGAATTGAATTTATGGAAAATGTCCACCACGTTGAAACTCATCAGCCAAATCTACTTGCTTCTGGCTGGAAAACATCTGACTTCATTTTCCAATTCGAGCAGACATCTCTGTGTCAACTCTCTCACTTCTGGTCTAACTCTAAGAAAGAAAGAGAGAAGGAGCGGTAAGTGGGACCTGGACCATTGCTAGGAGCTTATTGCCTGGGGTCCTAAGGCCTTTTCTATACTTTGCTCCCAGCCTCACTTTCTTTGATGCACATTGGGGATAGACGAGGAGAGGATGTTAAGCAGACGTTTTCGACATTTGAATTCAGAGCTTCCTAACATGGCCAAGATACCTTGTTTCTAAGGCCCTAGTTTGCCCTTAACAGGCTGTGTATCCCCGGAAGAGAGCAGCAGCCCTGCGCTGACGCCTGCCCCCTCCCTGTGCTTAGGGCCTGTGCCCAGGAGCACCTGGGCCAGGTGCTGTGAGGAGAGTCAGGCTGGGTAAGAGGGCTGAGGTTTACAGTGAGCCATGGGTGACTGCGGGCCGGCACCAAGCTTCTACTGTAGAAGTGGCCACGGGGAGGTCAGTGTAGAAAGAGTGGAAATGAGAGTGGGAAATCTGCAACTGGGTTTCCTTAAAGTTACCATTGGCTGTGGATCCCTTTGACATCGTGTTTTTGTTTCGAGTTCCCCTGGGGTGCACATACCAATTCTCTTCCCCCTGTGAAGCCTGCTGGGCTAGCCAACTGACTTTGCTGGAGTCTGGGTTGAGGATGAGCTGGGGGAAGGGAGAATAGGAGCAGAGGGGGACCAGTGAATGTCCCTGCTGATCCTGAGTGCACTGGGCTGTGGGCTCCTGACTCGACTCTGACCGACCCAGGAAGACCTTGGACCCTGTCCTCCACTTGAGAACTTCTGCGTAGCCGGGAGGAGCGTGGGGTGTGGGAAGCTCCAGGCTGGCCTGGTTGGTTCTTCCCTGGTTATTGACCTTCTTAGGCAAAGTTTTTGACTATTCTATTTTCTTGAGAAACTGTAAACATTTTAAAACCTTTTTTTTCCAGTTTTACTAAGATACAGTTGACACACAGCACTGTTTAAGTTAAGATACACAGCGTGATGATTTGACTTACATATCTTGTGACATGATTACCACAGTAAGTTTAAGTAACATCCATCATCTCATATAGAGACCAAAAAAAAAGGGAAAAAAAATGATGTTTTTTTCCCTTGTGCTGAGAACTCTTAGAATTTACTCTAGAACGACTTTCATGTGTACCATACAGCAATGTTTACAGTCATCATGTTGTACATTTCATCCTTAACACTTATTTATCTTAAAACTGGAAGTTTGTAACTTTCGACCACCTTTATCTGATTCCTCCTTCTCCCATCCCCCACTCTGGTAACCAAATCCACAAATTTGATCTCTTATTCTAGAAGTTTAGGTTTTTGTTTTTTTACGATTCCACGTATAACTGAGATCGAATAGTATTTATCTTTCTCTGTCTGATTGATTTTACTTAGCATTATGCCCTGAAGGCCCATGTTGTCACAAATGGCAGGATTTCCTTCTTTTTTAATGGCTGAGTAATACTGTATGTGTGTGTGTGTGTGTGTGTGTAGACTGTATGTATACATATATATATATATGTTTTGTGTGTGTGTGTGTAGACTGTATGTATACATATATATATGTGTGTTTTGTGTGTGTGTGTGTGTGTGTATGTGTAGACTGTATGTATACATATATATATGTTTTGTGTTTGTGTGTGTGTAGACTGTATGTATACATATATATATGTGTGTTTTGTATGTGTGTGTGTGTGTGTAGACTGTATGTATACATATATATATATGTTTTGTGTGTGTGTGTGTGTGTGTAGACTGTATGTATACATATATATATATATATGTTTTGTGTGTGTGTGTGTGTGTGTGTGTACCATAACTTCTCTACTCATTCATCCATAGGTGTGTTTCCATGTCTTAGCTATTATAAATATTGTTGCTGTGAACATGGGGATGCACATATCTCTTTGACATCGTGTTTTTGTTTTCTTTGGATGTATTTTCAGAAGTGGAATTGCTAGATCATGTGGTAACCATATTTCTAATTTTTTGAGGAACTTCTGTACTATTTTCCATAGTGGATGCACCAATTTACGTCCTCATCAACTTTGCACCAGGGTTCCCTTTTCTCCACACCCTCTCCGACACTTATCTCTCATCTGTTTGACGATAGTCATTCTGACAGGCATGAGGTAATGTCTCATTCAGGTTTTGATTTGCATTTCCCTGATGACTAGTGATATTGAGCACCTTTTCATGTACCTGTTGGCTATGTGTGTAACTTCTTTTGAAAAATGTCTATTTCTGTCCTCTGCCCATTTTTAAGTGGATTATTTTTTGGTTTTGCTTGTTTTTGTTTTTGCTTTTTTGCTGTTGAGTTGTATGAGCTTTTCTATGTTTTGAATATTAACCTCTTATCAGACACATGATTGGAAATTTTTTTCCCACTTTGTAGGTTGTTTTTTCACTTTATGGATTTTTTTTTTTCCTGTACAGAATCTTTTCAGCTTAATGTCATCCTACCCTTTTATGTTTCATTGGGTTGCTTGTGCTTTAGGTGTCACATCTAACAAAATCATTGCCAAGACTTATGCCAAGCGGCGTTTTGCCTATGTTTTCTTTTAGTAGTTTCACGGTTTCAGGTCTTACATTTATGTTTTCAATCAAACTATTAACCTTTAGTCAAGACTCAGCCAAGGCTGTGGGGACAGGGTGGTTTTCACAAAATGCATATTGAGGAACCTCTTGAGTTTCTTCCTTCTAAGAGTGAGACTTTTTAATATGTTTGGGGAACTTCTGGTATGCAATAATCTATTCTGAACCTCCATCAACAGTTCTTCAATTACTCTCTTGGCTTCCTAGACTAGGTAAAACCTGGCCATTTGTTCCTCTCTCTCAGCTCTGCAGCGACACATGGAAGGAGAAGGAGGAACTCTTCTGATGTGCCCCTTCCCTGCCTCCCCTCTGCTCTGGCCATTTTCCAGTTTGGTCAAGGAGAGGTCTCAAATGCATACCATCTGGTTAGTTCAATATGAACTTTAGTTTGAACAAAATGCTCACTATTCAATTAATTTTTTCCCTCATGTAAAAATCAGGAGATTTCACGTTTCATCCCCAAATTCCAATTTCAGGTTTCCCTTTAAAAATCGAAATAGAAACAGCCGTCACATGGCAATGATTGGCTTGTGCTACGTGATGCTGTCCTTTTTAGATGGTAGCATGAGATCTCTGGTTTTCCATAGTCCTCACCCCACCCCTGACATTCCCTGCCTTTTTCCTGTAGAAATTTGAATGTGTAACCTCTAGATGAAGGTTTATTGAGATAGTTTTTTCATTTTGCTAATAAATATTGATTGAATATCTATAATGGCTAGGCAAACTCACAAAATCCCTGGCTGCATGGAGCTTACATTTTAGTGTGGGAAGACAGACAATAAGCAAATAAGTAAATTATAGAGTATATGGGAAGATGATTGTTCTAGGAAGAAAACACAACAGAAAAGGGCACACAGCATGTGTGGACGGGTGCAATTTAAAAATAGGATAGTCAGGGAAGGGTTCACCAAGACATTTAAACCAAAACATGAAGGAAGTGAAGGAACAAACCATGCAAATATGGCTCGGGAAGAGCATTCCAGGCAGAGGGAACAGCAAGTGCAAAGGCCCTGAGGCAGTGGGATGTTGTAGAGAGAGCCATGGCTGGGGACGTGGACACTGCTGTGTGTTTTAGGTGATCACTAGCCCCGCTCTGAGCCTCACTTTTTATATGAAAATGAGGGTTTGACTTAGGAGATTTCCAAGGTCCCAATCAATGCTAACATCTGATGATTTTACAACAAAGCCATTCCCTTAGGAAAAACAAGAGGCTGCTTGCCAATGTAGATGTGCTTTTGGAAATAAACAGTCTTTTATTGATTGAGGAGAATGGAATTTGAGAAAGGTAGCTTTCACCCTAGACTTCTCTCACCGAGGAAAAAAGGGTGGTGCTGGGGCTAGCTGGCTGAAACATGCGTGCTCTCTCTCTCTGAGGGCTGATGCACCCAGGGCACAGGTGGGTCAGAAATGAATGGAATCAGCAGAGTTGATGGCTATCTTTTTTATGACTGTTCAGTGTTTGATTTCTGCTGTAGCTCTGGCCGATGACAACAGATTGCTGGGCATGACCAAGAGCAGATGATTTCTTATCTGGTCATTCTTTGTGTATATTTGGGGTGACCAAAGGTTTGTAATATTGGAAAGTCAAATAGCAGTGGACCGTTTCACCCACCATCAGCTTAGCCGGTTATTTACTGTTCTGGTCCCTTAACTTTACAGTTGTGAAAAAAGGAAAAATCAGCCATTGGCAGCTCAGCCTGATAATGTGGGAAGATGAAAGCTGGAGATAAACACATATCCTTCATGGCTCTTGGGTCCCTTCTGAGAAACTTTGGGTTTGACACGCAATCCCCTTCTTGTGACTTTTGTGGTTGAATCCCATAAGAAACCAGGACCCCGTGGTTAAATATTCTTGAACCATGTTATACCGAGGCTTTGGCCACAGCAGGGAGCTTAGTGCCTGGAAGGATTATTTCTGCAAGTAGAAAGTTCTTAAAGATGCATAGAGAATTATTTTGAGATTTCTATGACTCGGTTAAAAGCATTAAAATATTTGTATTTTCTGGAGATGACTGGAAGCTAAGGACTCTGTGTTTATACTAGAGGAGCAGGTCAGGGAAGCTGGGTGAAGAGGTCATGAAGAGGAAAGGAAGAGGAAAGACTGTGAAGAGTCTGAGATTTTACTCACCTTGCAACTTGCAAGCCAAACAGTTAGCCCACTGCGGCCCAGATGCTGATGGGTTCCTGGTTCAGAGACAAAGAGCCTTATTACTTTCCCCAGTAGCAATAGCCAGGGTATCAGCGTTTGGGGTAATGCTCTGGCCCCATTCCCACAGGGTGACATGAAGCAAGCCAGGTAACACCTAGACATGTAGTGGATTGTGTTACAGAGAGGCAGCCTGAGCTTAGGGGGCTGGAATCTTTTATAACGAGCAGTCAGCTTGCCTGCCCTGAGCTCTAGAGGAAGACATATTTATTATACGGGCAGGAAGCAAATTTGCCCTTTGCTCTGGAGACTCTCTCTCTCTTCCAAGACTGTTCTCTCTACAGACATCCTGAAGCAGATAGTCTGGAACAAAAATAGTCAGTGCCTCTGCTTGTAGGATTTGCAGAAACCCAAGAGATACATGAAGACTGTCTTCCAAAGACATGTTTTTGCCCTAAAGTTGCAATGTCCCCTCTTCCTCCCCAGCAGCCTCAGGTGAATTCACCCCTGGTTTTGGATCCTAATAGCTTTCTCTAATTTCCAGGGAAATTTAGGCAGGCAGATTTCTGCCTGAGCTCAAGGCACAATTCAAACTCTTCCTAGGGGTAGAGGCTGAGAAGAATTTTCAAAGTTTTATTCCCTTTATGACCAGTGTCTCTCTTTTACTTTGGTGCTCTTGGAAGGGCTGTTGGACACTCCAACTATTGGAAAAGTTAATCTCACATCATCTTTGAACTCAATGGGACTGTAGGTAGTTATGTAGGCCAGTCCTCCTCAGTTGAAGCAGGTTTTATAATTGAGGCAATTAATCTCCTTGAGAATCAACTGTCTTATTCAAAGTCATTCATTAAAGATGTGGTGGAACCAGGATTCCAAGTCAGGTCTATCGAAATGGACAGTTTCCTGTGGTTTGCCTCATAATCAGAGTTTAGACCAGGCTTGACTAAGGAAGGTTGAGGAAAGATAGATGGGGGTCCGTCCTCAGAATATCTTTCTGAAGCTTCAGCAGTCATCAAGAAACCAGGGTGTGAAAGAGATCACTAGTTGACTACCCAATATCCTTTTTAAGGATAGAGTTCTATATATTTGAGCATGGCAATTTCCCCAATTAAAAAAAAGTCACTTCATTTGCCAGTTTTCCTTGAGGCTGGGGGAGTCAGTGAGGTGTGGGTAGAAGTTACTTCCAGCAGAGTTCTTTCAAGGGGACTCACTTGGCTGGCAGGAGACCCTCACCTTATCCCCGTCTCTCCTTCCTGACTGGAACGTGGCTGGGATGACTAGGGCCACAGTGATAATCTATCAAGGAGAACTTGTAGATCGAAGTCTGAATTAAAGATGGTGGAAAAGGAACATAGGAGCAGCCTGGACCAATGTGAGCATCATGCAGCCACCACACCAGCCCTGGAGGACCTACCTCTGGACTTCGTCAACGTGAAAGAAAGATAACTCTCCCATCTTTTCTTGCCACTGTATTTCTGGATAGCAGAGGCACGGGCCTCCTGGTAGAGTTTATGTGCTTATTGATGCCTAATTGTGAACCCTGAATGTTTGCTGTTGACCCCACTGGTTGGGTTTTTTTTAACTGCAAGTAACAGAAACATTGGCTAATTTTAGGGACTAATTATCCTTGGAGAAGTTTATGGGGTTGCTCATAAGATTGGAGTGAGGGCTGAAGAACTAAGTCGGGAGCAGAAGGGCACCAGGTTGCTCTGGAAGGTCCTGATAGTAGGCTCTGCTGATCAAGCTCATCAGTGCACCCCAATTTCTTGCCATTTCCCTTGTGTCTTTCTGTCAAGATTCAACATCTCAAGGAAGCAAGTATTCGATTGGCTGAGCCAAGGTCATGTGACCGTTCTGAGCTAAGATGGCATGGCCATCCTGTAGCAAGCTGGAGAGAGGGAGGACAGAGCAAAAGGGGCCTCCCAGGAGCACTTCGGCTCCCACTCTGGGAGGACAGGCCCCTGGACTTACTGTCCCACCACGATGGCATCCAGTGCGAGGCAGAGGCAAGTCCCTACACAAAAATCAGAGTGCTTTAGGGAAAGGAGTGCCCAGCTTAATAAAGCTGCACTGAGTGTCCCACCTTCAAAAAAGCAAAACAAAACAAAGCTGCGTGGAATAGCAGAGGATTTAGACCTTTCTGTGATGAAGTGAGTTGGTCAAGATAAAAGGCAAAGATTGTTGTGCACAAAGGCTTCAGGGATGAGCAGTTCCTGACAAGCCCACCCATCCCAGGAACAAAGGCTTACAAAATCAGCAGCGCCTGTGGGGAGGGCAAACGCGTCATGTGAAAGAGCTCTTTTAATCATCTCCGGTTTATGTAGACATAAGCGATATTTCATGGTGAAAATACTAACACTTCTGTTTCCTTGCTTGCCTTTTCTTCTTCTCTTAACTGGGTTGCAGTTTCTAATTCACACTCACTTACCCACCGCAGCAATTGTGGGTCTTCAGGGACCTCCTTAAGTGGGGGCAAGCAATCTTGTCCTTTGGTAGTGAAAACTCAGAACTCCAGAAAGATCAAGGACTGTTCCCAGGGCCAGGAGGTGTGATGGTAGCATAGTGAGGTTAAAGCAAATTATAGAGTCTGCAGTTAAAGTGGACGTAGGTCATCAGTTAAGTAATGGCTGCCAAGGAGAGCTGGCCTCAGTGTGAGGATGCTCGTGAGTAGAGAAACGGATATGATGCTCTAGCGTCCGAGATTCTAAGTGGGCACAGAATATTAGTGAAACATGGCTGAGAGTACAGAAACTCTGAGACTTGGACCTTCAGGGTCCCCACCAGCCTTTGGTTTCTTGTTGTGACCATATTTAATATACCTCACTGAGGAAGGCTATCAGCAGGAAAGCAAAAGCTGGAGTCTCTTCCTTGGTTATAACTCTTTAGTGGCTTCCCATAGTCAGCAGAATAAAATCCAGCCTCCTCATTCCAGCCAGCCAGGTCTTTTACGATCTGATCTTGCCTTCCTGTGCACTCTCCTCTTTCTCTCTGACTCCACCTGTGGCTTCAGCCACTTTGGTCTTCTTTCGGTTTCTGGAAGCTGATTCCTGCCCCTCTGCATTTGCTGCCTGGGCATGCTCATCCCAGAACTGTGCTTGGCTGACTCCCCCTCACGTCTCGGCTCCGATGTTGCCAGCCCTAAGCAGGGACTCCAGAGCCCAACTGCCTGGCTTCCATCTTGGCTGTATCATGTGTCAGCTGTGTAATATTCAGCTGGCACTTAACTGCTCGGTGCCTCATTTTGCTCAGCTGTAAATGAGGATTATGATATCCTTATATCGCAAGGTTGATGTGAAGTTTATAGAAGTTAGCGTCAGTGAAGCCCTGAGGACAGTGCCTGGGTGCAGTCCGTGCTACACAAGTTATAGGAGCCCCCACTCCAAGTCACTGTCACTAACCCTGGTCTGTTTTCTTTATAGCAATAATCACTGTTTGAAATTACTTTATTTGCTTATTTACTACCTCTGTCTTCCAGGCTATATGCAGATTGAATAATTGCAACTACCCAAACTCAAAGTTTATTTCTCAGATGGGGCAAATGGAGGAAAACCTCATCAATGGCATCCTCCTGTGTCCCATCCCCCTTCCTCCCCCGCCCTGGACCTGGTTTCCCACCCTGTGTAGTCAAGGGATGGAATCACTCAAGTGATTCTGTTGTATATCCAGTCTCCCAGGAAGCCTGTGAAAACTAGAAGTGCCCAAAAGAACTCCCATATGATCCCGCAATCCTGCTTCAGAGTTCGTATCTAACAGAACTGAAAGCAGAGTCTTGAAAAGATATTTGCACACTCATGTCAACAGCAGCATTATTCACAATAGCCAAAATGTGGAAGCAACCTAAGTGTCCACTGACAGATGAATGGATAAACCAAATGTAGTCTATCCATACCATGGAATGTGGTTCAATCTTAAAAGGGAAGGAAATTCTGTCACATGCTACAGTGTGGATGAACCTTGAGGACATTATGCTAAGTGAAATAAGCCAGTCATGATAGGAAAAATACTGCATGATTCCACTCATACGAAGTATCTAAAGTTTAATTCACAGAAAGAGAAAGTAGTGTGATAGTAATTACCAGGGGATAGGGGTTGGGGAGAATGGGGAAGTGTAGTTTAGAGTACAATTTTAGTTTTACAGGATGAAAAAGTTCTGGAGATCTGTTTCATAACAGTGTGAAATACTTAACACTACAGAACTGTACACTTGAAAATGGTTAATGTGGATAGGGCAGTCTAACCAGGCAACAGAAATAAAAGCAAAAAGAAACAAATGGGACCTAATTAAACTTCCTTTTGCACAGCAAAGGAAACTATAAACAAAAAGACAACCTACAGAATGAGAAAAAATATTTGCAAATGATGCGACTGACAAGGGCTTAATTTCCAGAATATATAAACAGCTCTTACAACTTAATAACGAAAAAACAAACAATCCAATCCAAAAATGGCAGAACACCTAAACCAGCAATTCTCCAATGAAGACATACAAACGGCCAATAGGCACATGAATAAATGCTCAATATCACTAATTATCAGAGAAATGCAAATCAAAACTACAATGAGTTATCACCTCACATTAATCAGAATGGCCACATCAAAATGTCCACAAACAATAAATGCTAGAGACGGTGTGGAGAAAAGGGAACCCTTCTATACTGTTGGTGGGAATGTAGTTTGGTGCAGCCATTATGCAAAACAGTATGGAGATTCATTAAAAAACTAAAAATAGACTTACCGTATGATCCAGCAACCCCACTCCTGGGCATATATCCAGAAGAAACTAATTCAAAAAGCTACATACACCCCAATTTTCATAGCAGCACTATTTACGATAGCTAAGACATAGAAACAACCTAAATGTTCATCAACAGATGACTGGATAAAGAAGTTGTGGCATATATATACAAATGGAATACTAATCAACCATAAAAAAGAGTAAAATAATGCCATTTGCAGCAGCATGGATGGACCTGGAGATCATCATTTTAAGTGAAGTAAGCCAGAAAGAGAAAGAAAAATACCATATGATATCACTCATATATGGAATCTAAAAAAAAAAAAAGCCACAAATGAACTTACTTACAAAACATAGACTCTCAGACATAGAAAACAAACTTATGGTTACCAAAAGAACATGAAAAGGAATATATGTATGTATATTTGTATGACTGAACTATTATGCTGTACACCAGAAATTGGCACAACATTGTGAACTGACTATATTTCAATTAAAAAAAGAAAATAGGTGGAAATTTTATGTTGTGTGTTTTTTACCACAATAAAAATAAATATACCATGCTGTGCCTAGATTCTGAGTAAATAGTTTGGAGCAGGCAGATTATTTACATTTTAAAACCTCTCCCTGGAAGATTTCGACACCCACCAAACTTTCAGAATCACTGGGTCATTTTGAAAGATGTGTCTGTGGTTTGGATTTAGGGCATTTAAGCCTTACACCATCCTTGATATAAAGCCTTAATTATATGGAGGGGGAAATGATCCCCAAATCCTCCTCATGGATTCTCTTTAATTTTGCCGAACTAATCTGCTTCTCATGTGTATTGCGGTCTGTCTGCTCTCAGTGAGTGGAGAGTGAAAATCGGCCGCCCGAGGGCCCTGGGAGCCAGCCCGCCAGGGTGTTTTCCTCGTAGCGTCCACAAGGTGGCAGGCCAGGCACTTGGATTTGGGCGCCAAGGGCGCGCGCAGCCTGCCGCCGGGAGCGCCGCGCAGTTCTCCGAAGGCGTGTGAGGGACCATGTGCCTTTGCACGGTTTGGGGGTGCCTGGAGGAGGTTGTGGGGTTCCCGTGGATGCTCAGGCTAGAAGTGAAGCCGGCGGGTCACGCAGCAGGCGTGCGCTTGTTCTCGGGGGAAGGTGAGAACGCCCACTGCCCCTCCCCCCGTGAGTGGCGTCACCGCAGCCGCCTGCCCCGGGGCCCCACGAGCCTTGCTCTGAGGGAGGCGGGCGTTCGAGCGTGTGCACGTGTGGAGGCATACCGTTCACAAGCGGCTGTTTCTTCGGAGGGAGTGTGATGTTTTGGTGATATATTCTTTCAAATAATTAAAAGGCCCGAGGCGGAATAGATGTTCTGTGTTCGAAAATGCCTGGGTGTTGGTGGACGGTGACGTCGGTTAACACGCACTAGCTGTTGGCTGTTTAATTGGCATCTTAAAAACATGGATTTGCTGACCCACTTCAGGCCTTGACCTAGCAAGGGGTCACAGTCTACAGTAAATAACTCGGCAAGTGTTTTGGTGACACGTCTAGCTGAAAAGTGGAGGCTTTTGAGCATGATTTTAATGGCTGTTTGTATCTCAAGACAGGTGGATGGCTTTCAGTGGGTACCAGATGTTCGCAGGTGAAGAGGGAGATGACGGGAGGAGGCAGTGGTGCAGCCCAAAGAACACAGGCTTGAATTTGGATGGTTGGGAGCTGGGGACAAGTCCTTCGTCCCGTGTAAGCCTCAGTTTCCTCATCTGAGTGATGGGGATAAAAACCAGCATCATGGGTTGTGGTGAGGAGTGAATGAAACATGGAAACATTCATTCAGTCATTCACTCATGCAGCAAATGTACTTGCATTCCAGACCTGTGCCCCGGGCACAGGCTAGGTACTGAGGGTGCCGCAACCATAAACTCTGGTCCCTTGCAGTCAGGTGGGAAGATTAACATGTCCATGAATGTTTCCAGTGCAGTCGGAGAAGCACCCTACCTGAAGTTTGCTTGAGGTGCCCCAAGGGCCAGGGGTCTGAGTAAAGAATGTTCGGGGAGAGAGTGGAGAGAGATCCATACATCAATCAGAGGCAGCCGGTTTCAGTCTGGGGAATGCGGGTAGAGTCCAGCACAAACACACCTCTGGTTTGGAATGAACAGTGTTTGCGACCGTATTTTATTTTTCCTAAAAATGCCACCATCATTTGAAAATGGAGAGATTTCACTTGGGATTCTGGGTTTCTTTGTTAAGCCAATGTGTCTGCATGAAATTATGGTCTAACACTAAGTGGTAGCTGCCTTCTCTGGACAGAGTGTGTGCCACAGTCCCTACCACGCCCAAGTGCATGCTCAACTCAACCCGCTTCACTTGTTCATTTTCTGTCCCTGACCCTATGGACATTGGAGATGCAACCTCTAATATGTAGTGTCTAGAACAGCAGCACACGGTGGGTACTTCATACCTGCCGTTTCCTTTCCTCCTCGAGAGCTGAGATGGCCTCCCAGGCCGCTCCCCCAACAGTGACAGACATCTACGCAGGGCCTAACGAGAGAATGGAGGAAACAGAACACTGTAGATTGAGCTACAGCCATAAAGTCAGAATTCAGTCTGCTGGGTTTTCTCTTTCATTGTGGGGCCATTGCCAGGGGCCCAGTGAAGGTCTGGAGGCTGGCTAAACTTACAGTTGTATGCAGGTCTTTGTCAGCCATGCTTGGCTCTTTTTAGAGAACCACATGCAAATCCCTCTCCCAAGTACCATTTCCCCACAAATAATAGCGAACTATTGTTGGGAGGAGGGTGAGCCTGGGGTTCCATAATCATAGCATTCTCATGAAAGAAAATCACAGCCCCACCATGAGCACAGCTGAGAGCTTGAAACATACTACTGAGACATTCTGGTTAAAAGAAAGCATTAGTCCCTAAGATGGGCCTGTCTGTGGGGGTCTGTGGGGAGCCAGGTGAGAGGGCTTTGCAGGTCCTGCTGGAAATGAGTAGGTAAAAGGCATCCATCCATCCACCCAAGGAAGATTAATCTCGATCATGGGCCTGTTAGGAAGCCCTGGCCTTCCCTTCCTGGCAGGGGGTGAAAGTGGATAATTCACTTTCACAAAAGGAGCCGAGGGAGAAGGGTGGGGGTGGCTAAGGAGAAGAGGGAGCGGGCAGGAGGCTTCCCTGTGAGGTCCAGACTCCCACACTCAGGGCCTTTCCTTTTTGGGGCTCGAGGAGGGAGCCATCTGTCAGTGACAGTGGGTTGATGTGTTTGCACCACGTTCTACAGGTCCCCCTCCCCTGCTTGGGGGACCAAGAGGTGGGGAGCCAACTGCAGGCAGAGCGCCCTGGGACTAAAGGACTAAGGGGAGACCAGGGGGTTCTCTATCCTCAGACAAGGGGGAGCAGGGCTGCCCCTCACCCCTCCTCATATGCTTAACTGCCTTTGGTCCCCATTGCATTTCAAAAAAAACCCATTTACTTTGAAAATTATGCAGCATACTCAGAAGTACGGAGAATTGTATGATGTGTGGTTCCTGCATGTTACAATCACTTAGGGATCTTTTAAAAATCCCAACGCTGAAGTATTGTCCCAGACCATTTAACTCATAGTCTCTGGGGTTGGAACACAGTATATTTATTTGAAGTATATTTGAAGCTTCCTGGCTGGTTTCCCTGTACAGACACATCCGGGAACCACTGATGTCCCCTTCACCCTGCTTCCACGATTACGAGAAGTGGCCAGTCTTGCTGATGTTGCAGCTCTTCCAAGATCCCCAATTTTCCATTGCCCCTAGATTATTTTAAAGCGAATACCAGACTTATCCTTAAATGCTTCACAATACATTAAGAACTTGAAAGCAAAATATAAGCATAATAACATTATCACTCCAAAAAAAATCAACTATGATTCCTTAGTATCATGTAGTGTCCTGTCTTTGATGTTCAGTTTAGCTTTGAAGTATTTCTTTCTCTCCTTTATCCTTGATTTAATTTGATTCCAAAGGGATGAATAATACCCCCTACCCCCCACTATTTCTGAGGTTGTGGAGTTGGTGAAAGGGGCAGGCAGTTGACTCACCCCTGGTTTACCCGCCCTTTTTCCTCAGTGTGACTCTGTGTTCCCAGTCTTTTCAGGGACAGCCCTGCCCACGTTTGTAGGTGAGAGGACAGCTATAGAGGCAGAAGACGCTCAGATATTCATTTGATAACTGTTGATTGGTAGCTGCCTGTACGTCCAGGCACTGTCAGGTGCTGGAGAGCTAGGTCTGTCTCTGTCACCATTAGATTCTGTTTAGCACTGAGTCTGGCACGTGGTAGGGACTCAAGAAATATTTAGTTTGGTGATGAAAGTGTGTTTGTGTTAATTACCAGGACAGTCAGATGACCATTGCTGACATGCTGGGTCCGAGGATGTAATATTCCTTTAAAAATCACAAAGGGACGAAACTTCCACATCGTATCTCTTTACTTGAGGATCTGAGAACATGTTTTTTTCCTTTTTAAGTAATTTGCACATCATGTGGATTCCCCAAATGAGATGAAACAGCTCGGTGGAGTGAAATCTCAGTAGCAGGGAGCAGGGGGCAGCCTGAACAGTTGAAATGCAAACCTGCCGTCTAAGCCTCATTTCAGCCGCGAGGTTTTCTGCCTTCTCTTTCTAGTGAAGCCTTTCAAAGGGGTGCAGACATGCAGCAGAAATTGACTGGTTCGAAGCTGACCTTCTTTTATTTTCTTTGCCCCACCTCTAAGTGAAACTCTTGGGAACAGAACAATAAAATGTTCAGAAGGCTGCTAGTACAGCCAGGGAAGAAAGTGGGATCTCACTGACCCACACCTTTTTTAAAGATGATTTTTCTGTTTATCACACTTTCATTGTAGAAAATTTGAAAAATATAGGATAAAAGTATGAAGATGTGAAAATCATTCGTATCTTATCATTACAGCCACCATCTACCAGAAAAATTGGCCATTTTGGTGTATTTCCTTCTTGTCTTTTTTTCCCCCCTCTGCTGAAATACAGACTGTATTTTCTGATTTGAGAAAAGTTATTTCTTTAATTTCAATGTATTGAGGACATGATGCTTTTTTTTAACATTTTTTATTGATTTATAATCATTTTACAATGTTGTGTCAAATTCCAGTGTAGATCATAAATTTTCAGTTATACATGAGCATATATATATTCATTGTCACATTTTTTTCTCTGAGCTACCATAAGATCTTGTGTATATTTTCCTGTGCTTTACAGTATAATCTTGTCTATCTATTCTACAATTTTGAAATCCCATCTATCCCTTCACACCCTCCACCCCCTTGGCAACCACAAGTTTGTATTCTATGTCTATGAGTCTCTTTCTGTTTTATATTTATGCTTTGTTTGTGGGGGTTTTTTTTTTTTTTTTTTTTAGATTCCACATATGAGC
Organism: Camelus ferus; assembly: GCF_009834535.1. Lineage (NCBI taxonomy): Eukaryota > Metazoa > Chordata > Mammalia > Artiodactyla > Camelidae > Camelus > Camelus ferus. The sequence goes on from NC_045700.1 coordinate 18,123,329, forward strand.
GATCTCATATGGTATTTTTCTTTCTCTTTCTGGCTTACTTCACTTAGAATGACATTCTCCAGGAGCATCCATGTTGCTGCAAATGGCGTTACGTTGTAGGTTTTTATGGCTGAGTAGTATTCCATTGTATAAATATACCACATCTTCTTTATCCAGTCATCTGCTGATGGACATTTAGGCTGTTTCCATGTCCTGGCTATTGTAAATAGTACTGCTATGAACATTGGGGTGCAGGTGTCATCCTGAAGTAGGGTTCCTTCTGGATATATGCCCAGGAGCGGGATTCCTGGGTCATACAGTAAGTGTATTCCTAGTCTTTTGAGGAATCTCCACACTGTTTTCCATAGTGGCTGCACCAAACTGCATTCCCACCAGCAGTGTAGGAGGGTGAGGACGTGATGCTTTTATAAGCCATTTTGAAATCTGTTTTCTCCTTATAATTCAAGAAAGGATGTAGGAAAGATGGTATTCTCTTATTACAAGTGAGAAATCAAGGTCCGGAGATTAAGTGATTTTTCTCAAGGTCACAGAAGTGGCCCAGGTGTCTCCATTGTCATCAAGGGGTCTTTCTACCTGATCCTAGTCCTCTCTGTGTGTAGAGGTCTGACCCATCAGTGGGACAGCCCTAGGGTTATTTATGGCCAAGGGACTCACTGTTACTCCTTTCCCCATCTCCAGAAGTTTTGAGTCAGAGAGCAAGGACCCACAGACCTCTGGGTACAGTCTCATGATGGATGCAGGGAGGGCAGGTGTAGAAGATGAAGTGCCTTCATTTATGGGGTAACCCAACCTGCATTCCTGATACATCTTGTATTGAGCACTTGTGGACTGTACCCTGTTTTATGACCTTTGACCTCCAAATCCTGACCCACCCATCTCCCCTTCCAAGAGAAGCTGCCCACCCATCGCCTCTGCTGCCTCAGCTGCCAGGCTTAGGGCCAGGGTGTCCTGGGCCTCAGGCCCATCTTATCGATGGCCCAGAGGTGGGTTATGATTACTATCTGGTGTCAAAAGATGACTGAGGACAATCAGATGTTCTTTCCCAGGAACATAAACTGCTATAAATGGGGAGGATTTACTGGTGATCTCCTAAGGCAGAGTCAGGACTGGATCATGGCCAAAGCCACGTGTAAAATGACATCATGAGGGAGCAGAAAATAGGAATATGTCGGCAGAGAGGAGAGAACTGTGTGGATCCCAGAGAGAATCAGAAGAGCCATGGAAGAGAGAGAGGGAGGGAGGAAGAGATCAAGAGACCAGCACCCACTCTGCTCGTTCCTGGGGTTTCCAGGTTTGTGTCCAGCCCGTTTATCTGACAATCCTATTCTTGACCCATCCCCTCCCTGGAGGTATCTTGCTCGTCTTTGCAATCATACAAGGCAGCCTGTCTGAAGGGTGACAAATCCACAGCCTGATAGACTGGACGAGACCTTCTGGAAGGCCTGGCTTGCCATCCCAGTTTTGCAGATGAGAGAGCTCAGGCTGCAGAAGGGAGAGGACTTGCCAGCAGTCAGCAGGTCTCCTAAGTCTTATCCAGGTTCCTTGCTGCTCCAGGACACATGCTTCTTTGATTCCTCCTTGCATCTCAGCCTTGGCTTCCCGTCATACAGTTAAGCTTGAGGGCTGAGCTCATGCTTTCTACATCCATTTCTTCCACTTCCTCTTGCTGTGTCTGTTGCCAGACACTGAGTAGGTGCTCAACAAGTACTTATTCAATTGAAGGGTAGGATGCTCTAGGTTTGAGGCAGTGATGGAGGTCACCATTGGTGAAAGTTCCCATAACTGATGGCCAGGCTGGCATTCTGAGTGAGCTTGAGACGGGACCCCGTGGATTTTGTGCAGTCACTAGTCTTTGAGGTTAGAGATGACTCTTCATGCTGTGGATTTGCCACAGCAGAACTAAACAAAGAGGATGGTTTCTGCTGTGCCTGACAGGGTAGAATCCATCGCCAGCAGTGTGTATATCAAAGAGAAAGCGGGTTCAGAAAATGTGTGCCCATCTGATTAGACTGTGTGTCTGCTGGGCAAAACTGAATACGGTGCATTCCAGTTAGCGCTGGTTTGGATTCTCTGAATCTTTTCCAAAACAATATAACCAGAATTTAACTTGACTGGAGTAAGAGGGGAGGGAAAGGTAGTTCAGAAATGGTATTTTAGAGTGATGTCTTCATATTTTTTTTCCAACAAATATTTGTCAAGTGCCAATTCTATACCAGGCATTATTTTAGACACTGGCAATACAGCAGTGGTCCAGACTTTGAAAAATCCCTGCCTTCTTGGGGCTTACATTCTATTGGGGTTGCAAAGTTAATGAAAGGAAACGTGACATGTATTAGTTTGGTAGGGCTACAAAATCAAGTATCACAAATGGGGTGGCTTAAACAACAGAAATGTGCTGTCTCCCAGTCCTGGAGGCTGGAAGCCTGAGATCGTTGGCAGGTTTGGTTTTTTCTGGAGCCTCTCTCCTTGGCTTGTGGGTGGCCATCTTATCCTCACGTCTTCACGTGGTCTTCCCTTTATCTGCGTCTGTGTCCGTATTTCCTCTTCTTAAAAGGACACCAGTTATGTTGTCTTAGGGCCTACCCTAATGACCCCATGTTAAACTTAACTAGCCCTTTAAAGACCCTATCTCCCAGTGCAGTCACATTCTGATATACTGAGTGTTAGGGCTTCAACATACAAGTTATAGGATGGACATACTTTAGTTGCTAGTATGGTGTAAATAAAAAAGTGATGTTGGTATGTGATGACTCACCATATTTAAAGCAAGAAAGTGTTGATGCTTTTACAAATTAGGGAAGGGATGCTTGTCCACCCATGATGTCTGTGGTCTGTGCTGGCTTGGAAGGAAGGCTGACCTCAGGCAGCAGAATGTTCTGAGGTTTTGCGCCAGGTTATCCTCAGTGAAACTATGCAGGCCGTGTGAGAATGAAACCACTGATCTGGACTTAATTAATACGATAGTCTAAACAACTGAGAAAAAGGACTTATATATATATAGAGAGAGAGAGATGTATACACACATACACACACACACACACACACACGTATTTAGCATATCTTGAAAATAAGTAAATTTATCTTCATAAACGATGACTCAGGGGAAGACTGCAGCCATTTCCACAGAGAGCATTAAAGCCTTTTTTTTTTTTTTCTTTAATCACCTCCTGTTTCCTAATGGGATTGGAGTGTGTATGGTTCCTGCTGTTTTATATACTTTGTTGCCGTGTGGCTTCTTGGCTTATCTTTTCATTTATGCTTTTGCACTTTTATTGAACAAATCACCTTTTGTGTCATAATGAGGTCCTGGATCTCCACATGCTGATGAGCATAAATCCACCAAATCTGGAACTCTTTGCTCTGGAAGATTCAGTTTGGCTTTTGAAATAAGCTAAAGGTGCTGGAATAGTTGCTCAAGCTCGAGGGCTTTGACGCAACAAATCTGTGGCCTTAGCTGTGATGTGGGCTTGGTCTGTCTGTCAAATCAGAAAACCCTCCTATCTGCCAATCTGACAACAGAGCCTTGTCTCATGGGCACCCTGGGACTAATTTGTTAGTAAAGAGCTTTGCAGACCAGTGAGTTCTAGGGAGAGTTGGTTGAGCAGTAAGAAGGGTGCGAAGGCTGTTTTTTTTTTGCCAGAGCAGCCAGTTGAAAAATAAAGGATTTAGATAAAACAGGGGGAATAGCTGGGCTGACTAGAGAGTTGATTAGGAAGAGGAATTTTTCTTTGTGATTTCTTTGCTCTTCTTTTTTATGGCCTTAAAAAATCTTGGTAGGAACTTCTCTCTCTGCTGACTGATTGTGTCACAAAATTAATCAATAAACTATCAATAGTAAAAATAGAGGAGTTTTATGGGTGCCAAACTGAGTACTAGCCTGGAAACCCGCTTCCCAGATGACTCTGAGAAACTGCTATGGAGAAGCAGGATTTTCAGCACAGTTTTATATTTTGTCAGGACAAAGAACATTAAACAAGTCAGGAATATGTTCCTTCAAGGTTTCAAAAAAAAAAAACAGACCAGCATGTACACGTACAGCACGTACAGCCTGGCCTTGGCACCTAGGAGGGGAGTCTTATCATCAAAGGAGAACCAGCATTGGCGTCCCAGGAAGAGGGACACTTAATCTTTATTTTTAACATGAACATTCTTTACTTCTGGTCAGTGTTCCCTTTTCTTTAATGATGAATGCCGATGTACAATATATGTTTGATCAGCCACAAACAGGCTATATTTTAGTTGGCATAAAATTCAAGTTAACTCATGTATAAGCCAGAATGATTGTATATGCTATTCCCTATATCTCAATATGTGAGAATTTCTTTTATCAATTGATTCTTTTGTTTCTGTATTTGTTAATTTACTGAATACCTATTAGGTAAGAGGGCCTGGGATAATATGTGATACCTTCCTTCACCTGTGTGAGGGGGGTGAGTCACTAAGATGGCAGAGTAGAAGGCCCCAGCCTCTGTCCCTCCGTGAAGATCAGTAATTAGGCAGATATCCAAGAACAAAAACAGCTTGGCCGAGCTCTGGAGTCCGCTTAAGAAACTCCAGCAATATAGTAATGTGAAAAAAACAAAAAACAGAGAATAACCACACAAAAAGGGAAGGAAAAATAGCTTCATTTTGCCTGTGTCATCCCATCCCCCAGGTTGGCACTGCTTGGCGTCAAGAGGGAACTCCCCATCTGGAAAGTGGTCTCCTTGCCAGGAAAGGGAGAGCAGGGTGAGTGACAGCTTTCCAGACCCTACACATAGGATTCACTTCAGCTTCACCCTACCCAGAAACCGGCAAAGCTGAGATGTGTAAAGATGGTTGGGAGCAAGGAAGAAGAGCAGAGGTTACCAATATCAGCCATACAGCAGGCGTGATCATGGTGCCCAGTGACCAGCTCTGCAGAGAACCTCAATGGCTTTCACCAATGAAGAAGCCAGCAGGCCCTGCCCCAGATGTCACTGGTTTTCACCCCACAGGTATTTGCATTCACTAGTCTGAGTCCCTCCCTGCTCACTACCTCTCCCCCATCCCCACCTGACCCACCCTCACCCCAGAGCCTGGGACCTACACTGGAAGCTGGCTCCAGCCTCTGTGTTGCACAAGTGCGAAGGTGCCTGCCAGCCTAGATTCTCATGGCTGACCTCACCACTGTGTGTGTGCTGAGTGCTGCTTCTCCAGCTGTGCGCTTGCACACCACTGACCTGATTCCTGTCACCAACCTCCACTGTGTGCACAGCAGCCATGAAAGTGCACACTGACAGTCCTCCCCCCAACACCCCTGGAGCTGCTGTGGGCATGGATCCAGCCCTGGCTCCTGTCACTGGCCTGCACCACTGGGTTTACCTACAGCTAGCCCCTTCCACTGTGCATGTGTACCCTGCTGGCCTGACTCTTTGTTACCAGCTTCCACTGCTGTGCTCCTGCCTGTGGTGAGACCCTGTGGCCACAAGACTGCACGCCGGCAGTCAGGGCCCCTGCAGCTACTTGTGTACCTGAAGTTGGCCTTGATCCTTGCTGTTGGCCAAGGCCCTTGCCACGGTGTGTGTGTGTGTGTGCATCAGCTCCTGACATTACAGTGGCACCTGCAGCTGAGTGTGCATCACCACCTTCTCTGGCCACTACTGCTGCCTGTCCTGGTCCCTAAGCTGCTGGACCTGGAGCTGCTGCTGAGGACCCCCCATAGCTCTTGCAGCCACTAGGACTTCTATGGCACTCACCTAACAGCACACAGTTGTCAGTGTTGTGGATCCCAGTGGCTAAGCCAATGAGACATCATGCCCTTCTGTATCCAGAGATGCCACATGCCCCCCACTTGATGCCCCGCACCAGTGGACCTGGGAGGACAGCATGCTCCAGTGTGTCCCCATCTGCAGATGAAGCACTTTCCTTAGCAAAGTCAGTCTGTAAAGTATGGACCTTTTCTGGTCTACTTCAGATGTGCAGACATCTATACAAGGCTATGAAGAATCAGGGAAACACACCTCCACCAAAGGAACATGGTAAATCTCCAGTAACTGATCTCAAAGAATGGAGATCCAGGAATTGCCCAACAAAGTTATCAAAATAATTGTTCTAAAGATATTCAGAGAGCTACTTGAGAACACAGATGCACAATTTAATGAAATCAGGAGAACAATACAAGAACAAAATGAAAAGTTCAACAAAGAGAAAACAAAAAAGAACCAAATAGAAATTTGGAGCTGAAGAATACAATGACCAAGCTAAAGAAGTCAATAGAAAGCTTTAACGGAAGACTGAACCAAGCAGAGGAATGAATCAGTGAACTTGAAGACATTCACTTTAGCCTCAAGGACACACATAGGCTGAAAGTGAAGGGATGGAAAAAAATATTCCATGCAAATAGAAACCAAAAGAGAGCAAGGGTGGCAATACTTATATCAGACAAAATAGACTTTAGATCAAAAACTGTAACAGGAAAACAAGAAGGTAATTACATAAAGGTAAAAGGGTCAATTCATCAAGAGGATATAACATTTATAAATATTAATACACACAGCATAGGAACACCTAAATATATTAAGCAAGTACTATCCATTTGAAGTGGGTGAGAGACAGCAATCCAATAATAGATAAATACAATATCCCACTTTCAACAATGGATAAATCACGCAGACAGAAAATCAGTGAAGAAACACTGGACATGAACTACACTGTCAATCAAATGAACCTAACAGATATTTATATAGAACATTCCATCCAACAGCAGCAGAAGACGCATTCTTCTCAAACACACATGTAACATTCTAGGTAACATGATCTAGGAGAAATCATATGTTAGGTTACAGAACAAATTTTAACAAAGTTTAAAAGGTTGAAATCATACCAGGTTAACTTTCTGACCACAAATGGTATGAAATTAGAAATCAGTAACAGGAGGAAAACTGAAAATTCACAAATACATAGAGATTAAACACCAAGCTCCTGAACAACCAATGGCTCAAAGATGAAATAAAAATTTTCAGAAATAAAAAAATACGAGAAACAAATGAAAGTGGAAATACAACATGTCAAAATGTACAGGAGGCAGGAAAAGCAGTGTTAAGAGGGAAGTTTATAGTGATAAACGTCTACATTAAGAAAAAAGAAAGATGTCAAGTAAACAACCTAATTTCATACCTCAAGGAACTAGAAAAATAACAAACTAAGCCCAAATCTAGCAGAAAGGTGGAGAGAATAAAGATTAGAGCAGAATTAAATGAAATAGAGAAACAATAAAGAAGATCAACAAAAATAAAAGATAAACAAAATTGACAAACTTTTATCTATATTTCCAAAGGAAAAAAAAAGACAAATAAATTTATAAATGAAAGAGGAGATGTTACAACTGATACCACACAAATACAAAGAATCATAAGAGACCACTAGAACAAACTGAACAACCTAGAAGAAATGGACAAATTTCTAGAAACATACAACCTACCAAGACTGCATCATGAAAAAAGTAGAAAATCTAAACAGACCAATAATGAGTAAAAAGATTGAAGCAGTAATTAAAAACCTTCCAATAAAGAAAAGCCCAGGACTGGATGGCTTCACTGGTGAATTCTACCAAACATTTAAAGAAGAATTAAAGCCAATCCTTCTCAAACTCTTATAAAAAATTGAAGAAGAGGAAAAGCTTCCAATCTCTTGAGGCCAGCATTAATCTCATACCAAAGTTAGACAAAGACATTACAAGAAGCAATTACAGGGCAATATCCTTCATAATACAGATTAAAAAAATCCTCAACAAAACACTAGCAAACTGAATTCAACAGCACATTAAAAGGATCATACACTATGATCAATAAAGATTTATTCCTAGGATACCAGGATGATTCAACATGTGCAAATCAGACCTAATTCTCCACATTAATAAAATTAAAGATAAAAATTATGCTGTTGTCTTAATAGATACAGAAAAAGATACAGAATTTGACAAAATTCAACATTATATTTTGGTAGAAACTCTCAACACATTGGATATAGAAGGAAAACACCTCGATATAATAAAAGTCAGGTACAACAAACCCACAACTAGCATTATACTCGATGGTGAGAAGTCAAGAGCTGTTTCCCTAAGATCAGTAACACCGTGAGTGCCCATTCTCACCACTCTTTTTCAACAGAGTACTAGAAATCCTAGCTGGAACAATTAGGCAAGAAAAAGAAAGAAAAGGCATCCAAATTGGGAATAAATAAATAAAATCGTCTCTGTTTGCTGGTGACATGATCTCTCTGATACACACAAAAAAATCTTAAAAGATTCCACCTCTAATATATTGTCTCTGAAGTTCTGCCTCCACAACTAGGTGTCTCGTCCCCAACTACAGGTGCAATCATGCTTCTGCCCTCTTAGAATCTTATTGTGGCTCCCCGTTGGCTACAGTTTGGATTCCTCAGCTTGGCAATTCCATCAGTCTCCCAACTAGCCCTGCCCCGTCTTCCATCAGGCTCTGCTCTCATCAGCTAGAGCATGTGTACCTTTCACATCTCTATGTTTTCTTCTTCATCTTAAAAATCTTTTCCCTGCTTCCTCTGTCTCTTGAAATTTTTTTTTATCCTTTAAGCCTCAGTTGAAGCTGCACCATCTTTGTGAAATCCTTTTTTTATATCTAGTTCGAATGAACTGTTCTTTACTGTAACTTAATAGCTCTTCTTCGTGTTCTACTGTGCAGTTGGTGCTTACATCCTAACCCTCTCCAGGTTGCATGCTGTTGGATACAGCAGGTGCTGTATCTTATTTGTCTCTGTATGTAGTCAGGTGATTAGTGTGTATGTAATTCTACAGGTGAATTAGGTGTCCAGTAAGGGCTTACTGGGTGAACAACTGTCATCAGCCTATTGGACTGTTCCCCTGGGAGGTCCCTTCATCAACCTTAAGCTCATCATGTCCAAAAATGAGATCAAGAGTTCCAGCCACCCCCAAACTGGCTCTCCTTCCCAACTTCCCTAGTTCTGTCAGTTGCTGCTTAGTATCTGGGGCCCAAAGATTTTAGCCATCCTTAATTTTTCTCTCCATTCTCCCATAATACATGTTAACCTCTAGGCCTTGCAATTTTACACAAGAAATGATAAGTATCTGCCATTTTCTCTCTGATAAACCTGGCCCTTATCATGTCATGCTCAGTGGATCTTAGAATTTTAGCTGGTCTCTCTTGGGTTTCATCTTCATAGAAGCAGTTTAGAGTAGGTGTGCTCTGAGCCAGCCATAAAACAAACATAGACAGGGCTCTTTCAGGACCATGAATCAGGTCTGCATTTCAGTGAGCACAGCCAGGGCTTCACTATCACAAAGTAGTTTTCATAAAGTTTTTGTCTTCTCACAGAAGCAATGCATATTCATTGTAGAAAAATTTGAAATATCAACAGGGAAAAAGGAAGGAAAAAAATGACATAAAATCCCACCAGCATACATTTTGATGTATCTCCTACTTTTTTTTTTGGTATGCACGTATGTGTTTTGTGTGTGTGTGTATGTGTGTGTGTGTGTGTGGTGTATGTGTATAGATACACGTTTGCCTGCATGTGTCTGTTCTCCAGGTGAAGGTTGCATATGGCTTAAAGTGATAGAAAACCGAACTGCAAGTGTTTTCAACAAACAGGCATTTATTTGTCTCTAACAAGAGATTTGTAGAGAGGGGGTACATGGCAGGTTCTGTGGTTCAGGGCGTCAGTGCTGGATCCTCTGCAGTTCCCTTGGCCGTTTGCTCAGGTGGTGATGATGGTGGCTGCCATTGTAGCCACGTCAGCTGCGTTCATTGCAGGAACAAGGCAGAAGGTGAAAGGCAGCACCTGCAGACATTTTGCTGCGTGTCATGGGCCAGAACCCTGTCACATGACCACTCCTAGCTGCAAGCGAGGCTGTGAAAATGAACACTGAGCTTTTACACCGTCTCTGTACAGCGGGCAAGAGTGAGATGCCTGCTGCTGGTATTGGGGAGATTCAACTGCAGTGTCTGCCTCACAGACAATGATGCATTCAGTATCCAATATTTGTGTATAGTTAGGATTGCTTTCTTAGGATGATTTCTAGACATGAAATGTATGGCTTAAAAAGTTTATCACCTAAAGAAAGCTTTGTAGAATTACTTTCAGACTGTGTCAGTGGCAACATTGATGTGTGTGGAACAAACCTGACCTTGGGGATATAATCAAATGGAGCTGCATTTTTATAATCTCTCATTGCTCCTTTAAGTTCTATTGGATGGGGTGGGGGAATGAAGTTCCCTTGCCTATTATAAAAAATTTGGGCAGGTCCATGGCTCTTCTGCTCTCAGGCAGCGGACAATCCAATGGTTGTGTTAGTTGTGAACAAATTTCAGAAATTAAGCTATCCAGATCCAACAATAGTCAAATCTCTAAATTTAATTAATGTCACTGTGTACCTCCCGCAGCTGGACCCTCACTGTGGCTGATCCCTTGCTAGAGCAGATACACATCTCTCTCCTTTTGTCTGTGCCTCTGTCTGTCCCGTATAACTGCTCTTACTGACCTCTGGGTGGGAAAAGAGGAGAGTAAGGAGGGACGGGGGGTTCTTCCTTGAACTGCCGTTTGCTCCACACTCCCATGCCTGGCAGATATTTTTAGCTTAATCTTTCTTTGATGCTCTGGTGGGCTGCTTGGGACTACCTCTGCTTGGGGACCCCCTGCAGCTCCCTTGATGCAGACGGTGCAATTCCTCCCCTTCCACACGGCTCTCCTCCTGTTTCTCTGATGTTCTCCACACACTGTCTCACTGTGGGAGACCTCATACCCTCCCAGGTAGACCTTTTGGGCAGGATTTAAAATGGACCCAGGCTGGCTTTTCCTCATGGTCTGCATCTCATTCCTGTAAACCTTGGGGGTACTGGCCAGACCCAGCTGTACGTCCTCTCCTGCTGCCATGTGCTGCTCGGTTCTGTCTACGGAGCAGTGTCCCCTAGATACTGGGACCATCTTCATACCTCTTCAATGGCCCAAGGGAAAGCCCTCCCCACCTCACTGCCACCAGGCTGGAGGTGACAGAAAGCACGTCCTTTCCCTGCACGTAGCAGTGTAGGGTGGGACTCATAGCATGTTAATAATTCCTTCAAAACGGTCACTTCACAAATTCCCCCTTCCTCCACTCTCTCAAAAATGTTATATTCCCAAAGCAAACAAAGGCCTCTGGGTGAGGAGCTCAAGTCAGGAAACTGGTTCCTAACCATTTCCTAGAAATTCTGCATTGGAAGCTTGTCTTGGTCTGTTTGGGCTGTTGTCACAGAACACCAGTGATTAGGTGGCATGTGAACACAGATTTGCATCTCACACTTACAAAGGAGGGGAAGTCCCACAGTCAAGGCGCCGGCAGATTTGGTGTCTGGTGAGAATCTGCCTTCTGGTTTATAGGTGATTCTCCTCTCTCTGTGTCCTCACGTGGCAGAAGGGAGAAGGGAGCTCTCTGGGGTCTCTTATAAGAGCTCTAATCCCATTTGTGAGGTCTCTGCCTTCATGACCTAATCACTCGCAAAGGCCCCACCTTCAAGCACCGTTCCATTGTGGGCTAGGATTTTAACACAGGAATTTGAGGGGACATAGATATTCAGTCAATAGATAGCAAGGCTGTTCTACACTTATACTGCTGTCTGCTGTCTGTGGTGTCGGCGTCTCAGTTGAAATGGATAGCATTGCAGCCTGGCATCTTCTGGGTGAATGTGTGAGTCTGTGTAGCTGGTGAATCTCCCCTCAAAGCTTCTCTAAAGTCGGGACAAAGAAGATCCTGTTCTCTCTGGAGCTGAAAAAATTAAAAGTGAGCAATTGTCCTGGTGGTAATAAGAACATGTAATGATTTATATAATCCAAATGGCTGTGAGACCTGAAAATTGGCTTCTACGGGAGGTTGGGCAAATTCTTGCTAAGGAGTAGAATGCTGCAAACTGTCGCTGTCTGTTTAGACTTCACAGGGAGTGCCTTATGGATGAGACAGCCAGAACTGCCATGTTTTTTTTCAGAGAATAGAATGTGATGGCTTCTCACACTTAGTGCTGTCCAAATGCAAAGGCAGTGGCTGCTGATGATCGCCAAGTGTTGGAGGTGTCCTGAAAGCCAGGTAGCTGGTCTCTGCATCTTAAAAAAGATGTGATCTGTCAGTATCTACAAATTTTGAAATCCCATTCTGTCCCTTCCCACCCCTCTCCCCACTGGCAACCACAAGTCTGTATTCTATGTCTGTGAGTCTGTTTCTGTTTTGTATTTCTGTTTTTTTTTTTTTAGATTCCACATATGAGCGATCTCATATGGTATTTGTCTTTCTCTTTCTGGCTTACTTCACTTAGAGTGACATTCTCCAGGAATATGCATGTTGCCACAAACAAGATTATACTGTATAGCAGAGAGAAATATATACAAGATCTTGTGGTAGCTCACAGTGAAAAAAAAATGTGACAATGAATATATGTATGTTCATGTATAACTGAAAAATTGTGCCCTACTCTGGAATATGACACAACATTGTAAAATGACTGTAACTCAATAAAAAAAAGTTAAAAAAAAAAAAAAAAGATGTGATCTGGCTACAAGATCAGTGGCCCTGCCATGTGCAAAGTTCCCACTGTTGAGTTTGGGGAACTTACTCCACACTAGATAAAATGCTGCCTGCATTCCTCTGGTTGGCTTTCTGCTGGGCACTTGGGGTGGGGGAAGGCACCCTTTGTGGTGGAGGGCTGAAATCGTCTCCGTGTATGTTAGCTCATATCCTGTTCCCTTTCCAGGAATCCTGACCTGTTCTCCCTCCATCCACGCAGCCTAGGCATCTTCTGAGCCTTAGCTCAAACGCCCCTCCTCCATTAAGCCTGGAAGCCATCTCTTTTTGAGATCGTGCAGCAGTGCTGCTATTTGCTTGCTTGCATTGTTGCTGTGGACCCTGGGTGAGGACATCTCTGCTGTTGTCTTATGTGCCTTTTGGGAAGAGCTGATGATGCGCACATGGAAGGCAAGAGCCCCAGGGACCTCTAACAGGGGACAAGCTATAAAAAGTTACATGGGACTGGGATCTTCTGCTGTGAAATTCATCTTTGTTGAATAATTGAGCCCTGTCCATTTCAGCTTAAAAACTACTGATTATTCGTTTCGTTTCTTTACTTTCAACAGAGGTTAACTGAGTACTTGACAGTGTATCAGGCCCATGGCTGGGACCCAGGCACTTAAGGAAGGACTATGGTACTTGTACCTCCAAGAACCCAGTCTTGGGGGAAGCTTGGCCTGTGTGTACATGTAATAAGTGGATAATTCCATTCACTCAGGTCTAGGGGCCACTTTCTGGCAAGATGAGCACTCAGAGTCTCCAGATGGGCTGCCCTCCTACAAAGGATGAGTCTGGCAAGGAGGCTCTTCTGTCAGAAGCAAGGGTGCTTGAGCAGTGGAGGCTGGTGTTGTACATGGGAATGGGTACTACAGCAGGGAGGGCGGTGAGAGGAGAGATTTTTGAAAACTGCCATGGGTGGGAAGCTTTGAGAAGAGGGACAGATGTCTAAAGAGGATTTTATGAGGCTTTTCTATGGATTGTGCCGTGTAATCCTCACCTCCCCCTAGCAGTGTCCTTTAAGGAAACATGGTAGATTTGGGGAATGGCAAGTGTTTTGGATAGCTGGGTTCAGAGTGCTTTACAGTGGCAAGGGGAGGTGAGGTTGACCAGGTGGCCAGGCAGGTCACCTGTGTGTTGACATCAATACCATAGCCCATATTCTTCCTGCTACCCTTTGGTTAAAAATGTGTATTGAGCATAATTTATACATTCTAAATAATTTTTATTTTGCTATTTAATCTTTTTCATATGTACCATTAGCTAATATTATTTACTTTTGCCTTTTTATTTACAGCTTTTTATTGTATTATCTGCTTTTTTATGATGTAATCTTACTGTTTATTTTATCTTGGCTACATTTTTCTAGTTGTAATGTTTTAAGTGTTCACCGTTCAACTTATCAAATTTATATTCCATTATTTTTTGATTTGCTGGTATTCACTCCAGCATATTTTAAGCTAATGTTTACTTATGGCTGTTACTTTTTACTTGTTCAAAACTGTTTTTGCCCTTTTAGCTTATTTCGTCTTTTTGCTGTCACAGATAGCTGTGCTGATATCTGGCCTCCTCCCACAGTCCCTGGCAGTGCCATGGACAGAGCAGGTGGCCCTGCATCTTTACCGAGAGTGATTGAATGTATGATTCACTCATGTTGAGTCAGTCACTGGGTCCTGGCCATTTTACCTCCTGAACATTTTAAATCCATTCCTCATCTCCTTTGCCACTGTGTTGGTACAGGCCACCACCATCTCTCACCTGGGCCCTGTACAACCTCCTAGTGGCCTCCTGTCTCGTCTCTTCTTCTCTCCAATTTACTCTCCACTCTGCAGCACACTGATATTTTTAAAATATGGAAAAAAATACGCAAACACGCTCCCATTTATTTTGTCTGATGAGTTAGGATAATATAGCATTTTTTAATTCCAAGAATTAAACATACATGCTTCTGATTTAAAAAAAATAACTCATGTTAGTTTTTAAAAAGTATTTCTGCTATGGAAGATTTCAAACCTAGATGAAAATAGAGTGAATGGTATAATGAATCCCCATGTACCCATCACCTGCCTTCAACAGTTATCAACGCTTATCATTATCAACAGTTCACCATTTTCTCATCAATCCCCCTTTTTGTTTTTATTTTGTTTTATCTTTTGCTTGAGTAGCAAATCTTTATATTTTGTAATTACCAGGCATCAGGTCATTTCAGTGTGATTATTCCTGAACACAGACCAGGACTTGTCACTGGTCTACCTACACTCTTTCAGTGTCACCCCAGAGCCGCCAGACTGAGTGCCAGCACTACAGCCTGCACCTGCCGGCCTCAGCTTATCAGCAGCCTTGTCTCTTGCTCCTCGTCTCTTCGTCCTTCCCATGCCACGTCCCACGGGACCACTTGCTTTTCCTCAAATTGCCATCCTCTCTCTCTGCCTGCAGGTCTCCGTACTTGCTAACGTCTTTACCTGGGGTCCAGTCTCTCCCATCCTACCCCATACCCTATACACCACTTATTTCCTTTCTGTATTTTAGATCTGACTTTAAGGTCTTGAGCTCTGGGGAGCCATATTGACTACTCTTCTTTATTTATTGAAGTATAGTCAATTTACAATGTGTCAATTTCTGGTGGACAACATAATAGTTCAGTCATACATATACATATATATATATTCCTTTTCATATTTTTCATTACAAGGTTACTACGAGATATTGAATATAGTTCCCTGTGTTATACAATATAAACTTGTTGTTTATCTATTTTATATATAGTAGTGTGTATCTGTAAATCAAACTCCTAGTTTATCCCTTCCTACCCCCTTTCTCCCTTGGTAACCATAAGTTTGTTTTCTATGTCTGTGAGTCTGTTTCTGTTTTGTAAATAAATTAATTTGTCTTTTTTTTTTCAGCTTCCACATATAAGTGATATCATATGGTATTTTTCTTTCTCTTTCTGGCTTACTTCACTTAGAATGACAATCTCCACATCCATCCATGTTGCTGCAAATGGCATTATTTTATTCTTTTTTATGACTAAGTAGTGTTCCGTTGTATAAATATACCACTGCTTCTTCATCCAGTCATCTGTCAGTGGGCATTTAGGTTGTTTCCGTGTCTTGGGTGTTGTAAATAGTGCTGCTGTGAACACTGGGGTGCATGTGTCTTTTCAAATTAAAGTTCCCTCTGGATACATGCCCAGGAGTGGGATTACTGGATCATATAATAAGTCTATTTTTAGTTTTTTGAGGAATCTCCATACTGTTTTCCAGATGGATGCACCAACTACATTCCCACCAACAGTGTAGGAGCGTTCCCTTTTCTCCACACCTTCTCCAGCATTTATTGTTTGCAGACTTTTTAATGATGACCATTCTGACTAGTGTGAGGGTGATACCTCTTTGTAATTTTGATTTGTATTTCTCTGATAATTAATGATATTGAGCATTTTTTCATGTGCCTGTTGGCCATTTGTATGTTTTCATTGGTGAATTGCTTATTCTAGTTCTTCTGCCCATTTTTGGGTTGGGTTTTTTTTTTATTATTATTAAGTTGTATGAGCTGTTTATATATTCTGAATATTAAGTCCTTGTCAATCTCATCTTTTGCAAATATTTTCTCCCATTCCATAGGTTGTCATTTTGCTTTTCTTACAGTTTCCTTTGCTGTGCAAAAGCTTATAAATTTAATTAGGTCCCATTTGTTTATTTTTGCTTTTATTTCTATTGCCTGGGTAGACTGCCCTAGGAGAACATTGCTAAGATTTATGTCAGGTAATGTTTTGCCTGTGTTTTCTTCCAAGAGGATTATAGTCTTATGCTTAAGTCTTTAAGCCATTTTGAGTTTATTGTTGTGTATGGTGTTAGGGAGTGTTCTAACTTCATTGATTTACATGCAGCTGTCCAGTTTTCCCAACACCATTTGTTGAAAAGACTGTCTTTACTCCATTGTATATTCTTGCCTCCTTTGTCAAAGATTAATTCACCAAAAGTCTGTGGGTTTATTTATGGGCTCTCTAGTCTGTTCCATTTATCCATATGTCTGTTTTTGTACCAATACCATGCTGTTCTGATGACTGTAGCTCTATAGTATTGTCTGAAGTCTGGGAGGGTTATTCTTCCAGCTTCATTCTTTTCTTCAATATTGCTTTGGCAGTTCTGGGTCTTTTGTGATTCCATATAAATTTAAGGATTATTTGTTCTAATTCTGTGAAAAATGTCCTGGGTAATTTGATAGGGATTGCATTAAATCTGTAGATTGCTTGGGGTAATATGACCATTTTAACAGTATTAATTCTTCCAATCCAAGAACATGGGATATCTTTCCATTTCTTTAATTTCCTTATTGACTCCCCTTCTTTTACTCCTCTCGCTGCCGCCTTTTCCATCTATAACACGCTGGACTCTCTTGCCATAGGGTTAACTACACTCTTCCATGATTGCCTGTTTACATGTTTATTTTCCTCCTAGACTCTGAGGATGGGGTAGGATGTTAATACCCCACTCTTTTTAATTATGGGAAATAGGGAATGAAGGGCAGTTGAACTTGTCCTCAGGATATCCTGGCTACCTGGGATTATTGGGATGCTCCTGACACCCCTCTGTCCCTCATTCATTTTGCATGTTACCATTCATTGTCATTCACATGTCCCCATTCATTGCATTCAGCTTCAGACTACTTTGGTAAGAACTGAGGGCAAGCCAGGACATCCTTGGATCCACCCTCCCTGCTTTCCTGCCAGGTTGGGAACTTTCTGAGGTGTGAGAGGCCTGTGCAGCCCCCACAACGTGGGCTGCTTTGTGCCAGGGCCCCGTCCTTGTCCTGGGACCTGAGGACTCGGGAGCATGGTCTGGGTCTGCACATGTAGAAGATGACAGGCTGAGTCACAGGCTGGCGCTTCATACAAATATCCGAGGATGCCTTCTGGAAGTTGGTCAGCAAGTCTGACAACCAGCTCTCCTGTCTCCATGGAACTGCTTTTTGTTAGAGGCATAAATGCTGGACCATTCGCTGCTTTGGCCTTTGTGTAAGAACAGAACGTGTTCTCCCGTGGGGCTGTGTCTTACCCATTTGCCTTGCATACATTCACATTGGGATGGATTAGATGAGCCCGGTGAATGGTCTCTCTGCTTCTCCAAGATAGGGCAGACTTTTTACACCCACACATAATCTCTTCTCTGAGAATATGGTCCAAAAACTAGGTCATCTATTGTAAAGGAAATTAGGCCGTAATTAAATTTAACTGGAAATGATAGTATTGGTGGTTTCATTTTAGAGGGAACATGCCTCCCTAATTATTGCTATACCTACACAGGCTTTTTTTTTTTTTTTTTTTTTGACAAGGGGTGGTGGTGGAAAAGGTGGTATTTAATAATTTAGATGATGGTTTCCAGACTTGAATTTTTAAACGGCAGAGTCTCACCTTCAAGGGTGAGTTCTGTTTCCTTGTGCCCTTTTCAGGTCTACCTGATGGAAAGCCAGTTCAGTTCCCTGCAGGGCCTTTGGCTCAGCTGCTCCAGGATGGGGTATCTTTTGGCAAAAGAGCTGTGTAGACAGACAAGACCAGACTAAGAAGAAAAGCAGCTGTTTGGGGTGGGTTCTTTTCACATATGCAGTCAGATGCCCCAGCTGGATGAGGCCCCAAGATCACCTACTGTCTTCCTTCTTTATTTGCTAGTTGGAAAGGGCCCAGAGAGACAAGTCCTGCAGAAGACCGGCCCTCTATTTGGGTGGCAGAACTGGTGGAGGGACTCAGGTTCTGCTACTCCAAGTTAAGTGATCTGCCACTTGCCACCTTCCTGCGATGGGGTCCAAGGTCCGGGCATCTAGGGAGAGTTGGGCACGATCATGTCCATTGGAAATGCTGATTAAATGCTTGTGGAATGACAGGGCCGCTTTGGGACAGCCTGACCGCTGCACCTTCCATATGTGGACTATGTGGCTTCCTCACATTTCCTTTAGATCTAAGATCCACCTAGATCATCCATGACGACTATCTGTTAGATCATCCATTACATCCCCTGGACAGCAGTCCCCAAGCCCGCCGAGCTCACCATTTGCTTTCCACCCTGTCCTTCACCCAGATGTCTTTGACACCAGGTCTCCTCTTGCTTCCTCTGGTTAAGCATTCTAGACAAATCAACCAAGTAAAGACCATTATGCAGATACAGACTATTATATATAAAATAGATAAACAAAAAGGTCCAGCTGTATAGCACAGGGGAGTATATTCAATACCTTGTAATGGCCTATAATGAAAATGAATACGAAAAGGAATGTGCGTGTGTGTGTGTGTGTGTGTGTGTGTGTATGAATCACTATGCTGTACACCAGAAATTAACACAATATTGCAAATCGATTATACTTCAATTTAAAAAAAAAAAGACCATTAAAATTGCCAGAGTTACTCAATCCCATTTTCCGATGACTCCTTTCCTTGGGGCTATTATCTTTAGTGTCGGTGAAGAAAACTTACCATTAAAAGCTTGCTAAGCTCCTTAAAAAAGTAATTTACTTCTTCTGAAGGCCCACAAATATGGTCCAATGACCCTTTCCTAATAAGTACTTTTCATGCTGACTACCTCTTCCTTAATTAGACTGTGCAGGGGACCGGGCAGCCCGCCCAGTGAGTTGTTCTGTGTCTTTGTGTGGAAGTTGCCAGCTTCAAATGGAGACCTCTCCAAGGAGGGTGACACGGGGGGGTTGTGCCTCAGAGCCCCGTCTTGCTCTGTCTGTACACGGGAGATTCTGGTAGAGCTGGACACTTTTCCCAACCGAGGGGAAAGATGTAAGTGGCAAAATCATACCTCAGCTCCGGAGATTCTTTGAGGAACAAGGAAGGAGCCCACAGAGCACATTTTAGCTGGTTAATAAGGAAGCCAAGTACAATGGGTCCGTATATAACCTGCTCCCATGTTCTGTCAATGTATAATTACCACATATTTTCCAGCCTGCCCCTGGGAAACGTGCTAGGTAAAATAGATTGAGGAGAAAATAATGGTGCCTGCTGCGCAGCATATTAGGTTGATACCTGTTAATACTTGAGCAGGCTCCTTGCAGGATGATTGGAAGGCCCAGATGCTCTCAGTACAGACAAAGTGACTGTTTAAGCTCTTTGTTCTGTTAAATACCTCTGTACACACAGGCCTGTGCAGCGTGCAGTCCATGTAAATCTATTAAGTCTTTCTGTCTTAGGGGTTGGAGGTCTTGCTAGACTCCTCCCGGGGAAGCCCTGGTTCTGTGGACAAATGATTTGTTTCCATCTCTCTCCCCTGTCCCTGATGCCAGGGACAGCACTAGAGGCTCCTTCTCCTGTGTTGGGGTTGGAGGGCCCTGGGAGGAGTTAGTGTCATGCAGGTTATCACCAGACTAAACAGTCTCCAAGCTGTTTCCCCTGCTTTCTAGTTCCTTATTGGGGAAAAAAAAGAGGAATATTTGGAAAATGGGAATAGGATACAGATATAGTCACCTAGAATCACATTGTTTTACTTCTTTTTTGTATATTACCTTTTGGTTTTGTTCTTAAAAAAATAATAAAAATATAAATATAATAATAGATACACATTTTTAAAGTTACAATTAATATACACACACTTTTTGGAATTTGGGTCTCTTCCCCCACATCATATGTCACATTTCCCCCATGTTTTACCCAGATTTCACACTAAAAATAAAGTAAGGCTGCCTAACATTTCATCATGACAACATATCAGAATTTAAGTAAACACAGATATGTCTATGAGGTGCCCCATGACTCTAGGTATTAATTCAGTTGTTTATTTATTCATTCATCAAACAACACTTATCAAACATCTATCGTCGATAGTACTGGAGAGGAGCTAAATAAGACACAGACTTTGCTTTTAAGAATTCCCAGCACCTTGTAAACAAAGAATGACTTTTTTTTTTTTGGAGGTACTTTGGATTGAACCCAGGACCTCATGCATGCTAAGCAAGCACTGTACTACAGAGCTACACCACCCTGCCCCTGGAGAGATGGTCTTTTCCTACTCACAATACTTCTGAAACCAAATGTATGGGAAGTTTTCCTACACCAACCAATTTCCAACTGTTCGGATACCAATTGGGTTTCCTACAATTCAATTCTGACACTGCCTGGAGTTAGCATAGACCCCGTAGGTGAAGGGCTCGGTCCCACAAGACTGCCCCCATGTCAGATGCCAATCACAAGAACAGGCCTCCCGCACTTCTGTTGGACCCGCTATAAACTGGGGTGTTCTCTGGATCCCCTCCTCAGGCTTGATAATTTACTCTAATGGTTCACAGAACTCAGGGAAACAGTTTACTTATGATACAACTCAAGTACAGCCAGACAGAGGGACGTGGTAGGGCAAGTTATGTGGGAAGGAGCTTGGAGCTTCCCTGCTCATGCTGGGCTGTCACCTACCCCACACCTTGATGTGTTCACCAACCAGGGAGCTCTTGGAACTGTGTGATTGAGAGTTTTTAATGGTGGTTCCATTACGTAGGCATGGTTAATTAAATTAATTGAATCATTGGCCATTGATTCAATCCCTGGCCCTTCTCCCCTCCCTAGAGGTCAGGGATGGGACTGAAAGTTCTCACCATCTAATCATAGGCATGGTTGGTTCCTCAGGCAAACAGCTCCCACCCTCCAAGAATCACCTCATTAGCATAAACTCAGGTGTGATTGAAAGGGGCTTATTAATAAATAGCAAAAGACTCTCCTCTCACTGCTATAGGAAATTCCAAGGGTTTCAGGAGTTTCGTGCCAGGAACAAGGAGCAGAGACCAAATTGACTGTTTCTTATTATATCATAATATCAAAGCCATCTGGACAGATACACTTGAGGATGCTTCTGTGCATTTATGTGCTCTCTGGGGCTGAGGGTCTGTGCTTTAAAGGGTGGAGGAGTTCTCTCACTTGGAGTCATCATGTTGCCGATCGATGCAACCGGTATTCCAGGTTCTTGTCCTGTCCCAGAAAGAATTCAGAGACAAGACTTAGAGGTTAAAAAAAAAGTAAAATGAAAATTTATTAAAGGATGGGATTTATACACTCTCAGGGGAGAGCGGGCGGGCTCAGGTGAGTGGCTGCCCTGAGTTTCTTTGGCAAGTTAGTTACATAGGGTGTAAAAATGAATGGGCGGAATATTCATTGGGGAGGGAAGGGTTTGGGGTCATATTCCCTGATTATCATCCTAACTCCACCTTCCCAAAGGGAGGAGGGATTTTTGTCCTTATTTAGTCGGAATCGGAAGTATTATGGCATCGGTGCATGATGGGTACTTCTGATCTGCAAGGCTGATTTTATTGAAATGAGGGCATAATGAGCAAAAGGTGACATTCGGATCCTAGAAACTCCTGCCTTTTCTCACCTTTCTTTGTTCTTCTCCAGGCCACTTGTCATCCCAAAAGGCATAATCCCTTATCAGCCCCAAGGTTCCTGCTTTTCTTTCTCTGCCCAAGGATCCCTGCTGCTTACATGATGTGTGGTTTCCTGCATTTGGCCTGTGCCCCTTCTTTCTGCCCAATTCCTGCCATTTGGTCTGTGTCCCCCTTTCTCTGCTCATATCTAGCTATCTGCCTGCTCTAACAATCAGACAAGGCTTGGGGGTGGTGCTTGAGCTGGGCCTTGGTAGAGAGGTGGGGGTTCAGCACATGCAGGTGGGGACACGGTGTAATTAGTCATTCTCAGTGGAATCCTCTCTCAGAACCACAAGTGTATTAGAGCTGAGGGTAGAGTGGGAGGTGCTTGTTAAAGTGCAGCTTTAAGTCCACTGTCCTCCTCCCAAAAGGTCAGAGAGGCCTGGAATCAGCATTTTAACAAGCACCAAGTGATTCTGATGCAAAGAGTTCATGGACTATGTTTTGTTTTTTTTTTTTTTTATTAGGAGACATTTAAATTTATTTTTCAAACTTTTTACTGTGGAAATCTTTGAAAATACATAAAAAAGTAGAATAAAGAATCCCATATGTGTTCATTCACTTCCAACAATTAGCAACACATCTTCCTAATGTTGTTTTACCTAATTATCCCTCTACATTTTTTTTAAGGCTGGAGTATTTTCAAGCAATTTTCAGATGTTATTTCACCCATCTCTAACGTGGACTTTTTTATATGACCACAATGCCATTACCACATCTAACAAAATTAACAATAATCTTTAACATCCTCTAATACTCCATCATTGTTCCAATTTCCCTCATTGTCTCAAAAATGTCTCTTTAGAGTTGTTTTTTTAGGATCCAGAAAAGACCCACACCCTGATTTTGGTTGTTATATTTCTTAAATCTGAAACATTGGGGAAAAAAAACCTGTGCTGTATATTTATTGAAGAAGTAGGTCATATGTCCTGTGCAATTTCACAGATCACATCTTGAGTAATACTGATCTAGTCTTTCTTATCTAAGTTGTTAACCTTGCTTTCTGGAGTGTGTGGCTATGGACTGGTTGGCCCCTGTACAGACTCACAACCCCCAGAGGTGAGCATGTCGGCTATATGGTGAACAAAGTTTCTAGGGAGACTTTGTTCACTCGCATTCATTCCATTGTTCATTCATTTTTTTCAGCTAACCAGTAATAATATGTGTCAGTCACCTGCAGATTCAATGATGTAAAAGAGAGGTTCCTTCCTGTCTTCCAGGAGTGTAAACATGAAATCTAACCGGGCCGGTGGGAGAACAGTGGAGAATCCTGGATGCTGGACCCACACAGGTGTGGAGGGAGGAGGTATGTGGAGCTAGATGTCAGTTTCCCCATCTTTATATGTTGGTTACTTTGGACTGTATCATGCCTTTTAAGACCACGACACATCTTTATGGTAAGTAGAACAATCCCGAGCTGAGTGAATACTGAGTTGACAATTTCCCTCTTACCCTCTTACAGTCTCAGTTTCGGCATCATCCATAGCAATAGTTTGCTATGTGCCTCTCCTTGTCCTTGAGCCAAATCTTGTCAACTGAGAGGGATTCCCTAAGGGACCGAGGTGGACAAGGGCTTGTGGGAGGTATCTGGCTGCGGAGGACTTCCTTGGTACGTCCTGGGGGCAGTGGGAGCCCTGCAGGTCTGAGAGCTGGACGGCGGCATCCTCACTTGTGTGCTGGGACTTGTGTGCTGGGACTTGCGTGGCCACGGTGTGGCCTGGTGAGATGAAGGGCACCTGAGCTAGGCCACTAGCTGTGGGACTGGAGAGAAGGGACCTGTGTGGCAAAGGGGGTGAGGCGTGTCCTTTTCTCACTGGGGGAGTCTTGTCCCCACTACTGGAGCAGTGGTGTTTGCTGTCCATCACCTCCGCTGGACACACTGCACTAACCAAGGGCACCACTTGGTGTGCTCATGCTGCCCTGGGGTGGGCTGGCAGCAGCTGCTTACAGGCAGGCTCTCAGCAAGATTCTGTGTCTGGGAGTCCAGGCTCAGCAGGACCCTTGATTGTTAATCAGTGATGAGTGGGCCTGAGAGGGGAGTGGCAGTGTGTGTGGGCTGTTCCTGGCTCAGCTGCCACGGAGGGTGGTAAGGGCCAGGGCCAGGGCCAGGCAGCTTGTGATACTGCAGGAGCCAAGGCAGCAGCATCGGAGATAAAAACATAAACCCTAGCTTTCCCACCAGTGTGATCTTGGACCAGTGACTAACCTGTCCTGACCTCCAGCTTCTGCATGTGTGAAGCGGGCTGGGTGACACTTGCCCTGTCCACCATCTGGACTAATGAAATGAGAGAATAGACCCAGGGTACCCAGCACAGTGCCTGCACACGGGCAGGTGGTTCTTGTTATATTATGACATTATGTCACAGGTCTGTCCCCAGGCTGTGAAGCAGGATAATTTTGAGCCCCCATGGCCTTTGGGGAGGAGGTTGCCAAATTGTTGCAGGCTTGACAGCCAGCAGGCAGCTGGAAATGGTTCCTGCTTAATGTCAACTCCCCTCTTCTCCTCCTCTCTTACCCCCAGGCTGGCTCTGTTTTCTACTTTTCACCCCTGCCATTGCCATCTTTGCTGTGTATTTTGTGAGATTTTACCCAAGATAGGGTCTGGCTGCGAGGCTGGTGTTTCATATCTGTCTGCCTGTCAATCCATCAGGCTTGAGAGTGACAGGCACCCACCATGTGTCCCACTTAGCCCTTGGCTTGTTATGATCTATTCCTTGGGACCCAAAAGGACACTGTATTTACAGCATCACATCTGCTTGTCTCCTGCCTGACCTTGAAATAGTGGCTTTAACTTATGTTAACCCTTCCTGAGGAACAATGGGCTGGTTCTTAGCATCCCTTCCCCACCCTGTTCCATTTCTCTGCAAACAATACCACCTTGTTTGTAGGGAAGAACTCGAGCATCTCCGCTCACTCACAGGCTGATTGGAAACACTGCCTGCGGGGCGTGGGGTGGGGGCAAGCTATCTGGGAGTAGAATATGTCAGGAATTCCTGGTCTGTTTTTCCTGAAGCTATTATTTGTGCATGGAGTTGGGGACAGGAGAAGCCACTAAATAGCCCACTTTTCCTTGGGAAAGAGAGACGTCAGCTTTGTTAGTAGTAAATAACTTGCTGCAGCTTCTTGCTTGGTGTTATCTGAAGTTCAGCAACTCCTTCTGGTTCCTGAATGCCGGCTTATTAAATCATGGGACCCTATCAGATTTGCTCACTGATATGCTAGGGTTCACTAGGACAGTGTGGTGGCTCAGATGTAAGGGGGAGGTGGACACACATTTTCTAGTGGCCTCTTTCTTGTCATTGTTTTTAAGATAATGTGTTGTAATGATGGTTGTTAAGACTATATTGGAAACTCCTTTGGGAAGTGGTATGAAATAAGCAATTGCAATGTCAGTGGGCGAGTGGTCAGATAAAGGAAAAGGTAGCTCGTGGGGGCCACCATTTCTATGTGCTTGTTCATCCCCCTAGACAAGGGGGCAGGTGTGATTCACTCTGGCTCATGCTCTCTACACCTTTGCAGGTACCTGGGTTTTATGGTGGTCCTTTATCTGTGTGGTTTTCTAAGCTTTGAGACACAGCTTTTTCTTTCCTTTTCTTTCCTTTCCTTTCCTTCCCTTCCCTTCCCTTCCCTTTCCTTCCCTTCCCTTTTCTTTTCCTCTTTCAGTGGCAAATGGTAGAAATCAAGATCTGGGTACTAGGTGTGCTCGTTGCTCCTGGGGTATCACTTCTTCCAGGCTGCTCCCAGTGGACAGAGCTAGGGACTCTGTGTGTGTGTCTATACACACATTTAAATCTGCATTTGTTTCAGTATTTAGCTATACATATTAAAAACCATGAGTTCATACTGGTATCTCCTATTCCAGTCCAACACCACAGAGTTTATTCTAGGTTTCTCCCTTTCTGTGTTTGTAGCTCCCTGCTTTAATGATGAGAAATCTGATTCCCACTATTTTTACACTATTTTATGTTTTTGATCAACTTCTCCATCTATATGACTAGCTTCGCATCACCACTGCTGCCCCACTCCCTGCACGGATACCCTCCACATCTCACTTGGGATCTGACACCCATGCTGGCCCCTGCCACTACTTTGTCCTGCACAGATGCCTCTCACCCTCTGGGCGCAGATACCCCATGTAGGGGCCACTTCTCCTACACAGATGATCTCCTTACCCTGCTCGGACTTTGGCACTTTGTGTTGGACTCCCTCTCTTGTGCACCCATGAATGACGTCCTCACCCAGCTATGGCTCTGATACCCTGCACCACTGCCCTCCCTGCCTCACTCAGGCTGTGAAATCATGTGCTGGGCTGGACCACCAACCCTTCTCCATCTCTTGTGAATGCCTTACTCACTGCACTTGGGCTCCAACGAACCATCTTGGGTTGTTCCCCTGTGTCCCCACTGCCACCCCTCCAACGTGGGGATGCTTTCTTCACCTTGGTAAGGCTCTAACATCCCACTTTGGGCCACTTCAAATTGCTCTCCCATCCAGGTCTTCTGGTTTGAATTGTTCAGGAAAGAATGGGAAGAGGAAAAAGAGGAAGAAGAAAATACGCTGAGGTTTTAGTGTACTTTAAAAATCAACTTCTTTACCCCCAAGATCAGTAGATTTACTTTTAGCATTTGTTTAAGCAGGATGCAAAGACATTTCCATTTTTATCATAAAGATTATGAACCACATACTGTCCTAAAATAATAATGTCTTTATTATACATAAAAGGTTCTTAGAGGAATTGCAAATGTTTTTCCCGCTCAGGGGAAATTTGACTAATATGGTAAGATAGAAACAGTTTTTCCTTGGTTCTCTGAGAATCCTTGATTTTTAGATCTGCACAATATCATTATCCTTGTTATTTTTGTTCTTCTTGTCATAGTTGGGTTATATCTGTGCCTTTCCTGTGTGTTTCTCACCCTCACTAGACACACTAATGTCTGATTCATGTCCTGAGGGCTTTTCCCTTCTCTATCGTTCAGATCTGTGAGCTTGGGTCACCGCTTCAGAGGCAGCATCTAAGAGCCTAAGATGCAAAGAAAGAAGCTGCTTGTAAAAGTGTCAGATGAAGGAGTCAGGCGCAAGATTTGGAAGCAGGCTTGCTGAATGAATTTTCCTGTTTCTGTGAACAACATACAATTGACATAGGGGGAGGAGGGGAAGGAATTTGAAGGACTGAGGAAAGAAGAAAGAGTGGGAAACCCTCAAACCTGCGTTGGAGGAGGGGTGATGGCATGACACTTTTTTGGAGGGTACCAGAGGATGCTGAGAAGGTGGACTCAGCCATCCTTCTTGTTGCTCCTGCCAACAGCCAGTGGTTGGCCTATCAGCCACAAGTGTCTAGGGCAAAGTGACGCTTGTCTGGGCCACAGAGATTCTGTCCAGTCTCTCTGCCTGTCCCAGTCATAGCTTGCTGCTGGTCATGGGCCACTGTAAGCCCTTTGGGGATAGAGACTAAGGAAACTGTAACCCTCCTGGGGTTGACAGGGTGGTGTGAAGAGAAAGCCTGGCCTCTTGATCATCGTGGGGCCAAGTGGGGTCTGGACAGAACCAGTGGGAAATTGCCCCTTGGGACAGGACAGTGGTGAACTGATGCTTCCTGTTATGTTATTGTTATTGTAGTAGATGTACATGGAAACTAAAATATTAATAAAGAATTGTACAGCATGAATAGTAAAACTCCCTCAGCCCAGTTCTGTTAGTGTTATGAAAGCATAATTCTAAATAATAAATAGCTCAATTAATTGATTTATCAACTTTAAATTGTATTTATTGATGCTTTAGCAAAACAGATAGGGTTAAAATTCACTTCAGTTAACATTTAATCTGATCTCTCTTCCTCCCAATTTTTAAAAATTGAGGTATAGTTGATTTGCACTGTTATACAAGTTTTAGGCATACAGCATAGTGATTTATAATTTTTAAAGTTATACTCTATTATGGTTATTATAAAGTGTTGGCTATATTCCCTGTGCTGTACAGTATATCCTTGAGGTTTATTTATTTTATACATAGTAGTTTGTACGCCTTAATTCCCTACCCTTATCTTGCCCTTCCTTCCTTCCCTTTCCCCACTGGTAACCACTAGTTTGTTTTCTATAACTGCAAGTCTGTTCCTTTTTTCTTATATTCACTAGTTTATTTTTTAAATTTCACATATAAATGATATCATATAGTATTTGTCTTTCTCTGTTTGACTTATTTCACTAAGCATAATACCCTCTAAGTCCACCTGTGTTGTTGCAGATGGCAAAATTTCATTCTTTTTAATGGCTGAGTAGTATTTCTGAAATCTGATGGCTTATCTTGGGGTGTCAGCCCCTTTGAGAGCCCCAGCTTATAGCTGTCAGATTACTTCTTTTCTTCAGAGTATTTTTGTGACTTCAGCCTTTGGGAAAATGCCATCACTGCACAATTCTTCAACCAATGACCTTAATTTCTGTCCTTCATCTCACCCATGTTCTGGGCTCCTGCTGACTTTAAGGAGTTCTTCCATGAAGAGATACTCTCACCTCCACTGAAGCCTTCTTTGGTGCATTCTTTAAGCAGCATATTTCTATGGTAGTTCATATTGTTTGCCTTCTATCTTTAGGAAATTTATTTAAAACGTTGGTCTCCTGGTATCCCTCCCTACAAGTTTCAGTCCTTTGAGGAGTGTATTCCCTTCCTAACTGCCGCTACAGTCTGTTTTAAGACTGGGAAGGTAAACATGTGCATTCAGCCTCACATTTTAAATTGGGAGAGATTTATTCGTCTAATTTCATAGTTGGTGGGTTATCTCTTTAAATTTTTTGACAGTATGTGGAGGTTATATTGTATAAAATCCTATGTACCTCAGTGTAGCTTTCTGTTGTTTCCACATAAGCAAGAATTCTTAGTTGGGTATAATATTCTTGGCTCAAAATTTAGAACATTATGCTCCATATCCTACTTCAGAAGAGAACTGGAGTACAGCCTAAATACTCTTTCTTGCAGGTAGCACCCCTCCACCATGTGTTTCTGCTACAGCACAAGTGAGATTTTTAACTTCACTTAATTGTTCAAAAATTTTAGCACATTGAAACCATGTGTGAATCTCTTTAAATTATTTTTCCTGGGATGCAATTATGTTCACCTCTGTAAACTTGGCACATAATAGGCACCCATTAATAGCAAGTAAATAAATGAATGAGTAAGCCATTCCAAATTGAGGTCTCAGTTCCTACTCAGGTTTAGGGATGTTTTCTTTTATTATTTCTTTGATATTCCTTTTTTTTTTTTTTTTTTTTTTTTTTTTTAGTTATTCTGATTTCTTTCTCATGATCTGTTATAATTATTACTTTTTTTCCTCTTTGTTATTTATTTGACTTTATAAATGCATTTCTGTTATTTACTGCCTCCACTGTGGGTTTAAATTCTCTTGCTGCATTCTAGGGTCCTTGTCATCCTTCCTCAAATTATCATTTTCATCTCACTCTGTTATTATTACATTTCAGTCTTTCTTCTTACAGTTTTTTTAATCCTGTTCCACAACAGCTGTGTGTCTAGAAATTTTAATGTGGGGAGAGAGAGGTGAAGAAGAAGGCATGCTCCTTGCATTGGACAATCTTTTGTCCTTGGGAAAACATGATATCATGTTTAGCAGAAATCAGACCTAGGTGTAGGACCTTGAGCATGTGCCTGTAACTTCCCCAAATCTGCATTTCCTCATCTGTGAAATGTGTACAGTGTGGTGAGCATAGGGGCTGGGGAATAGCAATACCTTCCTTGGAGAATTGCTGTAAAGATTAACTAAGTGTAATATAAGAAAAGGACCTATGTTTTGCACAAAAGTAGCTGTTCAACTGGTGTTATTTTTCTTTCCCTTAAAAAGGTGAGATTGAAAAATGGACAGCTACAACTCAAACCAGGCATTCACTTTCAGTGTGACTAGGGCACATGACCCTTTCTCGTAAAAGGCAAATATTCTGAAATGAAGAAACCGTAACTAAAATCATCAGTGAGTGGCATTTACTGTGGATTCTTGCTTGCATAGGCAGATTGCTGATTATCTCCAAACCCATGAAGAAACTAATATATCACACATGTGTGGGTTGTAATTTTCAGTCAATTAGTTCTTTGTCAACCCATGTTTTAAAAGTAGAGGAAAGTACCTGTTATCTAAGGCTACATATACCCAGTCATTGTGACTACACACACACATTCACATACACACACAAAACACACCACACAGTTTTCATGCTTTGATGATTCAAAGGCTCATATAAATTTTTTTCACAATCTTTATCCCCTTGCCTTCCAAATTTTATTTTTATGTTTTGATGAGGCACAAATTACTGTGATCTCTTTAGGTAAGAATTATAAACTGCCCAGGAAGGGAACTTGAATAATGATACTGACTGTTACTTCTCTTTTAAGACCCTTCCCTTGGGCAGAATGCCCTTCCACATGTTTCCATGTCTGTGTAGACCTCAATTATTTCATCTCCAAAGTGTATTTAATTATTTATGTGTCTGTTTCTCCCCACAGATTGTGAACTCCTTGAGAGCAAGGAGTGCCCTGTGCATTTCATGTCTCTGGTATCCTGCATGTTACCTGATTGTGGCAGGGACTCAGTAAATGTTTACTGAGTTTAATTGAGCCCTGGCCATTACTCTGAATTAGTGATCTCAGCCTTCTCCCCTTTTGCCTGATGTGGAAGAGGATGATCAGTACTCTATACAAAGCTCAAACATGATATGAATCAAATGCTTCAAGCAATCTTGAGAGTGCTGAATATTTTTTCATTAGTTGGAAATGCTACTTAGAATGTTCAAAAAAAATCACTCAGGTTGATGCCATCATTGATTTATTTATTTTTTAGTCTCAGTCGCTCTAGAAGTGCTACTGAGTACACGGGTGTGGATTCACCTTGTCTCCAGAAGGTCACATCTCAGACCTTCAACATCATGATGTTGGCACAGTCTGTCTGCATTACGACTTTTCAGCAGTGAAACCCCAATGGTTCAAGTACAGGCCAGAAGAACTGCATCCTCAGTTCTGCCCTCTTGTTACCAGTTTTATGGTGAGGGTCTTGAGCCTTGATGCTTAGGAGGATTCAAGATGATTTGATCCCCCCCTTTTCTTCCCCCTAGTTGCTCTCCTTGCAGAATAGAAAGGGATTTTGACAAGAATGTGTATGAACTCATGTCTGGTGACAGAATGATGAGTAATTTCTAAGTGACTGAGCTAAGATGGGCTGAGATTAGGATCGGTTGTTTTTAGCAAAGGGGTGAAGACTATAAAAAGTCATCAATAATCAGGCAATGTTTCCTTGCTTTCTTTCAACAGGAAGCAAATGTTAAACCCACTAAGTCAAGCAAAAACAATCAAACAGAAGAACAAAGCCAGAAAACCCCCAGCAATCTATGTTTTAAATGCATGGAATAGAACTCAGTGTCAGCTAAGAAACAGTTTGTTTTGCCAACACCTGAAGTAAGAAGGGCCAGCAAAATAGAATCCAACTTTGTAGTGTCTAGTGAATGTGTTAGAGGAATTTACTACTGAATTTTAGGTAGGCACTTCCATAAATCCAGCCTCCCAGTCTTTTTGACCCCATATTGACTAAATGGACTCAACTCAGAGAAGTGAGTCAGTTCTTTCTGAGAATGCAGTTTAGGGAGAGAGCCAGTACAATCCTAGAGACAAGGATTATTTATTGCATACCATTGTACACGCAGTGAAATCACAATTGATCAGGGAGAGGGGGAAATTCTATCAACAGCTTAAATAAAGATGCAGGAAAGGGTAAAGGTCAGACAGCAAGAGGAAATAATCCTTTGCTGGAGAACACTGAGGTTTAATAAATGACAAATGAAAACTCCAGCCCATGGTAATGTAGATGGCATAGGGTGAACAGTGAGGTATCCCCGGAGCGCTGTGACATAAGCTAGAAAAAAATCAGCCCTACATGGTGAGATCAGATATCTGCAGGGGCACCTTCACAAACAGACCCCAAACGGGAAGAACAGGGCAAAGCTAGAGCCAGAAAGATGGGTAGACATGGCCAAGGAAAGATTGCTTTAAGGGAGGGGGCTGTTGTCATAGGTTTACAGGAAAGGGGATCCAAGGATTCAGAGTTTGCTTGGCTTACTCTTGCTGTGCGGGGGATAAAGCCAGAGCATCTGGGAGCCTTAAGCTCATCAGGCTCCTTGGAAAAGTCTGCTCTGTCAAGGGAAAGACCACATGGGGCTACAGCATGGCCTGCTAGGTGTTTCAAGGAAGCGGTGTGTTCTGTGTTGGCTGGCCACCAGAGACCTACATGTCTGTGAGGCCTCATTCCTCACCCTGTCAGTCATCCAACCAGGATTTACTAATCATTTCCCATGCGTCCTGTTACCTAGGATTATATCTCTCCCTTCATCTTCCTTCTGTTCTCAAGGTGAGCTTTAAGACATTAGGCACATTTAAAATTTTTTTTCAGTTTTTTTCAGTATAGTTTCTTCTAAGAGCACTCCAAGAAGTTCCCACACATGAACACTGGTTACCTTTGCCAAACAATAATAAAAATGGATTCATTTCCTTATTCTTTCATTGGGCATAGGTTGAGCTGCTGTTGTGTGGCCAGGCTGTGTTGGAGGACAGGGACATTGAAGTAAAAGACAGGGGAGGTCATGATCCAGTGTGGGAGATGGACAGTGACAGAAGAGTTTGATAAATATTCTGATGGAAGACAGTAGACGATACAGAGAGGAGGGTAGTTCAGCTGAGGTTGCTGGGAAGGCTTCTCGGAGGAGGTGACAAGTAGGAGTTAGGTGAAGATGGGAGAGCAGGGTATGCAGGAAGCACCATTCACATTAACTTAACCAGTGATCACTGAGCATCTGGTACATACCAGCCACTGTTCCAAGCTCTGGAGATACAGTATCTGCCTTTATGAAGCATATATTCTAGTTGAGGGGAGCGGCTGGGGAGAGAACCAACAAATATTTAAATCATATCAATAATTGATACACGTTTAGAGGAAGGTCCTATGGGGCAAATAAAATGGCACGGGATAGAGAATGACTAGGTGGGTGGCAGGGGATGGGTGCTGACACTTCAGTTATAAAGGATAGGAAACATTTCTCTGAGATGACCTTGGTGGTGAAAAGACAGCTGAAGGAAGAGTATTTGAGGTAAATAGGCAGCAATGGCATGGGGAGGGGGTGGGAGAAAGCTAGTGGATGGGAGTACATTGGACTGTGGAGGTGGAAATGAGGGATGGAAGGGGCTAGGAGGTGAGATCAAAAACAAGGCTCTGCTTAGGACAGGCCATGTGGACAATGGTCAGACTTAGGATTTTATTCCAGAGTCAATGGGAAGCTTTGGGAGGTTGAATCATAAGAGTGATTTATGCTTTGTGGTTGCCACATAGAGAAGTAGGATGTTGGGGGCAGGAATGACAGTACCACACTGGGGTCCAGACCAGACTTGATGGTGGCTTGGGCAAAACTGGAACAGCAGAGGAGGTGAGGAATGGGCCAGGTTCAGGATGCATTTTGGAGGCAGTGCCAGCAAGATTTAATGACTGATTGAGGCAGGAATCGGAGATGATCCCTGGGTTTTGGCAAAAGTACAAAGACAGGCAAAAGCAGGGGGCATTAAGGACAGGTGAGCAGTCAGTTTAGGGCACTGAATAAGATACTTGGAATCAAAAACCCATTTTAATCCTCACTTTGCTACTTCACAGCTGTGTGATCTTGGACAAGAGACTTACTCTCTCTGGGCACTGATGTCCTTAAGGAGACAGTATTTATGTCCTCTCAGGATTATTGTAGGGATTCAATAAGCTAATGTTCGTCGGCTTTTATGGCATCTGGCGTGTAGTAAGTACCAAATAAACTGTAGCTCTTATTATTGCAGGCTTAAAAATGCCCTGTCTCTTGTCCTCACAAAGATTGTACATTAAAATATAAAAATGCACATATTACATCCAGGTTTTCCCAAGTCTTTGCATGTGTAAGTGTTTTGCTTAGAGCTCAGCGAAGGAGAAATCTGCTCTCTAGGACGGCTGTTCATTTATTACCAACATTCTTTCTGTTTGTCTAATTGAATATCCCCCCTCATTCTTCCTTCTCGTGTTGCTCATATTTATTTCTTTGCTTGGTAATGATTGACCTTATCTGGAATTAAAATACTTGTTATGCACTGAACACCCATAGGTGTGTTCCTTTTATCAGCGGGGGTAGGAGCCCTGAGCTGAGCCCTTCTCAGCATTCCCGGGGCTGAGGCTAATTCACAAAGGAGACAGTCACTTTTTTCTTTTATATCCTTAGTTAAGAAGCAGCTTATAAAGGCAGTACAGTGAGGAGAGATGAGAGGATTAAGTGATTAAAGCAGAGTGGGAGGGGGCTGCTAGGCAGGCTCTGAAAGATCCAGAAGACCCGAGGTCCCACTACGCATGTGCTGCGCAAGGGGCTGGGTGCAAAGTTGGAAAGTTAGATTTTAGACCTGGCAGGAGTTGGCCAGGGTAGGAGTGGGCGGGACGTGGGGCAGAGACTGACAGGTAAAAGCCAAGAGGTGAGGGAGGCTGAAAAGAGAGCTCTGATAACAAAGGCAATGAAGATATGGACAAGAGGGCAATTCACTCCAAACTGGTGATCTTAGAGGCTCCGTGAAGGAGGTGGTGGCACTGGAGCTGGACAAAAAGGGCATTGGCTCTTTTGGCTGTAGGTCTGGATTGAGCCTGGGCATGAGATTCTTTTTGTCCTTCTCCATCACCTACCACAGTGTCTAACACACAGCAGCCTTTCAACAAACCCTCATTGTGAGTGGGGAAGGTATAGCTCAGAGGTAGAGCACATGCTTAGCATGTGCAAGGTCCAGGGTTCAATCCCCAGTACCTCCATTAAAAAAAAAGATAAGTAAATAAACCTAATCCCTGCCCCCCCAAATAAAACAAAACAAAAAAGTCTCATGGACTAATTTACTCTGAAAGGCTTGTGTGTAGAAGCATACGGAGTCCAGAGGGGCTGGAATGTGGTAGAAAGGGAGGTACTTTACTGTCTATAACTCTGTTTTGATTTCACTTTTTTTTTTTAAGTTGCAGTATATATAACATAAAATTTGTGATTTTAACTATTATTAAGTGTACGGTCCAGTGGCATTATACAGTGTGTACAATCATCACCACCGTTTCCAAAACGTTTTCATCACCCCAACCTGAAACTCTATAACCATCAAGCGGTGAATCCACATTCCCCTCTCCCCTCAGCCCTTGGTAGTCTCTAACCTACTTTTCTGTCCCTGCAAATGTTCCTATTCTAGATACTTCATATAAAGGGAATGATACAGTGTTTGTCCTTTATACCTCCTTCTCTTTTATTTGCAACCTAAGAATATAAGAACGTGCTCAGACATCTTCTGCTTTAGTGGGGCTTTAAGCTTTATTAAAGTCACACAGAGTTGTGCTATCTTGTTACTGTTTGATTTCATGAAATAAAATCATTTATAAAAAGCTCAACCCAACTTCTTCTAGCAGAGTCATGGGTGTGCGCATCTGGTCCCTCTCCTAGACTGTGTACTCTGGGCAGGCAGATGCTCCACTGTCACATGTCTGGACAGGTCCATGTGATACAGGAAAAAAATGTGGGGCAGGAGGAGGGCCATGTCCCAGGTCTCGGTTGAGTCCCTGGGATGCACCCTGCCAAGTGTGGGTCCTTGGCTTCACACAGGAAAGAATTCAAGAGCGAACCAGAGTTGAGTAAAGGTAGATTTACTGAGAGAGATACATACTACATAGAGTGTAGGCTGTTTCAGAAGGCAAGAGAAAGACCACGAGATGTGGGGGTTAGGTGCTCAGTTTAAAGTAAAGGTAGACACACAATCCATAGAGAGAATGCGGTCTGTCTCACTCAGAAGGGAGAGCGGCATGAGGTGCAGGGTTGTTAGTTTGTATGGGCCTGATAACTTCATACGCTAAAAAGAGGGAGGATTATTCCAACTCCTTTAAGGAAGTGGGTGGGATTCCCAGGAACTGGGCCACTGCCCACACTTTGACCTTTTACAGTCAGCCTCAGAACTGTCCTGGCACCTGTGGGAGGACCATTTAACCTGCAATTGTATTACAGTGAGTGTATATTGAAGCTCAAGGTCCACTGGAAGTTGAATCTTCCGCCATCTTGACGCTAATGGCTGTGTCCTTCTTTTAATGGCTGTGCCCTGCCCTCTTTCCTCCTGTCCCACATGTGCACAGGCATGTTTGCTGAATAGATACTTAAGTCAACACAGGAAACATAGAGGGACACATAGCTCTACTTTTTGCAAAGTTTTAATGGCAGGGACCTAGAGGGACTGATACTTAGACTGAAGGCATTTAATAGTCTTAGGTGATAAAGCAGAGAAAGCATCCAGGAAAATATGTAGAGCTCAGAACAACACTAAAGTCCTCTAAGCTATGGAATAACAAAGCAATAAGAAAAGCCCCAGTGATATCTTACAAGGCAGGACGTTGACAGAAGGGGTCAGTGAGGACAGGTGTTAATGATGTGACTGATTAGAATAACAGCTGCCTTTCCATGAGGTCTGCTATTGGCTGGAACCTTCCATACACTATCTCTTTTTGTCATGGCAACCTTGTGATATAAATGCTATTTATTCCAATTTGCAGTGATCAAGTTGAGTCTTAGGGAGAATGAATTGCCCCTTCTAACTCATCAGCCCAGAAAGTATGTGCGATGAGATTAGAGTTAAGGTGCATCTGGCTCCAAAGCCTAGTTTTTTCCATTATGAGAAAAGCTGTTCGTCTGACATGGAGTATGGAATGGGGACAGAGACAGATAAAATGACAGCCCAAGAATGGAATTAATAAAGCAGCAGAGACACATTTCCTAAAAAAAATTGGTCCAACATGCCCCAGAAGAGCCAAAGAAATATTGGATACCATAGTGAAGGGTAATAGAAAAAATAAAACAAACAAACAAAAAAAATAGCACTCTGCCCACAGTGAAACTTGAAGAGGAATGATTATGAGCACAATGCTAGTATAAACACTCGAGGGGTGAGGACTTGTAACAGCACCCGCTCCTGTGTGTTCCTTGTCATCGTGTCTTGCAGAGGCAGCATGGATTATTAAAAATAGTTCTGAAGCCCATGTTAGATCAGCTACTTCTTTTCCTTTTGGGTCACTCAGGCTAACACAATAGCAAAAGGAAATTTGTCAGTTTGTTACAAAGTGCACAACAGGCATTTACCCTGAGATATTAAAAAAAAAAAAACCCAAAACAGCCCAGAAGTATCTGTACTTAGAAGCTATTAGTTGCTATGAAGTTTGCTATGGTTGGTTTTTCCATCAGGAGAATCAAATTTCTTATTGTGCTATGAGCCTCCTGCCAGATCATTTTTTTTTCACACCTTTATTGTGGTTCGGTTTCTGTGCAGTAAACTAGACATATTTCAAATGTACAATTTGATGAATTTTGATAGATGTATACACTCGTGAAACCACTACCACAGTCAAGATAGCTAACATTTCCATCACTCCCCAAGAGGTGCAGCTTTTGAATTCCCAATTTATCCCTTCCCACCCCTTTTACCCCTGGTAACCATAAGTTTGTTCTCTATGTCTGTGAATGTGTTTCTGTTTTGTAGAGAATTTCCCTTGTGTCCGTTTTTTTTAGATCCCACATATAAATGATATCGTACGGCACTTTTCTTTCTCTTTCTCCACCAGATCATTTTTAAAGGCAAGCCATAAAATGTTTCTCTCTACTCTGGCAGCACGGAGGAAAACTTTATTAGGAGAAAAGTAATGCAGTTTGAAAGAGTCCTGTAAACCAAATCTGTTTAGGGAACTTAATTCTGGGCTTTACGAGGCAACCACGTCTTTCTTTGCCAGTAAGCACACAGCTCTCCAATGCCTATGCCAGCGGAAAGGGTGTTAACGTGGTGGTCGGGCTGTACCAGTTTTGTGGCAGACTGGAAAATGTGGGGAGGGAAAGGTGGTAGTAAAGTCCACTGCCCTTCTGCTGTGACCCACAAAGGTACATAACAGAGAACTGGGAACATGGGCCAGATCAGCCTGATAAAGATGTTCATTTGCTGCTCACCATGTGTGGCTGGAGCAGATGTGGAAGCTGAGTGTGTCTGAGCATAAGAGTGCCTTAAGGTCTTTTTCTTGCCTATCCCCTCTCCTCATTTTAAATGAATAACAATTAGCCTGGTGATTTCCAACTGATTAGTGATTTTGACTTGTTCTTTCCCTCACCACCAAAAAAAAAAACACACAAAAATCCCCTAACCCTGATAAAAGGAATATATGTACATTCATCATGGAAAACTCGGACAATATAGAAAAGCAGAGGGAAGGAGAAAACAATTCATCATAGAACAAGTAACCGTGCTGGTTTTCTTTGTGCTTTTCCATACATATTAAAAAAACATAATTACAATCATATTATATATACAAAATTGTTATGTCCTGATATAAACATCTATTTTTGTGGCTATGAAAGTGATATATATGCTTTGCAGAAAACTTAAAAAATATTAAAGTATAAAGAAAAAAATAATTACACAGAATTTCAGAGATAAATGCTATTGCTCCGTTTTATTGCATGCATTTTAAAATGTCTTCATTTCAAAGTTTAAAATTGAGTAAATGCAGGGACATCTATAATTGGTAGGTGGAAGACGATAAAAAGAGGGATTGAAGAGGATGATATCTGCTATAAATGAGTTTATTATTTCATTTTTACCAACAGAAAAAACAAAAATCTCTGAGATTTAGGTCATTCAATATGAGTTTTGAAGTTGCAGAAAGTAATTATTTGAGTTCGTTGGCAATGGAAATGGTTATTATGTTACTCTGTGCAGCTATGCTTTCAGGGAAGAAGGAAGAAAAAGTACTTCAGTGATGCTCCCAGCACAGCATCTTAACCACGTAGTTTTTTATTAGAGCAAGTGCTGGAACAGAATAATATAAGTTACTTCAAGTGGTAATCAAACACGGCAAAAGCTTTTATCTGAACTCTGGGATAAGGAACAGAACTCAATAAACATGCTTTCTGGCACTGGTAAGAGAGAGAGAGCAGCCCAGGGTAGGATTGCAGGGCCAACCTGTATCTTGAGTTGTGGAATCCATCTTGGAACATAAAATCCAACAGACGTACTTGTTTAAGGCCCAGCCTGAGTAAGGGAAGACTGGTGAATCATTTGATACCACAACTGACAGATTTTTGATCTCTTAAATGTGATTCTTCTCTTGTTTCCTGGAGCATATTTTTAAGTGATTTCTTTTTCCACAGAAGAATATGTGGTAGCGTATTTTACCTTTACACATGGGGGACAACTTGGCTGGGTATAAAATTCTTGGCTACTCTCCCTCCCCCACCCAATAGTAATCATAAAATAGTCGAAAAATTAGAATTCTAATACTGATGTTTGTAGTAAACTCAAGTTTAATGTTTCTTTACTGTTCTTTGCCTTTAGAATATACACCGTAAGGAGGTACAGCCATAGCTTTGTATTCAAATAAATTTTGAATACTTCTCTGTGTGGATACCAATTTTATATGCAGTTGAGTTCATTTTGTTTCTGATTATGTATGATTTTAAGGCTTATTCTTAAATTTAATTTAATATTTAAATATGTGGACTATTTACACACTTAAAAAAATCAAAATTATGAACAAAAGTATATTTAGAGATGTTCCTATCCCTTTCTTCTCTACCCCGTTATCACCACAGTCTGTAGACAACCATTAACTAATTTTTACATTTCTTTCAAAAATAAGCAAATTTTCTGTGTATACTCACCCTCTTTCCTATATAAAAGACGTCTAACTATATAATATTTTATACTTTAACTTTTTAACCAAGCAATATTTTTTAGAAGTTATTCTGTATTAATTCATAGAGAGCTTAACTTTGCTATATGGTTTTCCACTGTGTATTATGGGCTATTCACCCAGCCTCTTACTGAGAGATGTTTGGGTTTCCAGTCTTTTGTGATTACAAATGCCTCAGCCATGAACGCCCTTGTGCACTGGTTGTTTCATATATGTGGATGTTTGTATTCAGGGTCTTTGTCATTGTACTTTTGTCCAGGTGGTCTCTGTTCTGGGGAAAAGCCTATGGTTAGGCTTTCTCAGGTCTGCTTTATTTGCTTTGTAGTGTAGAAGTAAATAAGTAAATTCCTTTTGGATATTGGTATTAGGTTGCTATCAGTTTAGACTTCAGTATTTTTGTCTCTTTCTTTAGGTCCTAAGTATAGGCAATTCTTTCCTTCCATGTGTAAAACATTTTTGTAAATTTATACAGGAGTTACATGTAGAAAAGCCAGACAATGGACTTACTTTGATATAAAGAAGGTAGGAGTTCCATTCCCAGAGAGCTAAAACAGTGATAAGATCCCTAATTACACCTCAGTTTTTAAAATACAGTCATTTATGATTTGTTGCCAACATTTGGTACATGTTCTTTAATTGTGTTCTTTTCCTTCACAATTTTTGAGCACACAATTGACCTGCCTAAGTCCAATGAGACTCTGATTAAGGTGAAAGATTCTCTGTCTTCCAGCTCCTTAATGATTTTCATCTTTTGTCTCAACTGTGTTACATTTAGATGCACTGTACTCCTTATCACTTACATCAGCACTTCATTCTTCTGTTCTCTATTCAGTTTCATAAAACAGTAGGGCGAAATATGATAAACATCCAACTAATCACACACACATCTCTGAACTGAAACAGAACAGTTCACTTTGGGGTAACACCAGCATGCGATAGCTTGAATTGATCAGTCCTTGGCTGCGGAATGAAAATGTTGAGTGAAAGCGTGGGAAGAGGTTTGGAGTGATAACATATAATGTGTGAATGTACAGACTGTTTGAAAGTTGAACATGAAAGTTGAGCCCCGTCTCTATTTCATGAAGAGTAGGAAAAGGCAGCCTGGACAGCTGCTATGTCAACTGCCATTTTAAAGTGAATGATGAAAATGCACCAAAGAATGTGTAGGCAATCTTCAAATGATGATCTAAGGTGTGTGCCAATTGCATTACAAAGTTGGTCATTTGATATGAAGTTCTAGCTGTCCTCCTCACCTCTCTCTTACCTCTTTCCCTCCATCCCCACCGGTCCCCAGGTTTTACTTGAATGCTGAGAGGGCACTAAGGAGAGGATCATTGATGGCTGGCGTCTCCTAAAACAATGTGTGAATTAGA
Source organism: Camelus ferus (assembly GCF_009834535.1). Lineage (NCBI taxonomy): Eukaryota > Metazoa > Chordata > Mammalia > Artiodactyla > Camelidae > Camelus > Camelus ferus. Next base: position 18,164,421 of record NC_045700.1, read on the forward strand.
GGCATTTTTGTTCTTGTCCTACTTCTGTGTCCTACTTATAGAGTTTTTATAAGGCAAGTGATTTTGCCTCTGCATCTTGACTGTTAATTATGACTTGTGAAACATATAGAATCAGCTTTGGATGGTACTTGAAGGAAGGGTTCTACTGGCTTCAGAAAACCTGGATGGGATGGCAGGAAACACCTGCTGACTTTGTGGGGAAGTAACATGTGGTCTGGAGCAGGTGCCTCAGGACGGGCAGGAGAGCTTCAGAGTATGCACAAATGAAACCACAAGCCAGGGTCAAGATCAGGAATCCATGGCTGAAAAACATAAAATGAGATGAAAAGGAAAGTTCTGAAACAGAGCAAAGACAAGCCCTGGGAGTGGAGGTAGAATCAAGACTGGAGGCTGAGAAAAAGAGGAAGACACCTGATCACAAGTTTAAAACAGGGGACAGGACCCAGAATGAGCTGTCATTACCAGAAGAATGTTCCAGAGGCTGTGGCTCAGAGACTGAAGCCAGCTGTGCAACCCACATGCCTATGCTTATAAAACTTTTCCAAAGGACACTTGTGTAATACAAGGATTGGTTAAACAGAAAAAGCAAGGAGAAGAAAGCAGACACCTAGGAGATGGTATGCACATCCAGGGAGTGAAAGCATTAGAATCCTGACTATGATGATGATTTAGAAGAGTGGTTTTTAACCTCTGTCCTATAGAGCTACTTTGCTGTTCCTTGGCCACTGGGAGGGTGCCTTCAGTGTCCCCGGTCCCTGGGAGAGTAGGAAGGTCTGTGGGAGGAGGTAGGAGGGGAGAGATGGCCCGTGATGGGAGGCTACTGCTACCTACCTGTGTTTGACGGTAGTTCTCCTTTGGTCCTGTTTTGCATATGGGGTTGTGACGATGTCATTTGAAAGAAAGGTTCTACTATGTGTTAGTTTGCTGTGACTGCTGTAACAACTGACCACAAACTGGATGACTTAAAAAGACAGACGCGGAGTCTGATATGAAGGTGTGGGTGGGACCACACTCTTTCTAGACCATCTAGGAGAGAATCATTACTTCCTTCCTCTAGTTTCTGGTGGCTTTTGGCACTCCTTACCTTGTGGCAGCATCTCTCTGCTCCGTCTTCCTATCACCTTCTCTTCTGTAGATGTGTGCCCAATCTCCCTCTGCCTTTCCCTCTCTCTTTTCTTTTTTAATTTAAAAAAATTTTATTGAGGTATAGTTAATTTACAATGTTAGTTTCAGGTGCACAGCAAAGTGATTCAGTTATACATATACACACATATATATTTTTTCTTTTCAGATTCTTTTCCATTATATTTTATTACAAGAAATTGAATATAGTTCCCTGTGCTATACAAGAGGACTATTTTGTTTATCTATTTTATATATAGTAATATGTCTATTAATCCCAAACTCCTTATTTATCCCTCCCCGACCCTTTCCCCTTTGGTGACCATAGTTTGTTTTCTATGTCTGTGAATCTGCTTTTGTTTGTAAATAGAATTTGTATCTTTTTTTTTTAAGATTCCACATATAAGTGCTATCATATAATATTTGTCTTTCTCTGACTTACTTTACCTCTGCCTCTCATAAGGACACGTGATGGCATTTGGGGTTTACAGAGATAATGCTGGATAATCTCTTCATCTCAAGATACTTAATTACATCTGCAATTAAATACGCTTTCCAAATAAGGTCCCATTCACAGGTTCTGGGGATGAGGACTTAGAGATATCTTTTGGGGGGAGGGGCAACATTCAGCCCACCACATGCAGCCAAAAAAAAAAAAAATCGGAAAATTTCTGAACTAACATGATAAACATCAATGAATTGGTTTGAAAAAAGAAAATGTAAAGAGCCCTGACCTTTTGTGTTGGGAGGAAGGCAGGCAGAGAAAGACAGTTATGCTACAATTTGATCCTTAAATATTAGGCAGATAAAACAGGGTAGGAAGCTGATTTAAGCAACAAACAAAGGGTAGCATATTCATTGAGGGACTGAAAATGACCAGAGCTGCCCTGGAGCCATTGGCAACGGTGAGGACTCCATCAGCTCATTCACAGCCTCTTCCGTTGCCTCTCAACCCCGAACACTGGTGTCTTTGAAGAACAATCAGGTAGGGCTCATCTGAATGTGGCATGGTTCTCTAACAAAAACCTAGGCTTAATAAAAAAAAGGGAAGGAAGTAGTTAGAAATGACCCTACCCCTGTGTACATGTAGCTAGCACACTGACGTAAGCATGGCATATATAACAAAGATGTAAGTGATCCAGTCGCTGAGTTTCTTATCTTATTCCCCATACCTTTCCTACTAAGGAATGAGTGAAGATCTTTGGCCATGTCTAAGGGAGTGGTCTTTATTTTATTCCATTTTCTCTACCATGTAGATCCTGTTTTTCCCTTTGTAATTAATAATGTGGGGAGATACTTTGAGACCACATAAATATCCCATTCCTCATCAAACTTTCTAGATTTTTTTTTTTTTTTTTTTTTGCTTTAGCATCACTGTTGATTTTTTTTCTTTTTGCCTTTTTGCTGTGATGGTTTTACTAATGCTATCATTCCTTCTATACTTATTAGTCAATAGTCTACTAAAAGGAAGAGCGCTCCCTTTTTCATGTTTATTTATTTAATCATCTGGATAGACTCATATACTCTTATTTTATTCAGTGGATTATAATACATTAATTTTTAAAAATTTATTTTCATACTCTGATTGTCCCAAATTTAGCCAGTGGGAGCCCCTCAAAGCTGCTGCCTGTGTCCTTTTCACATGTTCTCATCCTTCTTTGAGCACTTCTTCACTTTTTGGTATAAGGTGTTCCATGACCGTCTTGTATTTTCCCTGCCCCAGCTCTGGAATTAGCCTTTCCTCCAAGGGGCATGGTTCCGTTTAGTAGGCTGTGGTATTTACAAACCATGGCCTGGAGGCGATTTGTTTGTTTGTTTTGCAATACATGGATACTATCTAAGAATTAAAAAAAAAAATCTGTTGTAGGTCTTGTCTTAGTTCTTCAGGCTGCTATAACAGAATATCATAGACAGTGGCTTATGAACAGTCAAAATTTATTTCTCACAGTTCTGGAGGCTGGACATCCAAGATCAGGGTGCCAGCAAGGTCAGGTTCTGGTGAGGGTGCTCTTCTAGGCTGCAGACTGCTGACTTCTCTTTGTGTCCTTATATGGTAGAAGGGGTTTGGGAACCCTGTGGGTTCTCTTTTTTTAAGAGCACTAATGCCCATTCATGAGAATGCTACCCTCATGACCTAATCACCTCCCAAAGGCCCCACCTCTTAATACTATCACCTTAAGAAAATTAGATTTTCAACATTTGAATTCTGGGGGGACACAAACAGCCAGGTCATAGCAAGTGGTCTGAATTTGGGTCCCCTAGAAGCTACCTTTGATCCAAGAATTCAAGGGCAAGCTGTTGACCTGGCAGGGCGGTGTTAGGTGAGAGAGAGGCGAGACAGGAAGGGTGCTGTCAGGCTGGCTACCATAGTGGGGCACTTTGAAAATGGTGCAAAACCCACACCTCAAAACAACCCTGGCCAAGGGGTGAGATGGCTAGAGTTTACACCCACCACCTGCCAGGCCTAGTCTAGAGCTGCTGTGTGGGGTAGGGTGGGGGGGTAGGTGCGGATGAGGGGTGCGGGAGGCATTCACATTCCCAGGACCCTCTAGCCCCAAAAGGTGGCTGGAAGTCAGGCTGGCTCACACAGACATGGAGATGGGGTTAGAAACTGGGCACCAACACTGTCGGCCACCAGGTCCTGGCACCACCAGGAAAGGGGAGTGAGAAATAAGAGAGAAAAGCTTTGGGCCCTTTGAAGGAAAGTGCTTTTGGAGGCCTGGAGGTTTCCTGACTTGGGTACAGCCTTCAGGTAAGAGGCCTGAGAACTTTACACACCAAGACCACCCTGGCTTGGCTATTACCACTCCCATTGTCTCTCCTCAGAAATTCCCAGGCCTTGTATTCAGCCTCATCCACTCTTGGCCACGTTGATCAATATCTGGTTGTAGTGCTGGGCAGATGACTTTGAAGAGGGCGTACTGGGAGTGTTGGGGATGGTGGCAGGAAAAATTACTAATTTGGGATGGAAAATAGGAGGAAGGAGGAATAGGTGTCATCTTGGACACCTTACTTTCTCTGTCACGTCATATTCAACATCTCAGCAATGTTTGTATCCCAAATTGGTCATGTCCAGCGCCCCTACTGCTGTGTGCTGATCCTGGTGGCCACCACCTCTCACATGGATCACTGCCATCATCTGGAACCTCTCTGTCAACTCCTCCCTTGCCCGCTATTCTCCATGCAGCAGGTGTAGTGCAGATTCTGGATATGTTACCATCCTGCTCAGAAACTTCCAGTGCCTTTCTGTGACACTGAGGAGGAAATCCAGATTCCTTCCCATGGCCGACAGGCCCCATGCCACCTGGCATCTCCTGCCTCTCCACTCTCCTCCCCCAGCTCTCTCTGTGCCCTGTTCCTCTGCTCACTGAGTCTAGAACACACCAGCTTCTTTTCCCACTGGCCTCCGTGTTGCTGTTCCCTCTCCTTGGGATGCTTTTCCATCAGAGTGATATGGCTCCCTCCATCCCGCCTCCTGTCTTCTCATTTCCAACGTCACCTCTTCTCCAACCACCCCATCTGCTCATCACTCTGTTCCTTTAATTTATTTTGCTTCAGAGGCCTATGGAAATAAATGAGAACCCAAATGAGAACAAGCAAAGGCCACGTATTCAGAGTTTGCTACAGCAAGGGAGTCAGCTCCATCCCTTGTATTTGGCAGAGATTCAAAGGCAGGCAGAGTGGGAAAGCTTTCTTGTGAAAAAATGGGAAGGCTTCATGTATGACCTGACTGGAGGCTGATGTCCTAGGGAGGCTGGAGGTGGGCTACCTAGAAGGGGTGTAGTGCGTGAATGGGTAAGGCTATATTTGCTTCTCTGGTTGGTCCTACGTTGGAAGCAGGGGCAAACATTAGGGAAGCTGCCAGTTATTAATCAAGGCCTGGCCATTTGGGGCTAATTGTTACAGGGTTATTGTTTGGCTTGTGAGCTATCACTAGAGATAGTGGTCTGACCTCCTACAAGTCTGATGATAGCAGGCTGGCTTCCTGGGTTGGTTTCCTGGACAGGCTGCTGCAGGTTGTATGTCAGAGTTCTATTTATGTATATATTCTGGCCATCGCCTGTTTGTGTACTCAGTCTCTCAGCACTCACCGTTTGTCAGATGTGATGCATGTTTGTTTCTCTAGTTAGTGCCTGCCTCGCAAGCGAGAGGAAGCTTGGTGAGGGAGGGAAGGGACCTTGTCTTGTTGCTGTAGCATCGCGAGCTCTTCTAACTGTACCAGGCACATGGTGGGTTCTCAACAGTTATGTATGGAATGAGGGCGTGCTGATGCCCGATCCTTCCTCTATGTAAGTTTCTATAAAGCTTCTGCTTTATATCTCTTTCTCTCTTTATGGGCTGGCATTTTGGACCAGGCCAACCACCATCTGGAGAAAGTTGCAGAGAAGATCTGTGTGGGTTTTAGATTCAGGGAACCAAACTCATCCATCTTAGAAGCGAGGCAGGTGAAAGAACGACCAGCCTGGTGGGTGGGGGTGGCATCCTCTAGTGAAAGATGGCAGCCTTGACTCAACACCTACCGATTCTTTTTTTTTTTTAATTGAAGTATACTCAGTTGACAATGTTGTGTTAATTTCTGGTGTATAGCATAGTGATTCAGTTACATGCATATATATGTAACTGGAAGAATATGGAAAGGAATATATATATATATATTCCTTTCCATATTCTTTTTTTCATGATAGGCTATTACAAAGTATTGAATTTAGTTCCCCGTGCTGTACAGTAGGACCTTGTTGTTTACCTATTTTATACATAGCAGTTAGTATCTGCAAATCCCTAACTCCCAATTTATCCCTGCATCCTTTCCCCCCCGGTAACCACAAGTTTGTTTTCTATGTCTGTGAATCCTCGTTTCTGTTTTGTAAATAAGTTCTTTTGTCTCTCTTTTTTAGATTCCACATATAAGTGATATCATATGGTATCTTTCGTTCTCTTTCTGGCTTACTTCATTTAGTATGACAATCTCCAGGTCCATCCATGTTGCTGCAAATGAATGCTTACCAGTTCTTAACATGTCAGAATGTGGGCTTCCTATTTACAGAACCTATGAATTGTCAAAAGAATCTTACACCCTGGAGTTTTATGTAAATGCTTCCAATATTTAAATATTAGCCACCAATAAAATACAATGTATTGGGGTTGGGGGAGGGAGGCAAGAAAAACCAACTGTGTTTGTGGACTACCTTCAGTCCTTCCGCAGCCAAGATCGACCTAGGGGCTGGGTTGTCTCCTCGGGTCCTCTGTAGAAGTCTCTGGGTCTTCCTCTCCTTCCCCAAGATGGAGATTGGAGGTTAAGGAGAAGACAGCTGGTGTGAACCCCTAAGCTCCGGCCGTTAGACACCACTGGCTAGGTCTCAGCGTATCAGTTGCCTTCGAATGATTTTCTTCATTAGGAGTCATCTGTAGACTTGAGGAGGGTGATTGCATGAGGCCGTTTTGCCCTGAGCTGATTGTAAGTGCAGCCTCAGGAGCCATCTCCCTGATTAGAACTGAGATTCTGAAGTCAGATGAATTAATAATGAGGTGATGGGGAGAAGTGACTCTGCTCTTGTTTATTTTGAGAAGTTTTAGGTGCTTTCACTTAAAAAAAAAAGAAGTGATTTCTCCAATCTTTAAATCACAGATTTGTACCTGGAGTAATTAAGCTTATTTTCCCAGCATATGACCCTTTAGGAAATCTTTTACCTAAGCACCATCCATTAGAGTGTGCACAAGATTTAAAGGTAAGGATTCTGGGCAATGCTGGTTATAAAACGGGAGAGGAAAGGGAACACGAAAGAGTTACTGGTTGTTGTTTTCACAGCTGTCACTTCAGAGCCCCACAAAAATTATTTTCAAAATGGATTTTTTCCCTCCAATTTCAGGAAAATGCCAAAATGCAAACCAGCTTCGTTGATATTATTTAAGAAGCCATTATCCTTGGTTAAATCTAAGCACAACAAAAAATGCTATCCAGTTTCTTCAGAAACAGGAGATAAACTGTATTTGGGTAAGGTTAACATTTTGCCAAATTGTATGGCGGTAGCAAACCCCATATTTATTTGAAATTGCTTAAAACTTATCTCCCCCCCAGCTCTGACTGAGCTAATTAGAACCCACAGGGAATTATGTGGGTAGTGATGGGAAGAGGGGAAGTATAAATATGCAATGCAATTAGCACCTGCTCTTTTTCTGTTCGATGCAATCTGGAAGCTCACGAGTTTGCAGAGGCTTGGAACAATAGGATCCTTTGATACCCAAGCTGCTAGGGGAGTCCATAATTATGATATAATAGCTTGCCAGCCTCTTACATGCACGAAGGTAGAATGGAATATGAGTAAATAAAATCCAGCAATTTTCTCCATCCTTAATTCTTTATATCAATAGTATATTTTCTCTGTTCTTTTTTTTTCCCCCTAAGGAAGATAGAAACTTACATGAACATTTTATGTACTATCGAAGGACTTCATCTCCATGGGAATAAATTTGGTTTGCAATCGGTTAAATGAGAGGTTTTCTTGGTGTTACTACAAGTTGAAGAAAGCTATTCCACAATGACCTCTTCCTATTACACACAGATGTCTTTGACTTTGCTTGCTACTGTTGTGTAAGCTCATGCCAGTAGATAACCTGAATTTTGTCATTTATTCCTTGATTTGTTAGGACCGTACCCAGTCTGGGCTGACCTCTTAGGTATGTGACTTGTGAAGTCTCTTATAATTGCATTTAAAGCTAGCATTATTATAAGGGGCAATCACTTTCTACATGATATATTTTTGTAAGGTTGGAATTCTGTTCAACCATAGACTGTTTCTTTTGTCATCAGAAAAACCAATAAACAATAAAGATAAATGTCATCTTTAAAAGGAAATAAAGCTAGCTCTATACAATATAAAGATGAACAAGCTTTTTGCTAATAATTTAAATTTAATTTTTTCTTTATTTAGAATGACATTAAATAACAAATGACAGGTGAAGAGAGAGACCACAAAACAAAGGAGAAAGCTTTATATTTTAGTACCTTTAACATCACTTTTTTCCTGCTTTTTGAACAAGGGGGGCTTAATTTGCATTTTGCCCTGAGCTCCATGAATTATGTAGCTGGCTCTGTACCCAGGCACAGATAAATGCAATTCAGAGATTCATTCACTCATTCAGCAATGGTTTATTGAACATTTATTGAGTATACCACAATGCCAGATACAGGAGATGCAAAAAAGAAGAAAAGCGAGGGGAGCTGGTGTCTGCTTCCTTCTGCCTTAGCACTTGTTTTGGGGAGAAATGCCTGCGATCTTGTAGATACTTATGGAACCTCATGGCCAAGGTCTGGGGGCAGGAGTGAATTCCCAGTTTCTCCTGGTGATGGAAGGAGTCCTGAATGAATTTGTAGTGTTGCTATTTCTGATTGTATCTGAGTGTTCAAATTTGTATGACACTTTAGAAACACTCTTTTTGTTAAGACAAAACCAAATAATTAGAGCTAGCAGTACAGAAATTGGAGGCTTTCACATCTTTTAATCCAACTTCATAAATTAGAAGAGAGACCCTGCAGATATCTTTAGTCAAATCTGTGAGAGTGACTGTACCCTGCTAATAATTGTCAAAAGTAGGACTAAAACCTAGGTCATCTGGTTGCAAAGTCTTTCCCACTGCATTCCAGTGATCTACTCATTGCAATCCTTAATTCGACCACTATTCTTACTTTCCTGTTACTAACAAATGCTGGAGAGAATGTGGAGAAAAGGGAATCCTATACTGCTTGTGGGAATGTAGCTTAGAGCAGCCATAATGGAAAACAGTATGGAGATTCCTTAAAAAACTAAAAATATACTAACCATATGATCCAGCAGTCCCACTGCTTGGCATATATCCAGAGGGAACCTTAATTCAAAAAAATACATGCACCCCAGTGTTCATACCACCACTGTTTACAATAGCCAAGACATGGAAACAACCTAAATGTCCATTGACAGATGACTGGATAAATAAATTGTGGTATATTTATATAATGGGATACTACTCAGCCATAAAAAAAAGAATAAATAATGCCATTTACATCAACATGGATGGACCTAGAGATTATCATTCTAAGTGAAGTAAGCCAGAAAGAGAAATAAAAATACCATATGATATCACTCATGTATGGAATCTTAGAAAGGAAGGAAGAAGAAAGAAAGAAAGAAAGAAAGAAAGAAAGAAAGAAAGAAAGAAAGAAAGAAAGAAAGAAAGAAAGAAAGAAAGAAAGAAAGAAAGAAAGAAAGAAAGAAAGGGAGAGAGGACATTAATGAACTCATCTACAAAACAGAAACAGACTTGAGACATAGTAAAGAATTTTATGGTTACCAGGGAAAAGGGAGTGGGAAGGCATAAATTTGGGAGTTTGAGATTTGCAAAGGTTAACCACTATATATAAAAATAGATAAAAAAATTTCTTCTGTATAGCACAAATTTCTTGTATATTCAATATCTTGTAATAACTTTTAATGAAAAAGAATATGAAAATAAATATATGTATATATGTATATGCATGACTGGGACATCATGCTGTACACCAGAAATTGACACATTGTAACTGACTGTACTTCAATAAAAAAAAAAAAGAAATTAGGAAGTGGTACAATACTTTGTAGATTTTATTTTATTTTTTGCTTCATATTGAAATTTATGTAAGAGTCTTTTAAAGAGCAAATTTTTTTGGTGCACTTAAATTATAATTTTTTTTTCATAAAAGCCAACTTCTCCCTAACCACTGATATCCTGTGTGAGGAAATGCCTGTGTTCTAGAACCGGCCTTCTGTGTGGAAGAAGCACAGGCTTGGCAGGTAGGCTAGGGGGAATCTGAGTCTGCCTTTGAAGAGCCATGTGCCTTTGGAACTGTGATCAGCCTCCTTGAGCCTCCAATTCCTCATCTTTAAAGCAGGGATGGTAACGACTGTTTCATCATGATACTAGAGGGTTTAATGCAATGAGGTTATAGAGTACCCAACAGATACTGGGTGCTCAGTGCACGTTGTTTCCATCTCTTGAAAGACAAAACGTTTATTCCCCCCACCTCTTTTAAGCCTTCTACCTTGTGATATCGCTCATTTTACATCCATGGTCTGTCTGTTTTATCTGCGTTTGATACTTAGGAAATGTCTATGACTTTTAACTTTCCATGAATGTATTGATAAAGAGAGAAAAATGTGACTCTTCAGTTTCAGTATTTTCCTTCTGTGTTCATTTTCTGTCTCAATGGTGAAATCCCAAAATACTAAGAATTTTAGGGGAAGTATCAGAGTCATAGAGTTGAATAATTCTAAAATGAAAAGGCACTTTGGGGATAATCATAAAAGCTATGATTTAAAGAAGGCCTCTGAGCTAGGTTCCCTTCTGGGTACTTTACACGTATTAATTTGGTTAAATCTCACAAGGAGTCTTTGAGGGAAATCTGTTACTGTTTCCATTTCACAGGTAAAGAAACAGAAACAAGGAGTTAAGTAACTCATCCAAGGTTACTTTGTCTAGTCCAGGACCCATACCTTAACCATTATGCTGAACTGTCTGAATCATGAGGCATTCCAGCCCCCTGATTTTACAGGTGACTGAGATCTGCAAAGAACAATCGACTTGCCCAATGCCATCTAGCTGCTTAAGTGCAGGGGCAGGACTGGAATAGGACCCTGACCTCTGGAGTCTGACCCCCAGTACAGGGTTCTGTCCACTCCCCCCAGAATTACTAGCAGGACAGGCTCATGAGAGGCTCAAACTGGGAACAAGCCGAGCTAGATAATAATATTTCTATTCCTGTGCTTTTCATTAAAGATGCATGATTTTTGTAATTCTTTCCTTTAACAGTAATTGCTATGTTTTGTCTTTCAGGAACCTGGGCAGGAGGAGATAAGCCAATATATCTGCCTGTTGAGCCTACAGTTAAAAATAATTATAAAGAACACTAGGGATGCTTCAGAAACTATCAGGTGATGTGACATTTTCAAATCATACTTTTTTACGTTATTCTGTTTAGTCTGGAGGAATTACCTTCAGGTAGAAGGGAGAAGAGTGGGAAAAGAAAAGTCAAATGTTGTTCACATCTTTCTTTCATGGAAAATACCCAACCACTAATATAAGAAGGAAGATGCAGATGAAATTTGGATCTACAGGTGAAGCAAAATTACTTACTGACTGTACTTACCCTTTTCCAAAAAGAATTTGGTGTTAGGAAGCCAGTTTCATGACCCATAGTGCAGCCATGAAATAAAGGGAAAGCAAAGAGGCCAGCTGTAAGGTAAGAGCCAGTACTCTCCCTGTGGTTGAGCAAAACCTTGTGTCTGAGCTTCCTGGCCGCCATCCTCATTCTCCAGAAGGGAAGGAACAGAGCAATGGTGCCTACAGGCGGCAACGTTCATTTGAATGAAATTCAAAAAGCAGTTTCTCCCTAAGAGTGTGATGTAGGGAATATTAACCAGTAATGGAGCAACCACTGTGCTAGTATTCAGGATTCTCCAGAGAAACAGAACCAGTGGGATATCTGTCTCTGTCTCCATCAAGAAACATATTGTAAGGAATTGGCTCCTGTGATTAGGCAGGCTGCCAAGTCCCAAGATCTACAGTCAGCAAGCTGGAAACTCAGGAGTGCCAATGGTGAGCTCTAGTCTGCATCTGAAGATCTGGTTAAAGTAAGGGTTAGGGTTTGGGTAAGAATTTTTTCCCCCGGTCTGTTTCATTTATCAGTGCTGCACCACTAAGAACTGATGGTGTAAGTTCTAGTCCGAGCCCAAAGGCAGGAGAAAACCCATGTCCCAGCTCAGCGTCAGGCAGAGAGAGAGAGAGAGAATTCACCATTACTCAGCTTTTTTGTTCTAGTCAAGCCTCCGGTGGATTGTGTGAGGGTCCTCCACCACTGGGGAGGGTGGTCTGCTTTCCTGTCTCCTGATGTAGATGTTAACCTCACCTAGGAACACTCTCATGGATACTCCCGAAAAGATGTTTCATCAAATACCTGGGTGCCTTGTGGCTCAATCAAGTTGACACATAAAATTAACCCTCACCATTCCCCTCTTCTCCAAACATCATCTCCTGCAGGTCTCTAATTCATGACGCACGTCAGAATCAGGATTTTGAACTAGCGTAAATCTGTATTACACCAAGAGTTCTAGTTTATAATTTACTTCTAATAAACAGTCAATGAGGGAAAATGAGACTGTTTTGGTGAACACAAAAATATGCAATAAGGGGTTATGGATGGCAGTTACAACCTTCCATCACCCTCAGTCCCAAATGTCTGCATTGTGATTTGATTGCGCAATACTGAAACAAATTCACAGATAATTGGCTCTGTACTATAATATTCTTTTTTTGGTAGCCTGCCTTGATGTAACAGAATACATTTCTATTCAAGTCATTTCGGAACTGGAAAGAGGAGCAGTAGGAAATGTTTGTTTTAACATTACATCAGTGATGACATTGGCTCATGTCTGGGGCTTATAAGAGTCAAAGGGAAGCACTAAGGACTGAGAGCAAGCTGGAGAGAGTCCACATTATTACTCATTATGGTGCAGCTCTTATGGTTGGATCCAGATCTGAAGAGATGAACTTGGCTGGCCTGGCGTTTCAGCGGTGGTCATGTGGATGGCCCTCATCTTTTAGATCCTCTTATGTGATTTTGTATCCACAGGTCTGAGTTTTTAACGTGCAGTGTAAAACTACAGACTTTCAGATTAATAACATCTTTACTACTATGAGTACCTAATAGTTAAGTACTGACACTTACATGTGCTGGATACCTTTTTGAGTGGTGGTGCCTCCCTCTCTCTCTACACATACATTGGGTTGTTTCAACAACAAAAATTTATTTTCTCATGTTTTGGAGTCTAGAAGTCTGAGAGCATGGTGGTGCCTCCTGAGAGCTGTGTGGGAAAATCTGTTTCTGGTCTCCCTCCATGGCTTGCAGATGGCCATCTTCTCCCTGTGTCTTCACGTTGTCTTCCTTCTATGCATGTTTGTGTCCAGATTTCCTCCTTAAAAGGACACCACCCATACTGGATTAGGGCCCACCCCAATAACTCCATTTTAACTTGTTTACCTCTATAAAGACCCTATATCTACACAAGCTCACGTTCTGAGGCATTGGGGGTTAGGACTTTAACATATGAATTTTGGGGGAACTCAATTCAACCCATAACTATACCTATATAATTACATATATTATAATATAATATATAGTATATTATACTATACTATATATTATACTATATACACAATATATAGAATGTATTACACTATATAGTATATATTACATATTACACATATAGTATATAATATATAAAATTATAATATATCTAATTACATATAATGTATATTGTACTATGTATACATATAATATATGCAGTATATATAACATATATAGCATATATATTATATAATACATAATTATGCAGGTATAGTTATTTGCACCTGTATATAATTATACAGATATAGTTATATGTATGTATACTTAGAGAGTATATATGTATGTGTTTCTGCATGTGTGTATATAAATTCAGGCAGATCTCAGAGATATTGTGGTTTTGGTTCCAGGCCACCACAATAAAGCAAATATTACAATAAAGCGATTCATACCAATTTTTTGATTTTCCAGTGCATGTAAGTTATGTTTAACACTATACTGCCATCTAAGTGTGCAATAGCATTATACTTTTAAAACTGTGTATGCATCTTAATTAAAAAATATTTTACTGTTAAAAAATGCCAGCCATCATCCAAACCTTCAGTAAGTAGTAATCTTTTTGCAATAGTAGTGTCAAAAATCACCGAGCACAGATCACCATAAGGGATATTATAATAATAATGAAAACATTTGAAATATTGCAAGAATTACTGAAATGTGACACAGAGACATGAAGTGAGTAAATGCTGTTGGAAAAATGGCGCTAACAGACTTGCTTGATGTAGGTTTGCCATAAATCCTCAATGTGTAAAAAATGCAGTATCTGTGAAGCACAACACATCAGGGTATGCCTGTACACACATATGTAGAATACATGTACGTACACACCAACTCATCCAATCCTCAAAACAAGCCTATGAGGTAGGTACTGTGATTACTATCCTTTTAAATATGAGGAAACTGAGGCACAAAGCCCAGTGTCCCCCAGCTACCAAGTTCAGGAGCTGAGATTTGAACCCAATCCCTGGCCCCTGAGACTGTGTCCAGGCTACACGACAGTGAGTTTTCCTGGTGGCACAAAGTAACTCGTCGGTGGGCTGCAAAGGGGTAAAATTAGAGATGTATGCTCTTGAGTTTTTAAAAACTAGGTGACTGAATTGTGAAGAGCTGTACCGGTGACAGTTCTGCAGCCCCCAGAAGCAGCATGTTGTTTGGAAAACCTCACATCCTTGGGATGCTTATTTGAAGTGGGTGAAGGTTGGCTACAGGCAGCCACCCAAGGCACCTGGGCTGACCTCTGTTTCGCTCCCCTGGCCCCTGCCAGTGAGTGGCCTGTACACTCAAGTTCAGCTGGCTCTCTTGTCTGTGCACAACCTTAAGTATCCCTGAAAACCAGAGCCAGTGAGTAGTTACTGCTGACGCCAAGTGTGAAGACCCCACTCGGGACGTGGTGGGTGGGTCATGGGGTGTGGGGTCACAGACAGAGGCTCACTCAGTACCTTCCTCTCTTCTTCTTCCATTAGTAGGTGGCTCGTCCCTCAAAAAGTCATGTGGTGGGAAGAGTAAAACGAGTAGGATCTGACACTTTGGACCATAATCTGATTCCCCGTTGCCTCTCTGACCCAGGGCATACTCTGTAACTGCTCTTTTCTTCTCTCTCCTTACATGCAAAGTGATACTTGTTGGCTAAATCATCTTTCCGTTGATGGGTCTTTGTGGAGGGCCTTCCATGTGTTCGGCACCGTGGGGCTCAGAAGTCTGAAATACAGGGGGTCTGGTGGTTAAGAGTTTGGTGTTGTGAGTTCAAATCTCAGCACAGCAGCTGACCTGCTGCTACCTGGGCAAGTTACTGAATCTCTCTGTCTCTCTGCCTCAGTTTCCTCATCTGTAAAATAGGAATTGTAAGAGTAATGACTGTTGAACAAGTCAATGTTTGTAAAGATTTAGAGATGAGGTTGGCACGCTATGTTATTATTAAATGATCAGCCATCTCTGGCTGTAAAGAATTTACCCTGTTGTTGTGTGGTAGGATAAATGGATACTCATGAAATGAGACAGAATTGCTAAATCAGCACCATCATGTTCTAGGAAGAGGTATGAGTTGAGAGTCTGGAAGAGTCAGGGGGCCTAAGAGGACAGAGGACAGATAGAAAAAGGCACTGGGGCTCACTGTGTGCCATGCATTGAACTAAAGGACTTAGCATGCACTTCCTCCTCATCTTCAGAAGAATCCTGGGCCGTCAGTGTTGTCTTTCCAACTGTGCAGCTGAGAAAACTGAAGCTTTAGAGAGGTCAAGTCTGGTACTAAACTTTCCAAGTGACAAACCCTGGGTTCTCTGGAGGCTGTGAGTCCAGGTGGAGGCCAGGTGGGCCGGATGGAGACACCCATGTGGTGAGAGTGGTGACAGGAATGCTGTGGCCTGGGCACACTTGGGCATTTTAAAGGTCCTGAGCCAGCTGCTCACACGTCCCCTTTCAGAGGCCTCCCTGGACTCAGGGGAGGTGACAGGTGACTTGCTTTGGATTTTGCTCCTTACTGCAGCAATAATCTGGTGTCAATATTTTATAGAGATTTGATTATACTTTGTTCCCCAGGCTTTCAAAGAAAAGCATATTTTAAAAGATTCATAAATAAATGTTTCAGCTCTCTGTGTTGTTAACCACACTTGATGCTGATAGAGTTTTCCTTGACGAGCAAGAATGATGCTTTCTGCTCGTGGATTTTGGAAATCAATTATGTTTTTGTTAACTGAATTTTGTTCCCCTTCTTTCAACCTTCCTCTCACACAGAAAGTAAAATCTGGGGTTAGGGCTCTCCCTCGGATGGATGGCACCTAGGGGCAATACAGCATTTTTCACTAGTCTACTTTGTTTTTCCAGAATTCTCTGAGTGGCCATTACATAAGTCTGAAGGACCCAGGGTCAGCTTCTATTTATGTGACAGATTCCTCATGTTGGTTTATTTCACCTCAAAATCTAACCCAGTGGAAATGTTTCAGGATGTTGACCTTTAAACACTGTGGATAAAATCATGCTTCTTTCCCACACATAACAACAAAAACAACCACCGCTCTTGTAACAGTGGCTGCTCCTCACTGAATGTTTAATAGATTCCAGGTAACCTTTCACACATAATCTCACTTCTGTCAGTAACCCTGTGAGCTCGAGACGTTTTTATCTCTATTTTACAGATGAGGAGACTGAGGCTTAGGGAAGGTTAAGAGCAGTGTACAGGGTCGCATGTCTAGCTAGATATTGGTGGCGAGGGAATTCCAACCCAGTCCTTCTGCACTGAAATTCTTCAAATTCCTCACTATTCCTTAAATGCAGATCTAGAAGGTCTTACCTTCTCCAGCAGTTCAACAAGCACACTCTTGTCTGTTCGAGGTTCTCAAAACAAAGTAGGCAGACCCATCTCAGCTCAGAAACTTTGCAACATTGACTTATTGCCAGAACTAGCAAACCAGGATGCAGGGACCAGCCACACAACCTGACCCACCAAAGGGCCAGGTAATCTTGAGGTCTTAAGTGTTACAGTGGGAGGAATCACCCAAAACCACTAACTCTTACACACACTGTCTTCCTGTTCAATCGTCTTCCCTGGAAGCCTGGTGCCTCCACGTAGGGGGATTATCAACAAGTCCTTGTTGGCCTGATTTTCCCCATTTTAGCACCAAATGTCTCCCATCGTGGGAAAGCCCTCAGTCTTGGGGAAAATGGGATGGGTGCTTTCACTACCTCTTAGGGAGAGTTCAAAATCACCAGCCTGATTTTTGACCTCATTATCAATCCGATCAATCCACTGCTCTTCCACGTAGAGAGCTCTGTCAGTGCCCGGCCAGCTAGAAGCTGTTCTCCGTCAGGGACTCTCTCCTTGACCAGACTCTAGCCAGGCTCCTCCGGGTCCTCTTCTCAACCTTGGCCTGTGAAGACTTGAACAAACACTAAAATAGTTTCTAACAAACAGCTCAAGGCTGTATCCTGGGAATGACCCTAGCCCCTGCCTTAAAGTGCCTGCCTGAGAAAACTCAGCGCTGTTAAAAGAATTTACTCCTTGTTCCAGCCAAGACCTGAAGATGGGGTTCCTGCCTCCAGACTCTGTGGGAGGGTGGAGCCCAACTTTAATAAGCACCAGTTAGCAAACCCAGACGGGTTTCCCAGGGACTGACTCCTTCCAGCTTACTGTCATTCTCCACTTCATCCTTGAGCCTCCGCTCATCCCCTCCCTAGTCACTCATCCTCCCTTTAAAATGCCCAGTCACCTCTGTACAAATCAAAATTGAGTTCAGTTCCTGCTGGACCCTTTTCCCTATTGCAATAGTATATTGCTGATTAAAAATCTGTCCTTATCACTCTAAGTAATATCTGGCTTTGTTTATCTTTGGCACCTTCTGTATTCTGTCTGTGTTGCCTCCAACGATTGTATTCATCACCTCCATCCCCTCCATCACCTTTCCTCCCCTCAAGCACACAGGATCATCCCTCTAAGGTCCTGCTTAATTCCCATGGGCCTGCAGTGCCTGCTCCACCTCTGCTCATCCATTCCAGCTCTTGGTGGTCTCCTTTTTTTGACCTCCTGTGGCACTTGGACTTGGTGCTTCTCCCTGGGGAAGTAAGATATGCTATATCATATTGCTTTCTGTGCAGAGATCTTGTTTCTGATTTAGGGCCTCTTGAACGTAAGAACAATGTCTCTTACTTTGTGTAGCTCAGGCCTCAAGAAGGCTTGCACAATGGGCAGTCAAAAGTGTGTGTTGTCAGTGATGGCTTAGAATAGGTGACTGTCCAGTCCATGCACTACCTAGCTTCCCTTAGAAAACAATGGCTGTACTTTTGAAGAACTCTTAGTCCACTGGAAGAGACATATGGAGATATATAGATACTCCTTGGATGGACAGTGTAATGAAGTAGCTAAGAGCACAGCCTTTAGAGTCACATGGCCTAGAATTCCTTGCTTTTAATTCACCTTAAGAAAAATCGTGAACAAGCTTATGTCACTCCTCTGGTCCTCATTTCATCAACTATAAAAAAGTGTATCATATTTCTCACTGCGTGATTGTGGTCATAGCATTACATGTCACAACAGTACCTGCCACGTAATAGGTATTGGTAAATGGAATCGATGAAAAACATACACCAATCACACAAAACATACCAGAGCTAGAGAGTTAAACAAATGTGGAGCTGGAGGGGAAGAAAAGAAAGGCTGAAATAGAAGCTGGAGAAATTGAGGCACTGGGAGCTTTGGGTCAAGAGATCTGCAAAGCCTTCTTCAAAGACGGGGTGGGAAAAGGAGAAGGAAAAACGTCTTTTACTTACTGATCTTCTGTCTTGTGCACCAGTATTTTATACACAGCACTCCACTGACTTCTCAGAACAGTGCTGTAAGACACGTATTTAGCCCATAATTTACAGATATGGACACTTCGCTATGGTCACAGAGTTTACAAGAGAAGAGCTGAGAGGGACCTGAGACTAACTCTTTCCAGATCCATGTTTCTCCACCTTGTTAACCTCCTTGCCTCACCAGTTACAAGCATGTGTGCATACACTGTGTGCATACGTTAAAAACTTTGAACTTCCTTTGCAGCTGTGAACAGTTGCTCTATCTGCTCTGATTAAAAAAATGTATGGGGTTGGGTTAAGACACTGACTTTACCTGGAAAGTCCCTCTAACCTGCTTCTAATAAATTGGCTTGTGCACATATATTTTGAACTGTAAGGAACAGAAATCTAAAATAATTTAAACAATAAGGAAATGTACTACTTCTTGTAATGGAGGATAGGAGGTAGGGCAGGCTCCAGGCACAGTACTCAAATCCTGGGGACTGTGGCTCTGTCTCTCTGCAAGTCTTCATACTCCCCCTACTTCCCCTTATCTGTTTATAGGCTTTGTCCTGAGTTTCAAGAGGGCTGCCATTAACAGCTGGGACAAGTGACTTCTTTGTTCTATGTGAGTGAGAGAAAAATCTTTCCCTCAATTATGGACCAAGTATTCATTGTCTCCAGTCCAGTTGGGTCATTTAGGTTGTGGACTCAGCCCTGGTCCAATAGCAGTCAACAGGGAGAATGCTCTATACTGATTGGCTCAAGCCAGGGTACCTAAGCCAATCGCTGGCAAGGAGGTTAGGATTACTGTGATTGGCTGACACTAATCAGGGCTCATTTCTGTGGTCAGGACTGGTTCTTAGACTATCTCGGGAAGGACTGAAATTCTAATTGTGTTATGTCTAATACAGTTTGGACATGACCAGTCAGGCTGGATGCTATCTGTAAACAGCTGTAAGTCTGTCTGTTGTCTACTACCTGAGTATCAATCCTAGATACCTAACTGCTTAATGTAAGTTTTCCTCAGAAGGAAGAAGGGAGAATGGTTCCTGGGTAGGCAGCCCACAGTGACGACTTAATGTGTTCTGAGAGTTAGGCTTAATGTTCAGCAAAGGTAATCCTCCATCCCAGTTGTCTAGTCTGATAGCTCAGTATGTGTGGCCTCGGTGATTAGGCAATCTCACTTTTAACTTGCTCTGTTAAAATTAGTCTCATGTAAAATGTGAGCCTAAATGTGACATGTGACCTGACCCAGCTAAGTCCAGCTCCCTCCGGTGTAGGGACCTGAGAGCAAGTCAACCAAGCTGCAGCTCTGTTTAGAGCTCGGGGGAAACATAACCCTATTTAACACGCACACCAAATGAGTAAGCCTAGGCCCTGGCTAGTGGGATCTCCCACCCCAAGTGAAAGCTTTAAAGTTCTTAACCAGTCTTTTCTTCAGTTTGCTCAGTCCTTACAAATCCTGACTAATTGGGAACATAGGCAGCTTAAATCAGCTTAAGGGTCTGATTACCAAAGATGTTAAGAGATGTACAGTCAGATCACTTTCAAATGTGAGCAGTAAGTCAAATTAGATTATAAAGAGATGTCTTGTAAAGCCCCATATATATATATACACGTATATGTAGATAGATAAAGATGATTTATAATGAGCTTATCAATTATTTGTGTTTAATTCCTTGCTTTGAAAGTGCTTCTGGTGGCTTAAAACCAGCATGTTCTGTCAATTACTTTAACCTTTCCCCCAGAAATCTTGTTTGCACTATTGATTTGGACTATCAGTACAGAGTCTGAAATAATAAGGTTTGGGCCTAGTCCTGATTTTACAAGGAAAACTGCAATCTTATGTGTTCATCAGGTCGATTTTTTATTGGATACACAAAAGGGTGTTTGGTCTTTGGGATGCTGGTAATTTGTAAAGTCAGCTGGAAAGAAGAGTTATTTTTTGCTATTATTATTGTTTTTTAAGGGAAAATGTGGACACTCGATCACTAGGAAATGTTAAATGAAAAGTGCAAGGCAGGGGGCAGTTTACACACCCTGAATGTGAATAGTCAAATCAGTCCAGAGGAATGAGTCATCTCTAGGCTGGCAGTGTGGACAAGTTTAAGGAGAACCAGATCACAAGAAAACCTGGGTACTGCTCCTTGCTTTGTACTTGCTGGCTGTGTGACATCGGACAAGTTACTTAACTTCTCTGAGCCTTAGCTTATCTAGGGTTTCACTAGGCCAGCAGCAGCAAACACTCCTAGCCACAGAGGTGAGACAGAAAATAACATGTGAAAAAAAGGAGGCCTTGGAAGAAAAGAAAACAAAACAATAAAACAGAAAGCCAACAGAACCCCAACTTTAATGTGAAGCTGGGGGGCAGTTGAGGATGGTGGCGACTGTGGTAGAGCATAGCCTCATCTAGTTTAATGTAGGCCTTGTGTGACCAGATTTTCTAATTTTTTTTAAATGAGCTCAGAAGCCTGTTCCAGGTGGAGAGTACTGTGGCTCTGTGAGTTTAATGTGGAATAGAGTCACGCCAGTGTAGGCGGGTGCAGAGTTCTTCGCCGTTTTCTGATTTGCCTCACACATCCCTGGCAGTTGTGACTTAACCTCTGTTTAGCGATTCCATAAGTCAGGCTGTTCTGGAAGGGACTCTGAAGTTCCTTCTTGTATCAAGAAGAAACCTTTCATTTCATTTCATCTTCATTCTAACTCTGACATCTGGAGCAATACGGAACACCTCCTTTGTCTCTTAAGGCGTTAGACCTGGGCGAGCCCGCTCCTGTGCCCCAGCCCACACCAGGCAGCTGCTTCCTGGGCAGCAGGGCTTTGAAAGGTCATCTTCAAGCACAGAGTGTCAGGTAACCTAGAAATTCTCCTGGAAGAGAATTCAGATGGAACCTGTTCTAGCATTGCTTGTGCTATGGGTAAGCCCAGGTTCAGACTGCTGGTGGCTAAACCAAATTTCCCTCATTCTCGGAGAGGGGAGGGGGCTGGGAGGTATGGACTGAACAGCTGCCACCGTTAGCCTGTTGGGAGACGTGAGGGGTGCGGGTGCAACCTGCCTCCTTCAGAGGGTCGCCATTGAGGGGATCTTTGTTCTCTAGGATGGATGGGTCAAACTGGGAGCGTCGTTTTGCCCCAGAAGGGCAGTCCTGTGACCTGTGTCCTGTGTCCCCGTTTTATCTCCTTGTAACCCTAGAACACTTTCTCTTCACCCAGGGCTGACCTGGAATTGCTTCTCCTGCAGCCCCTTGCCAGGCTCTGTAATACAGCAGCGGGTGTATGGTGGGGGAGGTTTGGCCCGGCTGGAGGGAGATGGGGAAGTCACTGCATTTGCGTCTGCAGGTGTGCAGTTCCGGGACCACTGGGAGCCTGTGCCTGGCTGTGGCTCAGAGTCTTGAAGAGAAGCAGAAGGGCTCAGCTTCTGTTCAGAGCTATTCTGTGGGGAGCGAAAAGCTTCTTTTTAAATGTGACTCTGCATTAGAGTTGAGTCTTTATGACATATTGTGGGGATAATCTTTCACATGCTTTGTGATTTGACCCATAAGTCCAGAACAGGGAAATTAACTAGGTGTAATAAATAATATAGAATCTGGTGAATATTTAGGGTCTGGTAATGATGATAAATCAGGTTTGAAATTTTCCTTGAGGAGATGGTAAGATTCTGAGAAATGAAGCCAGGAAGATTGATTAGAATCTATTGCTGTCTGGAAAATCTACTGCAGAAAATACAGGGAGATATTGCTAGGCTAATAGGAACGGTGAATACAATCCACCTTGGCCTCTGAAAATCAAATGGGTGTAATCAGCAAATGTCACTGCTCTTGAGGGGTGAATGCTGAGGAGAGCAAGAGACACCCACAGCACAGGGCTGGAGGGGGTTGTTGATTTGATCGGCAACTGCAAAGAAAGAGTACACTAGGCTTTCTGCATGGTCCTTACTTCCTTTGAAGCCTTATTTATTTATTCGTTTATGTTTAACTGTCCAATTTTAAGGAAAGACCCTGATTGAAGAAATAAAGGTTATGTTTTTAAGGGCTTGGGCCACCCAAATTTGTTCTTTTTAGGGGTCACATACTTATTTTTCAGCTCTTGAAGTGAGGATTCATATCCTACATTTTGTACAGCTTTACCGGGTGGGGTTTACATCGAATGCTTTGGTGATAAATCATCCCATTCTCCCAAAAGCTGGCCCCACTTGTGAGATGAATTTAGGAGTAATGTAAAATAGCCCTTTGGAAGTTACCTGGGAAGAGAGTTACCCTAATGCTATAGTATTAAAAAGAAGGAAGCCACCAGATAAAGTGGTGACCATTTGTGAGTAGAGGGAATGAAGGCCTGGGGAAGAGCAAGAGTTAATAGTTGGCAGACCAGGGATAATTTGTGATCTAGGAGGAAGAAGATGGGCTTGTGTTCATAATTGGCTGTGTGACCTTGGGCAGGTTACTTGACTCCTCTGAACCTCAGTTTCTGAATGGATAAAATGGGGAAGAACCAATTTGTATCTCACGGGAATTAAAGGAGAAAATGTACATCTGTGCCTGGCACTGAGTGTGGTACTGGATCACTCCACCTGCACCGCGCCCCCGCCTGTGGGCTTCTGTCTTCACATACGCATCGTTCAGTCCCTTGCACATAATGAGCATTTCATATTTGTTCGTTAGTGCACAGAGGTGGAGAGTTAGAGCACATTCTCCAAAACCTGAGGGGCAGACGACCTGCCTCAGTGCTACTCTCTGACGTCTCATCTGGGACCTGGGATAAATCAGACGTGCGTGGTTTCTCCCAGGCATGTGCACACACACAGGTACCGCAAGCCAGGCCAACCTTGGTTAGTGCGTGTTCCAGTATCTTCCCTTCCTTCTGCTCCCACTCCCCAGAGTGACCAGAGGTGATGGTTCCAAATTAAAGACTAGAGATTTAAGAAATTCTTCTTAACATGGAGGAGAACAAATTTATGTCTCGTGGGAATTAAGGGAGAAAATGTATATCAGTGCTTTCTTTTTTTTTTTTTTTTTAGTGTGAAATATGGATAGAAATGTCAATTCTGTGTAAATAAATTATTCGATTAAACAGGACATCAGGGTGCTTAGTGGTTAAACTTGTCAAGAGATACAAAGCAACCTGGTAATAATTTTCCTAATTTACCAACGATGAGTAATGCAGGAAGCTCGTCGGATTCATCTGCGGACAGATTTGAAAGAATTTGCTCCCCAAAGCTAGGGAAGTAGGGAAGGAGGAAAAATACTGCCATGAAGCTGGTTTTAATGCTCAAGAAATCTGGAGCTGCAAAAAGCCATGTTAAAAATCACATTACAGATCCGTCTTTGACCAGAAAAGGAAATTGAAAGTTAAAAGAGAAGCTTCTCTCTCTGACTTGATTCTATTATTAATTGGCCTGGGTGATCTGTTTAAAGATTGGCCCATTAAGGCCATTGTGCATTAACGGGGCCCTTCAGCAACGGGCCATCCCTCGGTGTGAGTCCACTGTGTGACAGGAAGTGGATTGGCGTGAGAAGAAGTCTCACGAATGAACAGCGGTGTGTCATTGTTAGGGTTTCTAAAAATATGCGTGCTGTCTTCAATTGGCTGCAAATTGTGGCTGTTTGAGGGCACCGGGGTGTTTTATGACAGATAAATGGGAAGTTAAGATGTTCCTGCTGTCCCTGCAAGGGGATGAATGGACAACTGCTTTTGGAATGTGAGTCACCATATCGTGGCCCTGGAAGGTTTCTACTAGCTACTTCTTTGAGGTGTGAAAGGTTGAAATTACAATCCTTCATTAACATCGGATTAATTTCATTGATTAGCTTAGCTCCTCCCCTGACCTGTCCTGGCTCCCCCTGCCCTTCCCCTCCTTCCCTCCCTCTTTCCTTTCTTTCTACTCCCTACAAATACAGGTCAGGCAAAGTTCTAGGCTCTGGAGGTACATCAGTAAACACCACAGAAAAACTCCCTGCCCTTATGTTTTGGTGCTTGCATTCTTCTGTGTTTGTGTGTGTTTGTATGTGTGTAGGTGGAGGCAGACACTAAAATGTATATATTTTTATGTACACATAATTGTCATAATTGTACATGTCAATCTTTTTGTCATTTAAAAGGTGACCTTGTGACGAACTAGACATTAGAAAACTAAGTAGAGGCATTCGAGACCCCGAATATTTTTCCAGAAGCTCCCCACTACCTCAAAAAATGGTAAAAAGGGACGAACTACAAAATGTCTGCTGTATGATTCCCTGTGTATGATCTTGGGCCCCCTCTGGGTGGGAGAGTCAGATGGCTGCCTGGGGGACAGGAGGCAGATGTTACTCAAAGTCCAAAGTACTCCTGAAGAGCTGAAGGGCCCCGAGGAGACAGGAAGGTCTTTAATGTCAAGAAGACTGTAGGGTTTGGTTCCAGGTAGCTTAGTGCGGGAGGCTCAGCTTGACCTTGGTTTGGGCCAGTGGTTCTCAAGGTGTGGTCCAGCATAGACTCCAAGCTCTGCATCAGAATTGCTCAGGATGCTGGTTATCTGCTGCTGTGCGGAAAAAAATTTTTTCCTGTGAGGAAGTTATTTTTATTTCCATTTCATAGATGAAGCAAATGAGGTCCAAATAAGTTACCAAGGTGAGACCAGTGAATGGCTGAGCCGGGTGCTTTTGACATCAAGTTCGTTTCTTGTTCTATTCCATTATACGTGAAGGTGAGATTTTGATATTTTGTCCTTGGCAAGAAGCAGCAGAATTCACCTGGTGTCTTGGTCAGCTCGGGCTGCTGTAATAAAATATCATAGACTGAGTGGCTGAAACAACATTTATTTCTCACAGTCCTAGAGGCTGGAAGTATGAGATCAGATTGCCAGCAGGGTTGAATTCTGATGAGGACTCTGTTCTAGGCTGTAGACTGCTGACTTTTCACTGTATCCTCACATGGCTGAAAAGCAACCAGTTGTCTCTGGCCTCTTTTTATAAGAGCACTAATCCCATTCGTGAGGGTTCTGTCTCATGACCTAATTACCTTCACAAAGGACATTCCTCCAAATACCATTACACTGGGGATTCGATTTCAACATACGAATAATGAGAGGCCTCAAACGTTCAGTTGTAACACCTGTTGTATGCACTTTCTATTGCTGTGTAACAAATTACCATAAATTTGGCAGCTTAAAACAACCTACATTTGCTATTTCACGGTCTCTGGAGATCAGGAATCTGAGCAGGGCTCAGCTGGGTCCTCTACTTAGTTTCTCATGAGGCTACAATCAGGATGGTGACTCTCTGGACTGTGGAGGAATCCACCTCCAAGCCCACTCAGGTCATTGGCAGAACTCACAACCTTGCGGTTGTCGGGTGTGGGTCATGACTTCTTGCTGCTGGAGGCTGAACGCTGCCTCAGCTCTTAGAGGCCCCGGCAGGTCTTTGGTATGTGGGTTTCATGGAGCCAGCAAGGAGGGTCTCTAGAATGTCCTTTAACAGGTAAAGTGTTAAACTATGGTACATCCATACTGCAGAATACCCCTCAGCAATAGAAAGAACAAACTATTGATACGCATACAACTTAGACAAAAAGCAAGGGCGTTATGTTGAGCCAAAGGCAAAAAAGCCAGCCCAAGAAGCTACTGTTATGTAATTCCATTTAGATAACAATCAGAACATGACAAAAGTTAGGACTGGAAGACAGATTCAGTGGTTGCTAGGTGTTAGGGGAGATGGCTGTGATCATAGAAGAGCAAAATTTGGGATCCTTTGGTGTTGGAACTGTACATTTTCTTTACTGTCATGGTGGGTCCATGAACCCACACAGGTGATGGAATTATATAGAACTTTATAGACACACATGAAAATGAGTACAAGTAGAACAAGGGAAATTGAAGTAAGACTGGTGGGGTGTATGTCTGTCCATATCCTGGTTGTGGTTGTAGAGTGTAATTTTGCAAGATGTTACCTTTGCAGGAAGCTGGGAAAATATATAGGGATCTCTGTGTATTATTTATTGCAATACATGTGAATCTATAATTACTGTAATACATTTTTAATTAATAAAGTGGGGCCTGTATATATATATACCATATCTTGATCCAATCATCTGTCAATGGACGTTTGGGTTGCTTCCATGTTTTGGCTGTTGTAGTGTTGCTATGAACATTGGGGTGTATGTATCTTTTCAAATTAAAGTTTTCTCCAAAAAAATAAAGTGGGGCCTGGACTTCGGCTATCTCATCTCATCTGTGCTGTCCCTCACCCATCTGGAGTAGATCTTTGTTAAAAGTCCCCTTTCTTTTTTCTTCCTCCACCCCCGGGGAGGAACTCTTAGCTTTGGTTAAGTCACTCTCTTCTTTTTACAGGAATAGTCCTCCTCGAGTGACTACCATTTCTGAGAAAGAGCTGGCCACAGCAAACTCAGAAAGCTGAGACGTGGAGTTTCTTGTTGGGGGCGGGCGGCGAGTGAGTGGAATCTAGCCTCTTCTTATTTCAGGGCTACAACCTGCAGCTGCAGTAAATCAGGAGCAAAAGCAAGACTCCAAAGGCATGGCCCTGCATAGCTTCCCCTGACTGCACACTGAAAAATTAAAATGCATCTTCCATAATGTGAGAGATTCACTTCTACTGTAACATCATCCTTCCGTGTGGCTCTGAGTTAGTGGCATTGTTTTCTATCTTGCTGGTTAGATTGGGAAACCGTAGACCAGCAATCTGTCAGGTTCATCTCTGTCCGTCCTAGCACAGGGCTGTCCAATAAGTGTGTATTGAAGGAATGAATGAGTGAATGAATGAATGCTGATCCTGGCTTTATGACTGTCCAGTTTCACTTGGAGGAGGCAAGCAGCAAGACCCACTGGTTCTCTAAGAAAATGTTATGTGGCTCCTGTCAGGATTCATTTCTCAAGGCTGGAATCAGTGTCTGCAAGATACTGTTTTGTTTTTTTCCCCCTGATTTGCATTTCAGGAATATGTTCTGGTTGAACAATTCTAAAAAAATGTTAAGAGGAATATTGGGCTAGGCTTGATGAAGAGAGTAGGCTTCGCCTTTTGGATCACAGCAAATTGTCCCCTTTGGTTTGTGAATATTGGCAAAGAGCTCTATGACCACACTGGGGATTAAGGACTGGGGCAGCAGTCCTTGTTTAGTTGGCAGCCTTATCATTCTCCTTAGGTCCACTCTGCCTCCCCACTCCTCTTCTGAGCTGTCTTTCCAAGGAACTGACTCATCTAAGATGTTTTGCAAATTCTCCCTGACTGATGGCTTGAAGCTGCTCCTTTTCGTCTTTGCATCTCTATAAAGCCAGCTCTGCTTGCAACAAACTGCTTCATTCCTTCACAATTTCAAAAGTTTCACTTCATGAGTTCTGAAATAAAATACCTCTGAGTGAAGAATATCAGCAGAAACATCAAACAGCCTATTGTATACAGGAAGGAGGGTTGTATCTGGGGCCCCTAAGAGTGGGCACTGCAAACATCAGAGTTGAGGTCACTGATCAGATTAGCCTTGTATCTTGTCTGTGAGCAACCAGCCTAACCAGACAACTGCACAGTGTGTGTGTTTTGGCCTCAACTTGATGACCTTGATGACCACTAAAGACTGATGGTGCTGCGGGCTGTCTAGTTGGTCTTGGGGAAGCAACTTCTAGCTTAAAATATGCCCTTATTGGCTTGTTTGCCTTCTAGATTTATGTAGACAAGACACTTAATAGTGGGTACTGTTAGTATTATTGTAGGGATGGCAGTGATGGTAGAGTTTATGTTAAAGTGTTAGGAACCCAAGTACGCAGACCCATAGTGGGCAATTGATGGACTGTAGACCCCAGTGGCAGAAGGCAAGGGGGCTCCTAGAGTTGTAAATCTGTAAGAAAACATTGTCAGCTGAATCAACACCATGTCTCACACCTGCAGGTAAGTCATGTAAAATCCCAGCATCCAGAATAATTGGAATAGGAATTTGAGGCCTCTGCAGTCTCTTTTGAAAATATCAAAGGGTGGAGAGTGGAGAGGGGAGCAAATCTGGCCAGAAAATCTTGTTCTGTGCTCTCTGTGAACTCCCACAGACTTTTTGTGACACTTAGCCTGAAGAAATCTCTCTCCACCAGTCTGTCTTTACTCATCAGCCCTTTAGAGGGCATGGTTTGGGATGTAAGACAGAAGGGGGAAAGATGGCAACTTGTATAATTTAAAATTACATTTTATCCCTAGGACACATGCTTTGCTATATTTCAAGGGTGTATAGGCTACTGCTATGATCAATATAATAGAAATCTGTTTAGTGGGTTGCTGAATTCATAGAAGCTTTTCATCATTTACATTTTCCTAATCAATAGATTTTAAAAGGACAAATATTGTCAAGTAGGTACTCTGGGAAATTTTTGGTTATTGAAACAGAGTTTTGGTTCTCAGAAAGGTGGAGGAATCTATAGGTTGAACTCTGCTACTTTTATTTATTTATTTATTTTTGGATAACTGTCTCAAGGGTGCTTCTGTGCTAAAAAATGTTAACTATATATTTTTTTGATTTAGCTTAATCAATGCAAGGGTAAATGATTTCACTCTGTGCTATACATATGTAACATGAAATGACTGATTAATTGCAATAAAATCCCCAATAGAATAGTGACTCTAGGCAATAATGATCAATGGCTGCGCAAACACTAGGTGAAAGTTCATGGGGGAACTTCTCAGGGGGTGGGTCAGGTTGACATCACCTGAACTCACTGATTATCACAAAAAGTGCAACAATCAGACATTGTATACCTCCTGAGGTGATGCAGTAGGACATCGCAGCATTATCTACAGCATCTTGTTGCTAAAAAAAAATATTGAGTCTATATGTAACCAAATCTCTAGATCCAACTACCAGTTTATGGGAAATGCAAAGGAAAAGGGAACATGTTGGATGACACCACGAAGATATATTCAGCCACTGGACACATGACCAGTTTTCTTCAAAAATAAATGGCACAGAGAAGGAAGGGAGAGAAAACTGTTTTGGATTAAAAGAGACTTAAAAAAACTAATTGAACAAATGCTTTTTGTGAACTTTGTTTGGATCCTGATTTGAACAGATTAACTATACAAATATATTTTTGCAACAGTCAGGGGAAAATAAGGGAGGTTATTAGATAATAAATTCTTGTTAATTTTGTTGGATGAGATAATGGCATTGTGGTGAAGTTAAAAAGAAAAAATACCCAATCATTTAGAGATACATACTGAAGTATTTATGGGTGAAACAGTAGGAGACCTAGGCTTTGAAATCCAGTAAGAAAAAAGGCGGGAGGCAGAGATGAAATAAAAATGGCAAAAATTGAAGCCAAGAATAAGTACTTGGGGTTCATATTGTAGTCTTTCTATTTTATATATTTGAAAATTTCCACGATAAATAGTTAAAATGGTCTAGTTTTTGCTTTAAGGCCTCAGGGAAATGAAGCAGAGGACATAAATCGCAGAATAGGCTATGCCTCTAATTGTAGCCTCCACTTTTCTTTTTTTCTTAAGGGTGTATTTTGTGGGTGTTTGTGGGATTCGGAGGTGGGAAGGCCATAGACACAGGCTTGAGCTGTCTTAGTTGAGGGGAACAGGGATCTGGAGAAGGTGGTGGTAATTGCTAGTCTGCTAGGGGAAATATAGGAGGGCCAGCACTGGTTTAACTGTCTGAAGGTTGTTGGGTGCTATGGTCTGAATGTTTGTTTCCCTGCAAAATTCACATGTTGACGTCTGATGTACAATATGATGGTGATAGAAGCTGGACCCTTTGGGAAGCGATTAGATGATGAAGGTGGAGGCTTCAGGAATGGAATTAATGCTTTCATAAAGGGGAACCCATAGAGCTCCCTAGCCCCTTCTGCCATGTGAAGATACCGCAAGAAGTCTGCGACCCAGAAGAAAGCCCTCATCTGACCACACTGGCCCCCTGATCCCAGATTTCCAGCCTCCAGAACTGTGTTTGTTCTTTATAAGCTACCCAGTCTGTGGCATTTTGTTATAGCAGCTGGAAGGGACAAATACACTGGGCCATGTTTGATTCAAATATGTTCCCCTTTTTCTGCTAAACTTGAGGCCAGGGACTATGTCTTAGCCATTGTCCTATCGTCAGTGCCTGCTAGAATGTCTGGGCAAAAGTTGGACACTTAATAAATGTTGATTTGATGAATAATTAAACTTCAATTAATTGTCACCCACCTTTTGTATGAGTGACCTAGATAAGGCTTTAAAAAATAACAGATGCAATGAGGAAGTTGATATAAATGAATCCATGGTGTTGGAGAGAAAATGGCCACTATTAGGTGTCAGGAACATTACGCCAAATAAATACAAAGCATCTTCATTATCATTAGGTACTGGGCTCTTTTGGAGATGGACTCAGTCTGTACCTGCTTTGCAGGCTCATGAATTCTCATTATCATCTCCCTGATTATAACAAAGAAGAATAATGCTAAAAATACTCCTTTCTTAAAGATCATATTACCACTTTGGAGACACAAGATTACCTGCAAACGAGGAGACAAAAGAAGCTTCAATAAAAATTACTTCCTATCAAGTGTAATAAACATGTACAATAAGTTATTATTAAGGACCTTTGAGGCAGGCCACATTAATGAGATATGGAGACACCGAAACTAGATTTCAAGTTAGCAAAAACAAAATAAGCAAAGAGATAGCAAGAATAAAGATGAATGTAAAAGAGGAGAGGAAAATGGAAAACTGAAGAAAATAAAAAGGAGCAGGTAGCATGAAAATTGCCCTGCCGTTCTGTGGCAAGAGTGAAACAAGTCTAATGACTTCCTCTGCTTTCAGTTTTAAAAATAAGACACATTTCTCAGATATGAAATGTGGTCCATTATCTGTCAGTGGTGTTCTGAGATGTCTTTAGGCAGCAAATATATGCTAGAAAATAAACTTCAGCGTCCCCACCCCTTCCTTTTTAGGGGTGGCACAAATCTAGCCTGTTTGGAAAATTGGTTCTTGATGACAGTTTTTCTGCCCTCGCTGGAGAAATTCGTTGACGTGTGTGCACGTGTGCATGCTGTGGTTCAGAGACTTTTTGATGAACACTTTTTTCACATTTCAACATCTCCGAAACCAAGGTGTGTGTCAGGGTTTAATTGGCAGCATTTTTTTCTTTTTTGATGGCTCACAAAATAATGTTGCATATTATAATCAGCCACATCTTATGTTGTAAATTTGATTTATTTAGAGGCAGGGTTGGGTGGAGAAAGAGGAAAAGGAGAGAAGTGGGAGAAAATGAGATGATGCTTTGTATAATGGCACAACGTAGAAAAAAGACTTTATTATTATTTTTTTACTTTGATTCCTACTATTTTTTGTGTGCCTAGGAATAAAAATGGCATTTGCTTATGTTCTTTGGATGGATCCGTGAAAATTATTAAACTCTTCCTTCTGAATTCTCCTTTACTTGTTTCTCTCTCCCTTCTCTGCTTCTCATACACGTGCAACTTTGGCTTGGTGCGAGCTCCACATTTACAACTTTCCAAAATGTGCGTGTGACTTAGATCAGCTGTTAGTTTGAGAAGAATCAGCCATGAAGAGATCTGAGAACAGCGTCAGAGCTGTATTGTAAGGTGGGACAAAGATGCCTCTTAATATCTTAGAGAATTCCACTTCTGCTAAGCGCGAAAGCGTTTGTGTGTGGGGCTTCTGCTTCTATTTCTCATTTCTGGTTTTCTGGGCACAGCTCATGCTAGATGCCAAGTAACTGCAGGCTTCAGTTCAGCAGCTATGAGATAAAGGGAACTTGGTTCTCTCCCACAGAAGGGAATTGCTTTTAACCCTTCAAAGTGATTCCTTTGGTTCACCTCTCCAGCCGTAGGTCTTGGGGATCCCATCTTTGGAGTGAGGGCATCAACTGCCATGGGCTCAGCTGACATGTCGTCCTTCACACAGAGGGAGAGGAAGTGCAGCTAAAAATCAGCCTTCTGGAGCTCAGGAGCCTTGAATATTGAGTTCCCATGCCAGACCGGGCATCTCTTAAACTGGTTTTGATTTTGTGATATAGCTGAACTCAGATGAATGGGTGATAGACTATGGCTCTGGTTGGATCAGCAAGACGGCACTGCTGGAGGTTATGGAGCAGAGAGCAAAGGTGTCTATCCAAATATTGGCTGCTGAGAATCAGTGATGAGTTTGGATAACAGGTAATCGAGAGAAAGCAGTAGCATTCAGTCTCTGGCTGTACCTCTCACCTAGAAAACAGGCAAAAATTCAGTGAAAAATATCCATCAAGTCAATGGAACCAAATTAGTGTAGGCAAGGTTTGAGAGTTCTGGGCAGACACTCACTGCAGACAGTAGACATTTGGTGATGTTCGCTTGCATCCTTTGCAAATGTTCTTTTATGCATCCACATTGTTACCGGTTTCATTAGACCCAATCTTCCATTGCCAGAAGCCAAACAAGATGTCACCTCCCTTTTGGAGAGTTTTCGTCATTGATGGAAACATAATTTCACTTATCCAGTGAAGAAATGTTGACACTGACAAGAAAATAGTACCTTTTACCTTCAAAACTGTTTTATAGGAAACAAGTTAAGCTAAAATGGCTTTTGCTTCCATTTCCTCAGTTTATCAGCAATGAATACTGCCTTTGCTGGTCTGCTGTGTCAACCATCCTCTGAAGTACCTGAGATTGATCTGATCAGTGTCTGGTTGAAAATGAAGGTTAAATATTCACAGACCGGGTCTGAGAGTCAGGGCACCCACGAGGCAAGGTTTAGGGTCTTGGTAAGATTAACCTGGTAGCTGTAAGGAAGTGGAGGGGACGTGACATCTCAAAGCCATGAGAGTTGCCTCTCTGAGCATCATTACCACGTCGAACAAGGTCACTGCAGGGATAGAGCCATCCCAGGTCCCGAGCAGGGATGTCTGTGGGCATAAGGGGAAGCAGTGAGTTAGGCAGGGAAGAGCCAAGGAGAGTAATAAGGGAATGGACTGCTTGTCTGTGTCCTCGACAAGAGGCAGATACCTTTGTGGTTAGGAGTGTGCCTTGGGAATCACACTGCCGACCTTTAAATCCTGATTCTCCCCCTGAATATCTCTGTGGTCTTTGTGAGCTATGAACTTTCTCTGAGCCTTAGTTCCCTCGTCCGTAAAATGAGAATAATAAGGATTCCTATTGCAGTGGAGGCTTTGATGATAATGCATATAAATCAGCTTAGTTCCTGTCACATAGTGAGTGCTCAATAAATGTTACACTAGTGTTTTATTCCTTCATCAATCATATCGGTTTTTCTCATCAGACTGTGAACTCTTCTGGGAGGAGAATTCTGTCTCATTTATCGTTTTACTCTCGCATCTTTCTTCACCTCTCAGCAACCTTAGCGTAGCCTTTAAGATAGCCTCTCTCCTTGCTTCTGTGACATCCTCCTCCCCTGTTTCGCCTGAGACATCACTGACTGCTCCTTCTCTGTTTTCTTTGCAGCCTCTTCCTCCTCCACCAGACCTCTAGACGTCAGCTTCCTCCTTGGGCTTCTCCTCGGTATTTATTCATTTTCTCAGCTCCAACATTGATTTCTCCTGAGCTGACCTCTCTTCTGGATCCCAGACTCACACAGCAGGGCGTTTACTGGACATCTCCACTTGGATGTCTCTTAAGCAAGTCGAATTTCAGACGCCAAGAGTTCAAAATCAAAACTATTGTTCTCCTTCCTCTCCTACCAAATCATCTCAGTAATGACACCGTTATCCATCTCATTTCTCCTGCAGAATCCCAGAATTCCCCTACCTGAGCTTTTAGTTAGTCCTTTAGGTTCAGCCTCCAAATGCCTCAGAGCCAGCTACTTCCCTCCACCTCTGTGGCCACCACTCTAATCTAGGCCATCTTTGTCTCTCCTAGAATACAGCAGCAGCCTCCTGGCAGTTCTCCTTGTCTCTACTGTGGGCTTCCGAGAGTCCATTTTCCATGTGCAGCCAGAGAAATCTTTCAAAAACGTAACTGGATCACATTCCTTCTCTGATTGTAATCTGTCATGGCTTCCTCTGCATGTAGCATAAAACCCTGAGTCCCCAGAGAGCACACCAAGCCCTGCAGGATGGGGCCCCGCCTGTGTCTCAAGCATCCTGTGTACCCCCGTTTTCTGCTCTCACCATTGTCCAGTCCGACGAGCCTTCTTTAAGCTTGTTTCACGCTCCGGATCTTTTCATGACTTGTTACTGCTGCTTTGAATCCCTTTCTCCCAGCCTCCATGTTTGCCCACCTTGTTCTACAGAGCTTGCCTTGAATATCGCCTTCTAATGCGGGCTACCCTTTCCCTAGTACTCTCTGTCCCAGCCTCCTGTTTATTTCTTTGATAGCACATTCCAAATTTGCAATTGGTAATTCTTCCATTGTTTTGTGTCCCTTTTCCCCCACCAGGGCACAGGGATCACATCTGGGTCATTGGCTGTGGAATCTCAGAGTCTAGCTCAGTGCGTGCACATCAGTGAGACTCTGTAAATACCTGGTGAATGAATGAATCCAATGAAGTGCTAAGTAGATGTGCACTGAATGAATGAACAAAGCTAATGACATCTAAAAGTATGTGACCCTTTTTAGGGGTGATGGCCTTGTTACGGGGAGATGAAGTGTTAAGCCCGATGGACACAGCATGGTGAGAGGGGGAAACACCGGGGACTTTGGTGCAGAAAGATGGAGCGTGAGTTGTGGCTCTGCCTCTTATTAGCTGTGTGACAATAGAAAGTGTTTCTTAACCACTCCCAGCTTTAATGTTCTCATCTGCAAAATGGGGATTAGACATCTTTGCCTCAGAGGATGCTACGAGAAGTAAATGAGATAGTGTATGTCAACCCCCTGGCATGGAACTAGCATGAGATAGGCACTCACCACCTGGTCCTTCATTGCTTTCCTTCTACCAGCACAACTAGAACCTCAGGCCTCAGTGAGTGGATGGGAAAGGTAGTTTTGGAGGAGAGAAATCTTCCAGGTGCCAGCTCCTTCCCCGACGCTCATCCCACCCAATCACATTGCATAGCAATCTCAGACCACGTTCAGAAGCACGTTTGTTGTAGCAGCAGGGGTTCCAATCACTGTGGGACACAGGAGCTAGGCAATGCCTTTGCTTACCCTTCCTTGAAGTTGCAAATTTCAAACTCTCAGATCCTTCTGTTCAGAATATGACCATATTTTGGGGTGAAATCCAGTGTTATTTTTTTCTAATTTTCTTAACTGTATTTCCTGATACCCTCCTGACTCCCACCTCCGTTATCTGAAAAGTCTGCTTGAACAAATACCAGCGGCCTCTGAGAGCTCCTCACCCTATTTCAGTAAGTGGCCCTGTCCCATTTGTCTGAAAATCTGCTCTCTGCTCTTTATCCTGGTCCCCTCAGCAGAAGGACTGACTTTTTCTGAGGTCCTAGCTGCTACCTCTCACTTGGCTTCAGGACTCCTTCCATCTCCTTCTTGTCTCTGTTCCTATCATCTCTCTTTTTATTTTTCCCTCCATTCCCTCCTGATCCTCACTGTCTCTCCATTTACTGTTCATCTCGTCATTTCTCTGCTCTGTGGCCTCCTTGAGTAATATGACTGGTGGAGCAGACACTTGGGTGTCCTCTGTCACATCCTTGGGTCTACTTGTGATTTCGGCCATGGCCTTGGAGGACAGCCTCAGGTCCTCCTTGCTTCTGTGCTTCTCCAGTGCCAGGGCAGCCTGGAAGTGCAGGGCAGTTATCGCCCCAGGGTCAACTCTCCAATGGGAAGAGATTGCAGCAGCGACCCTGGGTCTTAGTGACTAATTGGATTTGGCGTTTGAGAGACAAGGAGGAGTGCAGGATGACTGCCAGGTTGTTGAGACTGGGGAGACTGGGAGAGTCCCGGGGATGGTTCTAGCTGTCAAGATAGAGGACACAGGTGAAATAGAAAGTGAGGGCAAGTGACCTAAGAATCACTTTATTTATCTTTGCTTTCCCAACATTTAGCATAGTTCCGGCATCTAAGTGTTCACAAAGTGTTCACTGAAATAGCCAGCCCATTTCTTCATGTGCCAGTGTCTTTATGGAAAGCTATTATGTTGGGATCACTTTCTTCAGAAAGGCAGGTGCAGCTACCCGGGCACCATAATGGTATCCTGGAGATACTGATAGATTTTTCTCTTTTAATATTTGTTCCATCGCAGCATAGAACATCAGTATTAGATTCATAAAACTGCTATTTCCTTGTCATTTATCAAGCCACTTTGGAAGTCATTTGCTTTTTGGGGGGATTAATCTTCCAGAATATCTGTATTGCACAGTATTTCAGTAAGCATCCTAAGTGGTTCAGCAAACATAAATTGTTTAGCATTTATATATCACTTAGATTCTCCAGGAGCTCAACATTAGTTAATTCTCATGATACTTAGAGATAAGAGTCAAATGCAAGTCATGTTTCAAGTTTATAAGTGTTCTCTGTCTGCTTTTTTTTTTTTTTTTTTTTTTGGCAGTAGCTATTTCGCTTTTGATCACTGAGATGTCTATTTAATTTTGTTTATTGTACCCTTCCGGGACTGCGAACACATGATGACTCCTGTTTGATGTGCACCTGCTATTTTAATAGCTGTGGCTCAGAGCTGACCTCAAAGGGCGTATGTCCTACCTCGGCATGTTTTTTGGAGCCAGAGGTGATTGCAGTGGCAGGGGATAAACCAAGAAGTTGTTTCGTGAATGGCAGAGTCATCTTGGGTTCTAGCTGTTCCCACCCTTGGGAGAATATCTACTGGGCTTCACAAAGACACCCAGCCCTAAGTCTCCCCGACCTCCACCCCAGCCTCTTGAGTGGAGAAAGTGTCAGCGGTAGCCCAGCAGTGAGATGCTTCACTGATACACCAAGGAGGATGCCCTGGAAGGCATGTGCCGCTGGTGACAGCCGCAGGGAGCCCTGGCTAGCCCTTTAAGGGTCTTCACCCCTTTGAGGGCTAGGAGATAGCTGAATGATGCCAGGGAAAGCTGTGTCCCACTTAGACTAAGGCACAGTTGCAGGGATCACCAACCTTAGATCAACCCAGGAATAAAACAAGGAGGCCTGTCTTCCTCCTGGTGGCCCCAGGCTGTGGCTGTGGCTGGCATGAACACTTCCAGCACATGGACCAGAGCAGATATGAACTCCAGCAAGGGGCTGACAAGATGGTCACTGCTCCCTCCTAATACCATGAAGAATCCCCTTGGACCCAGATGCCTCCCAGGGGTGGAGAAGTTTGAGGGATGAATTTTAATTTAAGTCAAACTTTACCCCCAAAGTAAGTCTTGAATTAGAAAAGACCAAGTTATCTTGCATTGAAAGATTAAAAGCTTTCCACCAGCAGCAGAAATGGAAGCCACAGAGCTGAGCTGAGGTTGGTTACAAATAAATTTTTTAAAATCAGTTTTACACGTTTTATAGACTCTCATGACTGTCAAACATTCTATCAGTTAGTTTGCTGATACCCCATTCAGCAAATGAGGAGATTGAGGCTTTGAGGTGGTAAATAACTCACTCGAAGGCACCCAGCTAGTTAAGGGGGTGCTGTTTTCCAAGCCAGGTCTGTGTGACTCAAGTCTATCTGACCCCTGGTCTGTCTGATTTTTTGCTCTTATCCTTTACTCCAGTGGATAATTAGTGCTTCCTAAACTTTCCCACTGAAGTGCTCTTAAGAAGCAGAGGACTGAGATGCATAGCCCTCCCATGGTGGGGTGTGGGTGCAGGAGGGTGAGGACTGGTTAGGGGTTTAATCAGAAACTGTAGGTGACATGGAATTTCTTCGAGTCTGATTTTTTTTTCAAAAATTTGATTTCATATGAAAAACTCACACATTTTATATTCTGCTGCATACTATGTTTTTCTACTTTTGATCTATTTTAAATTGTGTAACGTTTAGAAAAATGAGTTATCTCAGATAAGCCGTGTTTCTCCTGTGGCTCCAAGTATAACTCAGCAAACCATTGTGACCCCTCCAGGGTACATACATCCTAATTTGAGAGCCAGTGGGTGGTCTCGGGCAGGTATAAGGTGGAGAGATGAAACATGGATTCATGCAATAAAAGAAAGCTAAAGCAAAGTAGAAAGTATTTGGACCACAGTATGAGAAAACAAAGAAATAAAGTATGGTGTGTGTGTGTGTGTGTGTGTGAAAGACAGAGACAGAGACTAGACAGAGTAGGCAGAAGAGACAGATGGAGAAAGAGAGAGGATATTGATTGATTGGTTGATTGGCCC
Organism: Camelus ferus; assembly: GCF_009834535.1. Lineage (NCBI taxonomy): Eukaryota > Metazoa > Chordata > Mammalia > Artiodactyla > Camelidae > Camelus > Camelus ferus. The sequence goes on from NC_045700.1 coordinate 18,203,141, forward strand.
AGAAGGTTAGAACAGGGTGACAGTGAAGGCTATTGGTTTTGTATCCATGGGCCTGGGTGAGGGATTAACTTTGTAGGTTAGAGCAGGAGGTGACTGCTGCTGAAGTTGTTAGTCTGATCATCATGTGGGTTGTCCACAGTCACAGACCCCTTTCCTGGCCATGTCTGGGAAGAGAGGGGTTCTCTGGATGGGCTTGGCAAGAGTAACTGTCCTCAAGACATGTGGAGCTAGAGAAAGAATTCACCAGTGGGGGGACCCTGACTCTGCCTGCAGATGTGTTCTGGTCTCCAGAAATGCCGTCTTGCTGCTCCTCTCTGTCTCTGGGGATATATTTTCAGTCATCAAGTTACCTTCTGATTCCTAGTTTGTTTTGCAGAAGAGAGTATCCTAGTTATTGGACATGACTATTCCCATTATTGGAAAGATTGTATTTCTTTATTATAAATTGATGAATTCACATCCTGGTCTAACAACCCATCTCCTGTGAATTTGCTTAGCAAACCTCTATCCCCAGAGCGAGGACACGCTTGGGTGAACCGAAGCAGTAGGGTTTTGCATCTGCAAAGCTGAGGTGCATCCCCTTGAGCCCATGTTCGAACCTGTGGGTGTGAAGAAGGAATCTCTCTCTGAGGCCAGGTCTGAGCAGCGGGCCAGCTGGTTTCAGCCACCACTTTCAGTGACATCTCTCTGTAGGTGGACTGATCTTGAACTTAGTCATGGATATACTGATAAAAATGTTCAGTCTCCTTAGTAAGCAGAGGAATACAGATAGAAAAATAACATGGTGTTTTTTACTTAGCAAATGGCAAAGTCATAATAATATATAGTGTTGGGGAGGGTGTGTTGAAAACTGTCCTTTGGTACTGCAGGTGAGAGGATAAATTGGTGAAACCTTTTCACTTTTTTTTCTTAGGTAGTAAAATATTAAAACATTCCTATGCCCTTTGATTCACCAATTTTACATCCAGGAATTAATCCCAAGGAAAGCAATGATGATAACAGTATGGCTTATAACAGTGAAAAACCGTACGTCCCCCACCATACATGCCCTTCAGTGGGGAGTGGCTAAGTCAGCTGTGTTCACATACCTGATGGAGCACAACAAGGCCCCTAAAATGATCATGCAGCAGTAAATTCACAGATACTGAAAGATGTCCCTGATCCAGCTGAGTGAACAAATGTTGGATAATATATATGTAGTCTAATCCTGTTTTTGAATACCTGAGAGTATGTGTGTGTATATGACCACACACGTATGTTTGCATATATGTGCATATGCCCATTAACAGTGGCTTCCCTGGGATGTGGGATGCAGACTGCTTCCAGTAGAACTCCAGCTGGTCCCTTAGCCTTGCTGAGACATCAGAAGACCCCTTGGTGTTAGTCTACTTAGGCTTCCTAGCTTTGCCCACCATCCCTGTGTTAGTGGTCACTTGTTCCTGAGTTTTCAGACCTGGCCAGGCTGGCTTTCGGCTGCTGCTCTAAACTTCTGCTTGCTCTGTGTCTGATTATTTCAATTCTGCCCCATGTCCCCCTCCCCATTAATCCCAGGCCCCTCACACCACTGGGGTTTGATTCTTCACTAATCCATGAACTTCTCCTTTAGTTTCCTGGCTGCAGTTGTTCTTTGCCAAGCTGGTGCCCCTGGGGCTCGATCTCTTTGCCCCCTCCTGGTTCTTTGGCTTTGCATATGCCCGTTTAGCCAGCTTGCTGCTGTGGCTTCTTAGCCACCTGCCGCGAAGCCACGCCATCTGTTTGGTTTTTGCTTACCCACAATGTGTTTCTTCCATCTCCCATATGATTTCCACCACCCCCACGCCTTCGACTGCCCACATGGCAGGACCTGTCACTCATGCCTGGAGAACGTCCAGAACCGTGGGGTTGAGCAGCAGTGAGCTCGCCTTCCATGTGAGAGGACCGGCTGAGATCCAGGTGGCTTTGCCGATGACCCTGTCCTGCCATTCTCTATTAAGCCTGACTTGTGTCTGGGATGGATGGCCTTATCTTTCCATGGAGAATTGGGCTTAACCTGGGCCTGGAAAATGGCTCCACTGACGGGTAGAACTGTGGGATTTAGGGGGAAAAAGTTCCAGAGGTCAGGAATGATTTAATGCTGTACTTTGAAAGCATTACCCAAACTCCTTCTCTCTTTTTCATTTAGGATTTCTACTCTTTGTCCAGGAGATATCACTGGAAAGTAGGTGCCAGAACCACAGATATCCTTGGGCAGATGAAGGTGAATGTGAGTACCGGTTCTAGTACTTATATGATCATCTGGGGCAAGCTGCTGACCCTCTTTGACTTTCAGTTCATCACCGGATAAAAGGAGGGTTAGTAATAATAATAATGCTTATAATAGTTATTGTGTCTTTAATATAAGCCAGCTGCTATGCTAAACCCTTTAATTTAATCTTCCTAACAGCAATATAGTAGGTCCTGCAATTTTTCCCTTTTGTAGGTTGGGAAAAGGACATTTTAAGGACCTTATATAACCAAGTTCAGACAGCTCATAAGGCATGGAGCGAGAGTTTGAACCCAGTCAAGCCAACTACAAGCCTCCACTCCAATCTGTATTCTTTGCCTTTTCTGTGAACCAGTGTAGGTGGAATACCTCATTCAACATCAGCACATACTAAGTGCTCAAAAATTGCCCTCTGAGGGGCGTCCTGAATTTGCGTGAGGTCAGAGTTTAGACTCAGACACCTTTCTCTTTACGGATAGTCCAAGACTTTACCCCCAAAGCCCAGGAGGGGGCTGGCTGCATCTGTCCATCTCGTATCTGAGGCTGTGGGCTGCGTCTTCCCTTCCCTGTGTGACAGCGAGCAATGAAATTCCAATTTATGATCTCCCTCTTTCTTTATGGAGCCTCCATTCCTACACCCCATCAATCATTGTCACTTTCGAATTTTTGCAGTGTTTTACAAAATCAACCTATGCTGATCTTGCTGTTGGTTTAAAGCTCATGTGATGAAGAGCTATGCTTGTCTTGTCTTCCTGAAGTAGGCACTGTAGCGCATAGAATCTTCAACAACAAACCCTCATCCAAGACAACCAGGACAATACCTATGACATCAGCCACCACCCCAGCTAATGTTACCCCAGACCCCACCGTGCAGGCACCCACCGTTGGGTGCTCTAAGTGCTGAGCTCAGGGGTCTCAAACTCAAATTCCCGCCAGGCCAGCAGCTTAAATGAGGAAGCAGGCCAGGTAGATGGCAATGAACCTAGAGCCTGTGACCGCAGCAAAAAGGAGACTGCTCTGAGCGCTGGCTGGGTGTTACCGAGCAGGACTACAGGTTCATTTTTGTCAGATCTTCATTTTCTCAAGGGAGATTGTAAAAATGGATTTTTAGGTGCGATTTCTTAATGTAAAATATTGGCAAATAATTCATGTTTAAAAAAAAATCCGTATCTGTGGGCGGCATACTATTTGTTTTTAAATTCTCTAACCTAGAGCCCTTTTAGGTTACTGAGTGAACGTGACACCAAAATACCAGTATTAACCATGATTCTGGGAAAGTGGACATAATCAAAAGTTTATGTATCTGAGGTCTCTAAAGACCATTGTCAGACTGTTGCCACTTAGAGAGGCAGCCCAGGACCCCCAAAGGGCTCACCAGGGTGACTCCACTAATGGCTGTGGTTTCCAGGCTAATTCCAGGCTCCCGTTCTGGTTTCCTCATTCTTGTTTTTTTGGCTTTGAGATTCCTGTGCTCTCTTCTGGCATGATCTCCTACCAGCTGAGCACAGTTGTGTGCGTCGGCATGCTGGAAGCTCGGCAGAGGGAAGGTTTTCAAAACCTGGGTTTGCTCCACGAACCCCCGGAGCCTCCACTCCTGATTGCCTGTGCTGCTGCTGCTGCTGCTGCCTGGCCAGCTTCACACCTACTCCACTGGGAGTCTTTGAGGTGGAAACCCACGTGTGGATGCTAGCTGTGTCGCACAGACACAAGAACCCCAAGCAAAGATCTCACCCAGTGCTTCTGGGGCCCAGCTGGGTGTTTCCGGTCATCGCTAGATGCAGCCCAACCTCGGAGTTCTGAACAGCTGGTTCAGATGGGATGTGGGCGTGCTTGGTTCCTGATGTGTCTGGGCTCTTCACCAGGGACGGAGATGAATACGGTGGGAGCATTGGCCTGAGATCCAGTGCCAGTGGATTGGCCAAGAGGGGAGACAAAGTTATGTTCTGATAGGAGAGACATCTGGCCAGAAGCCTGTGGGATCAGGGCATTTGGATTCTGGTTCACTGATGGGTTAGAATAGGTGCTTTGGGATCAAAGCAGTAAATAATCAGAGGGTATTCAAGGCCCAATTTTGTGTCAGCTTAAAGAGCACAGGCCAAGCCAACCTTAAAATTCTCTGGTCTTTTAAAGTTGATTGTATCATGTTGGTTCATTTTCTGACCTGTGTATTAAGTGTTCTGTTTTTTTTTTTAATTTATTTTTAAACACCTTTATTGTGGTATGGTTCCTGTACAGTAAACTACACATATTTCAGATATACAATTTGATGAATTTTGATAAATGTATACACCCATGAAACCACCACCACAATCAAGATAGCTAGCATTTCCATCACTCCCCAAGAGGTGCAATTTCCAAATTCCCATTTAACCCTTGGTAACCACAAGTTTGTTCTATATGTCTGTGAATCTGTTTCTGTATTGTAGATAAGTTCATTTGTGTCCTTCTTTTTAGAGTCCACATATGAGCGATGTCATATGGCATTTTTCTTTACCTTTCTGGCTTACTTCACTTAGAATGACAATTTCCATGTCCATCCATGTGGCTGCAAATGGCATTATTTTATTCTTTTTTAGGGCTGAGTAGTATTCCATTATATACATATACCACATCTTCTTTATCCAGTCATCTATTGATGGACATTTGGGTTGTTTCTATGTCTTGGCTATTGTAAGTAGTGCTGCTGTGAACATTGGGGTTCATGTATTTTTTTAAATTATATTTCTTTCTGGATATATGCTCAGGAGAGGGATAATTAGATCATATGGTAAGTTTATTTTTAGTTTTTAAAGGAACTTCCATACTGTTCTCTGTAGTTGCTGCACCAATTTACATTGCTACCAACAGTGTAGGAGGGTTCCTTTTTCTCCACACCCTCTCCAGCATTTATCATTTGTAGACTTTTTAATAATGGCCATTCTGATTGGTGTGAGGTGATGTACCTCATTGTAGTTTTTATTTGCGTTTCTCTAACTGTTAATGATGTTGAGCATCTTTTCATGTGCTTGGTGGCCATCTGGATATCTTCTTTGGAGAGATGTCTATTTAGATCTTCTGCCTATTTTTTGATTGGGTTGTTTGTTTTTTGTTATTAAGGTGTATGAGCTCTTTGTATATTTTGGAAATTAGTCCCTTGTTGATTGCATTATTTGCAAATATTTTCTCCCATTCTGTAGGTTGTCTTTTCACTTTGTTGATGGTATCCTTAGCTGTGCAAAAGCTTTTAAATTTAATTAGATCCCATTTGTTTATCTTTGCTTTTATTTACATTACTCTAGGAGCTGGTTTGAAAAAAAATTGCTGTGATTTATGTTAGAGTGTTCTGCCTATGTTTTCCTCTAGGAGTTTCATAGTATGTGGTCTTATATTTAGGTCTTTAATCCATTTTGAGTTTATTTTTGTATATGGTGTTAGAGAATGTTCTAATTTCAGTCTTTTACAGGTAGCTGTCCAGTTTCCCCAGCACCATTTGTTAAAGAGACTGTCTTTTCTCCATTGTATATTCTTGCCTCCTTTGTTGTAGATTAATTGACCATAAGTGCATGGGTTTTGTTACTGTCCTGTTTTGATTACTGTAGCTTTGTAGTATAGCCTGAAGTCAGAAAGCATGATTCCCCCAGCTCTGTTCTTCATTTTCAAAATTGTTTTGGCTATTCAGGGTCTTCTGTTGAAGTGTTCTGTTTGAAGAACACTTACAGCTTCTCAACATGTTTGTTATTTTGCATTCTTTCTGGACCTTTTGCAAGCACTGAGTAGCACAGAAGTTAACAAAATGAAAACATGTTAGTTGATGCCTGTGGAACTCATTTTCTGGGAAAAGACAAAACCACTGATATATACTGTTTTTTAAAACTCTGAGGACGTCCAATAAACGAAGCCCCATCTTCCTCCTGGTAAAGCTGCCAGAGTCATTTGAAGCTGCCAGCTCATGGCCACCAGGTACAAGGAGAAGACCAGTGCTTCTTGCCCTTGCTGGGCTTGACAGACCCAGCGTACCGAGACCATGCTTCCCCATTGGTTGGTCCTGCTGGGCAGCTTCCCCATTGATCGTGTCTTGGCTCCCAGAGTTTACAGAGCTAGAAGGGATGGCATCTGGGTCTTGCAGAGCCTTCAGGCTCCAAGTTTCTATTTACTACAGCCAATAGTTTTCATTTCTGACAAATTAAACTGCCTTCTTGGTGTATTGGTGATTCACTGCATGGTGTCAGCACATTTGTGCAGAACAGAAAGTTCATGACATTGATTTGTTGAAATGAGGTAGGAGAGATGCCAGGTTCTTAGAAGAGTGAGTGTCTTAGGGCCAGCACAACTGCTGATCCGGGACTCAGGAGAGGAAGGGTATCAAACTGTGACGGGTGGGACCTGGGCTTTCGCTTGTTTTCCCAAAGGCAGTGAATGATAATGGAATCTGAGCCAGACACTCTTTCACCTGGGCCTCTGTCATGCATTCCTCAGACATTTACTGAGCACTTACTATGAGTCAGGAACTATGCTAGGTGCTGAGGGTAGAGTAATGAATAAGAAACTTCATCACTGTCCTTATGGATCTTTTGTCCCAGTTGTGGAAGGCAATAAACACATAAGCAAATGATGTCACATAATGCGATATGCTCAAAGAATACTAAATAGACTGATGGGATAGAGAAAGGTTGGGGGGGTGCTGCTTTGTGAGAGTTGGTCAGTGAAGGGCACTCCAAGGGGAGGTGACATTTAAGCTGTGACCTGAACCAGGAGGAAGAGGCAGCCACGTGGAGATGAAGGGAAAGAGCACATGGAGCAGAGGGACCAGCAGGTGCAAAGGCTCTGAAAGGACAACATAGCTTGCCATCTTTGAGGGAAAAAGAAGGAGCCATGCAACTGGGAGATCGTGAGCAAAAGAGAGAGTGAGGGGAGACAGGCCAGGAGAAACTCAGTTCAGATGCGGCCTTATGGGCATAGTCAGAAATTTAGATTTCATTCTAATGGCTTCTTTCAATTACCAGGAAGGAAGGTGCTGGGTTTAGAAAAACAATGTTAATCACAGGTTCATGGATCTGGACAACTGTCCTTGTTAGTCACATGTCCCAGGTTTACACAAGAGAGTGGCCAAATCCGGGTCTAGACTGCTATCTGTCTCCCCCAGAGTGTGTGCCTTTCAGACCTCACTCTGCCTCCTTTTCTCCCTGACACTGAAGAGAGAGGTCGATTGTGATGGAGGGTGTTGTTATGGAGGTCAGCCCACCCCTACTGTGGCCACATAAGGCTCCTGAGACTCAGCGTCCCCATCACACAGAGAGGCCTCAGATGAGTATTACCTGTGCCCATCAGCTAGGCATTACCCAGGTGGAAAGTCTTTAAAGTCCATGGTAACAGGCCTAGGAGAGGATTTCATTGCAGTGTCAAAATAATTGAAGTGAGGAAGCATTTTATGAGGGATAGTAAGTGTTACCTGTTTTCATTGAAGACAGAATAAGACAATACATTTCTTTTATGTAGACTTTTATGTTAACTGATGTCCTTAGACCTTGAAGGGGTCCATGAAAGCAGTTGTGGCATCCATAAGCTTTTTCCACATTTCAAAAATCTCTAATGTCTAGCAGAACCACTTTGGCAGAGTCTACTGTGTAGCAGAATCTGTCTACCAAAGCTGAATGCTGAATACACACATTTTCTAGGGCCCAGCAATTCCTCTGCTAGGTATGGATACCAGATACAGGAATGCTTATATATATTCCCCAAAAGACAGGTACCAGAATGTTCAGAGAAGTACTCTTGAAATAGCCAATACCTGGAAATTACCCAAGTGCCCAACAATGGTAGAACTGATAAGTGAATTGTAGTATATTCATACAATAGAACATACACTAGGCACTGAGAGCAAATGATCTTTAATTATGTGTAACATGGATCTTATCCAGTGTTGCTCAAAAGTAGCAAGAGAGAAAGAATACATCCTGTAAAAACCATTTACGCTGGAAGTCAGGATGGGGATTACCCTTAAGAGGGGCTGGTGCCTAGTGACTAGAAGGGAGGGCAAGGGTGCTAGTGGTGTTCTGTTTCTTAATCTGGGTGCTGGTTATGTGAGTGTGTTCAGTTTGTGAAGGTAAATTGAACAACATACTCTGATATGCGTGCTTTTAATTTTAATTCAATTAAAAAATTTTAAATGGTTACTGGAAATTCTGTGATAGCTGTTTCTGGTTTGTATTGCATGCCCAGTTAAATACAACTTTTCATTGTAGAAGATGGGAGAGGAAATTAACTATTGCTGGAAAAATTGTTTGGAAGACAATATTTTTTAAATTATGGGCCCAACCCAGGGGAAAAATTGATGAATGATTTTCTCGGGGGACCCCTTGTGAAAGCTTTGGAGCCAGTGGGCTGAACTTTCAAAACAAACTGTCTCATTGACAGTGTGTTTGTTACCGAGGGAGTCCATGGCAAGTTAATGGTATTTTCATGAACATTATGAGAGAATGTTGTCATTCTAAGATGACTTAGATCCAGACCTTGCAAGACGTAAGGAGATGGTTTAATGATCTTTTCCTGACAGCGTTTTTCAGATTGGCTTGTTATGAGTTTCTTGTTCAGTGAGAGTGAGTTGAGGGTCCCAAGTTCCTCTGGGCTCCTCTCTTTCCCTCCATCTGGAGAACTGCAGATGGCCATCTGTGTTGTCCAACACTCTGATGCCACCTCCTGGTCAGTGGCTAACAAGGAGGACCTCAGGAAAGGGGGGGAATTGTGTGCTGATTGAAAGTGAGTTTGTCATGTGGATTAATGAGACAAAGGGCTTATGTTCTGCTAGGACTCTTGCTTATTGCTCCTCCTGGCAACTGGGCAACCCTCCACCATCTGCCAGCCACTCCTTGCCACCATCTGCCAGCCAACCAGCCAACCCAGCTTCCTGCCTGTTGTGTGAGTCAGTTGGGGGGTGTCAGGCAGTCCATGTAACTGATCCAGCCTGCCCTGGTTTTCCAAGGACAATGCCAGAGTGGCAGCATTGCTGCAGGTGGCGGTGGGAAAGGAGACACCACCACACTCTCCTTTTGCTGCATGGAGTTAGTTTCTGGTCCATGGTGGTAACTTCACTCTGGACACCTGGAAGAGCTGAGGGACAGCTGTCTTGTTGAGAAGGACACAAGATCCCAAATGCTGGAAAGGAGGTGGAAAGGTCCAGTGGCCAGAAGGCAGCTGTCTTCTGCAGGAGTCATGTGACAGTAAAAAGAATTGGGGAGCCACCTGCCTAGGTTTTGGACCCCTAAGACTCAGCCTGTGATGCAAGCTGGTGAGACTGCTATCCAGCAGCCATACTTGTCTTTAACTGAGTGTCCACTCCTCCCCTTCCTGACTCAGGGGGTAAATCCAGATTTATCTCAGACAGATTGAGGAATCCAATTCTTCTAGCTAATGACTGGTTTAGGGAAGAGAATTTATCCCAATCCTAGTCAAAGAGAAGAGAAGGGAAATATATTGGAGGATATCTGGTAAATATTCCTTCACAGGAAAGAGTGGCTTCATTGTCATGTCTTAATGTAATCCCTGAAGTGGCTGCAGCCATCTTATGACCATGTGGATAACAGGTCTAGAAGAAAACTGACACATTTAGGCTGATGGGGGAAAGACAGAAAGAACCAGGATCCCTTGCCATACCAGAGTCCTTAAAGTAACTAATCCTGAGCTTTCCCACCTCTGGACTTCCCATTGTGGGAGCTAATCTGTTGCCTTTATTGTTGAAGCCTGCTGAGTTTGAATTTTTGGTTACTTGCAGCCCAAACCTCCCCAATTAATCTGAAACTTCAGTCCAACTTTTCCCTAACTGCATATTGTCAATTTTCAGCAAGAAAATTTTACTCAGATAAAGCCTATGAACTGTTATTTTTGAGACCCCAAATATCTAAAACTTAACTACTCATCTTTTCCTCAAATCTGCACCTCAAATGTGTATTGAAATTAGTAATTTTTGACTTCTCCTACTTCCAGTCTATTAATACACCACAAACACACACATGTATAAACAAATAATCACACAATTTTATTTTAACAGTCAAATGCAATAAAATTTTCTAACATTTATGAAATGCTATGCGGCAGGATCTGGGCTAGGAAGTTTATGTGGATTTCTATAAATTATTATAGATCCTTAATGCAGACAGAGGGATGGATAGACCACTTTATCCCCACTATGTATCTTAGAAAAATAAAGCACAGAGCTGTTAGGTAACTCTCCTTAAGTCACACAGCTTATCTTGGATGAATAGAGATTTGACTATAGTAAATGCTCCTCCCCTATGAATGCCTTTCTCTCATCACCTCTCCCTTCAGACCTGTCTTGCATCTCCATTGTCATCTCCTCTCACACTGTCACCCTTCAGGTTTAGGTCAAGTGTCTCATGCCTGGACTGTTGCAGTGGAAAAGGCTTAAATCTAAGCTGCACTTTCCTACTGGACTGATTTCCCTACGATGGTAGTCATTCCACTTTCCCGCTTGAAAATCGCCTGTGATGTATCATCTGTGGCAGCAGTCACTGTGGACAGCAAGTAATATAAATCTGTAAAGTCGTTGAATGTGAGACACTAGACTCTAAACTGCTTGCATTGGGACCAAACACCTTTAAAAAAAAGACATAACTTTATCCAATTTTTTTATTCAGTGGACAATGGAAACCAATTAACAACTATAAACGTTCTATAATATGTGTGATGATCTAATAAGCAAATTCTCCATTTTTTCTTATTGAACTTTAGTTGATTTACATTATGCTAGTTTCAGGTATACAGCAAAGTGATCCAGTTATATGTATATATTCTTTTTCAGATTCTTTTCCGTGATAGGTTTTTACAAGATACTGAATATAATTCCCTGCAGTATACAGTAAATCCTTGTTTATTTTATGTATAGTACTGTATATCTGTCAGTCCCATACTCCTAATTTATCCCTCCCCTCCTTTCCACTTTGATAACCGTAAGCCAAACACCTTTTAAAACACTGGGCATTTCAAGTAAAAATCCACTGGTCGGCTACCAGTTTATTACCAATGGCCTTTAAGACAAAATCCCCACTTTTTAATCTTGGCATTCAGGTCATCTAAAATTGAATCCCTAGCTAAGTTCTCCCTGTCATCTCCTCATCACTGTCCTTCTGGAAGCCTCTCATTCAGACTTGGGCCTTCATTCTCCCCCAGTGGTTTTGACCCCATGGTCTTTGTCATCACTTTACCCCAGGACTTTTGTCCATTCACTCTTACGTGTTACTTGGTGACCATGACCCAGCTCTAGTCTCTCTTCCTTGACAAGGCACTTTTGGGACCACATGGGAGAGACTCTCTGGCTTGAGAGAGGGTTCAGGCTCCTAGATCATCCTCCCCAGGCATTCGCCACTCCTTAGCTTGAACTCTGCTGGGACAAATACCTCACAACTTGCTAAGATGGCTCATTGCCGCTGCTGGGCAGCATTGCTGGCTCTGTGTCCTGCCATAGGTTTAAACAAATCTTATCATCCTAACATCTACTTTTTTGACATCAGATGGTACAAGCCTGCTTTTTCCTTTTGAATATAGGAAGAACAATGGTCATGTCCTCCATCTTCTCAGAATCCTCTGTATCTAAAACTCCCTCTGTCTTTCTCAAATCTTGGCTGTGTTCTTTAAGAGATCAGATGCAGTGTTTTGATTGTCCAAGCCAATTCTAAAGGTCCATAAGGAAACACTTGGCTTTTAGCAGTGAACAGGTGGTTGACCAAAGGAGGAAAAAGTGGCGAGAAATATGAAGGGGACACAATTCATAGAGCAGAGAAGCCATTCCATTGAAAAGCCTTCCCCACAGAGTAATAACGTGTGTGTGTGTGTGTAAGGGGAGGTCCTTGTGCAGGGTAGAGTTGGGGAGTTATGAGTGTGTGTGAGTGTGTGTAGGGGGTTGCTGGTGCTGGGGTGGAGTCAAGGACTTGAGAGTGGGGTGGAGGTTCTTCTGAAACAGCCGCCTCAGGGAACCTGAAAAAATCTGTTTTGCTGATAGCTCATTTGATCTAAATCTATAGATTAGGCAGCGGCCAGAGTGGATGTTGGTGTATTTATTCATCCCCTGGCACTGATTATCTGTGGCACTTTCTTGGCAATTAACCTTAATCCTCCTTGTGATATTGTGAGCTGCTGTGTCATCGTTGGCCAAGTTATTGAACCTCCCACGGTGTCTATTGTTTGCCTAGGTAGAGAGTAACCCCCTCCAAGGAAGGGACTGTGGTCCTAAGTCTGGTGTCCCTTATAACTCCTAGTAGAGTTGGGGGCAGAACCCAGGTGCTCACACACATTTGTTGCCAGACTCTCAGGGGATGGAAAGAACCGTAAATACAACAGAACAACTGCCTGATGGGCTCTTCGGGTTAAATCAGACCATTACAGGTATCATTGCAGCTCAGGGTTAAAGGACTTGAAAGGCTATACGTGAAAAGTCTTCCATTTAACTGAGAGGTGTTTCCCTGTGGCTTCTACCAATTAGTCTACACGGAACAAGGATTTGTATTCCTTAGCGGGGCCCTTAGGCTTGACTAGCCATTATGTCTCTTTTCATAGATGCAGTGTGCGTATGTCCGTGTATCTGTGTGTATGTAAGTGGTGGGAGCACCATCTTACCTGTGGTAAACCCTTGTAATAATGGGCCACGCCAATCAAGGGGTCAACAAGTAATGAAAACTTTTACATTGCAAAAGCAAACTTAATATATAATTCACATATTCAAAAGGAGAATATGAAAAAGGAGATATGACTTTGCCTTTAGTCATGTTGGGGTTTAGTTAGAATTTTTATTTGCACTTCCTCTTTTCTGTATCTACTGGTATACATTTAAATTATGGGCCTTCAAATAAAAAATTTTTTAAATCTCAAAAAGAACTTCTCTGTTGTCCTGAGGTGATGATAAGTAAGTGGAATCCCAGCAGAGGGGCTTCCATTCTTTGGAGACCTCATCTCAGGAAAGACTAAGTTGGGCAATAATTTCCATTTTTTTGTCTCTTGTTCTCACTTTCTGAAGGCTTCCAGTATAATCCCGTGCCCTGTCTGGACAGTGAGCTCCATTAGGACTGCTTATCACCAGGCCCCTGCTGAGCTAGACATATTATTCAGAAATGGTGCCCAGCCTACTAGAAGGGAGGCAGAATCTGTGCATTTAAGCTTTGATTTCTGCTTCAGGCATGAGCCAGGACAAGAAAGGATGTAAATTCAACAGAAACAGACTTAGAAAACAAACTTATAGTTACCAAAGGGGAAAGTGGGGGGCGGGTAGAGGATAAATTAGAAGTTTGGGATTAGCAGATATAAACTACTATATATAAAAAAATGGATAAACAACAAGGTCATACTGTATAGCACAGAGAACTATATTCAATAGCTTGTAATAACCTCTAATGAAAAAGTATATATATATGTGTATTTATATAACTGAATCACTATGCTGTATACCAGAAACTAACACAACATTGTAAATCAACTATACTTCAATTTAAAAAAGAATGTAAGTTAAAAAGGGCCCATAACTTGTTCATCAGTATATTCCTTGTGCATTGGCCATTAATTGAAAAGAATAAGTTTATTTTCTTCTGAATATTTTTCTGTTTTCTAAGTTTTCTTTAGTGAGCATATATTCATTCATTTACTCCTTTATGAAGCATCTACTGCAGTACGTACATTGTGCTCAGCATGTGCTGAGTACTGAGTAACCAGTAAGTAAAAAAAAGTTCCTGTCCTGAAGGAGAACAGTTCATTTTAGTGGGCGATGCCTACATGCCAGGTACTGCACCAAGCATTTTACTTACGTGATCATTTAATCATCACAAGAATTCCATGGTGTAGAAATCATGATCCTCATTAAAAGGTGAAGACTCTGAAGCTTAGATTAAGCAACTCTGCCAACAGTCAGTAAGTAGCAGGACCAGGGTTGGAGCTTGTGCTCAGTTGTCTTCCTGGTCGCCCGTATTTGGTGTCTCTTCCCCATCCTGTTGACCTCGTGCAACGCCATGCAACTGACTTTGACCAGTGAGAGAGTGGACGAGGTGTCCTTCCTGAGCAGCAACTTTAAGATCAATCAGTTTGATTGTTCTCTGCCACGATGACAGTTCCAGGTAGAGGCTGCTCAGTGAGCCTGGGTTCCAGAGTGAAGATGACAGAGAGCATGGCCACAGACCATCTGTAATCAGCCCATGGAGTGAATGAGAAATGATCCGTTGCTGCTGGAAGCCACTAAAATCCTGGGGTCATTTGCTCTGCAGCATGACCTTACGGCTGACACAGAATCTTAAAACCATTAGGCCAGAGTGTCTTCTTTTATATTCTTCCTCTAATTAGGAATAAAAACAATAAAATTTGGAGAAAGCATCACCTGGGCAGGATTTTTTCAGTGTAAAATGTTTATGTGAATGTCAAACGGTTTTCTTTCTTGTGCCTTATCTGCTCCCATCCCTCCACTGTTCAAATCTTCCGTAACTAGAGAGGTTGACTGATCATCACAGGACTCATCCTGCATCTTGCTGTCTTGGCCCTTGCTGATACCACTGTCTGGAATGTTTTCTCATTGAATTCAATTCCACAAGCATTTACTGAGTTCTTTGGAATGTCTGTTAACCTGCCCCTTTGAAGTCCCCAACTCCTACCTCCTTCATGAAGCCATCTCTGATGACCCCAAGCCCATGTGCCCTCTCCCGCTCTCCTCTAGACTCTAATGTCATTATTTGCCGTACATTATATGTTAGCTATTATCGTTTTTAATTGAAATGAAACTCACATAACAAAATCTACCATGTTAACCTCTTTAACGTGGACACTTCAGTGATTTTTTAAAATGTATTTACAATGTTCTGCAACCACCACCACTATCTACTTCTAGAACACTTTTATTGTCCACAAAATAACATCATACCCTTTAAATAATCACTCCCCATTCCTCTCTCCCCGCTGCCTTTGGCCACTACTAATATACTTTTTTCCTGCATGGATTTGCCAATTCTGGATATTTCACATACAAGGAATCATATAAATGTGGCCCTTTGCATCTAGCTTTTTTTTGCTTCATATAATGTTTTCAAGGTTCTTCCATGTTGCAGTATATATATGTGTGTGTGTGTCTGTGTGTGTGTGTGTGTGTGTGTGTATTAGTACTTCATGCCTTACTATGGCTGAATCATATTTCATTATATAGATATACCACATTTCGTTTATTCATTTGTCTATCGATGGACATTTGGGTTGTTTCCACCTTTTGGCTCTTCTGAATGGTGCTGCTATGAACACTGGTGTACAAATTTTTGTGTGGATATGCATTTTCTTTTCTTTTTTTTTTTTTAGTACATACCTAGAATTTCTGGGTCATAAGCTAGCTCTGGCTTTTTAAATCTCTGCCTTTTATTTTCTCTACGAGATTGTGGACTCTTAGGAGCAGGAGTCTTCCAACTCTCTCTATTTGTGCTGCTGCAAAAATTCATTCCTTTGGCAAATGTGTGTTGTGTTCTGTGTCTACTTAGTGTCTGGTACTTCCCAGCCATTGCAGGTTGATAATTACAGAGTCCTAACCTATAATCTGAGAGGTCAAATGGTCTGGCTTTCCATCCAGTAGAAGAATCCTATCTGGGTCATCTGGTCTTTGTATAAACATTCATCCTCAAACCATACAGCTCAGCCCTTAAAAATAATTTCGATAGCATTTTGTGATTACAGAAACAGTATATGCTTACTGTAGAAAGCTTGAAAGTAGAAGAACATATTTAAAAAAAACAAAAATTATCATCCATAATCCTATAGCCCACTGCTAGCATAGTACTAAAATTCCTTTCAGACTTTTTTCAGTCTGATACAAGCATTTCATGTAATTGGAATCATCCTGTATTTATCAGATTCCTCTTGTGCATTGCATCCCATCTTCTCGTTGTCACCAGCCACAGCGATGTGGGCTTCAGCCAGTTTCTAACAGCCTCACCTCAGGCACACGCCACGTGCCTCTCGCTTCTCTGACACGGGGGTGTCGGCGTGTGACACATCTGAGGGAACCGCTCAGCAGGTGCAACCCTAACCTTTGACCAAACATGCCCCTTTGTTTCCTGGGCTTCTCAGAAAGAGACAAAGCAGTTAGTTCCTCTTGTGGTGGCCAACGCGATATTTCATCTTTATTTCCTCTCTCCCTTCTCTGCTGTTCAGTCCTCCTACTTCTCTGCTTTGCTTCCTGGGATCATATTCCTGAATAAACCTCCCACACATCAAACTCTGTTGTAGATGTTACTTTTGGGGAAACACAAGCTGAGACATTATATGTGCAATTTCAAACACAGATTTTATTTAAACATTATGCCATGAATTTAGGATGGATATACATTTCTCTAGATGTCAATTATAATGAATATACATGTATGCATATGTATATATGCACATATAAAATATATATATATGCCTTCACCATGCTTTCTTCCAGGATCTCCCTGTATCAGAGGGGCTGGAAGCCTAGGACAACATGTCCCAGAATCCTTTGCCAGCTGGGTGCTAATTTAGACTCTGTCAATGAGAGGACTCAATGTGATTGGAAAGCAGGGAGAAGCAGAAATAGTATTGTTCCTCCAGCACTGAGGAGCGAGGAGGTTTAGGTGAATGTGAATTTTACAGCATATGGTGATTGTAAAGTTTTGCAGCAGTAGAATCACATGCAGTTGCAAGAAATAATACAGATAAATCTTGCATACCTTTTACCATTTCCGCCAATGGTAACATTTTGCAGGATGGTAGTGTGATATCACAATTAAGATATTGATATTGGTACAATTCAGTGATACTGTTCAGCGTTCCCCAGTTTTACTTGCACTAATTTGTGTGTGTATTTAATTCCACAAAATTTATTAACGTTTAGAGTATACAGTTCAATAGTTTAGTATATTCATGAAGGTTTGCAGTCTTCACTACTATCTAATTCTAAAACATTTTCATCAATCACAAAAGAAACTCTGTACCCATTAACAGTCACTCCTCCCACCAACTCTAGGTAACCATTAATCTCCTTTCTCTCTGGATATGCCTATTCTGGACATTTCATATAAATGGAATCATACAATGTGTGATCTTTTGTGACTGGCTTATTTCACATAACATAAATAACATTTTCAAGATTCATTCATGTTGTAGCAAGTATCAGTATTCATTCCTTTTAATTGCAGAATAATATTCCGTTGTGTGAATGTACCACATCATTTCATCCATTCCTCAGATAATAGCATTTGGGTTGCTTCCACTATCAGACTATGATAAATTACGCTGCTCTGAACAGTGATGTGCAAGCTTTTGCGTGGACTCATGTTTTCATTTCTCTTTGGTATATACCTCTGAGTGCAGTTGCTGAGTCACAGAGTAGCTCCATATCGAACCTTTCCAAAAACTTCCAAACTGTTTTTCAAAGTGGCTGTACAATTTTATAGCCCTACTAGCAGTGTTTGAGGATTCCAGGTTTTCCACATCCTGCCCCAAACTTGTTACCGTCTTATCTTTTTGATAGTTCTATACAATTTTATCACAGGTGTAGGTCCATGAATGCCCCACCACAGTCAAGATACTGAACAGTAAGTACCATCACCACAAGGACCCTGAATGTTGCCGTTTTGTAAGCACATCCACCTCCTTTTTATGCTGCACCCTCCAACTCCCACCAACCCCTGGCAATCACTAATTTGTTCTCCATCTCTAAAATTTTTGTCATGTCAAAAATGTTATGTACAATGGAATCACACACTAAGTAGCCTTTTGGGACTGACTTTTATCACTCAGTATAATTCCTTGGAAATGCATCCAAGTTGTATGTATCAATAGTTCGTTTCATTTTATTGCTGACTAGTGTTCTATGGTCTGAACACAACATTGTTTGTTTAAGGATTCATCTATTAAAGCATATCTGGGTTGTTTCCAGTGTTTGGCCATTACAAATAATGCTGCTGTAAACATACATGTACAGGGTTTTGTGTGAACGTAAGTCTACATTTCTTTAGGATAAAGGTCCAACAGTGTGGTTTCTGGGTTTTATGGGTTTTATGGTCCACAAATGTTAAGCTTGATTAAAAATTGTTGAATTGTTTTCCAAAGTGGCTCGACCATTTTACATTCTCATCAGCCATGTATGAGGAATCCAGTTTCTCTGCATCTTCACTAGCATTTTTTATTGTCACTCCTTTGTTTATTGTATCTTTACCTAATCTTTGTTTATTGTATCTTTCTGTTTGCAAAATTTCAAAAATTCATCTTGTTGAAAAAAGAGCCCTTTTCATTCATGGCAGTGATCTCCATGTTACGGTTAGGAAAGTCTTTTAAACTCTGATATTATGAAAACGATTTCTTTTATTTTCTTCTGATATTTTTATGGAGAGGCAATGTAGGGTAGTGGAGTTGAGAATGGTTGGTATGCTCTCTGTAGTGAGATGTCCTTCATTCCAGCCCTGGCTCTACCACTTGGCTACAGTGCCCACTTTGGTTTACATGCTCCTGTAAACTTTGCTCTTTTCTTAAATGGTATCACCTGTCCTTCAGCTGTTACTAGGTGATTTTTTTTTTTCATTCTGTTTTCATCTTTGTCATCCTGGAGAACATCCTGCAAGAAGTTCTCCAGTTTGACAGTGTCTGTCTCAAGATGACATAGCCAGACCTGAGCACTCCACCTCAGATAAATTTTGGTAGTGCAGAGAAAGCACGTCTTGAACTGAGCTGTTCTGCACACCATCAATGTTAGCCAACATTACACTGCCTTTTGGATGCAACTGTGTTAACCCGTTGGCCATTATTTAATTTATGAAAGTAAAACCTCATCATTTTCACATGAACTGCTATTAAATTGAGATCTTCTATCCTACATTTCTGCGTGTAATTTAATGATTGTTATCTGTTCCTGGGGTAGTTCCTTTGATTAATGTGTAGGGGCCCTATTTATTCATATTAATGCTTTTCATCTTAATTTCTATTTTGTCTTATAAAAATATTACTGTGTTAGAAATTTTCTGCTAAGATTTTTCCTACATTTTTAAAACTTTTACATTATTTTCAAATTTCCAGTAGTGCTAGGTTTGGGGGGTTACTTGTGTATAATGTATAGCTGTTTTTTTAAATACTATTTGATACTCTGAATTTTAACAAGTAAGCTTACTCATCTGTATTTGCTGAAAAAATTGATATACTTGAACTCATTTATGTCATCTATTTTATGCTTTTGTCATTCCTTCTTTTCTTCTTTCCTGTTTTCTTCCCTTTCTTTTTTCTCCTGTTTGCAAGTTATAGATTATATTTCCAGCTTCTAAGTGCTAATCTGTCACAATGTTAACATTCCTTCCTAATTTTTTAAAGCCTAAGTTTATTTAATATCTTTATCCTATTCCAAACCTATATTTCTTCTCTTCTTTCTGTAGCCCCAGGGAAGAGCTTTCTATTTTTCTAATTAAAATAATCTTATTAGTTTCAATTCATCCTGCTAGGCTGATGAATGATTGTGAGGTCGTGATCCAGTCCTCTAAGTCCTCTTTCTGTTTGGTGTCATCTTCAATTTTAATATGCATGAGTTTATGGGAGTCATTAATTAAAAAAAATCACTAACCAGTCAGAGCTGGGTTCAAGGCCCTGTGTTTCCCATTTAGGAACTCTGAGCCTCGGGGATGGAAGGGTGGAAAGTCAAACACGAAAATCCACTCTCCTGAATCCTATGAGCCGTGTCTAACTAGGACCAGCTTTCTCTTCCTTGACTATTACAAGACGATTTCATCACTTTTCCCCTAAAGTTCTTATCACATCCACTCCATCATTCAAGGCTGACTGTTGGTCAAAATTAATTGAGGGAAAGCTGTTCCTCTCATTTCTCCCTGATTCTTCTGACTGATGAAATTGTCAATGATGCAAGGCAGGAATCCATCAGAATCTCAGCCTGCAGTTGAGTGAGACGGCAGGCCGATGTCTGGATAAGAGTCATGTAGCTGCAGTGGGGTGGAGTGGGGTGGAGTGGGGAGGGGAATAAATGTACACAGAAAAGACATGTGTGCCTTCCAGCATGGTGTAGTAGATCATGACACCTGGGAGGGAGGACACTTGGGCTGTCGCCTTGGCTTCTGCTGATGGTATCAAATATCAGGTATTGAAAACTCTGTGCATTCATACACATACAGACTGCTAGATGTGATTTAGTTACTGTGGAGATTTTCCCTCACTTTTTAACCCCTTGCAGTCTCTTTTGTTTTCACACTTCTGTTGAAACTGTCTTCTCCTCCTTGACCAAAACCCCAGAGCCTATTTTTTGTCCTAATCCTAGGAACCTCTCTTTTGTATTCAGCATCAGGGACCCTCTGTTTTCTTCCTGAAATCCCTTCCTTTTTTGTTTCTCTGTCACTGTATTATCCTGATGTCCCCGGCCCTTTTCTTTTGCTGCTGCCTCTTGTCCCTTCCCCCTGTTCCTTAAGTGTGGGATTCCCCCAGGCCAGGCACCGCCCCAACTGCCTGCTGGGTGTCTTCCTTCTGCTCTTTAAAAGTCAGTGTGCCCCACGTGAAATTCTTCACAGTATACCCAAAAAAGAATTTATCCTCCATTTCTCTGTTTTCCTTAAGAGTATCATCATTTCATCAGTGATGTCAACTCAAGATCCTGAGCCCTAGACTTGGGTGCTGACCGGTCTCCAGTCTAATTAGGAATTAAATAAGTGCTGAGTGCCCGTTGGTGGTACTGGGTTGTAGGCTTTCCCATTGAAGAGCTTAGGGCCTGGAGGATCAGCATGAGAATACCGTGTAACCTTGGCTGCAGTCAGCAGGTTAATGTGCCGTGGTAGCCCAGAGACAGGAGAGAGGGGACCATGGCACATATCCATGGAAGACCTCCCAGGTGCCATTTCCTGTGCCAAGCTTGTCATATAGAGCATGTCAGGTGAAGCTTATGACCCTCTGAGGTAGATAATACAGCTGAGGAAATACAAGTTCAGTGGGGTCAGGGTTATAGGACCACATAATTAATGCTGGAACCAGAATTCATAATGAGATTTGTTACTTTTTTCAAGACAACATTGCTCTCTGGGTTGTCACAGAGGAGGTGACAAATGTACTTTTAACCATTTCCAGGTTAAATTCTCAGTAGTTCATATTTAGAACAGTTTTTTTTTTTAGGGTAGGAAATAAAAGATAAAAAGGTACAGAGGTGTGAAAGGTATAAAAGTAGAAATAAGGAACGTAAGTTGGGGAGGAAGTTTAGGGAGCGAGATGCATGTCAGCTTTTGAACATGTTGAGTTTGGGGTGCTCGTGGGCCCTTCACATTGGCAGGCCTGCAAATAGTAGGAAAGATGACTTTGGAATTTAACCAAGAGATAGGGAATTAGAAATTTAAATGTACATCATCAGTGCAAGGTAGGGGTTGGAGCCATGGAGTTTGTAAAATTATCTAGCTGGGAGGGCTAGGGGCCAACATAGAAAATGTGTGAGCAAGGAACTGTGGAGAACAGGATGATGGAGAGGGAGCTGTCAGAGAAGCAGGGAGCCGCAGAAGAGAGCAGATGATGAAAACCAGCTAAGAGCCCAACAGGATTTGGCAAAGGGATGATTTGGAATCAGGACTGAAAATGGCGATTGAATCTGGCAATGTAGCAGGTCACCGGAGAAATGGGCGAGAACAGTTTTAATTTGGAGGTGGGAGGTGGAACGGAAGTTTCAAGGGGCTGACACATGAGCAGGAGGTAAAGAGCAGAAAAAAAATATGGCAGTGGGCTATCCTTTTAGGATAAGAAAGTCTGAGTTTCTCTATGTGGTGTCTCCTCCCATTTTCAGGGCCCAGCGCAAAAACAATCTCACCTATGAAAGTTCCCCCCACACCCGTTTCCCTCTCTGTGTTTCCAGGTCATTCTTGCCTCCATTGTAACACTGACCACAATCCAGTCTGTGTTTGTTATTTGAAGTACAGCTTCCAGGATTAGACTGTAAACTCCTCGAAATGTGAGACGCTCTCCTTGGTGTCACCCAGCAACACCCAGCCTTGAACACAGTGGATGCTCACTAAATACTTTGTACACTCATGAAATATTTACTGAATTGAGTTAGTTAGAGGCCATGATTACAGAAAGCAATGTAAATTCTTATAATAATTCTAGTGAGGTTTACTTTTTTTTTTTTTGAGGAGAGAGAATATATGCTGAGTAAATAAAATGTAGATAGGTTTTCTGACTGGATTTCTTCCAGATAAATGAGTCTGTGTTCTCAGCTTAACTTGATCAATGATTGTTTCAGTACTTTAAATATTTCGTCTACATTAAACCACACAATTAGCATGAAATTTTGTTCAACTTGATGTTTTCTTCAATTTGTTAAAGTTTTTCAGCCTATTTATTTAGGAGTTTTGACTTTGCTGAGAAATGAGCTTTCAGGGGTTCCCCTCAACCTCAGTGCTTTGGGCAGGTTTGAGGTCATGAAGTGGAGAAGGGATGCTAACCAAAAAGAGGGGAACATTGTCGTGCAGTGTTCTAGAATGCACTGGACTTAGAGTCAGGATATCTGATTTCTGGTTCCAACCTCGCTCCTAATTAGCGGTGCTGCCTTACTCAGCTGTCTCCCTGTATCTTGGTTACACGTCTTCAATGTAAGGCAGTTAGACAAGATGTGTCTAAGATCATCTTTCCTATTTTTAACATTTTGTGAATCTACGAAAAAGATTTTTATAATTGTATTCTACACAATATTTCTACCTCATGCTTGCTGCTTTCCAATATCCATTTGGCAGTGACCATGGAAGTACTGAAGGAGTAAACTCAAAATTGGCTCCTTCCCTCCCTCCCCTCCACCTTAACCCTGCCTTGCTGTCATATGAACTAAATGCAATTCGATGGACCCACTTTGATCACTGAATTGTAAGCTCTGCAGGGAAAGGGACTGTGTCTAATCTCCTGTGTGTTTCATCCCAGAACCATGGTTCCAGATCCTGCATGCACTGTTCAGCCTGTTTGCTTAACTGACCGTTTGACGCGCTTGACTGTGTTGAATTCCGTGTGGTGACGTGTTGAAGGTGCATTCTCAGTTTGGCAGGTAATTTATTTGTTGCTATTGATTTTAATTATGTACTGTATTTCTGTAAATATTCTACAGAGACCCAGAAGCTTCCAAAAGCACATGGGATAGATACAGACATAGATATTTAAGACTGAAAATAAAAACCAGCAGAAGAGAAGACAATCCCCAGTAATGACTCTCTGTTACATTTTCTATCACAATTTAGGTGACAGCTCCTGCTGCTTCTGGCCTCCTGAATTCTGAGCAATTTCTCAGCTGGGTTCTGGGAATAAAGTAGGGGTGGGTGGATAGTAAGAGCCTTCTTATCTGAATGTGACAGGATGGGTAGTTGTTTTAATGTAAAGACTGGTTAAAAATGGGAATCCGAAGAAATGATGCCTACTCAGCGCGAACATCTTATTTCAGTTTAAAAACCTGGGAAGGCATATTTTTTTTCTCAATCTTTTGATTTAGGGTCAAAGCCTTACTCTTCCATACACATTATCAAAATAGGAGCAGTTTCTCTCTCGAGGAGGGGAAACCTAGCTCCTTGCAATGCATAGAAACCTAGATATTTATAGTAATTTTCCCAGGTTTTTAAAATTTGTTCACCTTCCTCTCAACCTGCCTTTGGAATCTTTCCATAGTTTACAACCTCGTTTTTATAGAATTAACTTTCTTTTTAAGCTCACATTTTATCAATTTTTGTAATAGTTATAAAATTTCATATGCATTTAAAACTTTGACAGGGTAAGGAACAAATTCACATGCTCTTGGCAGGCACAGGATACAACAGGTGGGCGCAAAAGCGTGAGGGCTCCAATACGTGGCCTCTTAGCCACGTGCCTGGATTGTGCCGCAGGCATCAGCCACTGTGCTTTGTAGAGCAATTGGACGGTGCCAAACCTGTTGATTTGGTTAATGGAGATCTCTTATAAGAGTGTCGGCTGTACATTGGAAAGTATCTCTTCAGCCCAAAAGCCAGAGATATTCTTGATCTTGTCCAGAAGATCAGCTTGTGGACCAAGCTGATTTTTGTCTGGTACTTACCCCATTGATTGGGCACACTCAGGGGTTGATTTTCTTCTCCTGATCTGTGTAGCCTGCTCATGGGCAGGGGCAGCTGACTCAGTGCTTATTAAGCACTGAGATTACTGAGATTGTCTTGGACAAATCTTGATCACTGTCACCACTGGTGATAAATATTTCATTGCACTTACAAATGGGAGGGATTATGTAAGATGCTGAGAATGCAGAATATGAATTGTGGTTTCTGCTCTTAAGAAGCATGAAATCTAGTTGGAGAGGAAGGATGCTTATGTGTAGAAATGTACACACATATGGAAAGACAATAGTATGAATGTATGCAAATTCCCAAATGAGTTGTATGGATAGTAAGGGCTGTAGGAATTCAGACAGTTGGACTGACTGTTATAGTCCTAATCATGTTCACACACAGGGCTTAAATCACTCTTAATGTATCTTGTGGTATATTTAGACATAGGTAAGATAACTGGACTTGGACAGGAGCATTCTAAGAGGGGAATGGACATGGTAGTGGACAAATCACTGGGTAAGAGCAGATGCAAAGTGAGATCTATGTCATGTGCTGGGAAAAGCCTAACCCAGATGGTAGAAGTCAGTGTTCTGAGCACCTGCACACAGGCCACGGGTGCTAACAAACATGGTGTCCTGCCATGGGGCTTCTGGGGCCCATATTGCGATAACCTACAATGAAAAAGAATATTAAAAAGAATATATATCTATATATGACTAAATCACTATGCTGTACACCAGAAACTAACACTGTAATTAAATGGTACTTAAATAAATTAATTAATTAAAAAATAAAAGTAGAAGGAATTAACTATAAAAAAAAAGAAGATAAATAGCAAGGTCCTACTGTATAGCACAGGGAACTATATTCAATACCTTGTAATAACCTATAATGAAAAAGAGTATACATATAAATATATATACACATATAACTGAATGTTGTACACCAGAAATTAACACAACATTGTAAACTGACTATACTTCAATTAAAAAAAAAAAGATATTGGGGCAGGCAGGTGAGATTTTCTGAGGAGATAAGGCCCATGCCCCAGTGCAGGGTTCATGGGGACTGCCAGCGAAATGTAACTAAGTCCCACATATGGACCAAATTGAGGACTCTTGTCATTAGACATTTAACCAAGGAAGGGAGGCTGAGTTACTTTGGGACTAGAAAGTGGCACGAACTTCCCTTTGTCCCTGTCTCCCACTCCTGTTCTAGGAAAGAAAGCTTTTACAGTTTGTGCTTTTCCCCTTGAGGATGTGTGTGACCAATGGAAAATGGGGCTCATTCTGGGTCAGTGTTTGTCTGCTCTGAGCCCCAGACAAGTCTCCTGTTTAGGAACGGACTTAGAGGAGCTGTGCTTAGTCTCAGATTGTCATCTGGAAAGGATGAGTAGAGTGTCATCCCCACAGGCTCGCTCCATGGTGATCGATCCGTGACTCCTGTCCTTCAAAACGTGACTGCTCCACCCCACCTCAGAAGCAAAAATAAACTCTTTCTTAAGCTTATCTTTTCCTAAGACAGAGAATGTAATTATTATTTTCTTCACTCGTTTACCTTATTCAGTAAAGCATTTGGCCAATACTGAAGTCAAAACCTATTTCTAGCTGGATCTCATTGAGTCATCTATACTTTCTCTGATTCCTTTTATGTTTTAAGCCATATCAGAAACTCAATATCTAACTCTAAACAGAGTGATATTATTTTCAAGGTGAAATAATTATAGCACTCTTCAGGGGAAAATGCTTTCACACAAGGTGACTCCTGGTTTTCTCTCCCTGCATCTCTCCTGAAAGTGATCACAAAAAACAATATTAAGAAATTCCTCTATTTTGGGAGCAATTCCAGTCAGGCCTGAGATTGGGTTCTGCTAAGGAATATCAGACCTGGAAAATGGAACTTTGATTTCTTTTGTGGCACAGTTCACGCAGATAAATCCACTGGCCTCTGTGAAGGAGGCAGGCTGGGAGCTGAAGCCTGTGGAATAGTCTGGGTGGTGTGTAACTGGCAAAAGAGGTCACTTTGACCTGCTGGCATCCTCACTTCTCAGTTGTGGGATCACTAGTTTTTCACAGTCCTGTGGGGACTTGGGGGTTACATTTCTGTGTGGGAGTCTGTCATGTTTCCTTTTATGTAACATCCCTGAGTGGCATTAAAGGAGCTCTACATCTGTGTACTGTCTGTCTTCCCCATGAGAGTACAAGCGCATGACTTTCATAGGTCTTCCATACTGTCTAGAACAGAGTCTGCACATACAGGGCACTCGATAAATATCCGTAGAGTGAAGCGTTCTCTAATTGTGCATATTGGTGCATTCCCATCAGCCCACTCTCCCCTTGTGTCAGCTGCACACTGGACAGCAGTCAAGATGCCAGGCACTGGTGGGGAAGGGGTTAAGTGAGGTCCTTGATGACAGCATCACAAGGCCCTGGTGCCACAGGACCTGGGACACAGACAGGTGATCGAGGTGGGTCAGCAAGGACCCTGTTACCAGAACCGAAGCTAGGAGTTGGAGTCTAAATTCCCCCACTCTAGGTTTCAAACCCTGGGAGGGCCCCCGTCTCAGTATTGGAGCCACTGACGCCAAACTAAGCAGACACGAGTGCTGAGGGACAGAAATCAAGGCAAAGCACAATAGAGCTTTGTCTCCTCAACTCTCCTGGACAATGTAATGCCTATGAATTGATTGGAATCAGGCATCTTTGGTCCTTGTGGGACTGAGGAACAATTTGGTTGTTAAACAGCTGAATTTTGGGCAGATAATTGTTATTTAAATCTCCTTATTAAGAAAAAAATTTAAAAATCACCTCAGTACTGTTTTTGCTTGCCTCTGAAAACCAAGTGCCTCATAGGAGAAAAAAAATCTCATTTTTTCCCACATGATTCTGCAGGATACTGGGAGAAGAGAGCAAGCAACCGCCAAAGAAGTCATTTCAGGCACATAAACAGTCATACTGGCTCACAACCTTGTATTACTCCATGAAACAGAGTATTTCTGGTGTCTGCCTTCCCATCTGTCTCCACGGCTCCACTGGAATGGGGTGTCAACTGCCCCCTTTCCTTCCTCTAATGTATGGGGTCTTTGGGCCAATAAGATCTGTCTCCTGGTTGCTAAGAGCCCAACCCTTATCAGTTTGGCTTGGATTTATTAAACTCCATTACGAGGAAATGATGAATCTCAGGGACATCAAGGCCATATGTAGTGAGTCCTGTCCTGTATTTTTAACCCGCCTTTGTGTTTGCACCTCTCTGCCCAGAATTTTTGTGTCTCTGAATTTCTAAATCACCTGCCGTCAAGCGCCCATTTCTCTTTCCCAGCTGCTCCCTTGTGTTATTTATAATAGGCCCAGGAGAAAATGTTCATTCAAATCAGACAGAGATTATGTCAGAAAAGAGAGAGATTTGGCATTGCTATTGGGAGTCGAAATCTGTGACATTAAAAAAAAAAAAAAAAAAGACTGCGGCAGAAGCTGGGAAGTTCTCTGGTCTGATGACAGGCCTTGGGCACAATTGAAGGTGTGATCCCAGAGCTTCAGCAATTGATGATTTTCATGGGAAAGAATTGTTTAAGAATAAGCAAGTTAAAATTGTTATTGTCACTTAGTTTTTTTTTCACCAGGGGCTAAAATAAGTAAGTGAATAATCTTTTGAGAAATATGACAAAGAAGCAGACACTTGGGGGAAATGAAAGCTTTCTGCTTGATCTTGTTCAATCAATACAAACTCCAGGGGTCTCTGTTCAATGAAAAACATTCAAAAAACCTCTGGCATTCCCACAAGCTTTCTGAAAACCTTAGCATAAATTCTGTAGCGACTGATGGATTTGTTTGCTCTGGAACGCTGGTGTTCAGTGTGAATTCTACATTTAAAAAGACCTTGGGACAAGTGCCCAGGACACAAGTGGATAAATCCCTTGTTTCTAGAAGTATTAATGATGCCAGTAATAATTCAGAAATTGCTGGGACTAACACTCTACCTTCAAATTTGGGATGGATGATTCCCATAGATTTGCTGTTTTGGTTCGAAGATCTGCATGATTTTTTACTGCCCTGAAACTATGTAGTTCCATGATTGATGGAGAAGCTTCTAAGTTTCTTTATCAATGCATTTTGAAGTTGAATTGCGCTAAGAACACATCTTGTTTGCAAGGCACCAACTCGGATGTTCAGTACTATAACCTGTACTCACCCATCCCTCAATATGTGCCCCTGCCACCACCCTAGTTCTGCAAGTCAGTAACCTCTGACTCCACCTTGGTGTTTTCTCCTTTAGTCTTTACACCAGTTCATCATCAAGTCCTGCTGTTTGTTCTCCCTATACATCTCTTGAATCTGTTTTCTTCTTCCCATCCGCTGTTTCTCTCTCTCTTGGACTACTACAAGAGCCTCTTAGTGTCCTTTCTGGTAATTTTGCTCCCTACCTAGTCTTAACTCAGCCTCCCTAAGGCAACCTGTGTGCTCATTCACAGTATCAACTGTTGACATCAATCCTTGGCCTAAAACATTTTGTGGTTTCAAGTCCTATATCCTCAACGTGGCTTTCAGTGTTCTCATGATCTGACTTCTCCTTGCTTCCCCAGCCTCGTCCCATTCAGTCTCTCCTTTTGAGTCTTGTTGGCTGTCCTTCAGCAACATGCCAAGCTCCTTCTTGCTTCTGGTCCTTGGCAGATGTACTTTCCTCTACTAGGAATGCTTTTCCATCTTCCCTTCTCCCCTTCACCTAGCCAACTCCTAGTCAACATGAAAATTCAGCTTAGACTTGACTTCCTCCATGAAGTCGTCCCCATCTCTCTAGCTACATTCGGATCACTTGCTTTAAGCCCTTACAAAATACTGCACTTTCTAGTAGCACAGATCTAATATTTGACTGATAAATGCCTATTGGGTTGTAGGCTATATGAGGGCAGGAGTGGGGTCTGTCTCATTCACAAGGCCTGGAACATATCAGATGCTTAGTAAATGTTGCATGCACAAGGGACCATAGAAATGATTGTTCACCATTCCTTAAATGTGTTTTTCATGTAGAAGAAACCCAAGTAAACAGAGCAAGCTAGTCAGTATAGGTCAGTCCAAGGGGATATGAGGGTAGCTTTGATCCATGCTCCCAAATTTGAATATCAAATTGAATTTGACTCCCAAAGTGAATTCCCCAGGTACAATAAAATAACCTTTAGTTTCTCTCTCTCTCTCTCTCTATATATATATTATATACACACACACACACACACACACATATATAATATTATATACATATACCTGAGTATAACATCTGCATCATGAGTGAGTAAGTTTGGTTTTAATTAGTCATCTTGTGCTAGTTCTTCTGTGGTCATTTGTGTTCAGGTGGAAATGGAAATGTAGTTGTCCTCCATTCCTTGACTATTTTTTTTTTAAGTATTTTTCAAGGTCTGTGTCTTTCTTCTCTACTTCCATATGCTTTTCAAATGCCTAGAAAGATGTTTTTGTGGCATGGAAATGCATTAGAGACATACATCTTATACTATTTTTTAATATCCCAAAAGCCTGTCATTTAACATGTTGAAATTTACAACCATCCCAAGCCACAGTCCCTTTCAGAAATATTGTTGAGTAAAAAGTTCAAGTAAAAGATAAAAATGTTTGTTGGCCTGCCCTCATTCCAGCTATGGAAGTACTCTGGGTGACTTGCCTTGGGGCTGAATCTCAGCCTCTGTATTCAGGAGTATGCGATCATAAAAAGAATTAGGTGAGAAATGGTGCTGTGCTGTGGTCATGGGTTTGCTTTGGTGAGACAGACACCATTTCATCACATAAAATACCACGGATCTTAGCATCTGCAGAAGCTAAACCAGTTCAGCTTTCTATCGTGATACTTGGCACTTTCAAGTAATTGTTATTGTTTTGATTTGCTGTTAGCCTTGTTCTTGCTGGGGCAGAATCTCCTTGGGTTTTACAGGAAGGACCCAATGCAGCTCTGGTCTTTTGAAAGACAGGTGGAGACTTCAAATGCTTGTGTGAAAACGGCACTCGCCATGTTCCTGGGAAACTTCAGTGTTTTCATTTATTACCAGCAGGGACATTCAACATCATAAATAATCTGAATACCTCGGTAATGAATTTAATTTACCTCTATGAGTTGAGAATGATTTGCGGGAGAAATTTGAGAATGATTTCAGTATTTGATTTCAGGAAATATTTTATGTCTACTTATTTGCTTTTCAGAGAACTACCTTTATGTATTAGGTTTGCTGAAGCAACATTTAATAAATCATCATAGTTCTCAAAACAGATTTTTAATGTAAACTGCATTGGTCATCTGTATATTTTCCCTTTATGTATACAGTAAAGTCAGGGTTATTCAGACCATTGTTCGGTTGCTTGTCCAGTTTCTGCAGTATCATGGTCCCTGGCTTCTCCTTTCCTTTTTTCTTGTCTCTCTCTGTCTTTTGACCTGTTTGCATCTCCACAGGAGGAGGAATAGGGCCTTAGAGTCTGTCATGAAGTCAACAGATACTTATCATGTATGTATGCCTAGTACTTCCTCAGCTTCATGGGAGCTCACTGGTCCCCTGGGGAGGT
Source organism: Camelus ferus (assembly GCF_009834535.1). Classification (NCBI taxonomy): domain Eukaryota; kingdom Metazoa; phylum Chordata; class Mammalia; order Artiodactyla; family Camelidae; genus Camelus; species Camelus ferus. The sequence continues at coordinate 18,233,980 of NC_045700.1, forward strand.
GATATTCATGAAAACTGGCGATCCATTCAAATGGCTTATTATCAGGTTGTGAATTGGTGGTTCAGACTACACAAGATGGGTAAGAAGTTGATAAGACCCAAAATGGAGGGGCAAGGTGGAGGAGAGGCAGCATCTGAGTTGTGTGGTCTTCAGAGGGTAAGGAGGATTGAGCAGAAATAAGATAATGAGGAGAAAGTATCATAGACCTTCACGCAAGCAGTCTTCAGCCAGGAAACTTGGTGATGAACAAACAGGAGAAATGACTTTGGGGGCAGAGTGGGCTGGATTACTAAGGGCTTTGATGGTGGGACAGGGCCTGACTTTAGAGGGAGATGTAAGAGGATTTTTGGCTTTGTGTGGTAGGTGATGGTATGGCATTGATGATTTTGATCCAGTCTCTGAAATTCAAAAGCGTTAGCATGATTCCTTGTAAGGAGCTTTGGCTAAAGCCCTGACAGAGCAAAAACTGAATGAAAGTTTAAAATTAAGTTTGGGGAGATTTGTCAGTTAACTTTAAAAGTTTTAATCCTTTTAGTTTTCAGAGATGACTGAGAATTAGCTTAATGTCATTTTTTCTCCTTTCTTTATCTTGCCCCTTTATGTGTTCATTGATAGGAGATTTGCATTTGAAAAGTTGTATTATACATTCCAGTAGGAAAATTGCACATTGTTGATAACTGTATCTTTTATAATTCTTGCTGTTATTGGAACACTGCTAATTTTATTAACACTTTCTCAGAGAAAAAATGAAAGTGAAATAAAATGCCTTTGCAACCCCTTCATTATCTTGTCTGCCCCTGCCTTACCCACTTTGCCGAAATTCTAATGGAAAAAAAGGGGGCTGCCCAGTAATTTTCTTTTCATGTGACATTTCAGCACTCCTCCAGTCCATCGCTGTAATGAAAATTGGCAGCTCTTGGGAAAAACAGTAACCATTCAGAGGCGAGCACCTGCTACGTGAACCGTGAACAGGAGAGGAAGCTCTCCAGCCCAAATATGATGCCATTCTTCAAATGTATTAGAGGCAGCTCTGTTAGATGTTCAAAGATGAGTCAGTCTCAGGACAGGAGACAGGCCGGCCATCCCATCCCAAATGTCTAGTCATCCGTGATCTTGCTTCCATGAGCAAGAAGTTTGAAGTTTAAAGGTGATAATGTCCCAAAAGCATTGTCACTTCTCTTTGGACTTTTCAGCAAGAAGTTATGGGCACACTGAAGCTTTAACAACATTTAACATTGAAGACTCTTAGGTGCTTACCTGTTTTTCTTTCTTTTTATGGACGTTTCATTTGCCAGTGGTTAAAGCAGGATCAGACTGCTTTCCTCTGAAGAATGACTAAAGTATGATTTTATTGTCACGAGAGTGATGTTTTAACAAATATACCAGTTTAATGTTGAGCCTTTAAGGGGTTATCTTAGGTCTCCATGTTTATTACAGTAATGATTGATCAGAATCCGCTAGCAACTCTCCTCTGAGAATTCCTCTGAGACAGTAGATAAGACACACACAATAATCATACTCCTTTTCTTTAAACCTCAAATGGTAGCAGTGTCCCCCAAAGTTTTTAACTAGTGTCACTCCAAGTGATTTTTGCTGTTCCCTGAATAAGCTCTACTCTCAAAGCATGAGAACATGTCATCCACAAAGATAAGCAAAAGAGTGTGCTTGAGGCTGTCATGGAAGTTTCCAGAGTGGGTCCAAAAGTGATTTTCACCAATGGATACATCACTGGAACAGCATCATGTCTCAAGATGACTAATTTGAACAAGAAAATAGACAACTAAGTGTACACGTTCTTTGGCATTTGTTACAAGTAAGTGGTCTAGTAATTAATAGCATAAGATTTGAAGTCAGACAAACTGGGTTTAATTTCTAATTCTGCTACCTTGGAGAAGTCACCAGCTGTGAGAGTCTCAGATCCTCAGGGTAAAAGTGGGATTGGAGCAGATGTTTTTTAGGATTAAGTTTAGTGGAATGAAGTTAAACTAAATTAAATGTGTATTTGTATACTTATTTATCCATCCATCCATCCATCTCACACAGCAAAAGCCGGATAAATGGTAGTCATTGTTACCAACATGAAATTGTCATTGTAATGATCCCGCCTGTTCTCTGTGGTCTAAACTTGCATGCCTTCATCAGTTACTATCACCTCCTTTCTCCTCCTTTTCCTCTCATGCCTTCCTTATCCTTCTATACGTCTTCTTCCTCCCCCTGTAGTCATTTCCCTCTTTCATCTTTTCCTCTTGTCCGTCTCTTCTCTCTTGTGGTGAGTCTACTTCCACAGCACATCAAGGGAGTGAGGGTGAGAGGGTCTGTTGAACCCCCTTGGGTGTCACCACTTGTGTTCTAAGCTGGACATTTGCTCAGTTCCCTTGGTAACCAGGGCCAAGTTTGGAGGCCTCGCTTGCCTGCCTTTCCACCTTCTTTAGGGGAGCCCTGCACTGCTCCTCCGAAGGGAAGGTATACACCCTCCTTTTGTGTCCATCAACAGCACCTCTCTTCTTAAGCATTTTCTTGTGTGAAGGAAAATAGACCAGTCCTGATGAAATTAGACAGTTTCCTCACCTGTCTTTGGAGTTAATTAAACTTCAGTGGAAACTGTGATTCTCAACCAGGGTGCCAGGACTTACTGGAGGGAAAAATCAGGATTTTTCTGAGGAAGGAGCAGGTGGGTTGTGTGCAGTTTGAGAAGTATATCCACTATTATGCTGCGATATTAATACAAAGCCAAACAAAACAAAACACTGTTATCTTCTTGAATAAAACTGCAGAAAACAAGCTAGCCATACCAGCCTTGCTTGGTGCAGATGCTCTGAAGATAGACTTTGTCTTTGGAGCCATAGAAATTATCAATAGGAGAGTTTAGTGTCCAATTATTATTTTTTGAGTGGGGAACTACATGAGAATATTAAATTCACCAAGTGGGGAATATGCTTTAAGAAAGTACAAAAACTGTTAAGAAACACTGTTTATTTATGAAGTTAGCAAAAACAATCATCACAACCCAAGCAAGACAGCCTGACCTAGAGGCTCCTGGGAGACCCATTCCTATGTTTAGTGAGAAGCTGGTGTAAGAGAAACCAGCTGAGACTGACAGGCCCATTGTATTTGTTTGGGGAATTTTAATTTGATGTTAACCTGCTCATCACAGAAAATTCACATGAGGTCTCAATCATAATACGTACCACTCTGTACTTCAGTAAATAGAATTAATGATCCCTGCATAAACTGGAGATGTGAAGTTGATGATACCCTCCTTTGCGTTTTTCCATTTGCCCCAATGTCATTGAGTATTTCATCATACTGAAGGAAAACTGAAACCGTTCTAGTGTGCTCAAAACCATAAAAATCTCTAGTTTCACTAAAGTGAACTCCCCAGATTTGGATACTTTGGATATTCAGCTTTGCTTTTATATCTTATTTACCCAATGTTATATAATTAATTGACTATTTTTTTAATTGAAGTACAGTCAGCTACAATGTGTCAATTTCCAGTATACAGCACAATGTCTCACTCATGCATATATATGCATATATTAATTTTCATTTTATTTTTCATTAAAGGTTATTACAAGATATTGAATATAGTTTTCTGTGCTATATAGAAGAAATTTGGGTGTTTTTAGATCTATTTTTATATATAGTGGCTAACAATTGCAAATCTCAAGCTCCCAAATGTATCCCTTCCCATCCCCTTTCCCCTGGTAACCGTAAGATTGTTTACTATGTCTGCAAGTTTGTTTCTGTTTTGTAAATAAGTTCATTAGTGTCCTTTTTTCCCTTCTTTTAATTCATTAAAGGGCAGAAAAGTATTTAGTATAAGCGTAAACTCTAGAAAACATCAACTTTTGGTTGTAGCTCTTCTGATTGACATTGTGAACGCCCCTTTACATAGGATATCTAGGGTTCTGAGGAGTAAAGGGGGAGAAAACATCATGTAATGGAACCACATTGGATTTAAACAGACATAAGTCTGAATCTTGGCTCTGATATTGAATGGCTCTGACATTTAATAATAGACTTGGGTGCTACATCTAACATTTTTTGAACCTCAATTTCCTCATCTATTAAATAGTGATAACATGACTCTCTGCAGGGATTTTGTGAGGTCTGAAGACATGCTTGAAAAGCACCTGGCAAAATACCTGCTGTGTAGCAGAGCTCAGAAGCTCATTTTTTTTATCATTATGCACATTGACTAAGTTATCTAGCTAATGTTGGAGTTTAACTTGTTGAATACTGTGTATGATATATTCATTGCTAAATACGCATTCTTACACTGAGCCCAAAGCATTGTCTCCTGTGTCCTGAAACCCTTGCCTGTTGATGTGTATATCTTAACTACTTACTGATGAAAGTATGTGCAGATACCCACGCTTTCACAAAAATAAGTTCCGCACATTCAGATAATTGCATACAAATACATATAAACCCACTCGTTTGGGGGGTAGACTGAGTCTGTTTTCAGCATGTGCTAGTAAGACATGGTGCACAAGGGGCCGAGAAGCTGAGAAGCCGATTTATGCTCAGCCCATTGGGGATGCTGCTGTGACACCCAAGCAAGGGAAGCTGAGAGGCGCCCCCAGGAGCAGTTTCTGCCCCTGTTCTGGTGTCTGCTCCAGCAGGTAGACGCAGCCTGACTGGGCTCCAGCTCTTTGGAGCCTCTGACATTGCAAAAAACCCCGGCTCTTTAGACCTCGAAGTGGGTAGCATGATATGAAGATAGGGAGGCTGACCTGATGCCGGGCAGAGCTGAGTTCTGAGAACTCTGGGTTTTGTAACCGGCCGCCACACCTTTACCAAGAGCTGCTGTGTGCTTTGCACAGCTCCTAAATGGTGTGTAAGCTCATGCAGGATAGGGCCCATGTCCTCTGGCTCTGGGTCTCTCTGGAAACTCTCTGCACTCAGGAGAAACTTACTGACTCAGAGAGGGGAGCAGAGATGTGGTCCTAAAAGCTGGTGGGTTATTGATTGCCAACTGATCTGGCTGTCGAGTGCTGACGCTTTAATGAATTGGCTGTCCAGGCTTTCTCTTGCTAAGAACCACATGCCTTTTTTCTGGCCCTTGGTGAGGAAGGTTCTCTCTAGGTCAGGCAAGGGAAGGGAGACCAGGGAGATGCCGATCGACCATGATGGTCTTTGTTAATGGCACAGGAGTAAGGTTTGGTAGGGTGACCAATAAATCTATTGTTGAAAGTCATGTGTGTGAACTATCTATTGATTTTCTCACAAGGAAAACCATCTTTACTGTGTTTTTCTGATAATGTGAATAATACAGATTCATGGAAAAAATATTCACACAATGCCAGGAAATAAAAGGAGGAAAGTAGAAGTCTCCAGGAATGCCTACAATCTGAGATAGCTCCTGTTAACATTTGGTGGCCTAATCTTTCACGATACACTTTACACATATACTTACAGAAATAGCTGACTTCATGCAAACCATATCACAATGCTGTTTGTTAAATTCATGAGCATTACTTTTTTTCTGTCTTTATATTAAAATGGTGTGCATACACTGCTCTGCATCTTGCTTTTCTCGGCTAGCATCATGTTAACAAGAATGGGTCTAGCTCATGGTTTCTCAGCCTCAGTGCTGCTGACATTTGGAACTGGATAATTTTTTGTTGTGGAAGGGCTGGGCTGTGCTTTGTAGGATGTTTAACAGCATTGCTGTTCCCTACCTGCTAGATCACAGCAGTGCACAACCCTACCTGCCCACCCTTTCCCCAGGTTATAACACCAAAAATGTCTCCAGACATTGCGAAATGTCCCCTAGAAAACAAAAATTGTACTTCTTTGAGAGCCACTGATTTGATTGTTTTCAGTAGCTGCATAATATTTCATAGTACATACCACTTCTATGCAATCATTTCTTTCCTAGTGGTCATTTAATTTGTTTCTAGTATCATTTTTTTGCCAAATTCGTGATTTAGATGGTGCTGCCCTTGGACCAGGTTATCATTCAGAAAACTGCAAAGTTTGCAGAGACAAAACCCATCCCTCTGCCTCTGCAAGCACAGCATTGGATGTGCCTGGGCTTCATTCACTTTATTGCTGGGTGAGCCCATAGAGTGACCATAACTGAGTAAAGCTGATGGCTGGCCTGTGACACATTGGAAAGCCACACCCCATCTGTCACTGGCAGATGATGGCAGCCAGGTGTGAATGAAGGCCCAGTGTTACCAAATATTCTAATTTTACAGGGAAGCTATAAATCTGTATTTTTATGTTGAAACAAGTCCCAAATTTAAGATTGGAAACTAATTTAATTTTTTTGGAAAACACCGGACAGGCTAAATAAAACAGATCTCCTGCCCACATCTAGTCCACTGGTGGCCGGTCTGCAACCTCCAAAATAGATACTTGTCTTTGATTGTGATCCCTGTCTTCCTGGCTTTCAGTCCTTTGAACAGTCACTAATGGTAAGGACCTAGTACAGCTTTTTGGCAGTGAGCCTTGCCCTTGACCCACCTTGTCTGCCGTGATGCTGTCCTCAAGCCAGGTTCCGTCCTCTTTTGGAAAGACCCTGTGCTCCCATAGCCTACATTGTCTCCATGTCCAAATGCCATCTGAGCCACCCTGGGTGCTTGGGGGCTGCTGACTGATGTGTTCTCAGGAGATTCAGGGTCACTGTTGCTGGATGCCTCAGAAATTTTCTATCTCTGGCTTCAGAAATCATCTCCATGGTGCCTGGGGTAGCTCTGTGGGAGGGGTCGTTTACTGGGATTTGGTGGCTTCTAGCAGCGTGGAAAGTACACACCTCTTCGGAGATGTTGTTCATTGAGAGAGCGTATAGCTAATTTATTTACCTGGTTTTCCTCCCAGATAAAATGTTAGAATGGGAAGGGTCACTGGCAGTCTCCCAATGCAACACTTTCGTTTCACAACTAGGGAAAGCAAGGCTCAGGGAAGGGAAGGGACTTAGCAGCGGCTTCACAGTTAGTGCCATAGCGGGGGCAGCACTCCTGCCTTCTGCCTCCCTTTCTAGGCTGTCTTTACCACAGCCTCTAAGGAATCTTTCAAAGAAATCCCCTTTCTCTGTTTCTTCTTTTCAGCTGATGTGTCTGATTGTCCATGTTTCTGTGATCCATCCCTGGGAGGTGACCCTTGGGTGTGAGTGTTAATTTGAGTTTTTGCCAAGCTAATTAACCCCTCCTACCTCAAGTCTTTTAAGGCAACAAGTAGCCTTGTTCTTCTATTCAGGCATTGTTTTAAAGAGGATTTAGACTTGGGAATAGATCAGAGGAAGAATTTGTGGTGTTCTACTAGCTGAAAGACTAGATTATTTCAGATTTGCAGAAGCTAGTAAATTAGATGCCAGGCTAGTGATGATTTTGAAGACACAGGGAACATGTGATAACTAGCAAGCTTTCAGTGGGATTGGATTGATAGACACCTTGCCCTTTTGGTTGAAAATATGTTGCATTGCATTTCCTGTGGATTCAACTTACTAGTTTTCTGCACCCGCAGCTGCCAACAGCTCTTAGCTGCTTAAGAAGGCAGGCACATCAGGCAACCCAAGAGCAGTGTCATGTGTTGGAACTGGCTTTTATCCCAGTGCCCACTCTGCTGCCAGGTTGCTGTCAGCACAGCCTGAGAAATGCTTTAGGGACTGCCCACCTGCTTGGCACCTGTGTTGGCCAAAGTCAGAACTCAGGAATCTGACTGCTTGTTGGCAGTTGCAACAGCAGAAGTGATGGCTTCAGGAGAGATACGCTGCTTCAAGGAGTGTAAAATGTGCTCACTTGAGATTCTAGAGGCCTGGATTCCCCTAATCCCTTAATTTCTCTGAGTCTCAGGGACCAAACTAAACTGCCCTTTTCATCCCTTAGAGATGCTATCAAAGCCAGTTGTGTACATGCACGTGTGCACACACACACACACATACACACACACACAGTGTATGTTTCTTTTGGGTTGAATTGTGTCCCTCCAAAATTCACTTTAAAGTCCTAACTCCCAGTACCCCAGAATGAGACCTTATTTGCCAATAGAGTTGTTGCAGATACAATTAGTTAAGATGAGGTTATATCGGAGTAGGGTGGACCCCTCATCCAGTATCACTGGTGTCCTTATAAAAAGGGGAAACTTGGACACAGCTGTGCATACAGGGAAAATGTGATGATGATTGAAGTTATGCTACCACAAGCCTAGGAACTAACAAAAGCTAGGAGAGAAGACTGGAACAGATCCTTTCCTTGCACTTTGAGAGGGAGCATGACCCTGCTGCCACTTTGATCTTGAACTTCTAGCCTTTAGAACTGTGAGGCAATAAATGTGTTTACCACTCAGTGTATGGTACTTTGTTATGGCTATTTTAGAAAACTAATACAATAAATATATACATACACACAAAATGACTTGAAAAATTTAAGGCTCAACAGCAAACTATAATATGTGTCTTGGGCTGGTATAAACCTGGGCATGGCAGTGTGAAGTTAATTTGTTCATAATAGTAGACTGGGCTGATGGTGGGGCTTAGACAGATGAATGGACAGACAAGACAGTAAGACCCCTGCGGGCCAGGACTGTACTGGTTGTACTTGGCACTTTATGCTTAGCACTCAGTTCAATATCCAGCCCAATTTTGGTGCTATTTGTTGAATGGATTAAATGTCATGATCAGAAAAATTATTGTGATCAGATTTTCTTTCTTTTTCTTTTCTTCATTGAGAGAAAATTTATATAACAAAAAATTCACCATTTTAAAGAGCACAATCTAGTGTCTTTTTTTAAACTATATTCACTAAACATATATTCATATATATTCTCACCAACACTTGTTATTTTCTGGGGTTTTTTTTTAATAGTAGCTATTCTAATGGGTGTGATTGTGGTTTTGATTTGCAGTTTCTGAGCGATTAGTGATGTAGAGCATCTTTTCTTGTGCCTATTGGCCATCTGCATATCTTTGGCGAAATGTCTATTCAAATTCTTTTCCACGTTTTTAATTAAATTTTTTTGTCGTTGTTTAGCTTAGGAATTGTTTATACGTTTTGGATACGAATCCTTTGTCAAATTTATAATTTGTGAATATTTTCTCTCGTAGTTTAGGCTATCTTTTCACTTTTTTGATAATGCCCTTTGATGCCTAAAAGTTTTTAATTCTGATGACATCCAGTTTATCTATTTTTTTCTTTTTTGTCTTGTGCTTTTGGTGTCATAGTTAAGGAACTGTTACCTAATCCAGCGTCAAAATTAACTACTCCCAAGTTTTCTTAAGAGTTTTGTAGTTGGAGCTCTTACATGTAGGTCTCTGATCTATTTTGAGTTAATTTTTGTATATAGTGCAAGGTAGAGGTCCAAATGAATTCTTTTGTATGTGGCTATCGGGTTGACCTTACATCATTTGGAAAAACAATTCATTTTTGTGTGTGTGTTCAATTGCAGTTTTTACTTTTTTTAAATTGAAGTATAGTCAGTTTACAATGTTGTGTCAATTTCTGGTGTACAGCACAATGCTTCAGTCTTTCCTCATGGAATGATGTTTGCCTCTCTGTCAAAATCATTTGGCCATAGCCACGTGCATTTATTTCTGGACTCTTAATACTGTTTCATTGACCTGTATGTCCTTCCTTATGCTAGCACCACACTCTTGATTACTTCCCAATTGGGAAGATTGCATGCAATAACTTTTTTCTTCATATTTCAAAATTGTTTTGACTGATGAGGCTTTCTTAACCAGCAAGAATAGCTAGGTCTTGGTCAAGAACGTGAGTTCAGCAAATTCATAGCAAGATAGCTGTGCCCTTCAGATCTGAAGACTTTCTCTCTGCCCTTGATAATAGCTCTGACATGGAAGAGAACCTGACCACACCAGAGCTCTTAGTGAATGAAGCAGTTAATCAGTTTCATTGTTTCCCTGAGACTTGGGTCAAGTGACCTTGAAAATCAAAGATATCGTCAAATATGTATCTTAAGCAGGTAAAGAAAATGTACTTATGCCATTATTTAGGTGGGGAAAGTGAGTGACAGAGTTAAAGACTTGTTTAGATCACAAAGGCATAACATTTACTAAAAGCAGGCACTCTTATCTCAACATTGTCTACTTCTTGTGTAAAAAAAAGTGTATTTTTTAAAAATTTCATGAATAGTAGATGTTGACTATAAAAGATCATTAAAGATAAGAAGCAGGAGGAGGAAGAGGAGGAAGGGGAAGGAGGAGGAGGAGGAGAAGGAGGGGAGGAAATTTACCTGTAATATCAATACTGAGAAAAGAGCTAGAAATTGGGGATTCCCCGTTGGACCGTAAGTGTGATAAATGCTGATAAATGTTCAGCAATTTGAAATGGAGTTGACCAGAAAAGATAATGCCTTGATTTGTGTTGTTTGCCAATTTCTGTTGTGTAAAAATACCTCTTATGGCCAGTTTTGAATGCCTAACGTGACATCACTAAACGTGGACTTAGGAAGAGATTCACATGATCGCCTCTCATGAGCCAGGGGCCTGCAAACCACTGAAGGGTATGCTAGGTCCTTGATGCCCAAAATGTAGTGTCATGAACCATCAGAGTCAGTGGCACTTGAAAGCCTCTGAGGATCCCAGAATCTCAGGACCCACCTTGGCTTAAGGAATCAGAACTGGCATTTTAACGTGATCCTCAGGTGGTTCCTATCGACATGAAAGTTTGACAGCGTTGCTGTAGAGCCACACTCTCCTGTGTGGTGGCCACTCGCTACATGTGGCTATTCAGCACTGGAAGTGTGGTCAACCCCAACTGAGATGATCTATTGGTGTATAATACACTCTCAATTTTGAATAATTAGTGTGTCTCTTTGTCAGTTTAAGCTGCTATAAAAAATTATCATAGAAAAGAATCTGAAAAAGAATATATATATGTATACATATAATTGAATCACTTTACTGTACACCTGAAACTATTACAACATTGTAAACTAGCTATACTTCAATTAAAAAACTACCATGGACCGAGTGGCTTAAACAACAAGCACTTACTTCTCGTGGTTCTGGAGGCTGGGAAGCCCAAGATCAGAGCGCTGGCAGACCTGGTGTGGAGGGGGGCCCACTTCCTGCCTTGCAGACAGCTGCCTTCTTGCTATATCCTCCCATGACTGGTAGAGGAAGCTCTGGTTTCTCTTCCTCCTCTTTTAAGGACACTGATCCCATTGTGGGGGCTCCATTCTCATGACCCCATTTAAGCCTAGTCAACTCTCAAAGCCCCACCTCCTAATACCATCTGATTGAGAGGTAGAGTTTCAACACATGAATTTGGGAGGAGACAATCATGCAATCCATAACAGCATGGAAAAAAATGAAAAATAGCTCATACATAATTTTCACATTGACTACATGTCAGAATGATAATATATTGGGTTAACCAAAATATATCATTAAGAGTTAATTTTGATTGTTTCATTTTTACTTTGTTTTTTAGTGTTGCCTTTAGAAAAGTTCAGATTTCTCCGTGGCACACATTATACTGGACAGCACTGCTCTAAAGCACAGAATCCTTAGAACTTGATAGCTCTGTGTGCCCCTTAGGCCCACCTCTTTCTAAACCTCAACTTAAGTTGATCCAGGCGTTTGTAGTAACACAACCAGTTGTCACACTGCTGGTGGCGGCCAAAGCCAGCTTCCCTCTCCTTCACCACTGCTCTTGTGCTCCACCTCTGTGGACTCTGAAGATGTTAATAAGCTGAAATAAATAATTAGTTCTTTGCCATTGAAAGGTCGACGATATTCTACTTGCAGAATGAGTGAGGACTCCAGAAATGAGGAATGTCTTATATACCTCTTCTTAAATCCGTTGTTAGCCAGTAGGATTCCCAGGCAGTGGTGCTTCAGATTGAACATCATTTCTAGAGCCCTGAATGATGTCTCAGGGACTCATCTCTGCGACAAAGAAAGAGTCACTAAATAACCCCTCTTCCTAATAAACAGCCTGAGAGCAGGTACAGCACGGCTCAGCACATTAACCGTATTTACCGTCTAAGAGACAGAAAGCAACCTGTCTCATTTGATGAGGAAGCCGTAAAGTTTTAGTGAATGGGGAGTAAATCAAGGCTTTCAGTTGCCTTGTAAAAATGCACTGCCTCACACTGCATCTCACCCTTTGCTCACATGAGTGTATTTTTATTCCTTTGCATAAATTAAATATCCTTCAAAGCCACCCTCTTGACTTGCTCCTGGTGCTGGGTGCAACAGCCCCAAAATTAAAGTTGGCACTGTGTTCTGATAAGGCCTGAGCACTAGTATGAAACACCTAAAATACTTGCAAGGTGAAAAAGGCTTTAAACTGAGAAGGACAGAAAAAGAGGACCCTCCCCTCCACTCCCACCACCTACAAAACGCCTGCTCTAGTCCTAGGCCCAAAATAAGACCACAAAGCAGGCTGCTTCAACTTTCTTTTCCATGTGTACAGCCCAGAGCATTTGAGGATAAGAGCAGGTAAATAACCAAACAGTGAAATTCAGTCAAAAACCAGCTTGTAAAATTGATTCACAAGATCAATGGCAGGTGCTAAACTCTGTTCTATAGTCACATGAATAGGGTGACTATTTGGAGACCTAAAATTTTTTTGGTTGATTTCAATCAGCTATTTTATTCTTTTTTGACCCAAAAGATTTCAAGGCAAAAGCTGCTTTGTTGGCTATTAGTAACTCTGATCCATCAGTGTGTCTGTCTGTCTCTCTTTTTCCTGAACTTTAATTTTGGAATTGATATATACAGAAAATCAAGAATCAAGTGTCTCATAGGGGAGGGTAGAGCTCAGTGATAGAGTGTGTGCTTAGCATGCATGAGGTCCTGGGTTCAACCCCCAGTACCTCCATTAAATAAATAAATATATAAACCTAATTACCTCTCCCCCGCCCCCCTCCAAAAAAGAATTAAGTGTCTTGTATAGATCCAGGGGGGGTCCTGTGTTGAGAAGGAGGTGGGTGCATGTCCAGTTCCACGGAGCTGGGGATGGAGCAGTGGGGGTGGTGCTTGGAAACAGAGGACAGATATGAGAGCTGTGGAAATTTGCTAAGTTTGAGCTTTTGAAACCTGTTCAAAGTGAATTATAAAGCTTGCAGCCCTTGAATTGAATACTGGGAGCTGAGGTGTTGCCTACAGGTGTCTGGCAGCTGGAGTAAGAGAGGTGAAAGGAGTCTGTCAGGGTGAAAGTCAGACCAAGCAGGTCCACTCTACCCGTCAGGTTCTTGTACCGCTGGTGAACCTTTCCCTGGATAGCTTAGGTTTCTTTAAAGTACCTGGAATGCATTTGAGCAAGAATATCATCTATTTATTTTTTCTGATTCTATCATTTTTATTTATTTATTTTTGTTTTATTTAAATGATAACTTTTTTAGGACATGTTCTTTCCCTTTTATATATTTGCAAATGTAAAATTTCTGCTATTAGGCATTATATTCATGTCAGAATTTTATATAAAGCTTCAACATTTAGAATAGCAGGCAATAAATGACACTATGTTCCAAAGAGGGCAGTGGGCATGGTCCCCTAAACCTAAAAAGACAACACAGAAAAATGACAGAAACCACAGCACTTGCTTAGACTGTGTACGAAACAGCCTGGATGGTGGAAGGATATGGGTTGTGGCTTGTCGACTTAGGGAGGCATTTACTCTCTACACTCCCAAAGAGCTTCTCTCCCAAATCAAAGTAGAGCACTGTAGAGAATGAGGGCTGCCTGCAAGAAGGGGAGACAAGCACCCTACTCCTCACCTAGTTGGTTGCATGTGGAAAACCCATGGTTCTGCTCTGGGCCACCTTCGGAGCAGAGTAGGGTACAGTGAGAAAGGCCTCTGCAGCTTGCTGTGTGTCCTGGGAGTTGGAGGGTATGTGAGAATAGAACCATGACTCCCTACTGCCCGGAGAGTCCTGAAGTCCACATGTTGTCTGGCGCAGCCCTAATGGCAAGATGAGGAGAGGGGAAGTAGTGGGGCAGCCTGCATGCTGCATTGAGTGAGTTTTTTGTGGGTCGAGTGTTTATCACAGAATGTACTGGTACCCTGCCCGATATGATCAGGATAAGATGCTGTAGGCACACCAGCTGGGATAGGATGGAGGGAGGTGTTAGAAAAGTCAGCCAGAGAGTGTATCACCCTGGGAAGGAACTAGGAAAAGGTCCGCAAGGAACACACTCTTGCATCCCATGAGAGAGCCAGCTCTGAAATACCTCTTCCCAGTGCTGCACTGATAGCCCACAGGGAATCAAGACAATGGGCACAGTTAAGGACTTGTTGCCTTTCTTCTACTTCCCTTCCCTCATGCCCAGCAAGAGTCAAAAAGAAGAGAGAAGAGATGCATAAAGAGGGAAAAGCAGAGCACACCTCCTTCACCACTTCTGATCTTGATCCGAGGCTCGGGACTGAGCAAAGAGCAGGTTGGAAGCTTTAAGTTGCCTATGAGGTTCAAATTTTGATGTATGCTGAAGTATACTTTTTAAAAATGAAAAGGGAGTCAATCCCAGAACGAGACTTGTTCTTTTGTAACTGAAGGTATCTGGAAAGTTATTGGATCTGCTCAAACTGAACTTTCATCAAGGGGTGATTTGGCAGGGCAGGGAGAAGGTAGTGGCTGGGGAGAAAAATAAAACCGTTTCATGCTTAGACTCTGTTGAGACTTTTCAGAATGTTCAGTAAACCAGTTATACCTGTTAAGATAGTCCACCATTTCTATGACATGGCACAATAGAAAATGATAATTCCATTTGTAAGGCAAACTAAAGCAAATAGACATGTCTACTTGTGCCTAGAGGTCACTAGTGGAAATTTTTTGAGGATTTTTAGCCTCATCTCCTGCCCCAGGCCCTGCCCAAAGGGCTGATGACCATGTCCATGGATTGGGACACTCTATTTTACACTTATAAGATTAGAGTGACCAGGAAAATTCCTCACCTTCTTTTTAGGAGAAGGGATAATTTTTATTCCTATATATAGCTTTCTTGAGGTTGCCTGTGCAGATCCCTAGGTTTAAATTATCAGCTGCATTTTTGTGTAGAAACAACAGAGAATAATGGAACACGTATTGGCTTGGGAGACAAAGTTCCAGCATTGTCAATGGCCAGCTATTTATCTTGGGCAGGACATTTAATCTATCTGGGCTTTTGTTTTGCTAATTGTCAAATGAGGGTATTGGGGATCATGTGTTTAATAAATGGCAACAATCACCAGCAAGATCACCACTCCTCTCCAAGACTGAACTGTAAAGGGAAGGAACAATAATCATCTGGTCAAATTGCTTCATCAAATTTTGATTGGGTGCCTACCACCCATGGGACATAAAAAGTGATTTGAAGCTACTTGAATCACGTGAAGTGGGGTGTTTTGTACCCTAAGGCGGCAGAGCTCTACAGAGTCTTCAGTGTCATTCTCTAGGGTAAATGATATGTGATCACATGTCTTTCTGTGGCCTCTGAGACCTTTCCTGCAATGTTTGTTTACTACATGCTGCAGCACATCCTGGCCACACATTGGGGTTGATTCCCTGCCATGGCCAGTCTTAAACCTCAGATCTCTACTCCTCTGGTCCCTACAAGCACCCAAAGGAGGCGATATGTCTAGCAGAGTGTTCAACTTCATCAGATGCCTGAAATATTAAAAATGGATTTGGGATATCCATGGCCTATCAGTACTGTGCTTGGTCAAATATCAAATTTTAGCTGGTATTTGCCCAAAGGTCTGAAAATTATTATCTGAGGGGTGAGTGGTATGTGTCTGGTAGGAATGGGAATCACTTTATGGGCATTCACTTTTCTCAGGCAAGAAACTCATTGTCAGGAATCTGGGTAGAAGGAACTCATAGTTCTTTCTTATGAACTGACTTCAAGCAATGAATTAATAAATATCAAGTAATTTGTTCATTGCCGCCTTCCTTCCCTTTTTTTCACCATTTTTATTTGGGTTCCCCTGAAAGAAAAGTCTTGAGAGTAGGCCTTGAGTGCAAGTGGTTTATTTGGAGGTGTTCCTAGGGATAGGAGTGAGAGAGAGTACAGAGATGTGAGTCAGGGAATGAAGAAAGTCAATATAAAGGTGCATTATTGAGCTCATTGCTCTAAGAAATGGGAGCTTGATTCCTTCAGATCCTCTGAGAATCCCAGAATCATCCACTGGAAAGAGGAGAGGCTGGAACCTTTATTCATCAGCTTCCTTTCCTCACTGTTTGATAATTACCCCCAGGGATATTACCTCTCCTGCACTTCTGAGTTCTCAGTACTTTGAAGAGGCCCCTGGGGCAGAATGTACAATGCTCTTGAGGCAGAACCCTGGCTCTGGGAGTTGTCCACTCATCTAGTGCTGAAATCGGATGAGGGCTGGAGAGGGAACAAAGGTACCAGAAATGTCTTCTTACTCTAAAAAGGATTTATGGTGGCCTACAAACATGCATATGTGAACATACACTTTAATATATATTCAAATGAGTTGAAAATGAGAAGGCAGTAACAAAGTTATTACAAGAACATATGTCATCTGATCCTATACACTACTTAGATATGGGGCTTAAATAAAAGCCTCTGAACTTTGAAACAGTCAACACGAAGAGGGAATCATGATAAAGTACAAACTTTACAATGACCAAAAGACAAAAATGAACCAGCTGTTCAACAGAAACTTAACTATTTTTAAGGCACAAATATCAAAGAAAAATTTTCCTGTGAATCCTCAGAGAGGGCAAGGGGATGTGATGAATTACATACTGGGCAAAATATTTACTGTAAGTTTTGGTGTGAGTTTCATAATGCCATTTCATCTGTTTGAATATAGGCAAATACTTCCCCCAAAGCATGATCAGTAAAAGAAAACCAAAGGGGAAGGAGATATCAAAAAGATGCAATTCACTTGGTGGTCCTCTGTTAGCTCCAATAATAGATAGATGGTTTTAGAGACTAGAGGAATGAATCAGCCAATGACTTTTAGACTTACTGAGTCTGTTTCTTATCATACCTCTCTCTTTTTCTCTTTCTTTCTTTTCTCATATGTCTGTCATTCCCTTTTCTTCCTTCCTTCAAATAGCAGAAAGAGTGTGGGCTTCGAAGTGAAACTCAACTGTGAAAACTCATAGCCTATATATTCATCAATCATTAATGTAGGATGAGATAAGTTATTATATTTACTTTCAAATTTGTTACTTATTAGCTGTATTGCCTTTTTAAAAACATTTTTTATTGAGTATAGTCATTTTACAATGTTGTGTAGAGCACAATTTTTCAGTTATACATGAACATACATACATTCATTGTCACATTCTCTCACTGTGAGCCACCACAAGATCCTGTATATATTTCCCTGTGCTACACAGTACAATCTTACTTACCTATTCTACATTTTGAAATACCAGTCTGTCCCTTCCCACCCCCTATACCCCTGGCAACCACAAGTTTGTATTCTATGTCTATGAGTCTGTTTCTATTTTGTATTTATGGGTTTTTTTTAGGTTCTACATATGAGCGATCTCATATGGTATTTTTCTTTCTCTTTCTGGCTTACTTCACTTAGAATGACATTCTCCAGGAGCATCCATGTTGCTGCAAATGGCGTTATGTTGTCGGTTTTTATGGCTGAATAGTATTCCATTGTATAAATATACCACCTCTTCTTTATCCAGTCCACTGTTGATGGACTGTTTCCATGTCTTGGCTATTGTAAATAGTGCTGCTATGAACATTGGGGTGCAGGTGTCATCCTGAAGTAGGGTTCCTTTGGATATATGTATGCCCAGGAGCGGCATTCCTGGGTCATATGGTAAGTCTATTCCTAGTCTTTTGAGGAATCTCCATACTGTTTTCCACAGTGGCTGCACCAAACTGCATTCCCACCAGCAGTGTAGGAGGGTTCCCTTTTCTCCACAGCATCTCCAGCATTTGTCATTTGTGGACTTTTGTCATGATGGCCATTCTGACTGGTGTGAGGTGATACCTCGTTGTAGTTTTGATTTGTATTTCTCTGATAATTAGTGATATTGAGCATTTTTTCATGTGCCTATTGATCATTTGTATTTCTTCCTTGGAGAATTGCTTGTTTAGGTCTTCTGCCCTTTTTTGGATTGGGTTGTTTGTTTTTTTATTAAGTCATATGAGCTCCTTATATATTCTGGAGATCAATCCTTTGTTGGTTTCATTTGCAAAAATTTTTTCCCATTCCGTAGGTTGTCGTTTTGTTTTCCTTATGGTTTCCTTTGCTGTGCAGAAGCTTGTAAGTTTAATTAGGTCCCATTTATTTATTCTTGCTTTTATTTCTGTTGCCTTTTTCTGATGATAAAAGCAGTGCATTTTCTTTTAGAAAGAATTTGAAAAAAGAAAAAAATACGTGAAAGAAAATTTTAAAAACCATCTTCAGCTTAATCATCCATACAAAGTAATCATCCATACATTATTACCATGTCAATATTTTGGTAAATTTTTTTCTAGTTTTGTTTGTACATACAGTTTTTTGCCTATATTATATATACTGTTTTTTCTGATTTTTAGCTTTGTTATTATATTATGAATATTTTCCCATGCTAATGAATATATAAGAATATAATCACTTTTAATGATTGCATTATCGTTCATCAAATAATGTGCTATCATTGTTTAATCATATATGATTATTAGATATTTGGATTGCTTCCAGTTTTGGATTATTATAATTAAAGGCATGATAAATATCCTTGTACATAATTTTGTGGGCCCATCATCCAAATGTTTCTTTAGAATCAACCCTTAGATTTGGAATTGCTGGGATAAATGGTGTGAAAATTACAAGATTTGATACATTTTGCCAAATTGCCTTTCACAAATGTTGTATCCACTTATTCCCCTACCAGCAGTGTATCAGCATGCCTCTCTCACCAAACTTAAGTATCATGACAATATATAAACAGTATGTATCATGGCTATAGACTGGCTTGATCTAAAGTTAGCCACCAGCTAGAGAAATAACACTCTAGGTACACAGAGAGTGGGAATTTCATACAGATATTGGTTGCACAGGTGATGGAGTAGCTGAGAAGCCAAACGGAATGCTATGGACTGAATTGTGTCCTTCTGAAATCTGTATGTTAAAGCCCTAATCTCCAATGTGATAGTATTTGAAGATGAGGACTTTGAGAAGTAATTAGGTTTAGATGAAGTCATGAGGGTTGGGCCCTCATGATGGGATTAATGCCCTTATAAGAAGAGACATCAAAGTGTTTTATTCTCTCTTTCTACACATATCAAGGAGAAGAAAGGCCATATGAACACACAGTAAGAAGGCAGCCATCTACAAGCCAGGAAGAGAGCCTTCACTAGGAACTGAATTGACTAGTATTTTGATCTTGGATTTTTCTGTCTTCCATAACTGTGAGAAATACCTGCATGTGGTTTAAGCCATTGTGTATATGATATTTTATTATGGCAACCTGAGCTGACTAAGACTTAGGCTAACTCAGAAATTACAACAACTAAAAGGTATTAATCTCCCTAGGCTAGAATGACAAGTGAAGAAGGCAGCATTATCAGAGCCCAGGGCCTGGAGTCATCTGGAGGAGGCTGGAACCATGGCAGCCTATCATTTGGGAGCTGAAACTACAAGGAGATGCAGCCTAAGCCAGAGAGAAATGGGGAGAAACACCCTGACCTTTTCCCTCCCTCCTGTTTTCCAGTCTTCCATCAGGGCCTCCCACTAGCAGAACAATGTTAAACAACTGGTGTAGGGGCATGGGAAAGCTGCAGGGCTGTGGACCGTGTAACAGAGCAGGGAAGGGTAGGGATGGATCTGAGGACACATAGATCCAGGAATGCAGAAGATGCTTTGTTTGGTTGGCACAGGGGTGTGTTTGAAAAGTTCCACTGTCTTGCCTGTGGATGGGGCATGGTCTTTCAGGTTAGGCTGGGCACAGTGCTGGCATAAGCTATTACATAGCTGCTTTAACCCCTGCTTTGACTGATTGGTGATGGAAGGCATGAAAGGGCATTTTATGAGTGGAGGCAGTAAGGGGAAAGGCATGGAGGGTGGGATGGTATGTCACTGAGGCCAATTTCTCTACTTTTTCTTAGGTAGCCTGGCCCTTTAAAGTTGTAATTTCTAAAAGACAAATAAACTTATTTACAAAACAGAAACAGACTCACAGACATAGAAAACAAACATAGTTACTGGTGGGGGGAGAGGGGAGAGGGAAGGATAATTTGGGATTTGTAGATGCTAACTACTATATATAAAATAGATAAACAACAAGGTCCTACTGTGTAGCACAGGAAACTGTATTCAATAGCTTGTAATGGTTTATAATGACAAAGAACATGGAAAGGAATATATATATACATATGTATAAATGAATCACTATGCTGTACACCAGAAATTAGCGCAACATTGTAAATCGACTATACTTCAATTTAAAAAAAAAAAAGAAGACATTGCTCTTGACCTTTAATATTCCATAGTAAAATCTAGAGAGTGAATAGGTTTCCAAGTGGATCCGTGAGCTGCCTTCTATTGTGTGAAAATCTGTTTCATGTGCATCTGGAGTGGACTAAATTAGACAGTATGATGTTCACATGGGCTCAGCCTCGTTCTTGGTAAATCATTTCAGCTGTTTAGACAGCAGGCCCATATGACCCTTGACCCTGAGTCCCATTACTGATGCTAGTCCGTGAGCCTAACCCACCCAGCTTGGCATCTTTTTGTGCCCACTGCGGGGAACCCAGCAGATGTTTAACAACGCGGAGAGGAAGTGAGGCTGTTTGAGAACTTCCACCGAGGCCAAGACAAATGGCAAGGTTAGTCAGTTTGGCTGGGATGGTCTGGCGAGATCCAGGCTGCAGGCCTAGGAGGTTTCCTGCCTGACTACAGTGCAGCCTGTGGCTGCGCCCTGGGCACGAGTAGGGGCTAGCACAGGGCTGCGTCTGCCTAGAGAGGAGGGGAGCACCTCTTTCTCAGACAAGGTGCCGTGTGGTGGGCCTGCCCGCTCCTACAGTGCCCAGACTGTGGAGATCTTGTCCTTATTTCAAACCCCTCATTAAAGTCAACTTGTCCTGTTTGAACATTTCCAAATGCAGAGATGCAGACTAGACCCATCCTAACCTTTCTTACCAGGTGGTTCCTGGGCTCCAATTTCACATCCTATTCTGGTCTCTCATCTTCCCATTCAATTTGGCTCATGTTTCTATTATTTTGGAAGAGTCTCTTGCTTTGGGGTGACCTGGTTTGGCTTGAGGAGGGCAGAGTGTGGGCATAACTCATTCTAACCAGCATTGATTGCAGGGGCCACAAATGCAAGTCCCTCCAGGGCAGGGTGGTCCCAGGAGCAGGTTAAACAGGCAAGGGGAAGGGGACCCACCAAGCCTACCTAAAGAAGGATCTCTCGGCCTGAGTAGATCACAGGCAGTGGGAGCTCAGGGCCCGTGTTGCTAGCTTTGATGTAGTTCAAGAAAACCTAGAGACCTCTGTGAAAAGTTTTAAATATGACAAATTAATCCTAAAATTTTTAAAACAATGTGTTGGCTATAGAATCCACTTTGATGGTCAAACTCTGGCCCAGGGTCCAACAGCTTGCCATCTTTGACTTGTGGAGTGTTTCCTGTGCCAGGCACTGGGCTGTGGGCAAAGCCATGGTGAGTGAGACAGCATCCCTGTCCTGAAGGGACTTCAGTGAGGCCGTGTGACTGGAGAATCTAAGACATGCTGTAGAGAGATTCCAGGAAATGCCGTGGGTACCTCAACAGAAGAGATCTTACGAAAATATTTTTCTTTACATGGTCTTAACATGAAATATTAATTTCACCTTCTACCATTGAACTTCAAAATATAGGAAAGCGTCCTCGGCTGTTCATGAGGTCTGTGGTATGCAACAGGCATACAGGTGAGACCACTTTAATAATAAGGCCTCTTGGTGCTTCACTAAATAAACCACCTGGGGGAAAGGATTTATACTTTACTAATTTCCACTATGGAGTGTTACAGTGACATTCCTGTGCAAATAGTGAAATAGGATTTTAAAAGATCGCTTGTTCTAGGCAAGATGACTAATGAGAGAGGTAATCCCTTAAGAAGTGTTCACCTGCTCAGCAATCCGACCTTTCCAGAACTCTCCCAATGTGGAGCTTGGCAGGTCATGGCAAAGCCAGACCTGAAGGGGCATCTGGAGTAGGGCTTTGCTGAGGGGTAGGTCCAGTTGGGCCAGATAGTGGGAGAAAGGCCAGAGTCAGCAGAACACCCAAGTCATGATCTGGTGATTATCCCCTTATCCCTGGGCCGCCCTGACACTGGATTCCTGTCTCTTCCAAGGCTCTTCAGAGGCTGTATTACAATTATCTGCACTTTCTCTCCAGCAGGACATGAGCATCTTAGGATAGGGCCAGTGTTTTCCTATTCTAGTGCCTAGCAGACAGCTGGTATGAAGAGATATATTGAATATCAGTTGAACGAGTAAATGATAAAGTGAATAAAAACCTAGGCAGGTGTATGGCATCAGGGGGATTCAGCGAGAGACAGTGGTGCTGGCTGCAGAGGGGTGGAGCCCCGTGACAGGCAGTTTGGAGCCATGCTGTGCAGAGACCCCGGCCTGGGGATGGAGGGTGAGGGAAAGAGCAGCTTCTCAGTTCACGGCAGGCGGGGTCACTATGGCAGTTTTCAGCAGGAGGCAACACAACATGGATTCAAGTAGTGGGACAGATGAATAGAGCACAGCTTTAGGACAGTAGAGAGCAAGGGGTAAGAATGGACGCTCTGACATCTAAGAAATTCAAGTTCAGACCTCAGTGCTGTGTTTTCCTCACTGGGTAACTGGGTAATAGACTTGACCCTTCTGCGGCTCCATATCCTCATCTCTTAAATGGAGGTATAATTGTTAGGAAGAGCAAATGAGATGTTGTGAGTGAAGCATTTAGCACCTGGCCGAGAATTATTAATACAAATTTAGACAGAGCTTGATTAGTAACGGGGTACTTGATGCTGAGGCATTCCAGCAGTAACCAGGAGCTGGGGGTCGATTGCAGGTGTTTTGAAAACCGTACATCTCTTCATCCTCCCCCCAACCAGGGAGCTGCGAATAAATACTTCATTTCAAAGGCTTCCTAGGAGATTCTGATAACTCCCTCTCCATGCCCTATTCCCCAAATCGCTTGCATTTTTATTTCTTTCAATTGCCCACACAAAACCAGTATAGGTGTAACATCTTGTTAGAGGGTTTTCCAGAAGATGAAGGTAAAATAGCCCCGGACTGTGGGGATTAAAGTGATATTAGGGCAGGCAGGGCGGATGTCAGCATGAGACACAGCGCACACAGTGCCTGGGGCCCACGATACTTCTAGGGACCCACAGAAGTGTTTTCTTTCACAGTGAGAAAAAGAAAAATGAACTTTTCAGGTTGGGGAAAATGTTTTCATATGTAATATTCATTAATATAGTCGTATTTGCACTGATATAGTCATAAAATATTAAATGTATATTTGATGAAGGAAGTGGCCTACAAAAGCAAGTGAGTAAGCAGACATAGAAAACTGATGGTTACCGGGGGGAACAGGGGTGGGGAGGGATAAATTAGGAATTTGAGATTCGCAAATACTAACTACTGTATATAAAATAGATAAACAATAAGTTTATACTGTATAGCACAGGGAACTATGTTCAATATCTTGTAGTAACCTATAATGAAAAAGAATATGAAAACAAATATATGTATATATATGTATAACTGAAGCATTATGCTGCACACCAGAAATTGACACAACATTGTAAACTGACTATAACTCAATTAAATAAAAAAGAAAAAAATAGCAAGTGAATAGGGCCCACAAAAGTCACCCATGAAAGTCACAATGTGGTCTTGGGGACAGGGACCCCAGCAAGTCATTACATTGGTAGTTCTCTAAGGGATTTGGGAAGCACCTAGAAAGTTGATCAAAATGTGTATTCCTGGGCCCAGATTCCTGGCGGTCAGATGCAGCTTGTGGTGAGCCCAGGAATCTGCATTTTAATGAGATACCCAATTCATTCTGAAGCAGACTGGAGGACCCTTGAGAAACCTGGACCCTTCTCTCAGACAGTTGAGGTCCTGTACCTGGCAGTATGGTTGGAGGATGGGACAAATCCATCAAAATATCTGTCAACCCAGCCAAAGTGTTATCAATTCAGCAAACAAGCCATCTGATTCTGTAGCCCAAATAACTAGCTGAATTGATCAAATTTTTCTTTCTTTTGCCAACTGTATGTTAGGACCTCTGTCTTATACCTGCGAAGAGAAATGTTTGAAGCAGCTTTCCTTTAAACTAATGTGTTATGTCATTGAGAGATGTTACTTTGCATTTAAAACCCAGCTTTAAAAGATTATCTTACAAAATCATGGAACTTCCACATTAAACAAGGACATTACCTAGATAGCTACTTTTGCTCCACTCTCTACGAATAAGCAGATTTCTTTAATTAAATATATGATTTTCTTTAATTACAACAGTTGGTTGGAAAGGTGATAACTAAATGAAATTTTATCCTGCAAAATTTATAGAGGAAACGCAACATTCACGTTGGCCTCTTTCACCCTGTAATATGCATTGAAGTTTCCACCATATCTTTCTATGGCTTGATCGCACGCTTTTTAGGGTGAGTAATATTCCATTGTCTGTATGTGCCACAGTTTCTTTATCCATTCACTACTGAAGAACATCTTGGTTGCTTCCAAGTTTTGACAATTATGAACAAAGCTGCTATAAACATTTGTGTGCAGGTTTTTGGGTGGGCATTTTAACTCCTTTGGGTAATGACCATGGGGCATGATTGCTGAAATGTATGGTAAGAGTATGTTTGATTTTATAACAAACCACCAAACTGTCTCCCAAAGGAGCTGTACCATTTTACATTCCCACCAGCAATGTTTTGTGAGCTCATGCTGCACCACATCCTCACCAGCATTTGGTGTTGTCTGTGTTCTAGATTTTGGTCATCCTAATAGGTACATAGTGGTATCTCATTGTTGTTTTAGTTTGCATTTCCTTGATGACATATGATGCGAAGCACTTTTTCATATGCTTATTTGCCATCTATTGTATCTTCTTTGGTGAGGTATCTGTTAAGGTCTTTGGCCTAGTTTTTAAGTCAAGTTGTTTTTTTATGGTTGCATTTTAAGGGTTCTTTGAATATTTTGGATAATAGTTCTTTATCAGATATGTCTTTTGAATTTTTTTTTCTCCTAGTCTGTGGCTTATATTCTGATTCTTTTGACATTGTTTTTCAGAGAAGTTTTTTATTTTAATGAAGTCTGGCTTATCAATTATTTGTTTCATGAATCATGCCTTTGATGTTGTATCTAAAAATTCATCACCATTCCCAAAGTCATCTAGGTTTTCTCCTATGTTAACTTCTAGGAGTTTTATAGTTTTGCACTCTACATTTAGTTCTGTGATCCATTTTGAGTTAATTTTAAAGTTAAAGTATGTGTCTAGATTCATTTTTTACACGTGGGTATCCAATTGTTCCAACAGCATTTGTTGAAGAGATTATCTCTGCTCCATTGTATTGCTTTTGCTTCTTTGTCAAAGATCAATTGATTCTATGAGTGTCTATTTCTGGGCTCTCTATTCTGTTCATTCATCTGAATTTGTCTATTCTTTCACCAATACCACACTGTCTTGATTACTGTAGCTTTAGAGTAAGGCTTAGTCAGCATCAGTCCTTCACTGTAAAATTCTTCCCGTTCAATATTGTATTGGCTCTTCTGAGTCTTTTGTTTCTCCATATTTAGAATTAGTTTGTCCATGTCCACAAAATAACTTGCTGGGATTTTTATTGACATTGCATTGAAATTATTAGACTAAGTTGAGAAAAACTGATATCTTGCATTAATTCTTCATTTACTAAAATGAGGAAGAATATCTTGGTCTGCTTAGGCTGCTAATAACAAAATATCATAGACTGAATGGCTTAAACAACAGACGTTTATATCTCACAGTTCTGGAGGCTGGAAGTCTGAGATCTGAATGCCAGCGTGGCTGGATACTAGTGAGGTCTCTCTTCCTGACTTGGAGACAGCTGCCTTCTTCCTGTATCTTCATATGGTGGAAAGAGAGTGCATGCTCTCTCACTTTTCTTATAAGGACACTAATCCCATCAGGAGGACTCCACCAATATGATCTCAGTTAAATTTAATTACCTCCCAAATGTCCCATCTCCAAATAGCAGTTGAGGGTTAGGGCTTCATCATATGAATTTCAACATTGCATTTTCAGGAACACAACTACCAGGGAGACACAATTCAGTCCAAAGCAAAACACTTCTGGTAAAGTTCCAAATAAAGCAAACTATATTCTTCCCTCAACTTCCTTGGTAGTTGTGTTCTTGAAAATGCAGTGTATGTAAAAAATGCAGAAATACTTGTGACTCCATAAAAAACAGAATTTGGTTCTAGGCTCAGATGACTTTCAGTGAGATGTCACCTTCGTTACTTGAGCCACCACCCTTAATTTCTCTTCCCCAAAATGCCAGTAGCATCAAAAACAACATAAATTTTCAAAACTCACCCCATTAAGAATCACTGGAATAGATGAAAAAAAGAGCATGGTGTCAGCACAGAACAGTAAAGAGAAGGGAGAAGGCAGTAAACTAACACTTACTGAATGCCAGGGCACAGATCAGAAACTTAAAGATTGAATGAGATTTTGTTTTCAGAATCCATTTTTAAAAATTGAATTTGAATGCCAATCCACCAGAATTTTCATCACCTTTTATGGCCTTACATCTACCCTGCTTTACTTATTTGTGTTACCTTCCAGTCTCCTAAAGACATTTAATTTGTTTTTGCTGGTCTATGGTGACTCAGGAGCTGAGCATCCATCCATTTGTTTAATTCCTATAACTGCCCATCCAAGGAGAAGTCCTATGCTCTCCATTTTATAAATGAAGAAACTAAGGCTTAAAGAGATTAAGTAACTCATCCAGTATCACACAGCTTGTAAGTAGAAGAGTCAAGATTTAAACCTTTTAAAAATTTTGAATAAAATGAAAACTGTACTTTTTACACAACACATTCACCTGTGATGTATCACCTGTCTACCTGTGAAGTTACAGCTCTTTGGAATTGATGTTGGAGAAATGCCAACTACGTGAGCTTTGAAAATGGTACCCTGATTTCTGACACTGATATCTGGGATGAGTGATTGGTGGTCCTTGAACAGGTGACATGTGATGACATGTTTGTTTGTTCCAAGGGGGACTCAGAAACATATAACTCACATTGCATTTCTTACCTGCTGAGTTTTTCCACTCCTGTTTAAGCAGCCCAACGGTATCTATAAAGATTTTTCTCCACAATGTGCGGCTGTAAATAAGTGGTTTATCAAGTAAGACCTTCCAACAAAGAATTCGAAAACATGCTGTATCAATGGCCCCTCACTGAGTGTCTGTTTTATGCAGGGATCCTGGTGAGACTAAATCACTTCCCATCAACAGTTGCATTGGCTGAGGGTCTTATTGTTTAACAGGCTTTAGATGAACTTAGGTTTGCAATTCATTTGAACCATCCCAGTCTTCTGACTATATCCTAAGGAATAACTACCTTGGAATTCAATAATGTACTGCAAAACATGATAAACAACCCATTTCCCTGGGTTTTTCTGTAATTATCTTTGGGAGATAAATCTCACGTGTATAAGAAGGCAAGGTTATAGGATGAACGGATGGTATTTATTTATCCTGGCGTTTGGGGCAGTAATAACTATAAAATTCATTTATCAAGCACCTGAGCAGTGTCAGGCTTTACAAGGATACTAGAGTGACCATGTTTGTAATTTGTGTCCCTGGCCGTAGCTGGCTGGACTAGGGTTGGACATCTGACCTAGTTTGACTTTCCTCTGGGGATTTGAAATTGTGACCATAAATGGATAGTCAGCATTCATTCTTGAATTTGAAGAATCTTTTGCAGGTGTGTTTGGAATGGAGAGTGTCTTTCCCACTTGAAGGAAGAAGCATAAAGCAGAGTGAGATCCAGGATCAGAGAGAGGCAGAGGTGGGGGCCTGTAGCCCCAGAGAGAAAAAGAAACTTCTTGAAGCACTGCTTTGTTTCCTGAAAGTGATTTAGTTGTTGGTTTTAATCCCACAGGAGGAGGCCCAAATGCATGTAAAGCTTTTGGAGTTAATTGCAATCACTAATATTTGAAATTAACTATTTTTTTGCTTAAGTGAATCTGCTGTATTCTACTATGTTCAGGCAAACAATTTTCTGATTAAAACCACTAGGTTCTTAAAATACATCATTTTGTTTAATCTCTTCAATGACCCTTTGAGGTAGGTACCCTAATTTCTGTTTTGCATGTGAAGAAACTGAGAGTTAGAGCTATTAACTTCCCCAAGGTCACACAGCTAGCAAATTATAGAGCCGAGAAGTTAAAACCAGGGGGAAGGTATAGCTCAATGGTAGAGTGCCTGCTTAGCATGTACAAGGTCCTGGGTTCAATCCCCAGTAACTCCATTAAAAATAAATAAATAAACCTAACCATCCCCTCCTAAAGAAGAAAATACATAAATAAAAAAATTTTAATGAAGTTAAAACCACAAAATTCCTTGTGTTTACCTTTATTGATGTTAAAATAACCCCTTATTCTTGTGTTTATATTTCCAAAACACATGTGCTGTATTACTTAATCCTTGCATTGATTTAGAGAAATGGGTATTTTACAGATGGATATATGTGGAAAGGTTAAGCAAGCAACTGAATATGAACTTATATATTAATATAAAATTTATATATTATTTGTATATGTGTGTATACACATTTCAATTTTTTAAAATTACTGTCAATATTTCGTACATATAAAGAAATAGGTAAGTAAGGTATGAAGCCAAATGAAGTGAAGATCTGTGCAGACCACTCTTTATATGAAGAGAAATATTACTGACATGATGGAAACCGCCTATGTTCCCTTCCTGATCATAACCTACTTCCCACTGGCCTGGGATAGCCAATGTTCTGATTTAAGTTTATCATCTTCTTGCTTTTCCTTAGAGTTTTCTATCCTTGATGTACCCTCAGCAATGTATTGTTTAGTTTCATTCCTGAATTTTGTATTTGAAAAATGCTGTCTATATGATTTTTCAACTTGCTTCTTTCATCCAATATGTTTCTGAGATTCATCCAAGGTCATGCATGTGAGAGTATTTCATTCATTTTCACTGCTCTCAAGCATTCCATTGGATTAATCAAGCACAGTTTATCCTTCTACCCCCTTGTCAGTGAACATTTAGGTTATTTCCAGTTTTTTGCAACCACATACAATGCTGCTTTGAAGAGTTAGTGTTTGTGCCCTAGGGCACAGGTATGAAGTTTCTCTAGAGTGGATACATAGGAGTAAAATTTGCTGGGTTATAAGATATGTACCTCTTCAACTGTACAATAAACTATTATCCAAAGTGATTATAACATTTATACCTTCATCAGCAGTCTATAAGAGTTCTTATTACTTCACATTCTTACCAACTCTTGGTATTGTTTGGTTTAAAAATTTCTGCCAATTTGGTGACTGTGAAATGGTGTATCAATTTATATCCTTTACCCATTTTTCTATTAGCATGCTTGTCTTAATGACGTATAAGAGCTCTTTTATGTATTCTGGATGTATGTGTTAACAAATTTCTTCTGGTTTGTGGCTTACATTTTTCTTTCTATTGTATCTTAACAAAAGGAAATTCTAAGTCTAATGTAGCCAAATTTGTCAATACATTCCCTTTGGTTTGTGGTTCTTTGTGTTAACACATTCCTCCTCTGTAGACAAAAAGATATTCCCCTATATCATCTAAAACTTTTACAGTTTGCTTTTCACATCTAATTATTTCACATTGCATTTGTTTTTAATATGGTGTAATGTAGGGTCCGATTTTATTCTTTTCATATTATAACTAGGTATCTGGGATTATTCATTACCCTTTCCCTAGTTATCTGACATGTTCTTTAAAGCATGTATCAGGTTTCCATATATTTGTGGTTCTTTCTGAATTTTGAAGATTATTTAATTGGTCAGTTCATCCCCCCCATCTCTCAATATGTAGAAATAAATATGATGAGAGATATGAGAAACTTCGCATTGTCAGTGAAATCTACTAAATCCTCCTACCTGCTTTTTCTTGAGAAGTGTTGAGGCAGAGAGTGGCTCGCTCTTCCCCAAACCCTATTCCCCCTTTCCCTGGGCACGCTGCTGGACTTCAGTTCCCATCTCTTGCCGTTAGATGTTTCTAGATCGAGTGATATGCATCACTGCTGGAATAAAACAGATTAGAAGTAGTTTATCTCCATACTCTCTCCTCATTGGCCATCTAACCCTGGGGACTTTGAATCCAAAGGACCACCTTGAAGATTGCTGTCCGGTGATAATGGCAAGTCCACCCATGTTGGACTCTTACACGAGAAATAAGTCAACCAGTGAAATATTGGATCTAATGTGTTTGTTACAGAAACTAACAATACCCTGATTCTTCTCTGATGGTTGTTTTGTCCTTGATCTTCAGTGCAAAGCTTTTGAATCATCTTTATAGATGCATTCATACACTAAATCTGTTAGGATTTTAATCGAATTTTATTAAACCAGTGGAAAGGACTGATACATTTATGATAATTTGTCTTCCTATCAATGATTACAGTATATTTTTTCATTTATTTAGGTCTTTAATGCCACTCAATAAAGTTCCCTATTTTTTTCATATATATTTTTATTGAAGTATAGTCAGTTTATAATGTTGTGTCAATTTCTGGTGTACAGCACAATGCTTCAGTCATACATGAACATACATATATTCGTTTTCATATTCTTTTTCACTATAAGTTACTATAAGATATTGAATATAGTTGCCTGTGCTATACAGTATGAACTTGTTGTTTATCTATTTTATATATAGTAGTTAGTAAATTCCCTAATTTTATTAAATTTATTCCAAGTTATTTTATACTTTGGTTGCTGTGGCAAATAATCTTTTTTTTTTAAATGATCTTCCTTTTTTTATTTGGTGCTTATGTATAGGTATACAATTTTTACATAGTAAGCATGTGTGCTGTAACTTTACTCTTATTACAAAATTTCTTTTAGTTTTTTTTGGGGGTGTTCTATATAGAAAATCATATCATTTGCAAAGAATGATGATTTTTTTTCTTTCTTTTTGATCCTGTGTTACAATTTTTTCCTTGTCTTACTAAACTGGCTAGGACCTTCAACACAATGTGAGATAGAAACAGTGCGATAGGGCAACTTTGGCTTGGTTCTTATTTTGAAGGGAATGTTTCCACATTTTGAACCTGCAGAATGATGTTTGCTACAGTTTTCTTTGTTTTGGGGTTTGTTTGTTTGTTTGTTTTGTAGCTCTCCTTTATTAGATTAGGATAATTCCTTTTATTTCTAAGTTTCTAAGAATTTTTATTAAAAATACTGTATTTTTATCAAATACTTTTCCTTCATCTTTTGAGATAATCATGCATCATTTCCCTTTTGCTATCTTGGTGAATTTTATTGAGTTAATGTAGATGAACAACATTTTCTAATGTTAAGTCAGTTTTATAGGATACCCAATGTGGTCTTGATGTATTGTATATTTGTAACTTTTTCTGGATTGGTT
Source organism: Camelus ferus (assembly GCF_009834535.1). Taxonomy (NCBI): domain Eukaryota; kingdom Metazoa; phylum Chordata; class Mammalia; order Artiodactyla; family Camelidae; genus Camelus; species Camelus ferus. The sequence goes on from NC_045700.1 coordinate 18,265,497, forward strand.
TGCCGATATTTAATATAGATGTATCGAATCTGTGTTCCTGAAGGAGGCTGGTCTGCCCTTTTCCTTTCTCATACCCTCTCATTCTCTTTTCTCCTTCAGGGACCCTGAGGAGACACCCACATCAGATCTTGTCATTCCATCCTCTGTTTCCTAAGCTCTCTTTCATACTTTCCATCTCCTTGTCTTTCTGGGCATATTCAGTATAATTCTTCCAAGTTTATAATTTTCTATTTGTTACAAATTTAGAATTTTCTGTGTAACTCACCTATTTTTAATTTAAATGCTTACATTTTTTATTTTTAAAAGTTTTATTAGGTTCTTTTCCCAAATCTGTGGAGGTATTTTTAGTTATCTCCTTTGTCCTTGGATTTTTTGGATAACATTTTAATTTCTTTAAACCATTCTATACACAATTTTTCTACATTTTTATGTGGCAATTCTAAGTTATGGTATTGTGGGGATCATATATCTTGTTTGTTTGTTCACTTGTTTGTAATATTGATTCTTACTCATGGCAGCCTATTTCTTTATATGTTTGGTCTTTTGTTTAATTGTGAATTTGTATTTAGCTGAATTTAATCTGGGTTCTTGAGAGGCCAAGTTTGCCCTGCTTTCCTCTGAAGAGGATTTGTGTTGACTTTCAACACAAGCCAACTGGGTACTGACAACTTGGTTCTCTTCAGTTCTTTGATTCACATTTTTCTGGATGTGAAGATAATATAAACTGAATATCGACACCCATGTAGGAGACACCCATGGCAGGCCCATGGTCACCTGTACACAGCAAAGACAGTGTGGTTTTTATTATTATTTCTGACAGCTGTGGCAGAGATAGGCAGATTTTCTTGTCACCTCCCTTTGCTGCAGGCAGAGTTTTTTTTTTTTTTTTTTTTTTTTTTTTCCTAGCTTCCTCTTTACTTACAAGGCTCTAGCTCTGTGTGTGTGTGTTGGTAAGGAGAGCATCTCAGGTCCTTAGATTAAGCTTTGTTCAGGACTTGGGCGATCCTAGTCTCCAATTTCCTGCATGACCAGCCATTAATCCCAAACTGCTGAATTCTTGGTAAAGGCATTTGTTTGGTTGTTTGCTACCCTCCTTTTATTCACCCCCACTTTGTTGTTGTTGTTTGTATTTGTTTTTGCCCTTGGGGATTTCTATTTTTGTGAGCTCAGCAATGTTTTTAATTTGTTGTAATTTATCCAATGTCCAGCTCTTTTGGAATGGGCCATTTATTTTGGTCAAAGTATCTAGTCCCCCTCCTTCCCAAAAACAGAAGTTCCATAACACCCTTTTCTTTTCTCTTAACTCGGCCCACCAGTTAGCATGTAGATGAAATCCAGTTGTCTTTCCTGGGTCAGAAGATCAGTTTGGGAGTTAATTCAGAGGAGCCTAAAATTTAGGAGCCATAGGTCCAGGTCTGGTTGATGAAAGTCCAAACTGGAAGACAGTGAGACTCAGAGTCCACGTGGGCCCTGAGCAGATGCATGAAGCAGGTGGTGTTTCAGTACCTGCTGGAAGGCAGCTAGAAGGCTGCTGGAAGGCAGCTAGAAGCTTTTTCCTCCCCTGGAGGCTTTTACAGAGGTCTCTGAGGTTGGTCTAGCTGCTTTTTGGTTGGCTTTGCTTATATGGGCTTATTAACCCACTCATCTAACCCTTAGTGGCCAATTTTCCCTAAAAAAGAGCAACAAATCTTAGTGATGGCCTGTTTGTGTAATATGACCCAGAACTCCCCAAATATTCAAGTGGTGTAGAACTAAAATCAAACAGGTGGCCTAAAATAAGTTGATCAGTTTCCAATTTCTCTTTCATTTTGAAGTTTATTTTTAAAAATCACAACATGTACCTCTGGTAATTATGAACAGGAAGCTGATTGTGTTTATCCAGCCTTCTGAGCTGGGAGAAGATAGATACAGAAGTGGGGAGCAGAGGAGGCTGGTCTTGACTTTTTTCCATTAAATAGGTTTTCTGGACAAAAGAAGCATAATTTTAGAAGACTTTTCAAGGCTGAGTTCATTCTTTTTTCTTCTTCTTTGAAATATACTTTGTTACTTGGTGAGATTTTCCTTTATCATTTTTCTACCTCATGAAAAATAAGCCAGTAGTACCTTCCTGTCTACTCAATTCCCTTGAAAATCCAGTTCTGGGATCCAATAACAGTCCAGCCAATTCTAGGAAAACCCTGTGTCGTAGAAATTGAGTCCGTGGCTAACAAGAATAAGAGGCAATTCATTAGAAATATAGCATGCATTTGGTAATTTTACTAAGGAAAGATTCACTATCCAGAAGACTGGCTGAATTATAGATAGTAAGAAAACTTTAAAAACAACTGAATCAAGGGATTCAGAGTATACAATATTAAATCCTGGATCGGTGGAAGCAATTTTCACTATATTTATTAAACTCAAGTCTGTTTGAAAAGAGGAGATAGTGATGAATATGGATTTGCTTTTGCTGCCAGTTTCAGTCATAAAATCTTTTTAGTACCTGGTAAAGGTGATAATAAAAATAATGCTACCTAGGAGAAAATGTGAGTGTGTGTGCAGGTGCCCCCCAGTTACCTTTGGGGGTGTGTGTGTGTTTGAATAAAATCATACATACATACATATGTATATATGATTTAGTCCCCGTCACAGGGTCATCTTGTAGGCTCTGCTATTGCATACAAATCTCACATTCATCTGTCACCAAGAAGATAATGGTAAACCACTTATTCTCTGCTTACATAGCACTGCTCTGTGATTATGTGCTCCAAGTGATGTACAATGCACATATCTTTAGCAATGATGCAACAGCTGAAGAAAATGGTCAAAATAAAGCTTTCAGTGCAGTGAACATAGCCCACCCGCACAAAGGACTGATATAATCTAAGGAGATCTGGAGCTATTCCTGTTGAGAAAAGTGACTCAGACCTACTCCAGGGGTTTATCACTAAAGAATCGCCTGACCTGTTATGACTTCTGTGTTAACTGAATCCCAAGTCCTCACCCCTTCTCCTTTTCCAGCACTCTCTTAGTTTAGCCTGATCCAAGGGGTGAGCAGTGTGGACATAGCAACAACAAGTTCTTGAATGCATTTTAGAAACAACTCAGGAAACCTAATTTCGTGGATGACCTCTCCCCGCATCCCCACAGTAGCCCCAGAACAATCCAATCAGGCATCTACGCGTTCTGTATGTTCAAAGATGAGGCAACCTGAGGATGTAATTCAGCCATGTGCTGAACTTTCTGTCTTTCTGCAGCTCACTGAACATATTGCAGTATTTCAAACCCCTCTGCCTTTGTACACAATGTCACTCTTCCAAGAATGCCCTCTCACCTTTTCATGTAGAAAACGACTCATGCTTCAGAGTCCATCCTCCCTGTAAAGCCTTCCCAGGTATCTCTGACAGATAATTAGTTCCTCTCTCAAATTCTACCTTATTTCTCTCTTAGTGAAAACATCATGCTAAATTTAAATGATTAATTAATAGTTATTAATAAATAGCTTGTCTTATCCATTAGACTATGAGCTTCTGGGTGGCAGGGACTGCCTTCTATACACCTTTATAGCCCCCTTGTCTCTATCACAGGATGTGTTTGCTCACAGGTTCTTGAGTAGAATTGAACCCCATTGCAACAGGAGAATTTCCTGTGCCTCTTGGATAGTCTGATGTGTGTTTACCAGTTATGGAATGGGCTGCCCCAGTCCTCAGACCTCTGCTCTGTCCATCTAGACCCCAGTCCATAACACAAATTGGAGGCAGCCCACAGTAGAGGATATATTCTTCCTTCTGATTTTCTCTGGCCTCTCGAGGAAGTGGTTCATTAATCTCACTTCGAAGCTGTGAACTATGTAGGTAGACATTATTCATGGTCTTAGGTTGAAGGTAGAGGCCATTTCCATTAATTAGGTTGCCCACAATTCAAGTCCATGGCTTTCCAGGGGCACTTTTACCCCAGAAGGGCCATGGATAATGATTTCCGAGTAAGATCCAAATTCTAGATTATTTTCAAACAAGGTGAAATTTTCCTAGAGCTAACAATTAAATAGATTTATCTTTCCTTTCCCCCAGACACTTCTGCCTAAAATTCACTGTGGTTAAGCTGCTGTTTAATCAGACTCAAGATTTAGAAGCATTTTGGTGTATTACTGATACTGACTTTTAAAGAGCAATTTCCCACCAATAACAGGAATCCCCCAAAGGGAATATCCTCTGGATTCACAGCCTGTCAGATCCCTATCCCTAGAGACTCAGTGGTTGTTTTTCTGCTTCAAAAGATGGTTGGGAGAGGTACATAGTATCTGACTAAAATGATCTTTAATTAAAAGCAGGCAATTCATTGTAATCATTCACCAATTATTTTTAGAGTGTTTTGTAGTTTCACTTGTTTAGTTTTTCCAGGGGATTTTCAAATGTTTTATTAAATTTCAAAGGGAAATCAGCTATGATGATGGTGATATGGTAGGTTAAGAAGGCAGAACCTTTCTCTTTTTAAATACTGTTGGCTTCCTTCCTTCTTCCATCCCTCCCATCCGTCCTTTCTTCCTCCCTTCTTTAAATAAGGGCCTTGGACTCCAAGAGAAATAATGCCTGTCAAGTGTTCTCAATTAGTTCAGAGTGGGGGAAGAGGGAGGAAGAGGCCAAAGGAAAGGGAAACCAGGGATGAGGTTGAGGGAGGGCTTGAAGAATGGATTGGGTGCCTCACCACATTTAGGCCATGGGGAGAAGTGGTCAGGGAAGACTTTCTAGAGCCCTGACTTTACTACCCCATCTTCTACCTTCAAAAACACACACATTTCAGAGGTGGTGGATCAGGCTCCACCAAGAGGAAAGTGCGTGCTCCAAGCAGGAGAAAAAGTACATGCAAATGCAGGGAGGCCTAGGAAGAAATAAGGGTATCTTTGTCTTGGGAGTGAGAGATTGACTTATGCTATAAAATCAGTACATTCTAAAGTATATCCTGAAAGTTAACTTAGGAATGGAGAGGGCAGACATTACAAACAGTAATTGAAGCCAGAGATTGGGGAAGAAGATTCTTGGGCCCACATAGTGATTCTGGGGACAGGAGAGAGCAGGAATGCAGACTGAATCGGGAGAACAAGAGAGCCATGTTTAATGTGAGCGCTGAGTAACAGCCCAGTGCAGCAGCAAGAATGGGACTATGGGATGTGAGTCCATATCAGGGATCAGTAAGCCAGGTGTCCTGTCTCTGGATTCCAATCCCTGGTCCAGTGTTATACACATATGTCAGTAGGAAGGTGAGGTGATGATAATGGTGGCGATGCTTTCAGTTGCTATGAGAAGGTGTGTCTCTTGGGCCTGTGGGTGGGGCGAGGAGGTTTAGCTCACAGATGAGAGTGAATGACGTAGGAGGCTTGGCCACCAGATAGTCTCTGAAGGGAGCCCATTTCAAGGATTTAATGATACTATGTAACATTTTTCTCCCAAAGTCAAAGCGATTTGTTATTCTCTGCTAGATTAAACAACTTCTTGAAATAATCAAGCTGTGGAGCAATACTGGAAGAATCTGAGGACAGGCATACCTCTCTCTGACAGGAAACTGCCCTTGTGATGTTTTGAGGGGCCATTAGTGGGCTTGATTGATTTTTTAATTGAAGTAGAGTTGATTTATAAGGTTGTGTTAGTTTCTGGTGTACAATATACTGATTCAGTTACACACATATGTATATATGTATTCTTTTTCATATTCTTTTTCACTATAGGTTATTATGAGTTACTGAATATAGTTCCCTGTGCTATACAGTAGGACCTTGTTGTTTATCTGTTCTGTATATAGTAGTTTATATCTGCTAATCTCAAAGTCCCCAAGTCCCCTTTGGTAATCGTAAATTTGTTTTCTGTGTCTGCGAGTCTCTGTTTTGTAATTAAGTTCATATGTGTCATTTTTTTAGGTTCAACAAAGAATTGATATTATATTATATTTGTTTTTCTCTGCCTGATTTACTTCACTTAATATGATAATCTCTAAGTCCGACCGTGTTGAAAATGGCATCATTTCATTCTTTTTTATGGCTTGAAAAAAAGTTGTTTTGCAGTGATCGTATACTAGCAGGAATCATTAAAACATTAAGATGAATGAATTTAATTGGTTATAAATAAGTGAAATTGAAACAAGTAAAAGTGCTAAGAGACAGATTAACTCCCCAAACCTTCATAGGGCAAAAGGATCTCGTTTGCCCTAATTGGGGTGGAGTAGCAACTGGAGTCAATTCATAAAAGTGAAAAATTTCTTGTTTCTAAAGAATATCAATTGTCACTTGCTCCTAAGCCAGATGGAGGTCTAGGTCATGTCACCTGAAGCCTAGAGACTTTCTGGAGAAGTTACTGTCATCAGGCTCACATCAACCGGAGGACAGCCTTTTCAACCTGTCTGTCTCACCCTCCACCCTAACTCATTCAGAAGATACTGGCATTCCTGGCAGTGAACATTATTTTATAATGACCTGGGGGCTCCAAAGGAGGAGAAATGACTTGGTGGTGAAGGCATGCTAACCAAATAGACTGTGCTATGTTATGTTGTGCTCATTGTAATGTAATTTATAGTGTACCTTCCATGTCCATGTGAGACCTCAAAGCAGATTATATCCTAAATATTTAGAAAGCACTGTATCAGAATCTATACAAATATTGAGTTGAGGGCAGTTAATTCTTGCCTACAGGGAACTTATACTCTGGCTGGAGAGATAAACAGTAAACTACTTATGAAAGTTAAACACTTTGTGTTCATTACTATTTATCAAGACAAAGTGGAAGCTCAAAATAGTTGTTTAAAACACTGGTAGAAGAGATGGATTTCTTACGAATTCTATCAGGGTCACAACCTGGCAGACCAGAGCTGTAGTTATTGGTCTGACATAGTATTTTTTTCCCCCTCTTTCCTTGCTTTAATTAAACTAGGATGCCTTTATGGGAGATGAGTTCTCTCCAGTTTTCCCAGTTACCCATTTATGCTGCCTGGCTCCGGGAGGATCTGAGTTGCATCTGTAGGTAAATGCCTCACTCAGAGAAGAAAAAGAACACTTAGAGAGAGAGCAAAGGAAGATACTAAGGCAAATATGGGCCTTACAGAATGAGTAAGATTTGGATGGATGAAAAAACACTGAGCCATAAATCCTCCTCCTCTAACTGCTGAGTTTCACATCCATTGAAATATACACACAGGTATAGATAGGGACTCAATGTAAACAGTAACTTTATTACATATGTATTAGTCAGGATAGATTGGGTTATTCTGTGATAAGAAACATCTCCAAGGTCTTGGTGGCTTGATACAACAAAAACATTCATTTCTCATTTCTGCTACAGTTCCAATACAGGTCACTTCTGCAACATGCCCATTGTAGTGATGCAGGACCCAGACTGATGGGATATAGGTCTTTGAGCCTGGATATGTGGGCTCTAGGGAAATAATTTTCCAGATCTTCAGCCTCTGATTTGGCTGACTAGTTTGACAGTGAAGGCCACTCTTCCTGTTAGGTTATATGGCAGACATTTTTTGTGAATGAAATGAGCAAAATCTGCAGCATCAAGGTTTTAATGAAAATATATTTAAAACACACATACAATATACAGTCTGGAAATTACATACTTCTAAACTATTAAACATATGATAAACATTTTATATGTAAACTTTAAAGTTGATGAGAAGATACAGAAGCTTTTTAAACAAGTCCTTTAGTTCCATCCATGTTGCTGCAAATGGCATTATTTTATTCTTTTTCGTGGTTGAGTAATATTCCATTATATATATACACACCACATTTTCTTTATCAAGTCATCTGTCAGTGGACATTTAGGTAGAGATTATCAAATTAAATAAGTCAGATAGAGAAAGGCAAATATCATATGATATGACTTTTATATGTGGAATGTAAAAAAAAATGATACAAATCTTATTTGCAAACCCAAAATATACTCATGGGCATAGAAAAAAAACTATAGTTACCAAAGGGGAAAGGGCTAGGAAGGGATCATTTAGGAGCTTGGGATTAACAGATATGCATTACTATATATAAAGTAGATAAACAACAAGAACCTACTGTATAGCACAGAGAACTATATTCAGTTTCTTGTAAATAACATATAATGGAAAAGATCTGAATATATGTATATATGCATATGTATAATTAAATTGTTTTGTTATACAGCTGAAACTAACATTGTAAATCAACTACATTTCAATTTAAAAAAATTTTTTTAAAGTCCTTTAGGGAGGGTACTAGCCAAAAAAACCAAATTATGTTTAAAGACCACTATCTAATGGCCTCTTGGCATGGTGACAGGGCTGGCGCTCCTGTAGGTTGAGGAGGCTGCTTTCTAGGTAGTGGTTTTGCAAGCAGCCTTAGGGAAGGCAAATTGTGAGGAGGGCCCAGAGAGAGTGTGAGATATGGGTGGTCGGGGAGAAGATGAGAGCAGAGAGGCACTTGTCACCACATGTCCCAGCAGCTCTGCTGGGATGGTGGTGCTGGACCAGTGAGGCTGAGGGTCCAGGCCTATGCTCTGAAACCCAGAGCTTCCTTCCCTTTAGGGGTTGACATTGGACCCCAGCTGTCTCACCAAGGTCTGTGCTGTCACAGACAAGGCCAGCAAAGGTGACAAGTCTGTGTCTTAACCAAAAGCCATCATCATTTGTATAAAAAGAGCTCAAAGCTAACGTTCGGAAGCCATATGATCAGGGATGTGTATCTGCGGGAGGGTAGAAGAACTTAATAACAGATCTGTGGAAAGCACTTTGTAAACTCTTATTGAAGACAAAGATGGGAAGCCAGGTGTCCCCTCAGCACACAGGTCATCCTGCCCCAATCCCTTGGAGTTTTCCAGAGAGCCACACTAACCCCATGTTCCCTTTGAGAACTCCCAGAGAGGGTGTCCCCAGGGTGAAGTCAGCAGTTCTAAGTGAAGACCATCTCTGAAGTGTGGTCCAGGCCCAGAGGTGCCTGCATGGGGAGAGGCTTTTATTTTTCTCATTTCTGGGGGTGGGGGATGGGGTAATATTTAGGTGTCTTGAGTGTAAAAAAATAATGAAGAAGATCACTGGCAGGGAATTTTTTTCTTGTCTTTTTATTTTCACAAACAAAAAGTAATTTGAACATGTTAAGGCACATCGATACCAACTTCTACTATGAGGTAGAACTGTGAGAATGGAGCAGGACCAGGGGAAGAGGTGCGGAATCTGAATGAGTCAGAGTGAAGGGGAGAGGCTGCGTTCAGCGTGTTCGTTTTGTGTGGAGTTTCTGATTCACTGTCTTACTGCCCCGCTGCCCACAGGCCCCAGGTCTGCAGCCCCACCCTCAGCCTCTGCTCCAGGGTTGGCAGAGCTAGTCCAATGGCAGAGGACAGAGCAGGGTTAGAAACAGGCTTGAGTCAGCCAACCCATGGCTCAGACCTCAGCTCCAATGTCACTGGAGACTTCGCCTCTTAACAGTAATTAATAATAATAACAATAACATATTCTCACAAATTTGTGGAGTGCTTAATATGGGCTTAGCCTGAGACTAAGCTTTTTATAACTCATTTAATTTTCCAAGCAGCCTTGCAAAATCAATTCTCTTATGAGGAAAGTGAGGTTTAAGTCACACACCAGGGTCCTATAGGGTGGTATATCAGATTCCAAAGCCACACTCTTTACCTTAATTTACTTCACTGTAAATTTGCTGCTTTAATTTACTTCACTGTACAGTGGGAGCAGCGTTGAGTATCTCTGTAGTAGAGTTGTGTGGATTCAAGGAGCCCGTGCATGTGAAGCAGAGGGCATAGTGACCATTTTATTAACAATAAGTATTGGTGCCTGAAAATGCCCGTCACTAGTGCTGATTGCCTGCTTCCTGCACCCCAGCCATTGTTCTGTGCTCTCTTTGTGTATTCACCCATTTAATAACTACCCTCCTAGCAGCCCCATGAAGTAGGCATCACTGTTATCCGCACTTGACAAATGATGAGCTCGGGGCTTGGAATGGTTAAATAACTTGTCCGAGGTCCCAAGGCTAATCAGTGATGGGGCTGAGATTTGCATTCATGCCATCTGGCTCAAAAGCCCAAGCTCTGATTAAGCAACACTGTCTTTATTATCATCACAGTAATAGGATGTATTAGTCAAGATTCTCCAGAGAAACAGAACCAATAATAAAACCAAAACACACACACACACACACACACACACACACACACACACACACACACACACACACACACACACACTACACACACATGTAAGTCCCTTTATAAAGAGATTTATTATAAGGAACTTGTTCATGCAGTTATGGAAGGGGGCAAATCCCAAGATCTACAGGGTGAATTGGCAAGCTGGAGACCAAGGAGTGCCGATGGTTTAGTTTCCGTCTGAATCCAAAGGTCTAAGACTGAGGAAAGCTGCTGGTGTAGTTTCTGGTCTGAAAGCTGGCAGGCTTGAGACCCCAGAAGAGTCAATGTTTCAGTTTGAGTCCAAAGTCAGGAAAAAAGCCAATATCCCAGTTTCAAGACAGGCAGGAAAGAGTTCTCTCTTCCTTGGGGAAGAGTCAATCTTTTGGTTCAATTCAGACCTTCAGCTGATTGGGTAAGGCTCACCCAAGTTAGGGAGAGCAAGCTGCTTTACTCGGTCTCCAAATTTAAATGTTAATTTCCTCCAAAAACACCACAAAAGAAACCCCCATAATAATGCTTGATCAAATATCTTGGCATTCTGTAGCTTAGTCAAGTTGCCATATAAAATTAACCATCACAAGTCCACCCTTTTCAACCTGGTCCCCATAAGCATCTCCTTAAACTGTGCTTAATCTCCAAATGAAGGCAGTAATGAGGTCAGAATTCCTAAGTGTATTTTCTGATTAATTCCCTTTTTCCTTAAGAAAGCTGTATGGACTTCTTGTGACATAGCTTTACTGATTATATAATAGAACTATTTGTGAAGACGCTTGTTTGCCCTACAATTCTGCCTGCTCCTCTATAGCAAGTTGGGCCTTCCTTATCTTTGATTCCAACCACTTAGCACAATAAATCCTTGTAAACAGAAAATGAAGCCTGCTTATATGTTAGACACCACCCCAATGCTAGAGTAAGATAGTATTTTTTTTCTTATGAATATAAAAATGGAATGGACATGACACCAAATAAGCAAGCAGTGAGACTGTACCTGAGGGGCAGGAATGAAGCCATGGTGAGTGTTTCCTGGGACAAAGAAGCCCCTTTACCCCCCTGACGTTGGGATGGAATATGTTATGGAGTGAAGTATGGCATACAAGGTAGCTTCCAGAGAAGGTAACACTTGAGATTGGACTTGAAAGATGGAAAAAGTTTTCCAGGTAGAAAAGACCTAAAGTCTATGCAAAGATACCAGCATGCAGAAGGAAATATCCAGAAAAGTCTCTGGAGGAGCGATGGGGAGGGGCTTTGTCTAAATGCTAAAGAATGGGTACTTTCTCACTCCTGGGGACCTGCTGAAGGATTTTGCACAGGACAAAGGTGTGATCTGATTTGATTTTAGAAAGATCTCTCTTGCTGTATGGGGAATGATGGATTGACTGGATGGGGTGAGACTGGAGATGAGGGATCACTTAGGGGACCATTACCGTCAAACAGGGCAGTGATGGTAACAACCTAACCTCCGCCCATCTTGAGGCTGACTCCGGAGGAGGTTTGGATGAGCACGATGAGAGCGGGCCCTTCCCCTCTGCCTCCTGGTGCAGCTCCTGCGTGGCAGCTCCATCTGTGAGAGGGAAGGATGCCTTAGTGTTGCAGATGCACCCTGGGCCTGGCTGCTCCACTCCTCCAGCAGGCATTTGATAAAGAAACAAAGGAAAGCTGCAGGAGCAGAGACTGAACAAACAGACCAGTGACTGCCAGGTGCCGCCTCCCTGTCTTCTGGAGAGAAGATGGATGAAGGAGCCACTATCAGTCGCACTCAGGGAAGGAGGAGGGGTGATGTTATAAACATGTAAGGGTTCTAGTTTGGGGGCCATTATCTCAGTAAACTCTTACCTGAAGGATACAAGTTGCCAGGAAAAACTTAAGGAGGATTGACTTCAGGTGAAATGAGGCTTTGTTCTGGTCACGTTATTTTTGTGGCTGTTTGAGCAGGAATAAACTAGTGGAGTACAATAGAAACAGGCGAAGTTGGCCGGAGCTTGTAGTCTAAAGAATACTTGTCTTAAAATGACTTGTTCCAGGCCACGGGAAGATTCTTACTGTGTTGTCTAGCTACCAGAAAGTCCCTTTGGTTGAGTAGATGTGGTGAAAGTTTTTCTGGAGAGCAGTAAGGCATTTTCCTGTGACTCTTGGGCGTGTACAGATGCTCCCCTTCACTTCAACCATACTTTCCACTGGTGTTATTGTAGACTTTGTAATCGCCAATAACTGCATCACCTCCAAAATCTCTATTGTAAGATTGAGATTGTAAGATCACCCTCTGATCACTAACCCTACCTTTCCATCTCACTCTTTAGCATCTCAAGTACAATTCTTGAGCCACAGTAGGGCCTTCAGTCTATTGTCCTTACTATTTTCTCACTATCCATCTTCCTGCATGTCATGTATTTACCCTAGATACCTCCCTGGAGTCAGCTAAATTGTGATGTTAGGGACCTCATGCTCCAGACTGCTGAGTCTGCCCAAGACTTCCATCACCAACTTGGGGATTTTTTTCTTAGAAATGCTATAACAAAATACCACAGACTGAGTGGCTTAAATAACATATATGTGTTGTGTTATAGTTCTGGAGGCTAGAAGTCCTAGATCAAGATGTTGGGATGGTTGATTCTTTGTAAGGGTTGTGAGGAAGAATCTGTTCCATGCCTCTACCCTAGGCTCTAGTGGTTTGCTGGCAATCTTTGACTTTCTTGGCTGGGAGAAGCATTGCTCCAATCTCTGCCTCCATCTTCACATGATGTTCTACTTCTGTGTGTGTCTGAGTTCTAATATCCCTTTGTTATGAAGACACCAGTCATACTCGATTATGGGCTCACCCTCCTCCAGTATGTCTTTATCTTAACTTCACTAATTACATCCTCAATGACCCCCATTTCCAAATAAGGTCACATGCTGAGGTCCTGAGAGTTAAGACTTCAACATATCCATTTCAGGGGACACAATTTAACCCACAACAGAGGGATTTCCAAAGTCATCTTCATGATAATTTGCTGGAAAGACTCACAGAACTCACTGAAAGGTATTATGCTGATGATTATGTTTATTATGAGGAAAGGATGATTAAAATCAGCTGGAGGAAGAGACTCATAGGGCAGAGCCTGGTAGGCTTCCAAACACAGAGCTGCCATCATTCTCAGGGCGAGTTGCCCTCCCAGCATTGCTATGTGACAGTACTCACGGAGTACTGCCAACTCAGGAAGCCCATCCAAGCTTTTTATTGAGTTTTTATTGAGCGTGATTATGTAGGAGCGATTGATTGATTGGCTGTCTAGGTCGTTAAACTCTGCCTCAAGGTTGACTGATACCACATGACCCAAGTCCTTGCTTTCTAAACACACAGTGGATTTTTCTGTAGTGGCCAGTCTCCTGTCTGATACTATCAAAGGTGACCAGCCCCACCCTGAGCTATCTTCTCTCCGTAAACTGTCAGGTGTGGTCTGAGGGGCCCACCATGAATAACAAAAGACACGCCTGTCACCGAGGAAATTCCAGGTATTTGGAGGTTACCTCCCAGATGTCAGAACAAAGGCCAAACCTCTCTTTCCATGAGGCCACATTGCTTATTCCACAGCATCCATCCTTCTTAGCCTGCTGCCCCCCAATAAACTCATCTGATTAAACCCTGGTCTAGTGAAATCCAAACCCTCCTCCTCTCTGCCTGTGCCCGAGCAGCTGAGCAGTGCTGAAGAAAATCTCCAAACTGGGTAGGCGGGTCTCACTTCCTGGACACACATCTCACATGGGCACCGCCTTCCAGACACTCCGCTACACTTCCCTGCTCCAGCCCTTTTTCTTACTGTATGGTTTTTATACTTTTCTCCACATACACCTCCTGCCCTATTTCTGCAAGCCTCTCTCTGAGATGATAAATATCTTATTCTTCATTGAAAACAATGGTTGCAGTAAGAGTAACTTCATATTTCTTTGCCCAAATCTTTCAGCCTGTAAGATTCTTGACTCCACATGGTCTGTCCACCCACCCTCCTGACACAACAAACTCATCCAGTTCCATAGCGTTAAGTAGTATCTTTACCTCAGTGATTCTCTTCTAAGTGCCCAGTTCTCATATTCAACTCTCTACTGGGACATCAGCTCTTAGAAGTGCCTCTTCACATCTACTATGGCCAGCCCTGAAACTACTTCTCTTCTAGATTTCCCATCTGAGGAAATCTCACATCCTTCAGGGCTCAGACTCAAACTAAGGAGTTATCTTTGATTCCTTCAAACCCCACATTCCATCTATAAGCAAGGTTTAGCAGTGATACCTTCAGAACATCCTCTGAGTCTGACCACGTCTCACCATCTCCACTGCCAAAGCCTCAATGCAGCGCTTCACCTGGAACCAGTGCAAACACTTCTTAAGCAGTTCTCTTGCTTCCATTATTTACCCCTTAGTCTCTACACGGCAGCTAGATGGAAACCATATATAGTCAGCACCCTATTGTCAATTAGAATCAAATCCATCCTCTTTTCATGACCTGTGCACACACCGAGATTACTTCAGTCTTGGCACCTGTGGCACACACTGGCTAGTTGTTGACTAAACCATTTCCTTTTTATTCCTGGACACACACATACTTCCTTGCCTCCTTACAGGTGGGTGTCTGAATTGTAGACAATAAAGTGTGGGTGGAAATGGTCCTTTCTGGTTCTGGTCTGTAAAGCTGTGTACATGCAAACTTGTCTTCTCTTTCTTAACTACGACTTGAATGCAAAGGAGGCTGAGGTGAATGAATCAGATGGTGAATCCACATTTGGGAAGGAGTCTGTGCCTCAGGGACGTAGTGGAACGATCAGCATTTTCCCTCTCCCTTGAGGCCTACATTGGGCTGTGCTCTAGTCTAGGTGAGAAATAGACTTTGATTGTGTTACACCATTGAGATTCGGGGGCTGTTTGTTCCAGTTATTACCGTAACACGACCAATACAAATCTCTTGCACTTTCTCTTCCTCTTTTTTTAAAAATTCTCTTTCCCACAGTCTTGGTGTGACTTCCTCTCAAGGTTTTGGGCTCAACCAAATGTCACCTCCTCTTCAAAAGAATGTCCTCTGACCCCTCTGTCTAAAATAGTTCCCCCACTGTCCTTTTATATCCAGTTGTCCCACCTGGGTTCTTCACTACACTAACCATTACCTGAGATTATACATATGAATACGAACATAAACGTATTGTCTGTCGTACCTATGTTCATATGTGTGTCTTCCCAGTAGAGTGTAAATTCTGTCAGGGTATAAATCTTGCTAATCTTTTCCATCCTGATAGTCTCTGCTCCTGGAACACTATCTGGCATATGGTTAAGCATTCAACCATTACCTTTTTTTTTTAAAATGAATTAAGGCATTTCAAAAGACCCTAAGTAGATTTTAGAATGATAGTACAAATTCCCAATATGATGTTACACTTCTGTCAGAAAGAAAGACTTGCTTTCAATGTTTTGCCTTACAACTAAGAAGGGACTGAAATGGAGTCTAGGCTGCGGGGCGCTGTGGGTCAGCGCCTGGGTGGGGCAGAGGCACCGCAGTACCACGAGGCATCGGTATATAAGAGATTATGGCATCTGAAACCCACACTTTTTAGAAAGAAAGAAAAGGAACTTTTGTGATAATATTGAGGATCATTCCATTGATCTTCCTAGAAAAAAGGCTCTCTAATTTCACTAACAAGAACCCGAAAGAGTTTAAGAAATCTCCAAGACAGTTGGCTGCTTACATAAATAGAACAGTTGGACAAGCTGTGAAAAGCCCAGATAAACTACGTAAGATGATCTATCGCATAAAGAAAGTTCATCGTCCCTTTCCAAATCCTTATTACAGAAGAAACCAGTCTTTAGAAGTGGGGGCTGTGACATGGCAAATAAAGAAAATGGACTGGCTTGTGCAGGCCGCCTCCCTGAGAAATTATGCCACAATATTCATATTTGGTTCATTCCAGTGATTCTGGTTGTTCACAGACAGAAAGCGCATCATCAAAATAGAGTAGGTTTTGTTTTTTCCTCTGAGGTTTCTCAGGACCAGGAAACAATGACACACGTTTTGTTCAGCAGGAATTTGAGACTGAATGTAGCTTTAACTTCCTGGAGAAAGAGAAGTGTAAGTGAACTTGTAGCTTCTTTGGTGAGGATAGAAGACCTGGGACTTGGGGTAGTTCGCCTTCCTGTGCCAACCAATAGTTTACAGGAAGAAAGGCAATACATCTCACTCAGCTGCTGTGTAGACTTGTTGCCTCTGGTAAAGTCACTACTTAAAAGCAATTTTGAAGAATATATAACAGTTGGTTTAAACTGGCTTCAAGCAGTTATAAAAAAGATGGTAGTCAGAACTATCATCCAAAACAGGAATTATAAATGATGGAAATACTTGAATTTTAAAACAACAAAGAAGTTGATTGTGGGAACAGGAAAACCATCTTACTTTGGTTCCAGGATATAAGGTAATATAGCCAAGGATGTAAATGCTTATTTATTACAGTTGCATTGAAAGACTTCATCTACTAAATAGCATTTGGTAATTCAGAACATCCCTGGACTAATATGATTTCCCCAAAAGTGTCTCATCAAAGAGCTATGAACTGTAGAAGAAATCAAAGCCACTTTTTTCCCTTTAAAAAAGCCACATAATGAAACCACTAACAAAATGCTAACAATCTACATCACACTGAAGTGGAAAAGAGCAACTTCAACTTCAATGAGGTAGAAGTATACTATGAAGATTATTTGCCTTTGCTGCATTTGGGATTTATATGGTTATTTGGTAACATTATTTAAGAACTGTTGGATCTTAATACAATCCGGCATAAGACTATAATTTATACTATGTGAAAAAATAAGACAGGACTTATTACTAGGAATCACAAAGACCAATCATTATTTTTTTAAGATGTATATATCTATCAAAATTCATCAAATAGTACATCTGAAATATGTGTAGTTTACTGTACAGCAAATAACATACCACAGTAAAGGTGTTAAAAAACAAACAAACAAAAAGACCCAAACAAAAAAACAAATAAATAAAAAAGCTTTTGACTTCAATAAATGGGGAGGGGGGGAGAGCAAATGAGGAAACTCCATCTTGTCTATCCGAGTACAAACTACTCATTGCTTCTCCCAGACCACAGTATTTGGCTTCAAATGTGGCTCTACTGTCCCCCTCCAAATGTTAATTTCCCCTGCCCCCCCCCCAATTTTACTCCATCCAACATCCAGAGTGACCTTTCCAGAGCCCAGTAGTGGTCACAACAGTCAGTGGCTTCTTGTTGTCCAAAGCTCTTTTGGGTCCATCCAGGTTTACCTCTCCAACTTCATGGCTTCTCTGCTTCACCAGGGCACTGTGCTCTGGAGACCTTTGTTTGTGTGATTACGTGGTTAACAACATTTCTTCTCACTAGAATCCATGAGGTTAGGGATCATGTTCATTTATGTTTACCATTTTATCTTCATTGCCAGTCACTGTGCCTGGCAAATAACAGATGTTCAGTAAGTATTTGAATGAATTGATGAAAGAATGAATGGGATTCAGGTCATATCTCACTGATGTTAAAGAAAAGGTTAAGGCTCACAGAAACAGTCAGAGCAAGTCAATGATCTTTATTGTATAAATGGAATGGTGAGAAATATCTGTCATCGCATCAGCTGTGGCCAGTCTGTAGGGGAGGGAGGCAGTAACCTAGGTAGTCAGGTCCTTGCTGTGAAGGTGGTCGCCCTCTTGCTGGCAAATTCCTTGGAATCATCAGTGCCCATAGGCAGTGTGATCGTCTCAGGGCCAAGGAGAAGTACTCACAGAAGATTCCTGGAATCCTTAATATTCAAACCTAATCACCTGCATCACAGCCTCTGGTCACCATGGTGCAGACCCATGGAGTGATCTGGACAGATTAATTAAAAAAAAATCTTGTGTGTCACCTTCTCAGGTCACAGCCTCCTAGTTGTCTGATTCACACCATTACGTTTATGTTCCATAGAACCAGTGGGAAAAACAGAATGAGAAATTCTTGCACCGGCTGTTTTGCAGTAGACGTCAGCTGACATCCATGACAGACAGCAGGTTGAAGATGCGCGTGTATTGGAGCCTGTGCCTTTTGGTAAGTAAAACAGATTTCAATAGGGAAGTAGACAGCCTGTTCATCAGAGAGGAAATCAAAATAGCTAATAAACTCAGAAAACATGGTTAACCTCTTTAAGAATCAAAGATAACAGAAAATAAAAAAAGATACAGAAAACAAAAGAAAACATTTTTGACTATAATGATTAAAGATTTTTAAAATGATGTCAGGGTTGTCTGCAGTAGATACTTTGATAGAGTGCTTATGATCATGAATTCCTTAAACTTTTTTTAAATGGCAAGGCATACTGGTGATATATAACAGGACTGTGGAAAATATTTTATACCCTTTGCAAATCGTTTTCCCCAAATCAATCCATAAGATGTTTGACACAGTGTTATTTATATTAAAAATGAAACCCCATGAAAAGCCATCCTAAATATCTAACAATAGGGGAGTCGTTTAAAAAATGTTTCCAAAGATCCACGAAATCTTTCTGAAGAATTTTACTAACAGAGAAAATGCTCAAAAGGCTATTTAGTAAACAGCATGGTACAGAGCTGTACAAAGTGTTAGATGTCAACTCTGAAAGAATATTTGCATGCAGTAAAAAAAAAGAAAAAACAAAATGTTTTTATGTTTAGACATAAAGAGGAAAAGAAAAACCAGCATAATCTCACAATTCCCAGTACAGATATAAGACAACACAGTAGGGTTCTTTATACTGACTGTGTATTTCCAAACTTTCTACACTAATCATGTATGTTCAGAATATCATGGGGAAAAAAAGTTAAGAACACAGACAGTGTTTTGGGGTCAGCTAGGCCTGGGTTCTGATCTTGGTTCCTCTACTTCTTGTTGTGACCTTGACCAAGATCGTTAGCATCTGTAAGTTTCAGTTTTTGCATGTGTGCCTTGGGTATAATAGTGCTCCTTCGGTTGCTAGTAAGGTCAAATGAAATAAAATATGTAAAGAGCTTAGTATAGTACATGACATAGAGTGGGCCTTCATGAATGTTAGGATGCTCAGAATCCCAGAATTTGAAATTTTCAATTGCTGGGGATTATCCTATCTCACCTTCAAGTTACACAGGGAGGGCCACTGATGATGTTGGTGGACGTCAGTGGCTCCTCTCAGTGGCACAGCTCATAAGCAGCAGAGCCTTGTGATTTTGCATTCCTGTTCTGTGTCCTTTTTGCAATGCCTCCTTCCTTCCCTGGAGAAACGGAGTTTGGCCTTGAATTGCTTATTTTTTGTTTGTTGGTTGGCTTTGATGATTTTTTTTTTAAATGCCATTCATCCCTGCAAAGCTGGGCAACTTTCCTAGTGATTGTTGATGTGAAAGCCAAGTCAGTTACATTCTGCGAGAAGAATTTAAATGACATACTGCTTAATATCAGTGGAGGATCACTGGGTGCAGGAAAAGTGATAAGCCAAGTCAGAAGAGGTTGCTTAACCTGTGTAGAAAGTTGAACTTTACCTTGCCGCAAAGCAAAAACGCCTGGGGAAGGGAGGTCTTAAGTTCACCCCTGTTAGGCAGCCTACTAACCAGTTTCTTTCTTCTAGCCTCCTTTCTTTCTTATCCAGCTTGTACGCTACAGGCAGAGTGAGTTCTATTAAATTAACTGCTACTTAAAACCCCTCCTGGCCTTTTATTGCCTGCAAGATAAAGCCTGAACACCTAGTATGGCCTGAGCCCTTCATGGTCTGCCACCTGTTTATCTTTTCTGCTCTGGGTGTTTCCCTGGACTACCATGCTTCTTTCCCTTATTAGTCTATCTGATGAACTCCTACTCATACTTTAAGACCTAGACTAAATGTCCCTAAACTGTAAGCTCCTGGACTAGACTGTGAATCCATTATGTCAGGGAGTTTGAATGTCTCAAACTACAAGCAATAGAATACTGGTATAGTGGCTTAAACCGTGCAGGAGTTTATCCTCTCACTTAACAGGAAGTCTGGAGATGATGGTTCCAGGATTGACTCTGTGGCTTGATGACCTCTTGTCCTCATCTTTTCCTTCTGCCAGCCTCAGAGGGCTAGCGACATTTGCTTTGGTGGTTATGTGAGTTGCTGCGACTACAACCACCAGATTGGGTTCTGTTAGAAAGAAAAGATGTGTAGTGTTTGGTAGGCAGGATGGTGTGCCGATACAGAAAGGCAGAAGTGGTGGATCAAGGGCCATTTTTTCTTGAGCCGCCTTCTTTTTTATTAATCAGGTAGAAAATTTTCCTGAAGCTGTCTAGCAGGCTTCCTCTTACATCTCATTGGCTAAAAATGGTTCACGTGGTCACTCCTGAATCAATCACAGGCAAAGGGAAATGGGATGGCTGTGACTGGTCAGACCTCACTCAACTCATTGCCTTGGTCTAGAACTGCCTCTCAGGGATCTGCCTGATACCTGAACAGAGGGTATCTGTTAGGAATGAAGAAGTGTAATGTTGTTAGCTGAGTCACCAACGGCTTTTGACAAAGATTCCAGTGTTGCTCCAGATTGAGTGTTCTCTGTAAAACCCTCTGTAAAGTCCTACACTACTTTGTCCTCTGTGTCTGCATAGCCTATAACTCTTACTGTATCATAATTTCTCAGATTCTATTAAGTTCCTGTTACTGTATCTTAAATCTGCCTGTCTGTTTCCTACATCGATCTGTGAACTCCTTAAGGGCAGGAAACATATTTTATTTAGGTCTAAATGTCCAGCATTAAATGTCCATAAGTTCTCAATAAATGTCTATTGATTGATTTTCTGTACAGCTATTATCAAATCTAATTCCTTTATTTCCTCCCTCCATTTTTTTTTTCTTATTCTGTCCTTATTAAGGCCAATAGGGATGTTACTAATGCTTAAATTTCACATGTCTCAGATCACACGTTGAAATGCAGTTCTGGTGTCTGTAATGAAGCCTGGAGCCCCTCTTAAAATGACAATGACTGTATAAACAGATTTTGACTGAAAAATTTATTAATGATTCTTTTCTTTGGTAGATAAAAGCGGGCATTTAGCTTTATCAGAGACAATATAAATTGAAAATTGAAAAGTTCACATCTTTTGCATGAAAAATGGGTTTCACGCAACCAGAAACCAAGCCAAACAAAAAAGTTAATCTAGCTTTCTTGAAAATGACAGCTTCAGTCAAGCTGATTTATAGAGTCTCTGAGGGGCTTTTGTGGCTTTTTCTCTCTCCTTTGCTCTGCTTCCATACCACCCATTTCTATCCATGCTGGGAAAATATAACTATCTACAGTGGAATGAGTGAGGGGCTGCTGCTGTCATTCTCTTAAATGACTGTGTCTCAGAAGCTAGGAAAGAAATTCTGTGACATTGTTCTTGCAGTTGGCATCTGTGCAAGTGAGTGAGAGAGATCACTGTAACTTCATATTTCGCATCTTTTTCTCCTTCGGGGAGCTTTTCCTGACCTTCTTATCTGGGTTAGGAAATGTTCCTCTCAGTTCACTTAACACCCTCCTTATGCTTTGCACAGGGCACGTGCTAAAAAAGGTTGAGTAGGTAAGATTGTGTGGTGAAGATAGATGTGCATTTCTGTATGTACACACTTGTTTTTTTAGCAAGCACACGCATATGGCACTTACCCTGTACAAGGCATGTTTCTGTATGCTTTATACATATTCATTCAGAATTTTACAATTGACCAAAGCACTTGCGATACATTAGCTCATTGGTTCCTCACTGTAACTTTAGTGAGCAGATGGATAGAAATTATCCCCACAGTATAGGTAGGCAAGCATACTCAGAAACTCATCTATTTACCCACAATACCATGGTTTGCAAATAGCAGAGGTGAGATTTTAACTTACTTGTTCTGACCCTTGGCACGGTATTTTGCTGGAGGAGGCCTGGTAGAGTCCCTTTAACATTTTGAGATTACCACATCTGTAGTAGGTGAAGTTTTGGCTACTTTAAGAAGTTATTTAAGGAAACAAAGATTTTTTTTCCTATGTTTGAAACCAACTTTAGTAGTATTTTAGTCTGCAAATGCTACATTACTGCTAGATAACAAACAGCCCCCAAGTTTAATGTCTGAAACAATACTACTGTTTGGCTAGGAGTTGGCTGATCTAGGCTAAGCTTGGCTGAACAGCTCTGCATCAAGTTCTGAATTTGATGGGGCTTGGGTCCTCAGAGCTGCCTAGGTTGAGAGCAGTTCCAGACATGTTCATTCTAGGGAAGACTCCCCAGGAACGTGGTGATGGGAAGAGTACAAGAATTCAAGCCCAGCTACACAAACCCAATTCAAACCTCTGCTTGTGTCATGTCAGCTAACCTCTCATTGGCCAAACCAATTTTCACTGTCAAACCCAATTTAAGGGAGGAAGCACCCTCTACCCACCATGAAGCCAAAGCAAGTTACACAGTTCATATAAATTTTGGTGGAGTGGGAACTTAAACTCCCACATTGAAGATGAGGGAGGGGTTGGACATGATTATTTTTGAACAATAATCTAGTCCACTACAAGGGGATTCCAAGTAGGGTTGCCAGATTTAGCAAGTAAAAAATACAGAGTACCCAGTTAAATTTGCATTTCAAATAATCAAATATTTTTAAGTATAAGTAGATCCCAAATATGGCATAGGCTATACTTATACTAAGAAAAAAAAATCGTTTTACCTGAGATTCAAATTTAACTGGGTGTGCTGTCTTTTATCTGGCAATCCTAGTTTTAAATGAATCAGTCGCTCTACACAAGGTGCGATTAATAGTGAGAATATGTCATTGACCAGATTATACAAAAAGTATGCTTGTGTTGATTTCTCTAGTAACCACCCACCCTTCTGCTGGGACTGGCCTGGCTCTCAGAAGAAAGGCGCAGGCTTTCCTGAAAATATCACCAAGTACTTTAAGGGGCCAGATAAGTGGAGTCCTCAAGGCCAGTTAGCACTGGCCTTCTTGTTAAGCTGTCAACCAAGGAGGCAGTGGAAGGTGCTGGCGATTTCATAATTTTCAATGCTATTGGTGAGCAAACCTGGGCAGCTCGTCTCTGTAATCAGTCCCTGCAATAGGATTCCAGGCTTGGTCATTGTATATTTTGAGAGTGTTCATCTTTATCATGGCTTTTGCCTCCTCCACACTCACTAAGTTGGAAAACTACGGGTGTCCTCGGCACCAGATGAAGAATGGATGCCCACTAACTGGCTGTAAAGACCAAAGCAGATTCATTTTCATTTGGGAGCCGCTGGCGTTGAAGTGGTGTGAAATCTTTATTTGAGGTGACCCCGGCTTTATCTCTCCATTGTTGCTCAACCTCAGATAATTACTTCTGGCCCCCACACACCTCTGCCGTGGCTATTAAAATGGGAGGACAAAAGGTACAGTTGTGAATTGCTCTAGCTAGTCATTTGAAGGTCTTTGTTGGAGCAAATTACTTTGTTGGGTGTTGCAAGGGTACCTGCAGCTTTTTGGACCAGTACAAAGGGTCTTAAATTGTGTGTGTGTGCATGTTTTTAAAGATTGAGGAGGAGGAGGGGACATAAATATTATGTGAGAAGCCTGGGATTCTTTTCTCTAAGCCTTGCTTTTTGTCCAGAAATAATTATATTTAAATGTGGTTCCTGGTTTTTGTAGATGAATGCCAACTCCATAAACTCCGGATGTTAATTCTCATTTCTGCAGGGATTGGTCATGATTCATGGTTTGCAGGAGTTAGGGGCACCAAAACATTTTCTATTATCACTTGCAGAGGTGTAAAAGACAGGTCTCCTAGAAAGACATTCTCCAGGGAAGAAAAATGTCATTTTGGTGGAGGTTTTCTATCTTGTTGTGAAACGTCACTGCAAAAAATCTGTTTGAAAAAATAGTGAATCGTCTTGCTGTTTATTCTCCTTGCTGTGTTCATGAAACTGTCAGCTTAAGCATGTGGTGAAAATTATGGGAAAATGAGCCAGTTCCCCTGGTTTTGTAAATGATGGCAGTCTTTATATTTCTCAGTTTCCACAAAGGAAAATTTCCCTTGACTAGCTGATTAAATAAACATCTATTTGTAGGAGCAGTCAAGAGGTGAACAGGAAAAAAAATGGCAAAATAAGCAGGCACTTCAGTCTACTCATTTCTCAGGGAAGCACTGTGGCCTGGCAGCTGGGAGGCATCTGGGTCAGGAGTGCAGATTTTAATCTTACTGGGGCTTGAATCTTGTCTTCCTTGCTTTTCACTCTCTGTGGACTGCTAACTCTAATCAGTTTTTAAGAAATCCTGATAGTTAAGTGGATAGTAATGATCATGATAATTATATTGATAAGGGAATAATACTAGTCATTGTTCTATCATTAGTTAATCACTATGTGGAAGACACTATCCTAAATGTTTTTTATGCTTTATCCCATATTTAATCCTCTAAAAATCCTAGTGTGAAGATGATACGGTCCCATGTCACAGTTGAAAGGGGTAAGGAGGTTAGTAACTTGCCTTTGCTTCTTGTTATCAAGTCATAATTTGAACTCAAGCCTTCTGATTCCAAAGCCAAAATTTTTAAACTCAAAATTCCACCATAGCTTTTGGTGTTGGTATAAAGCAAAAGACTCTCAGCTCCAACCATGTCTCCCTTATTGGATCATGTCTCTGCTCAATATACTACTTTTTCTGGGTTATATTATGTTTTTTTCAATATATGACTATTTAATGAATATGTTACAATCTTCCCTTAAAAACTCAGTGCAGCAGTACAGAATATTTCCAACGTTCACTGGACTAGGTCACAAGCTCATCATTTGGACTTTGAATGATCCTGGAATTTCCAGAATATTTTTCTTAAATATTTAATTTTTTGTGTGTGATTGAAGGATTTGATTACATAGCCTTTCTTGGGGTTGATGGCACTAATTTTCTTAAAATAATGCAGAAATTTAATATTATATTTTTCCTCTCCCAACTTTATTTTATACGCTTTCCTAAAATATCTGGGTTATACTATGAGCCTGATTTTCTCAACCTTGACAAGTCACCTGGGATGTCAGGTAGGGAAAAATTTTTCAGAGCCAGGGATTGAGAAGTAAGGTGGTCATGAAGAACTAAGAAAAGCTGTGGGAGGAAGCACATATTACATCTAAAAAGGTGGAAAGTGTGACAGTTTGAAAGAGGAGGAGAAGAGGTGGCAGGAAGATGTAGAGTATTGGCCGTGACAGCATCAGTCTCCCTTCGGCTGTGTGTGAGGTGTGGGGGGTGCGTGGGTCACCTATTAAAGGTCAGGTGAAGGCCGGGGTCAGCAACTTCACGTGACCTCACAGAAGGCTCCTCCGGGCTGCATGATCGCCACCCTTTGTGCCTGTGTACATGCGATGGGGGGCGGAAGTGGATGTCAACAGGGGAGCTGTTTGTCGCGGGGATTGGTTACTTTCAGATCAACAAGTGGATTTCCTCTTGGGGAAGTTTGAAGTTGAGGTTTTGTATCTCAACAATGTTTTTGTTGACTTCAGACATGATGCAGATAATATCTTGACTCATTTTTGCATTACTGTGGATGACTCAGATACAGGAAATTTTTGATGGTGAGAAAGTCAAGGCCAAAAATGAGCAAGTGTGCTAACTTTCTGAGTGAGCGCAGGTGCAGGTGGGGCCTCAGAAGTGGGACCTGGGCTGGTCTGAGCGCAGTGGGCATCTAGTAGGTCTGCACTAAAGTGAGCCTCAGAAGGAAGGTACTTTCTACTTCACAATTTCCCACAACCCATGTCTACTGGGAACAACACTGCCTTCATTTGTCAGGTTTATGGGTGGGTCAGGAGAAGTGTGGAGGCACCTATAGCACCCCCAGTGGAAAATCATTCCAACCCCCAAAAGATCAGATGGAAACAGCATCAGGACTTAGTGGGCTTTCCACTCTTAAATCCCTTGTGCTGCCAGTAGCATGCCTTCTGTGTGGTGTCTTGCAAGCAGATTGCAGGTGACATATGCAGAAGTGGGAAGTTCTATGAGGAGGCTGATGGCTCTGTAGCGTGGCTGGACTTGCTTCCTTTTTTCTTAGTGCCCAGCTTTCACTGTGCCAGCCAGTGGGTGGGAAGGCATCATTCCATTGCTCAGAGATGTGGCACCTGCTCTACCTAGGGGCACATGCTTTGAAATGGTTCTGGCAGAGGAGACCCAGAGAGCCAGCTCCAGGCACTGTGCATGGTCAAGATGGGCCTGGATGCCCAGGTGGATGGAAAGCTTTGGGGAGAAAAGCACCCAGATAGATGACTAATGGACACAGCCTTAGAGTTTGAGATATGACATCCTCCCCACCCTGCCTCAGCTTTCATGACAATAAGACCATCGAACAACACTATTCAATAGAATGATTGGTGATGATGAAAAGTACTATATCTGTGCTAGCAAACACTACAGTAGCCACTAGCCATGTGTGCTCTTGGGCACTTGAGAGGTGGTTAGTGTGACTGAGGGATTGAATTTTTAATTCCATTTAATTTTATTTCATGTCAGTTTAAATAGCCACATGTGGGTGGTGGCTATGGTATTGTGTAAATGTACTTTGGAATAATTTTATTATGGCTTGGAGATGGCTTAGTAAAATAAAGAGCACATGCACACACACACACTCACACACTTATACTCACACACACTCTTAACATTCTACCAAGTCCCTGCATATGCAACACTTCATTATCACATCCATTATCTCACAGCACCAGAGGAAGGTGATGTTCTTATTTTTCATATTTTATAGATGAGAAAACTGATTCACAGAGAAGTTAGGTGTTTTATTTAAGGTTACTTAGTAAGTGAGCAGTGCAACCAGGGCTCAGATCCAGGCCTGCTTCTCAATCCTGAGGACTGAAGGTGGTGATCATGAACCTCTCAAGAAAGACCCAGCCTCACAGCTCTCTTGTCAGAGCTGTTACTGACCATGTAACTGGGATGGCTTTAAGGTGATTCACCTGCAAAGCACTCTGTGACAAAGGCTTGACTCACATA
This sequence comes from Camelus ferus, assembly GCF_009834535.1. Classification (NCBI taxonomy): domain Eukaryota; kingdom Metazoa; phylum Chordata; class Mammalia; order Artiodactyla; family Camelidae; genus Camelus; species Camelus ferus. The sequence continues at coordinate 18,292,596 of NC_045700.1, forward strand.
ATTTACTTTGGGAAGTGACCCCAAAGGAACAGAATTGAGGGTCTGGGAAATAGGAAAGGAACAAAAGCCAATGCAAGGGCGTATTATTGAGAGTAGGCACCTGGGGCTCCATCCTACAGGAACTGACTAGGAACTGTGCATTAAGACCCCCTTCTAGGGTGTTATCTCCCTTGTGCTTCCAGGTTGGTTCACACACCGGCACAGCTGAGTGGGTATCCACGGGCTCACCATATGGTGGTGCAGAGCCACCCTGGGCAGAATGCAAGGGGCACCTGGTATAAGGGAGGCAAGGAGCAGTCAGATGGTACTCTTGCTGGCTGCCACAGCAAAAGCTGGAGCTAAAAATGTGGCTGAGAGGCTATGAGATGGGGCATCAAAGATGTCCATGGACCAAGGGGAAAGAGCTAAATAGCACAGCTGGGAGTCAGAAATTAGGAGAGGCCAGGAAACTCTGAGAATGGATTCTTCCATAAGAAATGGAAATAAGTGGACCTAACCTTTTGATGCTGTCAATGAGCTATAGTCTACTTGGTTGCTAGCACAACTAGCTTTTGTGCTTATTGCTTTATATTTTGTGCAATATTGCTTTTGTGCATCATGCAAGGCGCTGTTTTAATGTAAGGCCTGATTTTTCCCATTGCCCCGTCTCTTTCCAGTTGACTTCTTTATACCACCTAGATGGAGCAAGCTCAGGGAAACCAATAATTCAATGTATTCCAAATTTAAATCGCTATTATCTCTTTCATTCATTTATGGACAGCATGGCACAGAGGTTAAGAGCATTGGCTCTGAAACCAGACTGCTGGGTCACATCCTGACTCTACTACATACTAGCTTTGTGGACTTGGGCAAATTATTTAGCCCTCAGTTCTTTTCATCTGGAATTAGGGGTTCTAGTCCCGATTTTATAGAGTTACGGTGTAGAGTAACCGAATTAACACACAGACTGGACTTAGAACACTGCCTGTCAGGTAGAAAGCACAATATGCACGTTTGCTATTGTCTGTTCATTCATTAATTGGTCAATTATTTCATGTCTGATTCATATGAGGCATCGCTCTCCTTGATCAGCGTGCATGCCTGGGTCTGACAGTGTCTCCGTGGCTCACTCCAGCATTTTGAAATTCTTTATTCCCTAAATTCCCAGACCACTGTCCTCTCCTTTTTCTTCATGCTATTTTCACTGATGAAAACTTTTTTTCCTTTACCAGTTCTCCCCTCCCCCGCTTCAACCTTTTCGACATTGGGACGTTTCAGGACTCACTCAGTCTCGGGCCATCTTTCTTATCAACACATTCTCCTAGGGTATCTTGTCTGATCTTGTGATTTTAAATACCTCTCTATAGGCTGATGACTCCCAAATATGTCTTTCTAGGTTTGACAGCCCCCGTGAGTTCCAGGCTCATAAAATTCTCGCTCAACATCTCCATTTTGATATTTGTTTGGCGCCTCAAACTAACGTGACCAGAAGAGAACTATTGATTTTCCTTCACCCTCACCTCAATCCCACCACTGAGTCTTCCCTTCATCTTCCCTGTTTTGGTAAATTAACTAATTGCTCAGACCCCAATCCAGCAGTCATCTTGCCCTCACATCTTGTCCACACCGAACCCAACACTATCCAAAATTGCTTAAGTTTTAAAAGAACCTGCTTCTCAATATGACCACTGCTAGTATCTCCCTGTATGACTGTGCAGATGGGACATTCCCAAGGGAATTCCCACTCACATGATAGACATCATAGATTTCTATTTTTTTATGGAAAAATTTTATCAAATGGTCAAAGTGTTTCTTCTTTTAAAATAAATATTATTTTTAAAAATAAAATTAAAATACCTTGAGGACTAGGTCCCTCTTTTTAATTCTCACAGGAGTGCTGTAAGAACTAGCAGTCACCTTAATCATTGCTATAATTCTAGTTTAGACCATCACTTCTTTTAATTCTAATTTTTTATTGAAATGTAGTCAATGTACAATGTTAGTTTCAGGTGTACAGCAAAGTGATTCAGTTATATGTGTGTGTGTGTGTGTGTGTGTGTGTGTTTATTTTCAATTTCTTTTTCATTACAGCTCATTACAAGAAATTGAATACAGTTCCCTGTGCTACACAGTAGGTCCTTGTTGTTTATCTACTTTATATTAGTAGTGTAAATCTATCATCATCACTTCTTGCTCAGATCATGCCAACAACCTCCTAATCAGTACCCAATTTTCCCCTTTGCTTCCCCTGTAGCCCATTATCCACACACCAGTCAGATGGATCCTAAGGTATAAATCAGATGATACCACTCTCCATATTTACCCCCTCCATATTAGTTATCTGTTGTCATGTAACAAATTATCCACAAGCTTCAAACAACAGAAATTTCTTATCTCACAGTTATATGGGTCAGGAGTTCAGGAGAGACTCAGGTGAGAGGTTAGATCAGGGTCTCTCACCAGGTGCAGCCAAGATGCTAGCCAGAGCTGCAGTCATCTGAGCACTTGACTGGGCCTGGAAGATCCACTTCCAGGATGGCTCACTCACATACCTGTGAAAGGAGGCCTAGTCTTTGGCCTGTGGGCCTCTCTATAGGGCTCTTTAATGTTGTCACAACATGTCAGCTTACTTCCCTCAGAGTGAGTTACCTGAGAGTGAGAACAAGGCAGAAGGTACAATGTCTTTTAAGATCTTCCTCAATGGCTCTCAGCCAGGGGTGATTTTGCTTCCTGGCCTCCCCCAGAGACTTTTGGCAATGTTTGGAGATACCTTTGGTTGTAACAATTGGTTGAGGGGGTGCTATTAGCTTCTAGTAGGTAGAGGTCAGGGTTGCTGCTAAACATCCTGCCACATTAAGGGCAGTTCCCCACCACACACACACACACACACACACACACACACACCCCAAAGAATTATCTAGTCTACAATGTCAGCAGTGCTGTGGTTGAAAAACTCTGATCTAACCTCAGAAGTCACATATTATTTCCACCGTATGCTATTGTACACAGACAAATGCTGGTACAGGAAAGGGATAATCCAAGAGTGTGAATACCAGGAGGCAGGAATTATTGACAGCCATCACTGGCTACCACCGCTCTCCAGTGGCTTTGATTGACATTAGTAACAGAAGGCAAACTCCTCACTATGGTCTTCCAGTTCTGACAGATTTGTCTTCAGCCTCCTTCTCCCATTTTATCTCTGATCATGCTCCTCCTCTTCCACTGTGATCCCACCACCCTAGCTGTACCTCTGTCCAACATGCCAAGCTTGACCCTATTTCAGGCCTTTGCCTCTATCCTGGATTGTCTCCCCTGATCTTTGGAGGGCTACTTCCTTCTTTTCAGGTCTAGCCTCTCAGAGAGCCCCCACCTTCCCTCAGGTTCTAAACTAATGTTGAGAGACACATCTCTTAACCGACACCAGTCACTCTCTATCCCGTAGTCTTATTTTATTGTGCTCATAGCATTGATCACCATCTGAAGTTATCATACTTATGTTTGTGTTTGTATGTGTATTTCTGTCTCCTCTTAGTAGAATGAAAGCACCATGAGACAAGGGCTTTGTTCTGTATTCCCAGAGCCTAGAGCAGTGCTGGGTAGTAGATGGTCAATAAATATTTGTTGAATAAATGAATGTGCTCTCATTTTTTAAGTATCATGTAGACGATTCTGGCAGATTGTGTAGATGAATTTCTTAAATATATGGGGAAGGAGTGAGACAAGCAGAGAAGTAACACCCTTTGGAAGTCATGTCAGAGGAGACCTCTGCATGTCTTGAGTTGTATATCTTGTTATGCCTGATAAATTTGCTATTCAGATTTCCTTCTTTTCCTTTCCCATATTCATCACCCTGTGACCTTGGCATGCATGTACAGGAAAGTTAAAAGACACCATCTTTGGACATGGACTAGGACAAGAAAATTGATTGCCTGACCTTGGCCTCATTAATCTAGTACTACAGCCATTGTCCCTAACTAGCCAAGGATTCACTGAAATCAAGTCCAGCTGCATTAACTGCTTTGAGAGTCTTTGACTAAAGAGCTATTTTTACACAGTTGGGAGAATGCACTGCAAACAAAGAATCTATCTTTTATGGGAATAATTAAAAGCCAAACTCACTGCTCCATACTGCAGTGTTAGTAGAGTCAGTCTGCACAGTTCTGCCAATCCCTTGGGTATTTTGAATTTATAGATACTCTTTATCCTGAGTTTGCTTTTGGACTCGGCTGTCTCTGGTGTCGTGATTCATGCAACTTTAGTCCAAGAATCACCTTCAGACAGATCACAGCTGAATTCCTAAGCCCTCAAATCTTTACTCAACCTGACAGTCCCAGACAATCCTAAGAAAAGGAAGATGTCTGCATAGAATAAGTTGTTTCTTAGGACAGGAGCTGCTAAATATGAAGATGAAAGAAGCAATGCCCTCAGTGAAAAGGGGATTCCTGGGCAGAGACTACTGGTCAACCTTGTCTCAAGATTACCGCTTAGACCTAAGTCATTCCCCTGCTGGCTTCAAACTTTGAGATTTCAGTTTGGAGCCAGAGTAAATTACTGTGGATTTCCCATTTATTGGATGAGAGCTCCTAGAACTAGACTCTTCCATGGGAGGACTTGGGAGAGAAATCAGTGTTGCCATTTGAAACCAGAGTCTGAAAATTCTTCCTTGCTGGGCATCAGGGTGTCACGTAATGACCCCCATGCTGTGCTGGGGAGCAGACTTGCTCTGCTTGAAATAACATAATTACAGCACTTGGCAAAAAGTGGAGGACAACAGAAATGAAGTTCAAGAATTCAAGCACATCAGCCAGACAGAGAGGCAGAAAATCTCAATCTAGACATCCTGGGGGAAAATAAGGTGATGGGGCCTGAACTGCGCACAAGCAGTTGTGCTAAAAATGGCAGCTGCCTCAAGCAGAAATTGTTATTACAGGACCGAAAGAGGGATTTGGTGGCACATTGATGGAGGTGAATGAGTCAACACAAGTTTCCTTCCAGACTCCTGGGTCACAAACTCGAGGGAGGCTCTGAAGATGGGAAGGCACAAAATTGGAATATAAATTCCTGAGGTTTGGGAGGAAGGTGATTTGAAAGATTTGAAAGTAGAAGTCTGACTTGAGTTTGATTCTGTCTCTGCCACTGACTAGTAGTGTTGATGGATCGCTCAAGCCTTCACCATCCGTGGAGATCTTCAAGTCTCTCCAACAGAAAATCCTCCTGGACTGGCATTCCTTGGGTCTTTCCTGGCAGGACTGTTTTGTTGTCCTCTGGGATCTTGCCTGAGGGTGATGAGGAGAAACAACACAAACGAGTTTGGTGTGAAACACCAGTAAAGCAACTGCCATCAAGACAGTATAAAGCTACTAAATTCAGGTCACACAGAGTTCATCTGTGTAAGCTTCAGTTTTCTCCTCAGTGAATCAAGAAGATGGAACTTGGTTACTTTTTTGGACCCTCACAGATCTAATTGATGAGAATATCCCAAAGTAAGTGAAAAATGAAATCACTGAATGGAGGATTTTCATCTACATCATTTATTCAGAAATGTTTTTGAAGCTCCAATTATGAGCCAAGAGCTGTATCAAGATCTAGAAATTTAGAGATAAACATCCATGGTCTCCCCCTCAGGGAGCTTGCCTTCACTCAGAGATGGTCAAGCAAACATCCCATTATACACAGTGTGGTGATGATGCTAACAGAAGAAGCACCATGGAATGCACTTCATTTTAAAACCCAGGTTTGAATGAGGGATCTTGTTTTGTTTATTTAGTTGTTGATAGAGTTTATTTAGTTGCAACCAGACTCTACTTCTGACACTTTAAAAAAGCAAAACTTTTAAATATTAATGTGTAACCACACTGATTCTGTTCCAAGATCAGTAGAAGATCAGTAGATTATGATTCAACGAGTAGACAACCATGTGGCTGAGGGGTCGCTAAGCAAAGGCAGGCACTTTGCATCAGTTTTCCTGAGAAAGGAAACTCCGTTGTCATCATGCAGTGCAGAGAAACTGAGCAGGAGGGCAGGGCGAGGAGGCTGCCAGCATCCTGGCTTCCTAATTAGGCTCCATAATTATTTGTGAACTCGCAGAGCTCAGGATGCCCTACAAATTCATGGGTCTGAATACTTCCCCAAACCACATAGAAACAGTCCTTCACTTACCATCATTTTGGAGTCTGCATACTTACCCCCGCTCTTTATCTGAGTAGACAGGCAGAAAGTGAGCATTCTGAAATCTCTGGTTGCATTACACCATAAAACCAAAAGAACACAGTAAGTGAAGGTCAGCTTCCTTCAGCAACCCAGGATTTCTCTGTTTCCCACTTATTTTGTCTGTATTCTGCCTATCAAGTTCTCCATAATGACTTCTTCTCCACAGTGCCCTTTCGGTGGCCCAACTCGACTTGCTCTGTCACTAGTGTTGCCACTGTGGATTATGGCATCTTTGTGAATTCTTTGCTGAAGTGTAACTCCCATCCTTCAAGATCCATTTGTGTATTTCTGCCCATCTCTGATGAAAATGACAGGAATCAGTCACACAGCCCTGAGCCCAGAGGAGGAAGCTCATAAACACCACTGATGCAACCTTTGGGCTAATACTGATGAAAAGTACCCTTAAAAATATTTCTGGCAAAGAAAATGTATGAGAAAAAATTCAGTTAACTTTGTATGCCTGTTAGTGGTGGAGGGGAGAGGTGCAGGTCATCCAAATGTCGATTTTATTAATTTTGCCCAACTTACCACATGCTCTGGCTGACAGAGGAGGCATGGAGGTTTATAGGTAGAGGCTGTGCACGGGATTCAGAGGTCCCCTTGTGGGCTCGTCTGTGATGTCTGAGTTCTCTTCTTTAGAAGGTGGAACTGTGTCTCAGTTCTCTGACTGTATGTGTTTAGTTTAGCACATATTTATTAAGAACTTACCATATGCCAAGCATGGTTTTAGGTACTGAGGATCAGGATGATTGAGGTTCTGTGAGGGCGGTGTGGGTGTGAGAGTGACGGACGCAGACAGGGACCCACACACCATCAGTGTGTCTGTGTGGTTCACTCATGCAGTTGAGCAATAGTGTTGATAGCTGTCGGTGCCCTCTATTCTCTGCAGGGCATTCCCTCCACACGTGGAAAGTCGTCGGACATTTTTCCCCTGAGTTTTTGAGTTTCTGAAGTTTTTCTCCTACCTCGAGGTCTATTCCTTTTTATCTTCTTGGCAGGAATATTTTCTTCTACTCAGCCATTAAATGTAGAGTTCCTTAGTCCTAGGTTCGAACTCACTTTATTTTTACTCCGGGTGTTTTCCCCACTTAATCTCAGCCATTCTCATGGCCTCAATTAGTATTTTTTTGTACATAACTCATACATATGTATCTTTAGCCAAGAGTTATCCTCTAGCTTCAGGCCTGTGAACCAGAAACTTACTAGTCATTACATCTCAGGAGGTTCCAAGGTAACCCCTTACTCAGCATGTCCAAAATCCACTCTCAGTCATTCTCGCCAGGCTTGGTCCTCTACCTAGACTCCTCATCACTCATCCCTCTAGAAACATCATGTCAGCCTAGATACCTCCCACTCCCTCGGCCTCCATACCCAGTGCATCACCAGGTCCTGTTGGTTTTACCTCATAAATGTTTCTGCAGTGGACTAAGTTATTTCCATTGCCACCACCACTACCAATGTCCGTGTTAATCTCCCCTCTTGCCTAGACCAGCAAGTTTACCCACATCTACTTTGGATCCTGTCCATTCCTTTCTTAATGCAGCCAGAGTGATTATTTCAAAACACAAATTTTAAAAAAATGTTCTTATCATTTGGAGATGCACACTGAAACATTTCTGGATGAAATGGTATGATGTTTGGGGTTTACTTTAGAATATTCCAGAAAAAAATAATGAGCAGCAGAAAGATCAAACAAGACAAGCAAAATATTGCTTACCCTTGAAGCTGTATAATGGGCAAAAGGAGGTTCATTTTACTGCTCTCTCTACTTTTGTGTATGTTTGACATTTTCCCTAATAAAAAGTCAATATGTGTGTACACACACTAATGTAGTAATGCTACCTCCCTACTTAACACATCTGCTTCCATTGCTCATCGTGTAAAGACAAAATTCCTTAATAAGAGCTCAAATTCCTGTGTAGTCTGGTTTCTACTGGTCTTTCCAGACCCCTCTTGCACCACGCAGTCTCGCTCTCAGCATCCTGCCTCTCCCTCTCCTGTGTCTTTCCCTCCCAGCTGCAATCTATGCACCTTCTCTCTTTCCCTGACTAGGTCAAATCACTCTAAGAGACACTTGGTACTTCTTTTCCTAACATGTGTCACCTCTGTATGATTATGAGAGCCATTCAATTACTGTCTCTTTACTCTACTAGACTCTAAAACCCAAGAGTTGCCTTTTAATCCCAGCATGGTACCTAGACAATATCATGATTCATGTTGGCGCAATGAATGAATGAGAGGGTGAAGAGTATTTGGAGGTGGCATTCAATTTGCAACTTGACCATAGAAGCTCCAGCTTCCAGTGAAGATGAGTTACAGTGAGCCTCCTGGGGGCACTGGTTTGTCCCTCAACAGTGCCTGTGGGGCAGTGAGGTACTAGCTCTTAGCCCTGACTTATCCTTGAACCAGTAAACAGCAGAGCTGACTCAGGCCCAAGATCAGAAGAGACTCTCAGATCCAGAATCCAGCAGCTATTTTGACTATTGTTCCGAAGTCTCATTTTTTCCAATCGTCCCTGGGACTCAGTGCTCCCAGGAATGAGCCTCTCCCCATCCTCTGGTGGACCAGGTCTGGGATTCATCCTTGGTCTTTTCCTGGTTCATTTCTATGAGTTCTGACCAGTTACTTGGTCTCATGCTCTAGGTTTCTCTAAGGCAGGTCTGACTTAAACTCCCTCCCAGTGGAGCCTCGTTTGCATATTCTAGCCCAGCTAGCTAGGTGCCTCACCTGCACCACAGTCTGGTGGCAGGGACCATCCTGGGTGGACAGATCACCTAGCTAATGACTATCACCAACCAGTCTGCTGAGCATTGCCTGTATTACCTGAATTCTTTACCACCATCCACTGTCCTTTTGCTCAGGTCTTCAGGAACAGTTTATAGGATTATGTCTGAGGTTATATTGTCTTCCTTGATGCCTCAGTCATCACTCCTGAGTCTCAGGGCTGCCTAGAGAAGTCTGCTGTTCGAGTCAGCCTCGCAGCCAGGCAGGGCCCCCAGACTGTGGACATCTGTGGTGAAAAAGCCCTGAACCAGCTCAGTATCACCTTTTCCCCATCATGACACCATTAGGATGAAACTGAAGGAATCCAGGATCAGCATCCGGGAGACAGCTTCAGTCTCCGATTTGTGATTATTGAGCTGCGTGATCTTAGATGAGTCATTACACCTCTGTTGGTCTCAGCATCCTCCTTAAAGGAAGAAGGGAGGGAGGAAGGAAGGGAGGAAGGAAGGGAATGGAAGGAAGGAAAGAAAAGACCTTTTGCTAGATCCATGTTTCCCAAACAGTTACACCAATAAATGGGTTTGGTGCCTAAATAAGTTTGGAGAACACTTGGGTGAAATGAACTTGAAAAGATTTCTTTACAGCAGGACTTCTCAGGGCTTTTAATGTGTCTCTCCATTAGAGAAGGATAGAATAAAGTGTTTGCCACACTTACTTAAATACTTGTAGAAATCAGTTTGAAAATACTGGGTTAGATTATTTCTGATTCTAAAAGCCTAATTTAAAAATTGTTTGGCTTTCTTATTCATATTGTATGTGATGTCTAAGTGTCATATGGTCTGAGTCTTTAAAGAGAGATGATGATATTCTAATGAAAGGATTCACCATTGAAGTGAGGCATGAAACTAGTTCAGGTCAGGACTTCCTCTGGGTAGACTGTATGTTCAGAAAGAGAACATCCACTTTCCATCCAGTACCTTCTCAATCAAGGCAAATTCCCTTATCATCTGAATGCACCACAGTCATTAACCTGAGAGCACCAAGTGCTCATTTTAAAGGTGAGTCAAATCTTAGTGGCCCAGATCAGAATCTCTTTTGGAGCATGGCAACTACTGAAGTCTCCTGACCCAGTGCCAGCCTGTCTGCAAGCCTTCTCCAAGCCTGTGAACACTGGGCTCATGTGTCCAAACAACATGAACTCTGGGATTCAACAACAGAGCAGTAAATCCTATTTTAACCTTCCAGCTTGATCTTTTGAGCCAAACTTAAGACAGTTGAATCAAAAAATCCATTATTTCAGTAAAACTAGGGGGTCTATCTTGGCTAATTTGGTCTCAAAAGATCAGTCTTGTAGGCATGGACTGTTTCGCCTGCCAGAACAGTTCAAGGTCTGCTTCTTGGCCGAGACACAAGCACATCACCTACCGCCAAGAGCTCATAACCTCAGGCCTGAGACTTTCAGCTTCCCCAAATCCCCACTAACTGCTGGGCTTCTCCAGCCTTTTTGTCTCTGTCTTCCCATAGACTCCCGACTTCTGTTGTCCAGTTTAGCAACTCACATCTCCCAACCCTTCACCTCATCCCCTGCCTGAGTTTTCTGAGCTGTCTTCCTCTTGTTAAAAGCTTCCTCACCTGGCAGCCCCGGAACTCTCCATCCCGTTCTCTGCTGCTGCTGGTGCACCGCCCCAGGTAGGTTTTCCCCCATCTTTTCCCACAGTCTCCAGTTCCCAAAATTGGACCCAGACTCCACAGGATAGAACTCTAGAAACTCCTGCCTGACAGCATTTTATTTCTAAATAAAATAAAAAGAGGAGGAGAGAAAAACAGGAGATATTAATGGACCATGACAAACTCAGGCTACTTGCTAACAACCCTTGGTATTTGTCTTTATTTTTAGAATATCCTCCTGCTGTTTTTACTATCACTCTCTATTTGTTTTTGACAAGGTTCATAGAACAGGGGAGAAGGGAAAGAGGCAGGATGGAGTGGAAAGAAACAGCTCATTAAAAAAGGAAGGAAAAAAACAGAAAGGCAAGCTGCTACCAGGAGCACAACCCCAGCTGATGGGAGCCTGGCGATGAGCGGGCTTCTCCTGTTAGCATCATGCATCCCCTGTTATGACCTTGGTTCTTCACTCCTCTGTGCTGATCTGCTGAGTCTTAAATAGGATGCACCATTGTCCTCTGATAACCAATGGCTTCTTGAACTGAGAAGTGACGTGGAAATCCTGGTTTGGTTAGAACAATAGGAAAAGAGGGTAGTATTATTATTTAATGTTGAGGTGCTATGAGGAAGATTTTTGTTTTCTTTTCCTTTCAATGAAAAAAATGATTGAAGCTCATTGGATGATTGGGAAAACCAAGGGAAGGTCATACATGGACCTTGTGGCTCCTCAGGAAGACTTTCCTAAGTAATGATCACTGGTACCCCTGGCTCCTGGCGCTTGAACAAGAAGCCAACAACTATTTTGGAGTGTGTCTTATATAAACCATGCTAGGAACTGTTGTGTATCAAATGTCCTAGTAGAGTTTATCATCTGGTTGTGGGTATAAGATATATACACTGGAAAATATTAAGAAATGATGCTGGATGGTATGAATTGCAAAGCTTGGTCCCCCCATATAGAGTCATGTTACAATACAGGATTGAAGGATTCAGTATATTTTTCCTCCTTACCTCTCCCCTCACCATGAGTCTCAAACGACTTCCCAAGTACTTTATTCAAGGGAGATTTCCTGCAGATGAACAATTTTTAAAGAAATTGTTCTCAAGCTAGAAATAAGTCATGATACCTGAATTTTTTTCAATTAAGCATAAATCTTGATACCTTTTTCTTGTATCTTCCAAGAAAGAAATGCAGACTTTATTTAAAAAGGGAACAGTTCCAGAGGAATTGTTGAACAGGCAAAGGAAAGCATCAATGTTGGTTGATCTGAAATGCCGGGCAGTGCACCACTGGGCAAGGTGCAGAGGTGGTCTGGCTTTGCTGGGAGCCAATCCCAGCCTGCATGGGCTGCACTCGGCCATCCTGGAAGACCACTGGCCTTTATTACTTTCTTGCTTTCTGACAGCACATCTGCCCTATATGAGAGGAGGTGAATTGGGGTCAGGGTCTCCACAGTATACCAATAATAAATGGGCAGTAAACTGCCTTTCAGGCCCCGACCAATCAATTCTGAATGAATAAGAAATTAGAGAGCAAGTAAAGTACACACATGAGATCAGCCAGCGGGAAAATGGCAAAGTTGGTGGAATGTGTTGGTTACTACCCTTCGGTGCCCCCTCCTCCCTCCGGGCACTCTCTCCTTCCCATCAGTGCCCAGCCTCTCTGAGTCTTACATGCTCGTGGTCTGGCTCTGCCATCTCTGAATTTCTCAGCTGATGTCAGACACATGTGGTACTCAGAAAAGCAGCCCCAGGAATTTGTGACTCCATCTCAACCAAGATAGGCGGGGAAGTTGTACTAGTCTGGCCCCCAGATTTGGCAGGGGCACTGGCATTCTGCTCGGCCCTTGTCCTCTGGTGTGCACACTGGCCTGGCACTCTGTTACAAGCTGTGTGGACAACCACTGCTTCCTGACTCCACTTGATCAACCCTGAGGGGACTCCTGTTGGTGTGTCTCACCCCAGAGATCAGATCCCCATGGATGTGGACACACCTGTAGTTCAAGACCAAGTTCATAATTCCTTTTAGACAGTGTAATCTGAACTGCTGACATATCCCTACCTCCCAGGACAGAGACCCACTGTTGTATTCTCCCTGATTCCATATTCTGCAGATTTTAGAACTCCTTTCTTTCTCCACTGCCTACCGCTAAAGTTAGTCTGCATTTAGTTAACAACAGTTATGGGATGAATGTTTGTATCCCTCCCGTATTCATGTGTTGACGTCTTAAACCTTAGTGTGATAGGGCCTTTGGGAGGTAATTATGGTTAGACGTGGTTATATGAGTTGGACCCTTAAGATGGGATGAGGGCCCTTAACAGAAGAGACGCCAGAGGGCGCACTCTCTCTCCCCAGCAAGTGAGCAACACAATGAGGAGGCAGCCATCTGCAACTCAGGAAGAGAGCTCTCACCAGGAACCAGACAGGCAGGCACCTTGATCTTGGACTTTCCAGCCTCCAAAATTGTGAGGAAGAAGTGTCTACTGTTTAAGTCACCCAATCTACGGTGTTTTGTTATGGCAACCTGAGCTGACTGACACAGCAACCCATTTCCTCTGGACTTTGCCTAATCTGCCTGCCAATAGAAGATAAGTTAGAAAGGGATAGATAAAGTCCACAAGAGAGACAGAGAGAGGCTTAATCCAAAGTGATAATGGAATTTATATGCTCCAATGACTGGTTACTGGGGGAACTGGCAGGAGGTAATACAGACCCTCCTGGCCGCTTTCAAATTTTCCCACATAAGTGGTTGGCTACCCTTTTGCCAACCAAAACTGACCTGGTAAAAATCTATTTAGGAAATTAACATTTATAAATACTTTGCTCTGGTTTTCCTCCCACATCACAGGGTTTCTGTTAGTTTTAAATGATACTGCCTCTTCACTGGAGATTAACAAGGTGTGAAGCAATCCCAATATTTTAATCAGTTTGGGGATGGTTCCTGCTGAATAGCAGGAAATGTGGTTCTTCTAGAAATCCATTTTTCATTTGTTTTCTCATTTGCATCCCTGGTTTAAAGAAAATTAACTTTTTAAAAGTGAGTGATAACTAATCTTTGAAGACACTGCAATTGGTTGGCTTTATTGCTATTTAAGAACACTAGTGTGTATCCAAGCCAAGCAGAGCTCTGCTGTGGGGAGGGGCTGGGATGACCGGGTGAGGAGCAGTGGTGGCATTAGGCAGCACACCAGTCTAGCTGGCAGGGAGAGGCTGAGAGGTGTGAGACCAGGTCTCTGCAGCTCCCTTAAGAGTTCTAAGAAATGCCTGTGCTTCTCAGAAGCATTTTACGGTTTTTCTGCAAGTTGAGAAATGACCTACTCAATTCAGATTAACTGCAAGGCCAGACTGATGGTTCAGAAATGTGTTGTAAAAATTGGATTATAAACTGATAGATTTCATCTCCAGCAATATGACAGGTGGGCAGATAAACCCCTCCAGGTATAGAACAGATAAAAATGCTGGATAAATTATTTCAACATGTATTTGTATAGCAAGATTGAGCTGGCAGTGAAGTAAGAAGAATAAGCAAAGTCTATAAATGATAAGAACATGCTGTTCTGTGAGGAAAATAAGCATTAGAGCTGGTGATTGTCCTGAAGGCCTGTGCTTCTAGAAAGACTTGGTCAAAGGCATGTTCATGTGGACCACACCTGGCCATGCTTATTAAATGAGAGCTCAGAGCTCTAGTATCCTTGAGCCTGGGTTTCAGGCACTATGAGGGTTCATGCTGTGTAGGTGATAACGCTTGGGGCTTGAGAAGGTTGGGAGGTTGGACTAGAAATTCTTGCACAAAGGTTCAGCCCTCAAAGGTCCTTCAGTAGGTGAACTGGAACATAAACTGCCCTACGAAGAATTATTTGTCTCTGCCTTGTTTCTATGAGGAGTGAAAAGAAAAAGAAAGCAAGCTCCTCTAAGAATTCTTACTTTATAAGCCCACCCATCAGGTCTGAGGGTGGTTAATTGCTCACTAAATACTAGTCAACTGGCCGAATGAATAGAGTAGGATCAGTGTTTTAGTAGAGTTTCATACTGGGAAATAAGTGAGTTCAGGACGGAGACGCAGCGGAATGGCTGTCAGCTCAGTCTGAGAGATGCGCCCAGGAAATGTTTGAACTGACTCTACTAATATAAGCTTGAACTATCTTGAGAGGAAGGATCAGGATGTAGGGAAGAACATCTGAGATGAAGAGCATGCCGTGAGCAAAAGCTCACTTGGGGAAGTGTTAGCAAGATGCCTAGAGCTAAGAGTATGTGTTTGGAACACACAGAAATGTCTCTAGCGAGGTCAGGTTCTCCAGAGCTTCAGAGGTCAAGGGTCAAATTTGGCCATTTTCCTGGGGGGTGGGGAAGCCTCGCAGGGCCAGATTTATACCTCTGAAAGATCACTCTGCAAGCCACGAGGAGGATGACCCAGAGAGGTGTGGGACTGGACACAAGAAGACAAGTTGCAGGGCTTGCAGCCATCCAGTTGATAAATGACAAGGGCTGGACAAGGACGACAATGGTTTGTTAGCACAGAGGGAAGCCGCGTGTTCTGACCAGAGGGCTGCAGGAAGGCACTCGTGGCAAACCTGAATATTCTGTTAGGACTGTCATTTGGGGGATTATCCAGCTGTCAGCACATTTGCTGGCCTGGCCGGAGCTAAGCCGATCGTGTTTGTGTCTCCCTGGAACTGCTTGCTGGAGGTGGTGGAGACACCTCCCCCCTCCAGAAACCATCTGGAGAAGGTCAGTCTGACCTGAAGGATTTATTTTCATTAAAAAGTTCACGAAAGCACGAGTCATTGCTCACAAAGGGAGAGATGGTGTCAACTTTGATCCTTTCTGTTGTTCATTGTCTTCTGCTGGTTTTATTGTCATTTGGCATCATTCTTGACTTTGAAGCTGAAAGTGAAGAGTGGCTATATGTCTAATACTATTTAAATCTAATTCTGATGTTAAAATTAAAACCCATGCAGACTTCTCTTAGCATTTTGAATACCTTTTGTGGAAGCTGGTAACTAATTGTTAAAGAGAGGTTAAGGCTCAGAGGTTGGTTGTACTGCATACTTTTTTATAATCTTCCTTTTTTCGAAAAACAATGTTTCAGAATATACTAATTTATTAAGCAAACACAGTAATCTCCACAGACTGTTATCTAAATATTCAATTTGCATACTGAATCAGACACCTGATAGGGTGGAATAAATGTGATTCAGTTCATTAATATAGATGTTCCAAGATGAATGTTTTCTTTGCTGCACTGAGATGGTTTTCAACTCAGATTTATATTAGAGCCCACTGGCTTTTAATGCCACATATGACTACCTCTGCTGTCTTTAATGGATAATGTTGTCGATACAGCTAAGCAAGCAAGCACTGGCCAATGAGTTGTGTGTACCTTTCGGCTCCCAAGAGAGAACCAAGTGAGTGGTGGGGATTGAGATAAGTGCACTGCAGCAGCCTCACCGTAGCCTAGACAGCTGTGTGCTTATTTGCAGGTGGGGAGGGCTACAGCCCTAAGACATGCTGGGGACTGGGTCATAAGATGGACTTCAGAGGAAAATAATTCTTTATCTAAATGAGTGTTAGGGAATCCAGAAGAAAACCAAGACTAAAGCACAGTGTGCTGTACCAATGCATGTACCAGATTTTACTTAGAAGCAGTATTGCATAGAGGTTAAAGGGGTAGACTTTTTTTTATTGATTTACAATGTTGTGTTAATTTCTGGTATACAGCATAGTGATTCAGTTTCATATATATTTATATTCTTTCTCATTATAGGTCATTACAAGGTATTGAATATAGTTCCCTGTACTATATAGTAGGACCTTGTTGTTTATCTATTTTATATACAGTCGTTGGTATCTACAAATCCACAACTCCCGATTTATCCCTCCACCCTCCCCTGTCCCTCCTGGTAACCATAAGTTTGTATTCTATGTCTGTGAGTCTGTCTTTCTGTCTCTGTTTTGTAAATAAGTTCATTTAGTTCATTTGTGGTTTTGGGGTTTTTTTTTAGATTTCGCATCTAAGTGATATCATATGGTATTTTTCTTTCTCTTTCTGGGTTGCTTCACTTAGTATGACGATCTCCAGGTCCGTCCATGTTGCTGCAAAGGGCATTATTTTATTGTTTATGGCTTAGTAGTATTCCATTGTATAAATATACCACACTTCTTTATCTAGTTATCTGTTGATGGACATTGCTTCCATGTCTTGGCTATTGTAAATAGTGCTATGAACATTGGGGTGCATGTATCTCTTCGAATTGGAGTTTCCTTCAGATGTATGCCCAGGAGTAGGCTTGCTGGATCATAGGGTTAGTCTATTTTCAGTTTAAGGGATCTCCATACTGTTTTCCATAATGGCTGCATCAAACTGTATTCCCACCAACAGTGTTTCCTTTTCTGCACACCTCCTCCAGCATTTATTGTTTGTGAACTTTTGACATTAGATTCAAAGTTCCTGGCTTCCTATTCATGCCTCAGTTTCCTCATTGGTAAATGGGATCTTAGTGTTACCTCTCTTTCTGGGTTGTTGTGAAGGCTAAATGAGTGAATACACATGGAGAGCTTAGAAATGCCTGTCACAACATAATGAGTCTTTCTCCTTTTCCCATTGGTGTCTTGCTCTCTAGCCCAGGGTCTAGCCAAAATTCAATGCACTGGCATTCAGTACACACTCACTGAACACCTACTAGGTGCCAGACCTTGGACCAGGCATTAGGAACACAGTGATAAGACACACTCTCTGCCTCAAAGAAACCAACGTCAAGTGGAAGAGACAGACATGCAAATTGATAGATTCAGTTCTGTGTGATGAAAGGAGTAACAGAGGCAGATGTAAAGCTTGAGAGGTAGTAGAGTGCAGGGTGGCTCTCTGTTGATTTAGGAGGGTTACTAGGAAATGATTTACATAGGTTCTAACAACTCTGCTAAGCTTTGAGGAGTGGCTAGGAGTTGGAGTGTCAGGAGTGATGAAGAAGAGTAAAAGGATTAAAGAAAACAGGCATGGAATGAAGACTAAGGGAGGAAAATATGCTGTATCTTTCATCCATTTTTTGTTTCTTTCATTTGGCCATGAGATTCACAATTCTGGAGTGTTACCAGTTCTTAATCTAAATTTAGTAGCAGTTCCATGCCTAATGGGAAGCATCATATTGGAGAATTCCCTCCTTTTCTGGAAACTGGTGTGTTGTTGTCCAGCTGCATGTGAGCTGCCATTTATAGACCACTGGCTTCTCTCCAAAGACGGAGTCTAGATTTGGTCCATTAGTGTTCTTCTGAAATGATCTTTTGGCCAAACCAGATCAAGAAACTGCATATCAAGTCCAACTTTTTTTAGCTATTCAGAATTTTGTTCTATTGGGAGAAATGGGATGCCAAAACTGAGACAATTTATGGATTTCAAAGTATAACCATCTCCTTTGTGGGAGGGAGACGGAAAGGTGGGAGTACAAATGCTCAGTCACTTTCTTTGTTTCTTCTGCCCTTTGTCACTTGCCTGACTTTCAACATACTATCAGAGTGAGAAATGGATTAAAGAACACCTAGGTTTTCAATTTATTAAAATTAAATGTGCCACATCTTATAAGTGAAAGTACAATTTTCAGGTGGGAAAATGAAAACTTTTTTTTCCCTGTTATGTTGCTAATATCGTCCCTGTAGCCTCACAGTTGACAGTCTTAACTTTAAAAGGCCATTTCACACAGATATGTACAGAATTCATACTGTGAGCATTTGGAATTGGAAGGGAGGGGAGTTCACATGGTGTTCATAGGGGAACCAGGTGGTGAAGGACCCCTGAGCTGGCCATGAGAATCACATCCCTTGCCTGGCTGAATTCAGTTGGTTACCAAAACATTCGTAAATCATTTCCCCAGAGCTGTTAAATATAAAATGTTGTGTATTGTTTATCAGCTGGTCTTCTTCTTGCCCCTGCTTCTACCTACTGGCAGAAGGAGATACACAGAACTGTCCATTTTCTTCCCTAAATCTCTTCTTCCTCTTGGATTCCCAGTCAGTGATGCCCCATCTTCCCTTGTGAGGAATCTGGGAGTCAGCCCACGTGTCTCATTCTCTTTAATTTCTTGTCCTATTTGGAGACTGTTACTCCTATTTCTTTAACTTTTCCCCCACCTCTCTCCCTTTCTTAATTTCCTTATTGGCTATATGGAGAGATGGAGGCTCTTAATGGAGAAAAATCACCATTTTTACAGCATATTTGAAAACATCACTCACCTGGACTTCTGTAGTAGCCAGTCAGTGGGTATTACTGCCTTTGGTCTCATAGTTGCATTCCAGATTGATAAAACTGATCACGTTTTATATTTTAGTGGCTGTAAGGTCAAGTCTAAACTTAGGATGACACAGAAGGCTTTTTGTCATTTGGCCCACCCTCCTCTCCAACTTTCTTTCTTTCTTTTTTTTCCCATTCCTTCCATATATCCTATGCATCAGGCATACTTAACTATGAGCAATTCATCAAATATGCCTTGCGATCTCTCTTCCTGCCTTTGCATGTGTTCTTCCTGATACTTGATTTTCCTTTCTCCTCTAATCTCCCTGTCAAACCCCTTCAACTCATCTCTCTCTGAATTCTTTCTTGAATCACCTGTGTGAGTCTCCTTTTGGCAGGAAATAGCTCATTCCAAGTGGGGAAATGGAGGAGAGTTGAGTAAAGAGGATATTTACAAAGATGTGAGCAGGATGTGGGGAAATCACAAAGGAGAGTGGTAAGAATCCCGAGGCTAAAACAGGGGGCTACCATCTGTCCCCTCCATGTGCAAGGGAGCTGTTACCTGAACCTAAAGACAGAGAAGGCTGTTTGAGAGATGAAACCAACCCATAGCCACCTACCTACCCACTTTGCAGGAAGGCAGTTAAGGGAGCAAATATACTAACTTTACTCTTTTCTCTCCCTTCAACCTCCTGCCAGCACTCGGTGTTGGCTGAAATCAACAAGAGTAGGACAGGAGAGGGCAGGGAGCTTTTGACATCCATCATATTGGTCAGCCTTCTGCGGCACAGAGCATGATGAAGAAGAGTGAGGTGTGGATCTGAAAGGGTGTTTTTGTTTTAATCTTTGTGTTCCTGTTGCTTACCGCAGTGCCTGACATGCAGCAGACACTCAATAAACTTTTACCTAAATTCAATTGGTTTATTCAGAGAACCATGAAGAAAGTAATATCCCTGGAGGATGAGAGAACTGACTCCTCTATCATTGGATACTGGACAGGAGGGGACATGTCACAGGACACTAACAACACTTCTTCATGCTCACTGCCTTCTTGTCTGACATTTTTCAATTCTGTCTTCACTTCCTCCCTCCAGTCCCTTGGTCCACTTTCTCAAAGGACACCAATGTCTGGAATCTCTAAATCTCAAATCATTATCCAGCTACCCGGAGGTACTCAAAAAACACAGACAAACCACTTCAGAAAAATAAGAACTCATTTTTTTCCCAGTTTCTACACGATGTCCTAGTGCACTTCCGCTCTGGTTAGGTGGGCTGAACCACTTATGAACCTTGAATTTCCTCCTGGTTGATCCTTCTCACTTAAAACCTAGAGTAGAGTCATCCCACAATCAGCCTCTTAGCTGTTTCCTTTCTGGGTGCTACCTCAGTCTTTACTTGGCCCTCTTAGACTGAGGGTGTCTTGGCAACAATATCCCAAACCTAAAAGGTATAATCTGAGAAGAAGTGAAAAGGACCTCCCCTACTGCTGCCCTGCATTTCAACCCTCCAACTGGATGGCCCATGTCCTGAATAGCCAATATGGTGGCTCCAGTTGGTTTCCTTTGTGCCCCAGATGCATGTCTGAACCCTACCTGGGTTTGTATTGCAAAGGGAGAGGCAAAGGTCTTGGAACCAAGACTTGAAAAATGGAGAAAAGAGGGTCCTGATGGAAAGAGCAGATTTTCATTGTACAGTGTAATTTCCAGATGGACCCCCTTAGCATGACTCTGGAAGTTGAGTTTCCTACTTTGGGTGGGGACTGCAGCTCACTGAGGATATACTTGGACTTCTGTATGCTTTAGACTCTTTTCTACCCTTACCATAATTAAAGTCAACATACATTAATTAGGTACTATGTATTCAAGAGTCTTTTTGCTGGGTACTGTCTTCAGTACACAGAAGGCATATGTTAGCAGTGTCTATGGTGATGAACCTCAGTCTTACCCCAAAGAACAGGAGATGGGTACAGAGAGGAAAGCTGTGATGTAGTTGAGGATAGAGAGAGGAGAGAGGCAACAAACCTCTGGTGTGGGTATTCTAGCCTGGGATGGGTATTCTTGCTATGGACTTCCTGTTCTTTCCCTATTAGATCCTTTACTATACTTTATTTCATTTCCTTTTAAATGTCTGTCTGTTCCACTAGACTATATGCCCATGAGGGTAGAGACTTTGTCTTACTCATAACCCTGATATTTATCACAGTGACGCATAGCAGATATTCAGCAATTATTTGTGTGAAATAATGGATTCATACTGTTTGAAGAACATCTTTGTGCCAATGGGAGGCCTTCACTTTGTTCAGTAAGTGGGGCCAAGTCTATGGTGTAGTGGGTAAGGAGTGTGGCCATGGGAAGGAATATTTTATTTCTTCTGACTTTCATGGATGGATAGTGTGCAAGTGATTTTCTTATAGCTATAAAATAAGACCAAAACAGAAGGGATGATTATGATGTCATATACTTACTCTGACTTTAAGGCTCTTGAGGTCTCAAAATACTACCCCTCACCGTTTGGGTGACTCACCTCTCAGCCTGTCAACATGGAAATGTGTATCGAGGCATAGAAACAGGATGATTCACAGTAAGCCATGGACTTGTTAATTCTAATATCAAATCAGCTGTGATAAAATGTGGGCCTGGGACACAGGATGGGTATGTTTTGATAAAGGTGAGGAAGAAAGGAGAACTTTCATATATTGGTCTTTAGAGTAGGGTGAGAATAAAGGAAGGCAGTTCTATGTGGGCTGGAACCAGACTGGTGTGTCGTCTGACCGTCTGTGACAGCTGGGCTGTCACGGCAAAGTGGGTCTGGATAGAACACCTTCAGACCAGGTGCCTGAAGAGACAAGAGAGAGTAGGATGAGAGGAGGAGGAGGCTGCAAATATTTCAAATCTTACCTAGCACAATGTTGGGAAATTTAGAAGATGGGCTGGAACACTTGAGTCTACCTTTGACATCAATGGTCCTAAAAACACACATGCAGACCCTGTGTAAACTCAAATGGGAAACTGAAGCTAAAGCAAGGCTGTTGGCCAAAATAGATTCAATATAGTTCAAAGTGATTATGAACACCTATTAAATGTCACTGTTTTGTGAGCACCATGAGACATTGTTTTGGGGCACACATGAGGCATGTAAGACACCATCCTTTCCCCCAGGATCTCACACTGCAGTTTTGAAGACTTCATAACAGAATATCAAACTGACCACTTCGTTGCCTTGTATTTAAAGCGTATCAGTCTTTGCTCCATCAATAACATAGGCCATCTGCCTTCCAGGCTCTTGTCAGAGAAAATAACCTCAAATCGTCAGCTCTCTAGCCCTTATCAGAATCCAATCTAAGAGAAGAGATATTTAAGGTAGAGAGTCTCTAAGGAATGGTTTTCAAACTTTTTTTTATTATTTTTTGCATCAGGTCTTTTTCTTCCAATGATATCTGACCTGGAAACTCAGTGTGGGAAATGGGGAAAAGTAGGGGATCTCTGACCGAAGAGGGTGAGAAGTTCTTGCAACCCCTCAGCCTCCCTGTGATCCCTGAAGTATCTGCATGTGGCCCCACTGCCCCTAAGGAGTGCAGTGTGAAAGCCACGGGTCTAAAGGAAGAACTCCTCCTCAGTTCTGCCCCTGTTAATGTGTAGCAGAGAATTACAACCAGGATTCATTTAGCTTAGCATGTGCAAAATTGCCTTCTCAGAGTTATGCCCTTAGCTTACTCTGAAAGCAAGAGCAATTATGGTCTTAGGGTTTTTTTCCCTTTATATATTTTTGAATTGATAGAGAAAAATTATAAAGAGAGCATATTACTTTTGCAGTTAAAAAAAACCAGAAAGGGTTGATGTGTAAAAAGCAGTACCTTTCAAGATTTGCAGATACTAACTACTATGTATAAAACAGACATACAACAAGTTTCTTCTATACAACACAGGGAACTATATTCAATATCTTGTAGTCACCTATAATTGAAAAGAATATGAAAAAGAATACATGTATGTATATGTATGACTGAAACATGCTGTACACTAGAAATTGACACAACATTGTAAACTGACTATACTTCAATTTTTAAAAAAGCAGTACCTTTGGAAGATGGATCTGGTAGTGGACTTAGAGTAACTTGAAAATATTAAAGACTACAAGCTGAGAAGAGGTTGGAATCTGATATCATCAGCCAAGAGTGATGCTGTAGACACCTGGACCAGGGTGGCAGCAGGTACAGGATGGAAGTCATTGTTCATGAGACGTATTCAGTGTAAGAGTAGATGGGCAGGGGACTATCAGAGACATCTGGAGAACAGAAGGATGGAGGGGCCGTGGCCTATGTGGGGAAAATCCTGAGGGACCTTTCAGTGGGGTTTGTGCAAGGAGGGGTGCTCACAGACCTTTAGAAGTCAGAATCAGAGAGAGCCACAGTTCTTGAGAACAACACCCTCTCTTGTGTCCTGAGAGCCATAGAAGTGCAGGGAATGAGAATGGATTGTATGCTTGGAAGTGACGATATCAAGCACTTATTGGGGATTCTGTTCACTGACACAAGATGCTTCCTGCCAAAACTCCTTCCCAATGAGATAGTTGCCTATGTCCTGAGATCCCTTCTGACTAAGACACTTTAACCAGATCTTAGTGACTCAATACAAATAATTATTTACATTTCTGTCCATTGTGGGTGATACATTTCTCCATAGTGATTTCACATCTGTTCTCCTGTTCAGTTCTTCCAGCAACTCTGGGAGGGAAGTGAGCTGATAGGGTCTTGATTACATGGAAAGAGCTACAGGGAGAAAGTGAAACAGTACACTTGTAGGTGATGGTAGAGCCAAGTCTGGGACCCAGGACTTGGCCCTGCACTTAGTCTGCCCCATCACTAGGGCTCACCAGGTAGGGCTCTGCCACCCTGTCTGTCTGAGTACACACGAGTAGCTGACTCTTAAAATCATTCCGAGTTTCTGCTCTGTTTGGTAGTCTGCACGTCACCTTTCCAAACTTTTCTGAATTGGATATTGAATGTTGGCCACTTGGCTTGAAGGGCTGTGTTTCATTTTTCCAATGGCTCAATTTTATTCATTTAGCTGATATCTGGTCTCTCCTTATCCATATTTTATCCACACTAGCAGCAGCTCGTGTGTCTGAGCTCTCATTTAATACGCACGGCCAGGTGTGGTCTGCATGTTGATGACTTCGAGGATGTCTTCCTTGAAGCTTCCTGTCCTCCCATTCTGGATATTTTTGCTGGTCCCACAGCCTGTCTCTGGTTCTTGTCAGTGCGCTTACAGAGATGCCCTATACGCTTTGTGTAAATGTGGCCTTTGCAATGTTTTTTCGATTAGCCTATTTCACTAATGAAGAGTGATTCCCCTTGCTTGTGAAAGTGTGTGATTAGACATTTAAAAATACATACACACATATGTGTATATATATATAGTACTTAGTATATATTACATAGTATATGTGTGTGTGTCTGTCTGTCTATTCACACATGCACACGCATGTACCT
This sequence comes from Camelus ferus, assembly GCF_009834535.1. Taxonomy (NCBI): domain Eukaryota; kingdom Metazoa; phylum Chordata; class Mammalia; order Artiodactyla; family Camelidae; genus Camelus; species Camelus ferus. Next base: position 18,316,887 of record NC_045700.1, read on the forward strand.
TACATCCAGGACTAGGTCCTGAAGTTTAGATATGAGAATGTCCCTACAAGTGACCTTGAATATAAAGTATCTATGGGAGAATGTGGTGAGTTCAGCCCCCTGAAAGGTTATTTATACAAAGGGGAACATTTACTTAGAAGCACTGAATTTGGGGTATAGAAGTGATCTTAGATGCTATTAAGCCCAAATGCTCATTTTGTACTTAGGAAGGTTTTTTAAAAAGTTAAGGAATTAGCTTAACGTCACCCAACTCTCCATGACTCAGCTGGGATTGGAGCCTAGGGATTTCCTAATTCCTATTTTAATTCCTACCGTATATCCCTTTCTCTCTTCCCTACGTGTAACTTTGTTTCCAGGGAATATATTTTTAGGAGAGAAATTAAAATTAGAGTTTAACATCATTATCCCTTAACATTTTATGGTGGGTGTGGCCATGAATGATCATGTTTGAACCTGAATTTGCCTGGGACCCCATAGTGTCCAAAGATCTAGAAGACAGAGGCAGAGAATTTAGACTTTCATAGGAGGAAAGGAAAGTTTACAATGTGGTAAACAGGAAGCAGGTGCTTGGGGCTACATCTAGTCAGAGGCATCTCTTCCCCTACCTTGAGCGAGACAAGCCACTCCATTGCCTTCTCTTGTCTTTCTGTGTCCCCATCACCCCCTGCATATCAGAGCTGTGCAGACACATTACCTGCTTCATGAAGAAGGTATAATTGCCAAAACATCTTCTGTTTCCACCACCTCGGCGGTCTTTTTGTAGTTACCCCAGGCCAAGAGGCTATTTTAGCATTGAAGAATTAGTCAGGTTGGCCTGATGCTGAAACAACACTTGTTATGCAATTTGATCAGACCTCTGGTAGAATCACTGAAGACAAACCAAATTGGCTAAACCTACTGGTGTTTGAAACAACTGGTCACTTGAATCAGAACCCTCAGTCTGGCAGTTTTGTGCTGATATGATACACACAGAACACCAAACTTGCCCTGTCCTCGTACAGATTTGATGGAGTAATAAAAGACCATGGATGTAAACTAGAGTGGAAATTTTATAAGGGAATTCTTTCGAAGTGATTCTTGCTGGTGGGGATTTTCTACTCTAGAGAGAGATAGTTAAGAGAGGAAACTGATGGGATTAGGCCAGCATGGGGCTATGTTTGTGCCTGGCTAGAGGTCAGACAACTCATGTTTTCCCATGGCCAGTGGTGATTCAGACCATTAAGGCCATTTAGAAATGCTGACTGTATGGCCTGGTTACCAGCTTGTATCTACTTAGTAACTCATTTGTTCAGCTAAATGAGATGCACTGGTTAAGTACATAGGCATAGCCAACACCCCCTGGTTTTGATGTTTTATGAACAGAGCAGGTCTAGACTTTGTTCCTGCCTTGCGTTCCTGGAACCCAGAACACCAAAGCTGACTGTGTAAAATTACCAATTAGCCGTAAGACCATTATTTTTTCTACTTAATAACAGTATTTATCTTCCATTCCTTTAATCATTTTTTATCTTTGATTTTGAGATACTTTTAAATTTACAGAAGAGTTACATTTCCTCTCTCCCTCCTCCCTTCAAATATTTGTGTGCATTTCTTAAAAATAAGAACATTCCCTAATATAACTATAGTAAACCATATAAATATCCTCTTTCTCATCAAACTTTCACCTGTTAATTTTAGCATCCATTCATGATTCTTGCCTTTTCATTCTTGAATAACCAATCTAGTGAATAGCTACTGTGTTTCAGCTAAGGGACCGACAGACACATAGATCAACATAACTCAGTCTCTAACCTCACTCTGTTAGGAAAAAGCAGACATGTAAACAAATACTTTATAGTCAGAGTGGCAAGGGCAAGAAGGACAGTGAAAGGGCAGTTCACAAGAGGTCAGGACAGACTGTGCCTGGGGAGGGAGGTCAGGGAGGACCTCACAGAAGAGGTAGTTCCTACGGGGAGTGTCTCCAATTAGAGCTGAGGGTATATTCCAGGTCCTACACCTTATTATGAGATACAAAGTCCTAGCCACTCTAAGTGTAAGACATCCTTACTACCTGCATTTCTGTTTTAATCTCAGTGTTTCTCAGTGCTTTCACACATTTTGACCTTCATGGTAAAACATACACATTGTGATATGTCCACGCGTGTGCATGCACACACAAATATACACACACATGGAGAAATACGGTCTCTTAACTTTACTCATTGTGATGCATTTTTATGTTTTCTACTCTGTTCTATTAATAAGTGCAGAACTAATATATCCAATATGTGGGAATGAGGGCGTGGAGTCTACATTTCTGACAAATTCTCTGTCATCCTGATGCTGACCTAGAGTACTGGCTTAGGGAAGGGTGGAAAGTATTCTAAAGAAGCAGAAGTGGTCATAGGTGGCTCTGTTTAATAGACAAATCAGTGGATTTCAAAGATCATCCATAGAGAACCCTGCTCTAGTTGATACTTTAGATCTATGTCATCAGAGCTCACTTGCTGGCTTGCAGCTCCTAGCACAGGGGAGGGAACCAAAGCCAAGATTTCTTGAAAGCTCAGGTCCACATGTATTTGTGGGTTGATGTCAGAAACTGATGAGAACTCTTCAGAAGTAATGGGAGCGTTCTCCCATGAGAAACAGGGAAGGTTGCAGTGGTGAAGTGATTCATTCCATTCTGCTAATGTTTCATCTATTCCCATCACACTGTTGTGTTGAAAGGCATTTGGAACTCGGAAAAAAAGATTATGCAATTCTTCAGCTCCGAAAAGGGATTTCTTGTGCTTGTATAAAATGCTTAATAATGTGAACCTTTGATCAAGTGTTGGCTTCCCTCCAACAGTCAGATACTTTCTCTCTCTGTAACACGTTTGACCCAGAATTAGATCTTCCAAGTTCCTGTAAAACAGATTTTTTTTTAAGGACACCAGACCCCAAATGGCCAAGACTACAGAAAAATTGTTACAGGAAACTAACATAGAAGTTAACCTAGCAGTTAAGGAGGAGGATTGGATATTCCAGAGAAAGTAGCATGTAAAGAAGGCAAGAGGTGGAATATCACATTGTGCTGGAGTTGCACATTTTGATAATTATGGCAGGAAATGTTTCTAGAAATCATGGAGGTGCTTTAAAAATGTTAAGAGTACCTTAGACATTATATTGTAGTGACACTCAGTCAGTTGAGGGTGTTAGATAGGAGGGAGGTATGGTCATTCGCTGACTCCAAAGTGAAAGAGAAGCTTCCACATCTTCTTCCGAGAAGGAGGCACAAAGAAGGAAAGATCAGTTAGGTGGTTATTTCAGTGACCTCAATAGGAGATGCCAAAGAGCTGAAAGCCAGGAGTGACAGGGGGAATGATGGTTCGATCTTCCAAGCATCCTCTTCCCAACCCAGCGGCTATAATGTAAGCTCTGAGAAGGAAGGCACTTGGTTTTTCTCTTATCTCAATTTTCAGCGTGTAGACAATTGCCTGATATGTAGCAAGCCATCAATGAAAACTTATTTAATCAGTATCAGTAGAATTTTATCATATCATTCAAACAACCAGTTACTTATATGGGGAAACATACCATCCAGAATAATCACTTGGCCTAAATCACAGGTTCTTAATCCTGGCTGCTTATTAAAAACCCTCAAGGGCTTCTCTTAAGATAGAACAGCCCATTCCTCCCCAGTTCTCCTCATTGTAACTGAAAAGCACAATAAGTCTCTAAAAGATGGAGGAGCAACAAAGCAGTGAATTCCTTGGGTCTCTTTATTGCCTCCCATGTATCCTGAACTGCCAACAGCACAGGCTAATAATCTCCAAGAAAAGCCAGTTCGCCTGGCCAAAGAACTGATTAAAAGATGGCCTAGCAACAGGAAACCTTATTGGCATTATCACCTGCTCGAACCAAGTACTAGTGTTAAACTGCACCTCCTCACTGCCTCTCCATGACTTCACCTGACCCAGCAAGAAGCTGATCTTCCACCCCTACCAGTGGAAGCATAGGTGCACTGGATGCCCTCGCTGAGTGGTGTCCCCAGGGAACAGAGAACTAATTTCCTCCCCCATCTGGCAGAAATAGGCGGTGCTCTGATACCCCTGCCAAGATAGCGTTGGCAGGGTGTAGCAGCACAATCTACTGCTTCACCCCATCTCCATGTGTCAAAGAAAACAAGTGAGGAGCTGAGTTTCCACCTCTACCCTGTAGCAACAGTGGTGTTGAGTGGTGTGAGTCAGCCCTCTGCTTCCTGCCTCCCCAGGGTCAGCAGGACCAACTGAGGAGACAACAAGGTGATTTAAGTCAATGCCCAGCTTTGGCTGGGATGGCATCATAGGGGCGCTGTCAGAAGCTGAACAGAAAAACCCAACTGGCCCTCAAGCTGTGCCTCAACAAGGAGCTATCTGCGAGAAAAAAAAAAAAAAAGAAGAAGATTAAGTAGGATCTGGAGTCTAATAATAGCTAAAATTTTCAGAATATAACAAAATCACATGTCACGGGACAAACCAGGAAAATCACAACAGGGATGGGGAGGGACAAACGACAGGTGTCAACACAGAGATAAATTAGATGTGGGAATTCTCTGAGAAGGATTTTAAGCAGCCATCATAAAATATTTCATAAGCAATTATGAATTTTCCTGAAGCAAAATGAAGAAAGTAGAAATCTCAGCAAAGAATAGAAATTTTAAAAAAAAAAGTAAATGGAAGTTATGGAATTTTAAAATACAATAACTGAAATAAAAACATTGCTTAATGGGCTCAATAATAAAGTGGAGATGACAGAAAACAGAGTTTGTGAACTTGAGGAAACATGAATAGAACTTACCAAATGTGAACAACAGAGAGAAAATAGCCTGAAAAAGGACAAAAAGCCAAAACAGAGTCTTAGGTACCTGTTGGACTATAACAAAAGAGCTAATATTTGTATTTTTAGGGTCACAGAAGGAGAGGAGAGAAAAGATGAGATTGAAAAAATATTTGAAAAAGATAATGGTGAAAAACTTTGTATTTGGCAAAGTACATAAATCTACAGATTCAAGAAGTCAAACAAAGCTCAAGTAGAATAATCCCAAAGACATCCCCACTGAGATACATCATAATTAAACTTCTGAAAATTAAAAACAAAAACTTTTGAAAGCAGCCAGAGAAAAATGATACACTTTTTGTACTACCAATTTGAATGACTGTGTATTTCTCATATGAAAGCCTTGAGGCCAAAAGGAAGTGGCACAACAATTTTCAGTTATTGAAAGAAAAGAACTGTTGGCCAGGAATCCTATATCCAACAAAAATATCCTTATAGAAGGAAAGGGAAATAAATACATTCTTAGGAGGCAGAAAATTAAGACACTCTCCTGCTAGCACACCTACCCTTAAAGAATGGCTAAAGGAAATTCTCTAAACACAAAATATAACAAAATAAGACTCAAGAACATGAGAGTAGGTAAAAGATGAATATAAGAGTAGGTTTTGGAAAAGGGAGATGTAACAGACTATTCTATTTCTCGTGAGTTTCTTAAATTATATTTGATTGTTGAAGTAAAATTTGTAACACCGTCAGATGTGGTATTCTGTATATAAAGAAAATACTTTTAAGAATTCCATTGAAAAAGTGGGGAGAAAATAAGATTTCTGTACTCAAAATAAGATAGACACAGTAGACTGTGACAAGTTACATATACATATTGTAATACCCATAGCAACCATTAAGAAAACTATATAAAGCTAAATACTAAAAAGTACTATAAATAAATCAGTATTAAATTTTTTAAATGTTAAAAAATAATAGAAAGATATGAAAAGAGAAATGGGGGAACTAAACCAGAGGAAACAAACAGAAAATAATAAAATGGTAGACTTAGTCCTAACATATCAATAATTACTTTAAATGTAAGTGGTCTAAATATGTCAATTATAAGGCAGAGATGAATAGAATATATAAAAAATATATTCCAAGAATGTGCCAGCTACAAGAAATTTGCTTCAAATGCAGCAGCATATTAGGTTGAAAATGGAAGAATGAAAAAAGTATCATGAAATACTAATAAAAAGAGGGAGTGACTATGTTGATATTAAATAAGTATATTTCATGGCAAGGAAAATTGCTGGAGACAGAGGGACATTGCACAATCATACCACTAGGAAGACATAACATTCCTAAATATCTATGCATTGAAGAACAAAACACCAAAATGCTTGAAAGAAAAGCTTATAGTGCTGAAAAGAGAAATAGTTGGGAGTTTAACACCCAACTCTCGGCAGTTACTAGAACTACTAAATAGAAAATCAGTGAGGATATAGACCTGAACAACACAATCAAGCTACAGGATCTAGCTGACATATATAGAATACTCTGCCTATATATCTGGAGGGAACTCTTAATTTGAAAAAATACATGCACCCCAATGTTCATAGCAACACTATATACAACAGCCAAGACATGGAAACAGCCTAAATGTCCATCAACAGATGACTGGATAAAGAAGTTGTGGTATATTTATACAATGGGATACTACTCGGCCATAAAAAAGAATAAAATAATGCCGTTTGCAGCATTATGGATGGGCCTGGAGATCGTCATTTTAAGTGAAGTAAACCAGAAAGAGAATGAAAAATACCATATGATATCACTTATATGTGGAATCTGAAAAAAAAAAAGATACTAATGAACTCATCTACAAAGCAGAAACAGACTCACAGACATCAGACATAGTAAACAAACTTATGGTTACAGGTTGTGGGGGAAGGGGGTGGGAAGGGATAAATTTGGGAGTTTGAGATTTGCAAATGTTAACCACTATATGTAAAAATAGATGAAGAACAAATTTCTTCTGTATAGCATAGGGAATTATATTCAATATCTTGTAATAACTTTTGATGAAAAAGAATATAAAAATGAATATATGTATATATATGCATGATTGGGTCATTATGCTCTATGCCAGAGACTAACACATTGTAACTGACTATGCTTCAATAAAAAAAAGAATACGCTGCCTAAAAGCAACAGAATACGTATTTTTCTGAAGTGTCCATTTAACATTCACCACATCCTGAGTCATTTTCTTAAAAAACTTAAAAATTAATATTATGCAGCATGTGTTCTCTGACCACAATGGATTCAAACTAGAAATAACAGAAGACAACAGGAAAATCTCCAAACACTTAGAAATTAAGCAATATTTTAAATAATCCATAGGTCAAAGAAGTAGCCTCAAAAAATAAAAACATATGAACTAAATGAAGATAAAAATACAAAGTAGCAAAATATGTGGGACACAGCTATAATAGTGCAAAGAGGGAAATTTATAGCACAAAAAGCTTACATTTGAAAAGAGAAAGGTCTCAAATCAGTAATTTAAGCTTTTATCCTAAAAAACTAGAAAAAGAAGTACAAGTAAAAGAAAGGAAATAATGAGTGAAATTAATGAAATCAAAAGAAAACAGGAGAGAAAATCAATAAAACAAATTTTTTTCTTTAAAAATCAGTAAAAATTGATAAACCTATAACAAGAGTGACAAAGATAAAAATGGGGAAGATACAAATCACCAATATTAGGAATGAAAAAGAGGCTATCACTACAGCCATCAAAAGGATAGCAAGGGAGCACTATATAAACTACCTTATACTCATAAATTTGACAACTTAGAAGAAATGAATCATTCCTCAAAAACCATAAACTATTAAAACTCAACCAAGATAAAATAGACAATGTGAACAGTTCTATACCCATTAAAAATTTTGATTTGTAATATAAAAGCTCCTGAAAAAGAAATTTGTAGGCTTATATTTGACTGGAGAGTACTACCAAACATTTAAAGGAGAATTAACATCAATTTTATACAAGCTTTTCCAGAAAATATAAAATGAACACTTCCCAATTCAGTTTATGAGGCCAGTATTATGCTGATACCAAAAGCAGACAAAGACAAAAAAAATAATAATAAAGAAGAAGTAAGCAGACGAAGGTCAGTGATGAAATTAGTCACAAAAATCCTCAACAAAAATATTAGCAAATTGAATCAAACAGTGTGTAAAAAGAATTTTATATCATGGCTAAGTGGGATTTACTCCATGTATGTAAGGCTGTTTCAACACTCAAAAGTCAACCAGTAGAATCAGCAATATTAAATGGCTAAAAAAGAAAAATCAATTGTTATAATCATATCAGTTGGCACAAAAAGCACTCTGCAAAATCAGGCATCTATGTGTGGTAGAAACTCAAAAAAATATTGATAAGAAGGAAACTTTCTCAATTAAATGAAGAGTACCTACTAAAATCTACTGAAAACATCAAAGTTAATGTCGAAAAATTGATAGATTAATCTCTAAGATTGGGAAAAAGGCAAATATACCAACTCTCACCACTCTTATTTAACATCGTACTGGAACATGACCCATACAAGGAAAAATATATAAACTAGACTTCATCAAAATTAAAAACCTTTTCTCTATCAAAAACCCAGTACAGAATATGAAAAGGTAATCTACAAACTGGAAGAAAAATATTTGCAAACCACATGTCCAACAGATTTCTAGTCATTAGAATATGTATTTTAAAAACTCTTCCCATTTAACGTTTTAAAAATAAACTAGACAATGGGCAAAGGACAGAAGAAGATACACAGATGGCACATAAGCACATGAAAAGGTGTCCAACATCCTTAGCTACCAGGTAAATGCAAATTTCAATCACAATAAGATATTAATACATAAAGAATAGTTAAAATGGAAAATAATGACTGTAGCAAATGCTGGGATGGATGCAGAGAAACTGACTCACTCTTACGTTTCTGGTGGGATGTATGTAAAATGATACAGCCACTCTGGGAAATAATTTGACAATTTCTTATAAAATTAAACGTGCAAGTACTATATAACCCAACAAATATACTCTTGGGCAATTATCCCCAAAACACAAAAGCTTATTTTTATACAAAAATCTGTACACAAATGTTCGTGGGCACTTCATTCATAATAGCCTAAAACATGAAACAAACCAGATGTCCTTCAACAGGTGAATGATTAAACAAACTGTGCTATATCCTTACTATGGTACACTACTCTACAATAAAAGGAACGAAATTTTGATAAACACAACAGTTTGCATGAATTTCCAGGGAATTATACTGAATGGAAAAGGCTAATCTCAAGTGGTCACATGCCATATGTTTTCATTTGTACAGCATTGTTGAACTGACGTAAAAATGGAGAACAGATTAGTGGTTACCTGGGGTTGAGGATGGGGTGGAGGTGGTAGAGAAGTGGGTGCGGTTATGAAAGAGCCAACAGGAGGGATCCTTGTGGTGGCGGAACTCCTCGGTGCCTTGACTGTGTCAATGTCGGTATCCTGATTGATACTGTACTATAGGTTTGCAGGATGTTATCACGGGGGAGACTGGGTAAAGGCGACACGGGATCTCTTTTATTTTTTACAACTGCATGTGAATCTATAATTACCTTGAAATTAAAATTTAGCAATAAAGAAAAACACCTAAGAAGCTTTAAAAAATACTGCTGCTTAGATTCTCCAACACCTGGCCCCTTCCAGATTCTGATATGGTTGATTTGAGGTGGGACCTGTCCAACTGTATTTTTTCTTACGAGATTTTAATATGTAGTGAGGGTGGAGACCCTCTGGCCTGAATATGAATTGGTTCAGTCAACATAGCTGGGGGGGCAGCCTCACCCAGCCACGAGTATATATCCTGTCTTCCTTCAGTCTTGCTTGACCCTGATAAGCTTTCTAAGTGCAGGGGCTGTGTCTGTGAGTCACCGGTACAGCATCCACGTCCATCAGAGAGGTTCTTATTCTACCACTGCTGAGGGGATGGCAGTGTTGCTGCTGGTGGTGGTGGGTAAAGCAGTAACAGTGAAATCACTGATCTAATTGGACTTGTATTTCCCATTCAGGTAAACCTGAAGAAATGAAATTACACAATTTCCGTAACTATTTTCATATTGATCTACAGGGAATCTGAGCATGGGAAAAAGAAAAGTAGGCATGCTGCCTTCTCCTCTTGTATAAATCATAGCTTCTGGCTTATGCATTCTGAACATATGTTTGGTAACAATTATGAGATGAGCATATGTTGTTTTAGGAGATTATTTAAATCTTACTCTAAATCCAAAGGAATCTTGTCTGAATATAAAGAGGCTGACAAAGCACTCAGAGCAACTAGGGGGAGTGTCGTGCATTCCAGCCTCTTTCTGCCCCAGTTGCATTGAACCCTGTGCAGATTTTCTGAATGTAATCTTGGTCATCTTTGTTGGTCCAGGGCTCTTACGAGAAGCTATTTCACTGAAGTGGATGGTCATTACTTTTAATTCTTAGTAATTTATTTTAACTAGGATATTAGTTTTATTATAAAGCAAAATTTGTAGTTGTTAGAAATAGATAAAGGTTGTCGTAGTGGTACTGACTGGGCCCAGGACTCACACAGCAAACATCATGGGCTGGGGCACTCGGTTAGGCACAGGGTCACCAAGACAAATAGCTAACAGGCTCCTGGGATGCTATGAAGTTCTAATAATTTGGGAACAAATATATCTTTATAAAAACTAATATCATCCCTGGTCATAATATACATTTTCTGCATGTGGGGTTGACTGATTTTAGCTTCTCATTTTAACTCTTACTGTTTTCTTTTCCTTTTTCTCATTTACCCCACCTCCATTCCTCTGCCCAAAGTATACCATGCTGGCTCCACCTTCAAATCCCCTACCAGTGCTTCACATCCATGCATCAGACACCTCCCCCTTCCCAACCCCTCCTCCCGCCTGCAGACACCATCTCCACCTGTGCACTTCCTTCCCACCACGAGCAGTGGGAGAAGGGTTTTACCTCCTGTCCACAGCTCTTTCTGTCCAGTGAACTTACTCCATCCTGTGCTGCCTTTTCTGTGATTTTGCTTCATCAATTTTTGCCTCTCTCTCTCCTTAACTTCAGCCTTCCCTACCTTCTGCAAGAAAACATGCCCAACTCTCTCCTTTTCCAAATGGAATTTTTGGCTCTTTTTTTCATGTTTCCATTAGCTGTTGACCCATTTGTCCTCTTCTTTTCCTTTTCATCAAAGTTTCTTGAAAGTCTTATGTTAAATTCACTATTCTTATTTCCTGATTGCCCACTCTCTTCTCAAGCCATTGTAATCTGGCTTCTCTCTGAATCTGCTACAGCTGCCTCTGTCTGTGCTGATGTTTCTGCCTAGCATGTGTTTTCCCTGAAGGCCTCCACTGAGAATGTTTCTCTCAACCTTCCAGCTGGGCTGGGTGTTGGGTGCCCCTGTTCTGACCTCCTCGGGCATACCTCTCTCAGGAAGCTTACCACTCTTTCATCGTTTCATGGAACTCTAAGATCCTTGAAAAGCATCTTTGTATGTCTAACCCCTGGTCTAGTGTCTAATAAGCTAGATACTCAGTAAATGTTTCTTGAATGAATGAATGAATGAATGAATGAGTAAGTGAACGAATGCAACCCTCCAAATCTGTGTCTACAGCCTGGTTGTTTTTAATGTGTTCCTGAAACATACAGCCAACCATGGACTGAGTGTCTAGATATATTATCAGACTTTGCAACTCAACATATCTAATACCATACTTATCTTCTGAAAACTGGCTGAAGTTCTGGATCTTCGTGAACAACACCATCGTCAGTTTCATGAAAGTAGAAAAAAAATCAGAGTCTGTCTAAACTCTTTCTTTTACCCCACCTACTTACATCAATCAGTCACTAAGACACACCAATTTATCCTTCTAAATGTATTTCAAAACATACCCTCTCCACTGTTCTCTCCCCTGTTGCCTTTGCTTAAAAACACATCATCTCACACCTCAACAGTTGTAATAACCTAACTGCAGCCATTATCTTCCCTTCCAATTCATTACCTGCACTTTCTTGGCAATGCTCATTTCAGAAGTCAAATCTGATTCATTTATTCAATAATATTTATTGAGTACCTACTAAATACCATGTGCTAAGGATATAGTAGTAAACAAAGCAGATAAAGGCTTTGCCCTCATGGAGTTAACGCCCTACGGAGAACGATCATACTGCTTCTCTTTCATGAGTTATGACCTCTCACCCGTTGCCCATTGTCTGTGTGGAAAAATAAAATAAAGGAATCTTAAAATGATACACGAGGTCTCTTCACTATCCAGCCAGCTGTCTCTCAGCCTTTTGTGTGTGTTCAAATCACCTGAGTTCTTGTGAAAAATGTGTCTTGTGGGCCCCTTCGTAAGAGATTCTGATTCTGTAGGTCCCCCAAAACTGCATTTTTAATTAACTCCCAAGAGATTTGAATACAGGTAGTTCATGGGCCACACTTTGAGACGCACTTCTCTGTTCTTCGCCTGCCTCTCCAGCTTCACCTCCTGTCATGTCTCCTATTCATCTTGCATCTTAGCAGCATAAACTGTTTTAGTTCCTTAACCACAACATGGCATTATTTACCGCTGTGCGTTAGGCTATGCTGGTTGTATTCGTCAGACTAGTTAATGCCAGCAGCAACAACAAAATCACGGTGACTTCATGTGGTGGAATTTGTTTCTCTTTTCCTCAAAGTTCAATAGCTATTCCCAAACAGGTAGCTTTTCTAGGTGGCCCTCTTTTAGGTGGTTACTCAGGCTCCTTCTAATGGATCTGGGCTCCTTCTGTCCTGAGGTGCCCATAAAAGGAAAAAGGAAGTGAGAAAGGTACACTGAATACTTAATGGCTACAGACTAAAAGGGACACACATCATTTCTGCTTACATCTCATTTGCCAGAAATAGTCACATGGTCCCACTTAGCTGCAGAGGGGGCTGGGAAATGTAGTCCTGGCAGGGAAGCATCTTTCTAGCCAATGACGGCTATCGGAAAGTCTCCCCGGCTACATACCCTCTGGTCGCTAAATACCCACGTGACTCTCATTCTCACACACAGCACAGTCACTTCCCTCCCCACAAGGGCTGACCCAAAGTCCCCTCCAGTCACTGTACCCAGCTCACTGCCTGTGATTTCTGAACAATGTACAGTCTTCACCCCAGGTTCGAACATGGCCCCACTTGGCTCAGCAACCTGTGAACTAAAAGGACAAGCTATCCTTCCTGCTTCCACCCCACATATCCCATATGCAGTGATGGAGCAGGGACATGGTGACCTCAGGGCAGTGTCATTTGGGAAAAGGAAGCATGCAAGACACAGCACAGCTGATCCTTAGCAGGTATGGAGCCACAAGCATTTTGGAGGTCTTCCACCTAGATGGTGCAGGAGTTTTCTTGTGTGGGTCCTGTTACTGCTCTTTGGGGACAGCTGTCTTGTCCATTGTTCTCCTCTGCCTCTGGGTCTATCTTCTGGGCCGTGCTTTTCTTCCTTCTTTCACCTATCTTCCTTGGCCACATCTGAAGGAGGTGTCAGGGGGCATGCCCTTCTTGGGGACTCGTAGCTTTTACCCTCTTCTTCCTGCTCATGCAAACTGGAGGACCTGAAAGTTATTGTGCCACTGGAAGAGTCAAAGACTTTTGTTTGGCAATAACATTTCTTCAAAACTCAGTCTTCTTATATACTTGCTTCTAGTCAATTCTGGGTGCCTATAAGCATCCTCAAGGGTTACTAGATACAACACTTGATACTGATTTATTTCATTGCTTTCTCTCTTCCACCCCTTCTGTTGTAACCTGAAGGTTATCTTAAACTACTTGTGGGATATAACTTTAATATGATGTTTACATTGAGTCACTAATCAATCAAAAGAAGTTTTTAATGTTTGTGATTCAGGGCTGTTTGTGTTTTCTAAATTCCCATTTCTTAGTGATTGGAGTCTTAAAGCAGTCAGCTTTTCCACCATGCAAAGCCTTGCATACTTGTTCTTTATCCCTTCTCATTTCTGCTGGCAAATCAGCCGTTTCTTTCCAAACCAATGCTTGTTACTAACACTGTTTTTCAGCCCCTTCTCCTAGAGCTGTAGACCAAGTAGGCATGTTTGCCTCCCTACTCATCATATAAAAAAAGTTTGACAGGTGTTTTGCCTCTATGTAATATGACTGCCATCCTTCCAACCTCTGATATCAGTTTTCTTGCCACTTGAGAGCCAAGCCAATGTCACATTGCTCTATTTCACTCTTCAATAAATACATAACTCCAATTGCTCCAGATCTCTCCAACCTGCAGGTACCAATGACATCCCATTAATAATATTAACTCTAATGCCAGTGGTTCCTGTTCACAGTCCTGCATAAAGGATCTATAGAGCCCTGGAAGGTCTCACCCTTACTTATGGAAATCATAATGGGTTTCCAAGCAGGTTGGCTTGCAGTTGGACTGTTTCTGTTCTTCTGCCAATATCCGCTGGGCGTTGCATGTTGGTCCAGCTTCTGTTATTTCCTTTCAGGCATCTGCTGGGTATTTCCATGCTCACTGGGCATCTGCTGTCTCCTGCTAAGCATCTCAGTTTCTGCTAGTGCTCTTCTGACTTGCCCTTCTGTAATGAACTAGATTGCTCAGTGCCAAAGGAGTGCTGTATTTTACACTGATTTGTTTCCTATACTCAGTGTCACTCTTGGATGTCATGTACTTTTGTGCACCAAAGTTCCCTCATGTACTTTTGTTCCTGTAGCCTGTTTCTACTGCACTCTCTGTTCATAGAGCTTAGACTACACCATCAAGACTGCCTTTGGTCCAGAACTTACTTCCTATGCTTACTCGCTTTCTCATCTCTGTCTCCAGGCACAGTCATAAAGCTTTCTTTTTGTTGGTCCTCTTTTCCTGGATAAATCAACTTATTCAAAGGATTTCTGAGCACTTGTGGGCTCATACCCTTAGGTATTTTAAAATCTTAGACTAGGCTGTCCTATAATTCCTCCCATAAGTACACTGTGTCATGTGAATGGGTAAATGTTTTCTCTTTCTAGATTACGACTCTTACCTTATTTATCACAAAACTCTTGTTCAGTCTTCAAAACCCTAGTTCAAGGACGCCATCTTGGTGAACCATCCCAACCATCTCCACACCTCACCAGAGAATCTCACTTCCTGCTCTGTTCTAATGTGATTTTCAGGTTTTTACACTGCTCAGTGAACTTTGGCTTGCTTGCATGTCTCCTCTGTGTTATAGTTAAGATTCTTAAATATATGCTCTGTCTGCTCTGTAAAGGGTATTGGTCAATGTTGATTGAGTTCAATTTCACTAAATTCTCTTTCTTAAAGAATGTCTCATCTTCACAGGTGGTAAAAGCTTTTCCAATCTAGTCTGCCTCTGTCATGTCGCGTGGATTAACTGGTTGCCTACAGCCTGCTTTTAAAGGGTTGAGAAGAGAATGAGGCACTCTGTGATTCTGAAATTCACACAGCATGTAGAAATGCGCCCCCCTCATCAGCCCTGTCCCTGTTATCTGAGTTGTGGACTTCCCTCGATGTGTCAAAGTTCATCGGCTCCTGGTATTTCAGAGGCTTGGAGATGGTCAGCCCACAGAGCTGCATGTGACAAGAAACAACATTTTGTCTTACAACACTGTTCAAGTTGTGACACCGAGGCTCCTTGACCTAATTCATGAAAACATGATACCATGTTGATCTGAAATCTGCTACAGAAAGTAATTGTCCTCTGAAACACGTCTCAGACAATGTGGATACCGACTTAATTTTTATCCCTCACTGCTGTTATTTATGGGACAGAGACTAGGCAAAGAGAAATGTTTTTAGATGAAAGGTGAAATATTCTATTGTGGCGTATGTTTTATGAGGAAGAGAAAGATATATATAATTTCTGACTCCGAGTTTGCATAGGCTCCAGATACCTTTTAAGTTCCCATCTCAACACATTATTTAGGGCTCTGTTCTCTGGGGTCTTGAAGTCCTAGTTTATTTTTTGATATAAAATCGTATTGTTTACAGGGCAAATGCTCCCCTAACAATCACCGAGCCAAGGGCATTTTTTTTCCTATGCATCTTCAAGGTTAAAGGGTTCCATTTACTCAGAATGTATTTAATGAATATGTCTTATAAAATATTTTACTGATTTCTCATTATAATATATTATTTTCCCTTAGTTTCTTTAATGGTGGTGCCCTTCTCCACTGTAGTTTGAACTCTAGAGTAAGGACCACAGGTAGAATGGGGGCTTCAAGAACAAACCTCAGGACTGATGGGGGGAAGCATTTTCAGGAAATTGTTTCCTGGTTCCAGCACTGAATGGTCCTGGACGCTGGCCCTGAATTCTGCCCCAAACCCCAACATGGCACAGGTGAGGTGATTGCTGTAGGGATGGTGGCATAAGCCGGGTCATTCAAGAATTTGCCAAGTTCTATGCTTGAGGAAATGCCCTTTCTTACTCTTTCTTCCAAAATGAGGTGAATCTTGAACTCACCTTGAAGGGAGCAGAGAGTGTGGGCTGGGGTATGCTGAGAGGAACGTATGACTGGGGACACAGAGAACTATTTTCAATAGCTTGTAATAACCTATAATGAAAAAGAATATGGAAAAGAATATATATGTGTGTATAACTAAATCACTATACTGTGCTCCAGAATCTAACACAACATTGTAAATCAACTCTACTTCAATTAAAAAAAAAATTTTTTTTTAAAGAAGACAAAAGCAGAGGATGGGGTAGAGAGAGTTTTAAGCAGGCTGGTGAGCACAGAATGGAGAAAAGCGGGGCACGGAGGAAAGGAAAGGGGGGAAATGGGAATGGCAGAAAGGACGGAAGAGGGCTTTAAATGACAAGGCTACTTATTCTTGTGAAATCCCCTGGGTGACATCAGGTGTGAGACATGGTCTTGAGATGCCAAGAGTGATCCCATAAGATACGCTGCCAGACCCCATTCTCAAACTGCACCTTAAAGGTGCAGGCATGGCCTTAAATCCCCCTCTTACCTCTAATGCTCAGACCCCAAACCCAAAGTTGGCATCACCTGAAGCAATAAGAAGTCAGTGACCCTGTTGATATCCAGATAGCCAATCTCAGAGGCGTTTGGAGCTGCCGGAGCGCAGGACTGTAAAAGCTTTCATCCCTCTCAGCCAGGGTTTCTCAACTCAGCACCATTGGCATTTTGGGCTGGATAATTCTTTGCTGAGGAGAGGGTTGTCCTCTGCATCGTTGAATGTTTAACAGCATCCCTGGCCTCTGCCTACTTGCTAGCACTAGCAACACCCATCTTCTCACTTGTGACAACCAAAATTGTCTCCAGATATTTCCAAATATTCCCTGAGGGACGAAGTGCCCCACTGATGTAGGCCAACATGGAAACAAAAATCACACAGCCCAAGCTCTTGTTTCACTCAGAACATTCTAGAGTATGATCCGAGACCTCACTCTCTTGGTCTCTCTTAACAGCATACTTTCAACCTGAATGATGACCGTCATACAACATGAGGCTGTTTTATTTGCTGAGTCCACCACTTGGACTCCCATGTCTAGAATTTTTTTTTCTGTAAATGGAGAACTCTTTGAGACTTAGACACAGAGCAGGAAGGGGTGGGGCATTGGAGAAGAGGTCATATAAGGATTTCCAACAGACCTGATGTTGTGTTCTCTTTCTGCCACATAGTAGCTGTGTGAACTTGAACTATTTACTGAGTCTCCTTGGGCCTGTCTTCTTCTTGACGAATCATGATTTAAAAAATAACTCTCACCCCATCTCAGTGAGGCTTTGGAGGAGAGCCCATGTATGTACAGGGATTTCCACAGAGCAGGTTCTCAAAGAACAAGCAGCAACAATTACTGCCTCATTGCTGAGCCAGGAGATATATCTGGGGTAATGCTTACGATTGGCAGGAGCACAGGCAGACTTCATACCTGAGCCAGAGAGGAAGGGATTAGAGCTGTATCACTGGTCCAAGTTATTATTTAAAATACTATCATAGTCCCAGCTTCTTATCAGCAATAGATATAACAGACTGGATACAAAGAAACAGCAGCCTGAGTCATGCTTTCCAGGAACATCAGAAAACCAAGCATTTCTGCCAAGGGAAGGGACAGGTATGATGCAGCTTAAGTCTGAGAAGGTGGGAATGAGCTGTACCTTTAGTTAAGCAAGGAAGAGTTGAGAGCAGCACTCCAGGGGTCGAGGAGGAAAGTGTCATGGGTCTTTGGGGAAGGCAGGAGAGGCGAGCAGCTTTGTTTGGCTGGGCCAGAGGGAAAACAGGGCCAGAAGTCCGGCTTCTGCCTGCTGTCGGGTGGGCTGGTGGTGGACTGCAGTTCATGGCCCCTGATGAGCGAGTCTGCCCGGGAGAGCCAGACTCAGTGAGGGTCGGCAAAAGAAACTCAGGCCTAGAAAAAACCTGGGAACTGAGGAGCCAGCTAGAGGCATGATGTCAGTGAGATACCTGTGCATGTCCATTCACCATTTAAATGACAGAACTTTAAAAACTCAGTTTTATCCGATGACTAAATATTAATAAGATACTGGATGTTTAAATTGCTAAAACATTAGTGAATTTCAGCCTGCCCTTTTCTCATTTCATCTCAGCCAATATTTTCTTCTGTGATATTCATTTTCTTTTTAATCGCGGTGTAGGCTTATTGGGAACATACCATCTTTATCCCTTTTCATTTTATAGCATAGAAAATGCAACTCCACTTCTTTCATAATATATTTTTAAAGAGTGATAATGAATCTTTTGGAATTTTTAACTGGCTATTTAATGGTAGAGTTACCTTGAGCTCTAAACTCTTCTAGACAATCAATAATTGTTCCATAAAAATGCAGGAATATTCATTATTGCCGATACTAACTCTCTCATCCTCCCAGCTGCAAGATCTAATTTGTTTAAAACATTACCCATCTTACACATGAGGCTGGGAATAAATAGGACAAGAAAGTGTGGAATTAATGATCACCTCATTTCAAGACAGTCAGATTCTTCTATTTTCCTAAATGTATTGTTAAGATTGGCTGAGAGCACTGATTCCTGACTGACTGGTAGGAGATAAGACAAGAGAAGAGAGACTATCGGAGCTCAAAGGAAAACTTGGCCTGCAGGGTCCAGAGAGGCTGTGTGTGTGTGTGTGTGTGTGTGTGTGTGTGTGTGTGTGTGTGATGGTTCTGTGGAGGAAGTGGAGGTACCAGGGGTTCGAGGCCAGATTTGGATCAGAAGGCAAGCTAAGGAGTGATCATTGTCATTGAGAGAGAAAGCCAGAGGTCGTTTTTTAGGTCCAATAGAGATCAAAGTACTCTCTCAGTCACTGGAATCAACCGCAGGGAGTCAGATTTTCAATAACTCTTTCAAGAAGTATTTTGAGTACTATATATCAGGTACTATTCTAGGTACCGAGGATGTGGTGGTGAACAAAACAGACACGTTCTGTCCTCTTCAAGCTTATATTCAGTTGGGGGACAGATTTTACACACCCACAAATGAAAGGGAACAGGACCCTGTGAGCCTCCTCTGACCCCTGCCTCTTGTTTATAGAAAAGCTGAAGTCCCCCAGACCTCCCTACGTCTTAGAAGAGCAGACTCAAGCAGTTGATTAGGACAAGCCTGCAGGCACTGGGGGTTGGCAGCGACTCTGACCACCTATCTCAACAATTAACTGAGATTACTCCCCTATTTCCCTTTAAAACTTTCATGGCTGGACAGAATCTTTGGAATTTTCTTTTTTTTTTCTTTTTTTTTGGTGCGGCGGGGGATGCTGGTACAACTCGATTGGGGGCATTCTGATTAAAAGCATCTTTCCTTTTTGTTACCAAGGCTGTTGCCCCCAGAATCATAACCCTGCCCCTCCCTCAACTAAAAACCAGTTGCTCTTATCTAAATCTCAGGAGGCAGCTGCAGAGAAGAAACAAGAACTGGTTAGAACTGAGAGTCCAAGATGGTGGAGGATTTTACTTCCAGTGGACCTTGAGCCTCATTTTATGCTCATCGTAATGCTAAGTGACATACTCACCAGTACCATGACAGTTGACAATTGCCATGACAACAACCAGAAAAGCCCACACAAGGACTGAAAAGCTAGAACAAGGACCGATTGGCTCCATCACACAGGGAAGGAGGACATGATGGTGGAAGCCCCTGATAAAAGTCCACGTGGCCTGACCCAGCCTGAAGCTGTTCCTACCTGCCATTTTGGCTGATGGCTTCCTGCTTGAGCACTTCCTTTCCCCGCTCGAGCACTTTTCTTTCCTTCTCCCTACTCAAGCACTTTCCTTCCATTTTCCCTTCTGAGCGATAACGTGCATGGTTACTTCGTCCCTCTGCCTCTGCTGCACGAATTCTTTCACAGCCAGCAGCAAGGACCCACACTTTGGTGGGCTTTTTAATTTGGGGGTCCCTCCATCTGCTAACACCAATACATATACAAGATGATTGTAGAGAGTGACAGACGCAGTGAAGAAAATGAAATAGATAAATTGAAATAGAAAATGAAATAGTGATAAAGAATGGGTAGCCTTTGGGTTCTCAGAGTAAAGAGTGGAGAAAAATCCCCTCATGTTTCTGGCTGGAAGAGGGGAAAAGTAACCATTTTGAAATACATCCAGAATTTTCCGTTCTCCTTAACAGAGGTTTTCACAAGGAAAACAACGTTAGCAGAGTCTAAACAAAGTGGATTTTCCCAGAGCCTAACTGACATGGGGTAAGGGAATATGCAACATCAACCTCTTCTGGCCTTCCTGTCTTACCTCAGCGGGGGAGAAAAGCTGAAAACCACGTGTGAAGGTCACAGCTCAAGGGCATGGCCCACTAATGACAGAGACCTAATCACAGGATTATAAGATGCTCCCCATCCCCCCCACGCCTTACCTTACATCAGCAGGGCTCCTGTATTATGACGAGGGATTACAATGGAAAGAACAGCAAGGCTCAGACTCTATTTAAGAAGATTTCTCCAGGGAAAACCAAAGGTAACAAAGGAAATAAAAACCAGGACACTGTAGATGAATTCAGCCTCTGACACCTACAGGTACAGCAAAGAGTAAATGCAACCCCCTCCATGCCAGATCAACATAAAACCTTACATTAAAGCCCTTTTAACACAGTTCCTTTTACCCAGTAATCATGTTTGGCTTTCAACAAAAAATTACAAAGCACGTGTGATACTATCATACAATAAACATGTATTTGGTCTTTGTTTCCAGTTTCTGGCACAGACCTCCGAAAACACTTGGAATTCTGGAGGAGCGACAAGAGTGTCTTTTGTATGCTAATGAGGTGAATGCTGGCTGGGGGCCCCCAGATAGCTGGAGGATGGGGCTGGTCACCAGACAGGCCAAGGCATGATTAGAGAGCTGAAACTTTCAGTCCCAATCCCCAAGCTCTGGGGAGGGAGAGAGGCTGCAGGTTGAGTTAATCACCAATGGCCAATGATTTAATGAATCATGTCTGAGTAGTGGAGCCTTTGCAAAAATCCTGAACAATAGGGTTTAGAGAACTTCTGGTGGGTGAACAGATCCAGGTTTGCCAGGGTGGCGTGCCTGGAGAGGGCACGGAAGCTCCGTACCCTCACCCTCACACACTGCTCTCTGCATCTTCTCCATTTGGCTGTTCTTATACAACAAAGTACTAAATGTATGTAAAGTGCTTTCCTGAACTCTGTGAGCCATGCTAGCCAATTAGTGAAGCTGAGGAGAGGGTTGTGGGAGCCCCTGATTAAAACCAGTCAGTCAGAAATATGGGAGGCTCAGAACTTGCATTTGCCATCTGGAGCCAGGGAGCAGTCTTGTGGAAGTGAGCCCTTAATCTGTGGGGTCTGTGATAATTCTGGGTAGTTAGTGTCAGAACTGAATTGAATTATAGGACACCCAGTTGGTATCTGGAGAGTTGGAAAATTGGTTGATGTGGGGGAAAAAACACACATTTGGTGTCTGAAGTGTCATGAGAGATAAAAGGCAGTGGGGCTTCAGTAGATGGGCTGGCCCTGGAGGGTTTCTCTAAGAAGGTGGCCTTGAGCCAACACCTGAAAGATGACAGGGCCGTTCACAGAGGAAGAGTGAGCCAGACACCAACAAGCAAAGGCAGGGCACTGAGATAGGATTAAGCTTTGCTCAAACAGGAAACAGAAGGCGTGGCTGGTGGGGTGCGAACAAAGTGGGAGCTGGCATGAGATGAGGTCAGAGAGGTGGGCAGCGGCCATGTCATGTAGGATCTGCAGTTAGAAGTTTCCATTGTGACTTGAATCCAGCTGTCACCAAATCTTCCTTTTCCATGAAGGAGTTGACATGGCTGTTCAGGAGAGACATGGTGCAGGCCCCTAGGGTTCGGTGGTCACTGCCCCAGCAGAGCCAGACTCCATCCTCTTTCCCTCTCCTATTTCACGGCAGGACAGGATCCTTTAGGGCAGGTACATTCTTCTTGTGGTGTGGGCTGTGGAGTGAAACCCCAGTCAGTCCCACTTCGGGCAGCCATTGGCAGTACACCCCCACTGGCCTAACTTCCCGGGAGGCCTGCTGCACCTCCAGCCTCCTGTGTCCCCGCCCCTGGCCTGATGACCGGGCACTAGCCTATTCTGCCCTGGGTACAGGCTTGGCTCCCTGCGTAGGGGTCCCTGGCCCTGGTCCTCCTGCTGCCACCTATGAGAGCCCAGCCCCATCCCTTAGCCTCATTATTTTGTTCTGACCCATTTCTTAATAAGGGAGATAGGGATCTACAGTGGAGGGTCTGGCCCTGTGCTGGGCTTTGTCTTTTGCCCTGAACTGGCTTCTGTGGGCACCTGGGACGAGTAGAAAGAAGCGTGTCTCTAGCCTATACCGTCCAGACTGCCCTTCGACCAGACGCATGTGCTGCCGCGTCAGTGCTGAGGCCAGCCTGGCTCTTCCTTCCACCCTAAACCTTGACTCCTCTACAGCCAGCTCAACCCCTGGCCTGCCGTCAGGTGTGGCTATGACAGATGGCAGAGAGGCAGACAGATAAACAGGTCAAATAAAATCATCACCAGGCTGCTGTCATTTCTGGACTCTTTATTTTATTGATTGATTTCCATAGACTAGGGCTGCTCTTTAATATAGTGCATTTATCTGAACATCCCTGCTGACAGAGATAATCACAGATGCCATAAACCAAGAGGAGGAACATTGATGCTCGTAAGGATAGCAGATAGTTAGCTGTTTGTTCTAGTTTGCGTTTATTCTTCATGAGCTAGATTTTCCTTTTGCGGTAAGTTAAAGATCACTCTTAAATATTTATCAGGGCCTCCCCTCTTCCTCTATAGCTATTATTGTTAATAATAACCATGATCATAACAACCACCATTCACTGAGCTGCTTCTACACAACAGCGTAATAACGTGACACCTCTCACGCGCACCCCACCCTGTTACACACGCATACACACGCGCACACGCGCGCACACACACACACGCGCACACACACACACGCGCAGTCCTTACAGCAAAGCTGCAGTGCAGAGATTTTCATTCCCATTTTTCAGATTAGAAAACTGCTGCTCTTAGATATTAAGCAATTTGCTCAATGTTGCCCATCAAGAAAGCAGCAGAATTCAGACTTTGCCCTTTTGGAGTAAAACATCTATGCTCTCTCCCAGGTTCTCAGGCTACAGCTCCTAAGACCATCCTCAGGGGTTCATGCAGCTGTGAGAGTTGTCAGTATTTCATCATACCAGTGACTGAAATCTTTAGGTCCTCTACATTTTGTTTGGTGTCCACAAGCTAGAAAAATTAATTTAGTTTGCAGCAAATATACATACTGATGGGTTTAACTAATTATAGGAGAACTTACCATGCCGCATTCCTGCCCCTTGTATTACCTATCATGTTGTACTTTGTCTTCTATACTGGAGTCTGTGAATCTTCCGCCGGTCTGGGAACTTGGCTGACACATTCATTATTCCTTGTCCATCCCTGGTGAGTAAGGTGCTCGGTGCAGAGGCAGCATCCAGTTGAATAAAAGCCTCATCTTCCATCTCTTTCAGTAGCACCTCCTCCTCACCCCCTGCACATCAACCCTGGATCCAGCCCCAGCTCAGCCCCCACCCACCCCGAGACCAGCTCCCTCCTCATCTTCATAGTTAGAGACTTTTAGAAGATCACTAATCTTTTAAGTCAGCCAGCATCATTTGGTTTTTTATAATTATATAAAAGAATACTGATTTTTTTTATTTTTTAATTTAATTTTAATTTATTCTTATGACATATAATCAATTTATAATGTGTTAATTTCTGGTGTACAGCATGATGATTGAGTTATACATATTATATATATTTCTTTTCATATTCTTTTCCATTATAGCTCATTACAGGGTATTGAATATAGTTCCCCATTCCCCTTTATGTGAATCTAAAAAAAAAGGACAGAAATGATTCATTTTTTTAATGGGTAATCACATGCACATAGGGTAAGATTCAAAAGTTCCCAAAGTGTATGTGGTTACAAGGAAGTCTAACTTCTGTTGTTTCTCATATATCCTGTTTCTCACATGTTCTTGCAGAAACAGTCTATGCATTTACAAGCAAATAGTGTGTATATAATTTAGTTGTACAGTTGAAATTACCCCTTTGAAGAATTGCATGTGCAGCATGCTATCATATGTTAAAAATGTTTCATTTAGACTGTTTCTAATGCCAGAACATCTGATCCCTTTACTGAAATAGTACACTGTATTATTGGATACAGTGCCATAAAACTACCATGTAATCTCTACTTTGGTTGGACTGGATACAAAGTCTTAAAGCAATAGAATTGCCCAATGACTTCATGGTGAAGACTCTTCAAGTATAGAGTCACAGGTATGGACAGCTTGCAGTTGGACCAGAGTACCAGCAAATGATAAACTCTAGAGGATATGGATGAATCAACAACAGATGCCACAATACCCAGAAAAGTGTATATATGCATGTACCAAAGACATACGGAAGAATATACATGGTAGTGTCATTGTGATGCCCCAAACTAGAAACAACCCAAATTTCCTAACAGCAGAAAGAATAAGTGTTAACATAGACCTACAGTGGCATATTATACAGCAATGAAGGCAATCTACAGCGATAGATAAGAACATGACTGTCTCTCACAAACATACTAATGAAAGAAGCCAGATGCTACAGAATGCATACTGAAGATTCCATTTATGTAAAGTTCAAAAATCTGCCAAGCTAACCTGTGGTGTTAGAGTAATGGATAACTTTGGGTGGGTGGGGTTTTTAACTGGACAAGGGATAAGAGAGGGGCTCCCTTGGGGTGCTGATGATGTTCTATCTCTTGATCAGAGGGGGTTACACAAGCTTGTTCTCTCTGATAACTCACAGAACTGTGCTTTTATGATATGTGCACTTTTCTGTGTGTATGTTAAACTTCAACTTGAAATGTTCATTAACATGAAGAAGGAATTAGTTGTGTGAATGGGCAAAAGTTAGCACAACTGATCACACTGGTGACTCTGTACTCGAAGTATCTCTCTGGCTGTAAAAGGAATGGAAACAGAAGGTTAATGACAGGAAGGTGAGAGTGAACAAGATGTGTGGAGAACTGGGAGGAGGCTGGTCTATGGGAACTAGAAAGCCCCATGCTAGATACCACTGGGAATATCAGGCTCAGTGAGTTAAGACCAGTTGTGGGAAACTGAGGAACATATCCTTGACTTCACAGGGAATGAAAAATCAGTGTTGCATATGAAACTCCAGGCTCTCTTCCAATAACCATGTCTCACCATTCACACATCACACGCTCTTCCCTATACTTGAGATGGTAGAAGTCACCTCTACTAACTTGGTAAAATGCATAACATAGGTGGGAGCAATGGGTGTGATGCAATTAAAACTAGCAATGGTGGGGGACTTTACTGAGAACAAAATGTGGGCAAGATTGTGTATGTCATCTGGTGGTTGTGAAGAGTATTCGTTTGGAAATTGCAACCTTTTACCTTGAGGGCACTGAGCTAGATACCAGGAGCACCATGATGAGTTCAGCTCTGTGAACCTGTCTGAACCAGATCACGAGTGGGATGGAATCCACCATGTGTGGCTGACTATAAGAGAGAGTGAGTAGAGAGGCAAGTTCAGAGTAACTGAGTCTCATTTCTGGAGAGAACTGTTTTGAATACAAATATGAACAGATGTAATGACACTGTATGTTTAGGGACCATGACAATATATATTTAAGAAAGCACCATTCTTGTAGCAGACAGAACTTTCTTATGAAGACAGTGTATTTTGGTCCATCTGCCACTTTGTCTTTTTTTTCCCCTCCAACACAAAAGGCAAGGAAAAATTAACATGGAAACTTCTGGAGGGGGCAACTAATGAGTATTCTAATTATTGAAGATTCCTTTCAAGTCTTCAGAGAGCTCATGGAGTTGAAACTGTTTCTCTTCAAATCCCATTAAGAGCAGGGTGATGCCTGAGACTGTTAGGATGGTGTTTTATGCCAAACCTTCCCTCTCACAAGCCCTAACCCAAGGAAAGTAGAAAGTGAAGTTCCTCTCTGGTGAGAGTGTGACTCGTCTTTGGAAATTAACTTTCTTACTGCTAAGGTGACATAATGAATACCTCCAGAGCTACAAACATTTGCCTGTGAGGCTTTGTCTACCAACTGAAGATCTGAACACAGTCTTCTTTCTTTAGAGGGAAGGCAGAGAGATGATGAAAGCCATGCACACATTCTGGGGTTGCGGCAAGGAGAGTTTTCTCTAGTTTGCAAAGGATATGGAGAGGGTAGTACGGTGGAGGACTTACTACTGTTTTCATAGTAATAGAAATTCATAGGAATGTAATGATGATTACTTGTTTATTGACAGTTCTTGTTGCAAGAACAGTTCAACTTCTTATAAGTAAAAGGCTGCTTTCAAATTCCAATCACTTCTGCTAACACTGTCAGCAGAAAGGACTAGACTTCAATTGACCATCACAACTAGCTCCATGTTTTAGAGCCTTGCTTCAAAACCCAAAGCTAGGTCTGCACAGTGTTTTTGTCAAAGTCTGTGCCCACAGGTGGTCACAGTCAGCAGCTGGAGGGGAGAGGGCTGTGGACTCCCACTGCCTGATTTCCTAGGCTCTCTTGCCCTCCTGGATGGATTCCACATTTAGCCCTCAGGGCTCCTGACAATGTCCATGCTGACACAGGCAAGCGCTGTCAGTGAGCACAATGCAGACACATGGGAGCATGGGGAAGCCGCCTGCAGAATGTGATAAAGGAGCCCTCAACACAGCACTGGCATATGGGAAGCAGGCATGAAATTATCCTGTGCTCAGGCTTCAGAGCTGTACAGGAATTTTCTATTGAACTGGGAGTGCTGGCTGGTTGTAAGCTCCTCTCTGCTCCAGCTGTGACAAGGCTGGCAAGGTTGTCTTTGTCTGACAAAACATGAGCATGTTGAACAAAAATTTCCATCTTCCTTCTCACTCTTCCATTTTGCTGTGGCCCTTAAGTTGTTGCTTCCTTTCTGGGTTTCTAGGCAAAATGTGTGTGCAGTATGTGTGTGTATATACAAAAATAAATGAATAAATTGAAAAGATCCTCCATGAACTCCTCTGCATTGGTGAATTGCTCAGTTCACCTTAAGAGAGAGATCTCTTCCTGTGTAGTCCTGCCAGGCAATGCTATTGTTCCAGGAACAAACCCTAATCCCAGGAAATGCACTTTTATTTTCAGAGAATCTTGAGCATCTTCTGTGCTTTAAGGAAATTCAGCAGAGGACCCTCTGCCTAGACACCAGTCCCTCCAGGATGTGGGAATCAACAGTCATGTTCCACCCTCAGAGGACAGAGACATTGAGTTAACCACACAAGGAGGCAGAAGGAAGCAAGGAATGGGGGAAGGGTAAGTGGAGATGTCTGTGTGTTGGCGGGAGGTGGGAGGGGTAGTTGGGAGGAGCAAAAATCTAGCGTTCTTCCATTTCAATTTATAGGATCAAATTGAAACATCCTCACTCTATGTTTAATGTTGTAATCAAGAGCTCTGCCCCTAGGTAGCAGAAATGGCAGTTAATAGTCCCACTCAAATAGATTCTGGGTGGGACAGTTTGTGGCCGGTTCACTTTGACAGCAGCCACTAACCACATATCCATACAGAGGAAAGCCAATCACCTCGCGCTTCCTCCTTTTGGCAGTGAATCTTTCAAGTGTTCACACTGCAGGCTGATGTGTACTTGGTGAAGAATAAGAGCTTGTCCTTTGAAAGCTTTTTCACTTAAATCATATCATCACTTCTGGTGGGTGAAAAGCACAGTGTGGAGGAAAACTTTGTGCTGACTTTTCAGGAGCAGGACTTTGGGGCAGGTTAAATACAGTGTGTGAGTGCTGGTACCTTGAGGGATGCCCAGAGCCACTGAGCTGCTGGAGGGTCCTCCCCATGGCTACACTTTCTCTTTTGAAGCAGACAAGACATGATACAAGGAGATGAACTCCTCTTTCCCAACCTCATTTGAATATTCATTGTATGATAGTTATAGAACTTGGAGTGAGCCAGTAAAAACTGGATCGGCACTTCCAGATTTTCGGTACCCAGATTTTTATAACTCAACTACAAATACTCACAAGAAGAAATAAAATGCATGATAACTAGCAGGAGGAGATGTTTTTCCTTTGAATTGTCTTTCTGAAGTAAAAAGACAGTTGTATTGGTCCCTGGTGCTTTTGAAATAATAATGACAGTGATGGTATGATGAGCTTTTTCCTACTCGTAGGTGGAACATTCTTGCTTTCTTGAATTCACAATGTCAGTATAAATAAATTCTAATTTAAATCTTTGGATAGTCTTTGCTCTTCCAGTCTGTGGCCCAGAAGGTATTAAAACCTAACAGACATTCAACAGATTGAAATAAAAATTCTATTCTGATCTCTCTTACCCAGTCATTAATCTATCCACCTACCAAACATGTATTCAGCATCTTCTTAGTTCATTAGACACTGAGGACCAGCATGGGTAAGGTAAAGTCCTCATCTTCAAGGATGACAAATAATTACACACACTGTGGTTCAAACAATGATAGAGGTAGTCACTGAGTGACATGGTATTATGGAGAATGGAGGCTTAGACTACAGTGGTTGGTAGACCAGTCTTAGAGAAGAACCTTTGTAGAAATTACCCCTAAAGTAAAGTTTAGAGACTATAACTTAACCATGTAGAGTGATTTCAGACATGTAAGATAGGACAATATGATCAAAAGCATAGAGGAACTGTAAACAAGTTAGTAGTGCTGGGAGGCAGGGAGAGGAGAGACGAGGCTGAACAGGTTGACAGGAGATAGATGCTGGAGGAACTTGTAAGTTAGACTAGGGACCAGGCTCCTTTGGAGAAGCTATTACTGACATTTAGGTTAAAGCTGATGAAAGTCTGAGCGAGGATAGTCTTAGTGAGATTGACAAGTAAGGATAATAAAAATTTTAAACAGTTTTAGGAGATAAACCCAGATGAACTTGGTAGGAGATGAGTAGATAAGAAAAGTCTACGATTCCTCCGAGATTTCTAGCCTGGCTACCTGGTTTCGTGTTGTTTTGCATGCGATAAGATGACAACGTATGCGGTTTGAGATTGGCTGGATTTGAGGCATCTCTGCATATTCAGGTCACCACAGTTCACAGAAGGTTGGATTAATGAGCCTGAGGCTTGGAAAAGAAGGTCTGGTCTGGAGATAAGAAAATGGCAGTTAAAACCAGAAGTGTAAGCAAATTGGATTATCCAAGGGAGAGAGGCAAGAGTGAGGAGAACAATATATTGAATACAGAGGAAGACCATCTTTTAAGGGTAGGATGGAGGAAAAAGAATGTCTGAGGAAGACAGAGGAGGAGTCATCAAAGAAGTATGAAGAGAACCAGGTAAGCACAGTGTCCTGGAAGCTCAGAGAGCAGGTTATAGATAATGAGAGAGCAACCAGTGATTGCTACAGAGAATCCCAAGGTAATACAACCTCCAGCATGCCCAGTGGGTCCAATGGATTTAACCCATCTTGGTATTCTACATCCCAACATCCCCTTCTGCTGAGGCCAGTTTATCTTTGCCAGAAATCCCAATAAGAGAGAAACGGTGGAAACCAGATGCACAGAGATGTGTTAACTATTGTCTTGCCTGCTTCACAATCCGTGGCTTGCCTGGAAGATCCAGCCCTTCACAAGGCTGCAGTCACAGCTGGTGTGTGCTTCTGTGTCTCTGCACAGTTCTCCACCACATCAGGGTTTGTTGTGCCCCAAGAAGGTGGTGTAGCAATTCCGGGAATCTGAGTGATAAAAACATGCCACAATTAGAGGTTCCAGATAAGTTTATTTTAAGGATACTTAAAGATTACTCACATCAAGCTTCCATTATTCAGAGTCATTGGTCTCACACACACACAGAGTTGCTGTGGTATGTGAGAATGTCTAACCATATCCCAGAGTACTCCAGACTACTGCCATCTTAAAATAACCAAGCTTACTTGCTTGTTTTAAATTGTAGTTTTATGGTTCCCCTTCACTAATATGGTGGGAGCTGTCCAAGGTCTGTCTCTAACAGCTTCCAGTCCTCCCCTGACTTAAGGCTCCACGTATGGGGTGAGCAGGAGTCGTGGCAGAAATACCCCTTTTAAGTGGCTATTGCCTCAGTTCTAGAAGGCTCTAGCTACCTTACTTTGGTTCTGTTTGGTTTTTCATGTTTTTTTCCTGGTTTTATCAAGATATAACTGACATATAATATTGTATACATTTTTCTACCATATAATGACTTGCTATATGTATATATTTCAAAGTAATCACCACAATACGTTTAGTTAACATCTATCACCTCACATAGTTACAATTTTTTCTTACGCTGAGAGCTTCAAAGATTTATTCTCTTAGCAACTTTCAAATATAGTGTACCATATTGTTAACTATAGTCATCATGCTGTATATTACATCTCCAGACTTATTTATCTTATAACTGGAAATTTGTATCTTTTGACCACCTTCACTCAATTCCCACTCCACCCTTCAGCCACCACGGGCAATTACCAGTCTCTTCTCTTTTTCTATGAATTTGGATTTTTTTTGATTCTATGTGTGAGATCACATGATATTTGTCTTTCTCTGTCTGACTTATTTTACTTAGCATGTTGCCCCCAAGGTCCAAACATGTTGTCTCAGATGGCAGGATTTCTTTCTATCTCATGGCTAATATTCCATTGTGAATATATACCACCCTTTCTTTGTCCATTCATTTGTCAGCAGACACTTCGGTTGTTTTCTTGTCTTGGCTATGGTAAAAGATGCTTCAGTGAACATGGGGTTTCAGATATTTCTTCAGGGGATAGTGATTTCATTTCCTTTGGGTATTACCCAGAAGTGAAATTTCTGGGTGATATGGTAGTTTTATTTTTTTTTTTTTTTAGGAACTTTCATACTGTTTTCCACAGTGGCTGCACCAATTTATATCACCAACAGTGCATGAGGGCTCCCTTCTTTCCGCATCCTCACCAACATTTGTTATTTGTGTTCTTTTTGATGACAGCAGTTCTGATAGGTGTGAGGTGTTATCTCATTGTGGTTTTGATTCACCTTTCCATGGTGATTAGTGATGGTGAGCACTGTTTCATGTACCTGTTGACCATTTGTATGTCTTCATTGGAAAAATGTCTATTCAGGTCCTTTGTCCATTTTTAATTGAATCCATTATTGAGTTGTATGAGTTCCTTGTATACTGGCTAACTTATTTGAGGAATGACCTTCTAAAACAGGGATGACCTGAGAAAAGCATACACTTCCCATTGCTTCCCATATGCACTGTTTGGGTTATATTCCTGTATTCATTCATTTTGAGAATATACTGACTGTTGAGATGGCTCATTTGTGTAACCATATGCCCATCCCTAGTTGCCACTTCTCGACGTGGTCTCCTTGGCAGACCTTGGTAATGCATCAGAGATTAATTACTGTGCTTCAATTCAGTCTCAGAATCCTTGCCTACAGAGCACTCGTGGTAGTAAGTAGCAATGACTCAGACATTACATGAGATGAAAGCTCGTTGCTGGCTGTGGCCTGCTGCATTCTAGTGCTGAATCAGAACTACAGATATGACGAAAAAGCACATTTATTTCCCAGGTTGTTACAATTAAATTAAAGAAACAAAATATATCTGAGTAATTGAAAGCAGTATTCAGATGTATCCTCTCTACAGGGAAAGGCAAATCAGCAGTCACTGTATTTGAGTCTTTGCCCTGATTTTCAAGTATTGACTGGAGGGTTGAGGTAGATGCCACTGAAGGGCTCTTGTCACCATGGGAGTTACTATTGTATCAGGGACTGAGCAGTCCCTAAATCTGTGGCTATTAATATTGGTATGTATAAGGGTCATATGAAGAACTCACGCAAAAGGCAGATTTCCTAAGTCTTACCCCAAGATTCCCTTTCAGTAAACATACAGACTTAAGCCCATGAATCCAGATTTTTATAAGAACCATGTTAATTCTGATCTAGACAGTTTGAAGAACTCCACTTTGAGAAATACTGTGCTGGAGGAGTGGTCTCCAAAGCCAGATGTGCACATCCCTGCTACAGGGGACAACCCTATATGGTGCAGAGATAAAACTTTAGAACTTTTACTAATGTTTATCTTAAAAAAGGACAGTTATTAAGCTTTGTTGCTGGTTGGCACTCTTGCCATCATTGGACTCATATGACAATGAACTGGTCATGTCCTGGACCAGGTGTTTAGAATCCTGACGAGTTGAGTTGGGGTGGAAGTTGATTTGAGTTCTGCTTACTGTGGTATAATAAGATTTATGTTGCCTGGGTAAATGGATTTAAGGGTCAATGATCTTAATTAAACTCCCCCTCATAGCACAGGCAAGTGGCTTAAACAGATGTTCTACAAAGAACCTGTGAATTGATGATAATGTCAAAGGAACACCCACAAAGGAGCAAGAGAAGGTGGCTGGCCATTGTCCCGTTCATTCAAAGCTCCTGGTCAGCTCCATCGAGGGGTAAGAAATAATGAACATCTAATCAGATATGATTACCAAGAAGACTGTTTCAGATATAGACTTAAAAACAGCCACATCACTAATGATGACCCTCTCCTAGAGTATACATGGTGTCATGAGAGATAAACTAATGTCATTCTGCTCAGCAGGGCAGAATAGCAACCAGAGGAGCATTAGAAGAAATAGAAGAGTATAGGGCAGAGGTTGGCTCCAGCCTCTGGATCCTAAACTACCAGGTTTCAATTCAAGCTCTGGTGCTTTCCAGCTGTGTGACCTTGGGTGAGTGACTTCTGTGCCTCATGACTCAGTTTCCCTTCTGTAAAATAGGCATTAAAATAATACCTACCTTGGAGGGTTATTATGAGGATTAAAGAGTTTGTATATGTAAAGTGCTTAGACCAGTGTTCAATATATGGCGTATGCAATACAAATGTTAGTCTTAAGATATAGTTTATTCCATTTTATGTCATCATGATAGATTTCTATTTCTTACATGTGTTTTGGGCATGTTTTGTAACCATTTGTAAACAAATATGCCGACATTGAGAATCTGTGCTCAAACACTGTGGGGAGTGGGGTGGGCAAGGGAAATGTATACAGTCTACTTTCCAGCCGATAACTGGGGCTCCTGAAGTTTCCCAGTTCTCAGGAGTATCAACAGTTCCTGACATCACCTTTTGCTGGGTCTGAGGGCAGGGTCTACGCTGTTGGATGGTGAGGACTGGGTCTAAAAGCAGAAACATTATTATTACCTTTTGGCAATTTTCTCTGTATACAATACAAAATTCAATACACATCTCTTCTGTATATTAAACATTCTGACCTATCACTTCATTCTACTTCCTTTCGTACCTTTTTATTCCAATCCTCACATCTGTCATGCCAAGATATAACCTGAAAAGGTGTTCGGGAATGTGCTAGTTAGGAATCATGAACTTCTGAGGACTTACTTGCTCCCTGCTCCTTTCCCCCTCCAGGTGGTATCAGCCCTCTGTCCCCGGGCCTCTGTTCATGGGCACGAGTGCCTCCCTGGATGGGCACACCCAAGCCATGTGGACAAACAGGTGCTTACATACACAGTTCTTCCCCTTTCCACTCAGTACTGCTAGGTGAGGCTGAACTTTGTTCAAAAGCAACATTGCTGAGAAGACTATAAAGGGGAATATATAAAGGAAACACCAAATAGTTGAAGCAGGTGGAGATGTGCATTCTTTCTTTCTAGTCACCATTTACTGAACACACAGCCCACCATCTCTTTCCTCAATCTGCTCCTGCAAACTCCCACCCAAGGTGGCGTCAGGTGGGATCCCCTGTGCCTCCCCAGTGACTATGTTCCAGTTGTCACTGCCTGTAGGTCAAAGTCCGTACTCTGTAAACGTTCACTTAGTCTCATCCATTATTCTGATTCTGCCTTATGGTCTTATGTTCAGGATTGCATTAGAAGATCCTAAATGTCCCCTCCAGCTTCCTCTTCCTATCTCTCCCAGTGGGCACTTCTCCACGATTGTTTTATCAGTTTCCAAACACATCAAGCTTGTTTTCTCATGGATTTTCCTTCCAGTCATCCCCTAACACTCTCAGCTGATGCAGTCCTATCTGGCTTTGTAGGATGCCTCTAATCCCTCATTTTCTGAGGCACTCTGATAGAACAGGGGGAGAGGCAGCCTTTGGTGCATCTCAAGTGATACCCCAGAGCTGGCTGTCTACTTTGTAGAACCGAATCGTATGTCTCCAAGCAGGACTACTTGATCTGGTACAGAGCCTTCAGGGGACATTTCTCAGGTGCCTTTTTTTTCTAATACAGCTCAGCAATATCCAGAATCTGAATACTGAACATCTTATACATCACTTAACCATTGCATCTCCAATTTGGAAAAGAATCTATCTCTTACCTCTGCCCGATGCATGAGTCCCCTCTGAGCACCCCAGGGCACCACCTGGTGGTGACCTCACCATCTCTCCAGGCCTCTCATTCCCCAGCCAGAATGGCTTCCATTTATTTCAGAACTGATGTCAGAGAACACATCTGAATTTCAAGACAACACAGCAAAAGCTATAAAAGAAATTCAGGTGGAACTAGTACTAGATTTGGAATATAATCAGAGTGTTTGGGTGCTCTGGAAACGTGTATTGAATATAGCCAGATTACTGAGGTTTAACATTTGTTTACTATGCTAGTTTCTACTCAAAGTGGGTGTTGAAAAGGTAATATTCTTTGAAGCAGATGGGCTTGTCTTGGGAAACCTGTAGCGTTCTAAAATGGTAAATGGCCAGAGAGGGCATTCTGGTTCTTTGTCTGACATCTAAGCTTCTTCTCTGGGCACAGGCAGGCCTAGTCAGCTTGAGCTATTACAGTTTATTGGTGCAGTCTTGACAGGAGGCCTGTTGCTTTGTAAAATACAGACATGCATTAGCTTGGCTTTTGGGATGTGCATGGCAGGTGGCGTTGCTGCTTGTTGATACACGTGGATACTTGTGATTTCTTTACTGATTGTCAATGCTTTGATATTGTTTTCATCTTTATAACTTGTCTAAGTCCCAGGGGAATCCTGTTACTCAGATGATTCTTCAAAGGCCTGTATCAGCCATGTTCTCCGGCTTCCCCTTGTCCCAGATTCTCATGTTAAGTTTCCTCAGTTGGCCTCATCTGCCAGCACTGATTCCTTCATTGATTTATCTTTCTACACAGTGGTTGATGATATTGAGAGCACGTTCAGGACCTTCACACACTGCTTGGGTATAAACAAGCATTTTATTAAATGCTTTAAATGAGCTAAAAATGGAAGACAAATGCAGATGAAACTGTACTATATTCTGTTGTTGAACTGCTTTCATTGGTCAGGCAGTAACAGTGGAAGGCAGGACGAATTGCCCAGTCCCTTTGTGGTAGGTAGAATCATGCTCCCCTCACCCGTCTTCAGAATGTCTGGGTCCTAGCCCCCTAAGCCTTTGAATATTTTAATTTACATTGCAAATATAATAAAAGGGACAGACCTTGAGATGGGGAGATTATCTCAGATTATCCAGATGGGCCCAATCTAATCACGCAAGTGTTTAAAATGGACAGCCGCTCCCAGCTGTGATCAGAGGTCAATGTTACTATGAAATAAAAGTCACAGACAGATTCAGCTTGCTGGCTTGGAAGATGGAGAAAGGGGACCACAAGTCACGAAGTTTGAATGGCCTCTAGAAGCTAGAAAAGGCTAGGAAACATATTCTCCCCTAGATGTTCCAGAAAGGAATGCAGCCTTGATTATAGCCTGTGAGATCTGTGTTGGACTTGACCTACTGTAAAATACTAAATTTGTGTTTTTTAAGCCTCTCACTTTGTGGTAATTCACCACAGCAATAGAAAACTGACACATTGTATTTTGAAAAACACAGTGAAAGTAAATATATTTATGAAAATAAATATTTTTTTCATTTTTATTAGGAATATGGTTATTATGTTCTATATCCAGAAGGACTTGCAGCAAAGTCAAATACAGCCTATCCATAGAAAGCTAAGGGCCTTTGGGAGGTATGCATGTGTAAGTGCTCTGATTGCTATTTATTTTGGAATCATCCAGAGTTGGAATGACTGACACCTCTTCTATGAAGTCTTAGAACTCTTTGGCAATCCAGCAATTAAATGTCTGGGGGGCATCTACAAAGGACCTTTATAAAATGCTAACTTGATGACACTCCTCATCTTAAGTCCTTTAGTTGCTCTTTTCCTCCAATAAAAGCCAAGCTCCTTAGCATCTCTATGAGGCTCTTCAAGTAGCATCTGCCTCTTCCTCCGGCCTTCTCTTTTACCCCTTCCTCTGTCCGAGGCTTACCAATGCTTGCCCTTCTGAAGGCATCCTCTTCTTTCTCACCCCCATGCCGCTGCACATGCTGCTGCTGCCTCCTTCTTCTCCCCACGCCTTGCTCCTATTCATGGATGACTCAGCCCAGGCATTAGCTTCTTATGGAAACCTCCTTGCTGCTCTCCAGCCATTCCCAACACCCCCACCCCAATCCTCCTCACTCCCATAAAACGCTCCGTCTTAACATCCGTATTAGCATTTATCATGCTGTATTATGATGCATTGCTTGTCTATATTTTTTAGAAGCTCTTTATTGATCACCAGACCCCTTTTCGTCTAACCTAATGCCTACTCCTGCATGTGGCTGACATCCAGGAGGTGCTCAAGAAGTACTTGCTGAATGAAAAACATGCCCCCTATTCTCATGGTTCATGAAGAATTTGGCTTGGGTAATTGGAAGGCTCTGTGCTTTCTTTAGACACCTGAGTGCTGGCCCAGAGGCTCCTGATTCTTGTTCTTTCCTTTTTTTCCACAGTATGAGCTATTTCCCCTAGTTCAAGCAGTGCAAGAAGGTACAGAAAAAAAAGCAAAGTTTAGAGGAAGAATTCTTAACCTGGAGCCCAAGGATCCCCTAAAAATTTCATGGATGGGCTTCAGAGGGTCTGGTGGGCCACCTGAAATACACACATGACTTGTTTCTATGTCTGTTTCTGGGAGAAAGTCAGAGCTTTTCTTATATTCTCAAACGAAAGTGGTCCAGGGAATCCTACAAGGGATGGTGCAGCAGTGGAGAAATAGACTCAAATAAGCCTTCCTCTGACTTCACGCTACTCTTGTTCAATGTCAAGCTTCTCCCTTTTGGAAGCTTTTGTTATTCCGTTTGCACCCAAAGGAAGAAATTATTTCTGTTCTGGCTTAATAGGCGGTTTGAGGGGGAAGCCTTCATAGAAGGATGGTTCAGGGTGATATTTCCTCCCTATTGGGAATGAAGGATGTGATTCTGACACTACTCTAGTAAACAAGTGGGATATCAGGCTCAGAGTGGCTTAAACACAGTTGTTTACATGGGATTTCATATTCTCTTAGGACTGACAGGCGACTTTGAAGTGTCACTTAGCATCACTACCTGCTTTGAAGAAACATTCCAGATAAACCATGAGTTGGACTAAATTTAATTGCATTTGTAAGGGTGCTTCCCCCACCCCTAAGAAGGTGCTTCCTTAATCTTACCTGGGGCGCTTGACCCTTAAGAGTGAAAAATCAGAAACTGATTGCTTGGAAAAGTATTCTGTGTCTTGCCTTTCCCATCAAGCATAAAGCAATGGAGAGAAACAAAATGTAACCAAGGATTTAGATCCTTTGGTTAAACAGTGTGCAGTCTTCCGGAGCTGGGCACACGATGGGTTCTCTAAACAGGCAGCAAGCCTGCACACAGAAGCTCTTCTGCAAATAAGCCACAAAGTCACAGACCTGGGCACAGCATTTAAATAAGAGCAAGTAGGGGGAAAAAGTCTCTTCCTCAAGGTCAATGTCTTATGTCGCTGTGAATTCATTTGGGGGACCTGAAGAAACTATCCTGATAATTAGGGAATTTTTCCTTGGAGAAGGACAGTTTTCTAATGGCTGCATCCAAAGCTCATCTAACATTGTCAAAACTATGAGACCAGGGCAGGGAGAAGCTAGCCATTCTGCCTCAGTTAGTGAGCTTGCTGCCTTAGTGCTTTGGGGGTGTCTGTGAATCAGAAAGAAAGACTCAATAAATACAGCAATTTGAATCCATTGCATCCATCCATTCATTCATTAAAATGTCAGTTATTTAGAGTATCTGCTGTGAGGCAAGCATTACACTACGCTCTGAGATTCTCCTAGATAGTTTTGGCTACAAGGGGCCCATTTATTTTAGTAGAATGAGCGAATAATTGCCTCTTAGCTTTGTTTATTCTACTGAATATTAATTAATCCATCTGCACTTATTAAACTCATATTAACCCTCTTCTGCCACTTGCGGAGCTATGAGAGCTGTGTTGGCAGAGAGCTGGAGAAGGAGATGACAGAGTGCCTATCCTTAAAGAGTTTACTGTCTACTTTAAGTCTTTTTGTTAGAAACAGCAAGTTACACCCTATAAATCAGTGTTTCCTTTCCCCTGGTTCCTCTTTCCTGTAGAGGCAGCTCTGTTCTAGAAGAGTGGTTTCTCGAGTTTGCTTGAGCAGCAAGGCAAACTCAGTTTGGCTGTAAGGGAGAGCGCCAGCTAAGGCTAATTTTGCTTAAATCCAAGCTCACCAAAAGTCTTCAGGCCTCCTAAAATCGTGGAATTACCAGACAGAAAATAACCTTAAGAGGTTATTTTCCTTTTTCTTCTCCCTACATAGAAGATGATCTCAGCTAACCCCTGGAACAGAATTTCACTTATTCTATTATTTTTGCTCCAGTTCTACATTCTTTAAATTACCCATGTATTTCTGAACCCACTTTCCTCCCACTTCCCGACATCTTTTACCCTTTGATCTATGGATTCAGTCTGACTTTTTTACATTTTCTTGAGCTGGAAATTTCCTCTTCCCTTGAATTACAATGAAACCTACCAGCTCTTGGTGTTCCTGCCCTTTGACAATCCTAGACAGTATTTGCTTTTTTCCTGCTGTTGACTGACACTGGCTCTATCTTGGAGTCAACCTGACTTTAACACGACCTGTACTGCCTTCTATCCATTACTGGAGTTTACATGACATATACATGGTTAAGTGCACATATAGAGTTATCTCCTTTTGGGTTCTTCCTCTTCCCTTGTTTTGTGCTACCTCTGTCCTCAGATATACTCTCTTAGGGCTAAAATCAAATCAGAACAATTTTTCAGAGAATGTTTATCTGACTCCAAAGACCTCTGGACCTGAAGATCATTGTTGAACTGGGCACTTTCTACTTTAACTAGAAGATAGAGGGTTTTAAGAGGCTGCAGATAGTACTTTTGATGGTGAGTTTCAGGAAGTTTCCCTTGTAAAGAAAGATCTTATTTAAAATTCCTTATAAATTATAACTTAATTAAAAAGTCAAGAAAACAAAGGAAGAACTGTACAAATCTTTTCAATGGTTTTTGTGCCATTTTTTAAAATTGACGTATAGTCAGTTATAATATGTCAGTCTCTGGTGTACAGCATGTTTCAGTCATACATAGACACCTGTTCAATTTCATAGTCTTTTTTCGTTATAAGTTACTACAAGATATTGAATATAGTTCCCCATACTATACAGAAGGAATTTGTTTTTTTTAATCTATTTTATATATAGTAGCTAGTATTTGCAAATCTCGAACCCCCAACTTATCCCTTCCCACCCCCTTTCCCCCTGGTAGCCATAAGTTTGTTTACTATGTCTATGGGTCTGTTTCTGTTTTGTAGATAAGTTCATTAGTGTCTTCTTTCTGTGCTATTTTTGACGCTTATATGCTATGTATTTAGAAGGCAATATCTACTGATTGGTTTGAAAGATCATTTCTTTTTACACTAGGGGAAAAAGATTAGTTAAAGAAGATAAAGGCTAATAAGTCCCTACTGATACCATTCAGAAGTTTGATAATTCTAACTGCAGGTAAGGAATAAGGTGACCTTTTTCTGTGCTAGCATAGCATCTAGTGCTTAAGATTTATTATAACATGCATCACACTGCATTACAATTGTTAGTATTCTCAGTTTGCTTAACTATAAACTTGTTGATTTTTTACTTTCTGTTATTGCTTTACTGGTTCAAATATCTCTTGGCTGCAAAAGAAAGGAACCCAGCTCAGACCAGCTTAAGCATAAAAGGAAATGTATTGGCTCAAATAGTGAAAATGTCTGGGCTCCAGTCTGGCCTGCGTGCATGTAGTCAAATATCAGTACTCACTCTTTTGCTCACTACCTCTCATGCAGATTGTATATTAACTACATTTTCTCTCACAGAAGAAGGCTCCCTACATATAGCCAGAGAAGGTGGCCACATGCAACCACTGCTCACTTGGAATGTATAGCTTCTGATGGAAAGGTTAATATTTTTTAAATTTCTCTGAAAGAATACTTCCTGAGAGGACTCTGATCAGGTCATCTTGGGTCCCATGCTTATCCCATCGTGACCAAGAGAATGGACGACTTAGCTGTACATGTTTGAGTCATGTGTCTACTCCTGAGGCAGGTACATGCAGTCAGTCTCACTCAATCCATAGGAAATGGGATATAGATAATTCCCAAAGGGGTAGAATGTTGGGAAATCTGCCACCTTGTTAACTAATATAGGTTTTATAGGTTTTGGCATCTAAAAGATAATCCGTAAATGTTGGATAAAGAGATAAAAAGAGCACCTGTTCAGTCCTTTTGACTATTAAAACTTGTCTCCCTCCAAAGTCCAACTTGAATGCCTTTTCCCAGATACCCTCTCAGTTCATTGCAGTCATGATCTGGTTTTACACCGTTGGATTTTGAGTTGGTTTTTTGGTCATAAATTTGAGACTGGGGCCTTGTCTTGAAGCTTTTTTGTACTGTCTTGCCTTGATATTTGACTCCAGTATTACTACTTAATTTTTGATGTACCTCTGAGACTCTCACTAAATACTTACTGATTTGATTTGCTAGAAAGGAACTTATGACATGACAACTTTGCATATTGTACTTAATCTCAGCATTTAAGGTCTGGGTATGAATATCCTCTCTCTTTGTCAGCTCTCTTCTCCATGGGGCAGAAGCACTGTGGACTGGTGATATGAATTCTGCTTCTGGAGCTCCTTACTGGGTAATGAGGAAACAGTTTGTCTTCTACACCTTATGCTTCTGCATATATAAAATATGGATGACAGAACCTTCTGTTCCAGGCTTTTGAGATAATAAATTAAATCACATTTTACTCAATTACCATCATTATTTTCACTGTGTTTTGTTAATAATGAAAGATGGCTGATGTCCAGAGTGCTGAATAAAAAGTCCTGTGGTGAATGGTGCTAGGGGATCTTAATTTCTAATGGTTGCCCCAGATATTCTGATGCAAAACTACATGGAATATATATACTCACACACACACACACACACACACACACACACACACATACATACGTATGTGTGTATATATATATATAATAAGAAAAGTGATCTTTGACCCTTATTTGCCTCATACTTCAAATAATTTCTATAATTTAATAATTCACTCACTTATTTATTCAACAAATATTTATTTGTTGCTGAGAACACCAAGTAAGACAAGCTCTCCGGTTTACCACTCTCCAAGAATGGCTTGAGGATACAGATGTTCTGAAATATCTGTATGTAGAAGAGTCACATGGTGAGCTTGTTAAAATGCAAATTATAGGATCCTATCCCCGTTGAGCCTCACTCAGTAAGGCTGGTATAAGATCCCTAAACCTCCATTTGCTCATACCCCAGGGGGCTTTGGAACACACTTTCAAAGCCAATGACCTAATAATATATGTGAAAATTCTCTGAAGTGTAATCATCATTCTGAGGCAATAATGAGGATATTCTGTTTGAGTTCACTGCAGGCATGGATTAGCAGACTTGGGGAAGAAACTTGCCACCTAACATACTAAGCCACTCCGTAATGGGTTAGAAAATACCCGGATACGCCATGGAGGAACCTTGTGTCCTAGAGAAAAGCTCACGGACCAAAGTTATATAAGACTGGGCTGATATCAGCAGTTATTGCCAAGTGAAGTAATAGGGGATCCCTGAGTCATTTCTGTTGAGTCGCCTAGAAGTCTTGTGGGACTTGCAGATGAGTCGAACCTTTATCCCTCCAGATACTGGAAGACTGGGAGAGTAACAGGAGATTTTTCTCCCTCTAGGTATCGATTCTGCTAATACCCTTCTTGGCTATCAGCTGATGTTTGAAGGGCTGTGTTGCTTTCCAGTGTTCCTACAGGTTATCACCAAGATCTAGCAGTCTTACAAACTATATTTTTGAAAATAAGATTTTCTTGACCTTTCTGTTACGTCATCATGGCTCTTAAATTTAGCCTAAATCTTAAATAGCAAATGATATTGCCTACATATAGATCATCCCAACCATTTTCCCAGCTCAGTAGGCATCTCTCTGAAGTCTGCATTGACAGTGTTCCTGTTGATGGCTGCTCGACTTCTGAGCCCTGAAATGACTGCACAGTATTCTTCCTTCTGTCCATCAAGAAACAGAACAAGTCTTTATCATGGTGCCGGTATTCCTTCCATTCTAGATATAACTGCCTAAAACAAAACAAAAATAAAAATTAGGTTTGCATTTTTCTTTTTGTAAGGCAAAGAGGCATCAAGGTGCATTTCAGTTGTGGAGATAACTGAATAATCAATGTTTTGGGAAGAAGAATCCAACACACGATAGAAGCACATTTCCGCTAAACAGCAATTTCTCTTATAGAATCTGCATATTTGATTGCTTAAACCCACCAAACTCGGTAGTTTAGTGGATTCTGCTATGCAAATATTTAAATTTTTAGCAATCTGTATGGTTTATTTATCTGTCTACGTCATCCTCTTTTAGCATGCTAACAGGTGATATAAAAGCACATAAGCTGTAAATTAGACTCCAGTCCCAAGTGAAATATGATTTATCACCTTTACAGACAGTAAAAACACAACTGTTATGTCATCCCAGGCTTCAATATCACAATAGCCACCAATTAAACATGCCAACATTTTCATTGGGATGTTGTCTATAGAAATGCCATTTAATAACTTATCTGTAAAGACAACTTTTGTTAATTAAAAGATATAATATTATGGAATAGGTTTTTCTTTTTAAAGAACCCAAACACAGACACTGTAGAAGGCATGAATTTGTTTCCAGGGATCTGCAATCTAGGGAAAACCTTGATTTCTAGTAACCCTCTAAAGCTCATGGTTCATCCAGGGTCTGTCTCTCACCTCTCTTTCCTGTGTGTAAATAAACAATGATCACCCCAATAAGAACAGAGGTCACTTATTCAGAGCTTGCTATAGCAAGGGAGTCAGCCACCATCACTTTGTGTTTGGCAGAGACTCAAAGGCAGGCAGAATGGCTTCAGTTATGCTCTGATTAAAAGTTGTTTGGGAAACCAGAGACAGGCTAACTAAAAGTAGGGTATCTTATGTGACTGGTTTTGAGGAACATACTTGGTTTCCTCTGGTTGGTCTTCTGTGGGAAGAAGAGACAAAAAATATGGAAGCTGGCAGTCAATGACCAAGTCCTGACCATTTGAGCCCACTGCTGCATATGTTGTGGTTTGACTTCCTAGACTGGTTGCTGTGGAGGCTGTGTTTTGGATTCCTGGGCAAGCTGTTACAAAAGCTGTGAGTCAGAGTTCTGTTGTCATTTATGGTCTGGCCACTGTCTGTATATTCAGTCTGTTCATCCCTCCTTTTGGTCATTCCCTTAATTGTGAGAGA
This sequence comes from Camelus ferus, assembly GCF_009834535.1. Classification (NCBI taxonomy): domain Eukaryota; kingdom Metazoa; phylum Chordata; class Mammalia; order Artiodactyla; family Camelidae; genus Camelus; species Camelus ferus. The sequence continues at coordinate 18,360,839 of NC_045700.1, forward strand.
TTAAGTAATTCACAGAAGTTAAGAGATTCAGATCTTCCCCTCTTGAAGATTTCCTAGTTGTCCCCCTAGTCATAGAGTCATGAGATTTTCTTGACCTTTCTGTTACGTCATCATGGCGATCATCTCATAAGAGAGCAGCTGTGCAGAAGCATTTAAGGCTCTGGATAGAATGCAATGGTCCAGCATCATGATCACTGTGACAAAAACAAGAACAATTAATAATACCTGTAAAGTCCTTAGGAATCTGGAACCCCACTCTCCAACCCAGGCAAGAGAACAAATCCCATAGGCCATAGGATATATGGCCTAGAATATGGAACAAGAGAGGATGTTCTGTCTTACCTGTTTCCTTGATCCAAATACAGCTAGAGGTATTGGCACAGACACCAGCATAGCTAACCAACAAGAAATCTAGATCAATGTGATTACCCATCAATACTCACGACCCTGAATTTAGATGGCTCTCTCTGTTCCACGTAGGGCAGAGATGGTACTGTTAACAACTGCTGCCAGAGTTATGGGATAAGTTCATTACAGTCCTTTCTACTTGTATAATTTCCACCACTGGGACCACTACTCTGATTTTTCACAATAAGAATGAGTTACATGAACACCTAGGTAAAACACTTGAATAGTGAAAGGTGAGCTTCATTCTGGAGCCCCTGTCTGAGTTGGAGTAGCCTTTCAATTGGGTCAAATTTGGAATTCCTTCTTTAGTTGTGATATGTGAACCCACGGATGAACTACCTGGAGTCTCAATGCTGCATTTGTTATTAACAACACTTCATAAGGTTCTTTGCAATGAGATTAAAGAGAAGTTTTTCTCTGATGTCTCCTTTAGTAGACAAAATCTTCTGATCCAAGATCATGATGAGTCTGTGTAAGATGTTGTAGGAAGGCACCCTTAAACTGTCAGTGATAGGACTGGCTATACCATATGGGTCCTTTGCAATATTTTGCCATAACTGCATGCAGCAGGGCATGCCTAGTATCAGAGGTGAAATCCTAAAATGCGTGGGCCTTCCAGTTTCCAATTCATAAGGTGATAACTGATGTGTTCTCAAGAGAGTAGGCAATGACCGTAAGAGCTAGTGTCCTTGGCCAAAGGAGTCCAAGGGTTTCTGAACATTTTCATAATTTTAATTTAAAGATTATATTGATTCTTTCAACTGTTCCAGAAAGTTGTGGTGGTAAGGACAGTACTGTTTTTGAGTGAGGGGTAATATCTTACCGAGTTCTTTTATTATATTTCTCATAAAATGTAATCCTCAGTCATTTGGTATAAAAGTTGGTCTGCTCCAGGTTGGAAACACAAAATCAAACAGCATCTCAGCAACTGATAGGGCTATAGGTTTTTGGTAATAAATGTTTCAACCCATCCTGAAAGTAGACATGCAATAACTAAGATATATTTAAAGCTCATGGAGAGTAGAAGCTGAGTATAATCCATCCGAAGGTGTTCAAAAGCCTCCGGGGGTTTTGGTTCCTGGTTGCATCCCCACTTTATAGCTTTTCCATCGTTGACAAGACCTGAAAATAACTTGAACTGTCTTTCCAAAATATTCCCATTGATGCTGATTTAAGACGTTAACCAATTTGTCTACACCCAGGATGAGTAGTTTCATGGAGAAATATGGCTAATATCCATTTTAAACCATCTGATGCCATCAAGCACTTTTCTTGAGAGAACAGAGATGATATGAGTGAAAGGTAAAACCAGAGTTTCCCCATTGTTTGTGAAATCTGAGGCTAAACATTGATATTTTATAATGACTCTTTGGATCACTTCAGAGATTTATTCTTTTGAGGATTTGCATAAACTCATAATCATGGTTAAGGCTACTTGTTTGGCATAATGATCTGCATGAGCATTTTCTTTAGCTTCCATATGACCTCTTTTTGCATGGGCCACTACGGAGTACGTTTAAAATTCCTTAACTTGTCCATTTTTGTTGGTGGTTCCAGTAGAGGTAAGAAATACTCTTTGTTTCCAAAGCATCCCAAAGTCATGTACCACTCCAAGGGCTCAAGGGTTACAGTTAAGGAAGGCCTGGGACATGGAGAAGTCAGTGGGTTATTTGAAATACCTACCACCTGTATGATATGTTTGCTCCAAGAAAGAAGCTGAGAAAAGGTGGCAGAGCTTAATGTGGAAATGGATAAGATTAACCATCTATATTTACGGTTGATTAACTTTCTGTATTTAAGGATAAGGTGCGATATTGAGCAATTTTTCCTTCTTTGGAGCACGCTCACTGACATGAATTTTCTGACATTTCATCATCTTGGTTTCTATTGTGCAAGCTTGGACAATTTTTTATGCAGTGTCCTTTTTTTTTTTTTTTTCCATATAATTTGTACAAGTGTCCCTGTCACCAGGTGATCAGTTGGGATCATACCATTTATTTTGGGTCCTGTATGGGTTTTGTTCTTAAGCCCTTTCAAAATGTTCTGCCAGGAGCTGTAGTTCAGGTAAAGGAGCTATTTCTCATTCCAATTTCAGTTCTTTAAGTAGCTCTCTAATATCAGGTTTAGTTCTCATGACAAAATGAGATAAAAAAGCTGCTGTTTCCTCAGCACCTTCTTTATCTCCTGAGTGTGTCGAAGGTATTTTCTAGTGTATCTTGAAATTATCTTACAGCTTTCTCTTTTGTGGGCGTGACTAAATTATGGTCCAACCAAATTTTGTTGGAATGTCCAGGTGTCGTTTTTAGGGAAACTTTGACCTATGTTTTGGTCTTTAAAAATTTTTTTTTTAAATTTTGGATTCTTAGGTTTATTGTAGAAAGAAAGATCCTGTCCCTTACTGGGTCAGTCCAATCAGGTTTTGCCATTTAAGATTTAACCTCTGAGGTTCTGTTCAACATGTGTACATTCTAATGTGGATCAGGTAACCCTGGGTCCTGCGCTCCAAAGAATTCTAAGTTCTTCTGTGAATAGCTGTTGGTCCTCTCTGAGTTTAGGGAAATCTTTAATTATAGCTCTTAATTCAGCTTAAGTCCGAGGTTTGAGTCCTACAGTTGCCTGCATATCTGGATCATAGGAAGATAGATCTTTAGAGGTGACCTGTATTTTGGAATCTTAGGAGAGTCACTGAACAAAAGCAGTGAGTCTGGACAAGAGGAAGGAGAGAGGCGTGGACAGAGGTGAGGGAGAGAGAACAGAGGGACACGGGGAAGAGGGAGCCGGAGCTAGGGAGGCAATCAAAGGACCAGGAGAGGGAGGATTTACTAGGAAAATGAGTCTAGTTTACTTTTGCTTAAGTTGGTCAAGTGGCTTATTATCCTTAGACAAAGAATCTTTTAGTAAAGCAGTTTTTGATTCAGAATTCATTTAGTAGCCTCTGCATACTAATACAAAAATGCTTCCAATTGGGACTAAGTAATCTTACTCTCTTTCTTTTCTGTGATGCCTCCTAAAAGAATGATTTTGTCCATCTCAGTTGTTTCCCAGAGGAGCCACTGAAAAGTCCAAATCATCACTGGCAAAATACCATTTGGAAAGATAGATGTAAGAATGAGGATTATAATGAGAGCATATTTGGGAAGCAGGAGTTTCTCCTGGAAGAGGAGAAGATTTAGCCTTAGACAACCCCACGGGAGGTGGTAACAGTTGGTAGAAAAGTGGTGCTTGTGCACCTCATGTCCTGGGTACCCACCCCCTCTGAACACAGAGCCAACAACTCACACTCCCAGCAAGCAGAAAACCAGAAAGAACACTCTCTCTCTCTCAAAGCCAGGCTCTCAGGATCAAAAAAATTTGAGACAGGAGGAGAACTTCATCCAGTTTTACTGGTGACCCAAAGCCAAGTTTGTCTGAACTGACACCACCCTGGTGAGAATCTTGCCAGTCCTGAGATCAGCTCCAGCAATAGCCTTATCGAGCCAATGCCTGTGCCCCACCTTGTGATTCTCTTTCTCATGAAAAGCAGTGTTTTTAGACATCACGACACAAAATGAAAGCACAAAAAGGATGTAAAGGAATGTCCTGATTCCATCAAGGATACCAAACAAATAGAAACTCATAACAAAAGTCAGGCACAAAAATGCAAATAAATAGCCAAGGAGCAAAGTTTAAAGCCCAACACCAGGTCCTCTGTCCAATTTATAGAAAATGCTACACCCCACATCTTCTGCCCAGTCAGTTTTTCTAAGGTGTATAAATTTTATTCTGGATCATCAGCATGTAAACATGTAATAATATTCCCTATATTTAAAAAAGTCCTCCTTAACTGCACATTACACACACACACACACACACACACACACACACACACACACACATATACAACCACTCCATTCCATTTTTCTCTGCAGAAAAATTCATCCAAAGTTATAGTCTACATGCAGTAGCCTCTGCCACTCCTCAACTTCAATCCCCCTCCTCCCGTTATGTCTTGAACCCATTCTAACCAGGCTCCCTTCTGCACCACTCCAGCAAATATGCTTTTGTCAGGGTCACCAATGACCTCTGTGTTGCTAGATCCAATCTTAAATCCTCATCCTGCTCCATCTATTGGCAGGATTTGACCGAGCTGATTATTTCTCCTTCCCCAAAACATTTTCTTTGATAAACTTTCAACTAACCAGTCTTTCACAGTTCTCCTACCTCCCTGTCTTTCTTATGCTTCCTTGTTTGTTTCGCCTGTTCCTTGTCTGTTTCAGACATCTAAGTTAATATGGCTGCAGGCTCAGTCTTCCCACACCTCTTATTTAGCTACACTTACTCCCTAAATGATCTCATCCAATCTTAATGCCTTAAAATAATATATACTGTTGGCTCTTATATTTATGTTTATGCTGTGGGCCTCTCTACTGAACCAGCTGCTGGATGCTTAACAACTTTTCCATTTAACCGGCACCTGAAATGATACATGAACAAAACCCTAATAGTGGATTTCTTCCAAGAACCTATTCCTTCCACGTCTTCCCCAGGTTAGCAAAAGGCAATCCTATCCTTTTAGTCACTCAGACCAAAAACCTAAGCATCCTGCTTAACTCCTTCCCTGCTCTCCCACTTCACATCTAATTTGTAAGTAAATCCTATTGGCCGTATTGGCAAAATATATCTAGAATCCAGACATCACTCACTCCTTCCTAGACAACTGCATTAGCTTCCTACTGATCTCCCTAGTCCTGTTACTCTTTCCTTACATTCTAATCTTCATCCAGTAGCCACAATGATTGCATGAAATTTAAATGAGATTAAGTTAGTCCCCTTCACAAGGCTCATTCATGGCTCCCCCACTCACTCAGAATAAAAGCCAGGGTCCTTACAACAGCCTGCAGTCTGGTCCCCACAACATTTTGACCTCATCTCCTAGCAATTGACTTTGACTTACTCCACTCCAGCCACTCTACATGCTTGGATGGTCTTTAAATGTGCTCAGTATGCCCCAGCCTCAGGGCCTTTGCACTTGCTTCCTCAACCTAGAATACTCTTCTCTCTGGTGGCTGCATATTTCATATCCCTGCTTCCTTCAGCTCTCTATACAAATATCATTGTATCAGTAAGGCCTTCCCTGTCTAATCTGCTTAAAATAGTCATCACTCCCATCCTCACCACTCTGGATCCCTCTTCTATGTTACGTATACACTTCTCTGCTTCATTTTCCCCACAGCACTTCCCACCATTTGTCATGTGAGTTATTTGCTTATTTACATGTCTGTCTCCCACAACTAGAATGTAAGCTCCACATAGACAATGGCTTTGTTTTGTTTCCTGCAGTGTCTCTATGCCCAGAACAGTCCCTGGTACAGAGTAGGTGCTGGATAATACTTTTCAAACACATGAATGAATAAAACTATTATCTAAATAAAATGTTTAATAAGCCCCCATCCTGTGACTCTGCTACTATGCCAAATACTCAAGCAGATCCAAAATGTACAGAAGACGATCTGAAACAGAGACAAGATTTAAAAAAAAAAAAGTGTTTTTAAAAAAGCAAGGGAGTGATTGAGTCCTGATTTGATTACAAATGCTATAGAAATTGAGAAGAAGGGAAGATCTTAGGGCGTAGGCAAGGAGGACTTTATGGAGGGTGGGGGAAATGGCCTAATCAATCTTGACATTGAAGTAGACTTGCCCAGCAGAGAAAAAAGATATGAGTCATGCTCTGTCCCTACTCCATATTGTGAAAATGATTAAGGCACAAAATTCAGTAGGCAGGGATTCAGTCTAGACACGAGGCCACATCGCTTAACGCTCCAAAGCTCTGGCTTTCGAGTTCTCAGACTCAGTTTTAATGGCGTCTTCCCTAATAAGTCATTCCTTGTTCATGCATTCATTCCTTTTTTTTTTTTTCATTCCTTCAAGCATTTTTTTGAACATTTATTTTTTATTCAATAATGTGCTAGAGCTGAGGGTGATACCATACAAAAATACATGATATGCTCTCTGAACGGTTTTACCAGCCAATTGAGGAGGAGAAAATCACACACGTGCACAAAGCAGCCAAGTAGAAGCACAAGGGAGCACATAATTCCATGCCTAGTGACTCCCAGAGTCCCTGTCGATCTGTACTTTGTTTAAGTGTCTTAGAGCTCACTGTTCCCCAAGGACAACATTGTCTGCATCGCAGCCCTTCTGCGCTTCACACAAGCTATACGTGCGGCAAATAGCTTCGTATGCTGTAAAGTGCTGCTGAGACATTTATTACCACTATCTGGAAACAAAGCAGAGGGCAGGTGACTGCAAAACTGACTGTGTTTTCAATAAGAAATTATGAAACTCAAGAATCATGACTATGAAGATCTTCAGAGCTGACTACTTAACACTGTGGAGGACAGGTGGCAAATAGAGAATTTGTGACTCTCAGGGCAATGAACGGAGCATCTCCAAGCTTCCAACACAAATAAGACTATTTCCAATTCAGGAGGCAGTGAAAGTCCACCCTTTTCTTGAATTATTTTGGGGGAAAATGCATTATTTAAAGACCTTTCACGAAGTCAGAGTCAATAGGTTCCATCATTGTGAAAAGCCTGTTAGGCAGAAGAGCTATGGGTGCAGCATGTCTAGGTTATTTTCGCCCTTCCAGCATGGAAGGGAGTTTACTTGGTACGGGGTCCTCCTGGCCGAACTCGGGCTCCCCCTGTGGTGTGTGCTGCTACCTTCCAGACGGTACCATCTTCTAGAATGCATGTATTTGCAAGAATTACACCTTAGGAAATTGTCATTACCAGAGAGAATAAGCTATAGCAGCCCATTTTTCTCTCCTTCAATCAACAAAGTTAGATTGAATAGTTCAATTTTTCTTTTCATTTTCAAAGACTGATGAAATAGGGAGAAAAAAGCATTTAGATTTTAGAAGCCAGAAATTGAAGAAAACTTTTCAAAGCTTGAAAAAGTTCAAAGTGGTAAAGGGGTAGGGGCATTTTGATACATACTTTTTAAAAATATTGATTTTTTTTTTCTAAATTGATCTGAAAGCATGACAAATGTTTACTCTGACACCCAATACAGTATTACAAAACCCAAATGTCAGGGTGAAAATCTGATGGGCTGCAGCCTTAGTGGAATGAAGGATAAAATGTCTTCTGTGACCCAGGGTTCCTGAAAATGCTTTATTTTTCTCTTTTTTGCCATTTTAGTCTTTCTCAGTTTTATTTATTCACCTCAGTGGCGCTCATCTAGGAAAGAGGAGGGAGAAGCCATTTATACTACTGATGTTGCCAACAAAACTTTGTTACTCTCAAACAGAAGGGATTTTTCTTCTCTTCGTTTCAGTAGGAATGGGTGAACTTGTTAATGTCGTACCTTACTTACTCTTTCAGTAACAGATGTTCAATCATTAGTTGTCTGCTCTGAGGTAATGAATCAGCACTCTGTGGAAACCAAATGCGGTCATGCCATGCTAAATAGTTCTCCTTGCAGACCTCACAAAGGTTCTTTGCGCTCCAGAATGTATTGATTTCATTAGATGTGCTAATTTAGCAATGCTCTGGTTTGAAAACCGTAATTACAACCCAGTGCCCAAACCCATGTATATAGGCTTATAGCGAGAAGAAGAACTTTTGCTCTCGATTTATTAACAGCAAATGTACACATTTTTTTCCTGCAAATGCTAGTTATAAATCTCCCTTATGTACCCACAAGGCTCTGTTATTAGAGAGCCTTTTATTAATAAACTAAACAATTTCATACAGTGTTAATGAGTTAGAGCTTATCCCTTGCTCTCTTTTATGGTTAAAATGTGCTGAAGAACTGGACAATTTATCTAAGCATGTGGGTGACTAAGGTACATGTCAGTTTTAATAATTAGGTTCCATTTATCTCTATTTTCACTGATGAAAAAAATGTTACACTTGATTTTCTCATTTTCATAGCTGTATCAGAGTTCAGAGAAAACAAATCAAACACAGTAATATGATAATAGACCTGAATTATAGAGCATTTTCACTGTAAGTGGATTTTTACTGCATTCTATGTACACTGTTTTTGAAACAATTACTAAGACGTGAAGAATAAATTGGGTTGTTCTTTGTTATCTTTTAGAATACTAATTTTATTGAAGTCACGTTTGCCCATTTGTAAATGCTTTCTCTGTTGCGACTCCATGTCTGTTTTTTTTAACAGTCAGTTGCACACCTACCATGTGCTGAGTACTATGCAAAGAACTTCCACTTTGTTCTATCTACTTAGCTAGATTTATTGGGGGTGTGGGGTGCTGGTGGAGGTATGTGTATGTGTGTGTGCTGCCCTCTACTGGACTAATTTCTAAATAAGTATTTGGGAATTTTTTGGTGTTTTTTGTTTTTTGTTTTTTTCTCCTTCTTCTTTAAGGAAAAGAGAAAGGAGAAATAAAATTTAGAGAGGACTATATTTCTTCCTTATGCTACAGATAAATTCTTTGGGCATAAGAACTGCATATTATATAGCTCAGGAGCCCCAAGCCTAGCACAGCATCTTGTACACAGCAGTGCTCCATAAATGTTTGTTAAGCAAATAAAGAGCTTCCCAGAATTCCTTTTTTTCCCTGATAGACAAAGTCTGTATTTAACCAAAGAACATTGCCCTCGGCTTTGGAATCTATATATTCAGGGGGAAAAAAGCCAGGAAGCTTATTAGAGACAGGATAGGTCTACGGAAGTGAGACCTCACATGTGAGTGACCAACTTTGTCAGTTTCAATCATAATTTGATATCATATATTTAGGGATCTGGAAGCAGGAAGAAGAGTAGCCATTTAGATATCTGCTAAAAATCTTGCCCAGGAGGACAAGAACTTCAGACTATGAATTTGGCTGTGAGTAAAGCAAGTATATTAAGGAGATTACCCTTGCATTAAATATCTTATGCTTCAGTCATACAGCAAATTTCACATCTCTGAACCCTCACCTCTCAACAAACAACAAGTAAGAGGAGAAGCCTTACGAGGGTGTGCTCTAGAACAGTATGAGAGAGAGAGAAAAGAACAGTAGGGGAGAGATGGCTGACTGCCTAATGAAATGTGTTTGGATTATCCACATGATGGAATTTTGGCTGCAGAATGTGTGCCCTGCCAGGGACTGAATTGGCCAACCTTCCTTGCACCTAGATATGGCCTCTGGCTATACCTCACAAAGTGATTCTTGCTGGTGGAAGGAGAATGAAAGTGATGAGCGGTACTTCTGCTCAAGACTTTTGAGAAGTCTGTGCCCTCTTCTACCTTCTCGTTACTTTTCCACTGACTGGAGGTGAAAGTAGAATGGCACACAGTGGAAAGAGGCTGGGAACCTACCTGCTGTATTCATGGGTTAGATAGGATGCTAGTGAAAAAGAAAAAGGTTTTTTACTAAGCCTCCAGGGTTTGTTTGTTACAGCAGCTAACATTACTTACATGATTAATATAGAAATATATATTGGGGATATGCTTCCAGATTATACTAATATGATGCTATAATATATTATATAATACTAATGCTAATAGTATCCTATAATTGAAATTCTGTTCTGTACTGTACTATATTATAATACTAATGCTATTCTGAAATACCAGGACTAACACTACACTATATGACTAACACCATACCAAGCTACACTATACGAATATGATCAACTGTTGGACAACATGGATTTGAACTGCGTGCGTCCACTTAGATGCAGATTTTTCTCCCATAGTAAATAGTGCAGTCCTATCTGATCCCTAGTTGGTTGAATCTGCTTGTGCAGAACTGCAGATACAAAGGGCCAACTATAAAGTAATACTCAGATTTTTGACTACACAGATGGTGGGCACCCCAACCCCCATGTTGTTCAGAGGTCAACTGTATATTGGATGAAAACAAAAACATATCTTTTAAGAAGGCATTCAAATAAACTTCTTAAAATTAAAACAAGAACAGCAGCAACAACTTAGGATAGTTTCCCGGAGGACACATGTCCTAGTGGTTTCCCGTAGCCAAGATGGCCCTGCAGCCTGGACTGGTCATGAATCTGGTCTGTGTCCCAAGGACGGGTGGCTGCAAATAGAAAAGGCAGAGTCTAAAGACCCTTGAAATGTATGGTGTTGGATACACCAGTGCCTTGGTCTGAGTAACAGTGAGCAACATGGAAAGTGCTCGTGGGACACAGGCAAGAAGGGAAATGGGGGAACGAGGGCTCTATTTTTGTGTTATTTCATCCTGGAATGGCCAATTTCTCCTCCCATTATATAGTTAACTCTGCAAAATATCAGCTTATTTATCCTCAGTGGTCGGGGTTTTAAGATATCTTTACTTAATTAATAAATTAGCTGATGAATTAAGTTCATTCATTATCTTCATTCATTTGCAGTGAATGAAGGTATTCGATTCTGTTTTAATAAACCTGATATTGTGAGAAACCCTGACACTGTGCTTTGCTCAGTGTAGTTGAGATGTTTCCAAGGGGATGTCTTGACCCACGCCGAATGCAAAAGCCTCCAATAATGAGCGAGATAATAGAGTTCTGATGCATGCACTTTAATCTCCATTGTTATCATCCTGTTTTCATGAATGATCTTTGCATTTTTTAATGGAAAAACCTGCACATAAAAATTCACTTGTTGGTTTAGAAGGTACTGGAAGATATTAACACTTCTCTCCCTTTTTTTTTATTCACGTTTTATTGTACACTTGCCTGAGGGCCCTTGAACAAGACTGTGTTTATTAATCCAATAAAGAGGTACATGTAATGATGATCGTTTACTCCTGACCTATAAGAAATAGGTATTTATTTTACTGGTGTAATGCAGTTTAATAGTGTCAGAATTTCTCTGCTCTTTAATTTCTCCCAGAGTTCAGGATTTGCAGTTTCAAAAAATAAAAAGGATATGTTGATTCAAATCTGCATTCCTGGAGTCGTTGGCCTTTACGTAGCTTTTTGAAATTCTCCTCCTGTTTGAGTGCTCATTTTCAGGCCCACTAAAATGTTTCTTGTTGGAATTTGGACTTATCAAACACTGCTGGAAATAAACTGGCCAGTGGTTGGATCAGAGGGATCTTTTTATCATTTGGAGATCAGAATTATCATGTGTTAGAATAAGATTTAAACTGTAGACACAGACAGAGATGTGCTCATGATAGCTTTGTTGTAGTTCTGCCTGGAGGCAAGGTTATAAACTAGATAACCTCCTGAGGTTTCCTATAATTCCATAATTCCACGAGACGAATCTCCTTGAGTGAATCCAACATTTTTATTCCTCCTTTGAAGAGACTACTAACTCGTGCTTTGACAATATGTTTCTCTTTGCTCTCGAGGCATCAGACTATGTTATCAAAGAACAAAGTGGAAATTTGTGAGCATGAGGTCCACCTCATTTGTCTGAAAGGAAGTAGGAAGATGAAACAGATCTGTGGTTTCCAAACTTTATTTCAACTCACTTTAATCCAGTAAGCAAGTACCAAGTGTCTATTTATTTAGCCAGCATCGGGGTACAAAAATGGGGAAGTGGGGTCTGGCTTATTTCACGGGCTTGTTGTGGAGATGAAATGAGATTGCAGATATGCCCAGAACCTGGCACACAGGAAGCCCTCAATAAACAGTAGTCATTACTGTTAGTATTAGGAAGCACCGGTGCAGCTAGAAACATTTTGAACTGTAATGTTTTGTTGATGCCAAGTTCTCAGTGTCTACAGGGTGTTGTTCTGAACAGTACAGCATGGAGGGCGACGTTGAGAATCTCCGGCACATCTGGGTTTGAATTCTACTTATATCTTCCCTACATCACTCAGCATCAGTGGTCTTATTTAGGACTATCAGCTTGCTGAGTAAAGTCAGCAGCTCATGACAGGCTCACATTGAAGGGTAACCACAGCCATGAATATGATGTCCTAGGTGTCTTAGCCTAGATGTCTCTCAAAGCGGAGCCTGAGTCAGATCCTTGGGTGCAGGTGGATGATTTGGGAAGTTAAGTCCAGGAAGCAGGAGGGAGGGGCTGGGAAATGGAATAGGGAAGGAGGGAAACGAGTATCAAGTGACTGCATTGGGCGTTCTTACACATTCCCTGCTGTCAGGACTTTCTGGAGAGCCTTATGAAATGTGCCGCAAAATTGTCTGAAGAGGGAATGTGTTAGTCAGGGTTCTCTAGAGAAACAGAATTGATAGGATCTAAAAGGAAGAAGTTTAATATGAATGATTGGCTTGCATGGTGATGGAGGCTGAGCAATCCCGTGATCCACCATCTGCAAAGTGAGCTATGCAGTTCCAGTCTGAGTCCGAACACCTGAGAGCCAGGGCAGTTGATGATTGTAAATCCTAGTCCAAGGGCAGAGAAGGTGAGATAAGATGTCCCAACTCAACAGTGAGGCAGGAAAAAAAAGAGAGGTGAATCCTCCTTCCTTCAGCTTCTGTTCTATTCAGGCCAACAATGGATGGGAAGATGCTCATCCATGCTGGGGAGGGCAGTCTACTAAGGCCACCAGTTCAGATGCTAATCTCATCCGGAAACAGCCTCACAGACCCATCTGGAAATAACATTTCACCTGGGCATCCTTTGGCCAGCTAAGTTGACATACAAAATTAACCAGCACAAGAAGTATTACTTATTCAATGGATATCTGGTGGTGGTGGGAGGCAAGGGAAGGGTGTGGGGCTCAGGCTTAAATTTAGGGTGTGCTACACTGTCAAGTGACACCCAAATAAGCTGATGGCTCAGAAAACAAGTTGTCACAGTGGCTCAGCAAGGGATGGAGTTGAGAGCATGAAGTGGTGCACAGAGGTGCCTGACAGGCTAGAGGCTGTTCAAGAGAAGCAAACGAGGCAGTCAGACTGCATGCTGAGCTGGGGAGAGACACATCTGTAAAATATAAAGTGCATTTAAAAGAATTAATAAATTAAGCACTGTTTACAGTAGCCAAAACATGGAAGCAGCCTAAATGTCCATCGACAGATGACTGGATAAAGAAGTTGTGGTATCTTTATACAATGGAATACTACTTGGCCATAAAAAAGAACAAAATAATGCCATCTGCAACAACATGGATGGACCTGGAGATTGTCATACTAAATGAGGTAAGTCAGAAAGAGAAAGAAAAATAACGTATCATATCACTTATATGTGAAATCTTTAAAAAATGACTGAAGTGAACTTATTTACAAAACAGAAACAGAATCAGATATAGAAAAACAAACTGATGGTTACCAAAGGGGAAATTAGGGGGCAGGGATAAATTGGGAATTTGGGATTAGCAGATACAAACTACTGTATATAAAATAGATAAAAAAAATATGGTCCTACTGTATAGCACAGGGAACTATATTCAATACACTGTAATAGCCTATAATGGAAAAGAATATGAAAAGGACTTTATATATGTATATATTTTATATAGAGATATCTGAATGACTATGCACCAGAAACTAACACAACATTGTGAATCAACTACACTTCAGTAATAATAATAAAAAAAAAAGAATAAATTAAATTTCAAGTGAGAAGTCAAGGACCTTTTGGTCATAGTAGGCATGTTTCATTTCTTCCTATTGCACATCCTTTGAACCCTGTTCTCATATCACATCAGCTGTTGGGGTTTGGGGAAATAAAAACAGCACAGAAGGTTCCCAACCTTGAGATGTAATAAAAACTGCTGGAGGAGATCATTTTGCTGTCTCTTCTCAGTGTCTAAAGTTGTGTAAATAAACCATTCTCTTAAAGCAGTACTCCAAGAACAGAACTTCTTGGATTTAGTTCGTCAGCAAACCTTTAACAAGAGGGCGAAAATGAAATATAGATGTATTGAATTGTAGCTCTATTTAGAAAAGAGCCCCCTTTACAAATTTTTTGAACCAAAAGTTTGTTTAATCTTTACCAACTGGTGGAAAATGATTTTAAAAAGCGAGAGAGAGAGACCTTCTATTCTGCCACTATAGCTATTAGAATTCCCATTTATAGCTACTTTTTGTCCTCTCTAAAAGAAAAACCTTTATTCGTCTGTAAGAATAGTCAGTGTAATATTAACCTTCACAGGTTTCCCAGCACGTTGCTGTAAAGAACTTCTATATTTCTCTACAGTCTGCAAGTGTCCTGGCAGAAGCCTTGGGGATCCGAAGTAACATTCACAGTGAGGGAAAATTTGAGATCGTCACCCAACTGCCATGAAGCTTTGCTTTGAATATTATATGAAAGGAATAAAGATTCACTCTAATAAAATCTGCTCATCACTTAGAAAACAATTGATTCGAACATATAATTATCTATCTCTGAGTAGGCAGCATATGTAACCAAAATAATGTCACAGTCTTATATTACTTAGTGAAAAATTTAAAAGTCATAGGCCTTGATTGTTTAGTGAGAATTTAAGAGCTAAGGCTGAAAATAGCAAGTGAAATTTTTCATCTCTTTTCTTAATGCTATGCCACAATTTAAAGGGGTTTTCTTGTTGTTATGTTATAAACTGTGCCAAAGGAACAGAAATTGTGATTTCAGGATTTCTAATTCTTGGGTTATTTTAAATATGTGATTGATTTAGAATCACATTTCTATCAAAATGTTGTATGTATCACAGATAACATGCCTTCCTTTTAACAGCATTTATTTATGCTCAATTTAAAATTAAATTTTTTACACAATCAATTTCAGTCAAAATGTTTATCAGTACTGCCTCAGTATATTAATTTAACAAATTGATTTTCTTTTTAAAAACTGGTTATATTTCAAGATTCTAACTTCCCCTAAATGTCTACGGTTGGAAAAAACCTACCACAATAAGATTATTTAATGTTTTGGAGATTCTCTTCCAAAATATATATAAAAATCATCGATCATATCATAGGTCTGTTTTGACTACCTGGGGGGATTGATCTAGTCAAAAAGATGGTTTTAAATTAACTTTTAATTGGGAAGAAAAATTAAAATTCCATATTTATACAAATGACAAACCAAGAGCACATGTTTAACTTTAACAATTGGAATGGTTCATTTTTCTCTATTCCCACACATCTTTTGTCTTTCTCCTAATTACCAGGATGCCTGTGCAAAACTCAGAAATTCAATCAGAAGATAAAATACTGAAGTAAGTCTTTTTTCCATTGTTCTGTTGACTTAAGAATCGGAAACACTTTTCTGATTCTTACAATAATGAGTCCGAGTCCTTATTTTAAGATGCTAGAGTGAAATATTTGAGATAATGCTGAGTGAATTAATGCCATTTCTAGAGTTAATCAGCAGTGCCTGCACCTGCACAGAATTATTAGTTCATCTCTTTTAACTGAAGTAATCCTTCACTTCCAATGACAGTTGTAAGAGATCTTTAAGACTGGACTGAAAAAAGACAAACATTGTTTACATGCATCCCATGACCATTGGGACTGAATTTCCCACCGTATTGACTACATGACCTAATTAAGAGCGAGGTTTAGCATTCTGTCTACATAGGGTGAACTTCCAAGCACAGCTTGCCCACGGAGAGTGGAAGGTCAGTGTCCTGAGACATTTATTTTCGTGTGAGGACAGGGCCTTATTTTCGTGGAAGCCAGTTTCTTCCCTTTAATATTGCTAATTGTGTCTAAGCTTGTGTTCTCTTTTTATTTCAGGAAACTTGCTGCTTGTTATGTATCTGTAGACACCTGGAAAATGACATTTCTAAGAATAAGAATGATACTCCCTTGGGAGCTAAAGATTGCTCCAGAAGCCTTTCATCTCCTATAATTTTGGAGTCCAGCCTGTTGGCCTCATTTCAAGGGTTGTGTCACTACTAGTCCTTCACGTGGAAATGGCAAATGAAATATTTAGGTGGTGGTTTCAGAGAATTCCACATATTTGGGTATTTTTTTATCTCCTCTTTCAGGTGAAACACCTGACCAATTGAATGCAGATGTTCTCCTAAATTGGGTAAATTTGAAAGCTGAGTCACACACTTTCAAAGTGAGCTGGTAGACTAAAAGAAGTACAGTGTGATGTTTTTCTCTCACACTCCTCATAGAGTTCATCTTCCTCCAGACCCGTGCGTACGTGTCAGGAATTGGTTATTGGTTCATTGTTATCAACCCTCTTGGAAGGATTCATTAATTTTATAACACAACCTCTCTTTACAATGAACAGTTCCTCAAACTGGGAGCTTCATTATTTTCTTCATCTCGAACCTGCTTGGCATGCTGCGAGATTCTCTGGGAAGAGAGTTTTGTAGGATGAGCCTCTTCCCATTTTAAATAACCCACGCATCTGTTCATGCAGCATTATCAGAAAAGCAAATAATAAACCACTCTCAAGAAAACCTACAAAAGGCTCTCCTCCCCATCCAAGCTGGAACATAATCCTCCCAAAGATCAACTCTTATATGAGCCCAAGAAAAAAGAGTGTGAGTGAATTACCATGGCTATTAACCAGTCAAGCTACGGAAGGAGGATGGGCAAAGATCCCCATGCAGTGGGCTCTGGAAGATCCGAGTTCAAATCCTTAATCTTGGAAATGTTACTCAATCTATCTAAACTTTTGTTTCCATGTCAGTAAAATTTGGACAAAATGTTCTTCCTAGAACAAACATGATTGCATGAGGTTAAATAATACATGTGAAGGATGAACACTCACCCTCAACTACTGGTTGATACTTCAGTCAACAGTATCATCAGTTGGAATACTTCGTGTTTCAGGTGATGAACATTCAACTCAAATGGCTTATTGGGATGATTGATATATCACATAATAATTAGTCTGGAAGTAGCACAGGTCCAAGGTCATGCCGGCAGAGATCCAGATCTTCCAACTTTCTGCTCGACCCTTCTGAATATTCTCCTTGAGCTAGCTCTCTTCACAAGATGGTTTCTTTAGTTTTAGGGATCCTATCTTCATCAGGATGGGGCTCTCAGTCATCATATCCATTTGTAATTGTTCAGAAACTTTTCCTAGGTGCCATGTCTCCCTCATCAGTAAGTTGGCTAGAATTGTGTCCCGTGCCCACACTCCCTGTTCCCCGGTCCCTGGGAAGAGAAGCGGGATCACCATGAACAGCATAAACTGATTGTGATTTGTCCCCTGGGCTTGAGGCTGGAGGTGGAGCTGGACCCCACATCCCTTGGGCACCTGGAAACACCTCCCTGATTGAAGCTGAGGTACTGTCCGTACGATTGAAGGTGAGAAATTGCTTTGGACAGGCAGCCAACAGTGTCTGCTACACGAGGTTTATCTTAAACTCCACCATAGATTTCTCATGGCACCGTGCTGAGAGGACACAAAACTTGTTCCCTGGAAGGTATAAGAATTGAGTTGGAGGAGACAAGTGATTGAAAGCGAACTTGAATGAAGTCTTATGTGGCACAGAGCAGTGTTTCTCACACTTGACCATGCATCTGAATCACTCAGGGATCTTACTTAAACTGCAGATTCTGATACAGTAGGTCCAGAATGGGGCCAAGAGTCTGCATTTCTAACAAGCTTCTGGGTGATGCTGATGCCACTGGTGTATAGGTCACACTCTGAGGAACAAGGGCACGGGCTGTAAATGATGCTAGATGATGACTGGGCACGAGTGCTTCCCAGAGATGGCAGGGTGCTGTGTGGGCTCTAAAGCCTGTAGGGTTTCCATAGATGGAGGAGACAAAATGCCTTATGCTTTGGGATCTTTTATAAAAACCCATTTGTTAACTTGATGATACCAAAGAAAATAATGTGGATGCTCAGATACCAAAATGAGCATACATTTTCTGGATGAAACAACAGGCTTTCTGTACAGGAAGGTAGGATTACCTGCCCTTCTTTTCTTTCAGTCTAAGTGTCTGAAAAAGAAATAGACATAAAGACAGAACCCCTGTATCCCAGAGCAGAATTGCATAACTAAGTGAACTCAGCTGGAACTTGGATATGTTGTGTGAAGAAAAATGCACAACCTAAAAATTGCAAATTATGTTTTGTTAGGGGATTTTACTGAGGACCAGAGCCTCATGGGAGACAGCCTCTGAGATAGCTCTGAGGAACTTCTCCAAAGAGGTAACGGAGAAGCAGGATATTTAGGAGTATTTGCTAGGGAAAAAACCAAACATGTAGTCGGACATCAAAACATTGCTGATAATCACAAAATACAGGTATCTCAAGTTAATGGGTTTAGTGCTTTTCTATATATGGGAAGATGCAAGAGTCTGGGCTCACTGAAGTTATTCCTTAGTTAAGCATCTTAACTATCCGGGGCCAGGATCCTGGTTGTCTCCCTCCTGAGTTCCTCTCAGGGTGCACTGTCCGTGGCTGCAGTGGCTGATGGCCAGATGGCAGACAACATGTGTTGTTTACTGAAATGGCATGCAACATTTTTTTGTCCACAAATACCTTTTACCAAACAGAAGTGGACCTTTACCTAAAAATAAATGATTCTTCTTTGTGTTTTGGGGGTATCTCTTACCCCTCAAAAAACCCAAACCAGAACAATATCATTATCTTAATTGTTGCACTTTTTCTTTCTTAATGCTATTTGTTTTGTGAATAAGTTAGACAAGTCACTTCTTAGAAAGTCAAGAATATAATGAGGGAAATTAAATAGTGGATGTGTTCCTTAAATTAACCTCCTCTTAAAAAGTATGTACATTTTTAGGTAAAAAGACAGTTACAATAGCCGAAGTTGACCAGCCGGTAGGGCCTCGGAGGCAACACCTCGATGTTCCTGAGTTATAATAATGTGATTCTTCTTTGGGGAATATAATCAGAAATTCCCTGCAAGCTCAAGAACAATAAAGCTGTAAGAGCATAAAAGGGAGAAAATATAACTATGGGACGTCATTGATTACACAGTTTATTTGCAGACTGTTGCTGGAGGATTAAAATGAGCAGGAATGAGAAGGGGAAAAAAATAGAAGCAGTCCTAGCTCCAAATTCTGGATTCTTCCGCATTTGGTGGTTCACACTCTGGAATACTATATGTTGCTGTTATGCAGTGTTGTTGGTCACATGAGAAAACATATTAGGATTAGGTCGTCAAAATAAATTAAACTTGGAAATTAGGATGCTGGCTCTGGTATTACAGTGAAGGGAGTGTCCTGGTCTCGGTTTCCTGAGTTGTGAGATGGGAGAATTGAACTTGAGAGCCTTCCCAGAACCTGCTGAGCATCAGAATTATCTCAGGAGATTGTTAAAAGCACAACTTCCTTGGGCCCACTTGACACCTGCTGGATTAGAATCCCTGAGGGTAGGACCCAGAGAATGTGCATTTTTAAAAGGCTCTATTGGCTTTTTTTTCCCTGGCCCTCTCTCCCCAAATCAGAGGACCCCATATTTGGAAACTACTGTACTAGAAAATCTTTTAAGATCCAGTTCATCCCCAAATGCTATGATTTTAATGCAACAGTTCAAGTGGTGATTTTGGAATAGAGAATGATAGAAGGGGAAATTATTTGCATAACCACAGCAGAAGTATTCTTAAATTATTTGCTTACCTTGAAATGGTTTTCACAGTGGTTGAGCTCTGAGGATTTTCCTTCAGTCTTGCCTTTGGCTTGGGGAATGCCCACCCATCAATGCAAAGCTGATTTGGAGGCAGAGAGAGGGAGAGAACCCACTTTATTTATTCGCACTCACAGATCCTGGTCTGCATTTATTCAAGCACAATTTAAAATAGTAGGGCTTCCCAGTTAACACTTGATAAAGCGCACAAAAGATTGTTATTTTGCTCAGTGCTTTGAGAGGCCCGTGGGGGAGGAAATGTATTTTGACAAAAGTATTGTCTTAAATTTCCAAATGTGAAGTTGTGTGATGCTTGATGCGTCGGTATCGGTTGGTTCTATCACACTTTGTGGTCAATTCTGAGGGCCACTTGGGAGAGGGAACGCCTTCTGCATCTTTTCTTCATTGGTTGTGGTGCACATATTTCGTAAAAGGATGGGTGTCTTTTCTTAAAAGAATGGCTGGTGATTGTTGGCATTTGGTGTTTCAGTAGTGCTTTCGCCTCACTGACTATTAAAAAAGGTGTTCTAGGAAAGTGGCCTTTTGTGGAAATACCTACAAATCTCATCAGGTGGGGGACTGTCTCTGCACTGGTGCCTTTAAACCAAGCCAATCCCCAGTCCACATAGCTGGTACCCAGATACAAGGAGCTTTGCTGTCCTGGCTGGTTTGTATGTTTGTGGCAATTATCCTGTCCCTCCCCCCGACTCCACATCCCAGTTGTGTTTGCTCTTTTCACCTTGACTCCAAACCTGTATTTACCTGGCTCCTGGCGATCTGTGCATGTCTTCTGCTCTTAGTCTTGCTGACAGAGTTAAATGTGAGTGTTGGTTTTGTCCGTCTTTTATAGACCCAGATTGTGCTTGCCTTCTGATCGTATCCACTGCTTCAGGGAATCATCTACTGAAGACAATTTCAGCCCCTGATATTACATCCCTGATGGGTCTGTCCATCCTCCTCCCCCACCCCGCACTGCCTTCCTCACACTTCCTCTCTGCACCTGCATGTGGAGATGAGACTGCTGTGTGGGAGGAATGGTGTGTCTTATTCGAGACCCAGCACAGCATGATATGGCTAATAGTATAACTCACTGCCTCTCAGACTTCAATGTGCTGATGAATCACCTAGAGATCCTATTAAAATGCAGACTCTAATTCAGTAGTAGTAGATCTGGGGCGGGCTTTCCTAACGAGCGCTTAGGTGATGCGGTGCTGCAGGTCTGCGGACCACGTTTTTTTGTAGCAAGGGTATAACTGACCCCAGAAGCAGTATAATACAGAACAGAGTTTTTCAACCTCCACCCTATGGAAGGTTTGAGCTGGCTAATTCTTTGTTTTGGCGGGAGGAGAGGGGGCCTGTTCTGTGCATTCCAGGATGTTTAGCCCACTAGATGCCAGTAGTGCTCTCCCCTTCCTGTCATGACAGTCCAGACTGTCTTCAGAGATTGATAAATGCCCCCTGGTGGTAAAAATCACCCCCCTCCAATTGAAGATCCCTGGTATAGAGATTATTATCATTAAGGGCTCTGGATTAGAATGCTTGTGTTGAAATTCTGGGTCATCAACTTACTGGGTAAGTAGCCATGGGTACTTTACTTTCCTGTGCCTCAGATTTTTCCTCTATAAAATAGAGATGATAATAGTATCTATGTTAGGTATTCATAGAGTTGTGGAGAGGATTAAATGATTAAATAACCATGAAGTGCTTACAACTATATGCATGTGTAGAAGAGAAGAATTAACATTAGAAAATGTCCATACTCTCCAAAGAAAGCTACAGATTCACTGAAACACTATCAAAATACCAAAGACATGTCCCACAGAAGTAGAATAAACATCCTAAAATTTGCATGGAGCTATGAAAGACCCTGCATAGCCCAAAGAATCTTGAGAAAAGAGAACAAAGCTGGAGGTATCCTGCTCCCTGATTCCAAACTACCCTACAAAGCTACAGTAATCAAAACAGTATGACACTGGCATAAACAGAGACACATAGGTCAGTGGAACAGAAGAGAGTGCCCAGAAATAAACCCACACTTACACGGTCAATTAATTTATGACAAAGAAGGCAAAATATGCAATGGAGAAAAGGCAGTCTCTTAGATAAATGGTGTCAAGAAAATTGGACAGCTATATGCAAAAGAATGAAACTGGACCACTTTCTTACACCATATATAAAAATAAACTCAAAATAAATCAAAGACTTAAATGTAAGACTTGAAACCATAAAACTCCTAGAAGAAAACATGGGCAGTATACTCTTTGACATCAGCCTTAGAAACAATTTTTTGAACCTGACTCTTCAAGAAAGGGAAACTAAAGCAAAAATAAACAAATGGGACTACATCAGACTAAAAAGCTTTTGGATAGCAAAGGAAACTATCAACAAAATGAAAAGATATCCTGCTGAGTGGGAGAAGATATTGGCAAATGATACATCCAAAAAGGGGTTAATACCCAAAATATATAAAGAACTCACACCACTCAGTGTTTAAAAAATTCACTTAAAAAATGGGGGAAAGAAACTCTGAATAGATATTTTTCCAAGGAAGATATACCAACAGCCAGCAGACACATGAAAAGATGCTCAACATCACTCATCATGAGGGAAATGCAACTCAAAACCACAGTGAGATATTGCTTCACCTGTCAGAATGGCCATCATCAAAAAGATGACAAATAACAAATGTTGGTGAGGATGTGGAGAAAAGGAAACCCTTGAACACTGTTGGTGGGTAAGTAAAATAATGCAGCCATTATGAAAAACAGTGGCAGTTCCTCAAAAAACTAGAAGTAGAACTACTGTATGATCCAGAAACTCTACTTTTGAGTATTTATCTGAAGAAAACAAAAACACTAATTCAAAAAGATAGATGCACCCCTAGTTCCTGTGCTACCTACACACTTCCACACTCTTCTACCATTTCTACTGCTTCTCACACCTGTTTTCCAGGTTCTCCTTAACGTGTGACATACACAACAGAACTTCTGATCCTTAGTTTATTTCTGCTACCCAAATTTCAACCAAACATTAGTGATCAGGTCCCTGAGACAGTAAGTTGAACAAGACAACTGTCTGTCCCTGTTCCCATGATTGAACAAGACAACTGTCTGTCCCTGTTCCCATGAGCTTCCTTCTATCTGGGACACGCATTCATTTATAATGAGTTTCCGCATGCTTAATACTGCATGGGCCCTTTTTACAGAAAAAGCAATTTCCACTGGACCCCAACTGGAGAAACACTGAAATTATAAAAATTTTATCCACACACTTCTGCTTCCGGCCACTACTAGGTAACTGGTACTAGACATGTCTTCCTGATACAAACAACCAGAAAACTAAGTGCAATATTTGAGATTTGAGGCCACTGTTTTCAGGCAAAAGCCATTGGTCAGAGTAAAACCAAACAATACAAGAGAAGGGAAATGCATGGTAAATATGTGGGTCAATATAAGATAACAGCTTTTTTCTCCTCTTAATTTCCTTAACATACAAGTGATTATTTAAGACATCACTGTAAGTTGGGGTTTTCCTACACATACACATAAGTGATGGTTGTGATTTATTGCTATAAAATGGTTATGTCTGCACGTAAGTTAAGAATTTAGATATGTTCATTGCAGCATTATTTACAGTACCCAAGATCTGGGAGAAACCTGTCTATTGATAGACAAATGGATAAAGAAGACATGGTATGCATGTGTGTGTGTGTGTGTGTGTGTGTACCCAATATATACACACACATATATATACACACAATAGAATATTAGCCATAAAAATGAATGAAATCTTGCCATTTGTGACAACATGGATGGGTATTATGCTAAGTGAAATAAGTAAGACAAAGAAAGATAAATACCATGTGATAGTACTTATATGTGAGATCTGAAAAACAAAACAAACAGGCTCATAGATGCTGAGAACTAGTGATCTCCAGGGGAGAGAGGGAGTGGGGGATTGGGAAAAATAGCTGAAGGGGATTAAACAGTACCAACTTCCAGTTATAAATTAAATAAGTGACAGGGGTATAATGTACAGCATAGGAAACATAGTCAATAATACTGCAATGACTTTGTACAGTGATAGATAGTTACTATACTGATCCTGGTGATCAGTTCATAATGGATGTAAATGTCAAATCACTAGGTTGTACACCTGAAACTAATATAATATTGTGTGTCAACTACATTTCAATAAAAAAAATTTAAAGAACTATATGCATGTGCATATATCTACAAATTATTAAGTGTTAGCAAGTAGTAGTATCAACATTTTCTCTGCACTGGCCTTTTCATTAAAGGATGTTAATTTTCTCTGAATCACTTTGATCAAAAGAAAATAAATTTGACATATCCTTGAGTTAAGATGATGTAGTTTATTTACTTATCTAGGTTCATAATGGAAAAAAACAGCTCATTAAATATATACCTTGGCATTTTGTATTGACTTGATTTAGTTAATCACGATCCTGTATTCCCCACCTAATTAATGCCAGTTGAACACCGTGCAGCAGTGGGGGCGCGGTATAGCATGGCTCTGTATCCGTCTCCCAACAGAACAGCAGCTGATCTAATTACCATCCAATCCACGGAATTCTGAGACTTGGATAACTGTCCAGCAGTCCCCAACCTTCTCTCCGAGCTTGCTGCCTACATCTCTGCTGCTTATAATAAATATAATAATATTTTCCAGTTGACAGAGATATGACTTGATCTTGTTAACCGTGGTCCTGTACTTAGCACCTAATTAAAGGCAGCTTGTCTGCTTGGGGTTTTTAGGAAGAGTCTTTCCTTTCACAATCAACCCAGGATGGCAAATAGTTTACTTTGAAGAATATTGTCACTCATGATATTTCAATTATGTTTTTCTTAATCTTTTGCTACTCCTGACCTTGCTCCTTTAGAGAATAAGGCTTCTTTAGCGTTTACAGTTCTCTACGAATAATGCTAAATTTACGGAACTAGAAAATACAGGGTGTCAAAGGGACTATTCACATAGGGCACTTCTTAATGGTGGAACAGCTGGTCATTTCAGTAGGAAAAAGCCCACTGGTATTTGATTTTCTATAGACTGACAAAGAATGGATGAAGAGTTAAAATTTGAAACTACTGACTGAATTTGTCACTTGCTGTCACTGCATTAGATCTCTAAGCAAAAATGAAATGAGATTCATAGCAGTTTTGTTATTCAGCCTTAGTCCTGTGTGGCCAACAGTTGTTGATTAAGTACCATGTGCTAGGCGCTCGGTTAGACACATGAAGTGAATTATCTTGACTTGGTCCTCATTCCAAAACAATTTGTGTTCTTATTTCCCTTTCTTGATTTTAGAGGTGAGTAAACGGAGGTCCAGAGAGATGAAGCATCTTGCCCAAGGTCACAGGGCTAGTTAAGTGATGAGCCAACATTAGGACTAAGGTATTTTAGACTTAAGGGTTCTTTCTTATGATGCTGTTTTTTATTTTTGTTTTAAAACTTCCTCGATACTCACACTCCAGTTGACAGTAACAGCACTCAGAATGCATTAAATGGAAATTCTCTGGTACTTTTGGTTGAAGAGTCATTTAATTCACTTAAGAAACAAATAAATTCTGCTTGGATATCATTGGCTCACTGCCCAATCTTCTTATCTGTTGACGTTTTGAAGACATCTCTAACAATATCTTGACTTCTTGTGAGTACTAATCTTACTTTAATAGACTACTGTGTTTGCTATCTGTTTTCATTTTCATAGCAAGCGATTTTGCTGCTCTATCAACTACCTTCTTTTACTTATTAAAATGACTGTAAATTCAGAACTGGTGAAAAGTGATAGATTGATAGCCCTGCTCTAGGAAGCCACAGAAAGGAAGTGTAAGCCTTTCCCTCACTTCCTGCTAGTAACCTCTGACCAAAACCTGGAAGGTGCATTTTTAGAAAGGAGAGACTAATTTGTGGCCTGAAACAGTCAGTCTAAAATTTCCCTGAAAGCCCCAATTAGGAAGTGAATGTATACGCTAAAGTGGAGCTTAATCCTTTAGAGTCATAATGATTAAAAGAGAAAACACTTTGGAAAAAGAGATTTTGTATTTATTAATCACCTTTAAACTGTTAGGAAGGGTGAATTCCTTTTCATCTTCAAGTTTTAAAGTCATGGTTAGTTTCTTAATGGTCCAGTAGTTAATGGTTAGGAGTTAACCAAGATGGACAGCCATTCTCAAAACAATGTGGTTTTGAAACTGATTGTAAGACATGGGAATGTTTGGGTTAAAGAAGAGGATAATGAGCGGCCTATCTTTTTCTTTTATTGAAATATAGTTGATTTACAATGTTGGGTTAATTTCTGGTGTACAGCATCGTGATTCAGTTATATATATACATACATACATACATTCATACATACATACATACATACATACATATTCTTTTTCATAATAGGTTATTACAAGATATTGAATATAGTTCCCTGGGCTATACAGTAGGACCTTGTTGTTTATCTGTTTTATATATAGTAGTTTATAGCTTCTAATTCCAAACCCCTGATTTATCCCTCCTCCACCTTTTCCCTTTAGTAACTGTAAGTTTGTTTTCTATGTCCGTGAGCCTCTTTCTATTTTGTAAATAAGTTCATTTGTATCATTTTTTTAGATTCCACATAAATGTGGTATCATATGATACTTGTCTTTTTCTGTCTGACTTTCTTCACTTAGTATGATAATATCTAGGTCCATCAATGCTGCTACAAATGACATTTCATCCTTTTTATGGCTAAGTAGTATTCCATTGTACATTTATACCACATCTTTATCCATTTATCTGTTGATGGACATTTAGGTTGCTTCCATGTCTTGGCTACTGTAAAGAGTGCTGCTATGAGTATTGGGGTGCATGTGTCTTTTCAAATTAGAGTTTCCTCAGGATATGCCCAGGAGTGGGATTGCTGGATCATATAACTCTGCTTTTTTTTTTAAGGAATCTCCATACTATTCTCTATAGTGGCTACACCAAATTTCATTCCCACCAACAGTGTAAGAGGGTTACCTTCTTTCCACACCTAATGAGGGGCCTATCTTAATTATCCTAAAATATTTAAAGAGCTATTATGTTAATAATAATGATATTCATAATATCTGCCCTTTATTGATACTTTTGGTGTTAGGCACATTGCATGCATCACATGTAATTCCATGATGATGTACTATTATCATCCCCATTTTACAGATAAGGACATAGAGCACAGAGGTGGTTCATGGTGGACTCATAATTTCATCCAGTTCCACCTGCTTGTCATGTCCTTTCTCTCAACCACAATACACAGTCCTCTTTGTGAATGAGGGTGCAGGTTAATTTTTATGCTACATTCAGCTCATGAGAATGGATCTATTACTAACGGGTAAAAGTTTCAGGATGGAGTATTAAGGCTCAGTATATCTAAATTTAAAGTAAGTAAAACTAAGGTCATCTATCTTTTCATGTTAAAGAATTTGGAATTTATTCTTCAGGCAGTAGGGAGCCGCAGAAGAGTTTTTAGCAAGAGTGTATTGGATTTGTAGAAGGTAGGGAAAATGAGATTATTATCTTATAAGAAGCTCCTTGAAATAGTCTAGGCAAAAGATGATGGAGTCTGGACTTTGGGCACATGATAAGGAGATAGAGTATAGGAGACAGAGTCCAGGGATACCAAAGAGGTGGGCAGGAGAGACTAGTGATCAGTTGGATGTGGTGGGTGGGGTGGAAGGAAGAGTCAGGGATGAGTATGCGGGTGCCTGGTGACACCATTAACTTAGATAGGTTAGATAGTTATAAAAGAGACTGATTTCAGGTCATGGGGAAGAAAGTCATGGATTTTGTTTTAGACTTCAAGGTGCTTGTTCACATCAAGGCAGAGATACACCTTGGGCAGTTAGAAGTGAGTCTAAAGTTCAAAGGAAAGTCAGAGCTGGAGATTGAATTTGTGCCTCTTCAACTGGAGCCATGGGAGTGAATGGAAGCTCCCAGGGAGAGTGTGGTGACTGAGAAGACTAGAGAGCCAAGGACCGTTAACAGAGTAGTCATGTCTGTTCCAGCCATTTAGCAGGTGGTTGCTGGTGGAGGAGCACCACACAGAGAAAATTAGATAATTGGGGCTCAAATCACAAGAGAACATGTTTTTTGTTGCTTTTTTTTTTTTTTTTTTTGGAGCTTGTCTGCTAAATAAAGCAATCTGTGTGCAGCTGAACATTTCCAGTTTTCTCTTACAAGACTCCCAGTAGGATAGAAGCAGGAGATACTGGTTCCAGAGACTATGATTTAGGTTGGTTTTCTTAAGATCTCTCCTCCCACTCCCTCCCATGCCCATTCATCCACAGTAATCTTAGAGTTAACTCCTCTTTTCAAAATTATGATTTGCCAACATTCTTATGTTTTGAAGGGTTCCCTGTGTTAATGACATACCATCCTTGACGTGTGATAAAATACATTGGGAAGGCATAAGGTGTTTTTTTTTTAAGATCCTAAAACCATTTCTCTTCCTTTTTATCTTTTTAAACACTTTCCTTCAACTACAGGTGGAATGGTGAGAAGGCCACCTCACATATTTTCTTGCCTCCTGTTTCTTGACAAGCTGTGTGACCTTGTACAAGACACCTCAGCTATCTGGGTCTCAACTTTCCTTATCTTTCAAATGCAGGAATTGGACTATATATTTTCTTTGAGGTATCTTTCAGCTCAGAAGTCTTGTGATTCCATAATTCAAACCCTGCACATAAATGCTATTTAAATGTCATTGGTTAGACTACCAAAAGGCTAATAATTGTATAGTCAGAGATGGATCCAATACTATTGAAATAAGATTCCTTAAAGATTGAAAAAGTTCTCTTTATAGGAATGAATTAAGAAACATTTTTTTCCCACGAGGTCAAAATCTACATTTTGGTATGAGCGCTAATTAAATTAAGGTTCTGAGAAATTGAGACTAGAAATAGGGAAGAGCCCTTCCTCCCTGACTGACTCTAAAGGTTACGAGTTAATAGAACATGTTTTGGGAGAGATGTACAGACTTTTAAGAGAGGTGATAACTGTTGTCTCAGGCTGCTCTAATGGGGGCCTTAAACAACACACATTTCTTGGTTAAAGTTCTAGGGGCTAGAAGTCTGAGATCAGGACGTCAGTATGATTATGTTCTGGTGGGAGCTCTCATCCTGGCTTGTAGGTGACCCTTTCCTGGATGTCCTCACGTGGTAGAGAGAGAGAGCACGAACGGGCGAGCTCTCTGGTCTCTTATAAGAGCACTTAATTCCGTCAGGGGGTCTCCACTCTTATGACCTCATCTAGACCTAATTAAAAGGCTCCACCTCCAAATATCATCACATTGGCATTTAGGGCTTCAACCTATAAATTTTAGAGGGACACAAACATTCCATCCATAACAACTATCTTGCCGAGGAAGTTGTAGCTCAAACCCGTACCCTAACGTGGGAGTCGTCTTTGACAAATAAGGATGCCGAGGTCAGACTAGACTGGGAGGGGTGTAGTCCTCAAACAGCAGAAGCAGTATCACTGGACAGAGGAACCAGATCATGGTTGACATGTAAGACAAATTATCCCAGTAGGAGAAGCATGCCAAGAGGTACTGTGGTAATGGCGTCAGTGGGGTATCATAAACGGGAAGCCAAATCAAAGAGTTAGGGATGGGGAGGAGCAGCAGCAAACTGTGAAGCAAGATGTGAGAATATATGCAGGGAAAGCAGTACTGGATACAGGTTAATACACTACGAAGACTTTCCTTTACATGGTCCCAGCTACCTGTCCTGATGTTTTTGAGAAGCTGGACAGAACCAAACACTAGAAGATAAACTGCCTTTAGTCTCTGGGTATGCTAGGGACAGGAAATTGCTAGGGAACAGGGAAGGCTTTCCTTCCTTGAAGACTTTAGAAATTGGACCACAGTTATACAATGTCTGGTATCAAAATGTCCCTGTGTATTATGGCATATTCATTTTCTATTTATTCCAGTGGACTCGGAAGCAGACCCTCAGATCAGTCCCATCTCCCATCCCTGCACTGCCCCCCCATCTTGGGTGAGTCATTTCTTTCCAGAACAGTGACAGCCATCACCAAAATTGAGAACTCGGTGTGACAAAAGGGCTGTTTTCCCAGTGCTCTGGCAACATAATATAAAAGTTCACCACGTCAGGCACATCATCTTAATCACTGGGGTCAAGCGAACCTCTAGATGTGACAGGTAGCTGCCTCTTTAGTTAACTTCCTCCTACTGATTAGCAAGAAGACTGCCAGTCACCAGCACACAGAAGATCACTTCACCGTTTCATTTCTTTAGATTTGTCTCCATCAGTTGGAAATAAGGATTTCAGTCTGAGACTTTTGTATTAAAACAATATATGGAAAAGAAGTCAAGATGAGATAAAGATGAGAATGAGCTGTGGCACCAAAGTTTCTAACTGACGAATGCATTTCTTTAGTTCATGTCTATTGAGCACTTACTCTGTGTGCCTGGCACTGCTCCCCTACGCACTGAGAGGTACCAGAGTGAACAGGTGGACAAATCTGGCTCTAATAGAGCCTCCATTCTATGGACAAACAAATACAGAAATGGCAGAATACCAAACAGTGACAAGTCCCGTGCAAACAGCCAACTAGGGTGGATGTGGTAGTGACTGGCAACCACTTTTTTTTTGGGTATCTTTATTTGGGTGCCCAGAAAGCCGGCTCTGAGGAAATGATACTAACTTTGAGATCTGAATGACTTGAGGGAGGGAGCCATGTGCGGGTCTGGGGGGTAAGCATTCCAGACGCAGCAGAGTTGACTTGAAGGCCCTAAGACAGTGCTAAATTGGCGTGCAAGGCTGTGGTTTAGCGACAACCAAGTGGAGAAGTAGGAGGTCACTTCTCAGAGAAAGACAGGAGCTGGGCATAAGGAATTTGGAACTTACTCTGTGTGTATTGGGAAATCATTGGAAGGTTTTAAGCAGGGAAAAGAGTTTATCAGTGTACCACTGAAAAAGATCACCCTGGCTGCTCTGTAGAAGATGGATTGTGTAAGGATGAGTGTAAGAAAGGAGGTCAGTAAGGAAAGTGAAAGACTGTGGTGGCTTAGATCAGGGTGGTGGGTAGTGGAAGTAGAAAGAAGTGGATGCATGTAGAATTTATTTGGGGGATAGAATAATAACAGAATTAGTTATCTAATGTGAGTAAAGTGAGAGAAAATGAAGGAGGAATGATTCTTAGAGGTTGGGGTGGAGCAATTTTAATGGATGGTGCTATGTACTGGGACAAGGAAGACTGGAAGGGAAGCTGGTTTTGGGAGGAAAATCAATGTTCAGCATGAAGTACAATCAATGTTCAGTTCAAAGTATACAAGTGATGTCAAAAAAGATGGCAAGCAAGTACTTGGATAGGGAATTGGGGGACCAAGGATGCCCCATGTTGTTGTGGCAGAGATAGTTATAGTTCACTGTATATCCATGTGCTTTTCTGTATTTTTGACCACTTTGCATTTTGGTGAGGGTCATGTGACTACTCTGGCCAATGGACTATGTCACTTTGGACTGAAGCACAGAAGAGGGAATTTGAAGTTCTCTGTTGCCTTTCCTTCTGCTACTAGAGTGACCAGGAATGTTTCTGATGGAGAGCCCTTTTCAGCCTGGGTCCCTGAGTGGGTTATCTGAAGCACCATTCCCTCTGCTAAACTGTTGGTCATATAGGATGAGAGAGAAAGAAACCTTGTGTTAAGCCACTGAGGTTTGGGGGCTCATTTGCTACTGTAGCACAGCTTAGCCTGTACTGATTACTACAGCCAGAGAAATGGATTTAGGCATTTTCAGTAAAAATATATGACCTGAAATCATGGGCGTGGACACATTCATTTAAGGAGAAAGTGTAGATGGAGAGGAAAAAGCAGCTCA
Source organism: Camelus ferus (assembly GCF_009834535.1). Taxonomy (NCBI): domain Eukaryota; kingdom Metazoa; phylum Chordata; class Mammalia; order Artiodactyla; family Camelidae; genus Camelus; species Camelus ferus. The sequence continues at coordinate 18,392,515 of NC_045700.1, forward strand.
GTCTAGAACCCTAATATGTTGTAACACACAATGATTGGTAAGAGAGGAAAGCAAGGACTGTGTGGTGCCGAGGAAGCTAAGGGGAGAAAAGGGGTATAAAGATCGCACCCTTAGAGTTCATATCCTGAGTATCTGAGCAGAAGGGATGATGCTACGGTGCATGGACGTTGCACTGGCAATTCTGTTTTCCCTAGATTGTTGTTTGTGAGAGAGCCCGTGCTGTGACTGTTCAGAATGAAGTCATGAGTGGAGCATAGCACACTATAAAAATGCTACAAGGTTAAACTACTTTGAGCCAGCAGGTCACAAAATCTAAGGAATTTTTCTTTTTCTTTTTTTCTGACATTGATTTTGGGCCAGATATATCCAACGTGGGAAGGTGTTCCTAACTCACTCGGCACTAGGTTAGCTGCTTCTCCTTGGGATTTCCACCATAATCACATGACGCCTCTGGAGCTTGTTCTCCTGCAATGTAAGTAAGTGTCTGTTTCCTCAGATAATCATCTCCCCCAGGACTCTCCCCAGCACTTACAATGGTATCTGCCACGAAGCAGATTCTCAGTCAGTGTTTGTTCAATGAATGAACGGTCTCGCCTGGCACCTGGCAAGATCAACTCCCACAAACATAAGGTGATAACGGTCCAGCTGTCATAAACGTAAGGTAATGAGTGTTCCTCTCAACATCCATGACCAAAGGAAGCCTCAACCTTTTGTTCAGATTCTCCACATACCTAGTCTGTGAACAAGTACTTACTGAACGCCTGCCGTGTACCAAAAGTTGTGCTTTGAAGGAAAGAAAGGAAGTGTCTGTCTCAGCCTCTACCCTCAAGGAAGAATAATGCAGTTGAGCGGACTAGGCTAATGGCTATGAAACCATTAGAGAACAGTGTGAGACAGCAGATAGTTAATTGAAAAACTGAATGGCACAGACAGTGAGCATTATAGGAGTTTGGTAAAGGGAAGAAATAGATAAATGTGAAGTGAAATTAGATCTAGGAAAATTTCTCAGGGGAGGTCAGATCTGCAAGGCTGGGGAGGGAGACATGGAGAGGTCCTGAATCAAAGCTTCATGGATTGTGAAAGGACAAGCGAGGAGACTCCTGAAACCAGCGGGAAGGATGTTATTGGGCAGTGGTAAGAAATGTGCTTGGAAAGGTAGGTGCAGCCAGAGTAGGAAGGATTTCAAAAGCCAGCTAACTAGTCACTTACGTCATTCATTTATTCTTTCATTCATGAAATATTTATTGAGTGGCCACAGTGTATCAAGTACTACTGTCAGTCTGAGGTGTGTGCCTAGTCCTTATGGGGCTTACATTTTTGATAAGAAGATAGGTAATAAACACTGAAACAATGGCACAGCAAAATTTCTAATTGTGATAAATGCTGTGAGTCCATTCAGGCAGCATAAGGAGACACAGAGAGATGGAACCCACCATCCTCTTTCTATAGGGGAGGGTCAGGGAAGGCTTTTCGGAGGAGCTGATATTGATGAAGGGACCAAGTGACAAGATGAAGAGAAGAGTAGGTTCCTGCGAATCAAAGTGATATGACAAAGAGTATTTCAGGAAGCTAGCACATAATATGGGAAAAGATGGAGAATCAATGAGGGAGCACCAAGGAAAATGATGTAATTCAGAATCTAAGATGAAGATGCTAGCAAGCTTTAGTTATGAAGTTTCCGTGTATAATTTTTTTCATCATCATCTGTGTTGGGGATTTTTATTTCCTAGATAATTGGGTCTTATAGTTTAAATGAGTAAGAAACGAGAAAACCCTCTCCTGTTTGTCCCACCCCAAGTACCACACTGATGAACACCGTAGCTTGCAATCTGTTGGCAGTATTGTCATTTTCCAATGTTTTCTATCCTTTCTACCAGTAAAGGGACCTGCTGCCCATCAGATAGTCCAGTGTCCTTGGAAAACAGCAAATTGAAGATCGAGGCTCTCGTGCCTATCTCATCAAAGTCAGGCCTGTGAGTATTGTCTGGCTTTGTGCCCAGTAGAAGAGGATTAGGGTTGCCAAAGCTTTGGATAATAACAAGCTCCAATCTACATAACACCTGGTCTTTACAAACCAAGTCATTATGAACGTGATCCAACTTGTCACTCCAGGGGTTTTATGGTTTCCAAATTAATCAGAGTTGTTTCTTATATATATAGAGGTTGCCTGCCCAGGTTTTCTTGTTTAGTGTGGACTGAGTGACTGCCTCTCCTGATATTGCTGTGGCTTGGTGATGTTAGAAAGTAGTAGGGAAGAAGGGATGGTCACACTCTAGATCTCTTGGTCAATAAATAGTATTGGAGGACAAGCAGCAAATAGAGGACTCAGATAACACTGGGCATGGAGGTGGGATTCTGGGAAGTGCTCAGAAACAAAGGTCCAAGAGCTGGCCAAATGAGGGGCTCATCGCTCTTCTTCCAGTCCACACTACAAACACATGACAAGAAAGCAGACCCAAGATCCAGTGACTCAGGTCAAGAATTTAGGATTTTGGGTCCTAAGGTAAACACCTGATGCCAGCCTTGGGGAGAGGTGGGAAGGAAGAAGGAAAAATGAAGAGATGGACAAGGTTTTCCAAATACCCATCAGCCTGTATAGTCCTTTCCCTTTCCATTAAGCCACCCTCATCTCTTGCTTGGACAACTGTTCCACTCTTGCTGCTTTGTTTGTCTCTGCAAAGCACGCAGGTGATCTTTGAAAAGTCTAAATTACATCATATCCCTCAGAGTTAAAACCATCCACTGGCTACAGGTTGGTAAGCCCTTTTGGCTGATGTCTACGTATATGGGATGCAATGCATCTTAGGGGTTAAAGGTACACAGTAAAGACTGCCTGGCCAAATCCTAGCTTTGCTACTTATTAGCCATGTGCCTTTGAATATACTGCTTAAACTCTCCCTGTCTCTATTGTAAAATGGCCTTGATCACAGTGCCTACCTCCTAGGCTAGCTATGATGAGTCAATAATGCTTGCAAAGAACTTAGCCTGATGCCTAAGGGCTACAACATCTTCACTAAATGTTATTTACCTCTTATCCTTTGGGTCTCAGCCTAAACATCATTTCCTCTGAGAGATCCCATCTGAGCCTAATCCTTCCTTTCTATTCCCCTCTCCTACGTTGCTTTTCCACAAAACTTGTTTCTTTTATTTTATAGGTTTATAACCATGTGTATACCAGTTTGTTTATTGTCTGACATCCCCATTCAATTGTAAACTCTGTGAGGGCAAGGACTCAGGCCGCTGCGTCCCCGGACAACCAGCATGTGATACAGTGCCAGGGACATAGCAGACATTCAACAAATATCTTGCTGAATGAATGACTGAAGCTGACGCTTCAGGACTAACTAGGTTGGTGAAGGCTATGTCCACTGGAAAAGTGTGAGCCCCTCCGAGGGACTGAGCTGGGCCAGAAGCCAGTGGAGTTCCACTACACTACTTTTCAATACATTATCTTTACGTTGTATTTCAAGATGTTGACACATCAAAATCAAATTACTGGACCAAGCTCAAGTCCATTTGTCTGCCAGGATTAAATGCTCTTTTTTGGCAGGAAAAAAAATGTTCAGATTTGCCATGGACTCTCATCCAACCTGGAATTGGCCTGAAATGAATTGTGTAAACGACACAATTGTGGTTCTTCCCTTCCCCCTCCTCCCGCGTTGCCTCCCAAAGTGACTGAGCCTTTGACTCAATTCATTGCTTTAGTGGAGGGGCTAATGGGGAACTGGGCAGTGACTTCCTGGGTGGAGAGTCCAAAATCCTGGCTCAGTCTTGCATTTCTCTCTCTGATTTTAAATCAGACTCCTTTACCTGCATGCCTTCTTTATCTCTTATTCCTTTAATTCTGATGTTTCTCTGTTTTACTTACATAGTACTTTCTCATCCAAGCTTGTTAGACTCTGTGGGGAAGATCATGTTCAGAAAAAAAAAATTGACAAACACACACAAAACCAAAAGGAACTCCAATGATATTTGGAGAGTATAGGATTGCTTTCCTCTGTGGTTCCCCCTTGGCTCTCACTAGTAACTAGGTCTCAAGAGACCTTCTCCTCCAACCTCTTCTCCTCTTCTATTGTTCTATTGTTTTGTTTCATCCTCCCTGGAAGCCTAGAGGGGATTGGACCCTTTGGCATCTGTATATGTAGGGTTATGTGAATTTATAATCTCCAGTTTGTTCTTCACATTGCAATAGTGATCTATTCCTTACACATAATAACGACACCTATTTTTAGGGCTACATTCTTTCATAGCCTTTCTTTGTTTACCCCCAAAGTCCCTCCCTGCCAATCTTTGCTGAAAATATCTCTTTACCTGCCTAGGTTATCCTTTCAGTGTTTCTAACCTAATCTATATTTTGAGGGCAGTGCTTTTATTAAGAACCAAAGCTGACTCTCTTGGCAGGAAACTCATATTATCAGTAAAATGTATATTTAAAATATAAATTGGGAATTTGAGCTAGAATGGTCTGCTTTTTCCTTCTGCCAGATTTGTATGCAATTGAACAATGTTAGAGAAAGTTCAGGCAACTTATAGTATTTAACTATACTGAAATACCTTTTGTTGACATAGCACGTAAATGAAGAGTGACTATTTTGTAGTTTAAAGGAGTCAGTAAACTAACAAAAGGTAGCAATGCTTAATTCATGGTTCTTTGTATTTTAGAAATAATTTAGATTTTATTCTTATGAATTATTTATTTTTGATTTTAAGAAGCCCAGTGTATAGGACATAACTGCCATGCAGCTATTACCTCTTATAATCTAGATTCAAAATACAGAAGACCAAATACAAACAATGCAACAGAGGATTAAAGTTACACATTAAGAATGAAAATATTTTTGAGTACCATAATGATCACTGACATAGAGTGAGAGGTTAAAGAGATGGGCCAGTATATCAAATTAAAATGCACATTTCAACCAAATTGTTAGCCTAAAGAAAAACATAGGTATCATTGCGATTTTGTCTGAAGAGGGAGGAAGATACGTAACTATAAAGCTGTGCATAAATGGCATACTCAGAAGTGGGTCCTTGATGGCCCCTTTCCAGAAGGGTTTCAAACACAGATCTTTCTACCACATGGATGCGTGCATGGGTTATGGTCTCAGAATGTTGTATCGCTTCTGGGAGGACTGAAATTGGGGAAGCCGGGACGTAACAGTTCAGGAAGACAGAAATGTTTTTCTTTGGCTGTTGTTCCTGAAGTTACATAAAATGAGACTCATTGGCTATTGATCTGTACATATTGAGATTAAATAAAACATAATGGACCAGTTTTTCTTTCCCCAGTCTCAGGGGACTGACATTTTATTTCTTGGGAGTAATAAATCATGGTCTTGGATTTGGGGAAATATTCTAGGATTTGGATGGCAGCTGATTTAAGACAGTGATGTCAGAAAGAAGGGCAAAACCTAGAGTGTGGTGCCAGTGTTCGCTGGGAGAACAGAAATTGCTGTTTAAAATATTAAGTAAGGTGGGTTCTCTTTCCAGCTTTCAGAATCCAGTCCCATAGCTAGATGGATCTGAACCCCTCACAATCATATTCATGTTTCCCTGTCCAATGGTACTTACATGCTTTTAATTTTTTTCCCTGTGACAACCCTAACTGCTCTACTTATCTCTTAAATCTAATTTGCGCTGTGACATCAAGCTTTAATTTTCTCAGGATTATTTTGCTTCTTTTTAAGCACCCGTGGTGTGCCAAGCATTGGATCAAACAGAAAAGATACAATCCCTGCTGTCGCTGGCTTCACACATTTAAAGAGATATGACAGGCAAAATATCCTGTAATTAGTAATATGTAGTCCTCATGCTCCCCCTCCTTTTCCCTTTTGAAGAAATTTCATCTCTCTAAACAAAATCAAGAAGTTTCCTAGACCATAGGTGTCAGAAACCGGGAGGGTTTGGAACAAGTGTCAGAGAGTAAGCAAAGGACTCTCAGACCTGTGACTGCGCCCAGCCTGCCCACGTGCTCTCTGCACTCCTGCCTCACCTGGTGGGACTCGACTCTCGCCTTCTCCCCCCGCCCGGCATCCACCGCCCAGTTGCCGTAGACGCTCCCTCCCCTCCCCCACCCACACGAAGCGCAGCCCCCTCCCTGCCTTCTGCGTCCTGGACAACAAACCTTTTCAAAAAAGAAGCCAGAGCTGGGGGTTTTCCCAGGTTTTGGGCGGCGTGGGCTGACAGTCACTGGAAGCCTGTCAACAGAGGCATGTCCAGGCAGGTGCGGACTCAGCTTCTGGCGTTCCCCCCGAGTTATCCCCAGTTTTCCCCGTTTTTCTTTTTTCCCACGTATCCCGCTGGAATCTTCTTTGTCTTTTCCCCTGTTAAACTGAAGCCCTCTCGCGCTCGGGGACTGCAGAGGAACGCCAGGCTACGGATGGGATCTGCGGGTTTGATGGGTCTGCGTGTGTATGTGTGTGTGTGTGTTGGGGAGAGGTTCGGGGTTTTAAATGGGGAGTAAAGCACCCCTACTCTTTTTTTCCCTCCCTCTTCCCTATCACTTCTTGGATACCCGAGGCGCAAAGCGCTCGCCCCTGGCCCCGGCCATCAGAGGCTTAGGTACCCCAGGCTCGGGCCAGCTGGGGAGTCCCTTCATCCGGTCCGCATCTGCACCCCGAAGCTTCAAAGTTGCGGAAAACAGTCGCAGGAAGCGGAGGAGCCGAGCTTGAGGCCAGGGCGCCCGCGGCTCTCGTCCGGGGAGCAGGGCTGAGCGGAGGGTCCGGCGGCTGCACGCGCTGGGCGGAGGGGTGGAGGAGGTGGGGCGGCGGGCGGGGGGAGGAGGAGGCCGAGGGGAGGAGGGAAAAGCGAGGGGAGGCGGGGCGCAGCTGCCGGGGGAGGCGAGGCGCAAGGTAGCTCCCCGTGGCCCTCGCCCCGCGGCTCCCGGGGACGCACCAGACAGCCAATGGCAGCGCAGAGGTGTACAGCAGATGGCGTCCGACTGCGCCGTGCCTTCCTCCTCCTCCTCCTCCTCTTCCTTCAGTGCTGAGGAGCCAGAGTCGCCGCCGGGTTGCCAGACGCTGGAATGGGTGGTCTCCCGACGCACACCACCATCTTTCTTGCGCTCGGGAAGCTCGGGGCTCGGCGGCTCCCAGAGGCTGCGGCGGCGGCTCCGGCGAGGCGGGTGAGTGCGGCCGCGCTGCGTCCGGAGCGGGGGATACCCGACCCCTGGCCGGCGCGGGCGAGAGGTGGCAGCGGCCCGGAGAGGCGGGCGGGCCGGGGGCGCAGACTTTGCTCTTTCCCCCTGGGCGGTCTCCCTCACCCCTTCTCTCGGCCAGACGCTGGAACTTGCGAGCGGAGCCTTCCTGGACGCCTCTGGCTTGAGGCTGAGGAAAGGACGGACTGGCCGGGCGCAGCGTGCGGAGTCCCCTGGGTTGGGAAGGTGGAGGGACCCCACGCAGAGACTTGGGCACAGACCGCCGGCAACGGGACCGAGCCTTAGGTTTGGGGCAGCAGGAGCCCTGTTCCCTTCCAGCTTATTTTGTGGGTACTGGTGAGGGGAGCTAGGGGGTCCCCTGTCCTGCTTCGGCAGCCTCTGAGCCTAGGAGGGGAGGGCGGGGAGTTCTGCGGGCTTTGCAAACAGGTTGACTGAGGGTTCCCTTTCCGTAGCAAATCTGCTCGTGGGCATTCTGGGCATTCAGTGCCCCCGGAGGATAGCCGAGCAAGCCCAGAAGTTTTGCAGTTTCCTCTGATTTATCAGCGGAGTGTCAGGAGGCTGCAACAACAGTTCACATTTCTAGTGTCCCCTAGGGGAGCGAGAGGCGAGCTGGGGAGAATGGGACTTGCAGTTCTGGCATGACACCACGCTGTTTATCAAGAGAAAACTGGGAACAGGGCACAAGAGTGAGGGGCATGGAGGAGGACGCGCGCAATTTCTAAAGCATCACCCATAGGCTCCTGTCAGCCTTTCCTTTCTAACACTTCTGTGGTATTAAAGTTACTTGAATATGCAAATGAACTCTCCGCTTTCTGAAGTCCGAATACTTTGAGTCTTGAAGTTGGAAAGCTTGTGGTGTGTGTGTTTGGGGAGGGGGCGTTAAGCTCTCCATCTCTTAAATACAAGGAAAAAAACTTTAATTCCGGGAAGGGCGCGTGATCTAATGATACTTTTTCTTGGAATTATTCTGAGCATCCCTTAAGAACTATTGTAATTTAATTCCTCTTGGTCAAGGTGGAAGTGACTAAGATTATGTACGTTGGCATGTTCTGTGGGAGACGCCAGAGTTATTTGGTGCCCTGTTCGTTTACAGGGTGGTCGGCTGGCAGTCTGCCATTTCCCACCTTTACAGTGCTTTCGTGGTTTTGTAAATGACAACCTGGCTTCTTGGTGTTTTTCGGGAGTGCACCTGGAGGTGCTCTATTATCATGGAAATGGTAACCCGTGCAGGCAGGGTGCATGCCAGCCATGCTCTGGTGTGCGTGTATCTGAGTGTGTGCGCGTGTGCACATGTGCATCTGGAGTTTCCTTTTACCAGGCAATCTTTGGATGTCAAAGTGATACATGTATCTCCCAGGACAGTAATGGTTTCTTGGGTAACTGGGAGGTGGTGATCTCCAGGGAAGCCTTTTTGTGCTGTGGACTATACTACAGCTGATGGTTAAGGCTCTGTGAAAGCCACCTAGGATGTTCCTAACCAAATCAAGAAGTCCTATCTAGTGGTAAGAGAAAAGCTCCTGCACTTGTGGGTGGAAAGCTGTATAAAGTATCTGTCTTGAGGCTTCATTCTGATGCACTGTTGTTTACAAACCTTGATGCCGTTAATACCAGCAGCCTTCTTTTAAAACGTAATATGACCAGTTTTCTGCTTTCTGTGGGTAGATGAACTGTAGGGGTAGATTGGAAGACACCTAAAATTGACTTCTTACAGTGCCTGGGCATTGAGTTTTTCTTACCTACCTGCTGGATAGGTAAAATAGAAACTCTTCTTCATGCGAATTTTAGTGAAAAAGAATTCTGAAGATAATTCTCCTAATCCTATAGCAACATATGCAGATACAATTGTTGATTTCAGAAATGTGGGATGGGATGTTTGCTCATTCCCACAAACAGTCCCAGCCGCTCTGAACACCTCCAAACCGTTCAGACTTCTGAAGATTTGAGATCACCCACGGTGAGTACTTGGAGTTGTGTAGTCTAGGAAATGTTTGCCGCTGGTAGATTTTGATAGTCCACTTTGAGGGTTCATAATAAGTTGGCTTACTTTATGTATACATTAATATTTAAGTCAATACTTGAAAAATTATCTTTACAGTGTTTCCTAGTCCTCAGTACCCCGCAGTACCCGCTTCCCCCTATCGTTTTTAAGAAAGTTGTTGCTTGTTAAATAGTTGAAGGGCTAAGAAACAGACTGTTAGATGGGTAGACAGTAATTACTGATGATAAAAACAGGATAAACACAGACTCCACTGTTTGAGGATTGACATTAATAAATTGGCAACTAAAGGTGCCTCTCTGTTCTGTGCTGAGTGTGCCTGTTGAGAGAATGAAGGTAAAGAATTTGAGAAAAATGGTACTGCTAAAATGTACTTCATCAGAAAGGCTCTGAAGGACCTTGTCTTCTTGCTGCAGGTGCTGTTTCTGAAGGAATAATTCTTTCATTAATATGTTTCAGAAAAAGTTTGTCCTTAAATAACAGACTGAATAAACAGAATAAAAAGATAAGAGCTAGGTTAGTGGAAGGGGAGTGTCCAAACAAGACAAATTCCAAGGCATGGAACTCATTTTGATTATACTTCACAAACTGAAGCTGAAGTCATTTGATTCTTTCAAAAAAAAAAAAAAATTGCCCAAACTGCAGTTTTGCTGTGTTACACTCCTTTATAAAGATTACGCAGGAAAATAATGACATCGTTTCAAAAGTTTGAATAGAATGATGAAGAACAGTTGACTGGTCCTATTGAGTTTAGAGTAGAAATGACAAATGAGATAGTATATGAAGCACATGATCAAGACAAACTGATTAAAAGAGTCTAAGCAGTGACAGCTCTACTTGGTGAAGAAAAGTACAGCACTGTTAACAGTACAGCTTCAGAGACACTCTACAGGTGAAGGATAAAGGATGGGTCTTTGACTAACTAGAGGCTATTACAGTATCAACAGTTATTTACATGAGCTACTTTAACATCCTTTTGGATTGTTTGAATATGAATTGCATGTAAGTGCTTTATGTTTTTAGAAGGAGACGTTTTCCCAGAATATAACTGTAAAAGAAGCAGCTGCATTCACTTTAACACAAGGCGGCTTCCTAAATATAACCCAGGTCCTTAATTTAGTGCTGTTAACAGGATTAATATCCAAGTGATAATTAACACCTTAAACCCGTGAAAGTAGTATTTTTAAACTTCACTTTTAATTCTAGATATTTTAGAAATTGTGAGTTTGAGTGGGATCAGTGTTCTGCAGATGTGAGTGTGTGGCACCCTTGCTCCAAGGTGATAAACACTGTGTTCACCCTTCAAAATTTCTCGTTAATTGGGATTATTTTGTTGATGTTTCGACTAGCATTTTAATGGATGGTTATTTATAAGAGCTAACAGTAGCTGTTTGTGAAAGCAAGCCAGAGAGGATTAGGCGCAGTTCCCTGTCAGTTTGTACGTAGCTTTTGACTGAGGAGGAAATAGGGATCACAGTCCTTGAATCGTAGGATTACACTTTCATCCTGAGCCGTGTTGCCTGGAGTGGGCCAATTAAGCAAAATACAGATATTTGGTTATTTTGATGGGTTGTAATCTACTCATTATTTATTATGGGGATTCCATAGCTTCTTGATCAAGCAATTCATTTGAAGGGGATAACAGACTATTAGTGAAACCTAATTACTCCATGTCTTTTGGTCCATTTCTAAAACCAGACCTGGAGATACTGTAAAATAGAGCATCTTCACTGCCGGCTGGGGCGCAGGCTTATTGCCGGGATGGAGAGGTCAACCCAAGCTTGGTTTGTAAACTGAACAGTTAAGTCATCCAGCACATATAAAAACTACTACATTTTAGGAGTATGGATATGCTCTTGGGATGCATAAAACACAGTTCATTTAACATTTATTCATCCCAGCTTTTGGTCAGTAGGTAATTTGCAGGTGTTTTTTTTTTTTTCCTGTGATGTGGGAATCTAGAATTTTTTGAAATTGAAAAAGAGAGGTCTTCCTATTAGAAAAGGTTGGACACTGACCTAAATGTGAAGATCGGTGAAAATGCGGAGATATTTCCTACGTGGAATAAAGGTGATCATTGTTGAACTTAGGTATTTTGTAGCAAGGAACATACTTGCTTTTGATTTTGCCTCTCTAGGTATATTTTAATTATGAGCCTCTTGTAATTAAATATGCTGCAGCTAAAAACAGTATCTTAAGTAACTAATGCACAAATGATCCTTCAGTGCCTTGACTGGAGAGAAAGAAGCTGCTGCGTTCCACTTGTCTGCGTGAGGGTTAGCTGCACATTTGTGCCCTAGTGTTATGTTAGCGAACAGCTCATTACTTCTGGAAGAATAGCAGTGTTGAGAAAAGCTCTCAACTTCATGGGACTCAAGCACCATTGCCTTGGTCTTAGACTGTAGTTTTGGAGTGATGCATATTTGAATTTTGGGTTCTTTCAGGTGGTTATTTTTAAAACCATACCATGTAACACACACAAAGGAAAGATTTTAATTATGGTAAGACTAAGGCTTATAGTAATCTCTCCTTACAGAGTTTGCTCCTGGGTGTTCCCCTATTGATTTCTGCCTTTCATGCGTACATTAGACATATTCTGGGTGATTTGGCTGGTGTACACTGATACAGCCTTACTGGTTGTAAAAATATTGAAATACTTGTATACCAGTAGGTAAACGGATGCTATTCTAAGCCCTGTGAAGGCCCCGCTACCACCTCAGTCCTATGGCCATGACACCTCTTAGATCATCTCTTGTTACAGCCAGTAAGACAGTCACCAACCACTTGGTGTGGCGGGGCGGTGTTGGGGGTGCTGGGGATCTGCCCCAGGGAGGGGGACACTGTTCTGATTGGTTAGTGATTGAGCCCTACCACTCAGTAAATATTTTTGGTATCCATCCCTTGACACTTTTACTCATAACATGAATAAATGCAACCACTGGCATTATCAAGTAGTTGAACATGAAATTATTTAAATTTACATTTTACTTTAAGTTTAACATTTATATCTGTTAAAAAACACTTAAATGTTATTATTTGCATATATTTATATTACCAAAGAGCCCAAAGAACCTAGACCTCTTTCAGTTGAGTCATCAATTCCTATAAAGCCACACTACGTTCAGTGTAATTCGTCCCCCCCACCCCCGCTGGCCCCCAAACCATCACTAGGCATGGTAGGTCGTACTCGTGGTATGAGGCAGAGCCAAGCTTCTGACCCCGCCACCTGCTGTAGCAGTACGTCCTTCTGCCCCACAGCTGTCTCAGACCACTTAATTAAAATCTATGTGTGTGGGAGTAGTTCAACAAGTCTTTTTTCTTTGGGGGAAAAAGTAATTATTTTTTCCATCTCCATTTCTGGTCTTCAGAATTAACTCAATTTATTTCGTATCGACTTCCATTCATTTTTATGATTCAGTATTGTTAACGGGGCTTCATTGCACCTGAACTAACACATTCTGAGCTAGAATATCTTCTTAGCCAATGAGGGAGAGGAAGGGGATGGTGATGACCTTGCAGACTCTGTAAGGAAAGTTCTTTGGTGCTTTCTCTTGGATCTTTTCTAGTTAAAATGAAACACTGCTGAATGGGCCCTGAAAAACACAACTTACATTTCTTTTTTGAACAGAAAAAAATGGTGTTCCAGGTCCCATATCCAGTTTACTCACGACAGCCATTAACTTTCTGTTACCCACCTTCCACTATCAGGCCTGTCTCCCTTAAGTCACCCACCCGCAAGACCCACACCGATTTCAAAAGACCGCAATTGTTCCTTTCTCCACCACAGCCCCCGTTACCCAAATCCTACCTGTTAGTCAAGACCCAGTTTTAATTATACTTCCACTGAGCTTTCTCTGGTTATGCCCTCTTTCTGTCCGAACAACTCAGGTGGTAAATTCTAATTTTAATGTTTGATCGAATCTATTTTCTTATTAGCATCTACTTGTGCAGTTCTGATAGTAGAGGACTTGAATGAGGAAGAGCACAACTCTCTGCTGAGAATTCTAGAACATGTTAGAGAGTAGAGTGTGATGGACAGCAGGGTGACAATAGCCCTTTGAGGATCTCCGGGGCAAGACTTAGCAATATCCGGGAAGACAACAACAATGGCTACCAGTTACTGATTATCTACGACAGCCTGCGTACCAGGCTAGGTGCCTTACAATCAGCATGTCTAATCCTTTTAATAATGTTGCACAGTGGTTTCCATTATCTAGCCTCATTTTTCATACTAAAAAGGGAAGCTGATGGACCTTAGGCACATGGTGTAAAAGAAGCCACCAGTGCAGCTGGTAAACCACAGCATCAAGATTTGCAACTCAGGCTGTTGCTCTGCAAGACCCATTGGGCTTCTGATACACCAGACTGCCTTGGAGCCTAAAGTTTGGGTCAGCAAGTTTAATCTTAGCTTCTACTGGAATATAAGAGTGCATGTGCGTGCACACAAACACACGCAACACAACACACATACAAGCACTGATGCTCGCCGTCTGTCAGAGCTTCCACACACGATGGAGGATGGAGATGACTGACAGGAAGAGCATTGCTGAATCACTTCTACCTGGGGGTAGACGTGTCATTTGGAAATAGGGAAAGAGCTGCATTTTCACTTGGCACAGACCTAATATATGAAGATTACAAACTCTTAGAATTGTAAAGAGCTTGAGATGTTTGTGTATGAAAGTGGGCTTCCTGAGGAACCACTGGAAAATTCAGAAAACCCAGACAGCAGGGAGGGTATAGTTCAGTGATGGAGCACGTGCTTAGTGTGCACGAGGTCCTGGGTTCAATCCCCAGTAACTCCATTAAAAAAAAAAAAATCCAGACATGCTTAGGAAATCCATATCATATTCCTTTTCATTAATGGCTTATCATTAAGATAGAACTGTTTCGCTAAATACTTGAATATGCAAAGCGTTAGCTTTTGAAACTGGCACAAAGAGCAGGAAAAGGGGAAGACTAGTTTTCAGATGTGACTGGGTAGATTGGCAGTGGCCTTGGCCACTCCTGTGATTGGGCTGAGCCATCTGCTCAGGTTTGTGTCCTTGTCTGTCTTTGCTCCATGTGCCTCCCGACAGCAGGGTGTCCTTGGTCAAAAGGGACACCTTTGATAAGAAGAGAAGGGTGGTTCTTTGGTGAAGCATGTATGATAAATCACGTTTTTGAAGATCAGTTTCTTAAAGGGGTTTTGCTGGATCAGCACTAGGTCTCTTGACATGAACTTCCATGGGAATATATAATATCCTCATTTCCAACCAAAGTCTTTCAACAATTTCTATAGAAATGTAGTGTTGGAATATGACCAGTTTCTCTCTTTGCCTCTGGCACAGTCATACTCATAAGATTCAAAGTTGTAAAGAGAGGTTTTTTACTCATTCCAGGAATAAACTTTTTCACATTCAGAGAAGTCTAGAAATGCCATAGGCTTTCTCAAGGAAATCGGAGTTCCCCATCTTTGGGGGGTTCAAACAGAGAACTAGCACATACATGTCATGGTGATCTGCAGAAAGGATGTGTGCACGGGATAGTATTAACAAATTTATTGAGCATATACTATGTACCAGATACTGTTCTACATATATTACTTTATGAAACCCTCTCAAAATCCTTGGAGTAGATTTTTTTAAAATTGAAGTATAGTCAGTTTACAATGTTGTGTCAATTTCTGGTGTACAGCATAATGTTTCAGTCATACATGTACATATGTTTTCATATTCTTTTTTGTTATAGGTTACTACAAGATATTGAATATAGTTCCCTGTGCTATACAGTATAAACTTGTTATCTATTTTATATTCATTAGTATCTGCAAATCTCAAACTCCCAATTTATTCCTTCCTCCCCTCTTTACCCTCTGGTAACTGTAAGTTTGTTCTCTATGTCTGTAAGTCTGTTTCTGTTTTGTAAATAAGTTCATTTGTGTCTTTTTTTATTACACATATAAGCAATATCACATGGTATTTTTCTTCCTTTTTCTGGCTTACTTCACTTAGAATCTCCAAGTCCATCTATGTTGCTGCAAATGGCCTTACTTTATTCTTTTTTATGGCTGAGTGGTATTCCATTGTGTAACTGCTTTATCCAGTCATCTGTTGATGGGCATTTAGGTTGTTTCCATGTCTTGGCTGTTGTAAATAGTGCTGCTATGAACGTTGGAGTGCATGTATATTTTTGAATTAGAGTTCCCTCCAGGTACATGTGCAGGAGTGGGATTGCTGGATCATATGGTAAGTCTATTTTTGTTTTTTAAGGAACCTCCATACTGTCCTCCATAGTGGCTGCACAAATTTACATTCCCACCAACAGTGAAGGAGGATTCCCTTTTCTTCACACCGTCTCCAGCGTTTATTATTTGTAGACTTTTTAATGATGGCCATTCTGACTGGTGTGAGGTGATATGTAGTTTGATTTGCATTTCTTGATTTCTTTTTGGTTATTAGTCCCATTTTACAGATGCAGAAACAGTAAGTTACTTGCTCCAGGTCAGTCTCTGTTGCCATCCGGATACTAATTCTAGAGCAGCACCATTTGATAGAACTGAAATGCAAGCAGCAAATACAATTCCCATATGCAATCTTACGTTTTCTAGTAGCCACATTCTAAAAAAGGGGAAAAAAAGCATTGAAGTTTGTTTAATACTGTATTTTATTGACTAATATATTTAGAATATTATTTCAAAATGTATCAATTATAAGAAAATTATTAATGAGATGGTTTAGATCTTTGCTGTACCAAGTCTTTAAAATCCAGTCTGTAATTTGTACTTACAAGCACATCTCAATTCAGACTAGCCAGTTTTACGTGCTTAGTAGCCCGTGTGGCTGGTGGCCACCATGTGGGACATGACCAGAACCCGGACTATGAACAGTTCCACTCTTCTGCTGTCTATTGGCTACCAAGTTTCCTTCCATGGCGTCCACCATCAGTCTGCCTATGTGAGGCCATTCAGCTGGTTATTAATTTTGCCCTTAAATACCAGCATGAATAATCTCTCTCAAAAAAATCAAAGCACTTCCGTGACTTTTTTCAGGAACACATTTACTCTTAAAACCTGTAAGATAGGAAGATTTCTCTGTATCTGTCTGTCAAAAAATGAATCCCATCTGCCTTTCGCTTGGAGAAGATGGAGCATTTCCAGATTGCTCCCACTTTCCAACTCTTCATGTGCGTGATGAAATCACCTCCCGCTTCTTGCGTCCAGGCTAAACAATCCCAGTGTTTTTTGCTGTTTATCGTGTTTTGTTTCCACTGGTTTGCTGGTGTATACCTGTAGCCTGATGCATGTGAGCAGCCTACAGCCTGCTTCTCTCTAGTGAGAATGAGAAGGGAGAAGATAAGCTTTATGGAAGAGTGGACTTAACCGGAATTTCTCATTGACACTTGATGCATGTTTCTCAGTCCTCTGACTGTATTCTTACGGTTCCTGCAGTCAGAAATGACATGCGGCCCACCAAAGGGATGTTTCTGATCCAATTGTAGTAATTTCGGGTAGGTTTGATTCATTGCTTGGCAGGTAGCATTCTTCTCAGTGATCTGAAGGGCTTTTCTCACGTTGAATTTCTGACAGTCACCGACCCTCTGGGCTTTGGCATGTTTCAGTTGAAAAGGCAGAATGTGACATGCCTTTCATTGCGTGGAAAGCTTGAAAAAACTCCTGTGTCTCCTTTGTAAGTGCAACCTCTAGTTTGCTGTACATGATAGTGTGAAACATTGTAATAATTCCACGTCTTTTCCGGGGGGATTGGGGGTGGTGGGGAGCATATTACATGTGTAGCTTAAATTGGACTTCAGTTGCTTATGAAAAGAAACATATTAAGAACACAGCTTCAGTTGGAAAGAAAAAAACAGCTAAACTTCATTGGGAGGAATTTCCTTGTGTCATCTCATACTATGTGCATGAATATTAGATATCATGTGGATTATAGAGTTGGTGGAATTAAAACATACTATTTGTGGACATAATATATCCCCAGTGGAGCTTATCTTTCAGGTTTTGTTTTGTTTTTTAAACTAAGCTGTCATCACGCAGCAAGACAAACCAATGGCAAATCAAGACTCCTTTGTTTGTGAGCTGTGTGAATAAATTCGAAGAGTATTTACTGAGCGCCTGCTGTATCTGTGACACAGAGTGGATGAAAGCAAGTATAGGATCCCAGCCTTGATTTCCAGGAATTTGCCGTCTAACTGGTGAGATATTGTTGCCGGCCCATGTAGCCCAGTGTCCAGGTTCTTGGCCCGTTCCAGAAAGAATTCAGAGACAAGACTCGGAGGTTGAAAAAGTAAAGTGGGGATTTATTAAGGGCTGGATAGTACACTCTCAAGGGGGGCGCGGCAGGCTCAGGTGAGCAGCTGCCCTTGGTTTCTTTGGCAAGTTGGTTACACAGAGTGTAGAAATGAATGGGTGGAATATTCATTGCGGAGGGAAGAGTTTGGGGTCATATTCCCTGATTTTCATCCCAGCTCCACCTTCCTGAAGGGAGGTGGTCGTTTTCGTCCTTAGTCTGGATTGGAAGTGTCATGGGTGCATGAAGAGTACTTCTTATTTGCAAGGCTAATTTTATTGAAATGAGGGCATAATGAGCAAAGGTCACATTCGGACACTGGAGATTCCTGCCTTTTCCCATCTTTCTTTGTTGGCCTCCAGACCACTTGTCACCCCAAAATATGTCATCGCTTATCAGTCTGCAGGTTCCTGCTTTTCTTTCTCTATCCACAGACCCAGTGCTTACATTATGTATGGTTTCCTGCATTTGGCCCGTGCCCCTCCTTTTGGCCCAGTTCCTGCCATTTGGCCTGCGTCCCCCTTTCTCTGCTCATATCTAGCTATCTGCCTGCTCTAACAATACTACATGCGCATCCTCTGCCCTTGGCAGACCCAAATCACCTTATTTATATATGTCTAGTTCTCTTACTACATATGAGCTCTATAAACGCAGAGAATGCATCTTGTATTTGTATCTTCAGTATTTTGCAGAGAATAACTGAATAATAGGTACATGTTGGATTAGAGGAAAGTGGTACAGTAATTTTATTTCTACATGTGAATTAAAGTATGGCTATAGTGCTGTGTTTAGAATGGGACCATCTGTATCAGAATCTCTTTTTCAATAATGAAGACAAATCACTTCCAGTCCCAAGCTCTTTGCTGCTCCTCTAGCTGGATCTGCTCTGCTGACTCCAGTAGGTGACGGCTAACAGCTCAGCTGCCGTTGAAAAAAGTTGGTGTTATCCTGAACGAAGTGTGGGCCTCTTTTCTCAACATGCCAGGGTCGTATCATGATTCATCCTCAGTCGCAGACCGATTTAGTGTACCAAAAAAAATTCTGTTTTGTTTTGAGGATGAAGAACCTTGACATTCATTCACGTTAAGCAATTCTTGGAAGTATGCCTACAGGAGGTGGGGGGCAGGGGGAGATAAAATTCTGTTTACATATGTCTGCCTAGGGCTTCCAATGACTATTGAAGAATATAGTGCTGAACAATCCCAGATCACTTAGTATTTGTGAACAAAAGAGATCAGCGAAAAATTAGCAAGTCTATGTAACCTACAGAACAGGAGCCGCCTTTGAACATCCCATCAAGTGCCTAGAAAATGCTGCTTTGCTAGTGTGGCTATTTAAGCCAGTTACAGAAAAGCTGATATATACAGTGAGGACATCAGATCACCAGGAAGACGTTTCTTTAGCATTTTGCATGCAAGGACTTCAGTCCTACTTTGATAGATTAATTCTTCCCAGCCTACCAGGTTCCTCAAGGAGAATATTAGCCAGTAAAGAACACTGTGTTTCTATGATATGCCTTGTACCATCCTTGGCCCAGGGGGATGTACAGCCATACCCAGGAATTGGCCATTCCCTTCAGGAATTTTCATGGAGTTCATGTGAAGGTAGGAGAAAAAAAAGGAGGGATACCTCAAAGATAAAAATTGCATCTGTGGAGTTTGATAGATTAGTAGATTCAGCATTGGAAGGAAGAAATTGAGCTCCCTGTCACCTTATGTATTATTACAGTTTTTGCAACATTATTTCTGATTCTGGCTCGTATAGGCTAGTGTTTAAGACTGGATATGTGTATTCTCTTTAATATAAAATCTTACTTTGTTTCGTAAAGTCTGTGGCTTAAGAAAGCTCTTCAAGGTTCATTAAAACCAACAATAAACTCCCCAGCAGCCTGGGAATGTGGGCAGAATGGTTTACCCATGGTTTACTGGTCTGCATAGAACTTGATCTGATTCTCAAACTCTTTGTTTTGAAAACTCGTGATGCTCACAGTCTAAATAAAATGAGACCCAAATCCTTATAATCTAAGGTAAACAGTTTTGTCCAGCACACATCAGTGTGGTGGGGAGATGTACACCGGGACAGAATTATCCATTGACTTGGCAACAAGGTTGGCAAGCATAGATGTTTGGGAAATGACTACAAGATAAAAGCATCTGAAATAGCCAAGCAGTCAATCAGCCTCAAGAACTGAAAGCTAAGAGATGCTTAAAATAGTATGAAATCATTTATACTGTGAAGGTTAGGAACTGAACATAGGATGATGGAAATTTGGTAGGGCATGCATGTGACCACAAACACAGACGCACACCCTAAAGGAAACGAACACATCTTTAAGTGATAGGAAAGTGATAGCAAATATAGGACGAGAAATGACAGGAAGAGAGGGAAGAATAGGCAAACAGTTCACCTGAAGCGGATAAGCATTCTTAGCTCTTGGGACCAGACATGTGCTTAGAAATACCATTCCACTGAAACCAACGAATGAGACTATTAGGAAGGGGTGGAAGGAAAGCCTTGGGAAAGAAAGCACACCCTTGGTTCTAAAGGTCGAGCCAGTTGTAATGGAGGGAGAAATCTGTAACCCAGTCAGATTATGCATTATCCTGGATTTAGAAAAACTATGAACAAGAACAACAGAAACAAATGGGAGAGGTATGAAGCAATGGTTGACATAGTAAAATTTAGTGCTCTGTATAATGTACCATCAGAAGTTCATATATGGATGTACAATGGAATACTCCTCAGCCATAAAAAAGAATGAAATCATGCCATTTGCAGCAACATGGATGGACCTAGAGATGATCAGACTAAGTAAGTCAGACAGAGAAAGACAAATACCATATGATATCACTTATATGTGGAATTAAAAAAAATGCCACAAAAGAACTTGTTTACAAAATGGGAACAGACACATAGACATAGAAAACAAACTTATGGTTACCAAAAGGGGAAGGAGAGAGGAGGGATAAATTAGAAGTTTGAGGTCCACAGATACAAACTACTGTATATAAAATAGATAAACAGCAAGGTTCTACTGTAGAGCACAGGGAACTGTATTCAGTATCTTGTAATAACCTATAATTAAAAATAACCTGAGAAAGAATATATATATAATATGTAAACGTATAATAGAATCACTGTGCTGTACACCAGAAATGAACACAACATTGTAAATCAACTATACTTCAATAAAAAGTTCATGTATTTTATATACAAGCCCAGGACTTGTCCCGTTTAAGAATCTGCTGTTGACTCCCTTTCCAGTTACCTCCTTATCGCTTGCCTTTTATTTCCAGTTGTACTTTCTTAAACTAGTAGAACTTGCTCACTGTCTCCACCATGCATTCACTCCTCAAATCACCCAGTCTGAATTCTGTCCCTACCCCTCCAACTGAAATAGTGCTTGCCAAGTTATGAATTGCTTCCCAGTTATCAAATCCAAGGGACATTTCCCAGTCTCTTCTTATTGTGATGATTAAAACAAAAATCCTAGTGCATTAGAGAAGCCAAGAATGACTTGGCAAAGTTCCCACCCTCTTACCATTTGGATTCTCTGTTTTAAAACTGCCAAAATAACTACTGAAGATTTAGACAAGCAAAGTGGGTAATTTTGGACTAAATGGAAACTGGAGAAGATCGAAATGTACAACACTTTGCCAAAATGAATAGCTCCAAAATAAAGTGGAAATGGGAATATTAGCCTTTGGAAATTGAGGAAGACGTGGGGAAGTAAAAGACAATTTAATTTAGTTTAATTTAGGGGGAGTGGGTATAGCTCAGTGGTAGAGCACATGCTTAGTGTGCACAAGGTCCTGGGTTCAATCCCCAGTACCTCCATTAAAAAACAAATATAAATAAATAAATAAATTTAATTACCTACGACCCCCAAATATAAAAAGTAAAAAAAAAAAATTAAATTAAAAATTAATTAGGATTTATTAGTAGAGAATATAACAATCCTTTATGGAAAATACCATGTTAACTCTACAGGGAATGAGGGGAAATGTTGCTTACTACACATGTTCCCCTCTCTGGGGGACTTTGAAGCCTAAAGAAGTGAAAGGGGGCAAAGTTTTAAGAAATGCATAAAGATGACGATGTACTCAGTTACAGATGCCCTGGTTAGCACCAAACGTCCTGCTCCAGTGTGTAGAGAATGAAGGGTCTGCTTGCAGCTGCTCTGTTTGACAGCATCATCACTGAAATCATCTTTCAGTGAAACCTCGGTCCCCTATCTAATAATTGCTGGTGGGTTGGGTTTCCCCACAAAATTCTTTGATACCTGCTTGCAGGCTCTAGGTTTATTCTATATTTGCCTTTTCCTCATTTAAAAAAATTTGTTCAGAAACTGTCCCTTTAAGAAAATTCAGGAGAGAGAAGAGATTGAAGGGGATAAATGTTAGGTCAGTCGTTTTAAGAGAGAAAAGACACACGGATGCCCCCATCACCATCAGGAGCAGACGCTTCTGAAACACCTGCCCTGGCCCTTTAAGTCAGCTGGAAGGTCAGTGAGAGAGTCTGAGTGCTCAGACGCTCTGCAGGGAAATTTATCTAGAGAAAAAGAATGCATCAGCTCATTTTTATAAAAAGACTCAGGCCATCAAGCCATCCCCAAAGTCCTCTTTCAAATCCAACAAGTCAAGCAAAGCTGTAGTTAATGATGTGCTTATGTTTATCAGAGCTGGCATTATGGCATTAAGTAAAATTTATGATACATCAACATTTTCATTAGAGGTTTATTTTTGTGCCTTGTGTTCACTGGAGTACATTGGCTCTCACTGTATAATTTCTATGTAATTATTATACCATTTGGGGAACACTTAGGTTAAATGGCTACCAGGGTTTCTTGCAATTCTTGTTTGTTTTGTGACGTGATATTATTGGATGTGTGTGTGTATACGTATATACATACATTGTTTTAAATGCCACGTCCTCGATCAGGAGAACAACCTTTAGTTATAATTTATAACGTTTTTCCTTTGGGAAATATAATTTGATTTATGGCCCAGTTTCTCAGGACATATTAGTGCAGAAAGAAAAGTGCCTTTGTTGGTGAGTGGCATTAATATAAATATTGTTATGTTGTAGCTTAATTTATGTTCCAGTTTTTCTTTTCATATGAGTATTAGAACTGCTTTAAGGTCCCAAACCTTCTCTTACATTTGGATTCTCTCCATTATGCTGAGCACATTACTGTGTGTGTAGTAGGAGCTAATTTAAGCATTTCTTAAATGAATCATCTTAGAATAGGAAAAAAAAAAAACTTGGAAACTTCATTGAACATAGGTTAATCATGCTTTGATGATTTAGAGTTCCTTTAGGAACTTGGAGTATTCCCAGAAACATCAAGAAAATCAATTACCATTGAGTGGCACTATAAATTCTGTTTGTTTACATTTTTCTGGGGTTTTAGACATATAATAAATAGAATTTTACTATAAGCAGGAAGAGATATGCACGCACACGGACCCATTCAGTCTGTAGCAAATGGTAGGAAGCAGACACACTGGTTATGCATGTAGATAACCCGCCCTCTGTTTCTTTGGGGACTGTGGGGCTGGTCCTGTGGAGGGACTGATGTCAGACCTGTTGCAAAAGGTTTTGCAGTGAGTACAGTGGACAGAAATGATAGAGAGCAAAGGAGTCTGCTGTGAAGCTGGGTGAACTTTAAAGGCCAGAGTTGATGAAAGTGTGGATTGACAAAGGTTGCAAACTGACTATCCGCCACAGATACGGCTTTTGGTGGGTGTGCGCATGTGTGCGTGTGTGTGTGTGTGTGTGTGTGTGTGTGTGTGTATTTGGGCTGCTCTTTTCCCCTCTGCTCCTGCCCCACCCCCGCTGAATTTGATGTCCCCTTTGCAGGGTGAGCAGATTCCAGTTTGCCTCAAGGCTCACCCATCTCCAGGGTCTAACTTTGACCTGCCTTTCCTTTTCACTGTGTGTCAAGGCCTCCCCCCTCTCCAAATGTAGTGAGAATCACCTGTATAGACTTTCATGTAAGGTTCTCTTTTAAGCATTTAATTTTTAAGTAAGTCTCTAAGCACACCTTTTAGATTCTTTATCCAAAATTGGATCTCTTTCGACCAGTGTTTAAATCCACCAGACACTTAGTACTTTTAAAAGTCATCACTGAGCAATCCAGGTGGCAGTTTGTTTAGGCTCCCCAGAGTTCCAGAGCCCAGAGAAGTGTAAAACAGGCTCATATTTCACCTATAATTAAAGAGATAACTAATTAGAAGGGGGTAGTAGCCACAGAAAAGATAAGCATTGATGTCACTAGTGCATATAAAGGATGTGAGGGTGCGTATAGGGTGTGAGTAAAATGCTTCATGAAATGTGTAAGTGTAAAAAGCAATCTTTTAAAATCATTCTGATTTCATGTTATGTAATTTTTATTTTTTATTCTCATTTTTATTGAAGTATAGTTGATTTATAAAGTTTCTAGTGTACAGCATAATGATCAGTTACACAAATATAAATATATTCTTTTTCATATTCTTTCCCTTATATGTTATTACAAGATATTGAATATAGACCCCAATACTATACATTAGGACCTTGTTGTTTATCTATTTTATATATAGTAGTTTGTTTCTGCTAATCCCCAACCCCTCTAATTTATCCCTCCACCACTTTCCCCTTTGGTAATTGTAG
Organism: Camelus ferus; assembly: GCF_009834535.1. NCBI lineage: Eukaryota > Metazoa > Chordata > Mammalia > Artiodactyla > Camelidae > Camelus > Camelus ferus. Next base: position 18,416,603 of record NC_045700.1, read on the forward strand.
GTTTGTCTTCTGTGTCTATGAGTCTGTTTTGTAAACAAGTTCATTTGTACCATTTTTTTAGATCCCACATAACAGTGATGTCATACGATATTTGTCTTTCTCTGTCTGACTTACTTCATTAGTATGATCATCTCTAGGTCCTTCCATGTTGCTGCAAATGGCATGATTTCATTCTTTTTATGGCTGAGTAGTAGTCTATAGTGTATGTGTATGTGTGTATATATATACACACACCACAACTTGTTTATCCAGTCATCTGTCAGTGGACATTTAGGTTGCTTCCATGTCTTGGCTATTGTAAATAGTGCTGCTATGAACATTGGGGTGCATGTATCTTTTCAAATTGAAATTTTCTCTGGATATGTGCCCAGGAGTGGGATTGCTGGATCATATGGTAAATCTATTTTTAGTTTTTTAAGGAGCCCTCATACTGGTTTTCCATAGTGGCTGCACCAAATTACATTCCCACCAACAGTGTAGGAGGGTTCCCTTTTCTCCACACCCTCTCCAGCATTTATTGTTTCATGTTGTATGGTTTTAAAATGTGCATGTGTAGCAGAATTAATAAGTTAAATTTTTCCAAGTAGATGTTCTCAATTTAATACATATGTACCAAAATGTGTATCCATTCACATTGGCCCCAAAACAGATTATTTTGTATTTTATCATAGAGAGAATGGGGCCTTGTGTTATATTTGGCCTGCTTACCATTTCCTTTGGAGACTTGTCTGGGTGCCCAGCTCCCTCCTGGTAGACCATCATGTCCCCTCACCAATTTCCATCCTGGCAGGCTCCACATACAGCTCCTGCTACCCACTCCAGCTCTCTGGCCTCCTCCCAGACCACATTGCTGTCTCTTTGTTTTCCAGCTATCCTGCCCCAGCCTCTCTTCAGTTCCTTGGACTAGTGCCCTGCTCCCTCTTCCTGCCCCTGTCCCCCCTTTTTCTGGTACGTGCTTTCATAGCTACCTCATTGCCCTTTCCTTCAAAATGTAGTCAGTTCTGTTGTATTGCGACATACACATTTTTTTTAAAAAACCACCATGCTGTACAGAATGGCACAATTAAAAACCACAGGGTTTATGGGAAATGAAGTAGGGGCACAATAGTCAAAAACCTCCCCAGTGACACAGACAAGGAGATTGGAAACGAGCACAAAATGGGAGTAAGCTTTTGCACATGTAGAATAATTAAGCAATGATAAAGACTTCCAAAAATATGGTATTTTACCTTGAAAAAGACCTGAAGTTGACGTGTGGAAGTGGGCTTCGGAAAGGCTGCTGCTTGTGGGTTTTTGTGACGTGATGGGCAGAGGGTTGTCTGAAATCCTTGGCAAAGTTGTATCACCGAGTGGGTGTGGCTCCTGGTGAACTAAGTTCCCTGGAATGGGGCTGTGCTTGTGTTCTCTTTGTGTATTCCTACCTCTCTTCAGCTGGGCGCAGAGTTTTGCATGTTCGTCCAGAGTGTCTCACGGATGGAATCCCTGCATAAGCAAACATGAAATCTCCTTATGTTCAAATTGCTCCCTGATGTATCAATTTCAGTATTTCCAAACAAGTGTCGTAGCAGAACTGAGTGTACACTGTTGTCACCTTACACTGATTTGCATGATCTTCCACGGATGTCCCTCTTCCCCATTAGACTGGAGACTGTGGCGCAGGGCTGTTTGTACTTTCCCGCATCTTCGTAGCCCCATCACCTAGTGCATTGCCTGGTTAGTGGTGGGCACTTTACAAATAAAGAAAAGAAAATTTGGCTACTTTCCTCTTACCTTCTTTGTCTCAGGACTTCTATGCCTGCTGTACATCCTCTGAGTGGAAGGTTTGTGGCTGATTATGGCTTATTGTGTCTTTCTATTTAGAGAGCAAAGTCTTGGGATGGTTTCTTTATTAAATTATCCACATGGTTCCAGCATCAGGTGGAACTGAGCTGGGAAAACTTGGCTCAAGCCCTGTTGTTCAATGGAGGGGCCTTAAGATGAGGACTTGTTCAGAAGGTATTTTTGATAGAAGAAAAATAGCATGTCTGTCAGTGGATCAGTGGGTAAAGAAATTGTGATATGCACACACACCTGCCCACTAGAATATTATTCAGCCTCAAAAGAAGATTTTGCCAACATGGATGAACCTAGAAGATACTATGCTAAGTAAAATAAACCAGACACAGAAAGGAAAAAAAAAAACCTGCGTGATCTCACTTATATGTGGAATTTTAAAAAACGGAAGCAGAAAGTAGAATGGTGGTTACCAGAGGCGGGGAGGCAGGGGAAATGGGGAGATGTCATTCAAGGGGGAAGAAGTTACAGTTAGATTGGATAATAAGTCAAGAGGTTTAATGTGCAGCATCATGACTATATAGTTAATAACACTGTATTGAGTACTGGAAATTTGCCAAGAGGGTAGATTTCAGATGCTCTCATCACACACACACATACACCCACACACACATACACCCACACACATACACTCACACACACATACACCCACACGTGACAGTGACCGTGAGGAGGAGATACGCTAACTAGCCTCATTGTAGTAATCATTTCATTATGTATAACAAATCATCATGTTGTACTCCTTAAATAGTCACAGTTTTTATTAAAATAAATAAACAGGTTGGTGAGGCACTTCAGAACTTAGCTATAGCAGGAAGCTGCTGTTCACAGGAGACACCAGTGAAAGAGTCTGTCTTACCAGAGCCCTGGGGCAGAGCTAACCAGAGGGACCTGAAGCTGCAAAGGAGTCACAGCCATTGATGAAAATGCTGCCTTAATAGAGAGAAAGAGGCTAAAAAATACCCAGTTTCTTCTGTCCTGCCACCTGTCTTCTACCAGTGCCTCCCACTGTAACAACCGAAGGTTGTTGGTGAGAGAGGGCGAGGATGCATTTGCAGGAATCAGGTCCCTGCCCCACATTGCAGAGCAGAGAGAGATGGGGCAAATGATCAGTGTGGCCCCACTGTTTCATTGCCTCCTGTTCAATAAATTGATCAATGGTATCAGCGCTGCCTTACGGATCACTCTGAAAGCTTTCTTCATTACCTGGTAAGAGAAATTCACAAGTGTTAGGACTTCCATTAGAGTCTTCTTGAGGAAACTTCCTGGTTAATGGGTATTTTGTGTCAAAAGTGTGAAGCGTGGGTCCCATAGAGCCAGCTAACCAGAGGGAACGATGTGTGTCATGATGAGACTTTTCCCCTAATGAGTCGTAGTGCAGAATATTTCTTAGGAAAGTGAAGTCTCTCTCTGGCTCCCAGTCTTGGCAGTAAGGCAATGCGTCTCACCTTTACCCTGCCTTTCTTATTTTCCTTGCAGTTTGTAGGCAGTATTGTCCTCCAGAAGTTACATTTCCAGCTGAATATTAAAGTATTCTCTAGGGCAAAACAAAAGTAATCAAAATGGAGCTTTTGCAGATAATAATTTTGAACACAGCTTCTCCCTGAGACTGAGAACATTCTGTTTGGGCTGCCTTATTTATTTGGTTCATTCCTTGTATCGTTTAGAACAGCAGTGCTATAAATGCTACAGAAGTGGCCAGGCCAGATTTTTTTTGGGGGGGTGGGGTGGGGTAAGATATTAAATGATTGTACCTATTTTGTAAACTCTATTTGTTTTTGTTTTTGTAAAGTATGTGAAAAAAATTGAAAATGCATGAATAAGAGGTTTTAAAGTCATTGACTTACTCCATCTTACAAGGAGGAAGTATTATTGAAATAAAAAATGCAATTTAATTTTAATAAATATTTCTTAAATTTCAGAAAAAATTACTGAATTTCTCTCTGTGTGTTCTGTAGTGCTATTTCAGAAATAACATTTAATTCTGAATTTCAAAGGCATTATATGAAAGATGTAAAAAAATTCTTAGTGTATAAAATTGTCATCCTGTTGAAACATTTGTTAGCCTTTCCTCTATTGGTAGCACCAAGAAGTGCAATTTACAAGGCAAGTTACACTGATATCCACTGGCTCTGTAAATGGGGATACATTATTACACTAGCTACAGTGTTTTTAAACCACATACATAAGAGTGCAAATAAGTAAATTTCATTTTGAGTGACAACCTATTTTCAGAATGCCTTTCAACCTAATTGACAGAATTGTGGGTTAACTTCATTATGTCTGTTTGTTTGTTTGTTTTCATTCAGTTTCAGATATTCTCTGGCCTTTCTTCCCTGGATAGCATCTGTTATGGGAGAGGTATCTACCCCGGGGGGATCCGGCATGGCCCATGCTGGTGTCCTCTGAGACGCGAAACCTTAGCTGGTGTTGGGCATTGTCAGCCCTTCCTCGTGCTGCTCTCTGCAGAATATCCCAGTTCCCACCTGCTTTCCCTGCATTAGGTCCATCCTGCCCTCACACAGCATCCTCTCTCACTGGGGGAGATCGGGTCTGCTGTCTTGTCCTGCATGTCCTGACCTTGCCCTCTTGATGGTGAGGGTCATGTTTGCCGGCTCCCCCTGCTCCGTCAGGTCACACAGAGGGTTCGGTGAGGCCGCCTACCTCTGCCTAGCCTCTTGCTGCCATCGCTACCTGATCTTCTGGGCCGTGACCACATGGGGATGGTAAGACATGGAGGGTAGGAGGCCACTTACCATTTCTCATGTCCCAGAAAAAAGACAGGACAAGACACTGGGGGCTCTGATTGTTCCCCTCCACCCTCTTTCTTAGAAACCCAAACTGTATCTCACTCTTTTGTTTCCCTTTAAAGGTTTCTGCTCTTTTTCAAACACATATACAAGGCCAATATTAAGCCTAAAAGTCAAGAATTTGAGATTTCTGGTTCCTAATTCTCTTGTAGACAGTGAGCCATTCAGTAGAGGTTCTTGGGCTTGGGGGAAAGGCTCTGAGATCTCAGCAAGAAATTCAGTAAAGCTAGGGTGAGGGTGCCTCAGACATTACCTGATACACTTTCTTTCTATTTTTTTTTGTGTGTGTCTATATCTATATATTTTTTTTTATTGAAGTATAGTCAGTTTATAATGTTATGTCAATTTCTGGGGTACAGCAGAATGCTTCAGTCATACATGAACATACATATATTCATTTTCATATCTTTCTCACCATAATTTACTACAGGATATAGACTGTAGTTCCCTGTGCTGTACAGTATGAACTTGTTGTTTATCTATTTTATATATATTAGTTAGTATCTGCAAATCTCGATACACTTTCTTAGAGCAGGTCATTTAACTCTTGGGAGCCTGTTTTCTCACCTATAAAAGAGGGGTTATAATACCCAGCTTGATGGTTATTATGAAGATTAAATGTGATAGTTTAGGTCATGTGCAAGCCCAGTGACCAGTCAAAAACTGTTAGTCCTTTTCCCTCTACTCCTTCCTTCGTCCGTAGTTTAGAGACAGAGAAAGATTTAAGTGAAGCAGATAGACCAGGATCCAATAAAATCAGAAAGCCACCTCAAGGCTATAATCTAAAATGTTGCTCATATAACTATAGTGAGGCAAAGCCTAAAAAAAGTCTTCTGTTATTACAGAAGCAGTACATGTGTATTGTAGAAAATTAGGTTGTATCTACAAGCAAAAATAAGAAAAAAAATCACCATATTCCAGCATACAGAGATGACTACTTTTAGCACTTTAGTGTTTGTTTTTTTTTGACCTCTCTCTCTGTATATATATACATATATAAATTTATATATTAATTTCCATCTCATCTAGAGCCAGAGAATCTTCCAGTTTTCTCTGTTGTCCCATATGTCTTTCACTGCCAGTTACCCGAGTCAGCATCCAAAAGAGGACGACATTTTACTCCTGTCTGTTAGGTCTCTTATGTTTCTTCAACTGAGAACAGTCTGTTTTTTCTTCTCGTTGGCTTTTGAAGAACGTGCCCAGTCCCAGTTGTCCTGTGAAATGTCTCACCTTCTAGGTTTGTCTGATTGCCTCTTAAGGTATTGTTTAGCTTGTTCCTCTGTTTTTGGGAATGGAACATATTGTCTAAAATGTTTCTTTTAACTTTGCTTTGCTTTGGTGATGCTTCAGATTGCATTATATCAGAAGCAGTACTCTTAGTGGTACTACAGTTGAATGGCTGGATTAGGGTGATGACTCTGATCCTTCCATTCTGCAGTTACGTGTTTCCTCCCTTGTCTAGTAAGTAATGTGTATGGGATTATTTTGACATTATTGAGTGTCTAATTCCTCATCAACCATTCAGCTAGTAGTTTTAGCACCAATTATAATGAACGAAGGTGTTTTAAATCAAAAGAAATGGCTAGGTATGCTCTAGGGATGGAGGTTGGTGCAAATCTTTAAAAAAGTAGCTATATTGGTTTTTCTCTGTTCAGGTCAGGAAGGAAGACAGATCTTAGTAGTCTTTGCATGAGACGTATCTTGGTAGCCAAGACAGGATTGCCAGAAATATCAAGAATTGAGCCTAAAATTCAGAAGAAAGCTTAGGGTGACTTTAACAAAGGATGATTCTGTTTAAAGCCTGGAATGAATGTAAGGAGAGGGTGAAAGTTTAGAAAATGATGAAATCCGTAATCTGATGCTATGTAAAAAATTCAAAGTGTCTGAAAAATGAAACCTAGGACACTCCAAAAATGGAAGTTGGATGACTTTTCTTTCAAGAAAGTCTTGAGTTGGAATACGACTTCCTTCATAAGTATGCTTTTGATTAAGTATGAGAATTTTATGAACTCTGACAGTTTCTTCATAAGCCCTCTCTTTCCAGCTCTCCAGATGTAAATTATTTTCTGTTTGCCAGGAGTAAATTACCCAGTGCTCTGGCACACTGACTAATTCTAACGTTGCTCGGGGGATTAGATGGTATTGGATTCTTAAAGAGTTTCAAGATGTAGTTTTTAGGAGCAGGCTACTTTGTAAAGGGTGCCTAGAGTGTAACTTCAGAAAAGGCACCAACTTGGCTGGTTTGTTTGTCCCCTTGGATGACAAGTATCTGAAGTTTTCCTTGGGTGGTTTTCGGGGGTGTAGTAGATTGTATTATTACCTTATTACTGATTGTATCATTAGAAGCATATTGCTGTCCCTTGTTTAGTTGCCTCTTGGCCATAGCTTGGTCCCATGACATGCTTTGGCCAATGAAATGTGAGCGTAAAGTAAGAGTGCTGTTTCCAAGCAGACGTGGTAGGAACCACTATGCAGTCTAACCAGTGCTCTTTTTTCCCCTCTACCCTGGAACTGGCACATCCCAGATAACAGCTGCTGTTTCAAGCTGGCTTTTAGATCTGTGAGAAATGTGTAGCATATTTGAGAAATGAACCATGTTTATTTATGATTGGAAGTCACTACAATTTTTGTTTGTTTGTTAATGCAGCATAACTTAGCCTAAACTGACTGCTACAGAGGAGAAATGAGATGCATGACTGTAATACAGGATTTTGTTGATACCATCCAGAGGGCGTGGTTGAGAATTTTAAAGTCAGTGATCTGCTTTGCATAGGTGACTTGAAGGCACCCGAATTTTCTTTTGCGCTCTGTGATTCAATGAAAAAAGTTGCTAAACCAGAATGGGGATAAGGTACATCATTGGGAGATACCTTAAGATATTAGAGTCATGCCTAACACTGCAAATCACAATTGATTGCAAGAATGAGAAAGAACTTTCTCTGATTGGAGCATTGTTCTATTCTGAGCTCAGCACTAGTGATCTATTTGAACGATTCACTGAAAGTGAGCTGGGACTTTTTAATTATTTTTCTTTCAGATATGCTATTTGAGATAGTTATTTGAATTGCATTGTCACATTGTGAAATAACACAATCTGTTGCTTTTATAGTCACACATAATAATTTTCAACTGAAGTATAAATGTCAGCTGATGGATGTCATACTCAGCTTAGGAAAAAAAAATTCCTTTATATTTGATTTATTTGATTTTTTTTTCCTTAGGAGAAAACCTGCTCAGAATTCACGGTGAGAGCTATGAATTGAGAGGGAAAACCATTCTCTTTTCAATTCAAATTAATTTCTCAGAACTGAAGCAGGATAAATACTCCTGCTGAAGGATGTGCATGAATTACAAACCTCAGGGATCTTAAGTTTTATGACTCAGTTTAAAGCATCCAAACCTGTGTTGCATGCCTTGAGTTAGCCCAGCTACCTACTAGGTGGTTATAAATTGTTATTTTGCAAAAGTCGTGTTACATAAAAATTAAGAATTATAGAAATTGCTTTTCACCTCACCTGGTTGAATGAAGTTGATTTTCAGAAACAGGTTTCTTTTTTCCAGCAAATCATTTTGCTACATATTGGAAGTTTCCAGATATAGTAATTCAGGCAATCAAGAAACAGAGATGAGGGTCTATAATTCATAATTGAAATTTAGCCTTTAGATTAACTCATTAGTATGCAGCTGATTAGAAGGTACGTATTTATTAAATGAAATGACCTCTAGATTTGCATATTCAGTACAAAATTAGGTTCTTTGAGGTGTAAGGATGTTTAAAATCACTATTTAAAGAGATATGAGTGCCAAGATTTAATAATTAAAATGATAACAATTTGGTTTTTAAAGTTTCTGTAGTTTTTTAAAATTGCTTCTAGGCCCTTTTCTGCTACACTTCAATCCTTAGGAAAAAGAGTAATAAAAATAACATAAAAAAGAAGGTGGATACAAATTTCCTAATCTTAAAGAATTGATAATCACTCCTTAGTTTCTTTTTTTTTTTAATTGAAGTTTTGTCAGTTTACAGTGTGTCAGTTTCTGGTGTACAGCTAATGTTTCAGTCATACATATAAATTTATATATTCCATTTCATATTTTTTTCATTATAGGTTATTACAAGATACTGAATATAGTTCCCTGTGCTATGCAGGAGAAACTTGTTTATCTATTGTATATGTATTAGTTAATATTTGCAAATCTCAAACTCTCAATTTATCCCTCCCACCCTCTTCCCCCACTGGTAACCGTAAGTTTGTTTACTATGTCTGTGAGTCTGTTTCTGTTTTGTAGACAAGTTCATTAGTGTCTTTTTAATTTTTTAGATTCCACATGTGAGTGATATCATCTGGTATTTTTCTTTCTCTTTTTGGCTTACTTCACTTAGAATGACGATTTCCAGGTCCATCCATGTTGCTGCAGATGACATTATTTTATTGCTTTTTATGGCTGAGTAGTATTCTATTTTATAAATATACCACAATTTTTTTTTGTCCAGTCATCTATTGATGGACATTTAGGTTGTTTCCATGTCTTGGCTGTTGTAAATAGTGCTACTGTGAACATTGGGGTGCATGTATCTTTTTGAATTAGAGTTCCCTCTGGATATATGCCCAGGAGTGGGATTGCCGGATTATAGGATAATCACTACTTAGTTTTCATTTGGATAAATAATTTCTGTTTAGTTCACTAAGCGCCACCTGTGTACTATGTTAAGTTGGTGATACAGTGATTGAGAGATTTGCTCCCTATCCTCAAGAGGCTTACAACCTGATAAAGGAAATAAACACCTAAAAAAGAAGCAATGTGTAGCTTGATAAATGACAGAATGTGAGTATTACTAAGGAGAGAGTAATTAATTCAAGTATGAGGAAACAGGGAAAGATGTGTAAAACATTAAGAGAACAAAATACTTTCCAAATTGTCTCCCGAATCTGAACAACAGCGAAGTTAGGATGGACATTATAAAAACTTTTGTCTGGGGGATTTCGAAGAGAATGAAGAGTTTATACCTTTTTTATTCCTTAGTTCTTATAGCATGGGACATGACATGAGCAATATTCTCTCAGTATCTTTTTATCTGTAATGTTGCCCCTCATTAATTTTTGATAAGTGTTCTTTGTGTTTTCTCTTTTGTCTTGTTCAGTCTTGCTAAGTGTATATCAATTTTGTAATCTTTCAAGAGAAGCAGCTCTTTGACTATGTTGAATTCTTTATATCTACTTTCTGTTTCATTAGTTTTTGTCTTATCTTTCATATTTCCTTTCTTGTACCTTGTTCAATTTTAATTTTTTGTTCTTTTTCTTGAGACAGAAGCTTGGATAATTGATTTTCTACCTTTATACTTTTCTAATATACGCATGTAGCTAAAATTTCTTTCTAAGCACTGCTTCAGCTGCATTCTCTAAGTTTTGTAAGTTACCTTTTCATTTTTGTTCACTTGAAGTATTTTATAATTTCTACTTTTTCCCATTTAGAAGTATTTTACTCAGTTTTCTTTAGTCCATAATATATCTAAGCTGACTTGTCTTCACTCAGGGCACCATGGGGATGGGTTGGCTGTCCATTAGTGCCTTCTGCTTTTTGCAGAGTCAGATAATTGCAAAAAAAAATATTTTGCTCAGTTTTCAAAGTGAATTTTTCTAGTTATCTTTCTTCTTTTTATTTCTAAGTTAACTCCTTTGGGATCAGAGCACGTTGTCTATATGATTCAATCTCTTGGGATTTGTTGAGTTTTGCTTTATGACCCAGCTGTATGATCTACTTTGGAAACGTTATTTGTGCATTTGAAAAGAATGTGTATTGTTTGTTGGGCATTGTTGGGCATTTTTCTGTTCACCTTCCCTTAGATCAGTTTAGTTCCTTGTGTTGTCCGTGTCTTCTACACCCTTACCAAGTTTTTGTCTGCTGTTCTTTCAGTTCTAGAAGGAAGGCCATTAAAATGTCTAATGATGACAGTGGATTTGTTTAGTTCTATTTTTTTCCCCTCGAGTTTAAAAAATTTAGGATTGCCACGTCTTCTAGTTTAATTGAAAATTTTATATTTATAAAATGTTCCCATTTATGTGTAGTAAATCTTACTGTCCAAGAGTCTACTTTGCTTAGTATTAGCATAGCCACACTTGATTTCTTTGCTTAATATTTGCCTGATACTATCATTTACTATCCTTTACCTTCAACTTATCTGTATCCTTATATTTGAGATGTTTCTCTTACAACCGGTTGTATTAGTTTCCTTTTGCTGCTGTAACAAGTTACCAAATCTGTGTTGACTTAAAATAGCACAAATCTGTTTTTGTACAGTTTGCTGGTTAGAATCCAAGATGGGTCTCACTGGGATATGAAGTCAGGGTGTTGGTGGGCCTGTATTCTGCTGGGGTCTTCAGGGGAAAATCCATTTCCCTGTCTTTTCCAGTTTCTGGAGGCCACCTGCATTCCTTGGCTCATAGCGCCTTCCATATTCAAGGCCAGCAACTGCGTTTCTCATGTTGGATCACTCTGTCACTGACTCTCTTGAGTCTCTTTTTCACTTATAAAGACAGTTGTGATTACCTTGGGCCACTTGGACCATCCAGGATAATCTTCCTTTTTTAAGATCCTTAATCATATCTGCAAAGTTCCTTTTGCCATGTAAGGTAACATAGGACATGGACGTCTTTTGGAGAGTTTTCCTGCCTAACACATCAACGTATAGTTAGATATTGTCATTTTAATCTATTCTGACAATTTTTCTCTTTTGATTATTCATCTGTTTACGTGTAATACAATTAATGGGATAAATGAGTTCATGTCTACTATCTTACTCTTTATTTTCTTTTTGTTCTCTTTTCCTGCCTTCTGGTGGATGAAACAAGTATTTCATTACTGTTTTTTTTTTTCTCATCCAATCTTTTTATGCATAATTGTATGATTTTTTTGGTTATCTTAAAGATTTCAATAAGCATCCATGGCATTATAGTTCATCTTGAATGATTATTTTGACAACATACAGTTTTAAAAGTCCTTGTATGCTAACTCTAATACGTGGGTCATTAGTGAATTTGCTTGTTTTTTTTTCTTTTTGATTATCTGTCTCATTTGCATTTGAATACATAACACATGTCATATCTTATCCTCATTTACCTTCTCACCTGGAAAGTGTTCTTCCCTCTGTATAATTTTAGCCTTCATTGCTACCACAGCTTTTTGATGTCTTTTAAAACATGATTTTTGAAGTTTATACTTTTTGTTTTTTTCAGTAGTTTCAGTGGGACCTCAAAGATGACTGTGAGCTCTACAACCATCCTAAAAGCACAAGTCAGGAAGTATCATTCATGAGGGAGAAAAGTTAAAGGGATTGCATAGAGCATGGAAGATGCAGGGGATCCTGGTGTAGACACTTTCTTAACCTGAGAAGTGACATTAACTGGTGTGTGAGGACACGTTCACTTTTGTTTTCCTGTGATTCTAGTAGGTTTTTCCTGGAAAGGTCTGTAGATTTTGAAATAGCACGGATTCGTGCAGGGAACTGTGGAATGTCAACGGTAATGGTAGACTCGCTGGCTATATAATTCACACAACTCTGAGTGTTTCTGTTTGAAAACTAGTCTAGTTATACAGAGGTCTCATTGAAATCTTTTAAGAGTGGATTGTAAGAGTTGGGTACTACCTGTAGGTGGCACTTGAGAGTCATTTAGTTATAAAATGTTATCAAAGATCTTCAGTGATTAATCATTAAATCAAATTGAAATATTCTCCAATATTTTAATCTTTGTGCTTTTAATCAATTCTGGGATTTTTAGGTTCCTCTAAAGTCAGTATTTGTATAGATTTGGAAAGAGACTCTTTATGAAGTTAAAGGCATGCCACAGTATAAATTCTGTCAAGACTGAGATCATGAACTTGTCTTTTTCCTTGAAGAGCTTCCCTTTTTCATATTAGGAGTTTTATTTTAATAGTAATTTAAAATTATAAACAGAATTTGCCATGCTTCTATATCTAGGATATTTATTTATTTATTTAGGGGAGGTAATTAAGTTTATTTATTATTTATTTATTTAATTTTTTTTTCTTAATGGAGGTACTGGGGATTGAACCCAGGACGTCGTGCATGCTAAGCATGAGCTCTACCACTGAGCTATACCCTCCCTCTATATCTGGGATTTTAATGAAGAAACCTTAAATGAATTTTCAAAGTGTTTGGCAGAATATACCATTGTCAGTTTTACTGGCCATGATATTAAGATACCATATTTGATGACCTGCAGAAAGGGAAATGAAGTTTCATTTGTTTTTGTCAAAAAGAAGAGAAAGGGTAATTATTAAGAAGTGACGTGTCTGGGACTTTTTGGGGGCAGAAATCCAATTTTTGTTCACTTAAGAGCCTTTGAAGAACCACAGAGTAGGTCTCCTATGAATCAGTAAATTCAGATACTGGAGCAGGGTATTGAGAGAGGGTGAGAAATCTTCTTTCTGGGAAGTTGCTCCAGTCTCCACTGGTTGGTTTAGATAATTCATCACTTCCTTCTACCCCCAAGTCAGAGGAAAGATTTAAATGACCACTTTTCCCGAGCTCTCTCAAGGCCATGAGTCACTACAACCCCCACATTAATTACATAACCTCTCTGCATTTTGAATTAATGGACTTAATGAACAATAGGAGAGGACATAAGTCTCTTGATAGGCAGCCTCATCAGAATGAACAAACTCAGAGCCGACGTCTGCGTAGAGAAGTCTCCCTAGTGCAGATGGAACGTCACGGTCAAGACCATGGAGTAAGGCTTATTTGAAATGGGCTTGTTCGTGTGTTGCAGATAAATAGGCCATTGATTGCGCATAATGATTGTTCATGATCTTTTTGAGACTGGTCAGATGGGAAGCAGTGCCATTCTGCACACATTTTAATTATTTTTATTGAGTGTAGGCACTTCGATTTTCTGAACATTTTGGGTGGACATTTTATGATTTGCTTTTTATTCATTCTTCCCTTTCAGTCTTATCATTCAAAGAAGACATACAGCCTGCTATCACCTGATGCTGCTTTCAAAGCATTAGGACCCTTCTCACAAAGAAAATGACGTTCCCTGGTACTCTCTACTGTGTACAAACACAGTTATTTAATCACCAGAACTTTTATGTGGAGTATTTTGCACACCTGTACCAAATGGGCTGGTGAATTTTGTCTTGCCATTTAATATATCTGACTTTTGCTTGGAGGTGATTATACACAAAGCAGGCTGTATCCTTGCAAACACTGGTTTGTAAGATGATTCTCAGAGAACTTAAAAGGCTGTCATTACTAAAATTATAAGGATCTGAAAAAATGATGCATTCCATTAAGTTTATTTTCTTTCTCTCCCAGTCTCTCTTCTATGACCAGTTCCTACTTGGAATATCATTTCTTGAGTCCCTACCTGAGTCTCAAGGATAGCTGTTGGTTGATACATTATACTAAGCTCTAAAATTAAACTTTTCGCCAAATCAGTTACTTCAGTTTGACCGTCTTTCCTCCTTCATTAGAAAAACAAGATTCAGAGGCTGAATTCCTTAAATCTTGCATATTCACAACCCTTATTTTACACATTAAAGTATGCCTGACCTTTTCTTCATTGTGGACTGGTCTTGATTGGCTGCTAACCACTCAGGAACAGTTCCTTGAAAACCTTGCATCCAGTTCTCAGGTCTCTTTGCAAGCTTACAAGTTATAGGGATTGTTTTAGATGCCCTAGATTGGATTTCTAAAGGAAGGGGTGTGGTGGGTAGGGAAATATCCTAGTATTTTTTCAGGGTGTCACTAATAGCATTTGGGGTGGCATATTCTTCCTTATGTAAGACTATTCTGCATATTCTAGAATGTATAGCATCTTTGTTCCCTTCCCTGTCTTTGCAATGCTAGTTTCTGCCTTCAGTCCATCAAAAATGTCTGCACACATTTCCAAAAGACCCGCTGGAGAGGCAGTACTGTTCCAGGTTGGGAACCACTGACATAATATTAACACTACTAAAAACGAAAACAAATCAATAAACCAAACTGGCCATTTTTACTCTCTTGCAAAATCAACACTGGCCAAGGCCACGCTGCCCATGACCACCTTCTGTTGAATTTATGTGAAACAATAACTTACTTATTTGCAGCTTACTTGGCAAATTTCCTGGGACAACTCAGATTGCCATAAGCATTAATCAGATAGACAATAGAAGTAGTTAGTAATGTTTTCTTGTTGGTTTTATAGTCTGTGCTCATCTCCTGACTTCCTTTAGGCCTTATCCAGAAATTGCCAGCTTGGGACACTTTGTCCTGCTAGACTTGAATATTGCCACTTATGTGTGAATCTGTAAATTTTGAGGGTTTTATCTAAAATCCTCCTTAATGCTGTCTTACTTGATAAAGGAATTCCTTTTCCTACTCTTCTTTACTAAATAGGAGCAACATCTTATACCTAAATTTGCTGTGTAAGTGCTTAACTTATCTGTTAGCTCAATAAGAAAAATGATTTATTTTCATACAGTGAGAGAGACACTGGCTGGCCCTGAGATTATACTTTAAGTGAGGTCATTACCAACCTACACTGTAATAGTCTAAATTCTTAGTACAAAATCCATTTTGGAAATGTTTTAGGAAATTGAAAGATAAGTTTAAGACTTAAGTGCCACAGATCAGATGTTAGACATGTTTATTTTTAAACAACTTGTACCATTAACTGGAACCTATTTAATTTCAGTGACAAAAAAGAATCCCTTCTTTGTTCATCAATAGTTTCCATGGATTGCTTTTTTTACAACCCAATTTCACCTTCAAATTCATTGACCTGTGTTCCAGGCATGTCTGTAATTTAATTCAGGTCATTTCAGATACAAGTCATTACCTCTTTTTCATCCAGTCAGCTTTTGATTTTTCAGAGTTTGAAGTCACTTTTCACACTCATGTGCAACCACCCCCGTGATACATAGATGTCCAAGCATGTCTTTATTTCTACATTATATGTAGTCTTTTTGTCACTGTGGAGTACTTCTTTGGGATTAGTGTTGCCTTGAAAGAAGCACAGAACTTTCAGAGATTGGAATATTGCCTTTTCAGTGGGATCAAGATAAATGTCTGCATCCCCAGGTAAGTTATTCTTAAGAGGCTCTTTTATTCTTGTGTGACATAGCTCTCTGCGTACAGTGGTGGTTCCTTTGTTCCAGATTCCAAGACGAGTCACTTTGATTTTTACTTCTGCTCTCAATAATGTGGATGTGATTGAACCATTATGTAAATACAGTAACTATGTGAATAATACTTGAAAAAGATAATTTGAAAGAAGAAAGCTTTTTAAAAACGACGAGAGTTTTCTTTGAGATGTATGTCCACTCTAGGTGGAATAAAAAATATTCTGATGAAGGTGGTCTATAGAAATTGGGATTCCTTTGAAAAATCAGTTTTCTAATCTATGATTTAAGGAAATCCTGACCTGTTTGTATCTGAATTCCCATGTTATTTCTCCTATTAAATTTGGTTCTATAATCTTTTATGTATTATATAATTAAAAATACTTGTCAACTCACAGACCACCAAAATTTTATCCAGCCATTATAGTTGCATCTGTTTTAACTGTTTTTACAATAACTTTCTTTTGTGACCTCCTTCTTCTTTTGGGAGGTAGTTAAATGTCATATCAAAGAGGATCAGCTCTTGGGTTAGACCGCCTGGGTTTGAAACCAACGTCCACCATCTCTGGCTTATTTCACTGCTCTGTGGCTTATACTCAGTATTTATCAGTAGGTGGTTCTTTCGTGGTATCTTCCCCACAAAGGGGATTGTAATATTGTATGACTCGTCGCTGCCAAGTCAGAATAGAAAACTTTAAACCTGTGATCAAGTGGAAGATGGGTGCTGTCACCTGTTAATCACACAGCAGAGTGAATCTGCTGTATATTATTTCCCTTGTATCAGATCTGCTGAAGTTGTATTTTGGAAATAAAATGTTTGCAAGATGACCTGTTTGTTCAAGTAGATGCAGATTTGCACGGGCTTTTGTGATTTTCTCGTGTTTTGCATTTTAGCACTTTGGGATGATGGTCTAAGACTCTAGGAGCTGTATGAGAGAATGAGAGAGAGAGGAGGGAGGGAGGGGTATTGAGGGGGGATACTGAGAGAGCGAGGGAGAAAGAGGGAGAGAGAGAGATCAACTTTCTGGATGTTCTTCTCCTGAACTTTCTTGCTTCTAGGTAGTACTGTGCTTCTGTGTGTGCAGAATAACCTAGGGTCTGGAAGACTTTGATTTTATGGCCTGTGTGGCTCCTTGGGCTTGTCATGTGCTCACGCTGTTTGTCTGCTGGGTAAACTTCTACTCCTCCGTTAAAACACATCCAGAGCCACCTCATTCATGAAGCCTTTCTTGACTTAACCAGGTAGACCTGGAGATTTTTTCTCCTAGTTCCCCCGCATCCTCTGCACCTACGTCCATTCTAGCAATGGTCTTAAATCCTTATGGTTTACATATCTCTGCTCCCCAGTATAATTTATCACCTGGAAGGCAGAGATACTTATTCTGGCAAATGATGTAACTTGCAGTACCATCTGCACGACACCTGGACACAAACAGGGACACAAATACCTGTAGAACTAAAGGAAATCTTGAAAAAATTTTTTTCAGTTCCGATTTCTCATTTTACAGACGAGAAAACCTGAGACCTCCAATACTCAATTTCCACGCTGTAGACTTGATTGTAACTAAAATCATTTGAGATACCATTGGATGGACCCACTTTCAGAAATAGAGATGGTGGGGTTAGTCTGATTCATCCTCAAGCTTCTTAGAAAGGTTTATTTTGATCTCAGCCTGAGGTTGTCAAGACCCCCTCTTCAAATCTAGTTCACGCAGTTTGCTCTCCGTTCCAGCATTCTTTGGTTTGTCTCTACATTAGGAGAAGAAAAATGGCAGTGAAGCCAAAGAAGGGCCCATTAAAGAGGCTCTTGCAAGTAGAAGAGAGCATTTAAAAGCCAGGAGGTTTTTGGTTTGAATATTGTTGTAATGCAATTGGCAAGGCAGTGAGTGGAGTTGTGTCTGCAGGCTGGGGTGTGATTGTGCAGCTTTGAATGGATAAAACGGAGGCAGTAATTTTCAGCACATGCTGTGATGTGGAGGGCTAGAACTAAGAGGAGACTTCAGAGAAGGAAATGATAATATCTTGAACGGGAGCATTATTTCCTCCTGGTTGCATAATGTAGACGTGGTGGTTAAACTGTTATTGTAGAGAAATGGCTTATGCATATTTAGTGAGCTGCTTGTATCGAAATGAGTGGCTGTTACAATAACACAAATCCATGTGTGGTTTCCGAACAGTTAATAATTGTTTAATAAGCAATTCCTTGTAAACCTCCCTGAGTCATACCAACTCGGGTAGAGATGGATTATTCTTCCCCATTATTAGGGACAGAATAAGAAATAGCTGGTAATGAGGAAAACACTTTGAATATAAGGGGAACATTAGTGGGGTAAATTGCCAATTACCATCATGAGAGATTTTCAAAGCTGACAGAAATGTACCGTGTGGGAAAGGAAGTGAGAACAGCCAGAGGCAGTACAATCCCATGGATCCTCGGAGAATTAACTTCCTTTCATTTCCAAATAGATTTTTAGCAATATATGTACAGCGAAGGCAAAGGAGAAAGCTCTGCAGTAGTGAGGGAGCCAGAGTATTTTGGCTGAAGGACTGACTTCCTTTGTTACAGGGGCAGGGAACATAGTTTCTCTTGATTTCAGAAATGTACAGAGCCGGAGTGAAATCTCCCTGTCCTCAGATCTTTTTCCCAGGAGGATAACAAAGTCTTCCACCAGCAAACTGCTATAATTACTTTACCCAGTGGTGTGGTCCTTCAAGCGTCCCTACATGTATACTATTGAGTGGAATGCCTTTAAAAATGATTTATGAATTAAGCTTGATATACACATGTGGCACTGGATCACTGTTTTTGTACCCAAGAGTGGGTAAAACCCACTATGATTTGTCTACAATGAAATATTAAGCAGCCCGCTAAATATTTAATTCACCTGCTGAACTACAACAAGAGTGGTTTAGAAATGTGAGACCTTCCTCTTCACTTAGAGGGACACTTGCTGTATAACCAAATCAATTATTAAAGCCATCGTTATTATGTATGTCTTTATTATCACCTAATGATGGGCATGCTAAGAGACATTTCTCCTGCAACAAATGCAGCTAATATCCAACAACAGATTCAATGCTGTTATTTTTCAGAGAGTAAATCTAAGCTCATAAAAATTATGACTCATAGTTCAGATGAAAAAAAGATGCTTATTTATAAATAATTTTGATAAACTGTGTAGTAACATCCTTGATATTACGGATTCCTCCTTCATGGATTTCGATATCTCATGGATCAGATCACATTTCCTGGAATATACATACATCTATAAAGACTCAATGAAAATTCAGACAGAACAAATGAAGCATCCAGTAAATTAATATGAACAGTGAAAGCCACAAAAAGAAGGAAAAAGCCAGTTTTCTACCAAAAACCTCACTGAGCTATTGTGATTGAGTCTTTTTTTCAAACTTGAAGTACAGTTAGTTACAGTGTGTCAATTTCTGGTGTATAACACAATGTCCCAGTCATGGATATACATACATATATTCATTTTTATATTTTTATTAAAGGTCATTACAAGATACTGAATTTAGTTCCCTGTGCTATACAGAAGAAATTTGTGGTTTTTTTGGTCTATTTTTGTATATACTGGCTAACATTTGCAAATCTCAAAATCCCAAATGTATCCCTTCCCACACCCACTCCCCTGGTAGCCATAAGATTGTTTACTATGTCTGTGAGCCTATTTCTGTTTTGTAGATGAGTTCATTAGTGTCCTCTTTTTTTTATTGTGATTGAGTCTTAATTTTGATGCTGGTTTTCCTGGTAGTCACGGCTGGGAGGCATATTATGATGGGTTGTGAAATTCTTGTTACCAGAAAGGAGAGAACATGTCAGTTTTTAAAGGCAAACTTCCATCAGCACAAAATTCTAAAAGAAATATTTCGCATAGGACCACATGTAGAAGACTTTAGGCATTATGAAAGTTAAAGGTCAACAGTGGCTCTTTGATAGAAAGTGCAGACATAATTTGTTACCTTACTGTTTAATATAGAATAAAAAATGAGATAATATACTTTATACAAAGTTTGGAGCAATATGAGCTCTGGGAAGTGAGGTGCATTGGGAAGAGCTTGCTCTGTGCATGCTGGTTTGGCCACTTCTCTCTGCGTGGCCTTCAGCAATTTAATTACCTTCCTATGCTCAGAGTCCTCATCTGCAAAGGTTTTCCTTACAGAGCTATTGAAAGGATATAATGAATTAATGTGTATGCAGAGTTTGACACTCAGTGTTAGTTCACCCATCTGTCCCTTAGCACCAGTGTGTGTGTGTACAACCACACACACACACACACACACACACACACACACACATATCTTTTTCATTTGAGAAACTCAGATTTTGCCATCAGTCATCTGTTTGCTTGTCCAGTCCAGGTACACGTGTGCAGTGCTTTCAGAATTATTTATGACTGTCTTCTTGAGCATTAACTTTATCAACTAAAGTACACTCTTAGGGGCAGTTTCTTTCATCTAGAGTCTTACAGTTTTATTTAACATTTCCAAAGTTACATAGGTCAGCACCTGTTTTCCCCTACTCCCTTCAGTGAGGTTATGTCATACGTTTGGAATAGAGTTTGATTCTTTGGTCACAGTCTGAGTTCCATCCTGGGATATCCTGCCCTCCCGGCTGATTTGTTGTTGTTGTTGTTGTTATTTTACATGCGTTATGGTTCATTCTTTGTGTTGTAAAGTTCCATGGTTTTGGAAAATGTGTCGTGTCATGTATTCACCATTTCAGTTTCGTACAGACTCGCTTCACTACGCAAACAAATCCCCTGAGCTTCACTTATTTGAGTCTCCTGCCTCACCCCCAGACACCCCTGGCAATCACTCTTCCTTCTGTCTATAGTTTTGCCTTGTCCAGAGTGTCATATAAATGAGATCATACAACATGGAGCCTTCTCAGACTGGCTTCTTTCATTGAGCAGTGCACATGTAGAATTTCTCCGTTTTGTGTGGATTAATTGCTTGTTCCTTTCATCGCTCTACATTATCATTTGTAGGTTGGATGTACCACTGGCTGTACATTCACTCACCTATTGAAGGACAATGTGGTTGCTTCTCGTTTTTGATGATTATTCAGGAAGCCACTCTACACTCTTGTGTGCAGGGTTTTGTATGGACGTATGTTTTTCCGTCAGTTGGGTCAGTACATCGGTGTGTGACTTCCAGAGTGATGAGACCATTTGACCTTCCCCCCAGCAATGAATGAATGTTCCTGGGGTTCCACATCCTCATTGGTGCTTGGTAATGCCATTTCTTTTCGCCCCCCGAAAGACCTAAATTTAAACACATGGATTTCCTATTTCGAATTATTCTGTAGCTTCTGGCCACAGCTAATGCTACCTAGGGCCACGTGGTCTTTTTAAAATCTGTGTCCTTCTGCTGGAGGTTTGACCATGTTACTTGCCAACTGTGGCTCATTTCCTCTTGGAAGTCAGAAGTGCCTGAGTTATCTTTTTTCATGTCTGCCTGTGCAAGTAAGTTGGATACTTGCCTCATCCACTGTTCATTAGAAACACTGGTTTCATATATTCACTTGTTAATCAAATATTTATTGAATACCTATTATATGTTGGACTTGGGGGTACAATAGTGAAAAAAATGACAATGTCTTTGTAGGTATGAAGGTTAAATTTGTGGGAGAGAGCAACGTTTCATATAAATATATAATATAATGTAGTATAAGGTAGTATGATAAATATTTTGCTCAAATTAAAGCAGGGTCTAAGGAATTTTGAGAACACTGGAGTTTTCCTTTTTTTTTCCCCCTTTTATTTATTGACTTTTCAATAAGTTTAAATCCTCGAAGGGTATAGCATCACATGGATTCTGTGTCCAGTGGCTTTTGCAGAAAGGTTGCTTCACTTTTGGCACAAATTATGCCACTGTTTCCATGAGCACAAGTTACCTTTCTCCAGATTACTCTGACTTTGTTCAGTTTTCCACCAGGAGTTACTGTGTTCCTTTTTGCTTTGTACACAGTAAACACATCTCTTGCCTAGATAGAATTCAGTTTTATCTCGAGCATAAACACCTTCAATTTTAAGAAGAGCTGTGTGCTCCCTCTGGTTCTGGAGACCGCGCTTATAGCCAGCAAAAATGGCCTTGGACCACAGCCTGATGGACACATTTGTCGTTTTAGAAGCTCTGTTCCTAGCAGGCCTCCACAGTCTCCAAGAAGGCTCGACACTGGAGCTTTCAAGAGAGAATGGGTGTGGTCAGGGAGATGCTCACTGAGAAGAGGACGGTGAGCAGGGATCCGAAAGTGGTGAGGGAGTGAGCCAGGTGGGCGTCCAGAGGGATACATGTTCCAGGCAGAGGGAGGAGTAGGAGCGGATGCCTGAATGTGGCCATGCTCTTGCCATTTTTTGAGGAGCAGTAAGGAGTCTGTTGTGGCTGGAGTTGAGTAAGCAGGG
The DNA here is from genome assembly GCF_009834535.1 of Camelus ferus. Lineage (NCBI taxonomy): Eukaryota > Metazoa > Chordata > Mammalia > Artiodactyla > Camelidae > Camelus > Camelus ferus. Next base: position 18,438,792 of record NC_045700.1, read on the forward strand.
GTGGGAGGACGTGAAGTTGGTGAGAGGGTGGGGGCTGAGTCATGTTGGGTTTGGTAAGCCAGTACTTTACAATTTTCACATGCCAGGGCATCCCCCAGGATTCTGTTGAAATGCAGATTCTGATTCAGTAGGTCTGGGGTAGGACCTGAGAGCTTTCATTTCTCACAGGCTTAGAGGTGATAGCCCTGCTGCTGGTCCAGGGGTCATCCTACGAACAGCAAAGTTGGAGACTCTGGTCTTGGCTTTATTCTGAATGAGTCTAAAAGTCTGAGGAGGATTCTGAGCGTGGGAATGATGTGATTGGATTTAAAAGTTTAAAGTCTCAGCCCGCTGAGTGGAAACTCCTCAGAAGAAGCTAGGAGGCTACTGCTGGAGTCTGAGTACAACATTTGGTGCTTGGTCTGGGCCAGTAGTGATGGCACTAAGGAGGGAAATGCCAGCCCGCACAGTTGTGTAGTTTGTGCGCTGTCCAAGGTACCAGCAGAGTGGGTGGGCTGAGCTGGCCATCCAATTTACATTCCACCTTTTAAGCCTTTTGCTTTGTGATTCATCGTCCAGGAGGAAGGATACCCTTTTTGTAATTCTTCCTCCCCAAAAGATAAGATGTGCTTTTTTTCATCATTCAGGTAAATGCAAGGTGTGCCTTTCCTGTGCTCAGGGTAAGAAGTGGTTGGATTGAGTGTTGCAGATGCTGGAGTGTTAACTTGTAGAGGAGAGGGGTATGACAAGAGCCTTTTCTTTTCTATTTTTCACTTGTGTTGTCATGTGCTGCTGCCTGAGTTCATAGCTCATGAAAGCTTTTTCTGGAAAGCAGAACAGCCACAGAATAGCTAAGCTGAACTTTGAATCTTTCAGAACATAGCCTTTCAAAGCAATTGCTCCTGCCAGAGGAGAAGGAAAACAGACCCCAGTCATTTATTTCAGGCTTCTGTCTGTGAGCAGATAGAAGTGATGTCTTTTTAAAAATGTCTCTCTACGACCATAAAATTGGTCACTAAGTATAAAAGGAGAGAGCCGTAGAGACCTATGTGAGTTTCCAACCAGCGTCTGGTAGTTAATCTCCCATTCCCCACTACAAAAGTGGTCTGAAGATATGTCTTATCCAAAAATGAAACTGTAAAAGATATGTCATGTGTTCTGCAGTGGCTGAAGTGGCGTGGTTTCCCTGGGGATGTCTTCATCCAGCCGGTTGTAGGATGCTGCTGATGTTGGGTTTCATTATGAACTGATACCTTATAGGGCTTTTCTGGTAGTGCAGAGGGTACTACGCACATATGTTTAGCCGTATCCTTTGGCTGTATATACTTTAGCTGGCTTGTGTGCCGTTTTCACTTAGATCAACATGGTCTGATCATTGAGGCATGTTCCATGCAGACCATCTATTGGCACCGTGCCAAACCTGTTAGAAAGCTAAAGAAATAAAATGTGATGACACTGTTGTCACCCTTCAGTCAGCTGTTTTCCTTGGCATGGAGTGTTTGAGTTTCTTTATGGGGGCTTCACACTTGACTTGTGCCTCTCCACTGAACATGAGGTGATAGGAACCACCAGGACAGACACTGGAGATGCAGAGGCACCCCCCCACCAATGGCAGAGGGTCCTGGTGAGTCTCATTTCCTCCTTGGGTCCCCTCTGTCGAGTTGGTTTCTATCCATTAAGTTCTTTCTAAAACAACGTGTTGAATGCTGGTGAATGTGGCATGCTAGCCTGTCAGCAGGATCCATCCATAATTCATTTTATGTTCCTTTAGGTAGGGGTTGGGGCTAAGTAAGCTCTCAACTGCAAAGCACAGTTTTGGAAGAATTTCTTCTCTCAAGCAGAGGACCCCAAATCTAATACCTACTGAGATCAGGCACAGGACATCAGTGAGTACAGAGAACTGCAGGGACCTGGAACACACACAGCCTTCAGAAGAGGGCAGCTACTCCCGAGCTCCTGCTGGTGGTCACCACGTGTAAGTGCGGGTGCCGTGTGGAGACATTTCAGCAGAAGCCAGAAATCCCAAGTCTTGTGTAACGTCTCCTGATTTTTAAATGATGGAAACAAATTCAAAAAGAGCTAAACATTGTTCAGACCAAGGAAACTATGCCTAAAGGCTGGATTTGAAACAACAAGGTCCTACTGTATAGCACAGGGAACAATATTCAATATCTTGTAATCTATCATGGAAAAGAATCTGAAAAAAAATTTATATATACACACACCTGTATACCTGAACCTAACACATTGTAAAGCAACTATAATTTTAAAAAACCCCAGAATTTCAATGAACAAAAACCAAAAAAAAAAAGTTACTTTTAAAAGGACTGTCTAGATTATTTTGATCTGCAGAAGAGAGCCAGAATTTTCTACAAATGGCAATGTGTTTCTCATATCCTTGGTGTATATACAGCAATGCCCAGCCTTTTGAGAATGCAGATCCCGCAATAGCTGAGACTGATTTTGTTCTTCTTACTTTAGATATAGAATGGCTATCTGAGCACTCAACAGGAGTTTAGAATCCTAGACTTTTAGAATGAAAGGAATCTTGGAGAGCATTCTATTCAAATCCATTTTTTTTTTTTACAGAAGCACTGACGATATGCACTAATACTTTCTTAAGGTTAATATGCTGTTTTTCTCCAAAACTGTACAGAAATATATGTAGCAAAAAGTAAGTCTCCTTCCCAAACAGAATTTCCGGTGGCCTAGTTTCCTCTCCTAAAACAGCTACTGTTACGAGCTTCTTTTGTAAAAACACTCTATATAAATAAAAACACTTAGAGTTTTATAGAATACAAATAATAGCATAAGATTTTTTTTTTCTGAAAAAGGCTGGATTCAGCCACTGAAATCCATCTTCTTAATTAAGCTCAACCGTGATATATAAATATCCCACCTTTTTCAAAATAGCATCTGTTAACAATAGTGATAAGCTAATGAGCTGTAAAAGAACCAGGAAAAGAAATTTTCGTAAAAAATGAGTAATTCTTGTGAACTATGGAATTAACATATATAGTCTAAGGAAGTGACCCAATGGGAATTGCTTAGTGTTCTGTAATCTACACAATGGTTGATCCCAAGAAGGCAGAGGGCAGAGCTTCAGAGTAGGAGAGGCATGAATCCTTACGGTCATTTCTCTACTATTCCACTTGGCATTTTTTTTTTACCTGCCATCTGCTGTGCATTTATTCTAAGGCCTATGCGTCTGAAAACAAGAAAAGTGCTGCTCTCTCCATCTGCTTAGTTAGTTTGTAAAGTAAAATCCAAACTTGCAACCAAAAGAAGATAGATGTCCAGTACAATGGGAGAAATTTGCAGAGACCCGGCCACATCTGGGTCTTCTGACAGCAGGGAACCCGGTGCAGGACATAGAGGTGTTCTCTGTGCACAGCCGAGACTGTGCTTTGCAGCTGAGAGTTCAGTTTCCATTCCTATCTAAACTAACATGAATTATTAAATGCAATATAAAGCAAAGTACTTGGTTAGAGCAGTCTTTTTCAAACCTTTTAGGATCTTGTGAATCACGAGTAAGTAATTCATTCTAAATAAAGTGTATAGCTTGGATTTTTAAATATCAGTCATTTGAAAGCTCATTGTGGAATCCTGCAGAAGTTCCTGGAGCATACTTTGAGCAATATAGTTATTTCAGCCTAGAAATGGAGATTTTTCTTTTCTTGTTTAAGTGGCCAACACTTTTCCATGTTATTTGTGTAATAATTGTCATGAAAAATTTTGATGGCATATACAGTGAGTTATCTGAAAAGAATCTGAAAGAGTCACAGCACTAAGTTGACCTGAAGTTTGATAGTTGACAAGAATATGTATGTTTGGCCACTTTGTCAAATAAAAAGCATGTTTCCATGCTATAGCTTACATGATTCTGATAAGATGCCAATGAAGTGGCTGTAAGCTGAAACTTAGAAGCTGAGCAAAGTGATAATAATATGAATAATAAAAATAGTAACAGTTACTATTTGTCGATAAGTTTCCATGTGCCCAGTGTAGTTATAAATACTTTACAAACATTATCCTATTTACTCAGTGAGACTCAAAGGAGACAGCAGTGTCTTCACTTCTTGAAGAGACAAGTTTGGAAACTGTAAGCAATTTGCTCAAATAGGTAGGAGAGTGGAATTCAGCCTCACTCCTCTTTCACTTTAATGTCACCACCATGAGCTTTCTAAGTTATCCTTGTAATAAATGACAGTATGCAGACCTTCTCATTCAGGATACAGTATGTCTTGGCCTATATAGTAAGCTATGCTCTAAAAGTGTGTTATTTTTAAAAGTTTAATTTTTTTTATTGAAGTATAGTTGATTTACCATGTGTTAATTTTTGGTGTAGGGTATAATGATTCATTTATACATACATGTATATATATTCATTTTCATACTCTTTTTCGTGATAGGCCATTACAAGGTATTGAATAGAGTTCCCTGTGCTGTACAGTAGGACCTTGTTGTTTATCTATTTTATATATAGTAGTTGGTATCTACAAATCCTGAATTCCCAATTTATCCCTTCCCATCCTCTTCCCTCCTGGTAATCATAAGTTTGTTTTCCATGTCTGTGAGTCTGTTTCTGTTTTGTAAAGAAGTTCATTTGTGTCCTTTTTTTTTTTTTTTTTTTAGGATTCCACATATAAGTGATATCATGTGGTATTTTTCTTTCTCTTTCTAGCTTCTCTTAGTATGATGATCTCCAAAGTACATTATTTTTGAAAATTCGCACAGTCTTTATCTGGCAAACACGAATCTGTTCGCATATGTCTGATGCCGGTGAGCTACACCAGTTGGCACTCAGGCAGCAGTAGGTGAGATCCCCCACCTATTATTAAACCAGGTGATGTACAAGATAAAATAATATGGTGGATAAAAATTCATTTTATGTACTACATATTTCTCATGTTTGATTACTTTTCCTCTCTTAAATCAATCTCCTTTCTGAGGTCTCATACTGGCTTCATTGTGATGAATATGCAGTCATTTTTTTCCCCAGGATGCCTACGTTGGTTTTGAAAGAAAAATATTGACCTATGTGCCAAATGATCTTTCTTTTTTCGTATTCTTCTTAATTAAAGCCATTTAACCTGCCCTCAGACCATCTGTAACATACTGGTTCCCACCCAGCATTCAGACCCTTTGGATTAGTCCCACGGTGTGACTACAGAGCTCATGTCAGTTGGAAAGTTAATGGTGGATGCTTGTCATTTCCCAAGAGAAGGGAAAATGGAGCGAGTGCTCTTTGAAATGACTTCAGCACTCAAGCAGGATTGACAACCGGCTTGCCTGTATTTACAGTGACACTAGTTTGGAGACAGCTGTAGGTTCTTAGCTCCTGATTGCAAATTTGAACTCACAGCTTTGAGAGGCAACTGCAAAATTAAGAGCCATGTTTATGAAAATGGCAGGATTCAGTTCAAGTGTTATTCTGTCAGGTTTTTCAGGAAGCTCCACGAACTGATTTTTTTGATTGTTTCCAGAAATGTACGGGGAAGTGATGGACGTGTCCTTCAGAGAGTGCTTGTTACATTACTTCACGGCTCTGAGCGGCTTACGTCTGCACTTTTGACTTGGCCACACTTCTCTTTTCAATTTCATTATGTTTTGCATTATCCTCCTCTGTTGACAGAGGGCTTTTCTCCATTGGTTTTCAGAAAAATTCTGTGAGTGAAGTGATCCCTGCTTGACAGACGACGCTCTCTGGCTCAGCAGAGTGACACGGGGTCTTGTCCCTTGGTGTGGTGTGCGGCAGTGCAGGACTGGTGACCTCCTGTTTCCTGACTTGGGCTGTTGCAGGCTCTCCCGTTTCTCCGTGCCTCCCACGGTTCTGTTGCACACGCTTTCCAAAACCCTAAGTCAGGAACTTAGACTTTTATTTTTTTTCAGTATGTGAAGTGGGTCAGAATTTCCTCAGAATAATTATTGAAGAACAATTACTTGAACTGCACACATTGCTTTGTTCCTGGATGAACATGTCTGAATTCCCAAATAAAAGGAAAACAGCCCTTCAGTGGGAGGAAGTGGAAAAATTAAAGCTCTTTTATTCACATACACTCACTTAGATTAGTCTCAAAATGGATTTGCTGGTAATTATGTATGTGTAATTAAATGATGCCAATTGGAGTTCTTACGTCTTTTTAAAAAATATTTTTTGGATAAAATCCATGTTGATAAATGCTTTTTTTGTGTATGCAAACAAAAACTTTAGGAAAAATTATTACGAACACTGGACTTTTGTTTCCATCAGTTTGTATAAGCAGTAAGATTGCCACCTCTGATAGTCTAAAGCAGGGATTGGCAAGATGTAACCTGTTGTCCAAATCTAGCCTGATGCCTGGTTTTCTATTGCTCTTGAGCTTAGAAAGTTTTTTGTATTTCTCGATGGTTGGAAAAAAATTTTAAAAAAAAGAATAGTACTTCATGACATGTGAAATTATATCATATTCAAATTTAGTGTCTATGGATAAACTTTTATGGGACCACAGCCATACTCAGCTCAGTCATTTACACATCTGTGGCTACACTGCATTATAATGACAGTTGAGCAGCTGTGACAGAGAGTGTGGTCTACAAACTCAGAAATATTTACCGTGTGGCTCTTTACCGAAGAAGTTTGCCAACTCTTGAACTAAAGGGAAGTTCTGGAAAAGTATTTCTGTACTGTTTAAATACATCTTTTATTTCCTAAGTAAATGGCGATTGCTTCTTGGATTTTGGAGAGAAGTGTAGGGTTTCCTGACCTAGAGGGAGAAATGACTGCAGCAGGTCGGTCAGGCAGAAAGATACCCACTTATGGCCGGTTCTAAAGGATGCCCCTGGCTAACTTTCCACTTCCTAACTTTCTTGACTTGGTGCTCTCAGAGACACTGATCTGGATGAAGACATTGTTTAAACTCTGTTAAACTGTACCCAGGTCACACATCATCCCCTGAGTTGGTGTTTCCCATGTGTTTTCTGTAGGGATAGATAGCAATGGTGTAGTGTATGAGATAGTTTATTAGATGCTTTTTTGGGGGGACCAAGGTATTTATTTTAAGATACATTAGAAAAAATAATTATAATATCAACCCTTAATGTTATGGCTGATATGACCAAAATATTTACATAAAAACATGAGCTGATGTAAAGAACAAATATAGACAGTAACTGATAATACTATGTAAGTTTGGTCAGTCTTGTGAACTTAGGAAGCAGATGGCCCAAGTTTGGAAAACAATATTTTAAAAAGATGAAAGGAAATTAGATTATGATTTTAGCTGGAAGATCCAGGGCATTTGAAAGAGAGGTTGTTCTCCTAGTGGGGAGAGAGGATCGGGGAGGAAGGTAGGAATTTGGCCTGGGATTATTTGGTACACGAAGAAAGCATCTCTCTGCGCCATACTCTTTAGAGTTTATTCAGGGATTGAGTGAAGAGTTCCTTAACAATATTTCATTATATCTGATTGCATTTTATGGGAGAAATTATTATACTGATGCTTGCAGATATGGGAATTGGAGAAGCTTTAGAAGGTATCTTTTTATAATGTTAAGTGTCTATTACATACACACATCTTATGAAATGGAGAATATTCTGCCTCTTCAATTTGGTATCATGCTTTAATAGTATATTATTTAAGGCTATTTCATAGTCTTGAAATAAAACTATGTTTTTAATAGCTGCATAGAGGTACACTGCATGAATGAGAAATAAGTTAGTCAATTCTCTATTTGTGGAATTTTGAATTTTTTTTTGGTTTGTTTTGCTATTATAAATAACACTGAGATAAATGACCTTCATTTTTTGTTACATTTCTGATAAATTCGTTAGGATAGATTTTTCACACAGGGTTCCTTGGGTTAAAAGGTATATATATTTGTATGATTTAATATATAATGCCAAATTGCCATCCAGAAAGGTTATGCAGATTTACATTTTTTATTGAGAATGTAGATGAATGCCATGTGTGTGTGTTTGTTTATTGTTATATCTATATCCATATATCTGAGAGAAATTTTACAATTTTTTAGTATAGGACTGGCACATTTCTCATAAATATTATACCCCCAAATCTATTTATCACTTGGTATGATGAATGAGAATCTTTATACCATTATTTTCCATACACTTACTGTTTATATTTTAAGAAAACAACGACTTCGGGAATATTTTATAAGTGTATTCGTGTTTCTGAACTCACCTATGCATTCTAACAGTATGTAAGAGGATTCTCTCAGTTTGCATTTAGACAACAGAGAGGTTAGAGTAAGTAGATCCTAGGAGTGAAGATCTTCAATTTCCCTCACTGTGTGAAGATGCACATAAAAGTCTCTTTTGTTGGTTCATTCTTTTTTTTTTCTTTTATGGACATGTAGTCTATTTACAATGTTGTGGTAGTTTCTGATGTACAGCATAGTGATTTATTTATACACACACACATATATATTCCTTTTCATAGTCTTTTTCATTATAGGCCATTACAAGGTATTGAATATAGTTCCCTGTGCTGTACAGGAGGATTTTGTTGTATATCTATTTTATATACATTAGTTTGTATCTGCAAATCCTGAACCCCCAATTTATCCCTCTCCCACCTCCTTTGCCCCCTGGTAACTGTAAGTTTGTTTTCTATGTCTGTGAGTCTGTCTGTGTTTTGTAAATAAGTTCATTTGTGTCCTTTTTTTTAGATTCCACATATAAGTGACATCATATAGTATTTTTCTTTCTCTTTCTGGCTTATGTCACCATGTTGCTGCGAATGACATTATTTTATTATTTTTATGGCTGAGTAGGATTCTGTTGTATATTTATACCCCAACTTCTTTATCGAGTCATCTGTTGACAGACATTTAGGTCGTTTCCATGTCTTGGTTATTGTAAATAGTGCTGCTATGAATAGTGGGGTGCATGTAGCTTTTCAAATTAGAATTTCCTCCAGATATATGCCCATGCGTGGGATTGCTGGATTATAGGATAAGTCTGTTTTCAGTTTTATTCTTATCCTATCCAAAAAACAATGCTACTAAGAAAAAGGATAGTGAACCTATGAGGACTGACTTAATAAACCTAGATTAATCTACAATTTGAATACTTCCCTTTACAAGTACAACTTTTAGAAGCATTAAGGTCTTGTTTGGTATTACTTGTCAAATTTGTTTAAAAAAATGCTAGAGTTTTTTAAAAAAGAACTGAATTGTGTTCATTCTTACAAAGAATATGGAATGCATTGGGAAATGACAGTCCCTTACGTCTTTTAGCTTAAAACAGAATTTATGTTTTAATTTAGTTTTTCAGCCTCTATGTGAAATTGTTTAACATGAGTGTAAGGCCAATGGTATAAAAAAGTCACTGATTCCTCATTTTTCTTTTTTTTTTTTTCATTTGGCAATGTCCACTGGCTTTCAAATAAGTTGATTTCAGGGGACTGGGTTTGGCTGCTTATAGCTCTAGTAAAATGATGCTGTCCTAAAGGAGAATTGTCACTGTAGGTGCTGTCAGACTTTTACCCTCTTGATATCCTTGCATCTCAGTGGAGAATTAGCTATTTGCACGGGTGAAAGCAGACTTAATGAACATGAAAACCATGGAGAAGCTGTGTGCTTAATACTTTGTTTTGCTTATTTCTTCACAATCCTCCAGTGTCAGCGTTGGGAACAAAAGGATCTAAGCTAGTGTCCTTGAAAAAAAAAATATAATGGGCAAAAAAATCTCTTTCAAACTGTCATTTATCAGAGGCTTTGAAAGTCAAGATGGTTATTATTTTTTAAAGGAGACAAAGTATAATTATGTAAATGCACTAATGGTGCATCTGTTGTTTTTCTCTCCTGCTCAGTACACCTTCTTCCTTTCTTTAGAATCAGGACCTTAGTCTACTTTGGGAGAGAATCACTGTTCACTCATTCTCTCACTGTGTCTCTGGCGGGGGATTGGCCTCCCCTGCCAGCTGGGTTCTAGGGGTGGATTTGGGATCCAGACCTTGTCAGTCCTAACACCCTCCCCCACTTCTCCTCCCTGCCCCCAACCCCTGAGGGATTTACTCCAGAATGGGACTTGAGGTGAACAAGGTCAATGGATGTTGCTCCCAGGAATTGTCCTCAATCTGCTGGGTAAGAGGCACTCACTTCCCCTGGGATGACTAAATGAGTGTGATGAAAGGCTGGACTTGGAATGGCCATCTGAGCCTCCACTTTGGGAAAAGAAATCAGAGGCAAGACCTGGAGACGGGCAGGCTCGTTAGGTCCTCACTTATCCTCCCCCCGCCCCTGCCCCTCCCAGTCCAGCTGTGGCTGAAACGAGCTCTGCTGTAAATGGCACAGTTACATTGGCTAAGACATTCCCTTTGTTTTCTCCCCACTTCTAATTCAGTGTAGGGGTTTAGGGAGTGTGTTGGTCAGCTCTAATGGAAAGAATCCTGAAAAACCTTTCTCCTCGCTCAGCTCATTCTGTTCCAGCCATCTTGGTTCTTTGCTGTCCCTGAAACATATGAGGAATGTCAGGTCATTTGCATTTGCTGATCCTTCTGTCTAGAAAGCTCTTCTCTTCCCCATGGCTCTTGTTCTTTCCCCTTCAAGCCTGTGCTCAAATGTCAACTCCTCAAACACATCTTGCCTGACTCTGTATTTAAAATGAAAGCACACACATCCCTCCATCAGCCACCTTCAGCTGCCTTCTAGAATACTGAATCCTTGATTATTCACATATCATCCGATTCCCCCATCTCCACTAAAATATGAAATCCTTGAAGGGAGAGACTTGTGCCTGGATAGGGTGGGTGCTCAGTAAATATTTCTGAACTGTATATAAAATGGTAGCTAATTTCTCTAGAGATTAATGATTACTCACAAAGGGAAAATGGTAACTTGTATGGTAGAATCATCATGTTAACCAAGTGGTCAAAGTCATCGTCACCACAGTGAGATGAGTAGACATCACGTGCCTCCCAGTGTGATGCACTGAGGACATGGCATCAATGCTGCCATCTCGCAAGGAAACAGGAAAACATCAAATAAATCCAACGTGAGGAGCATTCTGCAGAACACCTGGCTTGTATTCTCAAAGAATGCCATTATTATAAATGACAAAAGAAAGGCTGAGAAACTTTCTGGATTAAAGGAAACTAAAGAAACACGACGATCACATGCAGTGTGTGATTCGGGATTAGAAAACAATGCTGTGAAGGCCATTATGGGACAGTTGGAAGGATTTGAATCTGTACTGTGTATTAGTTACCAGTAGCATACATAACAATGTCAGGGTCCTGAATTAGATAATTATACTGTGATTATGTGAGATGTAGTTCTTGTTCTTGTGAAACGCACTGAAGTACCTAGGGGTAAATCATCATGGAGTTCACAACTCTCAAAAATTTCAGCCCTGTGTATCTGTGTCTGCATCTATATATCTATAGCTCTGTACCTCTGTCTGTCTGTCTATCAAAAAACTAATGCAACAAAATGTTAGCAGTTACAGAATTTAGGTGAAGGGTGAATGAAAATTCATTGTATTAAAAAACTTACAGATAAATTACAAAAATAATACTAGGTAGAACTATATGATATAACCAATATTTGGCCATATTTGACTTGTAAAAGTACCAGTTTCATATAGTTCGTCTAACACTCTTGCAACTTTTCTGAAAGTTTGATTTTTTTTTAATGAAAAATTTATAAAAAGAAAGCAAATGTGGTAGGTATGACTGGGAATCTTTACTGAGTGATGAATTTATGTAGAACATTTTTTTCCTGGCCATTTATATCAGCTTGACTTTTTAAGCGTCTGTATTCCATGTACTTGCTGAGGGTAAGAGAGAAAATGTAAAGTTGCCAATTAGGGGCCTCTCCATCCCTACTGATAATTTTGTCATACTTGATTTTCATTTATAATTAGTTTGAAACTCTAAAGTCCATTCCGTGGAATAGTCCAGGGCTCCCTGGTCCCGGCTCGCCTAGAATGTCTCTGCTGGGACTGGCTCACATGGGCTGAATTCTCTCCTCTCCCTCCCTGTCTCCTCCATCCCAGACTCCTAAGCAGCTGAAGAGCTGGTGGCTGGGTGGGGGTAGGGCTGGTAGTGGCCTGTGGGGTCGGGGGAGTCCAGTCTTCTTGACTGACAAGCACAGCACCTGGACCAGGTAGAGGAGGTCTTTTTCCTTTCTTATCACTTGTCTCTCTGGCTGGTGCAGGAGATGCCAGGCATGACTTGTGTGAAGTCTCCTTGCTCTGACCGTGGCCCACTGTCCTTCTGTGTTGGCCTTTTCAGCAGAAGCAATGCCTGTGCTCTGCCCTGGCTCCAAACTCAGTGACCTGTAGGCGGGTTTTCACATCTTTTATAACTTCTACCAGTGATACCTATTGCAGCCCATCTGTGACTGCAAATCTCCCTGCTTTCTTGCAAACTTTAGCAGGGCACAGCCTTGCAGTGTGCACAGGTCCTGGTAGGAGTTCAATAAATGTATGCTGTCTACAGAGAACACATTATGTCAGGATGTGAATGACCAGCCACATAGTGAGGTGGCTTGGCCCTGGATCGTGGACTGGGGCACATCTCTTAATTCCAAATTCCCCTGAAGAGGAAAAGTGAACCATATTCAGACTAGACAGGGCAGTGTAACCAGGGCGTAACTAGAGGACAAGCTGGGGGTTATAATGAGGAAGTTCAGCCTCCTTTCCTCTTGTGTGTCTCTGACGGATGTAGAGACCAGTGCACTGCCATCCTTGGAGAGTGGGTTGGTCAGAGTTATGAGGTCTATGGCATTGAGACCCCATCCAGACATGTGTCCGCCAAACCCACTTTAGGATGATTTAATTTCAGCAAAGAATACCTTAGGCTATTTGCATAAGTGTGTGTGCTGAAATATGAAAGCCAAGGGGCAACCTGTCTTTCTAGAAGCTATTGTAGGCCTACCGTGAGACGAGCTCTGGTTGCTGCTGGCGCCCGGGGGCTAATGGTCCTTCACTGAAGGTCAGAGGAGTGTCAGGCATTCCTTCAAGCACATTTAACATTTCCATTCATTTAGTCCTCAGACCCACAGAGCAGATTTGTGAAATAAGCATTACTGTTCCCATTGTACAGATGAGGAAACTGAGACTTAGGGAGGTCACTTAACCATTACATTCTACAGCGAGGTGTTGACTCTAGCTCTGATTGATTTGAAGTCTGTTGTTCTTAAGCCCTGACTTGAAATAGGCAAAAGTATGCCTGATAAAAGAAGGGAAGAAGGGGAAAAGAAGCAGAAGAAAGCCCAAGACGCATGCTTTAGTGAGTGTGGATGTCACCAGGAGGAGTGTTTAAAAGGGGGGCGCCTGCCTCCAGGCATCATGACTCAGTGGGTGGAGTGGGGAGTCTACTGTTTTAAACGAAGTACCACACGGGAATCTGATGTCTTAACTGCCCTAGAGAGTTAGCCAGAGTTAGTCATGTATATTAGTTAAATTGTTCACTCTAAGTAAACATGTGAATTCTAGTTTATTTTGTGGAGTATTGTTGGGGGCCTTTCCTTGAAGAAGGTTGTGCTCTAATTACAAGGCAGAATTATGAATGAGCACCTCCTTGTAGGACTTGGGGGGTGTTTAGAATGATAGTATTTTATTTTAGTGTTTTCTCTCTCCATTTAGGTTTCATTTTCTTTTTTCTTGTGTCAGACTGTACTTGCTTGGTTTAGCAGAAAGCACATGATACTTCTTTTTAGAAGCATGGTTGAAAACACAAGATCGCCTCCTCACATTTAGCAGTTAACCTTTCCTCTCCGTGTTTCTCTTGTGCTTCGTAAGGTATCCTGTATCTTTTGACAGTAACATCTTTTTTTCTCCTTCATTTTCTAAACTTGTGTCTTCAGCATCTGCTTCTTTATACTTAAAACCCTGCCTAACTTTTACCATTCGTGACTTTCCCATTTGCTCTCTATTCTCCACAAAGATCTCATCTGAGCCAATTTATTAATTGGGCAAAATTTTCTTTCCTAAAGTTCATTTCTCTCGTCTTCCTGACTTTTCTCCTGCTTTCCTCAGGGTTTAGAATCTACTCTTGTGTAGTTGCTTCTGACATTTATTTCCCAAAGAAATGTCTCTGTGCTTCTCTACTAAATTAACAAAGGACATCTGGGTACGTCCCTCCTATTAGTATTAGAAAATTGACCAAAACATTAAAAAAATGAATCTGATGAGCTGGGGTCTGTGGACTGGATCTCTGGCAGATTTTGTGGTAGGTTGTACCTCCTGTGATGACAGTGGTCATAATTGATGAAAATAATTGTTAATATGTGTTGAATATGTACTGCGGCTCAGACATTGTACTGAACATTTTGCACTGATTATTTCCTTTAATCTTCACAACACTGGGCTGAGCTCAGTCCTCTTTTTTCCATTTAGAGAAGGAAAATATGCTGTTGAGGTGAATGAGGTGGTGGTAGTGGGTGGTTTGAAGGCGGAACTTCCTCAGAGGGAAAAGTCAGATATTGGTGGTCCCTTGGGGCCCTACTGTGGCTGAGAATGTCAGAGGGGCTGTTTCGTGGGGTGCCCTCTACCATCAAGACACCTGTCCACCCCGCCCCTGCACCAGGTGTCAGGGAAGATCGGAATAAAACCTATATTGGTTTTAATCATTGTGCTGCTGCTGGCTGTTAATCAGAGTGCAATTAATCCATCCTTTGTGGATCTTGATGCCACAGTGTAAATGAGAAGGTTTCACACCGAAGCACTCTGGGGATGTCAGCAGGGCCAGGCCTCTGGTGGCAGGGGTGGGGTGGGGGTGTAAGGAGCCATGGGGTGAAGACAGGAATGGGGAGCACATCCCAAGATCCAAAGGCTATTTATTTATTTATCTTAATTTAAAAAATTGAAGTGTATTTAACTTACAGTGTTGTGTTGTTAGTGTCAGGTGTACAGCAAAGTGGTTCAGTTTTGTGTGTGTGTGTGTATTCTTTTCCGGAGTCTTTTCCATTGTAGGTTATTACAAGACATTGAATATAGTTCCCTATGCTCTACAGTACATCCTTGTTGTTTCTCTCTTTTGTATCGTCGACTGAAATGCGCAGCCTGAAAGTTAGGAGTTATGTTTTATTTGGTGGGAGGACTCAAGCTGGGATGGCAGCCTCTCAGATCGCTCTGAGGTGCTGCTCCGAAGAGGTAGGGGAGGAGCTAGGATATACAGGAGCTTTACAACAAAGACCAGGTAGTTGGAACAATAAAAGATTGCTTTTTATCTATAGAAAACCAGACATCTCAAGTTAAAGAATTTAGTGCTTTTCTATGTACGTGAGGAAGCAAACATTTGGGCTCATTGAATTCATTCCTTTGACAAGCGCCTAGCTATCTAGGGCCAGTATCTTGTCCTTTCTTACTCTGAGTCCGCTTGGAGTGCACCATTGTGAGTGGCTGCAGAGGCCGGGCTCACAAGGGGGTGGTGGTAGCCGCTGATGACTTGGTTTCAGCATTCTTTGTTTACTGACATGGTTGCAGTATTTTCGTTCACAGTATATAGTAGTGTGTATCTGCTAAGTGAGGTAGGTCAGACAGAGAAAGATACATATCTCATAATATCACTCATATGTGGAATCTAAAAAAATGATACGAATGAGCTTATTTACAAACCAAAAATAGACTCACAGACAGAAAACAAAGGCTATTTTAAATGCTTTTAAAAACACTCTTAAATGCTATTTAACGCTTTTAAAATACCATTACACATGAGGAAACCAAGGTGAAAAGAAATTGAGACTTTCCCAAAGATACAAAGTAGTGGCCAAGATTTGAATATAGATAGTTGCTTTTGACATGTTTTGTCCTTTTTTCCCTTCTTTTTAAAAAACTGTTTAATATAAATTTTGGAATTTGTACTCTTTTGTTATATATAAGCACTTTCTGATTATTTAATAGTATATGAGGCTAAGATCCTGTCGACTGAAATAAATGCACAGCCTAAAATTGGAGAGTTACGTTTTATTTGGTGGGAGGACTCAAGCCGGGATGGCAGCCTCTCAGATTGCTCTGAGGGACTGCTCCGAAGAGGTAGGGGAGGAGCTAGGATATATAGGAGTTTTACAACAAAGACCAGGTAGTTGGAACATTAAAAGATTATACTTGTTAGCTAAAGAAAACCAGAAATCTCAAGTTAAAGAAGTTGGCGCCTTTCTATGTATGGGAGGGAGCAAACATTTGGGCACATTGAAATCATTCCTTTGACAAGCACCTAGCCACCTAGGGCCAGTATCCTGTCCTTTTTTATTCTGAGTCCCCTCAGGGTGCACCATTGTGAGTGGCTGCAGAGGCCGGGCTGCGGGCTTGTTTTCCCTGGGGGGTGGCGGCAGCCGCTGATGACTTGATGACTTCAGCATTCTTTGCTTACTGATATGGTTTGCAGTATTTTTTGTCCACAATCCTTTTTTTTGTTCACATCCATAAAATGATTTTCTGTTCTAGTAGCTTGGAAGCTCATTTTTGGAGACCCATCTAAAATATAAGCCCCGAAGTTATTTCTTTTAAAGGGCTATTCCTGGCATGTTGACAAGACATTTTGTGTCGCTGGGCTTTAGTATTTTGAATGTACCAAATATAATCGGTGTTTGACTTATTAAATATGTTACTTGCAAAACATTTTATTAGGTTTGCAAACTCTAATACATGGCCTGCTGTCCTGTTTCTGATAGCTCAGGGTGGATGTGGAAACTTTTAATACATGGAGTGTCTTCTCTTCGCTGATAGATGGTTCTGTAAAAAATGGATAAGGTGATGAGATCAGAATCAACTGTGTTTCTTATGCAGAACCAGTGCTTGAGATGCATGCTAAGTCCCCAGCTACGCACCTCATTAACTTGCCTAGCAGTTGGAGATCTGCATACTGACTTCCAGAATATTTCATTACTGTATTTTTCCAACGGAGGCTTTACCTTTGCCAAAGAACTGACAAAATATGTGTCTCTGTAACTCAACTAGTTTTATATTATGATCAATATGAAAGACTGCCTCTGATTACCTGGGGATGCCATGAAACTGTTCAGATAGATTAGGTTTCTGGTTTATTTTCTGATTGACTGAATCCCGTAAAGTTGAGGAAAAGAGGTGCAATGAAGAACATTTTCAATGCTGTTTCTTCCTACTCAAGCTCTTTTCTTGAAAAATCTTCATCCAATATTTGTCTGTTCATTTTTGCAACAGTTTAAAAGAAAAATGAAAAGACAATTGTCCCCATTTTATAGATTTCAAAATATAAAGGAAAACAAGTTAGTTTTCTCTGGCTGCTATAACAAATGATCACAAACCTAATGCCTTAAGTTGATTGAACAAATGTATTATTTTACTGATCTTTAGGGCAAAAGTCTGACATGGGTCTCACTGGGCTAAAATCAAGGTGTAGGCGGGTCTGTGTTTCTTTCTGGAGGCCCCAGGAAGAGTCTGTTCCTTGCCCCTTCCAGCTCCTGGAGGCCACCCACTTTCCTTGGCTCAGGCCCCTTCCTCCATCTTCAAATCCAGCAACAACAGTCCAGTCCCTCTGACATTTCCAGTCTCCCTCCTTCTTCCTTCTTGTCTCTTTAACCCATCCAGTGGAGGTTCTCTGTTTTAGGGGCTCATGTGATGATTAGATTGGGTTTACCTTGGTTACCCAGGATAATCTCCCCATCTCAAAATCCTGACAACTGCGTGTCCTTTTGCAATGGAAGAGAACGTGTTCACAGATCCTGGGAATTAGAACAGGGACGCGGTGTGAGGGCATTATTCTACCCACCCTGGGTTCTCCGAAGTCATGAGCAGATTGAAAATTCAAGGAGTGCGGGGCTCACCCTTTCACTGATGAAATTATATACTCTGAAGTAGACTTCCTGAAATATGAAGTAGTTCATAATTATTTAAATGTACTGCAGTGAAACAGATTTCAGGAAACAGCAGACACGAAAGAGAGAGGCTCTATTTACTAAATTTCCTCAGGTTAAGAAGCCAAACTCCCAGAATTAGAATTGCGAGAGTTTGTTATTGTCTTCTGCAGTTTAAAATTGTTCTGTACGTTTGTTGTAGGAGGAGGGAGGCAACTTCACCTGTCCTCTCTTTACCAAAGGGTTGTGCCCAGTGCTAAGCCAATGGGCTCTTTCATTGTTGATTGCTATCAGAAAGCTGTTTGATTACTAAGTAGCTCCGGTAGGGTTGGTCCAGAGAACACTGGGCAAAGCTCAGACGGTTAGCGTTAGTGTCACTTTGGGGAAGTGTGCTCTGAGTTTCTTTACTAGATCCTTTCCCTCCTTATCTCTCACATTGCAGCATGGGCCTTTCTGTTGATGACTGTGTCCTAGAAGACTAAACTCCGTGAGAACAGGAACTATGCCTGTTTTTACACCTGACACAGTGTGTGCACTCAGGAAATATTTGTTGAATGAGCAGAATCTTATTTTCACTCTGAAGTTTTTGTTAGCTATTGATACTATGAAGTTCTCCCTTTTCTGAAATATTCATCACTTAAGTGGGAGTCTTCCCTTATTCTCTTGTTTTTAATATATCTGAGAGTTTTCATTATCTAGATAGTAAGTTCTGTCAGGACAAACTGTCTCTGAGGGCAGGGAACATCTCTTATGCTTTAAAAAAAAAAAGGTCCTCCAGCGGTGGCCCGAATGATTCTGAGTACAAAGCAGGCTTGGAGCCAAGACTTGGGGATTGATTTACGTGTGTTTCCTGTGTGTGGAAGTTCAGCCATCATCTTTTGCACATGGTACCCCTTTCCTTGGCTCTCTCCTCCAGCTGCCTGGGGCATGGAGCGTGTGGGGATGGGTGAGAGGTGGAAATAGAGCCACTGACTGGCACTGTTGGCTCTGCTGAACTTTCTGGAACCTGAGAGTGAGCAGGCATCCACTCTTCACCTTTCCGATCAGGAGACTGAGACCCTGAGAGGAGACGCCTTTGCCTCACATGAGGCAGGTGTGCTATCAGTTGGACCAGGTCGCATAACTAATTAGCAGAAAAGCTGTAGCCATAACTGGGGTCCCCTGACTCCAGGCCTATTGTTCTTTGCTGGCTTGTTGCATTTAAATTTAGAGAAGCAAGATTAAGCCCTCTTTAATAGGACGAGGCACACTGCTGGGAATCTCAATTAACAGTGACAGGGAAAGCCTGGGAGATCCTGGGGGAAGATCTGGGTGTGTGGGTGAAGCCAGGTGAAGGAGGGACGAGTTGTGTATTTGATGAAGACATTGTGTAGAATGTATTTTTATTTGCAGCATATACGTTGTATCTGTTTTTCCTATGCTTTGCCACTTTAATTTTGATTTATAGGATAATTATACATGAAAACATTCCTTTAAAAATCTCCTTTTCTCTCTTGCCTCCTTTTATCTTTTTTTGTATGTTTATCATACAGACTCGAAGTTGTGACCTCGCAGGGTGTCATCATCGGTAACTGAGTGGTGGTGTATGGGGCTTAGTTCACGCATCTCGTTGCCTTTCCTACAGTCCTTCTGCTCCTTTTCTTTTTCTAGGTGGCGCATGCGCATGCGCGCGCACACACACAACCCTCAATGTGCACAGAGATTGAACTGAAGTGAAATTCTGTGACATATGTTACCTGAAAAACCTGAGTCTCAGTAGCAGGGCTGTAATCAAGGGTGCAGATGTTTGGCATTTGACAAATGAAATTTTTTATGTAAAACTGTTTTAGGTACCTTAAGTTAAAAGATGGAAAATTAGCTGCAGACTGTAATGAATACTTTTTTCCATTGGAAATGAGTAAAATGGGGGAAATTTAACCAAACAAATAAGTTCGGCCCCCAGTGATCTTCTGAATATGTTTTTCCAAGTACTTAGATTTCATTTTTACTTCCTCTCGGGAGTTCTTTGCTTCTGCCTTTATTATTCAGCTGACACAGATAGCATGTTAGGGTGTTTTGAGTTTCGCTAACCTTAATGTATTTGGAAATGGAATTTCAATGAGATACTGCCATGTTTTCTTTCTCCAATGTCAAATTTCACTGTAAGTGCAGATTTTTTCCTTCTCTTTACTATTTTAGACTTTTCAGTTACTTGTTTTCTCCCAGTTTCTAAAACCTCTTTTCTCTTCCAAATATTTTGCTTAGATGTTTTAAATGGACAGTGGCTTATTTTTTTCCAAATGTGTTCCATTGGCTATATTATTGTTACTGAGTTTAGCTCAGTGTATAATTTGTCACTTACTTATACCCTGTCCAGAATTGCTCTGAGTTTAATGCTTAATAATTTTTTACTCCACCTTCATTGTAGGTCTCTTGAAATTAGGAGTTAGATCTTGTGGCAAATGGTACATAAATACTCATTGATTCATTTTAGATTGTTTTTAGAAAAGGAAGGAGTAGCCTTACTTAACAGAAGATGACATATGTGGACCAATTATAAATACATGAAACAGTCATTAACTGGTAATTGCCATCAGTAAAAGTATTTGACCTTTCTTCTCATACTTTCTGGAACAAGGCCCCCTGTTTTCTGAGTTTGCCTTATTTGGATGGTGCTTTCAGTTCTAGGCCTGCAGAATGATTCTTTTCAGCTATGTTCACTTTGCCAATGGATTTTTTTTTTTGATCCTCTTTTCATCCAAGGCAACACAAAATGATATTTCCTAATTGTATTTTTACATTAAGAAGAAATAAAGATCTTAATCAAAGATTAAAAATAAAATATGGACATACTTAGTAGCTAATATTTTTGGATGTACAATATAATGTAAGTTTCAGGTGTACAACTTAGTGATTCATAGTTTTTAACAGTTATACTCCATTTGTAGTTATTATAAAATGTTGGCTATATTCCCCATGCAGTACAATATATGCTTGTAGCTTATTTATTTCATTCATACTAGTCTGTACCTCTTAATCCTCTACCCATATCTTGCCCCTCCCCCTTACCCTCTCCATACTGGTAACCACTAGTTTGATCTCTATGTCTTTGTGTCTGTTTATTTTTTTGTTATATTCACTAGTTTATTTTTTTTAACTCACACATAAGTGATATAACATAGTATTTATATTTCTCTGTCTGACTTATTTCATTAAGCATGATGCCCTCCGAATCTATCCATGTTGTTGCAAATGGCAAAATCTCATTCTTTTTAATGGTTGAGTAGTATTCCATCTCCTTTATCCAATCATCTGTTTTGATGGACGCTTAGGTTGCTTCTGTATCTTGGCTATTGTAAATAGTGCTGCTAGAACATTGGGGTGCAGGTATCTTTTTGAATTAGTGTTTTCAGTTTTTTCAGATATATACCCAGAAATGAAGTTGCTGGGTCATATGCTAATTCTGTTCTTAGTTTTTTGAGAAACCTCCATACTGTTTTCCACAGTTGCCCAAACCAGTTTACATTCCCATCAACAGTGTATGGGAGTTTTCTTTTCTCTACATCCTCACATACATTTGTTACTTGTGGTCTTTTAGATGATGGCCATTCTGATATGTGTGAGGTGATATCTCATTGTGGTTTTAATTTGCATTTCTCTGATAATTAACAGTGTTAAGCATCTTTTCATGTGCCTTCCTTTTGGCCATCTGTATGATTTTTTTGGAAAAAAAGTATTCAGGTCTTCTGCTCACTTTTTGATCAGGTTGTTTGTTTTCGATGTTGAGTTATGTGAAGCTGTTTATATATTTTCAATATTGACCCATTGTTGGTCACATCATGTATAAATATTTTCTCTCATTCAATATGTTGTCTTTTTGTTTTGTCAGTGATTTCTTTTGCTGTGCAAAAGCTTTTAAGTTTAGTTAGGTTCTATTTGTTTATTTTTGCTTTTGTTTTCTTTGCTTTTGGAGATTGATTTGAAAAATATTGTTATGATTTATTTCAAAGAGTGTTTTGCCTATGTTTTCTCCTAGGAGCTTTATGGTTTTTGGTCCTGGATTTATGTCTGTAGTCCATTTTGAGTTTATTTTGGTATATAGTATAAGAAAATGGTCTAGTAACACTATTTTACATGCAGCTGTCCAGTTTTCCCAGCACCACTTATTGAAGAGATTGTCTTTTCTCCATTGTATATTCTTATCTCCTTTGTTGTAGATAAATTGGCCATAAGTGTGTGTATTTATTTCTGGGCTCTCTGTCCTGTTACATTAATCTATGTGTCTGTTTTTGTACCAGTACCCTACTGTTTTAATGACTGTACCTTTGTAGTATAGTAGGAAGTCAGATAGCAAGATGCTTTCCGCTCTATTCTTCTTTCTCAAATTGGTTAGGTTATTTGGAGTCTTTTGTGTTTCTATACAAACTTAAAAATTTTTTCTTTTAGTTCTGTGAAAAATGCCATTGATATTTTCACGGGGATTGCATTGAATCTGAAGTTTGTCTTGGGTAGTATGGTTATTTTAACAGTCTTAATTCTTTCAGTCCATGGAAACAGTATATCTTTCCATCTGTTTGTGTTGTCTTCATTTTCTTTCATTAGTGTCTTATAGTTTTCTGGTTATAGGTCTTTTACCTCCTTAGGTAGGTTTATTCCTAGGTATTTTATTCTTTTTGATGCAATTTTAATGGGATTGTTTCCTTAATTTCTCTTTCTGATAGTTTGCTGTTAGTTTATAGAAACACAACAGATTTTTGTGTATCAATTTTGGATCCTACAACTTTACCAAATTCATTGATGAGCTCTAATAGTATTTTGGTGGTGTCTTTAGGATTTTCTGTGTATAGTATCATGGCATCTGCAAACAGTGACAGTTTTACGTCTTTCTTTCCAATTTGTATTCCTTTTATTTCTTTTTCTTCTTTGATTGCTGTGGCTGGGACTTCCAATACTATGTTGAATAAAAGTGGTGAGAGTGGGCATCCTTGTATTGTTCCTGATCTTAGAGGAAATGCTGTGAGCTTTCCACTGTTGAGTATGATGTTAGTTGTGGTCTTAAATCTGACCTTTATTTTGTTGAGATGTGTTCTCCCTATACTCATTTTCTGGAGTTTTTTTTTTTTTTATCATAAATGGATGTTGAATGTTGTCAAAAGCATTCTCTGCATCTATTGAGATGATTATATGATTTTTATTCTGCAATTTATTAATGTGAAATATCACATTGATTGATTTGCAGATGTTGCAAAACTGTTGCATCCTTGGGATAGATCCCACTTGATCATGATGTATGATCCTTTTAATGTATTATTGGATTCAGTTTGCTAATATTTTGTTGAAAACTTTTGAATCTATGTTCATCAGTGATATTGGCCTATAATTTTCTTTTTTTGTGATCTTTGTTTGGTTTTGGTATCAGGGTGATGCTGGCCTTATAGAATGAGTTCAGAAATATTCCTTCCTCTGCAATGTTTTTGGAATAGTTTGAGAGGATAGGTGTTAACTCCTCTAAATATTTGGTAGCATTCAGCTGAGAAGCCCTCTGGTCCTGGACTTTGATTTGTTGGGAGTTTTGTTGTTGTTGTTGTTGTTGTTTTTAATTTCTGATTCAGTTTTAGTGCTGTTAATTGGTCAATTCGTATTTTCTATTTTTTTCCTGCTTCAGTCTTGGGAGATTGTACTTTTCTAGGAATTTGTCCATTTCTTCTAGGTTTTCATTCATCTTTTTATTTGACCCTTACAACAAACTAATCTTATAGGTAGGCAGATATTTATATTCTATTTATGAATGAGGAAACAGGTATTAAATGATCAAATAAAGGCCTTACAGCTGTTGGATAGCCAAATTTGAGCTCCAACCCAAAGGCTTCAGA
The DNA here is from genome assembly GCF_009834535.1 of Camelus ferus. NCBI lineage: Eukaryota > Metazoa > Chordata > Mammalia > Artiodactyla > Camelidae > Camelus > Camelus ferus. The sequence goes on from NC_045700.1 coordinate 18,462,407, forward strand.
TGCTTTGGGCTTTCCTTTCCACATTTTTTTCCCATGCCATTGGTGTAATGGCTAGCCCATAAGTGGATATTGATGTACTTGAATTCCTTTATAAAGAGGTATTGATAAATGTATTTCTCTATGCTAAAAACATAATCTATTACAGTAATTGGCCTAGTAGTGCAGACTTGATCAGTATTTCATGAACATCAGCTTTTGGTGGACTTGCCAAAGGTTGGTGTACCAAAGAGAAAGGTTCAGTAGTTAAGAGTCAGATGGTTTTGGAGTCTTTAGGAGAATTTGAGGACCTACCAGAGATCACAGTTTGGGAGCATACACCTTAGTCTTGGCAGACGGCCCTCAGTAAACCATCTCTCTCTGTCCTAGTCCACTTAAGAAAAGGTTTATTCTCCCTTAAAGCCTTTCTTTGTGGCCTTCTCCAGATTGCCCAGGACCCTGGGATCTCTTCCTTTTGGGAGACTCCTGCAATAAATGGCTACTCTGCTGATTTAGCACTTAGCAGTTGTGTTGGCTTAATTTTCTTGTAAATACTCTGCTTCCTCCACTGTGTTTAAGGTCGTTTGAAGAGGGAAGAATGCTTTAACCTTTTTTGTATTACCGGTTTGACCACAGTGGGTGGGACAGTACTGTGCCCGGTGGCCCAACCACTTTCTCACTGGTCACAGCCTCTGCTATTCATATCATCTTTTGAAAATATAGCCATCATTTGTCTTGATCTAGCATATAGCAGGTGCTATGCTAGATCCTCATGGTACTGGTTTCTTCATTTTATAGTTGAGATACTGCAACGCAGGAAGTGAAATAACTTTCCCATTAAGTAGCAGATGTGTGATGTACTCTTTTTCCACCACTGTTTCTTGGAGCCTGTCCAGGGTCCTCTAAGTGTAATTTAATCTTGTTTGTTGTCTTTGCCTTCTGTCTGGGAATATTGCTAGCTGGGTAAGAATTTGTGGATTTTCTGGATAAAACCATCACTCTTTCAATAATCTCATAATGGACTCTCTGATGAGTGGTTATCATACTGGTAGAAAGAAATCCTACAGGTTTAAAAGTAAAGGGCAGTTAGGTGCATAGATCTTGATTATTCCCTAGGATCTCCCCCACCCTTTTTTTAAGCAGTTAGCTGTTTGGTACTTTAATGACCCATATTTTTCCTTTTTAAATTTAAGACAATAATTAGAGCTAATCTTGTCTGGATAACTATGAAGGGTCAAGTGTAGGTCTCATAATTTAAAGGACTTTGTAATGAATATTGTTAGCAATATCCTACTTTGCGATTTTACTTTTGTGTATTCAGAGTCACTTTCTAAAAACTGCTGATTTAGAACCTGGTTCATAGAAGGGAGTGTTTTTCACTCAGAAAAGTGCAAAAGGCCAGTGGAATAATTTAGACCATCATTAAGCACCTTTTTTTTTTTCTCGTGTAATAGGTCCACTTGCTCAGCATTTGATGAGGACAAGGCAATGAAAGGGGTTTGAGGTCAGGTAGAAGAAAAGTTTGTTGAGATACGGATAATTGCTTGAATTCATACAAGTGATCAAATTCATTAAAATTAAAGTAATAAAAATATTCACTGTAATTCTCATTCCTTGCCTAAAGTGGATGGCGTAGCCTCCAAATTCCCTGAAATATTTTTGATGATGATGATGACGATGATGATGATGATGATGATGATAATTCCATCATTCCTGGAATTTTGGAGCTCAATAATGTAACCAGAACTTATATCAAAACTGTTTCCTGCTAAGGAGTTCTTATGACTAAAGTGTAGCTAGTTGACCACATTGGTTGTCAAAATATTGAAATATTTCCGTGTGATAGGTAAAGGTCACTGCCCTGACCTGCTGAAGCCTCTCATAATCCAGGAGCTAAAGGATTAATATCTAGTTCAGTAGAGGCCACCAAGGACCCTGCTCCTTGCTAGCTCCTGTTCTCCCTTTGGTGGCTGTTTTGACTGTCACCCTTGGTTGTTCTTGCTCAATCTGTCTGCCTAGATGTGGAGCCCAGTGGCTCAAAGAGGCTGTGGCTCTTTCTTGCTCCTTGCTAAGCTGAGAGTTGGCTTTTAAATATTCTTTCACAGACACTGTTCTAGTTTAAAATTAGCAGTAGAGTCTTCCATACCATACCTTAACAAAACCCCATATATCTGGGCAAGAGTGAGTGGAATTAAGCTTGGTTTTGCTTTCTTGTCTTGTCACTAGCATTATTTCCCAAAGGAATGCGTGTAGATTGACTGTGTGAAACACTGGTGGCGTTCTCACAATTTTGTACTGGGGGGTGTTTTGAATTGGGGATTATAGGTTTGGTATCTGACTATAGATGCAAATACATTCCAAGATTTATTAAGGGAAGATGAAATTGAAGGGGAGGGTATAGCTCAGTGTTAGAGTGTGTGCTTAGCATGCACGAGGTCCTGGGTTCAATCTCCAGTACCTCTATTTCTAAATAAATAAATAAACAGACCTAATTACCTCCCTTCCCGCAAAAACAAATAAACATAAACAAGCAAGAGAAGATGAAATTGGTGGCTCCTGATGAATTTGTTACTTTCTGTGTTTTGTATAGCTGTAAAATGTTGTAAATCATGAATGAAACAAGATTGGGTATAAATAAATGTTTAAATGTACCCATTGTCTCGTTTTATCCTCATAAAATCAATAAGAAAGGTGCTACTATCTGTATTTTATAGAGATTGAGTGACTTGACAGAAGCCAAATGCTTCTGAGCAGAGAGCTAAAGCCCACGACCTTGGATTTGCCTCCGGCTCCCACATGACTCTGCCCACCCAACTCTGATACTGGGCATCTCCAAGTTACCAGGACCCTGTCTCCATACAAAGCCCAATATTTCAAATCAGGTACTTGTAAAGTTGAGAAACATTCCCAGTTCATGAAACAAAACAAAATGAAACAAGTCTTTAAACATTTAAATGTAGAAAAGGAATGCTATGTTTGTTGTTATCTGCATCGTTCATGGGATGAGAGGGAAGGAGGGTAGTATTTTTGAGCTTTTTAATTGAGCCCAGTATAATTCTCCGGTGACTGCTAAACCATATTTTCTTTAGTTATTTAAATGGGATTATTAATGCTAGTTTGCTTCATAGGGGATGTTATTGAGTATCAAGAAACTTTTAAATTGGGAATATTGATGATGTAAATAATCGTGATGTAGAATGTGAATTGATTAAGTTTTGCCACTGGGAGGAGGCTCTGGCTGTGACATCTGTCCTTTCATTGCAGTCAGGAGTAGATTAGCCCTTTGGCAAGCTGACTTATACACTCTTCTCCATCTTCAGTCTGTGGGCAACCTTTTGAATGGTATCTTTGATCTTCTTGGGGACTTAACCCTATTATCTGTAATCTGTTTTAGCATTGTCATGCTTAAGCGTGAACAATATCAAAAATATTCTCTCTAGACTTTGAGTTCGCCACAAACAATGGAGAAATAAAAGACTGGTATACATTTTTTCTTTCTGGAACCATGTCTACTTCCTGAATGTTCCATGCTCCAGGAAGAGAGACTGGTACCCATTGGGATGTTAGATAAGGGATGGAGTCTATCCCTGGTATTGATGAAAAGAACCCAGAAGTTTGAGTTGCATAAGGACACAGAAAATGACTGAAAATTAATGTCTGTTTATCTTTGCTTTCGGGGAAGAAATTAAACTAATCTCATCAAAGTTATTTAGGAAGTTTCTGACTGTTCTCTTTAATCTTTGTTTCAGAAAACAGCAGACTGCATTATTAAAAAAGGAGCTCATTGCATGTAGGAAGAGCATTCAGCTGGTGTCTGTTTTCAAATATGAAATTAGAGAATTTGAAGTTAATTTCAGAGCTGGAGAAATCGCTAGTCAAAACAGTGTAGGCCATTTTGGAAGTGTTATTACATTATTTAAAACATATTTATTCAAAAATGTGTATGTGTGCTGCTTTGCCAACATCCCGTGGGTGTAATCACAAATGAGAATTTCGCTGATGCTGAGCTCTGGGTACCAACGGGACAATTATGTTAACTGGGTCTCCTTTTTTGAGTTGGTACATACTCAACTTTTACCAGAGTTAAGAAGAGAGAATTGAGAAACCCTTTTCCATCTTTACTGTCAGGAGGTGTGTGTGTGTTTGTGAGTGTGTGTGTGCTTGCACACATACACAAGCGCAGTATTTTAATCTCATATCGCCTAGTTCTGTGGTTAGCAGGAATGAGATTTATGCATTTATGTACATTACCATTTTATATGCATGATAACAGTTGGTAAAACCACCTTGTAACCTCATGTCCTCCAGGGGAGTTTAGCACTTCTTCACTGGCTCTTCTTTTCCTATGACTTTTCCTAGATCCCCCTTTCCCACTCCATCCTTTGTTGGCCTTTGGGTGTTGGCGTGCTCCAGGACTCAGTTCTTGGACCACTCCTTTTAGCTAACTACACTCACTCCTTAGATGATTCCATCCAATCCAATGGCTTTAAATGCCATCTACATGCTAAAGATGTCCATATTTTTATTGCTAGCCCCAGTAGTTCTTGAGCTTCAGACTTTTGTGTCCATTGTCTACTGTATATCTCTCCTTGGATGTCTAAAGTCATCTCAAACCTAGTGTGCCTGAAATAATAACTATTGATTCTTACCCATCTTGTTCCTCTTCTGTCTCCTCCATCACAGTGAATGGCATTACCACTGGCCCAGTTACCCCAAAATACCTAGAAATTTGTCTTGGACTTTCTCATCATTCATTTCACATTCAATCTGTTAACAAGTCCTGTCAGCTATACTTGCAAGGTATATCCTACATATATCCCCAAATAAATCATAGCAGTTCAATGGATATTTTCCTCGATTGGACTGACTTCATCTTCTCTAAAGGTTTGTGTCCACTTTTAACCTAATGGTAGTCAGTATTTCACCCTCTGTATTCAGAGGGAACCATTGAAAATCTGAAACTAATCTGCCACTCGCTGTCTTCCAAGACTTCCTGTCCTACCGAGAATGAAATCTCAAGTCCCTGTCAAGGCATGCAAGGTCTGGCCGTGGTCTGGCTATTGCCTATCACTCTTTACTCATCTTTTCCTCTTTCTCTTCTATCTCCACCTCATCCATTTCTCTTTAGCTATACTGGCCTCCTTCTGGCCACCAGTTTTCTACATCAGGGCTTCAGTTCCCTCTGCCTGCACTGTGCTTCCCCCAGGTATGCCTGGCCGACCCCCCTCCCCTCATTCAGAACTCCTTTCTCTTCCCCAGGTTGCCAGTGGGGCTTCCTTCCTCATCTCATCCAGAACTCTGCTCTTGACTACTCTAGTTAAAATAGCAATCCTGTCACTCTTTATCGTTGCTTAATATTTTATAGTGATTCTCATTACCTGAAGTCACATTGGCTTTCGCATGTTTGCTCATTGTCTGTCTCCTCGGAAAGTATGGAAGCTCCCTTTGGATGTGGCTCCGTGTGTCTCCTGCATGTGATGAATGAATGAATAAATGATATAATTACGTTAATCTTTCTTCCTTGATCTCCTTACCCATTTTCTAATTTCCATCTTGTGATGATTTAAACTGTCTCTTTATATCCCAGCCTACGTTGCTATGAATACTCAACAATGTTCTGGTCCCTTTAGAATTGAGGAGCATCTGATTTAAGAGCAACTGATTTAACAGTTAAAAAAGCATAATGGGTCCAAGCACAGGACTTGGAAGGAAACAGACCTGTTAATGCTGGCTGCCTCATGATTGTGATTTGGGGACAATTTAAGCCACTTCCCCTGGCATCATTCCTTCATTGTAAACTGGGAGTAGTGACACCACACTCATTTGTTTGTGGTAAAGAATAAATAAAATCATGTATGTGGTTCAGAGTTAATGCTCAAATAAGGTACTCGGTATTACTAGCTTTGGTACGAAAGATTTGTGTAAACAAGTTGTTTTTTTGGTGATCAAATCATTGATCATCAAGTTGTCGCATTTGTCAGTCTTTTTTGGTTTGATGATCTGGTTGTGATTCTGGGTTCTCTTAGGATCTGCTTTCTTGGATTGTGATTTGAATACAGAGGGAAGGAGGGTGGGCAGTTTGGGTGACCATTCCTAATTGAGAAGGGTCGTGTTTTGGGGTCAGGTAGAGGCACAATGGGCAGTTACCCTTTTATCATTTATGTATGAACCAGAGTTGATATTTACACTGATACAAGTGAAGCTGTATAAGAAATCTAGTTTTTGTATTTTCTGTAGCTCTCATCTTGCTTGTCAACCTCCTTCCATCGGGTACCAGGATTTGAGGAAACATAAACTTGCTAATTAAAGATATACCAGTCTCTTTTCCTTTCTAAAGGTTTGAGGGGTGGTCATTTAATTTTTTGCAGGTAAATATCCACCCTTCCTGAGTTTCCCTCCTCTCCTTGTCCTCCTTCCCAGGGTTGAGTCCACATGGCAGGAGAGGCCTGGAGGCTGGCATACCAACTTCCATGCCTTTGTGGCGTCTGATGGGCTGTGGCCATTTGGGTCTGGCCCTGGGCATCTGGCATTGTGCCTGCAGAGGTATAACAGGCCTGACCTGCTTTTGAGGCAGGGGACACTGTTGCTGAAGTCTGTGGGGCTTTTGGTTGTTGTTATAAAATCTCCGTTTTCTGCCCGAGGTCTCCACCAGCCTGTCTCTAAGTTCAGGTGTCTTCAGGTTCCTTTATTCTCTCAGCCCCTGGGGAGCCCTGGGCTGTGTATGTGTTGGGGGTGGATTCCAGGGCCTCTCAGCTGCTTATCCTCACCAGGCTGGACTTCCAGAGTCAGCGAGAGAACACGTCCATTTGTCATCCGTTTCTAAACTCCCTTTGAAACGTAGCCCTTTTATTCTCACGCCATTTTGGACAAAGGAATTGACAAAGGAGCTGGCAGTTTTTCCTGGACTCTGATCTGAGGAGCAGAGACCAGGCGGCCCTTAAACTGGACTTTCCTCCTCACCTTGAGGATTTCTGCCGCACCCACCTTCTCTCCACTGCCCGAGGGGCACTCCCGTCTGGGAGGATGCTCCTCTCTCGTCCCAGTTGCGCTAATGAGAACCAGGGGAAGAATTATTCCTTCTGCTTCCCGTCAGCTGCAAGATTCCTTGGTTAGGGGAAGGAGGGGTTCACCCTCCATCCTCCTTACCCTATGGCTGATAGTAAAGTTTTGTGATCTGAATTCAACATGTTTATTTATATAAATGGGGAGTTAGTAATAGAGGAAACCTATTACTAACTTTTTAGTTTGCTGCAAAACCTTGGCCTTTGAGATCATTGTCTCACTATCAGCCCATTAACTTAAGCTTGAGACTCCGTATCCAGCATTGACATTCTTCTTTGGGGTAGAACTCCCCCTCCCCTTCTCAGGAGACATTTGACCTTCAAAGTGGGCAGTGTAAAGGGAAAAGATTCTTGAAGCAATAATCAATGCCTCTCTTTTATGTATTGATAATATCACTGCATTAAAATGTTTTATAATCTCCTTTTTCTTCTGGTTTTCTGGGGCCTGATGAGCATCGAGGTCTCACCTGTTTATGTTGGTTTTTGCTGACTTCATGATACCCAGCAAAGAAATCAAACAGATCTAGAAAGATGCATGTACCTGAGGAGAGTCAGTGGACTTTAAAATGACATCTTTTACATGTATGTCTTATGTACGAGTCTCATTTCAAGGACGTGTGTTCAATAAGCATTTTTAAAATCACAGTAACATCTTTTAATCTAGAATTTTGACTTTTCATTCATCAGGTGTTTCTTACAAAGTATTTAAAAGGTACTCATATTCTATTGAAATGGAAGCAGCTAAATCTTTAGTAGCTAGTGCAGGTTAAACCTTTACTTCGTAAGCACTTACTGAGTGCCAGCTACTTGCCTGATATTGTATTATGGTTCTGGGGATGTTAAATTGAAAACACATGGATTTTAGCTTTATGGAGAACTCAGTTTAATGAAGAAAACAGGCAGATAAAAGAGTAAATACAAGGCAGATTGATAGCACAGTTACAGAAGCGTGTGTAAGAAGACAGAGTATAGAAAAAGGAATCTCCACTTCTGTTGAGTAGTTGCAGGGCAGGGCAGGGCAGGGCAGGAAAGGCTCTCTGAGGAGGTCATCCTGAGTTGGAGGTTGAAGAAAAGCGTGGCAGACAGGCAGAAGGGGAACTGTGTATGCAGAGGCACTGAGGCAGACATGGTGAATTTCAGGGACTCTAAATAGATTTAGATGGTTGGGATTTTGAGACAGTGGCAAGAAATGAGGTTGTCAAAGTCAGTAGGATTAGATCACCAAAGGACTTGGATATCTTGCAAAAGAGTTTGAATTTTCTCCTTAAGATGGGGAGCATTGGAGGATGTTAAACCCAGGAAGGGTATGGTCTGATTTGCATTCCAGGGAGCTTGCTGTGGGTGTTGTGTTGGGAATTGTATCTGGGGGAGTGAGCTTGCTGGGACCCCAGGTAAGAAGTGGCAAAAGATGACAGTGGAAAATGGAAAACTGTAGAGTCAAGAGGCACGTGGTAAGTGAAATGTCAGGACGGGAGATTCAGGCTATGGAAAAATAGAGGGAAATACGGAATAGCTCCAGAGTGTTTGGTTTGTGTGATTGGGTAGTTGGTGTTGTTACCAAAGAAGAGGGAAGGCAGAAGAAGGGCTTTCTAAATTATCATCAGTGCAGCTGGCATTTACTGAGCACGTGCTTTGTGCTGGGCCCGTTGTGTTCATCACTCTTGGTTAAGTCTTCTACCAGCCCTGTGACATAAGAATTGCTACTGTCCTTCATTCTCCATACTGGGAACCAGAGCTCCAGTGGGTTAGATGCCTTGGCCAGAGTCTTACAGTTACTAGTGTCGAGGCCAAGATGTGAACCCAGTCTTATTTCATAATCTGCTTAAAAATATTTTACGTGTATATATTTATTGTTTAGTGTCATTCTGTTTTAAAGGTAATGAGCATTCATTATATAAATGAGAAAATCTCTGAAAACAGGAAAAGGAAAAATGATCATTCAGGCTCTTGCTACACAAAAAAGTCAAATCTTGCCTTTATTGTTCTGGGTGGACTTTGAAGTGAGGTGAGGAGGAGTTTGAGATGTCTTCGGTTTACCTGGCTGGGGATATCTTCTAGGGGCTTGACTATGTGAATCTGGACCTCAGACTTGCAGTTACAGCCAGAGAAACATATTTGAAATCATCAGTAGATAGATTTAGTAACCATAAAAATGTAGAAAATAAATTAAAAAAACAAAAACAAAAATCTTTCTTAACTCTTGTAACTGTGTGAACCGTGACCTTCTATGAAGAAAATAAAGGTTTTAGATTTTGTCTGAAGAAATGAAAGGATCAGTTTATATAAGCAGATTTGTATAGAATCTAATACGTACTCTCACAATAAAGTTTTTCCCAGTGATTCTAGAGATTTCTAGTGTTTTCCCGTGAGAGTCTGTTGCTAATTTGTCAGTGTGTCCTGCTTCACCAACAGTGGAACCTAAGTCCTCCAGCAGTCTAATTGAACTATAAAAATGACCCTCTGAAGCAGCTAAGTCTGTGGAAGCAAGAATTTGTCAAATAAAAGGATTTAAAGACATTTGTTTTTAAAGAATAGCTTGCACTCTGTGTTATCACTTGCTTTTCCATCCAGATGATTTCTGTGTTCTTGGGAAAGTATCAGCATTCATCATTGTTAAGTTGGGGGAGAAAAAAGACTGCACGGGGTTATTTTATAGGTGTCAGAAGCTACACAGGAGGTGAAGAACACCACACCATACTACCAGTGTGAAACAGTTTGTGTTCCTTGTACCTTGTCCAAAAATAATTGACTCATTAATCTCAACTATATCAATCTAGTCCCGTTACGAGGGTCAAAGATAGGTTAATTCTAATCAGTGGGTGAATACCAGTTCATAAATAGGCACGTTATTTAACAGATAACTGTCTTAGCAAGAAAGCAGTAATTAGAACAATTATTTAGTGAGGCAATTTCAGGGGGAAAATGCCATAAATGAAACCCCCGTTATCCCAAGATAACCTCTGGATTATCAGGAGAATAAAAAGTGAGCTTTGTTCCTAAAATTGATATTTGAAAGTGAAATGCAGAGTAAACGTCTCTTCTCTTAGGGCAAACATTTCTGAAAATAATAAACAAAATGTTTTCCCTAAGGAGCAACAGTTTCCCCCAAATTGCAGTGCAGGGGGATGAAGAAATAGGAAGATTTGATATCAGGGTGCTTTGGCTGTGAATCTGGACCCCATCACTTCACACTTTGACTTTAGGCAGGTAATTTTAATTGTTACAGGTCTCTGTTTCTTCCTCCATGAAGTGGGGCGGTATTTCACAGACTTATTTTAGAGATTGAACAAGAAAATATATATAAAAACATCAAACACAATCCTTCATGTACTGTAATTGTTCCAAAAATGTTCTTTTTTCCCCATTGGCATGGTCTCCCTTTCCAAAAAAAATGTTATTGTAATTTTGAAGTTGAGCAAAATAACTGCTCACTCATACCAAGCGGCTTCTTTCTTTTTGCTTTTTCCTTTGGTTCTAACTAAGACATTGCTTTCTTTTCTTTCATATATCTCAACAGATTTAAAAGCACTGTTTACACCTCTACTGTCAAGCGTAATCGTTCATTTGAAGTCAGGCAATGTCCCATTGTTATAGTTATCGGTGCCTGTTGGGGGAAAGGTGGAATTTTTCATGTCTTTTTAGACATAGCATTTCTTGCATTTCCCTGGAGGGATCCTAGCTTCCTCTAAAGTTATCACAGATACTAATATCAACATATTTATCTCTCATAATGGAATTGTATTCACAAATGTCCCACTGTTCTTTTCTCCTGCAGTGTAATTATCTCATATGCATAGATTAAATCATAAAAATGGGAAAAAAATTAAATAAAAAATTTAACATTCAAGGGAAAGTTAATGAGCATTGACTATATGCCATTCGTTTTCTTCTGGGTGAAATTTGATAAATATGACAGAGTTAATGCTGTACTCCAACGGAGGAGACAGTTATACGAAGAACTGATGGCCAGTATGGTGTGCTGATGGAGGCATGCATCTGTCCTTGTAGCTATCCAGACGTGATCCATGTGTAGTAACTTAGCACCAGGTTTGCAGAGAAAAGGTACACATATTAGTAAGCCTGTTTCTCTGTCCTGGGCAAGTGAGGAGGTATCCAAAATGGCACCCTGACTGTTTTGAGGTGGCTGCTCAACTGCTGTAGTGTCATACAGTTGGTGGCTCTGGGGTACTCCTTGTTCTCCTCAAAGCCCCGGGGTCCTTTTTGGGCTCTGGTTTACTCCAGTTGCATGATGGCAATGTAAAGTAGCAATTGAGGACCATCCATTGTGAACTGCAGACTCTACTCCTGAGAGGCTGAAGGCCTCCCTGGGACAGAGAGACTCTTTGGCCAAACCATGACTTTGAACTTTTGTTTAGATGTGGATGTTCTGCATGTGGTTTTGTTTCTGAGAAAGCTGTTATTAGTCAGGGTCCAGTCAGGTGAACAAAAACCATTCTAGGCATTTCCAATAGAGAGTTATTAGTATAGAGAGCTGATCACGTAGGTGATGGAAGAGCTGAGAAGCCAAACAACGGGCAGTGTGTCACCTAGGAAGTAACAGCTGGAAGCTCCTCCCATTCCTAAGTCTGGAGAAATAAGGGAGGGAGAGGTGTTGCCAGCCCACTTGGTGGAGGCTGGAATTGTGATCGGCCTGCCTCCTGGATGCTGGATCTATAGAAAGCACAGTTTGCCAGGAGGAGCTGGAACCAGGAAAGAGAGGCCAGCCAAACAGAGAGACAGAGAAAGAAGGACCCTGGCTTCTTCCTTTCTCCTGGTCTCTGATGGCCTCCTCTGGAACCTAGAAGGGAATTCAGAATCTGTGAAAGGTAGTTCGTCAAAGAAGGGTCAAGATTGAATCTGAGTGTGAACAGGTGATGAACGCAGAGGCTGACATGGAGGTGGGCCCTCTTTTAGGCAACAGCCAGCGGGAGGAAGTGTGGTCAGTAAAGAACCTTCAACCATCGGCTCCTTCAGTTTGTCTCAGCTACAGAGAGCCTCCTGGCCTGAGGTCCTACCCAACCTGAGCAGCCCACATCTGGTGCCTGAGCTAGAGAATGTGGAAGGGCTTGGTCAGCTGGGCCAGAGGTGCCACGGTCTACCAGCAGTGTTCTTGCCAAAACCCAGGGATGGGTTGTCCAAGACTTTGTCAAGTCTGAAGTGCAGCTTGACTTCTCCCTCTGCCCAGCGCTGCTCCCTTCTTCTTCCTTTGGCAGGTGTTGACACCTAGTAAACGTCTTGTACCCCAAACTCCACTTCAGCATCTGCTTCTGGATAACTTGAACCTAGACACAGACATACTTATCAACTCAAACCTCAGACATAATCCAGGATAGAGGGAGAAAAGAACAGGTCTTGGATCTGGGAGGGGAAACTGGATCATAATTCTCTTTAGAGATTAGAGAAGTATCAGAAAAGGGAAAGTCCTGTGAGCTTTGGGACCTTGGGCCCGTCATCATAGAGGAGCAAAGAATGGGGGACGGGTTGGAGTAGGTGGGTGGCAGTGAAGGGGGAACTCTGGAAGAGATGAAGAGCTCTGTCAAAGGTGTAACAGTGGGACTTGTTGTGTTCAATGCAAGAAGTAGTGGCACTGGTAGGTAGGATCTGGCATTGGTCCTAAATTCTACTTCCGGGAAGGACTAGAAGCCATGCTAAGAGGTTTTTCTTTTAAACTTTGCAGCATCTGGAGAAACATACTTCACAGTGTGGCAGAAAGAGGCATGTGAATTTTAAATAAGTTTTCTAACAGGATTTTGTTTACTGGCTTGGTATTTTTTTTTTCCTTCCCCATAAAAACCTTTAATCACAAAAGCATAATTGAGCCAGGTAGAAAGAGTCATTGTTTAAATACAGGCTCTTTTTCTTTTCTGGGATTTCATAGTAGAAAGAAAGAAAATCAGAAAGGCACTATTACAAGCAATTACATAATGGAATGGTGTACTAACTTATTATAAACTTTGGTTTAGGAAAGGAGTTGTGTGGTAGTACACAAAGACAAGATATGTTTCATTTTTTTTTTTATAGATTTAGGTAGTCTGTGAGCATGAATTTATCCTGCTTCTAAAGAAGGTAACTATACTAAAAATGTAAGTAATATTTTATAGCTCTGTTGAGAAAGAGAGGTGTCATCAAGTTATTCCTGAACATTTGGGAGCTTAAGTGGAAAGTTCCTACGGATTTCTTGGGCTATTATACAATCCTAGCATATGCTGTATATACAGAAGGAGTATTTGGACCATTGCGGTTACTGGCCATAGTGGGCGGCCTGATGAGGGAACTCTGGTAAGTGCAAGAGGTAATCAGATATCTTCCGGTCACTGTCCCTCATCTTGGCTCTGGGAATACTCATTAGACTCCTGTTAAGACCGGAGGGAAGTGGGCAGGGCACAACTATTAAAAGAATGACATAGCAATTGATGATACCACATGAACTAGTTAGAACCAGCTAAGCCCTAAATGGTGGACGATTTGATTTCCTGCAGACCTTAAGCCTTATTATATGCTCATTGTAATACATTAGCAGGCTAAATGAACATCCACAGGCACCAGTAACAGTTTCCAGGCTGACCATAAAGGAACCAAAATTGGGCGGGGGCCCAACCTGGAAGTCTCCCGCGCCTTCCCCCAAATAGTTGGAATAATCCTCCCACTTGTTACCATATGAAATTACCCAGCCTACACAAAACTAACCACCTCCACATTGTGGGGCCGCCTCTCTCGCCTGTGGAGACAGCCCACACTCAGTCTGCGGACTATGTATCTCCCTGAAGAAATCTACTTTCACTGTACTTTGACTTGCTCTTAAATTCTCCTTCGCAAGACAAGAACACACTCTTTGGCCACACTGAGACCAACTAGAGATTTTCTATTCTTATTCTTAATGGATGCTTATCACCAAGGGTCAAATCAAGAGGGAAGAGCCTTCCTGATAACAGTGAATCTCTGCTGCCATGGGTAGCCAAATCCCCAGCTACCCGGGCTTGAGGAAGTGGGCTTCCCACGCCATTGTTTTTTTGGATCTGGATCTAAATATGGTGACCAAGGAAACACTAGTTACTGAGACAGATGTCTGAAAGCCACTCTTTGGATTCTTTTTTATGCTTAATGTCCGGTGGGAAAGGAGCCATAACTGGGAAATGCAATCATTTTATTCATTAAAGAAATGAAAACACTTTCTGCTGCAGTAATTTGATAATAAAACTGATGTATTGCAAGAAGCAGGAGAAACACCCCAGTACCTGCCTGATTTTCTGTAGTTATGAAGCTGATGCTAAATAATCAACATGAGAATTGTTTATAGATGCCCTTGTTTTATTAAAAAGCACTTCGTGATTCCATTTTAACCTTACTTAGTAATTCATCCAGAGTGCAGGCAACAAAGACATCATCATCATTATCCATAGAAAATTGCCCTACTAGGATATAACTTTTTTTTTTTTTACTCCTGTGATGTAGAATTCATTAAGAATATGACCCGAGCTTGGTATTCAGAAAAGAAAATCACAAGTTGAAGCACCGTATGGATTTTATGATACACACATTTCCATATTAACTTTACCACAACATTAGAATTTACTAGCAACTCTCTTTCCTAGGACTCTATTGATGTGCAGTAAATATCAATAATAAAAAGGATGGTGAAAAGTTGAGATTTCAACTTTTATACATCTTACTGGATCCGTATGCAGCCATATGGGTTACTTAGACTTTATGTAAAGCTTAATGCTACCCACAGGAGACACATTTGAAAAAGTTTCACCTGACACAGCTTTCCTGTGTGCACCCCTCCACCCCACAGACCCCCAAAGAAGAGTTTTATTGCTGAATTAAAGGTGGGAATGAAGATGTATTGTGAACACATGTTAGTGAGAATGGAAATCAATGAAATCACTTTGATTTGGAATAAACCTTCTGGCAAGGAAGCTTGCTACCTTATTTAGAAGAGGCTCTGCTTCTGGCTAAGGTGGGACTATGCTAATAAAGTCATGGAGACTCCAGAATAAATGTACAATGAGAAAGTCATGTTTGGCCATTGGCATCCAAGAGTGAATCTTCTATGACAGAAATGAAAATGTGTTGAGGATTGCTTGATTTTGGCTCTATCTAGAACTTTCTGGAAAGCAGGCTTTGAAGTCCAGAAACCTGTTTCTGTTGAGTGAGGGGTATAAGCCAAGGGGGTAAAGGATATTTTGGGGGAATTTAAGATGCTTCCTGTTTCCTAGAGCAAAGGGGATGGATATTCCTGGGACGGACGCCATGCCTTTCAGAGTCTTTGGTGGACAGCTTGGAAAAAGGTGAATTTGTATCTGGATTTAGTGCACTTTGAAATAGTAAACCAGGTGGTTTTTCATATACAGTATATATATTAATGTTCCGTTAAGAGATTTCTCTGTGGGAAGCCTGAGTAAGGGAGGTGTGTATGTAATTGTCAAGTTGATTCTCAGAAGGTGCTCAGAATTCGTGAACTTGTCAGAGTCTCTCAATCTATGCCAAAGCAAGGCCCTCCCCAAGTCCCACCCTTCACACCCTTCAAAACCATGTCAAAGGGCACGCCAGCAGATCTTTGGCTTTCCAGACTCTTATGTGCGTGTTTGATTTTTTTACCTCAGACACTAGCAGGTTCTTTCCCCACTTGAGGCTTTGAGTTTGAATGAATACATTAGAAGCACAACATGTGGCATCCAAAACCACAGAGCCCATCTCTGCCTCATTCATCTCTTCTTACAGGAGAACACTTGCTATGATTGCAGCAGTGCATCGGGAAGGTTCTTCACGTGCCACCCTGGGCTGTCTGTCATGGACTTTGGGGGTGGGAGGGACCTAAAAGATCATTGTACGGAATGTCCTCCTCTGTGCTTTGAAGACCTTTCTGTGAGTACAGAGACCATCATTTGTAGCATCAGAGATGTAAGGTCTTCCGATCCAGGCTTCAGGTGAACATATGAATTCCTGGCACAGCACGCCTCTGGCGGGTGTGGTCAGCGCACTAGAAGTAACACTGGGCTGTTGTCCAGATTTGGAAACTGGGATCTCCTGGATCCCAGTGGAAACCCAGTGCTTCTCCACTTTAGCTGTGTCAGCGTCACCTGGAAGGCTTGGGAAACACCCATTGCTGGACCCACCCCTGTAGTTTTTGATTCAGCAGCCCCGGATGAGGCCCTAAAAGTTACATTTCTAACAGGTTTCTAGGTGCTGGTGGTCCAGAGACCATAGTTTGAGAGCCAAAACTATAACCCATGGTTTTGGCTGGTCCCTGAGGTTTGAAAATTAACAAAAGAACATGTAATAAAAAGGCGGATGCTAAATTAGGGATACGGTATAAATTCTAATAACTTTTTCAAGGATGCTTCTCATTTGCAAATTTTAATTTTCAATTTTATTATGCTCCTCTGAATGTATTTGTTGAGAAAAATGAAGACTTAAGACCTAGCCATTTATCTTTTTATTCATTCTGGCCGAGAAGTAAGTCTGCCAGTCATTTTGAGAAAGCCATAGGGGTTTTAGTTATGCAAAGTTTTGTTGAGGATGAAATGGTCTTACTCTCTTGAAAGTCTGTGGCGAGATACGTTAGACTGAGCAAGATTTTTAGTGGTTTCAAAATTCATAATTAATTTCTCACTCTGTGATCACAAATTCCCAATTTCTTCTCTTTTCCACTCTCCTCTGTTTTTAGAGAATCATAACATTGACAACAGCAGCAAAAAAAAAAAAAAAAAGGCAATTACTGTTTGAGTGACTGAATGCCTTTTATACCTTGCACTGCAATGTGCGGGGTCTCTTGAGTCTCCCAATAACTTTGTAAGTTAAATTTTTAAACTCTGTTCCCAGATGAGGAGGTTGATACTACGTAATGTCATGTGACTTTATTGAATGACATAGGCAGTTTGATCTCTTAGGTGGTAAAGACTTGCATTTTCTTCATTACAGAACACACTTTTTTCCCCACATGTTATATCTGGTTTCTGACAAGTTTTCTTTGTTTCCATCAGTACTGCATGAATGAAGTTTAAGATAATCACATGCTGAGTGCCTACGAGATGCTGTACATTTTATCTAGGTGATTTCATGTATTCCTCCCCATACCCTGCTAATGAAGTGATGGTAACTTCATTTTGAGGGATGAGAATTCGGACGCTTCAAGAAAGAGTAAGGGTCCTACCTAAATAACTTGGAAAGCAGTATTTGAAGCCAAGTCCTTCTGGCTTCTAAATATGTACACTTTTCAAGACACCTTAAGTGTTTTCCCTAAGCCTTGAAATGGTCTTATCTTAAATGTTATTAAAGCTGATGACTGTTGTGGTTCATTCACCTAACCATGTTCAGACGTACCCCTGGGCAGACTAGGAAGTCTTGCTATAGAGATTTGGGGCGTATAGGGGAGTCCTGTCCCCCTCTCCCCCGCATCCTCGTAAACCATGCAGGGGCTGGAGAGCCTGGTATTTCTCCACTCGTGTTTTACGAGTATAAATGCAGCCTTGCTCTCTCCAGGTGTCTTTTGCAGATGTGTCCACCCTTGTTAGGACTCATGCAGTAAAATACCCTCTCAGATTGCATTTCATCCTCTACCAAAATAAGCCGAGTAGTCTTTAGGAGAAAAATGTTCAGTTTTTTTTTTTTTTTGCTACAGAATATTAAGAGAAATACGGAAAGGTGAAGCAAATAGTTTAACATTTGTGTATGTACCACCCAGCTTTATCAAATCTTTGTAATTTTCCACATTTGTTTCAGAAGATTTTCTAATATTCTTTTTTTTTTTTTTTTACATTGGAAGCCTTTTGCATACTTTGTTTCAAACCCATTCTTCTTCTGCTGAGTTAAGCTCTAGCCTTTATTTGTGTTTATAATTCCAATAGATATTTTTTACTATTGTTGCAACTCTATGCTTTTTTAAACTTTACGTGAATGGTTTCATGCTTTATACATCATTCTGCAGCTTGCTTTTTTCCCTCAGACTTACATATGTGGAGATTTATCTGTGTTGATGATAAATGTAATCTAGTTCATCAATTTTCACAACTGTTTAATGCTGTATGGTATGAATACATGAAAGTTGATTTATCCATTCTCCCCGGAATGGCCATTGAGGTTGTTTCCATACTTTGCTGTTAAAAACAGGAGATAGTGAACATTTTTGTGTATTTTTCTCCTTGAGTACAATTGAAAGATTTCCCTATACATGCCTACAGAAAGGTAAGGCAGATGAGATAACTAGAGATGGAATTGCAGGTCAGAGGGATTTCTTAGATAATGCTAGTTTTTCAAAAGCCTTTTTTTTTAAAGTAGTTTTTGCAAAAGGATTGTACCAGTGGACACCATCACTCACAGCGCATGAATCCTTTATTACAAGATTTTATAGTATCAGATGCATTTTTTTTTTCAGTTTGGGAAATACAAAATGGTTTGAGAATGTGGTTTTAATTTTAATTTCCCTAGTTAGTGATGTTGAACTTTTTTTTTTTTCATATGTTGTTTGGCAGTGGATCAAGGATGGTTTTATCTATGTGGAAGCATAAAAAGAATTATGTTACTCTTTTCCTAACGCACTGCCAGCAATATCTTGTGCTCATTATGACTTCTTGTTTTCAACATACTTATTTTCACTTTTCTTTCTGAAGTGTATTCTTTACTCGTTTAAAATTTTTTCTATTATTTGTATGTTTAAGATTGTCTTTATATTG
Organism: Camelus ferus; assembly: GCF_009834535.1. Classification (NCBI taxonomy): domain Eukaryota; kingdom Metazoa; phylum Chordata; class Mammalia; order Artiodactyla; family Camelidae; genus Camelus; species Camelus ferus. The sequence continues at coordinate 18,481,119 of NC_045700.1, forward strand.
TCTTTATAGTGACTCATTTATCTGGCTATACAATTAGAGATTTAAAGTGATTTTTCCTTAACCATTTAAAGATATTGCTGTTTTTTTTTTAATTGCCGATGAGAATGGCTGCTGTCAGTAATTGTCCCATTTTAGATCATCTCTCTTCTCATTCTGAATATGTGTAGCCTTTTTAATTTGTTGTGGTCTATAGGTTTTCTATGCTATATCTAGATAGAAATTTATCTTTAATTTTCTTGCTTGGATTAAACATATGTTTTTGATCTAAGGATTCATATCTTTCTGAGATTATGTCCAGTTCTCATCGATTATTCCTGTCAGTATTCTTGTCCATCATTCCTTTTATTCTCTTTTCCTGAAGACTATCAGTTGCATGTTATATAGACCTTCATTCTACCCACCAGGTCTCTTGGCAGCAGCTTGTGGTGGTTATTTTCTTCTTTGTGTTTGTATGGATTCTGAGTGAATTCTGATAATACTTCCAGGTTATGTATTTTTCTTTGAGTCTGTGTAGGCTGGCACTTATTTCATCATGTCATTAACAATTGTTCCTTTAAATCATCTTCCCATTCAGGGGCTTGAAACAGCAGCCTGGTATTATTGCTTACCTGTCTGGATTGGCTGGAAATGAGCTGATCTTGGCTGGGCTCAGCTGGATTGGCTGTTTTCCATGTGTCTCTCATCTTCCTTGAACCAGAGGGCCAGAGAGAGATGTTCTTCTCATGGTGATTGTCAAGGTAGAAGAGGGCAAAGTAAAACACTCAACATTTCTTAAGGCTCAGTCTTGCGTCGTTTCTACCTCTTTCTAATGGACAGGGTCATCTTTATTGCCTGAGCCCGAAGTTAAGAGATGTAAAGATATATTCTGCTTTAATGGGAGGAATTCCAGAGTCAACGATGCAGGGTTTAACCACAGGGAAAGACGAAGAATTGAGACCAATCTTGCAGACTGCAACCACTATATATATATAATATATATTTTATTTCTGTCATAGCAGAATAATAGCCTCCAAAAGGTGCTCACACCATAGTCCCTATGGTTATGTTATATGGAGGTTTGTAGATTTAATTAGTGCTGTGGTCCTTCAAATAGGAAGACGGTCCTGAACTGTCCAAGAGGCTCAGTCTAATCTCATGACCCCTTAAGAGCAGAGAACTTTCTGTGACCTAAGACGAAGTGACGTGACTGGAGAGTAAGGCAGAAGAGATGTAACATAAGGGGTTGGAGAAAGTCCAGCATTGAGAACGGTTCTGAGGTGGAGGGGAATATGGACAAGGAAGAGAGAGAAGCCTGTAGGAGCCAAGGGTGGACCTGTGCAGATAGGTAGCAAGGGAACAGGACTTCAGTCTTACTGTGGGGAACTGACCTGTGTCCACAACCTGAATGAGTTTAAAGTACATCCTTCCCCAGAGCCTCCAGGAAGGAACTCAGCCCAACTGACACTTCACTTCTGGTCTTGTGAGACCTGCAGCAGAGGGACCAGCCCACACTGAGCCACACTATGCCCACATTTCTGACCTGAAGAAACGGTTAGGTAATATAATATGTGTTATTTTAAGCTGCTAAATGTGTGGTAATTTGTTCCATCAGCCGTATAAAATGAATCCAATCTCTGTGCTTTCAATTTTATTCTTTCTTCTAGTATCTATTAATGAAATTTATGCTAACCTTTGTTTTATGATTTGTTTTCTTTTTCTACCAAAAGTTATTTTTATTTTACAAATAAAAGAGCATCTTAGATAATTTGCTTTTTATAGTTCTACACAAAATAATTATATTTGGAGTTAATTCATGTTCTAGTTGTTGAGATAATTACTTGTCTTCTTACCACTAAATGTCTTCGTGTTTTTTCGGCATTTTGGTTAGAAAATTTTGTATGTAATGTAAAAATTTAAAAAATTGTTTCTAATCAACAGGAAGGTTAAAGGAACAGTAGAGGAACCCTTATATCCCCTTAGCTCAGTTTTCCTGATTGTTAATATTTTGATGTGTTTCTCCCATCCCCCCACTGTCTGTGTGTGTGTATGTGTGTGGGTAGGTATATGTATGGTCTTTTTCTGATAAGATGCACATCATCCCTAAATACCCGAGGGTGTGCCTCCCCACAGTGAGGTCACTCTCTTATGTGAGCACTGTCTATGTTCCTCCTATCAGTAAATCAATCAACACTGAATCAAGGTCAGTTTACTGATCTCACTCAGATTTCACTCTCTGTTTGGATGCAATCCAGGGTCATATTTTGCATATGGTTGTCAGATCCCAGTATTCTCCTTCAAGCTAGAACACTTCCTCCATCTTTTCCCATGTCTTCATGTCTTACGTTCTTGAGAGTCTTAAAAAGTGCAGACCTCAGTTCTGTAGGGTGATCCTTGACAGGGATCCATGCAGTGTTTTCCCGTGAGTCTGTGCGTTCTTGGCAAGGTACCATGTTCTTCTCAGTTCCTGTGATCAGGAGACACCCAGTGTTGACTCACCAAATCATTGTTGACGCTCACTTGATTACAGGGTCAAGGTGGTGTCTGCCAGGCTTACTGCTTCTAAAAATGACATTTCCCCTTTTCGTTTAATTCACATTTTGTGTGGAGATACTGTTACACTTTTTGAAACCACTGATCAGGCTTGACAGTCTCTGATACCCTTGCTTTTACTAACAACTACTGTCATGATGGCCAGATGGTGAGTATTGTCTTCTACCATTCTTTTACATTTGCACATTAGCAATTCACTGTGAGAAAAGAATTGTTCCTTCTCTTCCATTTATTTATTCGTTTATTATAATTATATGAGCAAAGATTTATGGATTCCTATTTTATTCCACAGGATATAATCCTATGCTCTCATTAGCCTGTTTTTTGTTTTGTTTTGTTTTGTTATGTTTTGTTTTGTCCTAGGTTGGCCTATGGTAGCTCTAAAAGCTGATTTATGTCCTTTTGACGTTATCCCCCTCTTTCTTTGAGTGCTTCCCTACTTTCTGGCATAACAGGATGTTCTAGGCTCATCTTATTATCCTGTACTTTTCCTAACCCAGCCTGAATCAGCTATTTTTTTTCTGGAGGATGATAGACAAGATCAGGAAACTATGTGCTCACTGTTACTGGAATGTCATTGCTCTTGGGATGACTGGATATCATTGTTCTTAAGAAGAATGTCATTTCCTCCTAGGAAACAGAGCTAGGAGAAAGCATACATAATAAATATGTTTGTATATATGCATTCTTATACACAATCAAACATATTCCTATGTTTATAGTTATATATGTAGAGTTATACATGAAAACATATATATATTTAGTTGTTACAAATCCTGAGTTCATAGTGATAATCCCAGTTCTAACTGAACACCTCAGGGTTCTTTTCAGTCTTCCCTCTCTTCATATTTGTAAATCCTCAGACAGTGAGAAGTGGCTCCCGTTACCTGTGATGCTATTTCCTTATTTGCTCTGCTAACATAATTGCCCAGTTAACACACTTCCCAGCCACCCCCTCTTCCCCCGCCCTGCCTGGCTCTGTTGGTGCCCCCTTCTCTGCTTTCTCCTGCGTTCTCCCTGCACATCCCTGTGGTCCGAGCGCAGCACCAGCTCTCCCTCATTGTCCTGCTTTCACCCCCGCTCTGCTTGCCGAGGCTGGGAGGGAAAGGAAGGAAAGATGACAGGGGAGCTTGGCAAGTGAAGCTCTGAAAGGAAGGGCAGCTAGATCATTGTTAATGAGAAGTGGTTCCACAGTTCTTTCTCTCTTTCTTTAGTCATCCCTCTTGTCCAGGGTTTAAGGTGGCGTTTGGGCTCATGACTCATGATGACACTGGGGATGTGGGAGAGCCAGCCATGGATGCGGTGAGCCTGTTGGTTCAGTTCCTGGTTGCCAGAATCTGTGTGGACCTCTCACCAATATTTTCTACAAGCCCCAGCCTCGGGTGGTGGTCAGCAAGGATTTTTATTCTTTTAATCTCTTTTTCAAATAGGAGAAACCCCTTCCCAGGCACTGGCTTCAAGTCATTAGCTTCATGTTGATCTGCTTTACTATATGAAAACACTTTTAGCTTTCCTTTTTGTATCAGGAGATGAATTTTTGGCTATTTCTGCTACTTCCAGACGTGGAACTCAGTACACCTATGGCTTCAGTTTACTCACTACTTATCTGTAGAGATACATCTCTTTGATTTTTTTCTCTGTTTATGTATGTATTCTTTTCCTATTTGGATTTTATTTCTCTGTATATAGTGATAAGTGGGTACATCTTGACTAAACTTTGATTATCTTTTTTTTTCCAATATATTTTTCCATCAGATCATATCACCCCAAATCCCCACTGCTTAAAATCTGAGAACTCTCCCTATTATCTTAGAAAAAAAATCGAAACTATTTACTAGGACTTAGGCCGTCTATGACCCGATGACACCTGCCTATTTCCCTCACTTCTCTTATCACTCTTTCATTCATTATAAGCCAACCTCCACAAGCATCTCTTTCCCCTCAGATAATCCAAGCTCTCTCCCTCCTGTGGTCTTGCTACAACTCTTCCCTCTGCCTGCTTTACACCCCCCTGCCTGCCCCCCCCGCCCCCCACCCCCCAAGGTCTTCACATGGCTGATTCCTTCTTAGCATTCAGATCTCAACCTTAAGGGCACCTTCTCAAGGAAGCTTCTCCCATATACCACCCAGGTCCATGCTCCAGCTAGGCATTCCACCGCCCTGTTTTGTTTCCTTCAGAGCGTGCATTCCTTTCAGAAAGATCTTTACGTAAGTATCGATTTGCTTCTTAATTTCCTCCCTGTGAGTGGAGGGCAGGGTTACTTGTAGTCTTAGGACAGGCACTGGCATGTTGTAAACTTTTAATAAATACTTGTCACATGAAAGAATGCATCTTCCCCACATTGCTAAGAGGGCAGCAGACACATCTGGGCATTTAGGGAGTTGGGAGGGTTTCAGTACAAGGGGGAGCTGAGGGATCTTCCAGAGCTCACCCCAACTACCTTTTTCACGGGCTGAAGCTTGTTACATTTTCCCTGAAGTCTCTTTATTATTGCATGCAGTGTCATGGTTCTTTTACAGATTTTCTTTAAAATGACTTTTAATGTCAGTGCTAAATCCTCTCTGGAACTTAGGTCAATTTACTTACCTCTTGAAGAGGTAGATCACTCAGTTATAATGAGGTGTAATATTTGAGTGGTGTTCCGAATTCCTGTGAATTGTTTTCCTTAAATCTTCATCTTAATATTTTCTTCCAGTAAGAGATGGGGGGAAGAGAGAGAGAGAGCCCAAGATTTCAGAAACTACTTTCTTCACATGCTTAATTTTCATTCTTTTAGAATAGAGATCTAGATTGGCTTCTTGGTGTGATGTTACTCTGTTCTGAGTGGATTCATTTCAACAGTCACCAGAAATGCGGCTCATCCTGTCTGAAAAATCATTTGATGTATAAGTATGAAATTAAAATTTAAATTGGCTGTATTGATTGTAAATCGCCACCAGTTTGGAAATAGGAGTTCATGCAATTGTGTGACTAAGTTTAAATGTTTAACCACAAACCAAATGACAAGTTCTTGAGTTGCCAGAGTCAGGCTCTCCATGTGACTTTGGCATGTCCTCTCCTGGGCTCAGGCTGTGGGTGGAAGTGCGCTGATGCCCAGGGCTCAGACGCCCCCGGCAAGTCTGGGCTTTATTTCCACTCGAGGCAGCAGGAAGTGGCAGCAACTTGAGCTTCTCTTTCCCTGACCCTGAAAATGTTACAGCAGATGTCCCTTTTCCAGGTTCTTCTAGGCATCCTGTATGTGTTTCTTCCCTAGGTTAATTTTGCACTTGAATTTATCCCGTTCAGTGTCTGTGAAATGTTTCTATAGCTATGTGAAATTTGCTGGCATAATTATCACGTGGAAGCAGAATCGTATATCTGGAGGAGTGATTTGCAGTCTGCCAGATATGGCTGCTGCATTCATAGGACTCCAACAAAATCTCACACAATAATCAAACAGTTTTGCAATAATTTGAGGGGAAAAAAATGGAGTCTTATCTTTCATGATAATGGTTCTCCGTTGTTGAACATGATATATTATCTTTCCTCTGTCTAAGCTAAACCCTGTCTCCTGCACCTGCAGTTTAAGCCCATTTCTTGCTGTTTTAGCATCTGTAGAGAATAGCAGTTGGCCTCCCCTGTCTGTTACCCATTGTATTGCTTGAAGGCAATTCTATTTATTCACTGGCTGTCTTCTTTTTTATTCTGATTATTTGTAGTTTCTATGGCCTTTTTTCCTAAGCCTGGTATCTCAACTTTTTATTCTAGATGGGAGTAGCATTACAAACAGATGTCTTAAAAACATAATTGAGCACAGCATTTGAGAAAAATAATTAACAATTTAAATGAATAGAGATTTGTTATTTAGATATGCTAATTAAAAACATTTAAAAGTGATGATTATTCAATCAGTAGCTTTTTAAGACTTGGGCAGCACGTTTTCACTGTGTTTTTGGAATATTTTCTTTGGGGCATTGAAAATATCTCATTTGAAGAAATCAACAAATATTGAGCATTTTAAAGAGAATCTATAGGTCTGTTTAATGATAACTGAGTTTAACTTGGGAATCTCAGTCATGCAAAAGTGTGGTTCATTCTAGGTTTATCTTTAATTGCTATTGTCATTGTCTGTTCGTCCCACACAGTAAAAGGCGGATGGTCCTTCACTTTTTTGTCCATTTCCAGGTCATCTTTGGGCATTCCGTAAAATGCTTAGGTAATGTGTCAGAAATATGTTCCATTACACAATGCATAGTGTTTAGATAGTGATATTTTGCTTGACTGCCGCTTCGGCTAACGCTAGACTTCATTTATATGATCTAAAACAGTGATGCCACTGTGATCATGTTGCTTCATGAGTCCAGTCCATTTGTGTTCTTATTTTTATATTCCTTTCCAGTATGTGTTGGAATGCTGTTCTGGGAAATCGACCTCATATTTCCAGGTGATGGAGTACCCTTTTCCCTCCCATTCTCTGATTTATTCTTGACACCCAGTGTGAAAATGGAGGGGGGAAAAAAACTTAGGTTGGCATCCCATAACATCTTCCCATAGTGCACACTTACTGAATTATTTCCAGGTGGATGCGACAGATGTTCATCGAGTCGCTCCTGGCTTCCACTGTTAATTGAACTATAATGAGAGTGACAGCAGGGTAGGACAGATTACAGGAGTGGAGATAAAGTTTGAACTCTGCATTCTTATGACCTCCCTGGAAATTTGGGTTGGGCTGGCAGTTCCTGTTTCTTTCGCATGCATGGGAAGGAATGGGAGATATTTTCAGCTACAATCCGTCAATAAAAACTAATGTCCTCTGAAATTAGTAGTGTCTTACTGTCGACACCAGTTATCAACTAACTTGTTGTTTCTTTAACCGGGATGTGTTAACAGCTTACTAAACCAGGAGTCCTAATTGCGAATCACGGCTTTAGAGAAGTCACTTAAACTGGGTGAATGATCATTTCATCCTTTTCAAAAGAAGCAAACATGACCTATTTTAAAGTGTCTGAAATGAGGCTTTCACCTGCTTGTGAATAATTTTTGTAAGGAAATAGGTATTCTGCATGTACCTTTTAAAAATCATTTTAATGCAAATTGAAAAGTCTTCATTCAAATGTTTGTATTTGGTTCAGAAGGTAGACTCGAGTTGGTGAAGTTTAACCAACACTGTACTGATGTGCGAATAGGTGATGACTGCAGCAGCCGACAGAGAAGGCTGCAACCACATACACGGGGGATAGAATTTACAAAGTTCCTAGAGGTGAGTTTAGAGGAAGGAGGGTGGCAGTCACCAAATAAAGTGAGAGAGAAAGGGGCTGATTGGAGGATTTGTGTGGCTGTGAAAGCAAACCTGCCTATGGGTAGCATCCAAGAGAGGAGACCAAATGGTTAAGCATATGCCGCCACAGGAGGTTTTTAATGTTCATTGGGAAGAGTCTTCTTACGTACTCTTTGGTATTTTTCTGAAGAGGAGTGGTATGAATGACCCCAAAAGAGAAGTCCAGAGCTGAAAGTTTCAGGAAAGAAGGGAAGGAAGGACTGAGGTGCATTTGTTGTCCTGTGGTGGGAATGACGGCAGGGACTGGCCATCAGTTTTCCATCGTTGATCAGCGGATGAATACAGACGCAAGAGAAACCAAATCCTGCCAGAAACTGGCACTGGAAGAATTAAGTTGGAGCCCAGTTTAGTGTGGGAGTGGATTGGAGAAGATGCTTCAAGGTTTATTTGAGATGTGGAGGGTAGTATCTTGGGAGGTGGGGAAGCAGAGCGAGAGAAAACATACAAGAGACGGAGACATACGTGGAGGGAGCCGTTACTGTTGATGGTGGACCTGGTGCTGTCCTTGGTCTCCTCCAGGAGACCCTCGCTCAGGGTGGACCTCATCCAACCTCACGCTTGTTATAATGCTTTCCAAGTATCACCAGCTCTGGGCTCTCCCCTGAGCTATAGGATCGTGGGTATAATTTCCTAATTGTTATTTCTACTTGGATATATAAGAAGTGTTTCAGTTGTAACATCTGAAGCTGAAGGCCGACATCCCTCCTACGTCACATCTGCTTCTCTCACCTCACAGCCCTCCCTCCCTGTCAGTCACAAGTCATCCTTTCAGTTGCTTATGTCCCAGATCTCGGAGTCATCTTGATTCTTCTCTTTTCCTCACATCTAATCCATCAGCAAATCTTGTGGGCACTGCCTTTCGAATATTTCTAGAAATTGACTAATTCTTGCCACCTTTGCTCATAACTGCCTCATGTCCAGTGCCCTTGTTTTTGTCTTTTCCCCTCCCACAGTCTATTCTCAACACAACAGCCAGAGAGATCCTGCTAGAATGTAAGTCACATCCTGCCCCTCTCTGTTCAAAACACTCCAGTGGCTCCCCACCTCACTGATAGTAAAAGCCACACTCATCGTAGTGTTCCATTAAGGTCATATTCCCACACTGTTGCTTTTCTAGCATCATTTCCTCTATTTGTCCTCTTGCTCACTTCATTCCAGGTTCACTGGCTCCATGCTTCAGGACCTTGGCACTTACTGTTCCTTCTGCCTGGAGCACTGTTTCCCAGATATCCCCATAGCTCACTCCTTATCTGCTTTAAGTTTATTTTGTTTACTGCTGTATCCTTAGCACCAAGAACAATACCTGTATACAGTAGGAACTCTCTAAATAGGTACTGAGAGAATGAAATTATTTTGAACTAGGAGATGTGCCCAAAGGCTAGTGGTTTGGGTAGCATGGGAGGGATTTGCCAAAGTAGTGAGGTGGACCTGTTCTGACATGGGTAGGAAGTAAGACCTGGCACAGAAATGTTTTGTGTGAGACATGAGTCTAATTTTAGAACCTCATTATTTTGTGGTTAATTTTCTATTGGTTTCTTCCACTCATTTCTTAGCCTCTGAATTTGGTTTCTTTTTGAATTGTCTGTAGATGTTTATTCAATTCATATTTATTGAGCATCTATTATGTGTTAGATCCTGTGCTTAAGACATTTAATCTCATTTAAGACAACCTAGAGTAAACCTGTTCATTAGGTTTTATCATTCTCATTTTGCAGGACAGATGGAAATAGAGGTTCAGAAGGATGAAGGGACTTGACCAGAGTGACAGAGTAAACCAGTGGTAGAATGAGGACTTCTAGTTTTGAGTCAGGGTCACTCCACTTTGCAGTCTTTAATCCTTCAGCAGAATAATCAAGTGTCTACCCTGTAAAAGTCATTATCATTGCCTTTCCCTTATTGTCTTAGGGAAGAGATCTAGAGAAATAGAAAGAACCTAAGTGTTTTCATCATTTATTGCTGTGTAACCAGTTACTTCAAAATTGTAGAAGCCCAAAACAGCAATAAATATTGGTTATCTCACATGGTCTCTGTAGGTCAGGAGTCTGGCCCAGGGTCCTTCTTGAGGTTCTGGGTCAAGACCTCAGCTGGGGCTGTAGTCATTTGATGGCTTGACTGGGGCTGGAGGACCTGCTTCCAAGGGAACTCATACACATGCCTGGCACATCAGTGCTGTGTGTTGGCAGGAAGACTCAGTTCCTTGCCACCTGGACTCTCAGTAGGGTTTCTGGAATGTCCTCAGGACGTGGCACTTCGTGTTCCCCAGATGAATGGTCAAGAGAGTGTAAGGCAAACGCTGTGATGTCTTTTATGGCCTAGCCTAGGGAGTCACTCACCTTCACCTTCACAGGTACCTTTTCAGTGTGGAAGGGGACTGTATAGGCATCAGTACCAGGAGGTGAGACTCGCAGGAGGGCATCTTGGAGGCTACCTTCTACAGTCTCCCCTGTGTCCCCCAATGATTCCCATCTTTCCCACATGCAGAATACATTCCCACCCTTTCTGGGTCCCTCAGAGCCTCATCTTACAGCATCTGCTCAATGTCTAGAATTCCATTATCTAACTCAGGGCCATATGTTGTCCCATGTTCCAACCTTGTTTCAAATCTCCTTATCTTTCAAATTTTCCTCCTTAAGAGTCATCATAGGAGCACTTAGAATGCTCATGGTCTGTACTGGGAAATGGACACTTCCATGAGCTACTTTGTTTAGTTAATTATATCTTTACTTAATGTATGTCCAGTCATTGCGATAGCTTGGTGAATATCCTAGAAAGAGGGGCCGTGTGCAAACTTTCTTGGTTTCACCTGAGCCCCACACTCTCCTTTGTCTCTGCATTCCAATATTTATGAAATATTTTATGATGGCAATATTTGATATGAAATATCATCTTAGAATAGGAGCAGAGTCATGGGATTCTGCTCACTGTGTTGCTGAGACATAATATCATGGAGTTACGTGTGTGTCAGATTTTAACAGCATTCAAGGGACCATCCAGAAGCTTTTGTGCTAGAAAGTCATATAATATTAAATGAAATCAGCTGGCAGTTGGCTGGGGCAGTGACTATCACGGTGGTAGAATTTGGCCTCAGTTCTCTGAATGGACAGCCAACTGGAGCAGAGAATTTTGGGAGAAGAAATTAGAATGGATTTGAGTTGGTTTAGGGGACGAGGAAGAGGGCCCCATGGCCGCCTGCAACTCTGAGGGATGGGAAAGGAAAGCAGGAGTCGACATTTTGATCTCTGTTTGATTTTAAGCTTTCATTATCGAGTGCTGGATCAGAGTCAACACCTATAACTCAAACGGAGATTACCTTCATGAAAGAGGCAAATTGTTTACATTTATTTTAATTTTCATGATAAAAAGACATAAAAGCTATCCTGCAACACACCTTGGTTATTTATGCAGGACCTTAACACCCCAGGGTCCGCTTCCTGTCATGCTCCAGGCATTTCCATTAAAAGTTGATGGTAACTGTGTTTAGATGAGCTTTGTGGAGCACCAGGGATGGGGGGAGCCCCGCCCCTCTTTGCTACTTTGAGAAGAATGGCTGCACGGGGAAACAACACTATTTTTAAAATAGTCATTAAAGTTTCTTTTGCAGCAGATTATTTTTCTTCCTGGGAAAAACATCGTTTCACTGACAAATTGCCAAAATCCACACAGTGCAGCGAAATGGCCCGGCTGAGTTGGCTTCTTTCAAGCAGGCGCCAGATGCTTGTTAAGCACTCGATATACGCTCCAAGTTGTGCTGCGTTTAGTGTTGGGTACTCATAGTGTGTTCTCCAGATTTTCTTTAAAAAAATGAAATGAAGGTAAAATGAGGGTAGTCTGAATTACACATCCTAATCAAATTTTTTTTAAAGATTGAGTAAATAAGGAGACAAAGAAGAATAAAATGTTTCCTATTTCTACCACGTAAATGCAACTAACGTCCTCAGTGTTACTGAACAAAAATTTGTGAGGCCAAGATGAAAGTTTGGAGTTTGGAACAGAGAAAGGTTTATTGCAGGGCCAGTAAGGAGAACAGGTGTCTTCTACGAGGGTTTTGGGGGAGAAGTTTTTAAAGGCAAAATTTGGGGTGAGGGCTGCAGGGTGTGTGACTTTCTTCTGATTGGCTGGTGATGAGGTAACAGGGCAATGTTCCAGGAATCTTGCATTCAGCCTAAAGTCACCATCCTCCACCTGGCTGGAGGTCTTAGTTCCCACAGAAGAACTCAAAGGTATTGTTATGTATATTCCTTGAGATGGAACCAGGACCCTGCCCCAAGGCTGCCCTGTTATTTCTTGACTGCTCCTCTGTAGCTGCACTCCCTCCCTTCCCTGATTAGCAACTGTTTAAATCTGCCCTCTGGAACTAAGGGAAGGTCAAGGAGGCTGAAGGAAGCCTATTTCGTACAAACAAGAAATGGAAGATGGAAAGCATTGTACCAGGGAGGACCCCACAAGGTCCTGCTTTGTTTCATTAGTATATCTTTTTCCCCCAAAATGTAATGCCTAGATTTTTCCTTCATCATTTTAGTAAAATATAATAAATATTGAAGTTTTAAAAACTCATCAATACACATTTTCCATATTTTTCTACTCTTTGTAACTGCATAATACAGCTATACAATACTCCTTTGCAAAGATATAACGAAGTTAATTATTTCTTTATAGTAGACACTGAGGTTACTGTCTTTCTTATTAATATTACCATGTTTCTAATTAATGTTAATAATAGTCTCAGATATGAATACTCCTGTGCACAGGGTTGCTTTGTGTTTTCCTTTTTGTACTTAGGTTGTTCCTGGGGCAGTTGTTGGATGGGCAGCTCCATCCACACCCCGTACACCTGGCCAGCTGCAGTGATTCTAGGTGCTCGTGGCTCACGACCGTGTCCTTCTCCAGAGAACTGACCTTCACCTCCTAGAATCACATCTGGAGAAAGGGGCCGTATTGGTAAAGGATGTGGAAACCAAGAATCATGAGGAATAGTTGGAAGAGCTAGATACGTTTAGCCTAGAAAAAGAGGACATTTGGAGTTTTATCTTGTGGCAGACAGACGAGATACACTTTAGCTGTTAACTGCCAAGGGAAGAGTTAAGATCAAAGGCTTTAGATAAAGAAAGGAGAACAACCATTCCGGGTTGAGATGCATGTCCCAATAATTGGAGCTTTCTTAAGATGGAATGGGTTGCTTCGTAGGGCATTGACTTAATTCCCTGTCATAGGAAATATTGAATTACTGCTGAGAGCATTTGAGAAACTTTGAGCTATAGAAATCTCTTCTAACATTCTGTTAATTTGTTGACCCTCTAAGTGTTTGTGTCAGTGCTGTCAATACTCTTGACATATTTCAGCATTGACTTCAACAGTCATTGCTTTTTTTTTTAATTGAAGTATAGTCGATTTACAGTGTTGTGTTGATTTCTAATGTACAGCATAGTGATTCATTTTTACATGTATATGTATACCTTTTCATATTCTTCTTCATTATAGTCCATTATAAGATATTGAATATAGTTCCCTGTGCTATACAGTAGGTCCTTGTTTATCTACTTTATATGTAGTAGTTAGTATTTCCTCTTGTGTTTGTGAGCTTGAAGGTGTAAGAAGAAGAGGAGGAGGCTTAGAAAACCTGTGGCATGTATTGGAAATTGTCAAAGGGCTATAACATCTTCAGTTAAGAATTGATATCATCACTGGAGGCTGACATCACCAGTTTAAAGTGGTGTTCTTCTCGTAAGACTATTGATCCTCTGTAAATATCACTCTGCTTTTTAATTTTAATTTAATTTTTTTTAATCAAAGTATAGTCAGTTTACAGTGTGTCAATTTCTGGCGTACAACATAATGTTCAGTCATACATGTACCTACATATATTCCTTTTCGTATTCTTTTTCATTATAGGTTACTATAAGATACTGAATATAGATACTGAATATGCTTTTTTAAATGGTGGCAAAGACTTGTTGGAATGGAACTGTCTCCCCTTGCCTAAGCTTAGTCAGCACCCACACCCATCTGAAGCAGATGGTGGATTAAGGTGCGTCTTTGGCCGTAGAACAGAGTGATACAGATGACCCACAGGTGACACAGTCTGTTACTTCTTGTCTCATTAATAAACAATTCCACATGAGTGTGATTGGATCAGCTTGGATGATGAACTTTACCTCTGGTTCCCCCAAAGTATTACGAACACCTGTGGAGTCTGTCAGTTTTCCAGGGGTGTATCCAGCAGGGCAGAATGGAGATTTCTTCTTTAAAGATTTGTGAGAACGCCTGTTTTAGTTTCATTCTTGTCATTTACCTACTTCCTCATAAGCTCATCTTGTGTTTGCATTGATTCATTTTGATTGTGTCATTTTTGTTTGAATGATTTTAAGAGTTTTCTCTCCCTCAGACTATAGCTTTGCTCCCACAGACACCTCTCCCTGACCTTCAGATTTCTGAGCACGATCTCTCTTCCCTTAACTGACAAGAGGTCATGTCTGGGTCGCTGTTAATGTCTGATGCTCTGATACAGCAAATATCAGATGTGTAGTAAGTTATGTTTTGAATTTTAATTAAAAATACTATTCTAAAACATTTTTAAGGCCCAAATCCTTTGAAGGGTTCCTGAAATTCATCCTTAACTCTGGAAAAGTGAGTGATTATTTCTAGAAATTACAAGGCATCTGACGGTTCAATAAGACTGTTATTTAAGGGGACATGAATCAATTTTCTTTCTATGAAAACTTTACCTAATGAATTAATGTTTATTTGTTTTATTAAAATATCTATTTGGGGAAGGAGGGTATAGCTCAGTGGTAGAGTACATGCATGAGGTACTGGGAAGTACCTCCGTTTAAAAAAAAAGAAAAGATTTATAAAAAGATACTTATATAAAAAAATTTATTTCACTTTCCATGTACTGTTACAGTCAGAAGAGTTTCTCTCTTTGGGGCCCTAGGGATCCTCCCACATTGTACCTTGTTCCAATTGTGGAATTGACAACAGTCTGGGAGATGTGTGTTAGAAGAGGTGTAAGATTGATAGGGTGAAAGGTAAACGTTAGGTGTCTAAGAAAGTCTGTGAGACTGGAATTTTGCAGTGTTTTGGGGAAGCATAATTAGAATAACTTTTGTATGCATTTGAGGTTACTGGCTTTCCAAGCCCAATTCTTTTTTCTTTTTTTAATTGAAGTATAGCTGATTTACAATGTTGTGTTAGTTTCTGGTGTTCAGCATAGTGATTCAGTCATACTATATATACATATGTTTTTTCATATTTTTCATCATAGGTTAATACAAATGAACTTATTTACAAAACAGAAACATACTCACAGATATAAAAAACAAATTTATGGTTACCAAAGAGGAAAGGCGGGAAGGAAGTGATAAATGAGGAGTTTGGGATTAGCAGATGTAAACTACTGTATACAAAAATAGATAAACAACAAGGTCCTACAGTATAGTACAGGGGACTATGTCTGATCCCAGTTTCTTTTTTTTTAATTATAATTTTACTAGAATAGAATGTACCCTGTTGTACCTATTCACTTCATTCATTTCTTGATTTACTTAAAATTTACCATGCACCTACTGGGTCTAGATATTGAGCTACCAGGTAGGAATACAAAACGAAGAAAATATGACCCCTGACCTCAAGGAGCAAACTTTTGGTTGGACACTGCAGAGGCCACAGGAATATTGCTGAGGCTTTCGAAAATGCATGTCTTTAACAACCTCTTGCCCTGAGTAAATATTTGAATTCATGCCAAGAATAAAAGTGCAGACAAATGACGTTATTGAACATTGCTCTCAGCCGTCCTCTTGGTTGTCCCTAATGGACCACTGTAACATTCAGTGGACGCTTTGGCGGTCATTGCTGGCTCATTTGCCTTCATCGGAAGCCTCCGGGTCTCCATGCAGTGTGGAGCCACGTCAGGCTTGGTTGGCCAAGGACAGCATGCAAGCCAAGAAATGGTTTTTCATCCCCACATTCTACCAGTGGGCCCTTTCCCTCCTGCATACTCACAGTTTTCTGCCCTTATATCTGGGAGTGAACAGTTTAACATACCTCCTGGAGTGGATGTTGCAAAGAATGTATTATGTAGTAAATAGTTTGAATGAACTGTGGGTAATAGAAATATCATTTCACAGAAGAGATCCATCCTATTGCTGTTTAATTAAAATCTTTCTGCTGATGGAAAGTCTTCTCTCTGGTGTTTTCTTTAATGCATTCATGACGCTGCTGTCTGGGCTCCCTTGCTAGAGAGATCTTTCATTATAATCCACTTATCAAAGTTTGTAATTAAACTTCCAAATGTAAAATTTCCAGTGGCAAATTGCCAGGGTACTCAGTGAACTTTTCTTTTCTTCTCTGAGAGAAATCACTCTGTGAAAATTTTGGTTTTGTGTTTTGGTCATTTTATCATTGTACAAGTGTCTGTTTTTGTGTGTGCATATGTGGCCATATATGTACACACACATTAATAGTGTAATATTTAGTTCATGAAGATGCAGACTGACATTTTATTTAGTATCATCAATTTCTGCCTGTTTTGGTGAAATTGGAGACAGTATTGATAACATTAATGTACTGCATTATTTTAAGGTATAAAAATGGTAAATGAAATGGATTTCAAAACAAGTGCCTTCAGGCTTTGTTGATCTATTTGAAATGTCTAGACACAATAAAAAGCAAAACCAAAACCTTTGTGATGCTAGGAGAAAGAATATAGTCTGTTTTCCATTGGTCAGGCAGGCATGTTCCTGCAACTTTCCCTGTGGTTTATGCAATAAAGGAAGACTCTGAAAACACCATTTGCACTTTAACTTCATTTGGAATGCTCTCTTTCAGACCTCACACCATTCTTTTGGGAAGAATCAGATAATGAGATGAGACAGGATGAAAGTAAATTCTATCAAATTTCCTGAATCTGATGAGCATCTTGTTAATGGTCAATGTCCAACCATAATACACGAAAACTTAGACAGTGGAGACTGCTAGAAAATTGTTTAGGCTTATCAACATGTTGTTATTTTTATGTCAGCTGTGGACACATATTTCCAAAAGTTCCTTTGCAACACTAGATGCATTATTAATCAAGAGAACACAGAGCTGTATTTACAGTTTAACTGGATAATTCTCCTGACATTAAATATTTAGAATCTTACATTGCAGAAAATATTAATGAGTAATTAAGTATTTTTTTTTAATTTCAAAGGTCAGTAGCATTTGAGAAGAAGAGTTTTATCTTGTTCACACATCCAAGTTCTCCTGAATTTTTATAAAACTCTTTAGACTGTTAAATATAAGCCCACATGAAATTACTCTCCCTACAATCATACGTGTAAAACATATATATATATTTTGTTTGTTTGTTCGTTTGTAAAGTTTGGTAAAAAGGGGTTATCAGATTCTTTCTTGCATCTTCAAGCAGGATGGACTGTAGGCTAATACCACTAGGTGCCTGTTTTTTCTCTTAAAACATCTGGAGAAGTGATTGTACAAATTTTATTAGTCTTTCTAGAATATAATACCTTCAGATTGAATGCATTTTCTTTTTGTAATTAACCTAAGCTTCTCCAAAGAGGAGATAACATATATTTTTTTTTCTTTAGGGACTCCTTTCTGTTTTTTCATATTATTTCTTTTTTTTAATTGAAGTATACTCAGTTTGCAATGTTGTGTCAGTATCTGTGTACAGCCTAATGTTTGAGTCACATATGTACATAGATATATTTGTTTTCATTTCATAGTATTTCTATCAAACTGTTTAACTTTTATCTTTTCCAATTTTGTATAAAAAAAGAATCCTCCACTTGAGGATTTGAACGTGTAGACAATATAGAACTTTTTCTATTCTTTGGATTTTTTGAGGGTGGTATGGTGGGATGTTTGTAACTTACTTGTAAAGTGGAAGGAATTTTTCAGCTATTTACCATCACCCAAATGATTTCAGGGTATCACAAGTTCCCCAGATTAAGTTTACTGAGCACAGAGGAAAGAATTCAGAAAGTCAAACCAGTGTGGAAAGTACGAGCTTTTCTGTATATCTTTCTCCCATTGTATGGAAAAGCTTCTGCATCAGAATTGTGGTGCAAGATCAAGAAAATTTAACTAGAAAAAAACGTACAAATGTAGACTCCGTAGTCTATTCATTTATTTGGCAAATATTTACTGAACATCTACTGTTCCCCAGACAATATACTAGGATTGGGTATAGAACAGTGAGCAAGATAAATTATTTAGATGATACTGGAGGAGGTGAAAATAAATAAACTGGTACACACTAGATTGTCAAGTATTGATCTTTTCTAAGGAGTAATGAGGACATGATTCCATGAGGTATTAAGATGGTTTTCCATGAGGTGATGACAAGGTGATTCTACAATTACAAGAATGTGCCCCGATACCTGCAGAACCAGGGAGAGCATGGCAACTTCATAGGAGGTGGCTACATAAATATGTTCTTATTTTAGACTATGTCTCTATGAATGGATTTGTTCTTGTTGGGGAATCTGAGCAGCTTACCAGAGTAATTACTACCTTTCTCTCTTATTTATAGCTTATCATTGATGAAGTGCCCCTTTCTTCATGGCAGTGACACTTATGAAAAGTGACAACAGAGGCAGCTTCTTTTCTTGGAATAATGCACGTATTACCTAAAGATGCCAAGGTGGGGAGTGAATCAACCTCACCTGCCTGGAAATAGGGACGTCCACATTCAGGTTTCCAGAGAGTTCCAGTGTGTTTCTTGAATCACGTGAGAAGTTGTGTTTCAGTCTGTAGAAGTCAGAGAGAAGGAGGCAGTCACACAAATAGGTATGTCTGTAAATAGATACCCTGCTCCAGGGACAGGGATATGGTGGGAGTCAGAGTTGCTTTCAGCACCTGTAACAGAAAACACACCCAGCAGTGGCTTAAAGCAAAGGAGTTTATTTTTCTCACAGATCAGAGAGTCCAGAGGTTGACGGTCTGGGACAACTGTTGTAACTCCGTCATGATGTTTGAGTCTCAGGCTTTGTCTGCCTCCCTCTCCATCATCTTGGTGGGTGGAGTTCATCTCATGGTCTTCAGATGGCTCTGACACCTCCAGACATTAATATCTGTGTTGCAGGCAGGGATAATGGGAAAAGAGGCCAGTGGCAAAAAACCACACTTTCACACAAAAGGAGGGTTTTATATTTTCATTGGAGAAAAAATCCCCTCCTCTTTCTTGGCACCTGTAGCTGCAAATCATTGGCCAGAACTGTGTCAGATGGCCACCCTTTCTACAAAGAAATCTGCAAATGTGATTTTTTAAAAACAGGATTGGTAGACATTCTTAAAAAGTTGTAGTTCTAGAAGAAAGCGAGCCTATGGCAGCGTCTGCCACAGCTAGCAAGCTGTAGTTTTGAAGGTTTCGACAAATCGTTTCAAGCTCTCTTTCTGTCAGTTACATCCTGTGGCAAAAGTTTATTCAGAGACACATAAAAGGTTTGTGTGGGCTTTGTGCAAAATTTTTTGTGACTTTATTATGTGATGCAAACCTATTGCAATGATTAATACCGTAAACTGAGAACCACGTGATGGTGTATTATTAGGGCACACTTGCAGGCACCTCATGCTGGTATTGGATGTAATTTGGAATTCTGCAGTGAATTGCATGGAGGAAGAGGCTGGAGGTTAAAAGGCTTGAGGAAGTTACTAAATATCTTGTCATTGTGAGGCCAGAGGTTACTCTCTCATAAAATAGAGATGATAATACCTGTTGTCTCCTTCACAGGGACAGTGTGAATCTTTAATGGGGCTCCGGGTACGGAAAGCTTTTAGCTCTTCAGAAACATGGCACAAAGTCACAAGATTTCCCAATCTTGAAAAAAAAATCCCCCAGACTTTTGCTGCAGGGCAAGATCGCATTCAGACCCTCCCTGAAATATTGCTGAAGTCAGGGTTTTTCTGAATTTTGAGAGAATCATGACAGTAATAACAGCTAATCCTTCAGTGAATGCTCACTCTCTGGCTGGAGCTCATCTGAGAACTTTGTTTTTTGATTCCATCCTTATGCTCTAAGGGGTGCAGAATGAGAGTCCTCATCATTTTCTAGATGGGCCCCTGAAGCTCTGAGGACCACATGTGATACTATGAGCAGATCATGGCTGTGGTGTCAGGCCTGTTTTGTAACCCAACTTTGATGTTTTCTAGCTGAGGTGACCTGGGGATAAGTATTTCACGTCCTCAATGATCAGTCTCTTTTACATCTGAAAAATAGGAATAATTGCTCATAGTATTACGTGAGGATTAAGGGACATGGTACGTACACTGCCTTCCACAGGCTGCCGAGAGACCCTCCTGAGGGCTAGAAAGGATCCACATTTCCAGGGGTATGAAAAATCACTTGTGTTGATACTGGGTCACGATGCTAGTCTCTCCTTTCTGAGGAGGGCCACTGAGACTGACTGCAAACAACTTATGACTTCCATGCCTCAGTTTCCTCATTGCTAACATGGGGTGTAAGATGAGTAAGTACTTCATAAGGCTGTGATGAGAGTTCAGTGAAGTGCTTGGGTCAGCATTTTCTGTATTGACAGATTACAAGAGATGAAATGCAATGCGCGATATTGCAGTCAGAGATGAGGTGGATTGCTGAGCAAAAACAAATGCTTCTGGGGCTTCTCTAGCAGTGCTTAGTTAACACTCGCCTGCATTAGGCAACTAGTTGGAGTGGCCATCGTGGTCAGTTGAGTGGGTCTTCACAGTGAGCATCGCCCCCTCCAGCCCGTTACTGAGCCATCTTTATTGAGCCATCGTCTCTGCACGGCTGCCATGAGGTGGCGCACCAGGGGTATGGATGGTCAAGTTTGCTTTTCTCCTACTCAAGTGCTGGCCCTTTGGGCTGAAAGCAAATTGGAACAGTTTTTATTTTATTTTTAAGTTTTGTGCCTTTTAAATATTCAAGGACTTCAACAACAAGAATCCATTTAAGGGAAAATGAAATGCGTATGAAGTATAAGGCACATTTTTCATCATTTGAATGGCCTTTAAATGATTAGAAAACTGAGGCTTAGAGGAGAAACTATGTTTTTTTTTTTTTAATTTCTCTTAGTATTCATCAGTTTAGAGCTAACCTTGCAAATACATTTTGGATGCTAAGATATAGAGTAAATAAGTCGATTTAGAAACTCTGCGACCTTCCTGATATAAATTATTCATGCCATCGTGAGTAACACATGCTTCCTGCATAATATGTATTTTTTCATTGTAGTTACAGCATTTTCCCATTTGTGTTTTACAAACAGAAGTGGAAGCTCTAATCGTTTCTTGTTTTCTCTCATTTTGTTTATTATGAACTCTTGTGTGGCTTTTCAAGGAATGGCTACAGGAGTGACTTCCAGTGTCTTCCAGAGAATAATTTAGTGAGTTTCAGGCCTTTGGAGGAAAGAGAGTCATCACAGGTTAGTGGAGTAAGACAAACCTGTGTGCAGATTCCACCCTCCACTTTCCCTCAACTCAGCGGAGATGCTCCATTTCCTAGTGGATATAAAGCTTGCAGTATGGCAGGTGGTGGAAGGTCGTCAAATCTGGTTTCCCATCCTCTGTCCTTAAGCTTCTTGGAAAAAGAGAAGTAAAGAGGAATAGTATTGTAATCCAGATGCTAACAATGTGTGGGTCTCTGCAGAACTAAGATTGCCAGAGAGTCCTGAATTGAGGTGCTTTGGTGTATTCTCTAAAATCTGTATTTCAGATTTTTGGGGGGGTTCAAGATCAGTCTTGGGTTTCTACTGGTACTATCCTCGCCAGGAGATAATGGTGACTGCAAGTTTCCGGTAGGCCCCCCAAGCCACTCTGCTCAGGGATCTTTCCCAGCTTAGGTGAACACAACAGGACTGTTAAAGCCAGTGGGTCCCTTTGCAGAGTCTGTCCAGGGCTCTGTACCAGTGAGGAAGCCTAAAAGAAGACCAGGGCTTACAGCAACCTGTGTTCAGGTATTGCAATTAAAATCCAAAGATTGATGCAAAATTCAAAGTATTTGTATAAAATTATTGGCTAATCATTTCAGCTCCCATGTAGTCTCACAGGAACTCCTAATCCTTTTAAATCTCTGTTTAGGTTCCCACCTGGGGCCATTTAGAGTCTAACAAATAGGCTTTTGGTCCTCCATCTCTTTGGCTTACATTGTAATGACATGAATATGCTTTTAGATAGGCTGAAAGTGTGTCTTCCACTAATGCGAGTGAACAAAGTCATCTCCTGTACCCTGGTGATTGCCTGTCACAAAAGAAGTGGTCTCAATAGAGAGCTGGTCCTGCTGGTTAATTGATCTATTAATAGTAATAATAATAGTCTAGGATCAACTACCCTAAAACTCAAATCATCATTTTTATCAAAAGTTCTCTAATGTTACAATGACTTAAACCCATCATTAGAAGGCCAGTTCATTTGCTTTCCCCGGGGTATAGATTTCAACTAAATTGATGGGTCTGATTCACTAGGAAGGTCTGTTGTTTTATGAGGGGGCAATATTGAGAGTTTTTTCCGCTGCCTTGATGGAATTAATGGCAATGGTGCCTTCTGAAATATGTCCAGACCAAAGTGTTTGTGGCAAATCTATATCGTGAAGAATTAATCACCTATTTGTGTGTGTGTGTATGCAGACTTTAAAATACCATGATACAGTTCCCAAACCATTCGCCATTCATTGTGTGTTGCTTGTTAAGCGTGTAGATTTGCCACTAGCAACGTGAAATATCCGTTGTCTAGGGGATGTGTGTGTGTGTGTGTGTGTATGCGTAAAGATGTCTCATGTAAGGGGGTACAGTTTTCATCTAGTCCAGAGGTTTTTGAGCTGTGTCCAGTAATGTCCCAAAGGTTCCATGGAATAGTCTTAACAGGCCAGTCCTGGGGACAAATAGTCAAGCAGGAGAGCTCTATTTCATTTCAGCTGGAACATTCCACTCTTCTCCATATTGGTATGTGAGGCAGAATTTTGAAGAAAAGTTCTTTCGGTTGCTTACCCAACTATTCCCTTAGTCTTCGGAACAAGGCAGGCCATCAGAGAGCTGTGTACTTCAGCTCCTTCTCTTGACTCTTTGCAGAATCATTTTCACTGATTTGTACTTGGGAGAGCCCTGGGCCCCACTGACTGCAGATTGCTGGTGTCTGTGTTACTGATGAATGGATGTGTTCAGCCCTTGCTCAGCATAGCATCTGTGTTGATGAGAACTCTTGGGGGTAAATTCCATCAGTGTTTGGGACCAGGGCAATGGCTTTTCCTAAAACAATTTAAAAAAGAGAATTTAAACTTTACTCCTATGTATATGAGGGCTGTAGTAGCCACTTTTATTTTTGGTCACTTGGAAGTTCATGGTCAAATTTGCTCCCCACTTCTAGCAAATATTAGGGGCAATAACTTCTACTCTTGACATTCTTACTGTTCAGTCCTTTTATCTCCCTGTACCTGTGCCTCTTACTTTATTTTTCTAACACATATATTGTGGCAAGTTTTGTCATATCTCCTTAACTCCAGGTAGATTTTCTTAATACCTTTTGGGAAACTGCTTGGATATCCTGTAGGCACAACAGGCTTAATGTTCTTGAAAGGAAATTCTCTTTGTCTTCCTTTTCAAAACTGCCCCTCTTCACGTTTCTCCTTTTCGGGAGAATGGCCCCATCAGTTCAGTCACCTCTCTGTCTTTTCTGTCTTCTCTATCTCATAGATCCCATCAAGCTGTTAACCAAGTCCTTGAAACCCAGCCTCTGCACTGCCATTCAGGTTTCTTCTGATCCTTTACTTCATCAATACTCACCTGGAATCTTTGTTTCCTAACTGGCCTCAGTTTCTTGGTAATCCCTTATGCACACAGATGTCAGCTACTTAAAAGTCACTGGCTCTCCTGTGATCCTTAGTGCTATCATTTGCAGAATGAAGTCAAAGTCCCTCAAGTGCCATTCAGGACTCTTTATCATTTGCTCCCCAATCTGCGTTCTAAATCCCATCTCTGTCCATTCCTTCTTCCTTTTTGTGTCCTTCGCTGCAGCCACTGGCCCCACTCCCAGGCCCCAGACACAAGATGCATTTCAGCACCGAGTTCTCTCGTCCTGACATGCCCTTCCTGGCACCTTGAAGCCCTTTTCCCCTGGCTCTTCTCAGATATTACCTTGTGTTTGATTTCCTTCTTGTTTTCCTCAGGTGAGAAGAACGAGTTGCTTTCTCTTCCGTCTTTTCCTCTTACTTTCTTCCCTTTTAAAAAATTTATTTAGGAGTATTTTAAATTTTTGATGTTTGTTTGTTTGTTTATTTTAGTGGAGGTCCTGGAGATTGAACCCGGCACCTCGTGCGTGCTAAGCGTGCACTCTACCACTGAGCTATACCCCCCACCCCCCTTTCTTAATACTACTATTAAAGTGTTCATTGCCCTCTTTTGAATGTTGCTGTGTATGCAGATCTTTCTCCCCAAATCGTGGGCTCCTGAAGGAGTCTGGCTGAGGAGAAAGAGGGACTATATCAGGGATCTGCTCCCCCTGCTCTTAAAAACAAAAGTCAGCTGATTGGGGAGCAGTACAGTCCCTTCCATGGGTAAGGATTGAACATGTGGGCTAATTCATATCTGACCTTAAAATGTTAATTTCCTATGTATTTTGTTTATGGCCATGGGAAATTGGTGATGTCGTCATGCTAAAGGTTCCAGAAGTCCAAGTGAGTTTTTGTAATTTCTTTGCAGAAGAACTTATCTGATGTTCTTTTTTTCCTTCTAGGAATAGGCAAGTGAGGAGGCTGAGACTCTGAAGAATGGTTCCCCAGGGCAGTCTGGCCCTCGCTCGCTGGGTATGGAGGGGCACGAGGAAGCTGTTTCTATTACTGTCTCTCTTGCTGTCCCACGCAGCTCATTTGGAAGGCAAACAGGATAATCAGTTCGTCTGGAAACCAGGTAGGAATGTCCTGGCTGTTCCCTTGTCCCATTTTCATTAATGAGAAGACTATTCTTTCCATCCTTGTTCCAATTTGTGGAGTAGTGGAAAATATCTAGAGAGGGGAAAAAAAGTAGATTCTTCTTCTTTATAATAAAGCTTACATTTGCTGCTTCTGACTACATAATTGTCATCTCCATCCGTGATGCTGGTTATCCTACTGAATTTTCATGTTGTTGTCAGTTGAAGTTACGATTTCCATAGTTACATCTGCTCTGCCTTTGTCAGATGTATCACTGCTGTGTGGCACATCGGTTGCGAGAATGAATCTGAATTCAACTGATGTCCTTTGCTAAAAAAGGCTTTGGACCAGTAATCTATGTCTTTGTCTTTGGGGGTACAAACTAGTTAGCTATACATTAATTGAATATTTTCTCACATAGATCCTGTATATCTAGGTGTGGGAACATGAAAAATTATCCCAAGATCTTTGTCCATAAGTTGTGACTATACAGTTGCCCTCATGTGTTTTAAGATCCTTAACTGCCGTGTATATAACTGTATGAATGAGCTGAGTTGAGGTTTGAGGCTTCCATATAACTTACATTCTTTTCTAGTATTTCCTCAGTGTGGCTGTGGAAAAGATGTATTAAATTTAATTTTAAAGGCTAATGCTTTATTAACTTCAGTGATGAACCCCAAACTTCTCGGCTCTTTATATACTGATGGCTTTCTTTCCTCTAGCTTTTAGTTTTCTTAAAAGTTTCACAGAGTATTTAAAGTATGTATTACCGTTTCAAGAGTCCGTTCTTGCAAATACAGATAACTTACGCACTTAATATCTAAGAATTGGAAAATGTGATGTTCTGGAAGATCTGTGGTCCTTGAAGAGTTTTCATTTTAGTCCCATCATCTGTAAATTAAATAGACTGCAAACATATTATGTCGCCATGGAAATATGTGTAAAGGTGATATTTGTAATATTTACATGATCTTGCAAAAACGAAAGTGAATTATGCTTCCAAGTATATTAAGTAAAACCCCAGGACCATTAGAGATAGAGTCTGGAGGAAATTTAATTGCATTAAAGCCTCTGTAAATTCATTTAATTGTGGGCTCTTAATACCACATTAGTGATTTTCATTTTTTACCTCACAGTAGTTTTAGGAAGCATTGAAAATAGTTCGAAAAGTCAATATTGCATTTATGTGAATGGGGCTATTTTATTTTAATCAGGAAAGACTAAATGTTTTATCATATCTAAATAAGCACATTTATATGATTGTACTCCTGTCTAACATTCCCAAAAAAGTGCAATTAAAATGGAAAGTAGCAAATATGAAACATGAATGGGATGTGTTAAGGAAATGGGCTTATTTAGAAGCAAATTTTAAAAATAGGCCTGCTTTTCTGAAAGTAGGTCAGTGGAACAAGATGGTGCAGCCCACTTTTACAATGGATGAACACTTTGATAACTGTCACACTTCAGTTTCAGAAGTGAGGCGCCTTCCCCTCAGACGCTTTGCACAGATCAGAATGAATATCGTGTCATCACTCTCATTTTCCCTGGTATTCATTACTTCTTTTCTTTCCCTCATGAATGTGCCAGCTAAAAGGTGATAACATATATTTTTCCCATTTGGTTTCATTTCTGAATAGCACCTTTATTACTTGTATGTGACCAGACATTTTAAAGGTAGAAAAAATTTAAAAGATACAAAATTAAAAGTCAACACCTAGACCATGTGTATCTTCCTTTGCATATATAAATACAAATATGTTAGTATATAAATGACACAGAATACAGACACACAAAAGTTTTGTTATCATTATTAGTTACAGTTCTGCCAAAAAAGAAATGGTCAATGCAAAGTAGGTAATTGAGAAGAGTTTAATAAAAGGACTATTTACAAAAGTAGGAAAATACGAGCAAGCTATGAGAACAGCTATGAGGAATTGTGATGGAGTGCCCCTGGGCTGGTGTCTTTATTTACAGCTTCTCAGTCTGCAGGCAAAGAAAGGGAGTGGTTTCTGGAATCTGAAGAGAAAACTTTCATGGGGAGGATGCGCGACAGATGCTGTGGCCTTTAGAGGGATATAAGCAAAGTGCATTGAAAAGGTGGGAAGGGGCTCAGGGTAATGAATGGTCCTTACCCACACATCTCCTGCTGGGGATCTCAATGGCGGAATCCAACCCGAAGCCACAAGGCAAGGGAACCCATTGATGTCTCCATCTGACCTGCCTCCTGGGGCTGGAAGCAGAGTGTGAAACGGTGGAGAATGTGGATGTGAAAATATCTAATGTGTACATCCCTGTGTGTACATACACACGAACACTGCTTCGTACAGTCAGAATCATATTCTGCGGAATTCTACTCTCCGGCTGCTTTTATCATGTAATGATGTCGTGATGAACGTTTCACGTTAGAGCTCACGGGTCAGTTTTATCTTTTAGTGGTTGCAGAGTTTTCTGTTGGACTTTTAATAGTTTATTTAATCAGTACCTATTTGTCTATTTTTTCTTCTGGTATCGCTTGGCATTTCAGTGGCTTTTAGTTTTTTGCTATTAAAAATAAAACTGACATGAATGCAGCATTATTTTAAAGGTAAGCCATAAATCAGTTTGAAGAGTCTTCTGCCCTAGAGCAATCCTGGGTCATCACCTTCAAAGACAAGCTCAACATCTTAGAGTCTGTACCTACTTATGCATGGTTAATGTATTTCATTTGAATTTAAAATAAAAACTCCATTGCAGTTGAAATTAGCTGCATTTTTTATATATTATCAAATCCAACAACTCACGTCTAATGTAATCTGGAATTTGAACAGATTTCCATGGAGATCCAGATAAATATACCTTATTTTAGAAACTTAGAAGCCATTTTCTGGATTTAGATGGTAGCTGCCAGTCACTTAAGCTCTTTCCTGGCATCTATTGTTTTTCCCCTGAGTCCATAGGTTAGATGTTAGTCAACCTCATCCAAGTTAGAGGCGTTTCTAAGTGAGTCCTGGCTTTGGGAAAACAATGGATTGATGAATAATAAGTGAGTGATATATTATGTTGCTAAGGATTTCTGTAATGAGGGAGAGACTCGTGAGCCGTCGGCTGTGGGGTCATTGATCCGGCAAGGCTGTTGAACGCCCGTCATCACTGTGATGAGTTCCTCTGATCTGTATTTAGTATCAGGCAATCTGTCATCTCTGCCAAGAAAGAAGGATCATGTCAGCAAGTGTTTGAGATGAGGAGTGATGCTGCTTGTGGTTTTAAATAAACACATAGCTATGCATGGTTGCTTGCTTTGTAGAGATGAACAGATCATGGTCTCTGAAGCCACAGTAACTAGTGGTCTCTTAAAAACTTTCTCAGTAATGGTTCTAAGAAGTTCGTTCATTCCACTGATCCTTGTTGAGACCTTACTGTGTGCCAGGCACTGTGACAAATGTGTGAGATAAGTTGAGAATAAAGCAGACAAATCCTCGAGCCTCATGAACAAGCTAATAAACATGATCAGGAAGTTAGAGAGCATGTTAGATGGTGCTAAGTGCTTAGAAGGAAACATAAGGCAAGGAAGAGGGGTGTGCAGTGAAGGGTGAGAGACTGATATTTTAAGTAGGTGGGCTATGTGATAACTCGCTGAGGAAGTGAAGACTGGAAGGAAGGGAGGGAGACAGTCATGGGGATATTGGGGTGAGGAATATTCCAGACAGAGAGAAGGCCCAGGGAAAAAGGCCCTGAGGCAGGCATGGGTGTGGCCTGTTTGAGGACCAGAGAAGAGGCCAGCAGGCTGGAGCTGAGCAAACATGGGGGACAGTGATGGGAGGTCAGGTCAGAGGGGTGATGGGGCCCAAAGCAGCAGTGTCCTCAAGGTCAAAATACAATTTTGGCTTTTACTCTAGGTAAGATAAGAAGACACTGGGGAGTTTTTACAGAGTGATGACATGATCTTATATTGATTGAGTGATTGATTGAAGTATAGTTGATTTACAATATTGTGTTAATTTCTGGTGTATAGCATAGTGATTCAGTTGTACATATATATATTCCTTTTCATATTCTTTTTTTTACATTTTTTATTGAGTTATAGTCATTTTACAATGTTGTGTCAAATTTCAGTGTAGAGCATAATTTTTCAGTTATACATGAACATACTTACATTCATTGTCACATTTTTTTTTTCACTGTGAGCTACCACAAGATCTTGTATATATTTCCCTGTGCTCTACAGTATAATCGTGTTTCTCTATTCTGCATATGCCTGTCAGTATCTACAAATTTTGAAATCCTAGTCTGTCCCTTCCTATATTCTTTTTCATTATAGGTCATTACAAGGTGTCGAATATAGTTCCTGTGCCCTACAGTAGGACCTTTTTATCTATTTTATATATAGTAGTTAGCATCTGCAAATCCAGAACTCCCAATTTATCCCTCCACTCCTCCTTCCCCACTGATAACCATAAGTTTCTTTTCTATGTCTGTGGGTCTGTTTCTGTTTTGTAAATAAGTTCATTTGTCTCATTTTTTAAAGATTCCACATATAAGTGATAGTGTATGATATTTTTCTTTCTCTTTCTGACTTCACTTAGTGTGACAATCTCCAGGTCCATCCCTGTTGCTGCAAATGGCATTATTGTATTCCTTTTTTATGGCTGAGTAATATTCCATTGTATAAATGTACCACAACTTCTTTATCCATTTATCTGTCAATGGACATTTAGGTTACTTCCATGTCTTGGCTATTGTAAATAGTGCATGTGTCTTTTTGAATTAGAGTTTCTCCCAGATCTATGTCCTGGAGTGGGATTGCTGGATCACATGGTAAGTCTATTTTTAGTTTTTTAAGGAATCTCCATCTTCTTTATCTTTTTTTATGGCCTTTGTTTTAAAGTCTTATTTTTTTCTGCGAGTGTTGCTACCCTCGCTATCTTGTCATTTCCATTTGCGCAAAATACTTTTTCTATCCTCTCACTTTTCATCTGTGTGTGCCCTTCACCCTACAGTGGGTCTCTTGTAGGCAGCACATTGTAGGCTCTTGTTTGATTATCCAATCTGCCTCTCTGTGTCTTTTGATTGGAGCATTTAGCCCATTGACATTTACAGTAATTATTGATAGGTATCTGTTTATTGCCTTGTTTTCCAGTTGATTTTGTATTTCTTCTTTGTTCCTTCTTTTTGTTTTTCCTTTCGTGGTTTGATGATTTTCTTTCATATGATGCTTGATTTTGATCTTTTTCTTTTAAATAAGACTTTAATAGCATCATCGTGGGTGGTCAGTTGAAGTGGAAGCAAGGAGACGAGTTAGGAGGTGACTACAGAAATAAAGAGGAGTGATGATAATAGCTTGAACTAAGGTCATGTCAGTGAAGCTGCTGAGAAGGGGTTGAATGCTGGATATATTTCATGCCATGGTTTTCAACTGAGGGTGATTTTGCCCAGCAGGGAACTTTTGGGAATATCACAACTGGTTGTCACAACTGGGGTGTGCTATAGACATCTGGGAGTAGAAGCCAGGAATGCTGCTAAATGTCGTAAAATGCACAGGACAGTCCCCCACAGCAAAGAATTATCTGGCTCCAGAACGTCAAAAGCGGCCAGATTGAGAAACCTTGATTTAAGGTAGAACCATCCTAATTTACTGATGAGAGTGGGGAGGGAGAGAGATGTAGGGGTGATACTGAGGCTTTGCCCCCAGCAGCTGGGAGAGTGGCGTTGCCATCATTTAAACTGGGCTGAATGGTCAGGAGTTGGTATGGGGGGAACATGAGGAATGTGGTATTGGACATGTTCAATATTTGAACTTGTTAGAAATTCACATGGAGATGTTGACCGGGAAGTTGGATGGGTGATCTGAATTCAGGAGTCAGGTCTCTGCTAGAGATATAAATTTGTAAGTCACTAGCAACGAGGTAGAATTTAACTGGATAACCTTAGAAATGAAGAAGCAACCTTGAAATTTATGATCCTGTATGTGTAAAGGATAAGTTTCTAATGTACTTCCTTTGGGCCAAATGACATTTAAAAAAAATTATTGTGGTAAAATACACATAGCATAAACTTTACTATTTTAAGCGTTTGAGAGTTACAATTCAGTGGCATTTAGTACATTCACAGTGTGATGGAAACATCACCACTATCTAGTTTCAGAACATTTTCATCACTCCAAGTTACATTTGCAAATGTTTATAAAAAGACTGGAAAACAAGTTTTGCTATGAATAATAAGGTCTGAAAGAAAGAAAATCCATACTTGTCTGTTGGTGAGAGTTTGTTTTAACGCCTTAAGTCATCGTAAGAGATCACTCAGCATATTAGAAAGAGCTGGGGCTTTTTATACAGAGGCAGACCCACCTTCAAGTCCTATGTTTCTAGAGAGGAGAAAGTTACTTAATGTCTCTGAGCCTTATGCATCTTTCTGAAACGAAGAAAGTATTTCAGAGGGCTGTTTTGAAAATTAAGTAAATGAGGAAAGTAAATACTTCAGAGGACTATTCTGAAAGTTAAGTACAACAAATATATTGAAATGCCTGGTATATAGTAGCTATTCAGTAAATGTTAGCTGTTATTTTTATCATTACTATATAATAATTTGATGCTTGAAATATTTATTCTTGCTTTTATGTTGTACAGTTTTTTCATATGTTTTTTTCTTTAGACACACAAAAGAGGGGAGGTCGGCTTGACGGTTGTATGTACTGTATTAGTAAATGGTCATAAGTAATTTTGCTGACTTTTTAGCTCTAAAACTTTCTGTATGACAGACTCTTGGAAAGTTTTAATTTCAGTAGCTCCTTCCCTAGTGAATAAAAAGGGTGAGAATAATGACCTATGTTCTAAGAACTAAGTAGATAAGTAAAAATTAATCATTTTGGAAGAAAAAAAGAGATTATGAAAATGACTATGTTAAAAAAAGGGATCTTACTTAGGTTAATATTTAATTATAGCTTAAATAGTAATGTTTTCAGTGTTGAAAATACTTTAAGGAAAAATTGTATATTTTTATATACATAGATAATATATCTATTTCGAGTTCAGGAATTTTAGCAACAGTAAAATGTTCTTAGGAGAGAGCTATTTTTTTGACTATGTCCTAGAAGTTCATGAAATATTTCTTCTAGGGATTTGATTAAATTGAAATCATTTAAATTACATCTATGGATATTAATTTATCTTACAGCCATGTCTGTAATAAACTCTCAGTGATGTTATTTCTGTAATATCAAAAAGTATAGACATATATGGCATGGGATTCACGGCTAAAAACTAGTCCTTTTTCCTTGGAGACTAAACTACTAATTTTATAATCCTTCCAGTAAGTCAGAAAAAGCCTATATTACCTAAATAATTTAAAATAAATTACTCTGATTTTTTTCCTAAATAGTACTGTAATGGAGGCTCCCCGAGGAGAGAGATTTTGTTGATTTTATGCACTGATGTTTTCCAAGTATCTAGAATGTAAATAACTGTGGTATAAAATATCCCCAGCACATCTACATCTAAGTACTTGTAGAATGAGGAACACTGTCTCTTGGAGGGGTGTGAGTGTGTGTATTTCAGAGTGTTGAGAAATGGTGAGACTGAAGGAATAGAACATGTAATTGCTGTTATTCTAGAACTTGAAATATATCTTGAGGAGAGGATATAAAATGAATGAAAACCAAAGTCAAACTTATAAATCTGTAAATATGAAAACAAATGATCCATACTTTCTGGTTCCTTGGTTCTGGTACCATTTCTGATCATCTCCAGAACATATGTTGAATGCATTTTGTAATAAAAAGGAATAGTTGCACCTAGTAAGAAATTTAAGTATTACTTTGATTCTTGTGATGAGATATTACAGTTTCATGTTGTCTTCCAGTTCATTTCCTTGGAGGAAGCCAGTTTCAACTCTTTTTCTACTTAGCCTGATGTATATACCTCCATATTTCTAAGTGATGTACTCATTAATTCTATTTTTTTATTTATAAATATTGGATATTTCCTGTTGATTTCCTGTTATGTTAGTTGAAGATTTAGCTCTCATCTTCTACCCCTTTCCCTCCTTAACTGCCTCCCTTCAAAGTAGTTATATGCAAATATTTAAATCAATGTACAGGAATTATATATTTCTACATACTGTCCTCTGCTGAGCCAAGCAGGATACTACACTTCCACCTCTTTTCTCTTCAGCTTTTTGTTTTACCCAGAGATAAAAAAAAATTCTCTCATTTTTTTGCTTCACCTTTTTTTTTAATTATAGTCAAACTTAAGTTGATTTACAACATTGTGTTAGTTCAGGGGTACAGCAAAGAGTTTCAGTTTTATGCACGTGTTCTTTTTCAGATTCTGTTCCACAAAAGGTATTACAAGGTACTGAATATAGTTCTCTGTGCTATCCAGTAGGTCCTTGTTGTTTAACTGTTTTATGCATAGCAGTGTGTGTGTCTTAATCCCACACTTGAGTCTCCTTCAGCTTCCCCCACGATGCTCCAGTTGATATGTCATATGCCCATTACTCATTTTTTGAAACATTTAAGCACTGTCCCAAATGCCCTATTAAATTCTTTCTTAGGGAATTCTTTCCCTCGCTCTCTGTCCCCCTGATTCAATGTGGACTCCTGAACCATTTTCATTTTGGAGCCTCCCTTTATTTTGTCATCTTGAACACCTTATTCCTGTTTGTTTTGTTTTGTCTTTTGTATTTCTCTTCCTTGCCTTTGAAGCTTTATTTTCTAGAACTGCTAAAATAGGGTACATTAGAAGTCATTTTTCATGTCTGAAAGGGTCTCTTGTCATATACTTGACTGATAGCTTGCATGTGTGGAGTTCAAGGTTAAAAACACTTCTTTCAGAAATTTCAAGGCTTTGCTCTACTGTATTCGAGCCTCCAGTGTTGTTGCTAAGAAGTTTTATGTCATTCTGATCTCATCTCTTTGTATGTTACCTGTTTGCCTCTTTTCCTCTTTCTGGAATCTTCTTTTTATCCACGAAGTTCTGAAATTTCATGATTATATACTTTGGGGTGAATCACTTCTTAATTTTGTTGGTCATTAGGAGAATATTTCACCAATATGCTCATGCTCTGCAGTTCTGAGATTCACTTTTTATATGATTTCCCACCTCTGTTGTCTCTGTTCCTTCTGCAACTCCTTAGACAGATACTTCACCTCTCTTAACAGGTCTTCAAGTTTTAGGTATTTATTTTTTTTCCTTTGTTTGCATTTTTATTCTAATTTCTAAAATATTTATTCTATTTCATCTTTCAGCACTCCCTTTCAATATTTTTTATTTCAGTTACCGCATTTTAAATTTCTAAGATCTCTTACTTCAATGTGATTTTTGAAATTATATCTTGTTTCACAGATGCAATATGTTTTCATTTAGAAGATATTAATTATAATTTAACTTCTTCTTTTCATTCTCTACCACTTATGCTTCCTCTAAATCTCTTTTTCATTCATCTATTTGTCTGATCATGGCCTCTGATATGAGGAGCTTTCTTTTAATGTCTGTCGGCTATTGTCTCTCTTTTTAGTGTTTCCCGTCATTGAAGGTGAGGCATTAAAAGCTGATTGACATTCTGTGTACCTGACTCAGCTGTTTCGGTTTCACTGTCAGACTCTTCTGAGTAGTGAGCTGGCTTTTTTTCTTGGAGGATGGGTTTCTCAAAAATCTGTATCCATCAGTACCAGACGGTCTTTTATCCAGGGCCTATTGTGTGTGTTACTTAAGGTGAAGGTAAGTTGCTGTAATGAAGATGTTCCCAAGTACATGGCTTAAAAATAATAGCAGCTCCTGTCTCTCTCATGGGAAGGCCTCATGGCATTTCCACGTTCTAGTGATGAAAAGAGCACAGAACTGAAGTCTAAAAAAATATATTTCAACAAGTAACATAGAAGTTCCATACAGAGGGGAGGGTACAGCTCAGTGGTAGAGCGCATGCTTAGCATGCATGAGGTCCTGGATTCAATCCCCAGTACCTCCTCTAGAAATTAATGAACATAATTACCTCTCCCCACCAAAAAAAAAAAAGGAACCCCGCCCCCACCCCCCACCAAAAAAAGAAGTTCCATATATGTTCCAGTACTCTGTGAAAGAGAGCTGTGTAGGAGCCCACTACAAAAGTGGCTTCAGTTACTAATGGGCTTCAGTTTGGCTCTCACATGTGGAGGCGGCTGGGCCCTGCTAGGTGATCTCCCTTGGGGTCTTTTATGCCATTGTGGTCCGATGAAGGCAGAGGCTGGCTCATCTGGAAGTACCTGCGCTGGGAAGACTCAAACAGATGAGGTTGGAACAGCTGGGACTCTTTAAGTATCCCTTTCCCTCTCTCTCTCTCTGATCCTGTCCACATGCTCCCTTTGTATGGAGGCCTCAGGGTAGTGAGTATTCTTAATATGATAGCTGAAGACTCTCAGAACAAGCTTCCGAAGAGCAGCAGGCAGGAGTTGCGTGCCTTTTTCTAACCTAGCCTGGGAGCCAGGCATGGCCACTTGGACCACATTCAGTTGGTTGCAAGGGAGTCTCTAAGGCGGGGGCTAGATTTCATCCTTTGATTGGAGGAGTGGCAAAGAATTTGCAGATATATGTTTTAAATTTGCCACGATCCCTCATTTCTGGTCACATTCCATTGGTGAGAATGTAGTTACAAGGTCACTGCTGGCCACAAGGGAAGATGAGAAATGTAGTTTGTAGTCGGACAGCCTTGTAAGAAGGGGAAATGGATTCAGTCATGAGTAACAGTCTTCTTTACAGGGGCTATCCAGTGTCTGGATTAGTCAGGGATTTCGAGAGAGAGAGAGAGAAAGAGAAAGGCAGAGGGAAAGAGAGACAAGAGAGAGAGAATTATTATAAGAAATTGGCTCATGTAGTTATGGAGGCTAAGAAATCTGAAGGCCCAGGAAAGCCATTGATGTAGTTCAGTCCAAGCCCAGAGGCCTGAAAACCAGGGGAGCTGATAATGCAAGTCCCAGTACAAGTGAAGGAGAAGAGCGGTGTTTCAGTTCAAACAGGCAAATAGTGAGTCCTTCCTTCCTCTGCCTTTTTGTCCTGTTTGTTCTCCAACAGATTGGATGATGCCCAGCCGCACTGGGGAGGGCCTTCTGCTTTACTCAGTCTACTGATTCAAATGCTAATCTCATCTGGAAACACCTTCACAGATAACACCCAGAAATCATGTTTAGCCAAATATCTGGGCATTCTGTGTGGTCCATGCAAATTGACACATGAAATTTACCATCATAGTGTCTCCTGAAATGAACCTGCCTACACTGGACTGTCAATCAAAGAACAAGGGCAGAGGTCTGGGCAGACTGGCTCTACATTTAGTCCTCAGCATTTCAGTCACTTCTCTTTTGCGTATGATGCCTCATCGTCTTTTGCTTTGTGTGCTCTCCTCAAAAATGTCCTCTTGAGAGTTGATTTTTGTTGTCTGTTTTCCTGCAGATATTGAGGAAAAGACAGAGGAAGGGAGCTTAGGGGCTAATTAATTCCCTTTATGGACTTTTAATTATCCCCCATGTCAAGCCACCAGCCTTACTACTTTTTTCTAGGGTCTCTAGATCCCAAACTTTCCCAGAGTTCTGCAAGTGTAAATCAGTTTTTTCTGTTGTTGTTACCATGTTCTTCTGTAGGCAGAATCTTCAGCTTCCTTTTCATTTTCAGGTTGCTTACTGCCCCTCTGTGCTCTCTGTGTTCCAAAATTCATTGCTGCGTGTTCTCCACACTGTGTATTTTTGGCCCTTATTGAGTTATGTGTTTTGATGCCTATACTGTCATTTCAAAGGGGTATTAGGAAGGAGTGAAAATATATACATGTCCCCCACATTAATGGGAAGTCTTCTAACTTATTTTTCTGTCGTGCCTATTTTAGGCTATTTATTGTGGAATGGAAAAGTGTTGTTGAAATATTAATTTTTGTGATGACTAACTCAGTTATTCTCTTTGAGCAAGTACTCCAAAATCTATCTATAATAAAATTAATTGGCCCACCGAACTTTTCCCAGGTTGAAATTTGTTTTAATTTAATGTGAATGTTCATTGGCTCTGTATGATCGGTGTTAGGCTGAGCTGTTGGATTGAGGGTTTGATAGGAGAGTGGTTTCTGCCTGGTGGTCAGATGACCAATGAAGAAATTCCTTTATGGCCACCTGGAAATGATCTTCCTTCAACTTTTTCTTTCATGGTAGAATTTTGATATTTAACATAAGTTTGAATTATTCTTAACTCGGAAATTAGAGGATTCCATGCAGAGAAGTCTAGAAGTCCAAGATGAAAACAAGTCAGACCTATCAAAGTGGGACTGAAGTACGAATTAAAGACTAAGAGACAGTATGACAAATTCAAAGAGCAGTCTTAAAAGCTGATTTTATAAACATCTTCACGGCCATGACTTTATTTGCCATGAATAATAGTCCTGATTGGAACCAAATAAAAACAGAAAAAGCTGCCTACCTTCTTATGGATTGATTACGGATTTACTCAATTCATGCAGTTATTCTGATACATCAGCAAAGTTCCCCAAACTTTCCAGCCACAGATGACATCTGCACTACAGACATTAGTGCCGCATATGATATCTGAGACTCAATCAGAGAAATAATTCGAAAAATGTACCTTTAACACTACTTATGTTTACTACTCTCGTTAATACTATGTACTGTTAAAGCTTATTTTCATAGCAAATGTATGAATATGAACTAACCATCTTGTCCTTTTGTTCCTTTTCTTCTTTGGAATTACTATGGTAACGAAACTGTGGTTCATGTAAGGAATCTGTGATATTATTATCTCCTTACATTAAACATTTTCCCCTCAAACAAGGAAAATAATAAGCTGTTGTCGAAATAAGTAGTTTTATCACCCAGCAGTGGGTTTCATTCACGGATACGCTTCACGTCAAAAGTAACATAAGAACGGGTAAGAATGACATATGGATATTTTCATGTGGATTTTCCCTCAGGGTTAATAATTTTTTTAATTGAATGCAGCTGCTCAAAGATTTTTGTTGCTAAGTATACTCACTATGTTGAAAAGGAATGGCTTCCTTTTAAAATCTTTTCTAGAAAACCACTTTGAGGCTTAACTACTTAGCTGTATTTGTAGAGAACCTGCAAACAATGGAGATGCTGACAATCACACTCGGCGGGATGATGGAGAGGTTCAGAGCACAGACACCAAAGTCTGACTGTCTGGGTGCTCAGCCAAGCTGTGTGTGACCGACCTTATGCCTTTGCTTTCTTATCAAATGGGACTAAATGAGAAAATCTGCGTAAAGCATAGTTCATATCCTATAGTACATATCCAATATACATTTTCTGTACTCAGAGTAAGTATTATGTCATCAAGATCATATTAAGTACTCACTTAATGCCTCCTTTTCATCATGTTTAGTGGGTGCTACTGTAAGAGGTTATTCCGTGTCCCTCCCACTGTCCGACATGTAGAACCCAATTTAGTTGGGATATACAGACATGCAAGTATATTGAATATCCTTTCTCTCAAGAGGTCATTTGATATTCTCTTCCTGCACTTTAAAGTTTCTCTTCCAAAATAAGTAATTTTAAAATTTCCATTTCATTGCTTATTTCTATTGGCATTACTTGTGCATCTTAGCTGTTTCAAATATTGGTGCTCCAATAAATATTGTTCCCTGACATGTCCATTCATAAAACTCTATTGTATTGTTTTCAAAGCCAGAGCTGTGAGATTCTATCCCAAACAATGACCAGGCAGAATGCAGTCTCACAGCTTTCTTGAAAGCTGAGGATGTATAAGCTTGTTTGACTGTTTGACCAAACCTGGGTTTGAACTTAGATGGGTCCAGACGATTGACTTCCTCCATCTTCAGACTTGAAATGAGAAAAAAAATCAAGCATGTAAGCGCCACCTTACAAAATTATTATAATGCCTTCTTCATTTATCTTATATGGTCCTGACAACAGCCTGAGATGTTGTGGGAAAGGTAAGAAAGAAACTGAGTTTGAGTAGCCTAGGTGTTAAGTGATGAAACCAAGGCTAGCTCAGTGCTCTTTGAAATTACAGTTGAATTTTTATTATGCAATGGTCTTTGGTTTTCCTCATTTGAAACGTTGAACTTAGAACTCCGTATAGTGTTGTCATTCTCAGTAGAGAGGCTCATGAGGCAAAAAAATGACCACTTTTTTATCTTTCTTCAGATTTCATGTCAATTGGTTATGATTTTGCTGGTTGGTGATTTGATTAACAAATGTTTTATACCAAGTGCAAGCTTCTCTTTACAGCATTCTCTGCTGTTATAGTACTAGTAATTATTAGCATGAAAAAGTGATTATTTTAAAAACTTTATTGAAGTATAATTTACATACCAAAATTTTACCCATTTAAAATGTATATTTTAGTTATTTTTAATACATTTACCAAGTTGTGCAGCTATCACCACAGTGAACAGTTAATCCCTGTTCCCATCCCCAGCTCTAGGCAACCACTGGTCTAGTTTCTGTCTGTATAAATTTGCCTTTTCCAGATATTTCATATAAGTGGAATCGTGTAGGAAGTGGTCTTTTGTGACTGGCTTCTTTCACTTAGCATAACATTTTTGAACCACATTCATGTTATATCATATATAAATGTTTCCTTCCTTTGTGTAGCTGAACAGTGCAGTAGCCTGTTGTATTGATACAGCATTTTTTAATCCATTCACAAATTATTGGACATTTGGGTTGTTTCCACTGTTTTGGCTACTGTGGGTAATGCTGCTGTGAAATACGTGTGCAAGTCTTGGTGGGCATACATCTTCATTCTTCTTGGGAGTGGAAATTGCTGGGTTGTATAGCAAATGGATGCCTAATTTCTTAAGAAATTGCAAACTATTTTTCATAGTGGTCATAGGTTTTACGTTCCCACCAGTAATATATGAGGGTTTCTATTTTTCCATATTCTTGCTAACATTTGTTATTGTCTATTTTATTATTAAATTCATTTTAGTGGGTATGAAGTAGTATCTCATTGTGGTTTTGATTTGCATTTCATTGACGACTAATGATGTTGTCTTTTCATGTATTTATTAGCTATTTGTATACTTTCTTTGGTAAAATGTCTATTCCAACACTTCTTGCATTTTGTAGGCACTTTTTTTGTTTTAGTGGAAGTACTGGGGATTGAACCCTGGACCTTGTGCACGCTAAGCATATGCTCTACTACTGAGCTATATACCTAAGCCCCCCTTTTTGCATTTTCTAATTGCGTTGGTTATCTTCTTGCTATTGAGCTTCAAGAGTTCTTTTTATGTTCTGGATACAAGCCCTTCGTTGAATATGAGGTTTGCAAATATTTTCTTCCAGTCTTTGGGTTGCCTTTTCAGTTTTTAATGGTGTCTTTGAAGTGCAAAAGTTTTGAATTTTGAAGGCCAGTTTATCTCTTTGTTTTCATTTCTAGATCATACTTTTGGTCTCATAGCTAAGAAATCTTTGCATTATTCAAGTTATTAATGATTGTCTTCTATATCTTGTCTTCAAATGTTTGTAGTTCTAACTCTTACATTTAGGTCTATGATACGTTTTGAATCACTGTTTTGTATGGTATCTAAGTTCATATTTTTGCATGTGGATATCCAGTTGTACTGGTATCATTTATTGAGAAGACTGTACTTTCCTTATTGAATTGCCTTGGCATCTTTGTGAAAATCAATTGACCATAAATATAAGGGTTTATTT
This sequence comes from Camelus ferus, assembly GCF_009834535.1. Lineage (NCBI taxonomy): Eukaryota > Metazoa > Chordata > Mammalia > Artiodactyla > Camelidae > Camelus > Camelus ferus. The sequence continues at coordinate 18,521,488 of NC_045700.1, forward strand.
CTGAACATTGAGCTCTGTTCCATTGATCTGTATGTCTATCCTTACACCAGTACTACACTGTCTAGGTAACTGTAACTTGTCTTGATAACTTTATAATTCATTTTGTAATTGGGAAGTTCTCCAACTTTGTTCTATTTAAAATTCGCATTTGCTATTCTGAGTCTTTTGCATTTGCATTTCCATTTTAGGGTCAGTTTGTCAATTTCTCCACAAAAGCCTGCTAAACTTTAAATACGTATTATGTCAAATCTATAATTCAGTTTAGAAATACTTGCCATCTTAACGGTATTGAGTCTTTAGTTCATGAACATGGAGACTCTCCATTTCTTTTATTTCCTCTAGTGATATTTTGTAATTTTCAGCAGCTAAACCTTGTGCTTCTATTGTTAAACTTATTCATAAACATTTTATTCATTTTGAATGAAGTTGTTTTCTTAATTTCATTTTAAGATTGTTCACTGGTGGTACAAAGATATACAAATGATTTTTTATATAGATCTTGTATGTTGCCATGATTGGTTATTAAGCTTATTATTCAGTGATTAAGCTACTCTCTCATTTAAAATCGATGACACCAGGGAGCTATGGAGCATTTTCTGGACCTCCTAGATGTTAAATATAGGAGTTAAATTTATTTGCAGTACTTACTGCCTAACAGAAGCTTATTGTGTGTTAAAACTCACTTGGATATAATATTGGGGAACTGAGCCTTTTAATGATCTCTGCTACCTCTTATGTCAGAAGGCCTCTCCTAGAGCCTTATCATAGCAAGAATCTTTTTTTTTTTTTAATTTTACAGCAAACAAATCAATAGAGAAAACATCCTTTAAGGTATCAATGAACCATGCTACAAAAATTACCCTTAATTAAATGAACAGACTGTGAAGACTTAGCAGACCCTGGCCAGTATCTTTTAGCTTATATTATTGAAAGTACCTGGTTTGAATGGAAAGAAGTCTTGTTTTTCTGTTTCCTAAAACTCTGTTTAAATATCAATCCTGCAGTCTATGCCTGGTGCTCTGTAATTCTTAGCCTCTTGTGAGTTAAGTGTCCTGTTTTTGTTTTAATATTATTCTCCATTGTGTATCATTATTTGCTTCAAGTAACTACTATTTATCATTTCAACTATACAGTGCAAAGGTGATTATTGCATTCTTAAATGTGATTTTAAAACTGTATTCTGACACTGTAATTTTTCTTCTGAGAACACATGTCCAGCTTTATAAGGTAAATCAATTGGACAGTGTATTTCAGTTAACATAAATTGGTTTTGTACCAGAACATGCGTGCGGTTTCCAGTGAATCACAGCTGTATTTAGTATCCTGAAATGGTGGGAGGTTTTAAAAAGTGCAAAAAGTAACAGGTAGGTGAGAATCTTGTTCATTGTATTTCATTGAGTTTATGTTACAGTTGTCAGTAAGGTTTCTAAAATTGCTGGTGGGGAAATTTGAGGGTTATGAATAACTAGATATTCATGTGTTTGATACCTACCAGCACTTACGGTAAGTACAGAGAATCAGAAGAACTCCGATATTCCTACCCAGAATATTGCGTGTTAAATATTGTATGTTGTTTCAATCATTGAATAATTTAAGTGTAAGTTCCATAATTGTTAATATGTTGATGATATGCTGATGGATACTTGGCTGGCTGCTTTGGTAGTGTAGCCTCCTGCACAGAGCATGTCTTGTAGGGCTAGTCATGAAAGATCACTTTTGAAATTAGAACTTAATAAAAACGTTCCCAATCTGAAGACTTAGCTCTGCTCTCTGGGCGATTAGTGGTTTCATTTCTTTCTCAGCAGCTGGGTAATGATTATGACTCCATATGCAGTGAGAGTGATAAAGAGATTGATTAATTTCACTCAAAAGGGCATATGTTCAAAGAGAAGCCAATTGGAAGGCCATGAATGAAGATCTGACATCTTTGTGGTGGAGAGTTGTAGCCTTACTTGGTGTCCCACTGATGCTGAGAATAGGAGCTCTAGAGCAATGTTACTTATCCTCTTGATCTGTAAAATACTGAGTCTTGCTCATAACCTAGCGTACGTGTATGTGTGTCTGTTCTTGCTACCTTTCCCTGTCTTTGTAACAAGCTATCTGTGACAGTTTAAAAGGTTCCTTTGGCTCCTTTACCCTCGGGATGCCTTTGAGTTGTGTGTTGTTATTGATCAATAGAACCAAGGTTGCTTTGAAACCATGGCTGCATTTGGAAAACACACACACACACCGCAAAACAAAACCTTTCTATATTTTAGTGTGGAAAACTTCTTTAATATTATAGCAGTGTAATATATTTTATTACATTTTATTAAAAAAAACAAACAAGAGAGACTCTTTCTACTGCGATATCAGTTTACATTTATTTGATGCTTCATATTTTCAAGTAACACTTCTTATCTTAAATATACCTTTTGTGTACCACTCTCATTTTCATGTATTCTGTAATTTTTAAAATGAACATTTTATGATGACTTAAAAGTGATTGAAAACTTAATTTTTAAGAGAAAAATGAAACATCTATCAAAATTCATAGGCTCAAATTTTGACAAAAGGAAGATAAGGATGCACAGCTGTGATTTTAGCATGGCACCTAAATTTAATGAGTTTTGTTTGAGTCTGTAAATGATGGAGTGTATATTCCTGAATAAACAAAATGCTTGCATCCTTTTGGGAAGTGTCTCTTATATACACAACTCTATTGTAAGGCACGAGGTGAGAGGATTGTACAAATTCTTGGTACTTGGAGAACCGTCGTAAGAACATTTACTCAGTGCTTTTGTAAATCAGGAAATGGTTTTCATTCCTTGGATTTTCTGATTGTTTTAATGAAGTTCTGATCTGAAGTGCCGAAGGTTCTTTTTCCTGCCTTTATTCTTGAATGCTAAGGTTCTACTTGTGCAGCAAATACTTCCTGGGTGTTACACTATGCCTGGTGCTGTGCTGTGGGAGTGACAGAGTGGAACAAGATAGAGCTCCTGTTTTCAAGTACGAGGGCTGCCATTTTCTGATCTCATTGAAGATCAGTAGAGCAGGTGGGCCAGGGCCATCAAAGACTCGTTCTGGAAGAACACCAAGAATTTTCCTCTACGTTATATTGATGCATAACCTGGGATGTTTTAAGAATATATCCTTTCCTTAGCGCTTCTTACTTTTTTTTTAAGCGCTGGGATGTTTTTCTGAGAAAACCCAAGTGCTTCCTAATCATTGCATTTGGAAACAGACAATAAGGTCAGTAAAGGATGGTAACAAGATAACTGGAAAGAGGATGTTTGAGCAGAATTTCACAGATATTTAAACACTCCTCAGCACCAAGGTTAAATTTTTTTTAATTATTGAGGAAGTCACTTTAGCTCTTTAAGTCCTTTTGATATTTTGAAGACATTTCCATTAGGGTGAACTCTGACACAGAGCGATTCCCCCTGGGAAGTTTATTTGTAAACCTAAAGAAATATGTCTGTCCTCAGCAGGATTTTTACAAATCAAGGATACTTTTTAAATGTGTTTTTTTTTTTTTTTTTTGAAAATCATTCTGTTTTCAATATTAAAGCTACTGATGCATGAAAAGGTGGGCTTTGCCATTTCTTATTCCATCTTTGGGTTGTAATTTGTTTGTCCTTGACTGATTTTGAAATAGATGAGCCAGCTTTCAGAGTGGGAGAATGATTTAATTATTACAGAACCCAAGGCCCCAGACCAGATTTGATGGTATGTTGAAACAGTGTTCAGAATGAACTAGTGAACAGATACAGAGTTTATGTCGCTGATATCTGATGTATACCCCTGTGCTGACCTGAACATAGTGCATTTCCCTTCAGGTCTTCAGCTCTGAATGTCAAAGGGTTGAATTTCTTGGTGCCTCTTAATCTGGGATGAGTTCACTCAAATCCCATAATGGAAATTCTGGGACCCTTAAAGTATCTAGAGCTTAGAAAATGGAGGAGAGGACAAATTCAGGGTATACTGAGTGCATGGGATGGTTAGGGAGCACATTTTAGGGTGATTAAATTAACAGTCTGAACACCAACATTGGTACTGACATCAGAGTTCAGTTAAAGTAGAATTTATTATGTAGGAGTTTCAAAGGTTACTATGATTATTTGGATCAACTTGAAGCATATATTTAACACTCATTTTCTTAGAATTGTAGAGCTGAAGGGGACTTTGAGATCATCAGCCCTGGCCTTCTCAACATCAGGAAAGCAAGCCGAGGGCCGGGAAGACAGCTTTGAACAGCAGGGACAGAACTGAGCCATGGGTGCTTTCAGTGGGTCCTCCTCCCCTCGTTTCTGGTACAGTTCACTTCCCCCCTCCACGTGGGCTGAGGATGGAAGGGACCAGAGCCTGGCTGTGAGGGAGCACATGGTGGACTTTAATGGTACCCCTTCCACTTTCTGTAGTTTAAATAATAGGAGGTCATTGAAGTGGAAGCTAAAAATCAATGAACTCAGGTGAGAGTTGTCAGGAGAAAAGACAGATGACATAATAGAGCAGAGCTGTGCAGAGTGGCTGCCCCAGAAGCTCAGGATGCGTCTCGCATAATCAGACGAAGGAGGAGCCTCTGGGAAACGGGGCCAGGGCTGGCAGCTCGGGAACCAGTTGAAGAGAAGCGGCTGCTTCAGAATACTTCCGTGGAGGAAGCCTCATTTTAAAATCAATGCCAAGATTGACCGTTATAATTCAGGCCAGCACAGAGGCCTTTTGTGCTTGGATGAAAGTGGTTTGCGTCAGTTTTGTTCTTATTAGTGTGAGTTTGGGCTATGTGGGTATCTTCTCTGAGCCTCGACTTAGCGCTGCATTTCTTCCCTCATTCCCTTGATTAACACGTATGTAACATTGATGATGGTCCCTACCATCCATATTCTGTGAAATAGGGGTATTTATATCTACACCAGAAGGCTTTTTTTTTTTCTCTTTAAGTATGAAATTAGATAATGTACTACTTGGTACAATTTAGGAGATAGAATGGAGCTAGTGTTGAACTGTTGGCATGGGAGAATCAGGTTGGCACTGGCTGGGGCTTCCTGTTGTAGCCAGTACACCTCAGCTGGTGCCGAGACAACGGTGGTGCATCCCAGTTGGGGAGAAGCAATGAGGGGTCTGGTGACCTTCAGGGGCCTTCAATGATTGGCCCTCAGATCTCATGGGGAGGTAATTTTTGAACAGATGAAATAATTTGGACAAAGAACTTAGTGAAAGCTGAGTGAACAGAAAAAAAAAAATTCTTGCTTCCAGCAAATGTATGTTTCATTTGATGTGATTTTTTGTTTTCTTTCATCTGAGAACTTCCGTAGCATAGTTGGTCTAGGGATTTCTCTGACTCGTGCAGGGCTGGAGCTGGTACCATCTCCCTTGTTCAGCGAAAAAAACTGAATCTGTGGGAGGGGAGGTGACTCTGTGAAGGTCGCCTTGGCCTTCATCTTCACATTTACCTAATGTGATCCTCATTGCAACCCTCAGAACCTTGTAGCTAAGTCTCACTGTCCGATTCCATGTGGGTTACTTAAGACAGTGCAGGAAATCATTGGTGGAGGCAGGATGGAAGTCCAGCTTCCCAGAGAAGTGGTTGAGTTTTCTTCTCATCATCCTACTTAGCTGGTAGTGAACTGTTATAAAACTGAGCTCTGCCCTCGTTCCTTCAGCTGGCTGTCAGACGTCCATGAGGCAGTGTCCATGGTCCTTCCTCCACCGGAGGCCCTGAGGATGCAGTGATGGTTTCCTTTTCTTCACTCTCAGGGAGTTGGCCACCTAGCTGGTGACGTAGCAACATAAGCAGACGATCACAGAAAGAAGATCTAACCGAGATACATCAGAGCATTATGGGAATACAGATGACAGGGGAGAGTTGCTTTGAACAGTGGAAAAGAGCCACAATAGTCTATATCCCAGGCACTGTGCTAAGTGCTTGGCATGAATTATTTTGTTTACGGATTAGAGAGGCCACTTCATTGGCCGTAAATGAACATCTAGGCTAACAGCCATCCTCCCTAATCATGATTGTGCCTGTTCTCCTCACCAAGCTTCCTTCCATGAAATGCCCTGGTATCTAATGAAATACTGGAAATCAGGAATAATCTGTCACTTTTTGTTGTAGGCAGATAAACCAATGATAACCAGTTTGAGACAAATTCATCATTATACATTAACACAAATTATTCTTACGGATTATCTAAAATTGAGGGACCATGTAATCTTGTGCAAAAACAGAAAACCAGTGAGAGTCAGATAGAAGAGGACATTTGGAGCCAGTGTTACAGCCCTCTTTACACTGGGGAGGGAGGGAGGCATGCAGGCTGTTCTGAATGTTGAACACCAGTGGGAGGTACTCCCAGACACCAGTAGGGTCAAGTGGTGGCATTTTCTTGCATGAGCAGACCTGCAAGTGTCCACTGAGGTTCTTAATCACTAGTGGGAGAACCCAGTCTTAACATTCCAGCATGTTTAACCTGGTCTTCCCCCACTTCACCTCTGCTCTGCTTTTTGTGACCCCTTGTCTCATTTCCTCTCCATTTCTTTTTGTTTTAATTTTTATATATATTAAAGTATAGTCAGTTTACAATTCTGGTGTACAGCATAGTGCTTCTGTCATATAGGAACATACATATATTCATTTTCATGTTCTTTTTCACCATAAGTTGCTACAGGATATTGAATATAGTTCCCTGTGCCATACAGTATGAACTTGTTGTTTATCTATTTTATATATACTAGTTAGTATCTACAAATCTCGATCTCTCAATTTTTTAATAGGGGTCTTTAAAAATACTCTTTATTCCCTTGCTTATCCTATTTTGCTTGTTTGGAGTGAATTTTCAGGGGAACCTGAGTTTGGGGGTGAACTCTTACTATTCAGCTGCAGGCAGAAGCCCTATGAGAGCCTACTAACCTGAAAATACCTTGTTTCCCAAAGTGTGTTCTGAATATTGGATAGAAAGAGAAAGAACGTGTATGTGTATTGTGTGTTTATATATATATAATGTATACATGTGAGTGGTGTGTGTGTGTGTGTGTGTGTGTGTGTAGAGGGAGAGAAGTGGGTGAGGGGAAGAGGAGAGGGAGACGGGGGGAAGGTAGAGGAAGACATGTGGGTGGGGAACGTGCACACGTTGATTTTCTTGTACTTGCAGGGTATTCCCTAGTAGAAAAGGAGGATTTTTTTGGAGGTTGAGAGTGAGGTCAGATAAAGTGAACCTGAGAATTTGGGGGTCATTATAGAGCCATTCTGGAAAACAGTATGGAGGTTCCTCAGAATTTTAACAATAGAACTACCATTTGATCTAGCAACCCTACTTCTGGGTATATACCCAGAGGAGATGGGATCACTGTCCTGAGAGATATCTGAATCCCCATGTTCACTGCAGTATTATTTCCAATAGTCAAGACATAGGAACAACCCATGTGTCTACTGACGGATGGATAAAGAAAATGTGTTTTATACACACACACACACACACACACACACACACACACACACACAGGAATGCTATTCAGCCATAAAAAAGAAAATCCTGCCATTTGCGACATCATGGATGGACCTTGAGGGAATTACATGAAGTCAAGTAAGTCAGACAGAGAAAGACAAGTGCTGTATGATCTCACTTATATGTAGAACTAAACAAACACAGGAGTTTTCTAGATAAGAAATGTGGAAAAGATTTTATTGTGTATTTCATTAAAAATGGACAAAAAAGAAAGCATGCTATAGAATTAAGTAGTCTTCAGATTTTATTCACTGAATCAGTTACAAAGGTAAGGAATATTAATTGTTTTTAAATTTTAAAACAAAAATTCACATTTTTTATTTTCCAATTTGTACAGATGGGTACATTTTAATCCACTTGTGTATTCAACTACATTGGATCAAAGAAAACTTTGATGACCAAGAGAGAAAATTCAAAACAAAAGAATGATGAAATGATAAATAAGAACCATGGAATAATATTAATTCTTAATGTCTACATAATAAAAGCTGTTATTATGTGAATAATTTTTACACCTCGAAGTGACTGACAATTCAGTTTCATGAACTGTTCTATCAATTTATTACAGTAGTAAAAATCTACTTAAAATCTGGAAATTTTTATTTTGTTTAAGAGAAGCTGAAGTAATAATTATGGTCTCAAATAATGAAACATTGTCTTTTTCCTCCTTCTCTTGAAAAGACAACTGCTGTATTTCATGGGCCTACAAAGATTTCAGTTTAGAGGTTTTTGTTTTTCTTTCTCGAGCTGAAAAATAAATGTCACCAACATTAAGCAGCAGGACGTCTCCTTTGGTGCAGTATTTTAGGTGACATGGATGACACTAATAGAGGAAATGTGACATAGGTGGCTATAGCTGATGAAAAAACATCTATCTGAAGTTTTTATATTTGCCTGAAAATTTAGTATCTTAAAGTTCTCAAAATTGAGTGATTCAGTTTTCATTTAATCTTTTTAGGGAATTGATAAGACAGCTTTGATGTAAAACACTTCAATGTTTTTTAATAGTTTCATTTTATTTTATTTTATTTTATTTTTTTCAGAGAAATATTGAGTAGAGCTGCCAAAATTTGCTTCCTAGGCTCATTTAAAAATTTCTGGAGCCATGTAAGTTACAGGTGTCATGCACACAGTTAGTAGCATGTAAGAAAAATCTTACAAAAAAGTCTCACAAAAGTGCTAGAAATAACAGTGATAATAACCTGTGTTGATTGATCAGTTTTTAGATCCCTCATTGCTTTTATGTGCTTTATTTCATTGGATCTTCACAAATATCCTATGAGATTATTGTCCCCATATCACATCTGGGGAAACTGAGTCACACAGGAAGGTGAGTGGCAGAGTTAGGATTTAAACTAGAATATTCTTAATAACAGACTTGAGCTCCTAAAAAATTGCTTTAAAAAAATGGAGCACTGAGACTCCAAGTGGGAGTCCATCATGACCCTCTGAGGCTCATTTGGAGGAGGCAACCTCCCCGGGAGCCTGACATTTATACATCATCCACTGAAGATGTACTCTGCACACATGTGCCCATAATACATACATACTGAATGGACAGATAGAGAACATAGTTTTGGACAAATGGCCTTAGACCTTAGTTAATTGCATTGGTTCCATGAACAACTAGCTGCAAAGACTGAGTGAATTAGAGTTTTCTATGTGGAGAAGTAGGGCATTTGAGGCATGGGCATTCAGGGTTATATTTTATGAATACAGAAATATATGTCAATCAGTAAACGTATGGAGACAACAGGGCAGATTAATTAAAAGTGAGACTGTCCTAGAAAATGCACCGGCATAGTCCTGGTGGCTTACAGCACCAGAGAGGACAGGAAGGAAAAAGGCGGTTTAGATGCTTGAAAAACAGTAAGAAGTGGGCAAGGTTGGAGAAGTGAGGGTAGAGGATGAGAAAAGAGGCAGAGAGAAGGACCAGGGAAGAACAGCAAGAGAATGTTCCTTGTTTTCTCCATCACGGTTGGTGTCTGGTGCCCCAGTGTTTCCTCTCCCAGAGGAGAAACCTTGTGAGAGAAAGACTATTTCTTACGTATATTCATAGTCTTGCTCAGTTTTGAGCATAATAAAATGTGTAGTGACTAAAAGAATGAGTGCATGACAAAATACACACGTGACTTTGGAAAATCCAGTTTGAGCTTCTATTTACCTATAAAACCCTGAACACTAATCAGGTTGTGTCTAACATATACTCAAAAGTCATGTTGGAAGTAGAGAGGAAACGTGGATAGCACTGTTAATTGAGGGGTTGGGAACAAGCTCCAATAGTGTTCAAAATGAATAAATCAGACTGTACGTGATGCTTTAGTATTTGTCATGTTGCAAGTAACTTAAGTCCTTTTCTGTTGTTATTGACTGTTTGTTCTGGTTTCGGCTATTGTTACTGTTCATTTTTCTGCATGATTTCCTTGAGGGTGAACACAAATGACTGTCATAATGGGATGACTTGCTGAGAACCCTGAGAGGAGAATCACCTAGGAAGAGGTTGTTGACAGTTATGTTCTTAGATTTATGTTTATATGGGGCCCCTCTGGGGTCTATAGGGAGATATCTTTCTTGGTTTGAGCTCCTTTCAAGAGCAGGGCTTTTGTTTCAGGACTCCTGGAACAGTTTCTCAGGGAAAGAGGAGTGAAGTGGTGTATGATCAGCCTGTGGAGAAATTCTGCTGGGTTGGAGACAGAACTGAGTATAGGCTGCACGCAGTTAAAGCAAGACGTGCAGGACAGGCGAGGAGCCAGGAGAGGGTGAAGAGAGAGATCAGAGAGGAAGGGCCAAGAAAAGCCACCACGCAGATGTTTCTGCAACCAGTCCTGTCAGCGGTGGTTTCATTCTAGAATATGGCGCACTTCTGGGGAGCAGGGGCTGTGTTCTCAGAGGGACGTAGTCATCTCTGTGTGGGATTTTATGGTACTAGTATATATTTAAGAATCTAAAGTAAGTTGAACCTCAAGAGCTTTTTCTTATTTTTAATATGTCTTGTTTTCTAACATGCCCGTGGGTTTTGTGGTTCACATGGTACATATTTAACTTTATTAGTCTAAATAAAGTTCACTATCCTGAAGCATTAATGAATGTAATGAAAATATTTATTTATTCAGAGGCTTTTTTATGCATGGTGGAGAATCAGAGTGCTCTGCATATATGAACTGTTCGTGGGGTTATGAACATGGGTTCTAGAAACACAGACATGAGTTTGAGTGCTGGCACCACCATTTGGTAATTGTATCATTTGGGGCAAATTTCTTAAATTGTCTATGCTTCACATTTGTGGATAAAATTGGGGCTTATGGTCCCTGAATCATAAGATCAAATAAGATAATACACAGATCATGCTTTGTTCAGTAATGGTACCTAGTAAGTCAGTGATGATGCTAAAAGAACGTGGGGAGAGAGGAATTTTGGTCAGCAAAGTCAACTGTAAGGCCAGCTTTTGGTCAATGAATGTGTTTGCCCTTTCCTCTAATAGTATCAAATTTATGTTTTGCTCATGAAAATATCGAATGTTTATGCTCACTGAGAACATTTGGATGACAGTTATCTTGATATGACCCAGATTCACACTGAAATTGTTCTTTAAACACCATTCATTAATAATTCTTTGATCATCTTTGTGTTGAACAAAATTGATAAAATTGCTTTCACGGTTTCTTTCTAATAAAAACCTTTTGGCATTCCTCTGGAGATTTTATTGATAAACTCCCTCTTAAGTATACATCCAAATTAAATGTGAGAACTTGCAGCTAAAAGAAATTGCTTTGAGGCAATGATTCAGTAGGATGAAAAATCAATAGCGGTTTCCTTAAGGAAGGAAGGATAGTTTAGACATACTCCTATCTGGCTTTCTTCTTACTGACAGAAAAGGAACAATTGTTGATCACATCTTTCCTTTTAGATATAATGTTCCTATCTTAGTAACATGTCCGCTGTATAGGAAGATTGTACATGTCCCTTCAAATCTGCTGGGTTTCTTGAAAAGAGCCAGTCTTCATGCTTTGAAAAATTGGCACTCATTTGAAGCATTGTTTCTTTAGTAATGCGTGCCACGCTGAGCCTCCTACAAGTGAGCACTTGACAGTTACCAAATCCTGCTGGTACATTTGAATTAGTAAAGTTCCAGATTTCTGTGTAAGCAAATGCTTTAATTCCTTCTTCCTTTCCCTCTACTGCTTACTTGACAGCTAGATGAGGAGATGGGCAGATAGCTAAAAGGACTGACGGATAGTGGAAAGCAGAAGGGAAGGGAGGAATTCGAGTTCAGCATAATGTGTGTGTGAGCTTCTAGCTCTGATTTCCGTTCGGCTCTATGACCTTCAGCCACTTAACACTGTTTCTGTCTCAGTTTTATCACCTTTGAAACGGTCATAAAAATAGTTATGCCCCTGAAACTGTTATTATGACTATATGGCATTATTATTATGAGGATGACAATGAGTTATGCAAATTGTTGTGACCAGTGTCCACCGTGTGATAGGCACTTTCTAGTTATTAGTAACATTATTGAAAAAAGATAAAGAGATAGATAAGGTAAATCCAATGAAATTTTTAAGATGCCATTGTGTACTAGAACAATTCAAGATAAAAATAATTGCTTTTGAGCTAGAAGGAACACAAATACGGCTTCCAGGTTATCTGTATAGGAGTTGGACTGTTTGTGCAATAAAATGCCCCAAACAGAAGATGGTTTTATCTATAGTGTGAGATTTCAGATAGGTGGAGGGAACCTACATCCGTACAATAGAGTGAGGTGTCCATCTTTTTCAAGATATTTCAGTACTGAGGAAACGTTCATAAACGTTCAAATTGTGCTCAGAACTGAGCTGAGACTTTAAAAAATCTTTTTCTTTAAGCAAAATGCAATGGTAAATTTTTCACAGTGTGGAAATAATCAGAGCACCCAGTCCAGAGACAGAGAGACGACTTTATTATAAATTGCTGTGTGTCCTGTTTTGAATATAAATGTGGTGATAGTGTGTCATTTCACCATTAGTAGGGGAGGGTTTTGTCAGTGTCTTTATTATAAAATGCTATTTCAAACTCTCAAGTGTTTAACCATCCCAACCAGTCTTTATCACATTTCTCTCAAGACCTGTGAGATTCATAAGCATAATTGCCAACATTTACTCCTTTTTCTTAACAGCCAGGCACTGTTTCAGTTGCTTTGTATAGATTTTTATATTCTCTTGCCTCACACAGATTGCTAAGAGGTTGGTTGGTTAATATTTTGATTTTGTAGATCTGGAGATTGAAGTACAGAAAGGTTAAATACTCAGCCCCAGGTCATACCTCACGTCAGTGTCAGAGCCCAAATTCAAACCTGCTGATCCCAGAGCCTGGCTCCTAAACTAATGCCTTAGATAATAAGTGCTTAATATTTTTAAATAGTTATAACAATATCTACAGTTAAATATTGCCCAAAAATATCTCTGCTCAGCATGACCCTTCATTTCCAGGTTTGTAGGTTTGGGTCAAGTGTGTGTACTCGAAGCACATTTTATAATGATTGCAGACATAACCAACCATCTCACTCCCTAGTGGTATAAAAGGTTAAATATTGCCCCCAAAAAATCTCTGCTCAACATGACCCTTCATTTCCAGGTTTGTAGGTTTGTAGGTTTGGGTCAAGTGTGTGTACTCGAAGCACACTTTATAATGATTGCAGACATAACCAACCATCTCACTCCCTAGTGGTATAAAAGGAGATAAAGAACCACTCTAACTTTGCCTAATAATTGTTTAATTGCTTTCTTGTGGGTCTAAACTTTGCTAAAAGGAAGAAGGAGACCAGAGACCACAGGCTTTTTATTTTTATTTTTTTTTAATCTACTTCTAACTACTGAAAGAAAAGCGCTGGAGAGCAAGTTTCAGCGTGCTTGTTAGGTGTAAGATTGTTTTGATTGTCTGTGGCCTGTAGGGAATTGGATGGGAGGAGCACGACTCGCCTCTACCCGTGCTGGGCAATGGGGAATATTAGGTCTGTTGGTTCACATTGTACTCAGTGGCCTTGAAAGCACTTGGTGGCTGCTTGCAGCAAGTGTGGTAAGAAAGGTGCTACTTTGGAGGGTCTACCATGCCAGGTAGATTAGTTAACATGCATCTCCTAATTTCCCCCCAACAACAGTGTCAAGAAGGCATGGTTATCCTATATTACACGTGAGAAGAGCCAGGCATGAAGACGTTCAGAAATTTGCTCCACGTCACACAGCTCATGAGCAACAGAGCTCAGTTTTGAACTTGGCTCTCTGGGACTTCTGCCCACTTTCCACCGTCTGATAGTGCCTTTTATTGTAGTCTAAGCATGCGATCTAGAAAATATGCTTTGTCCCCACTGCTACTTGCTGGGCCTGGAGGGCAGCTTCCAACTGATGAGGTTTTTCTGAAGTCCCTCACCTTCCCTTGCCTCCTTTTTGATCCAGCTAGTTCAGCCATGTGGAGGTGGCATCTGGCCAGGCTGCACACTCACATGTAGGGATGCAGAAGACGGATAGCTCTTGGTGCTTTCTAGTGGGAAAGGACCTGGATCCTGATGCTGGTGGTCGTGAACCCGGAGCTTCATTCTTCAGTCGTGGCATTGCACTTCTTTGAATAGACCTCAGGGCTCTTAACGATAAAATGGTTAGTTACCCAGGATGTGTTGCAGTCAGCATTATTATGAGGCTCTGAAAAGAAAGTTTGCAGAAATACCTAGAAAAACAGCATTCAAACAGATACTGGTTGTATCAGTCTCATAGGGGAGGCACTTTGGATAAACCATCAGTTGCTTTCATAAGGAACATTTTCGACTATGTGATGGCTTTTCCAATTGGTGGAAGTACCCAGTCCCAAACTTTGGAGCACACCGTTTAAACGTATACGAATGCCTCAGTTTGGAAGGGCAGTATTGCCATCCCTCACTGTTTCTATTCCCCTGGTTCCTCTTAGTCAGCGGAAGTGTATTCACGCTGCCGCAGTGTTTGTAGATACTTTTCAGCTTTTTGGAGTAGCATACCTCATTGGGTTCATTCATGTGGGAATGGCAGAGGCTGATGGCTGGTTTTGTCAACGGACTGCCGAAGCCAGGTCTTGTCTCACTGAGTCAGGGAGTCAGCTTACATTTATTGAGCTCTCAGCTGGGGGTGGCGTCGAATGAGGCATTTTAGCCACAATTGAGCATCTGCTCAGTACTTAAGTACCATGAGCCTCCAGACTCTGGCTACCCTGATGGACTCGCCACTGCATCTCTGCTATTGAACAGTGATTAGTATACAGACTGGGGCATATTTGGTTTCAGTTCAGTCTGTTCTCACAGATGAGGCCCGAGTCTGACTGCATCGTGTAAATTATTTAAGGTGCAGCGTCTGTGTAACCTGAGTCGTAAGTGATAGTTGGCCCTCCGTCTGTTCTGTCACCCTGGAGGACTCTGTTTTCCAAAGGAAATAGTCCATCTTGTGAACTGACATTATTAGAGTCATAAAAATTCAAATGTGCCTTGAGCGATTTTTCACTTTGGCATAAAGTCTCAAGCCCAATATCCAAAAGACTTAACATCCTTTAACTGAAATACAATGGTTTAGGGTTGGATGGAAGACATTTCTGGAGCACTGATTGCAGTTCCAAAACAGTTACTAGCTGTAGTCTGAAGAAATTTGAATCTGTAAACTCCTTTCATTTTCAAGGACTCTCTGAAAGTTCAGTTTTTTTTTTCCATTTGTGGTTGATAATAAATACATTTAGTCATGGACTGTTTGGAAAGTGAAGTATATGACAGAAGTTATTCTGACAGTCTCTGTAGTTTGTATGTGAGGAACTCTGGGTCTGTAAACAAAATCCACTTGTTGAAGGTCACGCCTTTAGAACCAGAACCAAAGTCACCTAACTTCTGGTATAACCTCTCTGTTACATCAGTTCCCACCTACGTGATCCTATTTTAGAAAAGAATCAAAGACCACGTCTCTTTCGTGTTCGTTTCCTGACTCTGGTTTCAGCAAGTTGGAAATAGAAAAGTAAAGGGGAACTAAATCCACCTCCCGTTTCCTCTTTTTGAATCACTTGCTAAATATAGTTGCTACGTTCTGTCTGTTCTTGTCCTGTCTGGATAAGGCCTGTCCCCTGAGCCCGTCCTTACATTTTCTGGAATACGTGTAATGAGGGCATTGGGATAGACGGTGGCAAGTGATGGCCTCCCCTGGAGTTACAGGCCTCGTTGTTGTAGACCCACTGCTAAAGCCTTTATAACTCACCCCCCTTGGAGGGAGGGATACCAGCGGATGTCCAGAGCCTTGCTGTTGTCCTCTCTGAATTCAGGCTGCTGGGACCAGACTGGGAACTTGGCTTCTGTAGTGACTTTCCAGAAGTCCAATTTGAAATTGGCTGCCCCGCATAACAAAATTATGTAGACTCCACGAATGGAGTTTAAAGGGATGTTCATTTCTCCAAATTGATCTCTTCCTTTTCTTAGTAAGTATACGATACCGGCCTTTGGGCCTGGGACAGTAAAGTAGACAACTTTGAACACTGAGATACCCAGGGCATGAGTCCCATGAGCGGTAGTGCTGGGCGGACTTGGCATTCTAATCGCAGAGGCATTTATACCTCAGGTCTTCCTCGTTAAGCACTCAATTTAGAACTCCTTTAAAAACTGGCTTTAGTTCTAGCCCTTTAAAGTAGTGTTTACCAAGCCCCAAAGCAGCACAATTTCCCAAATGATGAATTCCTTAAAAATGCATGCAGTTTAGGACAGCAGTAGTAAATAATTGGCAATTCAATAGCTTTAGTCCTGTTTACTCTCTTGAAACCCTTGAGTAAAGATGGCACTCACGTAAAAGGACCACAAAAGAAAGAGCTGCTTAAAACAGTAATACTGCAGAGTACATTTTTCCTTCGGCCAAAATGTGCTCTTGATTGCTTTCTGGTAATTAGGACTAGCCTCCAGCAGGACCCAAGGAGGCAATTTCCCTTGCAGGGTTCCCCCTCCCTTTCTTGTCCACACTTCTTTTAACCTTGCAGCCATCTGTCTGCTTTTTTAGGAGCCTGGCTTGCTTCATTCTGATCGAATTATGATTGAATTATGTCATTGATTGTTTATTATATCAGCTGCTTCTCATAAGAATGCTTACTTCTCAGTAGGTTTACTCTAAAAGTGCAGCATCTGAACCCAGAGGACTAAATCTGTGATTGGGGCAGGTAGGCATGTTGACGTTTAGGAGACTTTTCATCCTGGAGATCCGCAAAGAACACCATAGCAGCAGGCATCTTACTCTGCTTATGTGCAAGGCTACTTTTATATATAGCATATACTGGATTTTAGTTCTCTTATAAGGCCAGGCCACAGGCCAGGTTACACGTGCGACACTAAAGAAGGTAGAAAGCAGAGTGTGATAATGAAGAAGGTGAAATGTTTGGAATTTGTTCCAGATGCTACTATTAATATTACTGTCTTAAGGGCTTGTTGGCAATTTCAATTCAGCATTTCCTTGATTTTCTAGGTTTTTAAGATTCCTAACATTTCCTTAATTATAGAATTAATTAGTATGTTAATGGAGAATCATTAGATGATGGAATTCATACAGCCTCCGTTTTTGCAAACCATTATTTACAAAACAGAGCACTGCAGTTTTAGTCAGTAGAGCAATTGGGCCAAATTGTATCCTGTTCCTAGATTGTGAGAACTCAGATGTCCCTTGTCTTTCTGGTTGGATATCGCTTTGCATGGAAATGGCTGTTTTACTTAGAAATTTCCCAAGCTGTAAGTATAGGGTGGAGAAATTGCAGCCTGGGTTTGCTTTTGTGCTTTTTAGTATTTGTTGCTTTTTAGTTTTTGTTATCTAATCCCAGTTATGCTTTCATAACAAAGGAATAAAAAGGCCCAACGTTCTCTGCAATATTCTTTAATTTCTCCTTCACTGTTTGGCCTCTTGGTTCTCGGTTACCTGCCCCCCACTTCTGGTGGATGTGAGCAACCAAGTCCAAGGTGACTGTGTCCAGCGTCACCCTTACCTTAATTCCCACTTGGCTGCCTGGTCCACTGTGTGAACTCAGTGGATGACTACTGGGGCCACTCGCTGCCCAGAGGGGATGATGCCACACAGTGTTATAGCATGTCATATCATTTCATATCAATTTCTGCCCTACTTTCCCCACCTGGGTCTACGGGGACCATGCCTTTCTTACTCCCTCCTTCCCTTACTCAGTTTCTCTAGACTAGGAATCTTGCCAATTCCAGCTTCCTGGAGGTGGTGGAAAGGAGAAAGGAAGTGTGGCTAACAAAGCTACATTATTTTGGAGGGAAGTATCCACCTATTTGGCCATGATGTAATTTCCAGTTGATAATCTTTTCAGCCTATCAACCAGAAATTATATCTAAAAACCTCTTAAGCTTCCTTATCTCTATGTTTCCGTTTTCAGTTTCTCCAGCAAGCTGGAAATACACAGATGAGATACACGATTCTGTATGCTCTACTTGATTGATGAGCTCTTGTTTGCCACATTTAACTTTTAAAGTAGATAACCTTGATAGAATTATATCTTTTTCTAAAATAAAACTTCAACTCTTTTCTGTGTCTGGGCTCTTTTTTCATCAAGCTAGCTATAGCCCACCTTTCCATGAAAACCACGAAGCAAAACTTCTAACTCCCTTATTTGCACATCAGAGAACATCCATGCCCTGTAACACTTGCTCTTCCTCTGTACGTTTGTGTAGTTTATGTGCATGTGGCCCTGCAGTTGTTTGGTTTAGTTTTTTAAATTTTTTTCCAGCTCTTTTATTGTGGTAAAAAACACATACCATAAAATTTACCATCCTAACCAGTTTTTGAAGTTTTTATTTTTTAATTTAATTTTATTGAGTTATAGTCAGTTTACAATGTTGTGTCAATTTCCAGTGCAGAGCACAATTTTTCAGTCATACATGAGCATACAAATATTCATTGTCACATTCTTTTTAACCTGTGAGCTACCACAAGATGTATATTTCCCTGTGCTATATGGTACAAACTTGTTTATCTATTCTATATATACCTGTCAGTATCTACAAATTTCTAACTCCTAGTGTGTCGGTTCCCACTCCACTTCCCCTTGGCAACCACAAGTTTGTATTCTATGTCTGTGAGTCTGTTTCTGTTTTATGTTTAAGTTCATTTGTCTTCTTCTTCTTTTTTTTTTTTTTTTTAAGATTCCACATACGAGCCATATCTTACGGTATTTTATCCTAACCAGTTTTAAATGTGCCATTAGGTGGGGCTGGCCATATTCACATTGTTGTGCAACAGATCTCTAGAATTTTTGTTTTCATTTGCAACACTGAAACTCCATACTTCCTAAACATTAATCCCCCAAACTACACTCCTCAGGTCTTGGCAGCGAGCCACCTTTTTACACTGTTTCTGTGGTTTTCACTGCTTTAGATATTTCATACCAGTAGAATCATGCAGTATTCATCCCTTTGTAACTGGCTTATTTTGCTTAGTAAAATGTATGTAAGTTTCATCCATGTTGTAGTCTATGTCAGGATTGCCTTCCTATATAAGACAGCATACTATTCCATCGTGAGTATATAGTACATGTTTTTTACCCATTCATCTGTTGATGGACATTTGGGTGGTTTTCAACTCTTGACTGTTGTGAGTAGTGCTGCAGTGAACACAAATATGTAGGTATCTCTTCAAGGTTCTGCTTTGAATTATTTTGGATACATATACCCAGGAGGGGGATTGCTGGATCATATGGTAATTCTGTTTTTAATTTTTTGAGGAAGCCCCATACTCTTTTCTACAATAGTTGCTCCATTTTACATTCCCATCAACAGTGCACAGGGGTTCCAATTTCTCTACATCCTCACCAACAGGTATTATTTTTGGTTCTTCTGATAGTGGACATCCTAATGGGTGTTTTGATTTGAATTTCTTTTATGCAAATGTTGAACATCTTTTCATATGCTTATTGGCCATTCATATACCATTTTTTTGGGAGAATGTCTATTCAAATCCTTTGCCCATTTTAAAATCAAGTCATTTGTTGTTGTTGAAGAAGTTTCTATATTCTGGATATTAACTTTTTATCAGACACGTGATTTGTAAATATTCTGCTACTGTATATGTTGGTTACCTTTTCACTCTATTGTTTCCTTTGATGCGCAGGCATTTTTAAGTTTGACATAGTCCCATTTGTCTATTTTTGCTTTTGTTGCCTGTCCTTCTGATGTCATATCCAATAAATCTAATATCCTAAGGCTTTCCGCCTGTGTTTTCTTCTACGAGTTTTAGTTTCACTGCTTGCATTTAGGTCTTTAATCCATTTTGACTTAATTTTTGTACATGGTATAAGGTAAGGGTCCACCTTCATTTTTTTTCCGTGTGGATATCTAGTTTTCCCAGCACCATTTTCTGGAGACTGTCTTTTCTGCCCCTATTCTCTCCCACCCTTCTCCTCCCTCCCAGTTTCTGATTTTGTTTTTTAATTTTTTTTTCTGACTTTCTCTCTCGTCACTACATATTTAACTTGTTTTAATCTTTTAATCTTTTAAGAACAGCTAAAACATCACCTGCTCTGTGAGCTCCGTCCTGATCACCTGTCTCGCACATACACACTTGGTTAGAATAGGTTGACCTTAGCTGGGCACCCAGGGGAGTTGTCTTCATTGTTATGTTGCCTAAGACGTGGTTGGAGTTTTAGACAAACTGACTTCTGGGATACTAACAAGGGGGTTTTCTTCTAATGCTGCCCTACTAGAACATACATCTTTTGACACTTAGATAATGTTATGGGATCCCTATTAAATAACTGGCTTCAGGGATGGAGTCTTTGTTCTTGGTACTGAAAAGATAAAGTCACCTGTGTAAGTAGCAAAGAGCTTAAGTTTGCCAAACTGCAGGGCATCTCATTAGCATTTCTGAGGAGTGGGTGTTTGTTCTTGAGAAAGGCTGACTTGAACCAAGTAAATTTTGCCTCTATGGATGAAGTCCATCTTGGCCCAAACAAGGAGACTGTAGATATTCAAGACTGACTGATGGCAGACATTGATAGGGGAGAACCAGCGCTCAGGAATGCAAAAATGTTGACAAGACTGGAGATTTTCCAGATTCGTTTTTGACACCAGTTGTTTCAAAATAATTGTTTCTTAAGGGGTGGTCACTAAGTTAAAGCCCTTTTGACTGTCTGTCAAGACACACTGGATTGTATCTGTTCTTATCGTGTGCATCCTCTCCAACTCTAGAGGTCAGGAGGGAGGGAGATAGGAGAGGAAGAGAGGCATTTTGTATATATGTTTTTTCTTCTGAAAGTCAGTCTCAGTCTAATTATTTACAACTTTGCATATAGTTGTATAATTTTAAATATTTTGAAAACATACAGCATTTTTTCAGCATAATCCACTGTATCCTGTTTGGCATTATCTTAAACTGATTTACAGTTGTATTAACAACATATATCCTTGGTATATTCCTATACATATGTGATATATCCCTGGTATACCTCAAGGAATATGTATTTAATGGTTTTACTTTGAAGAGGCATTCTTTATTTATTCATTTATTTTGGTAAATCAGGTCATTTTTTTTTCATGTATAATGGAAAGCTTGTCTTTCTTTTTTTATATTGGAAGTATAGTCAGTTTATAATGTGTCAATTTCTGGTGTACAGCATAATGTTTCAGTCATATATATACATACATATATTCATTTTCATATTCTTTTTCATTATGTGTTACTACAACATATTGAATATAGTTCCTTCTGCTATACAGAAGGGCCTTGTTTACCTATTTTATATGTAGTATTTAGTATCTGCAAATCTCAAACTCCCAATTTATCCCTTCCTACCCTCTTTCCCACCATTAACAATAAGTTTGTTTTCTATGTCTGTGAGTCTGTTTTTCTTTTGTAAGTAAGTTCATTTGTCTCATTTTTAAAGATTCTACATATAAGTAATACCATGTGGTGTTTTTCTTTCTCTTTCTGGCTTCCTTCACTAAGTATGACAATCTCCAGTTCCATCCATATTGCTGCAAATGGCATTATTATATTCTTTTTTATGGCTGAGTAGTATTCCATTGTATGTATATAACAACTTCTTTATCCAGTCACCTGTCATCTGTCAGTGGACATTTAGGTTGTTTCCATGTCGTGGCTATTATAAATAGTGCTGCTATGAACATTGGAGTGCATGTGTCTTTTTGAATTAGAGCTTCCTCTGGATATATGCCCAGGATCATATGGTATTGAGGCATTTTTGATATAAAAAAAGGTAATCATTTATTTTTATTACTGATTTAAGTAGAGAATAAACATATTTGTACATATGAATTTATATCCCCAAATTCATAATTGGTCTGCTTTTTTTTTTTTTCAATTTGAGGAAATCTAATGTTAAAAGATTCATTCAGGAAAAGAAACCCAAATATTTTTAAAAAGAAAGTCATGAAACAAGTTTATTACAGCTTTTGAAGAGCCCAACTTCAATGTATCTATCCAGTGGGTTGATAGAAGAGTCGTAAAATATAATACACACAAAAAGGAAGAAAGCTATGGAAAAAAGTCATACTTCTTTTTCTTCTCCCTTTATTTTAATCATAAAAAATCATGGAAATTGTTCTATAAACATGAGTGAGCTAAAAAATATTACAAGAATGTTAGTTACTAGAGAAACAGAAATGAAATTGGGAGATGAGATTTATCATCTTCTCACTTTAATTTGTACTCCTGCTGTACTGTAAATGCAATAACCATCAACATGAAAAATGTAACAGATTGATAATACCATTGAGTTTTAATTAAACCGCTGCAATGAAAAGGGCCCAGATGGATAACTGGGAAATGTAGTTATCCTTTATGAAATGTGCTAGATTGCCAGTTTGTTCTGTTTCTTATAAATTAATCCTCTGCCAAAAATAGTGCCCCATCCGAAGATTTACTAAAAATTAATCATTTCAGTTTAGAAAACAGATGGTTGCTTTGGTTTATTCAATTTGGGTTTGAAACACTTATCACTGTAAATCAGCAGTTGTTCAAGTTCTCAATCCCTCCCCGCTCTGACTTCACATTTCTGTTGCTTTCTACACCAGTGGATCAGTAGTACTAGAGGACGTTCATCTTGTTTTTCTATAGTCATTGGTCTGATCTGTTTGTTTCAGAATGTCAGGTGTTTGCATCGAATTTTTAGTAGATTTTACTTTCAGTGAATTTGTAAGTTAAAAAGGAAAAAGAAATGGCAGCCTAAGAAGCCACTCAACTGGAAAATTTTCATCACTCCTTCAGAAAATAGTAACCACTGATATCAGTTCTTTTAAGACATGAAGAGTTAGTGTTTTTCTTATCAGCTTGATGTAAGGATGAATTGGATACTTAGGATTCAGGAGTTACGGTGTTCAGATGTATTTAGGAGATGGTTGTCGGTGTCCACATAGCAGACTACTGATCCGTTTGTACACGAGAGCACCAGGTCTCCCCTGCGGGAGAGTTGCATGCAATGAAAGGGCTGTAAACATGCGCAGATTTCCAGTTTCTGACTCCCTGTATATCAGATGATCGTCTGAAGATGACCTTTATCTGGTAGCAGAACTGGACTTCAGTGTTGGCTTAGAAACGTAACATTTTCATGACAGCTACAGATAAATGAGCCAGATGAGTTTAATCGCGGAGGAGTTCTGTTTGTTTTTATCCTAGGGATAACTGTTTAGGGTATTGAAGTTCTCAGTTTGCAAAGGGCATGGAAAGCGAGTATTTGTTGCTGGAGCTCATTGTGCTTGGCACTGTGAGCAGAATATGTCTAAGGACAATGTCCTAGAGGAAAGTAACTCTGAGATGTGTCTGTCCTCTCAAAGCACCTGCAACTGAAAGGGAGAGCTGGCAGAACAAACAGGAAGTAATAAGTGATTATATCATTGAATCCGCTTGGACGCTGTAAGAATTTAAGGGCGAACAGGATCAGTATGAGTCGCATGTAAAAACAGGACAAAATTGGAGCATGAGGTTGTGATGGGTGAGTGGGGTTTGGAAATGCAAGAGTAGGCAAGTTTAGCTGATGAGATTAGCATGATCAGAGACCTGGGGGAGAATGGTGGTGCCATGACAGGGAATGTTAAGTATTTAAGAAGAATGGTTCTTAAGAAATCGTAGCCGATGAAGGTGGCTGGATGAGGGACAGCCGGACACTGAAGGGGCTTTAAGGCTGTGTGGCAGAGGTGTGATCTTTTATGAAAGACCACGCACAACCATTGTTGGTTCTTGAACCTGGAAGTAATCGGAAAGGACAGTGGTGGGAAGACAAATCCGGAAGTGGTACCCAGCTAGAAACCTACTGCAGTCATCCAGACTGCTGGAATTATTTGAGGAGGGAATAATGATTAATTACTTAAAAAATGGAAGAGTCTATTAATACTGGAAAATGAGGAATCCCAAGATGCTAGCTAGCATGGCTTTTGTGTAGACCCGCATCTGTGTCTGCTTAGTAGGGCCGCCCAGCCTCTCTCTGCTGAGACCTCGTGCCTTTTAAGTCCCCCTCACGCTGGTTCTATATAGTACTGCATCCTACCCAGTACCCAAGGTAGAGTAATTTGTCTAGTGATGAGTATTTAAGTCAAGGTGGGCCAGTAAGAGTGCTTTCCCAGATTTTTGTTTTGTTTTGTTTTGGATTATTCTAGTTAGGAAAAGTTCTGTTTTTCCTCTGGCCAGGAAGCCTTAAAGGTATGAGACCAGAAACAAACTTATGGTTACCAAAGGGGAAAGGATGGGGGAAGGATAAATAAGGAGTTTGAGATTAGCAGATACACACCACTATATATAAAAATAGATCAACAACGAGGTCCTACTGTAGAGCACAGGAAATTGAATTCAATATCTTGTAATAGCCTATAATGAAAAAGCATATACATATGACTGAATCACTATGCTGTACACCGGAAACTAACACAACATTGCAAATCAAATATACTTCAATTAAAAGAAAAGATACAAGACCAGATCTACCTGCCACTGTTGTTACAGCCTTATGGGAGAGCAAACGTAAGAGTGAAGCCAACAAGCAGAAAGATGCAGTGGTAAGAGCAATGACTCAGGGGTTGGAGGGAAATGTGTGTGTGTGTGTGTGTGTGTGTGTGCATGCAGGTGTGTGTATAAGTCTGTGTGCACATGTACATGCATACATTAGTACAGCCCTAGGAGTATAAGCCTTACTAGCAACATTTTGCAGATGAGAAAATCATTGCTCAGAAAACCTAGCAATCTGGTCAAGGTTAAATAGCTGCTTACGTGGTAGACTGGGAATCGGAGCCCAAGTTTAGTTCCAAATCATCGCACTTTACTCTTTACAAGACTGCGTCTCATCATGGTGGTGGAGGGTTATGTTCAGACTAAATGCTGAACATTTATTAATTGCACTTTCCTGGTCTTTCTTTTACGCTTCCAGAGTGTATTCTCAGCAAACACAGCCATTGTAGCTCTGCTCTGTGCTGGAGGAAGGTACTATTTTCTTCTCCACATCCACCTGATTCTCAGTGGTATGAAACGTGGAAAGCCATTCCCTCTAGAGGAAGGGTCACAAAGAGTGTTAAGTTTGACACTAGCCAGTGAAAATCATTCATATTATAGTCTGTAAAATATTCCATGTTAATAATAAAGAAGTAGAATGTATTGTGGCCCCAAACAAAAAGCAGCAAAATTTAAACTAGGACTAGCTTTTTTTAAACACTTAAAGTATATAGGCATATTTAATTAAAAGGTTTTACTAGATGGGGAGACAGTAGTGGGGATTGCAAATGACATCTTAAACACTTCAGATTGTTTAATGTGGACAGTAATGATTCTGATTTTTTTCAATTACATTTGATGTAGATTTATTGAATCTAACATTTTAAAAATTATATTTAATGTGGAGAGCACTGGTTCTGATATTTATTTCAATTACATTTATAATTTTTTTCTTAATATAGTTATATCTCATTTATGTGTCTTTGGTATAATTCTCTAAAGAAATAGTACACTTATAAGTGATGATTTATCTGAGTCCTAAGCTCATTAATCCATTTTTAACTCATTATGGAGATCAAAGAGTGAGACAGAAAGAAGGGTAAGGTGAGAGGGTAAAACAGTTATTTTCCTGAAGAAATTTATTAAAAGTTGGAAGGGATATAGAAGTTGAAAAAATGGACACTTGGATATGTGAACGAGTGCGAAAACTGATTACCTGAGGTGGAGTTACTTGAGTCAAGCAGGAAGATATGGAAACAGTGAAAATACAATGTGAAGTTTTAGAATTGGGGTAGAAATAAGGTGGTCAGGAAGCCGGAGGGTTCAGTAGTTCCTCCTTCTGGCCACCAGGCGGTAGTAATGTCCCAGAGAAGCTTGGAGGGCACCGTAGGCAGTAGGGCTGACTGGGGTGTATGTAGATAAAGCATTAGTAGCATTGAGAATGGTTAAAAGAAGGGGAACGTGATACTTGTAAATCTGGTTTCTGTTACTCAGGGAGAATCTTAGCATCAGACTTTATTCTGGCCGTAATTGCCTCATTAATAGATTGCCTATTTAGTTTTTTTTCTTTCTGTTTAGCATTTGACTATTTCATTTTTTAAAGGTATATTCTTAAGTAGGTTGGACTCAGAAAACAAAAGATAAGCTCAGATCTATTGTGATTACTACCCACCCATTGGCTGTCACAGAAAATTATTAATTTGTGAAGAGACTCCTGGATTTTTTATTATTGATAGATTTTAATTAAATTAGTCTCATTTCTATATCTTTCTGGTTCTCTCTCCTTTTTTCTCCCTGCTCCCTGCCTCCAGCCCTGTGCCATTATCATAGCAATGATGTGAATACCCTTTTTTCATATTCTAATGCTGAATTGTATTAACCTAATTGGTAGTGGACCTATGTGAAATTTTAAACCAGTTTCTGATCTCTTCTACTGATTCAAGTGCCAAGTAAATAAGAAACAAATATAAAACTACTTGAATCTTGCAAATCCATAGCTGTTAAGGTTATGATACTAACTGAGGTTCCCAAACTAGCAGTGTGTTAATTTTCCCCTCTTTGGAAATAGCTCAGTTCACAAATTCAGTCAGTTTGACAGGCAGCCTTTCTCTACAAGCCATGTCCATGCAAAAGGCATTAGTCTAATTAAATTAGGGGCTGTTAAATCCACAAATTAGCATACGAAGTTAGAAAAATCAATATCTTGTTAGTTTCAAAACCTTTTATCTCGCTTCTCTTGCATTTTTTTCCAGAAACTTTTTGTAGTAAAAATTTGATTTAAAGCTTTCCAAAAATTGGTGATCAATAATTGTTTTCTAGTCACTGAGAAATTCATTAACCCCCGTACTTACTGCATTGCCACGTATCCTTATTGAACTCTCTTCTTTCTAATCACCACATTATTCTTGGCTGAAAACACATTCGCTATAAAAATTCATGAAATGAGAAACATAACATTATAAAGACTTTGTTTAGGTATAGCAGTTAATGGATTGTGCAGAACTCTGGAACACTCTACTCTCTCAATGCCAGTAAAAATAAATTTATATCTTCCATTGTTTTATACTTAAACATGGATAACTTCACTGCTTTATCATCGCATAAACAAATTATTGCCAAATGAGTTTGTAGACCCACAGAATTTTTATCTGTCTGGCAAGATGCAGGAATCTCAGCATCTTCTGTAGATGAAGATAGACAACAGTTAGTATATATACACCAGGGACAACTCATTTTTAATAAAAAGAGATTATTGGTTGGCATTAACTGTAGAAAATAAATATAGTGTAGTAAAAAGAAATTAGGCATACCTAAGCCATTTTAGTATTTTAACATATAATTTCCGTTTTTCTTCTGGTGGATGTTACATTTTAATTGTGTTAGCCTATCTCAAAATTTCTACCAGTTCATTCTATAAAGATGCTGAATCATTTATATTTTGATATTTTTACTCTTAAATCACATCACAATTTTAGCTAGTGAGTAGACAGGCTAATACTAACTTTATTTCTTAAGCATTTAAGAAACTTTAAAAATTAAGATGAATGTAAAAGACATTTATATTCTTTCAAGATAAAACTGCAGTATTTTTGCAGAATATGATCATGAGAATAGGCTCAAGGATTAAAAGCCAATTGAGGGTTGGTTCATTTTCAGACTTAAAAGCATCCGAAGACTTTAAATAAAGGAATAATTCAGGTATAAAGCTGCCTTCTTTTCTATGTCCTAACTTCAGCTAATGTTTGAGCTTATGCACAATTCTTCTCTTTCTCCCTTTGGAACAGTCCTTGATGGCTTTGGGTCAGATAGTCCTACTTGGAACTATCTCCTAGTGTTGGGAAAAACTACTCTACTTTTCTGAGCCTCAACTTTTTTATCTGTATGGTGGGGGTCCTCAAACCTGTATCGTGGCTTTGTGGTGAGGATTTGATGAGGAGTGTCTATAGAAAGTGTTTAGCACATGCTAATAACAATGTAGTTAAGCTACTTTTATGCATCATTTTTATTGTTTTTAATGTAGGGGATAGAGCTAGATGCAATATATTGAATATATCCTAGGGTCCACCCATCACTAGCCATTTTTAAGCCATTTATGTATCAAGGGAATGAATGAATTTAGGGACATGTGTTTTTAATTTGATGGAAAAATTCCACAGGCTGAAACACAGCAGTCTACTGAGATTCAGATACGTTGTCAACTGAGTGTCATTTCTCCAATAGGAGAATTCAGATGTGACTAATATAATTTACTCTGTCCAAAGCCATGATGAATGCTAATCAAGTCTGTACTTTGGAATAAATGAGGATATAGCGGAGAGAAGGGAGGTCATACTCTGTGATGATTACCAGGGAGTAGAGTTTAGGGAGAATGATGGTTACAGATTTTTTGGTCTATACGGAGATATTTGTTAGATTTTGGAATAATTATATAAAAATAATTTTGAAGATCCTTTCGTGACAGTGACTGTCAAGACCATCTTCCCTCCCTTTTTTTTTTTTTTTAACATTTTTTATTGATTTATAATCATTTTACAATGTTGTGTCAAATTCCAGTGTAGAGCACAATTTTTCAGTTATACATGAACATATATATATTCATCGTCACATTTTTTTCTCTGTGAGCTACCATAATTCCCTCCCTTTTTTTAAACAGCTTTATTGAGATAGAATTCATGTACCGTAATACTTGCCCATTGAAAATATTCATTGTACAACCGTGTACTAATTTTCAAGTTTTTGTCATCCCAGAAAAGAACCTCCATATTTATTAGCGGTCACTCCCTCCCCTCTTCCAGTTATAGTCAACTACTAATCTATTTTTTAATTTCTTTCTTCATTTTTGAGCCTTTCTCCTGCATTTCTTCTGATTAGAATTTCTAGTCCAGCTCTCCCCCCCACCCCCGTTTACTCCAGGTCTCTAGTCCATGGTTTTTGCTTTGCCCGCTGCCTTTCTGACCCATTATCTCCTTCCCCCACCTTGCTAACCCTGTCCCTCTCCTAGTCTACCTGTGTACACCTAATTAATCCCAGTTCACTTCTCATCTTTTCTGTAAAACCTTTGCTGACGTCTTAGGGTGAACTGAATTATGTTTTCTCTGAGGTTGGATTGCTCCAGTTGGCAGGCATATTTTATACAGTCTTGTGCCAAACCTTCTGCTGTTTTAAACTGAAATCTTATTTAATTGTTCAGACGCTGGCGTTATTTTTCCAAATTAATTACAGGATGCTTGATCCACAAGTATCCTACAGAGTATGTAATGGTTCCTTATGTAGAATTGATAATCAATAAATATTTGTTGATTTTTATCTCAAAGCACAAATTAATATTTACTGTCATCTCTATTCACTCATCTGCTTGACAGTTGCCCAAATTAGGCTTTAAGTCCTCTTCATTTTGTTATAGGGAAAGCGATCTACTTCTTGTACCTATGGTGGAAACTTCTTGTCTAGAAAAAGCTATGATCTCATCAGCAGTTGAAGAGACCTTGAGTTTAACTATTAAAGAAATAACTGAGTAAAGCAGTTGCTTGATCTTGTGATTGAGTAAATAAAGTACTTGCCATAGCTGAGTGGTGATGGCCTTAGGCAGGTGCATCCCAGATGGGTGGAGTTTGTATCAAGACATAAACTGTTTCTGTATCAAGACATACACTGTTTCTGTATCAAGACAGACTTCGCTTCCATCCGATCTTACACAGTTGGATTTAGGGTAAAGGAAAAATACAAGGGTACTTCAAGACATGAAAGGAGTCCACCCAAGAGTATGAGGTGTGCAGGAAGGGGTGAGAAGCCCAACTCAGTTTGACTTGGGCTGTGCTTTGGAATCAGTATTTTGCCTACACTGAAGGGATGCTAGTGCAAGTGGCCTTTGGGTGACTGGAGAGACCGTGCTAGGAGAGGATGAAGTGCGCATCCTTTCTAAACCCTAACTCTAACCCTCATCCTAATGAATGTGGGGTTTTGAGACATACTGGGATTGAAAAGAAGGAAAATAGCCTGGGTCACCAAACAACCAAGAATGCTAAAGCAGGAGGGGAGGCAGAAGGGAAAGATGCCAAACCCAGGAACTGAGGAGTCAAAGGAAGACAATGAGCAGTTAAGTGTATCCTTCAGTGGGGAAAGGAAATCAGAGGTGTTTTCTTTTCTTTCATTTAACACACTTACATCATAATATTAATATTGACCTCACCCCCTTTCTCCTCAAATACAATATTTTTTATTTATTCTATACGTATATTATACCCACACACATACGCATTTTTCATGTGTTTGGCTTTTATTCAGGTACTTGTGGTAAAGAAGATCTGAAATAAATATTCTTTATTTTTAGTTTGGAGTCAAAGATAATGTCCTCTGCTTTTGTTGTAGCAGGGATTAGACTGTATTGAAACACATTTTCCCTTTTTTGTACCACGGCGCATCGCTGGGAAGGTTGTTATTTGATGTTGTTGAAAAGAAGAATAAGATGAAGACCAGAATTGACGAAGCCCTCATTGTGTCCATGTCTGTAAGAGAGTAATTTGATGAATAAACCAGTCTGACTTTGGATGACATAACAGAGGTGGCTGCCAAGATAAAATTTTTGTTCTCATGCAGACTCTATTCATTAGAGAATTAATGGGAGAAAAAGGAAGATAATGCAACTCATACGTCTGCTGTAGAAATGAAGACCATCTGTGTGCCTTGACAGTAGCAATGGAAAGGATCTTACATGGCTCCTTTGCTATTTCTTGAGTCCCTGTCGGCAGCTAGCCCACATGACCATGCAAAACAAGGTTCCGTGGCATCTTTCCTGAGACACTTCCTTTTAGCAGGTTCCAAGAAAAATGAATTTCTCATCCCTTTCGTTGGCTTTGCCCTTTGTCTTGGTACCTGAGCTTGCATTCCTGTAGCTGCAGCTTCCCTTGGCTTAGGTGTTTCTGTTGTTTCCCGTGTCCAGCTAATTTCCATGTTATGTTGAGAATTTCATCAAATTACCTTTGCATTTCTATTGCTGCCACCCTAACAGCAGCCCCCAAATTGTTCTCCACTGTCTTGATAAGTTCTTTACCAGTCCATTTTGGAATGGAAGATCATT
Source organism: Camelus ferus (assembly GCF_009834535.1). Classification (NCBI taxonomy): domain Eukaryota; kingdom Metazoa; phylum Chordata; class Mammalia; order Artiodactyla; family Camelidae; genus Camelus; species Camelus ferus. The sequence continues at coordinate 18,552,495 of NC_045700.1, forward strand.
GATGAATCTTCCTTAGACACAGATGCTCATAGGTTATCATGCTACTGGGATTTTAACTCCCTGCCCCCGTTACCTATAATTAGTAGTCTCATTCACTTCACCTGACATACTGACCTTAACAACCTTACTACCTGATCTGTGCTTTTCTAACATCATTCTTGCCAAGTGGGATCATTCCCGTTGCCATGAATGTGGTGGATGCATTCCTGATCACCAGCTATTCCTTAAGCTTCAGCTCAACTCAGTCTCCTCCAGTGAAGCCTTCCTTCCTCTCTGACCAATAGCAATGATCTTTTCCTTTTCTGAACCATCAGAGCCTATTATCTCTCCATTATAACCCTCATTATTGTGTTGTAGATGCAGCTCACCCTTTCACATCTGGACAGTTTGCTCCCTTCACTTTGCTTCATAGACACAGATTATACCCCTAACTCTGTTCAGCTGTATTGTGAATGTGCAGCGTTTATTAAAGGGATCGCCAGAAGAGAGAATTGAAATTATTTATTACTTCCTCCCCTGCACCACTGCCACTGACATCTCATCCCAAAGTACCCCGTGGTGACCCAGAGCTTTTATTTCTGTGTCAGTAGGGATGTGTATATTAATGTGTGTAACTGCTATCCTAACCAGAAAGTCCTTCCTTCTGGATAACCAATGGGATCTGAAAAACTGACCCTCAAATAGATTATTTTTGATACAATCTTAATGTTTGTGATCGCATGCAGCTAACAGAGTCTTTCTTCAACCTGGGAAAGTACCTGAAGCTTTGTTGTTTTCTACTGATTGTGGTGTTCTCAGCTATTTCCATACTGAAAGGCACAATTGGAGAGGTTAATTGAGACATCTGAAGAATTACTGACGTTATTATTCTTGTCATGGTACATAATCTCGGATACATCAAATATTTCTTTCACCAGCTTAAAAAAAATCCTTAAGCACACAGGTAAGGGAATCATATTTCAAATGATTTTCCCAGTTACTTGAAAGACTTTCATAAATAATGCTACCTTTTATAACAAAGACAAATATATCACATGCCAGCCAGGGGTTGAGTTTCCGCTGAGGTTACTCTGTTAGAGACATGACTCCCTGAGGGAGAGACAGGTTAAATCTAAGCATTTGTGATAGCAGCGCACCCTGACCAGAGATTATCCAGTTTGCAAATTATTTTGGTTTCTCTCTTCCTTCTGTTTTTCTTGTCCCCATGCATTTCCCTGAGAAGAAGCCCTCCCATTAGATGAAGGAACAAAAGAAGGGAAATCCTACTTTGATCATTAATTCTAAGATGCAGATCCGTATGCGTCGGACTGTACTGTCAGACTGAGTTTCTGTAACCTGTTAATTTCTGTAACTCACATGGGATTTTTATGGCTCACCTTTTACATGCTTGTGACTCTGCACCTAGTCATTGACACATTTTTCTCTCTCATTTTTTCTGTCTTGGAAACTTGACACCCCAATTTAGACCATCCAGAAATATGTCTCTCCCTGCCATCTTCCAGCTTCCATGGGGTTGTTCTTCAGGCCCTTCACACTGATGTATCCAAAATGGGCTCTGTCACCTCTGCTCCACACCTGACAGTCTTACCTTTGTCTGTGAATGATGACACCATCAGCGCTCTGTTGCATGAATGTCTTCCTCTTCCTTGCAAACTAAGTCTAATCAGCCTTGTAGTAAAATCCAAGAAGGTACGGGTAGTGACTATCAGAGCTACATAATGGTGTTGTATTAGGGAGGATGGTTTGATAGTGCTGGTGGGTTTTTAATTCAAAGGTTTCATGTAGGATAGTCACCAACATTATCATTGCTCTTCGATGGTCAGAAAAAAGAACTGTCACAATTTCAACCTCAGTCATAAATCAGCTTCTCTCTGCTATTACAATGCAGGTAACTCATCATCAAGATTAAAAAAAAAAACAACCCAAAAAACTAATATGTTTTAAATAAGGTGGGACCAGGAAAAAATAGCACTTATAATAAACTCATTGAAGTCACATTAATTAGACATATTTCAATGGATCATGTATGATATGGAGATAACTTGGGGATTTAGATTGTTCTTTGTCAGATTGTTTTAGTGAGATTTTCCTGCACTTGAATATGAGTCATGTACTGTAGCTTCCATTTCCCAGTTTCCATAAAAAGCATAAATGCACTGAGAGACATAGTCTGGGCAGAAGCCTTTCCTGTGTGTGAGTATCATTTCCTTATTAGTTACTGAATATCCTTTCCTAGAAATATCTGAGATGATTTAGGTACAGGCTAGTTCAGTGGCAGAGGACTAATCTTTGGAGGTTTTTTGTTTCTGAATGAGACAGTAAATCATCTAAGAGACCCAAATCCGTTTTGGTGTTTTTACTCTTTGTGAATTACTATGTCAAATGCATGATTTGCTGGCACCTTTAAAGAGGTTCTCCAAGAACCTAAATTTCTTCATGTATTTTATGCTGAGTATGTTCTCTGGAATCAAATACTGTAAAGGCCTTGAGCCCATTTCACCTTTGACCTTAGGCAGCCTATGAAGTTTGACTCTCAAGAGATACCGTTGTAAAACATTAAGAGACTGGGTTACCTTCTCCCTTGTGTGTATCTGAAATTTGCTATTAGTGGGAATAAAAAATTCACAAACCACTTAGAATTACAGCTTCATATGGCTCCTTCCAAAGCAAATGTTTATGGTAAGTTATAACTTTAGACAAATAACTTTAGATAAATCACATGTCATTTGGCTAAAGTTATGCTTTCCTCAGGAGAAAAAAATTAAAGACCACGATAGATAAATTAATATGTGATATTGTGTTGATAACATGGCAAGAGACTTTATTACTGATCCAATAAAAAATGGTAAAACATTACAAAAATTAACTAAAAGTATATAGAGAAAAAAACAGTAATATAAACATGGTTAAAATTATTCACTTACAGTTTTTAACTTGTACTTTGAGAACAAAGGAATGGATAGTCAAAAGCCCTCTGTAGGGATGAAAATTCACTCTTAGATTAATTTTGTAGGAAAGACAAACCTACTTTATTAGACTTTAAAGGCTAAATGACTCCTTTAAAGACCCTGCTGATTAATCCGATTACTGGTTTCAAAGAATACATTAAGCTATTTTAAAGAACAACTATTTACAGCTTTGGGAACGTCTCTTCATTATTAGGTTACAATATTTACTACTCAAGTAATAAGGGATTCAAGCAGAGAAACAGCAAGAAAGAATTGTATGTCCTTATACTTAAGCTTTTCTTGTACATGTAGAGATTATTTGTAGACTTATTTCATTATTATGCCACTTATGTACAAATGTATGCAAGTCATCACTTAGGGATCACATGGGTCAGGCTTAAATGGAGCACCATGTTGGAAGAGAAATGGCCCTCAGAGCCACTGCACCATCTTTGTGCAGTAACCAGACATCACTCTCCTCATAAATTAATCTCATCAATCCTAGAACACAAATAAGCACCTGTTCCTAAAGCACCAATAATTCCTTATCCTTAAAAAGCTTTTATATTCTCCTCTGAGAATTTCATGGACATTATCTTCTTTACCATGCTCAGTCTTTTCTAAGGTACTGAGAATTGTCAGAGTTGCCCTCATTGCCGGAGCTAGAATTGAAGAGACGTGAGATACTTGCTTAGGGACAGATGTGTCAGAAATACAGCATCACCCAGTCATCTAAATAGTGCTATGCTTCAGGATTTTATTCTAGAGTCATATTCTAGGGAATGAAAGAGTTAGATGGTTCATCTAGCTACTCACTCAAAAATTGTTTATTGAATTATTTATTGCAACTACTAACTTCTGGGAAAATGGGCATGATCCCTGCAGTCACTGAGTTTGCAATATTGTAACTATGTATTTTAAAAAGTCAGTACTCTATTCATTAGGAATTGTTGATTGTGAACTGTGCTCCAAAAGGAAAAAAAAAAGGGGGGGGCTACTATAAGGTTTAAAAGGAGTGGGGGGCAAATCTGGCTTGGGAGTCAGGAAGGTTCCTGAGAAGGTCATATTTAAACTGAGATTTAAAGAAACCCATCAGAGGGTAGCCAGGTGAAAAAAAGGTAAAATGTTTTGCAAATCGTCCTTTGTCTACTCATGTCATAGTGATTTTCCTCTTCAGTAGATACATTGACCAGTTAGTGTCTCTGCCTTGTTTTTAAGACATCACATCACATTGTTTGTCTTGTATTTAGTATTTAGTCTCTTGCCTCTTCTACTAGATTGTAAAAGAATGCATTTCTGGGTTCTTAGCTTTTCGCCTAGAATACCTAGATTTTTTGTTTTTGATTGAACATTTGCCTCTGGTCGTCTGCAGTGATTTCTTTGTGTGTTTCAGTAGGCTCCAGAGTTGAACCATTTTGCTTTTTCTGAATAGATTGTCATTTTGCTTTCTTAGCTTTTGTTATCCTTCAAGTCCACATATTTGTACTGACATTTATCAGAGGGACCCTAGAAGACTGGTGAAGAGCGGAGGGAAGACCAGTCACACTAATGGTGTAGAAATGAGGACCGCCCACTGGTGAACCTCACTGAGTCCCAGCGTGGGCAACTGTGTCCTTTTCTGAAACCAAAGAGTTACCAATAAAATTGTGTGCAATTTAAGGTGATTTTCAAATAGCTGGAATATACTGGGTCACCTTGATAGAGCTGATGTATCAATGGAAATTTGAAAAACTATTGTTTGTTCTGATCTTTAACTGAGAACGTTTCAGCCTATAACAGCCAATTATTTTAACTTAATTTAGAAAATCACTTAGCTAAATTAGCCTCACTCCTAAAGAGAGTTGGATTTGATATGACTAATGTAATCTACTCTGTATAGATTCTTCCTATGTGTTAATAATAGCTTCCCATGCTCCTTAAAAAGGAAACTCTCAGGGTAACCGATATACCACCTCAGGAAATCCAATTACAGAATCAGTCATCAGAGTCCCTATAAAGCTGTAGGTCTCTTAAAATTTGTTTTTGGTATCAATTAGGTTTAGGATGTGAGTTGTTTTTTTATTTAATCAATTTTTTCAGATACTAAATTCTACAGAAATGTCTAGGAGTGTTGTAGATGAAGGATGTGAATGCAAAAGTAGGACAAAAGTGAGGGCACGTCAGAGGCAACAGAAAAGAAGAATATAAAAACTACATGTTTCCTTGCATATAAAAAAGTTAAGGTTCTTATTCTCAGGCAGTCGAAATTTAATACAAAAAAAAATAAGGCATGGAGTAGGATTAAATTTACCCTAAATTCTTTAAATACGTATGAAGGCCAGCCACGTGGATTCTGAACTAAACCTTTGATCTCAAAGTTACTTTGCAAAGCAGACCTGACTCGTTTTAACTTGATGTCAGCAAAATCAGTTTTTTAGCATCATCCGATGCCAGTTTGGCCCTCAGTGAGTATGGAACTTACACGGTTTGAAATGGAAAATGTGATTACATGCTTTGCAAATCTGAAAGAGATCTCTCAGCTATTTGTGCCTGGAAACGTCACATGTTTGTTTGCCTGTTGGTTTGATTGATAGCAGCCCACCTCTCTGTTTTATCTAGCAAAGTGCTCTCCTGCGGCGAGGGCACCATAAGGTTTTCATTAGGCTTACGGAGTAGCCATTTGAGGTGTGGGCCCATCCAACACCCATTGCCCCTTCCTCTGGTCACAGTAGCTCAAATTCCCACTGACTTTCTCAGGCTGTATTCAGATGGGGCTTCCCTCTTGGATCCAGAGGGGAGCATGGGATTTGGTCTGGTGTTACCATGAAGAAACATGCTTTTTCAATCAGGAATTGAGTCTGGGAGGATATAGGGTACCAGCTGCTGGCCGCCATCTTGCTCCCACATGTAGCCAACGTGGAGGAGAGCAGAGCTGAGGGCTGGAGAGAGGCCAGGTCCTGATGGTTCTCTGTGAGCCTGGAACCCTGCTTTGCCTATTGTAGACGTTTCAATGATGAGAGCCAGTGCAATTTATTTTGCCTTGACTGGTTCCATGATTATTATTATTATTAATATTTTCTTTTTGAAACTTAAGCAGAGCCCCAATAGGTTTGTTGGTCTAATGAGAGCATTTCATTTTCTTTGCTGTTATAGTGCAAAGAACCTCCCGAGTTTTGTGTTTTGTATGTGAATCAAAGCACTCTAAATCTGAATTAATGTGGTCCGTACTTCACATGATGTCGTATCTCATCACTTTGTGGATGAAGTATGAAAAGACTTGAGTTGAATTATAGTCCAAATCTAGAGAGATTCTTGACTAATCAAATTGTGGGATTAAAGCTGCAATATTTACCAATACTAGTTATTAATAGTGTGCCTTATCACTCTTAGTAGTTTAAATCTGGTCAGTTTTTTTTTTTTTCCCAGCATCTTGAAGTTAGCTGTTAATGGAGATACTTACTTGTTGGACACAAAGTTGAAAGTGTGGATTAAATTTTTGCATATCTAGATCAGGTCTTCAATAACTAGAACAATTATTTTATGCAACAAGATGAAATTTAACAGAGTTCTAGTTTTTTACAGTGGCATACAGTGGTGAGATTTTTCAAGCTTCCTTTTCTTAATTACAGCCTTTTTAATGCATTTACCAAAACAAATTAATATTTCTTTCCATCCGGATTAATTTACTTTGTGGAAACAAGTTCAAATGTAGAAGTAATGAATGAGGAAATAGAAGAAGGATATTTTCAAATTTATCAAAATTCAAATACTGGAAGCTCATTTAAAACAAAAAGCACTAAAAGCAGAAGTAGCTGTGAGGATTTCTGTAAGTATAGACTAGAGGTGTGTCCTTCAAAGAAGCTGCAGACTGCACGAGCACAGGATGGAGATGTGTGGTCTATCAGGAGCACTGTGAAAATCATTTAGTGGTTTTAGTTGATTGTGAGAACAATATGATTTAACAGCCTGGTGTACTGGCCATAATAGTTAATGTGGACACATTGATTCAGGTCTGTACTGGGTTCATTCAGTAGGGATGTAATTGTCCCCTTTCACGCTGGGATCATTATCCCACATCTGAAGAATCAGGTGGTGGTTTCTGGCGATGTGCTTGAGGGCTATTGACGGAAGCGTGGGGCTCAGGGGAGAGGGAGAGCCCGGGGAGAGGCTCTGTCAGTGTTCTGAGGAAATTGGAGATGTTTGCCTTAGAGGAATTAAGACTCACAGGGAACATACCTGCCGTTACATATTTGAATAGCGTTTCTGTGGAAGAGGGAGTCCATTTATTCTGAACAGCACTGGAGAGCAGAACTGGGTTTAAGATTCTGGAGGCACGTTTCATAGCAGTCTTATGGTCGGAACTGCCCCAAAGGGGGCTGAATTTCCCCCAGAGTAGGTTTCTGACAGACAAGCCTCAGAGAGTGTGGCGGGTGCTGGTAGAGGTGGTGGTGGTGGGGACAGGGTACCTGACTTGTAGAATTCCCACTGTCCTAGGATTCTGGCACATCCTTTCACATTAGTTTCAAGTGGTATCAGTGGCACAGTCACAAGAAAACCTCAGAGTTTAGATATGATCTAGGGATCCGAGAGCCAGCAGCTACTTTGATACAATATAGTTTCACTTCATTTGCTTCAGTCATTCTGACTTAATAGTTTCCTGTTTCTTTCTCTGAGAGTCCAGCTTTCTTCCCAGATTTGTAGTCATGGTCGCTGAGGGAAGTAGAAATTGAAACGGGTAAGCTCCTGCTCTCCCCTTGGAACAGCCGCTTAGCATCCTTTCCCTCCGGTTTACAGTGAATTACTGAATTGTGCTCTGCTGTCCTGTCTCTGCCCGTTATGGAACTTCTCTTTCTCTGAATTTACTGCTTCACTCTGCCCCTAAACACAGGTTTGGCAGAAACCCACCACTTTCCACATTCTCTGAAAATTACCTGGTTGTCAAAATACTCATTTCATGAACTTTTTCGAAAAACACGTTTTATTTGGCCAGAGGAATCATCTTGAGTTTCCTTGCTGGCTTTTCAGCAGGGTGGGCTGAACTTCAAGTTACTTAAGGCCGTTATTGCTGCTTGGCCAAATGCTTTTCAACCTGAAATCCAGGTGACCAAAAATAGAATATACATCTGAGGGGAAGGAGGTGTTCCTGCCTCTGTCAGTTCTCCCACAGATATATTGTGGAGAGAGCTAGGGGTGCTTCTGTGCTTGAAATAATTCTGACATTTATCCCCACCTGGGCAAGGAAGAGAAACTCTGGAGGGGGACTTCAGAGATAGGAATCAGATACTAAGTTTAGGGAAAGGACCAGGACCCCAGACTGGAGGAAGGGTTACCTGATGCAGAATTAAAATCGCCCAGATTCAGAACTCAGCTGGGATACTCACTATTCTGAGCTAGAGAGTTCTTGCTTGTATTTGAAGTGATCCTGCAGTAGATGGGTGACCCATGTCTCAGATGCTCCTTTGAGGGAGTTCAGAGGATTGCTACCTGGACTGGAATGGTCTCTAAGATCTCTTCCAAATGTAGAATTTCTGTGGACTGTCCATCATTGCTGGTAACAGCAGGATGACTTTGGGACGGGAATGCCTTTAGTCTTTCCATGAGCTGCTTTAGCTTCATTCCATTCTTGGAACTGGCTATTGCACTGCCCTTTCTGAGAAGTGCTTTTCAAAGAGCAGCTTTAGCACACAGCCCTCAACACCATAGCATTAAGGTTCCCTATCCAACATGTTTCCTGTCTTGTTTAATATGGAGAAATTTTGGAGCTGCCACTGTCACTTATAGTCAAATAGAATAATGGAGGATGGAATGTGGGCTTCCGGTGGGGGCAGGGGAGAACAATGCCATGTTTGAAACTGGAGGACCAAATAGTTTTGGAAAATTCCCAGGTAAACATTAAGATTTCTGCTTCTGATGGAAAGCCATCGTATGTACTTATAGGTGTTATTGGTATTTAGGCATATATTTTACAATGTAAATAGTTACCGTAGGAGTGCCCAGAATGGGTCATTCCTGTCAGAACTTGGTGCTCCTTACTGTGGAGACCTTCCAACATACATGTGTTCAACTGAAACAAGGAGGCGCTTATTATTGTGGATTTATTGATTCTTTAGCTTTCTATTTAAGGAAGATAGATGATCACGAAGGAAGGAAGTCCATGTGGGCTGTTCACAAATGGTGCATTGTGGTAAGCTCCATTTTCTAAAATAATGGAAGAGAGTAGAAGCTTCTTTCAACTTCTAGTTAACTTACTGTATCAGCAAGAGAACTGAGAACTAAAGAAAATGATTTTGAGACCTTAAAAAGATTTCTTAGAGTTTCCAATGTTTGTATCTGTGGTAGGCAGAATAATGGCCTCCCAAAGAGGCCCACGTCCTAATTCCCAGAACGTGGCACTTGTTATGGTACATGGCAAAGTGGAATTAAAGTTGCAGATGGAACTAAGATTGCTAATCAGCTGAACTTGAGGTGGGGAAATCACCCTGGGTTCTCTGGGTTGGCCCAGTGTAATCACCTGGGTCCTCCTGCATGAAAGGAAAGCATGTCAGAGTGGGGCAGCAGGAGGAGGACTAGACTGGCCATTGCTGGCTTTGGAGATGGAAGGAGGCAGGAACACCTACCATCAGCCTCTAGAAGATGTAAGAGGGGAGGGCACGGATTCTTCTCCGGAGCCTCCAGAAGGAGCGTAGCCCTGATGACACCATGGTTTTAGTCTAGTGAGACCCACTTCAGATTTCTGGCCTTCAGAATTGTAAAGTAACACGTCTGTGCTGTTGTCAGCCACCGAGTTTATGGTAATATGTTACCCCAGCCGTAGGAAACAGATAGGCTGTCTGTGTTAGTCTACTGCCTAGTTCCTTGCAGCATATGGCAATAAAAATCCCCAAAGTTTAATAAGACCTTGCCTTTAGAAGCAGCAGATCTGTGGAGAACTGGGATGGCTGTACCCTCCTGCACAGCCAGTCTTGAGTGTGGAGGGCAGGAGGAGGGCAGCCCCTCTGAAGGGGTGCGTGTCACGTCAGCCGCTGAGGGCACAGCAGAGTGTCTGAGGACAAGTGAACAGAAGAAAAGGAGGAGACAGGGGCTGCTCTGGGCTAAAGCAGCTTCCCCGAGACTTTAGTGTAGAAATACTCACAAGACATTTGAGGGAAAAACCTTCCACCTAGGGTACTCTCCCCAGCGAGACTATTATTTAGAATACAGGGAGGGATAAAGACTTTCTTAGACGAGCAAAACTAAAAGAATACAGCAATCCTAAACCTGTCCTAAGAGAAATATCGAAAGGTCTTCTCTAAATAGAAAAGAAGCAGGAATCTTTAGAAAAAGACACTTGAGAGAAAATTCTCAGTAAAATGATGTTAAAGTACTACAGAAAATACTATGTATTTTTTGCTAAGAAATTTGACAATAAAGATAAGTGATCTGTTATTTTCTTGTGGAAATAATGAGTTTGTGGGAGTATTTTATTCCATTTGGAGAACATACTGTTTGAACAAAGAAACTTAACAACTAACACTTCAGCTTTGATCATAAAAATGTTTATTTTGAAATCTGGTGTTTTTTTTTAATTGTTGTTGTGTTCATTTGTTGTTTGTTTCAATAGAGGATCAAAGTAGAAATTCCCGTGGAATGGCAAATAGAGATTATGTCACTGCTTCTGAATATTATCTTTCAGAGATTAAGGCAGTAGTTCAAAATAATGCTTTTTTTGGTAAGAATTACATAATTAAAGCTATGCAACAGAGATGAATGTGTGAATCCTTACCATTGCTTTCCTGTCCCCCTCTCTCTGTAGAAAACCTTGGATTGACTTGTTTGGCCTGCATGCTCTCTCACATCCCTGCCACCCCACCCCTCCATTTATTTCACCAATCACAATGATTAGTGCGGAAGAATAGGAGATAGAAGGCAATTTGTGTTGGAAAGGCTCAGGATTTGCTCCAGAGAAGTAGAGAGGAATGAGGACAACAGAAAAAGGAAATTAAGATGAAGGAGCAGAGCTGTGCCAACTGTGTGTCACAGAAGTTTTGATTGGGAGAATTGTAAATTGTGATGGAAAGTTTCAGGGGTACCCCTGGATGAGAGAGTTAGTGAGCAGAATGAGGAAATGGTATTTGTGTATTATGAATTGGATCTTCTTGGGTGTTCTTTGAGAGGTATGAGCAAATGATTCCTTTTGATTATTAGATTTTATGTTTGTGTGGGTTAATGGACTAAAGTAGTGAGCCTAGGCCATGTGAGGCTTCACTGTTTATTTGGGTTACAACTATATGCATCACTGTGTTATCATTTCTAACATTGCTAGTCATGGTGGTTAAACCCAACCCTTCATCCACTCTACAGTTGTACCCTTGCCACTGAATCTAGCTGGGGAAGAATAGACAATTTTGTTGGTCAGTGTCCTCACTTAAAATTCCATACCCCAGATTCCCGTAGGCACTCAGTCATACGTAGAGATTCTACACATCTCCTTTGTAAATTCACTTTCTCATGCTCAAGAAAACTGTCTCATAGCTTCTTTTCTTTAATCTTCAGGAGACTCAATTCTCCTTTCACTAAGAAAGGAATCAGAAGAAATTGCCTCATCCTTGGTCGACTTGCTTCTAGGCTAGTCCCCGCTGCCTTTCCCAGTGGGGTAACTGTCTCTCCTTCAGGCTAGGGCCATTCCCAGCTGTGTGTACCGGATTCTGCCCCCTCTTGACTTTTCAAGGAGGTCACTTTATTATCTATCCCCCTTCTTTTACATTATGATACTTTTTCTTCTCTACTTGAGCATTCTTATCCTTATACTAGTATTCTATAACATCTCCCATCTCAAAACTAAACCAAACCAAAACCAAACCATCTCTCTAGCCATGGTCTCATTTCCCTTCTCCTCTGTAGAGCAGACCTCTTGAGAAGGGTTGTTTATACTTCCTAGCTTAACCTCCTCCCTGTGCATCAATGCTTTTAACCATTCCAATCAAACATTTTTTCCTCACTGCTCATTTGACATTGCCCTGGCCAAGGTCATTCCCCCACATCCTATTGTGCATTCTCTGTCCTCATGTTATCTAGTTAATACACCTTCACGCCTTCTTGACTTGGTTTCCAGGACACCTGTGCAGGCACGGTTCTGGGCACTGGAGCTACAAACACTAGATGTAAATCCCTGCTCTCATGGAGTTTATATGGAATGAGACCGAGAGAAATGTAAATAAGTAACGTATATGGGGATAAGTGCTGGGATGAAGATAGAGCATGGGCATGCATAAGGAGTGCTGAGGGGGGTAGGTTTCAAATAGGAGGATTAGGGCCGGTCTCTCTAAGAAGGTGGCATTTGAGTGGAGATCTGCAGGAGACGAAGGGGCAACCATGAGGGAAGTGCTCTGGGCTGAGGGAACCGGTGCAGACTTCTCCTTTCTCAGTATGGCTTCTGCCCACTTCACATCAGTGGAACTGCTTTCCTGAAGTTCACCAGTGACTTTCTCATTGTCAGTGGTGCTTTAAAGATCCCTTTTTTGTTCCTTTCTTTTTGGTATCTGTTGTATTTGGCTCTATTTGTCTTCCTTCAATCAGTTTTTTTCCTGTCCAGTCGAAATAATCTTTTTTTTTTTTTGCTTCTGACTTTTTTTTTTGTCTTTAATTTTATTGGAATGTATCTTAAATTTTTTTTTATTATGTTAAGAACACATAACGTGAGATCTACTCGCTTAATGGATTTTTAAGTGTAAATATAGATTGTTAACTATAGGCACAGTGTTTTACAGCAGAGCTCTAGAAATTGTTTATCTGGCATAATTAAAACTTTATACCTGTGGTTGCTGGGAGTAGGGGGAGGCGAGAGGGGAAGTTGCTAATTATGTTGATTTTTTAAATGATTTCTTTCCTTCCCACTTGTTAACTTTGTACATTTCTTTGCTTTCTCCCTGTAATTCTTTTTCTGTCTTTACTCAAAGTTCCTGTTAGGATATATCACATGTGGTTGGTGCTTAATACATGATTTTTCAATAAATTCATTAGAGATCTTTTTAGTTCTCTAGATTCAGCTTTCACTTTTCCGTGCATACGTCTTCACTCTTCTTCTGACCTATCTTTTCCTGAGTAAATGTGTTAATTTTCCAAGACCATATTGGACTTTTTTGCTTGATTAATCAGCTTCTGTCTCATTATCTTCCCAGTGCTTAAAATTGAACTCATGTCTGTCTCCAGAAGCTCCCCATCCTGCTTACCTTCTTTCCCACAGTGGCCTCAGGAACCGTGCTGTCTGGACTTCACACCTCAGAGGTGGCCTTAGCTTTTGTCTCCCTCCCGATCAGTTTGATATTAATTCTTCAAAAACAGTATTTATTGAGCCCGTCCCTTTGCTTTCATTTTTAGGTCAGGTCTTTATATCTTTTTGTCTTAATTGCTGTAGTGGCATGATCTCTGAGCTGTGGTCTCTATCTTTTGTTTGTTGTCTTATCTCCTCTTCAGCTGATGAAAAGATCCGGCTCCATTCTACCATTTCCATATTGTCTTTGCTGTTTCTCTAATTCTTCCCAAACTGGTCTGTTTAGTACCCTTTGAATACAGTATTTAGTACCATCTCTGTCTGGAAAGACTTTTCCCTTTTTCCTAAGTTCTATTCATATTCCAAGACACAGATCAAAAGAAAGACTAGTTGTGAATGATTTCATCTCTCTCTCTCCTGTCTATGTATATATCTATGTATCCATCCATCCATCCATCTATCTATCCGTGTATCCATCCATCCATCCTTCCTCTTCCCCTACTGAACTCTCTTATCGCTTATCAACTTTGTAACTCACTTACCTTTGCCTTTTATTTTGCTGCCATTCCCTTTATACATGTCCCATGACCTTGGCTAATTTGTAAGCTTCCTTGAGAAGAATGCTGCTTTTGTTTCCTGTGTCCTTTACAGTGCTCAGCTTGGTGCCTTGCAAGTGAGAGGTACTCAAAAAAGCATTTCTTGCTTGGCTATTTGAAAGAAATGATTGCAGTAGGATCATATTCTAAATGAGTATTTCATGCCTGTTGGGCATCTCTACAGGGATGTCACACAGGGGGGTCAAACACAAAATGTCCAGGCTGTTCCTGTCATTGTCACCACCTTTTTCCTGTTGAACTTTATCCCCTTTCTCTGTTGCCTTTTGGTACTAAATAGTGTATTTATCCTACCACTCACCTCAGTAAAACCTTGAAGATATCTTCATTTCTTCTGTTTCTCCTTGCTATTGTATCCAGTCATTCACCAAATCTATTAATTCTATCTCTGCTAGGACCCACCCCTTCTCCCTTTGTCATTGGTCAAGACCTCAGGTCTTCTCTTGAATTGTTGCAATAACCTGTCTGTCTACTTTTGGTATTTTCGTTCTCCCTTTCTTCAGTCTTTTACCTGATTCAGGAATTCAGAATATCTATGTATTTATTTTATTTTTTGTTGGTCGATATTCTTAGAGAAAAATACATATAAATATAAATGTAAGTTTATAGAATAATTGTGAAGTAAACCATGATGCAACAACCTAGGGCAAGAAGTAGAGTGTTGCCTGTACCCCTGTGTGCCTCGTCCATATCACAATCTACTCCTTACCAGTCGGAGAGGAGCACTTTCCCTAATGTTTGTAATAATGTGTTCTTTTCTTCTCTTTAGAGTTAACACTGATAGATGATTCCCTAAGGAAAATAGCTTAGTTTTGAACTTTATATAAACTTCATGTAAATGAAATTATATTGAAAGTGGATCTTCTGTGATTTGCTTCTTTCATTCCACTTGTGCTGCTGAAATTCATCCACATAGTGTCATATCCCTGCATGTTTTTATCGCTATATCATTCTTTTGAATGAATATTCTGCAGTTTGTTTTTTCATTCTATTATTAATGAGGATTTACATTGTTTCCATTTTTCCTGTTGCAAACAGTGCTGCAGTGAACATTTTATGAGCATATCATGATATGGATGTGCCTGAGTTTCTGTGGGATTTGTATGTTGGACTGGATTTGCTGGGCATGTGTATCTTTCCTCTACCATTAGTGACAAGCTTTTTTCCAAAGCGATGAAACCAGTTTACATTTGCTTTAACATCTTATGGGTATCTGTATTATTCCATATTCTAATGATATGTGGTATAATCAAGCTTTAAATTATTTTTTGTTTTTATTTGAGTGTGTGTGTGAATCTGTATATGTTTAAAGTTCCCCCTTGTAGCTTTAATTTGCATTTTTGTGATACTACTACTATGATACTACTGGTGAGATAGAGGATCTTCTCATGTGTATTGGCCATTTGGATTTTCTTTTTGTTAGAGGGTATATAGCTCAAGTGATAGAGTGCACGCTTAGCATGCCTGAGGTCCTGGGTTCAATCCCCAGTACCTCCTCTAAAAATAAATAAGTAAATCTAATTACCTACCCCCCCCAAAAAAAACCTGTTCAAGTATATTTGCCCATGTATCTGTTTTATTTTCTCTTTATTTCTCATTGATTGCTAAGAGATTCCTTCCTTATGTGTCCTTGAGTTGAGCCCTCTGTTAGTTATATTATATATATTATACTATGTTGTTATGTTATGTTATATTATATTATATTATATACACACACACATGCATATACATATACACACATATATTCATTTCTCTGTGTTATCTTTTAAAAACAGAAGTTCTTAAATTTAATGTAGAAACCTTAGCAATCATTTACAGTTAGTATATTCAGAGTCTTGTTATAAGAAATCCTTTCCTCTGCTGAGCTTATGCAGATATTTTCCTGTATTATTTTCTGGAAGCTTTTAATATTTAGGTCTTTATTCCAATTTTTCGTTCTTGTTTAAGCTGTTAAGTAGAAGGAAATAAACTCTTTTAAAAGTCTTTTTGGTTTGTCCTCTGGTTTCTTTCTCCTCTCATCTATCTCATGTTTTGTAGCCAGATTGTGGTCTCTGGACAATAGCTTGGATAGTATATATATGAGAAGTAGGCGATGTGTTACTCAGTACACATAAAAATTAACTTAAAAAAACCCAGCTCATCCTCAAAACCTTCCCAGGTCCCTTTAGGGATATATGTCTGCTCTGCTCCTCCACCACTTGGTATTGTCTCTCAGCACTGGTTAGCGAGTCCCTCTATTGCCAGACTTACCTCTCAGCAGTACCACAAAACAGATCTTGTTTTAAAGTTAGTTATGCTAGTATTTCTCTCTAGTAGATTATGAACTGTTTTGGAGCAAATGTTTAAATCTTAACAATTTTTGAGATTCAGAGAGCATCAAACATTATGCCTTAGAAGTTGTGGTAGAACCTCAAAAATATTTTTGAATCCCTTTGTCCATCAATTCGTCCTATTTCTTTTTCTTTCTTAACATGAGTTTATAACAGTCATCTAATTATAAGAATAGTTCTGCAAAAATATTTTGTGAAAATAGATAATAGTGACATTATAAAGGAAGGAATGAATGGAGACCTGCAGCCCTCATTGGTTGTGCTGTTCCTAGAACACATCAGGCAAAACTTAGAGGATTTTTCTTTAAAGAAACTGAATAAACTCAGAGGAAAGACCTAGAAATACCAATATTTGGGAAACCAAGGCTCCCCTAACAAAAAACTACCACCTAATCATCATAAGTGAAGCCCAACAGTTGATAAACTTCCTATCAGTTTTTTACTGTTTCAGGTGCAATATTATTAAATATCCAAGGATCACCGTACATGTGAGGGAAGCCTGCAATATGAAAGCCGTAAATTAGAACAACAAAGCAACCACACACCCATAACAGAAACTGGAAGGAAGTAGATGCAATGCGGGAAACAAATAGTTAAATACTTTTAAAATTAACATCTTGAAAGAAATAGGAGAAAATATTGAATTTATGACACTAGATCAGGATACTTAGAAAAAAGCACTCAGACTATCAATGTGCTTTAGAAAATTGAAAATAAAATAAAGAAAAAAAAAATCAGACGCTGATGTCACCAAGATGGCGACAGATCATTCTTGATTTTCCTCCCCTTCATAAGAAGAATAACTAATAACTATTCAAGAAGAAGATGCCACTGGGAGAATCCTAGAATGTGTAGATGAGGCTGAAGTTGCCCTGTGCCACACAGACCCACACAGACTGCATTAGAAGAGTAAGAGAACCAGCTACACACTGATCACATTGCCCCCCAGCCCCCACTCTCAGGCCAGTACAGAATCATACGGAGAGGTCTCCCCTGAGCTTCTGGCTCCTCCAGTGGAAAAAGAGAACCCAAGAGGGACAGTCAGCAACCCCCAGCATTGTGAGTTGCTTTATAGGAGCTGCTACTCTGATCTTAACCCCACAGGGATTACAGGGGGATCTGTGGAGCTCAACCGCTGGGAATCCGATTGTGATGGAGAAGGAGGGAAGGGCTCGCAGCAACTGGCACGTGAATCTTGGCAGACTGAGTTCATTCCTGCAGTGCCGAAGTAGTAGTACCAACCAGTGACTTACTCATCTGCAGAATCAAGTTGCTGTTACCTTCTGGCCAGAGAACTTGAGGGGTTGCCGATCTGCCTTCTTTGGATCCTCAAATGAAGTATTTTGGTGGCCTGAGAACCTGGTTGCCCATGTCCAGGCAAGGAGCTGAGTCGCAGCCCCACCTGCGGTGGAGAGTGTCTCCTGGCCGCAGCTAACCAGAGGGGCTGGTGGGAACACTTGGAAGCTGTGTAGCCACTGATCCTTAAACTGAGAGGTTAGCAGGAGGAGCCAGTTACCCCCAGAGGAAAGCCAGTGCTGGGCATGGAGAATTCCCCTGCTATGCATAAGAAGCGATTAATTCATGGCCAAGGCTGAAGGTAGGTATCTCCCTGCACCTTCCGACTGGAGAACCTGTTGGGAAATTAGGAGTTACCTGGAGTGACCCCTCCCCTTTCCATCCAGGCAAGGGAGTTCAGGCATAGCCCCACCTACTGTGGCTCCTGGCCCTATCTGACCATAAGAGCTGACAAGAACACCTAGAAAGCCTGTGGCCAGTGGTGCTCGAGCCAAGAAAAGGGCAGGCAGAACTGAGAGTTTGCAGAGCAAAGCCAATGGTCTTGTTCAGCCAGGGAACTGGAGATGCAGGTAGGCTTGAGTCAAGACAATAAACAAAAGGCTTTACCAGCTTTAGAGCTGCTTTTCTCGCTCTCTCTGGGCAGGGGAACTGATCTATAACCCTGCCTATTGCTGAATACAGCCTCCAATCTGCCCACCGGGGAACCTAACAAGAGCCCATGGGAAGCTGTGTAGCCCATCCAACAGCCCTGCTTACAGTGTCACTTGAACAGAGAGTGCAGCTTATGGCTTTCCCTGTCTGCAGAGCAAAACCAGCGGCCTCACCTGACCAGGGAGTTCAGTGCACGTTCTTGCCCGACTCAAGTCCTTAAACAGTGAGCCATAGAGGGCCTGGGTCCCATCCTGTTATTCTGTCAGGGAGGTAAGCTAATTCATAGCCTCATCTACTACTGAGTATAGTGCCCAATTCCGAACATCTAGTAAACCTGACCAGAAAATACAGGCAACTGCAGAGCTCATCCTCACTTGGGTAGGGAACCAGGCCAATAGTCCTATCCAGATATTCTTAGCCAGTGGCACACCTCCATCCCTGACCTCAGAGCTTGAACAGTTGCCTCACTGAAAAATAGACCACAGTAGTAGGCCTCATCTGACCTTGGACATTGCCAGCAGACACACCCAGAAACCCGAACTGAGCTACCTGCTGAAGATAAATCTCTGCCAAAGGAAACCTGTAAAGTTTGGGGGAAGAATCTAATTACTCAAATGCACAGATACCAAGGAATCAGAAAGAAATCAAATATCTTAAAAACTAGGTAAATATGACATCACCAAAGGAAAGTAACAAAGGTCTAAAAGTGTTCTTAAAGGAAAGGAGAACTATCAACTGTCAGACAAGGATTCAGAATAATCCTCTTAAAGAGGTTTAGTGAAGTACAAGAACATTCAGACAACTAAAATAATTAGGAAAACAATCATGCTCACTGGTGAAAGGTTGAAAGCTTTTCCTCTAAGTTCAGGAACAAGACAAGGATGCCCACTGTCACCACTCCTATTCAACATTATACTGGAAGTCCTGGTTAGAGCAATCAGGGAAGAAAAATAAAGTATCAGAATTGGAAAGTAAGAAGTAAAGTTTTCTCTGTTTGCAGATTACATGATTTTATATATAGAAAATTCTAAAGACTCAACCAATAAACTGATCTGATCAATGAACTCAGTGAAGCTGCAGGATACAAAATTAACATACAAAAATCAGTAATGTTTCTATACACTAACAGCAAATTTTCTAAAAAAAGAAGTAAATCAATCCCATTTACAATAGAATCAAAAACAGTAAAATACTTAAATAATTTAACCAAGGAGATAAAGTTCTCTACTTTGAAAACTGCAAGACATTGATGAAAGAAATGAAGAAGTTGCAAATAAATGGAAATATATCATGTGTTCATGGATTAGAAGAATTAATATTAAAATATCAATTAATGTTAAAATACCAATAATTCCGAAAGCTGTCTATAGGTTTAATGTAACCCCTGTCAAGATTCCAATGGCATTTTTCACAGAAGAAGGAAAACACACTCCTACAATATATGTGGAACTGCAAAAGACCTTGAGTAGTCAAAGAAATCCTGAGCAAGAAGAACAAAGCAGGAGACATCACACTTCTTGATTTCAAGCTATCCTATAAAGCTATAATTATCAAAACATATGGTACTAGCATAAAAACTGACAGACCAATGGAACAGAATCAAGAGCCCAGAAATAAACCCAAGCATATATGGTTGAATAATATTTGACTGGGGAGCCAATAATACTCAATGGGGGAAGGACAGTCTCTTCAATAAATGGTGCTGGGATAATTGGATATTCATATGAAAAAGGATAAAATTGGACCCATATTTTATGCCACCTACAAAAATTAACTCAAAATGGATTAGAGAATTAAATGTAAGACCTGAAACCAGTGAAACTCCTAGAAGAAAACACAGAAATAAATCTCCTTGATATGAGTCTTGGCAGTAATCATTTAAAAAAATATTATACCTAAAGCACAAGCAACAAAATAAAAAAATAAGCAAATGGGATTGCATCAAATTAAAAAGCTCTGTATAGCAAAAGAAATCATCAACAAAGTGAAAAGAGAACCCGTGGAATGGGAAAAAAAATATTTGCCAACCATGTATCTGATAAGGGGTTAATACCCAAAATATGTAAAGAACTTCCAGAACTCAATAACAAAAATAAAAACAAAACAAACAAATAACAACCCAATTAAAAATGGGCAAAGGATGTGAATAGATCTTTTTCCAAAGATGACATATATTTGGCCAACAGGTGCATGATAAGATGCTCAGCATCAGTGGTCATTAGGGAAATGCAAATTGTACCACAAAGATCTATCACCATACTCTTACTAGAATGGGCATCATCAAAAAGACAAGAGATATGAAATGCTGTCATGAACATGAGAAGAGGGAACATTGTTATAAAGCCACTGTAGAAAAACAATATGGAGGATACTTAATGAATTAGAACTACCATATGATCCAGCAAATAGACTTCTGAGTATATATCCAAAGAAACAAAAAAAAATTACTGGAAAAGATATCTACACCCACATGTTGATAGCAGTGTTATATATAATAGCCAAGATATGGAAACAAATGGAGTGTCTTTCAATGAATGAATGAATGAAGAAGTCATGGTATGTATATATATGTACATGTCATATATATGTATGTCTGTGTATATAACATATATATTATTATTATTCAGCTATATAAAATGAGGAACCCCTACCATTTGCAACAACTTGGATGGACCTTGAAGGCATTATGCTAAGTGAAATCAGATAAAGCCAAATACTGTATGATGTCTTTTATTTGTGGAATCTAAAGAAAAAAAAAAAAAAGATTAAACTCATAAAAAGACATCAGACTTGTGGTTACCAGAATTGGAGATTGGAGGGGGAGGGAGGATTGGAAGAAGGCAGTCAAAATGTACAAAATTCCAGTTATAAGATAAAGAAGTACTAGGGATGTCATGTACAACATGATGATTATGGTTAACACTGCTGAATGTTACATAGAAAGGTTGTTACGAGTCCTGAGAGGTCTCATTGCAAGGGGAAAATCTTTTTCTTTCTCTTTTCTTTTCTTTATTGTGTCTATATGAGATGATAGATTTTTAGCTGAACCTATTGTACTGATCATTTCAGTCTATGTAAAGTAAACCATGATGCTGTACTCTGAATGTATGCAGTGATGGATGACAGTTATTTCTCAACAAAACTATAAAAAGCAAACAAAAAATAAAGTAAAATTTTAGAGGATAAAGTTGAGGAATGCTCAGAACCAAATAAAACAAAACAAAAAAAGAAGAGGAAAAGATAAGAAAGAATAAAACAAAAGGAAAATATAAAAGCAATAAAAAATTGACTTTAGAGGTCTAACACTTGACTTTAATAATTTCAGAAAGACAGAACTGATAAAAGAAGGTGATGAAATAGTGACATAAATAACACAAGAAATTTCCCAGAATTGAATTCTATCAGTAACTAGATTGAAAGGTCCTATCAAGGTCCAGCTCAGTAAGTTAAAAGAAACAGATCTACTCCAAAGTACAAATAATTAAAAACAGAATATTAGAAATACAGAGAACATCCTAATATTTTTTGAAAAGGAAAAAGAGAGAAAAAAACTCACTTATATACTAAGATCTGGGAATTAAAAATTACATTGCGTTTCTGTATAGGAAGACTGGAAGCTGTAAAGTCATATATTAAAGCTTTAAAATTTCTAACCAGGTAATTGTGCTTAAATGTAGACTATAGAGATTTCCATATTTCAAAAACTAAGTTTTTTCAGGAAGCTACCTAATGATGTGTTCCGACAAAACAGTGGAGGAATCCAAGAAAGCAGAAACTCTAGGAACATATTATCTACCTAAATAAAGAGAAAAACACAAGCGCCATCTACAGAATATTGAACACAAGAAGGAGTAAGACAAAGGGGATGTCTAGGAAGTCTGTGATGGAAGTCACAGAACTATGGCTTGGGGACCTAAAACACAACTTGTCTAGTTTGTAGCTGGAGAAATGGGAACCCATGGAGGGAGCTTCTTAATTAAAAATGCATTGATAGATTACTAGGTATATTTATGGGAGATTGTCTTGGTTTTCTCCGTACAATCCTGATTTATACCTATTGTTCTGGCCTTACCACTGATAACGCATGCTTTCACCCTCAGAAGTGTCTCTGGGAGGGTATTAAATTACATGGTCACACCAGACGTGTTCTACCATGTGAAAAATTACCTTGAATGACTTATGTATGGCGTAGGAAGAAAAAGCTATAGGCACAGAGCAAACAAAGCAAATGAAAAACGTGACACATTTTAAAATCCAAGAACATTAACTATTGCCTAGAAAAGCAAATTAATCATTGTTTATCATGGAACAAAATTATGTGGATTGAAAACACAAACACTGGATCATGAGTTTAACCAAAAATAGAATTATTTTGGATGATGGGGAAAGTGAGGGATATCAATTAAGAACATTCAGCCGTAACAGAGAACACTGACTCTGTTTGGTTCACCAGAATGAAATTTAGTATCTCACACCATAAGAAATTTGAGATAGGAAAGCTATGGCTCCCATGCTGACAAGGCTTGGCTACCACTTCTCTGTGAATGTTTAATTCTTCCTGCCTCTCTTTTGGCTTTTGCTGCCTCAGACGGGCAGCAAGATGGCTGCAGAAGTTCCAAGCATTATATTTGGTTATGATAAAGTCCACAGACAGAAAGAAGATCATCTCTGCTGAAGCCTCTCTCAGGATCTAAGAAACCATTCCCAATAACTCGCTGGAACCCTTCCCATCAGTTCTCTACGGCAGGAGTACTTACATGCCCACACCTAAACCACGTCACTGTCAAGGGGAATGGACCACCGTGATAGGCTTAGAGTCTCAGACCAAGAGTGAATGTTGGGTAGTCAACCAACATAATGCTGGACTTGGCTGGGATAGAAAGTGTTCAGGAGTAGTGAGAGCTATGTCCTTATCTACTGTGGAAGTGAGCGCATGAAGTCAAGCATTGATGAATTCAGATACAGAAGTATAAGTATATTATTTAGAAATCTGGTGATCAGTATCACTAATAAAAACAACTTCGAAGAGTTACTCTGGGAAACAGGAAGAGTAGAAACAAGTTTTGTTTTTTTTTTTTAAATACTTCATTATATCTTTCAATGTTATTTGATGTTTTAAACAATGCACATGCATTTGCTAAAATCCTCTTTAAACAGTAAAATAATAAAAGATCTAATAGCATAATTTTAAGCAATACCATAACTAATGTTCCATTACACAGTTTCCCATAACACTTCATCAGTCCCCTATTGAAAAGTATTTAGGTTGTTGGAGACTTTTGCTGTTGCAGATCATGAAGAGATCATGAAGGCTGAGCTTTAATTCATTTAAAATACTCCACTGATGAACATTAAATAAACTGAGGTTTGAGGCAAGTTATTTTTAGGGGAGAAAAGTGCTTAAGGGTTAAAATGGTGGTTCTCAAATGTTAAGGCACATTTGAATCACCTGCAGGGATTTATAATATCTCAATACCTGGGCTACTCCCCAGACTAACTGCATCAAAACTTCTTTTGGGGATGAGGCAGCTTCATAGCCATGGGTTTATTTTGAAAACTTTTCCAGTGATACATTGAATACTCAAGTTTGAGAATTACTGGGTTCAGCGAGATTGTTACCCTCCACCCTAAAAAGAATCATAATTTCAGAACATTTAATATGTCATTGGTATAAATTTAATCAAGATTATATTTATATAACTTCTTAAACTCTGTACTTTGCTCTTTCTGTCTTCTCTCATCTCCAATCTTGCCTTCCCTGTCACTCACACTCCCATCCCCTTGCCTCAAAGCAAAGAATCTTAGGAAGGGCAAAAGTTACAGGTGAGGGATCCTGTTTTTCTCTTCTTCCCTTCTTTTTTATTGTAACCAGTCTTGCCATTTTTCTAGAGGAGCATGGGTGGTCCTGGCTGTACTGGCCTTTTTGAATTGTGTGTGCTTCCTAACTGACCTGACTCGCCTTTCAAATGTGTAATGAATATCTTGTCCATTTTCATACCCCTTTCATGTTGGAAAAACCAGTTGGCTTTTGCATTTCAATGTGGAAGACTTAATTTCTACTTTTACATCCTATTTTGTCAAATAGATTGAGTATGAAGACTAAATATCTTTGTCTTTATTTATTCTGTGCTTTTTTATAATGGAGTTTTTTTTTTCTTAATCGGCATTTGTCATTACGGGACAAGCACAAATCATTATTTTCAAAAATTATTTGTGAAAATGGATTTCCAAGTCTTCAACATTCATTCTATTATTGTACCACTGGAAAAATATTTTCAATTAACTTCTCTGATCAAAACCAAGCTTGACAAATACACTGTACTACCATGCCGTCTGTGGCAAGCTGTTCTAATTGCCCATCTGGTACAAATTGCTGTTTTGTTAGTGCATTATCGCATATGGTGTTTTTCATAATTAAGTTCATTAAAGTAGCACCCTTGAGTTTTAACATTTAGGGTAATATTTTTGAACTCTGGCATTCTAGAGGGTACAAGTTAGTATGTGGGGTTTTGATGCAAGCAGATATTTTATTCCTTGATGATTTGTATTGGTTAGGGAAACAATATTTTAAAACTGAAGGATCGTAAGATAATGCTGTGCACAATCACACATTTCAAAAGGATTTTATCTTTAATGAAAGTTAGGCTACATGGAAGTGGTTAAGTAATGATGATTCAGATTATGCTCTTTTTCTTGTTATAGTTTATGTAAAAATTTAATGAATATTCATCTGAACTTATGACATCAATTTTTATCCTGCTATTGAAAATTATTTGCTTCTTGCATTGTGTATCGTATCTCTATAATATTTTGGTATTCTTAGGATTAAAAAATGCTTTTATATGGTTAGTGTCAAAATGTACCATTTTACTTTTATAAAAAATTTTTATACATTACAGTTTATATTGAAATATATATAAAAGGTGAACTTAACATTCTTAGGCAAACTTTACTGATTAAGGAACTAGAGATAATGAAGTTTATTTTGAATAAAGATTTAATTGTTGATCTTTGTGATACAGAAGAATCAACATAGATCATTCTCTTTCTGTGATGCTTTGGATAAGAGGTGATGTTGAATATCATAGTTTCAGAGTTCTGGTTTATTAGAGATCAATTTTATGGGTCTTTTTCTAGGTATGTTTTGAAAATATGCACAGTCACCTGGCAACACTGGGGAGAATGTTGCATTTGGTGAATGGCAATAATGATAATAATAATATAAACATGTATTAAATGTTCATCACATGCCAGGAAATGTGTTGAAGGATTAACCTGCATCATTTCTTTTAACCTCCTAAACAAATAATAATAATCATCATCATCATCATCATCATCATCATCATCATCATCATCATCTCTTAAATAGGTATTGCTAGTGTATTTAATTTATATGAGTGAATAGACTGATGGGTTATGAAATTTTTCCAAATTCACACAGGTCTTATGGCAAATGAGTTGAAACCAAATTGTGCATCTCATTTGGTCTTATATATTAAACAATTGTTCTTTCAAAATATATTATCTAGTATGTCAATCAGGTTCCATTCAAGAAATAGGAAATACTGTAGATATTTAAAACAGAGGCTTTCATACAGGTATTGGGAAACTGAGTATGAAGTAGACAAAGAGATATCCAGAAATTGGTAATTGTCAGTGTAACTGTAGAAAGTCGTTCTCACTCCTACAGCTGGGGTATCAAAGAGAAGAGGCAGTGCTGTGAGAACCTAGTAGCTCAAGGAGTGGCTGCCATGGAGCAAGACTGGTAACTCTGGGAAGCACCGTCCAGCAGGCTCGGAGCTTTGGCAGAGTTCTGCAAGGCTGATTTTGGTCCTCCAGGTGTGCCTTGAAATTGCTCCTCAGATGCCAAAGGGAGGAAAGTTAGTGCTGTCCACTGCTGTTGGAAGAGTACTGGTGGGAACAGGAAACAGCTCTCCTTTTATCCCTTCCCACCTTTCTCATCTTTCATCAGTGTCTCCTAGTGTCAGAAGCTGACCAGAGGGCAGCTGTCAAGAAAATCTAAGAAATGTCTGTAGTTCTCAGATTTCCAGCCTCAGGATCACAGAGTCCAGAAGATGTGGGCTTGGATGCAGAGAGAATTGGTCAATAAAGGCAATGTATATTCTGAGGTTTAAAAGACTGTATTTCCAAGTTATCTCTGAATAGACAGTTTATCACTTTTATTGGGTCTTGGAGATTAAAAATGTTAATTGCTGGGCAGTTACCAGATTGTTGCAGAACGTGTGTGATTGGCTAGGCTGATCAAAATTAGTGAATTCGTACATCTTGGTGACTGAGCAAAATGGCACAGACAAGCGATCAGATTGCTTAAGAGGGGGCGCTATTGCCAAATGCCTCAATTTGTTGGGAAATGATTGATTTCAGTCTGTCCTATCATTCAGATCGAAAGCATAGTGAACTCGACAGATAAAATACATAATTAAATGTTTTTAAAGAGTATTTTGTTTCATGTCATGCATCTATATCATTTAATTTCTTCACATTGCACAGTATCACTGTTTGTTGTATGTATGAATGTGTGCATGAGGGTATGCCAAAATAGAAAAATAATGTTAAATAGGAATAGTAGTGTATAATCTAAAAAGTTACTCTATCTTTTAAAAAATACCTTGAGAGAAAAAGAATTTTAAATAATCATGTATGTTTTTAAAATGCTTCCCACACTTTTCTAAGATGGGCAGTTACCTCAGCTGCTATATATGCCCCTCTGTCTTCATAGTTGGTACTGTGAAAGACAGTTGTGTACTTTTAAACTTGGTATACTCAAAACAAGAGGAGAATGAGTAAATGAATTCTGTTCTTATTAGACATAGAAGGAATGTGATTAAATATCTTTATTTTTCTTTAAAAATGATCTTTCTGGGGAGGAGAGTATAGCTGAGTGGTAGAGCATATGCTTAGCATGTACGCGGTCCTGGGTTCAATCTTAAAAATAAATAAATAAATAAATAACCCAATCCCCCCTCCTCAAAAAAATTTTTTAATTAAAAATTATCTTCCTATTGGGAATACTTACATAATTTAGATGTTAAAGTGCCTATTTTAATTAGACAAAAATCATGGTGTATTTGACCTCTTTTTGGATGAAATCCATAGAATGATCTTCTGAAATAATTTTTATATTAAAACTTATAGTATCAATTTTTTTTCTTATAACCCCCAAAGGAGACTTTGTATGTGGAATAAATTAACACTAAAACTGAAGAATGAACTTAGAAAATTTTATTTTCTGTATCTATTACAGCAAAAAAAAAGTCTCTTTAACATAAATCGAAATTGTTGATTTTTGAATAACTTTCTCTGAAGTCCATCTTATAAAATGACTTCTAAAGACTTGAGGGAGGGTTTTGGCAAAATTTCTTCCTGTGGGAGGATTGCCAGGCGGTTTATAATGTTGTTCAAAGACACCAGTGCACCCTCAGCCCTCAACAGAAATGAGAGCAACATGTGGGTGTGCAAACAAGACAGAATACATATTTGTCACTGCTAAACCACACAGGACAGGTCAAGAAGATTCTCTCCTAGTGAGCTTAAGCTTAAAAATGGTAGCAAGTGCTGGAGCTGAGAGTTCTCATTTCACCCACCCAGCCCAGGATGCTGAGGAGGAGAAGAGCAGAGTACTGGGTGAGAAGAAGGCGGCGCTGCGTGTTGGTCTGGGCTCCGTGGGTCTGTGCTTACGTGGTTGTGCGGATCCACCTTCCACCTTAGATACAACATTAAGTCATCTATGTGAGCTTTTTCTCTTTTTTGTTTCATTATTGACTCAGCTTTTTAGTTTAATTCTGTTCCAGCCGTGTCTTTTTTGAGGGTAGCTGCATACCCTTTCTCTGGAGACCTCTTAGGCATCAAGTGTTCTCACTCACCCGGCAGCATGGTTTGCAGAGGTCAGGGTTCTCTATTATTATTACCAACACTGTGCCTTTATGCTGAATTCAACTTTGTAAATCCTGAACGAGTGCCTTCCATTTTTTTACCCAACACGTTTCCTCTTTATTATTAACTTAGCTGGAAAACCTTGCCTGACTCCTCCAGTCTTTGCCCACTCAAGTCTACTGGCCACCTGTGTCATAGAGCTTCGTGTGCCATCTTGTGATCACCGGTTGACTAGACTCTCTTTCTTATTGGCCAGTCAGCTCCATGACAGTAAGGACTTTGTCTTACTCATTTGTTGTCCAGTGTCCATCACAATGCCTGGCTCTGCTGGAGCACTTGAGAGCCATTATGCAAAAGACGCTGGGTGAGGTTTTTGGGAGACCAAGATGAATGTGACTCCACTGTGTTCTCAAGGAGCTCACACCTAGTTAGAGAGATAGACACACAAACCACTGTGTCACATAGTGTGAACTATTTGTTTAAAAGCTATGGCAAAGAAATGTGCTGTGTTAGAAGAAATAGCATGTTGCTCATGATGTGATAAGTCCCTTCTTTTGGAAACTTGCTGTTGGCTCACCTGGGCTTCATGAGTGTGCTTAGTACGTAGTAGCCACATAGAGTGGAAAGTTTCTGGACAATCCAAATGCCTCAAAGTAATGAAGATTCATTGGGCACTGACTTTGCAAACTGACATGTTTTGCAAGATGTAGAGTGTAAGCATAGTTTCTGCTCTTAAGTAAGACAGGAAAATATGACATCTAAGCCTAGAAAGTAAGATTTTTAAAGAAAATACTCTATAAGCAGTAACAAGGTCTGTGATGAATTTTCAAGTGGACAGTAAGTGCTATGAAGTGCATGTTCTTCCACTTTTCAATAGGTATTATCTGTTCATCCCATCCTACGGAATGGTCTAGCTGGAAAGGATGTGAAGTGAGCAGATGTGTACAAGCAAATAACATAGGCTTCTCAATGTAGAGGCAGTTGGAGTGCTTCTCCTGGGTTTGCTAAGGAAATGTCAGACAGCACCGATGTTATTCAGAGTCCGTTCAGTGTATTTTAGCTGAGAATGAATCACAGGGTAGACAACCATTCCTGCCAACAGCAGCAAATGTACCTTTGTAAACCATCATCCCAGAAAGTTTATTTCTGTCCCTTTGTCAATTCCCAACTGGTAAGAAATTTTTGGAAACAGCATTAATGCTATTTCAACACACTAAGGATTTGTCTACTGGGGAGAAACTTGGTGCCATCTCAGAGTCCAGAGGTATTGGTGATAGCAAAAGTATTGACTATGAGTTATTCAGCCCTCTAAATTCAGCACTTACTTATGACAGCATCATGGTGTTGTCTTTCCACCGGTCAGTACAGAAAGGTAGTTGTCCATATCTTCATTTCTCCAGTGAGAACACTTGAGATTCACAGTGGTTCAAGCAACATTTCAGAATGTCCCATATCTAGATCAGTTGCATCTGGCATTCAGAATATATGTTCAAGAGCAAGTAGAAGACAGCCCTTCTTTTGATTTTGCAAAGTCATTTAGCCAGGGAAGATGACTGTGATTGACACACAACCAAAGATTGGTGTGTCCTTTGGGGAGAAGTATGCTGGTGGGAACCCCCAGAGCTCTTCATTTATTTAGTACCTTGATGAAAGGAATACTTTTAAAAATGTAAAAAATAGAATGAAAACTGAATCAAAAGGTAGCCATAAATGGAATGGGAAGGATAAATTAGGAGTTTGGGATTAACGAATACACTCTACTGTATTTAAAGTAGATAAACCACAAGATCTTCTGAATAGCACAGACAACTATATTCAATTTCTTGTAATAGCATGTAATGGAAGAGGATCTGGAAAGAAAAAATATATGTATGTATATGTATAACTGAATCACTTTGCTGTACACCTGAAACTAACATTGTAAATCAACTACACTCAATTAAAGGAAAAATGGAATGAGAGCAACGTAACAGGAAATCAGCATGTGAAGATGGGTTTAAATGAGACATGATGACTGCATTTTCACTCCATGAGGGAGGGATGAGGCAGCCCGGGGAGGTTGGAAATGTCACGCTGGGAATGGGGATAAAAGATTTGGAAGTCCATCATTTCCACCGGCCTTTCTTCACACAACAAAGGAGTCTGTCTTTAGCTCCCAATTGGCATCATATTAATGTGGTTTGGATTATTCCCTCAACATTTCACACAACCTAGTAAGTGTGAGTTTTTGTATTTGATCAAGTTGTGTGCCAAATATTTTTACATCTAGTCGCTTTCTGTTTGCCGAAAAGGATAAAAGACAAAAATGACACATTATTTTTAGAAAGGAAACTACCTCTTCTGGCAGTGTTATCAAGTGAAGATTCCCCAGATCCTTAAATTAAGTTGAGAGAAGAAAAGAAAAAAATTCATTTTTATGTAAGAGTAGAAACATTGTCCCCTTGAAACTGAAAGCCAGGGGAGCTCATCTGATTAAGACCAAGGACTTAATTAATATTAAGACAACAACAACAGCAACAGAAACTTTATTGAGATATAATTTACATTCCATAAGATTCACCTATTTTAAGCATACAATTTAATAATTTTTTGATAAATATACTGAGTTGCTCAACCATCATGAAGATCCAGTTTTAGAACACATCCACCACCCTATTCAGTAAGATCCCTGGTGCCTTTTTATCCCCTTTCCCATTCAGTCCTGGCCAACCACTGATGTACTTTAAGTTTCTATAGATTTGCTAAAGGCATTACTTAAGGAGAACAAGTTGGTCCAGGAAGATTTTAGGGTGCATTTTGGTGTCTCTGGCCTCAGAGGTGGGGTGAGGGTACTAAATATGAGCTTAGGAACTGCAGTCTGAATTTTTTAAGTCTTTTATATTCTTTTTGCTCACTTTCTTTTTAAATTGAAGTGTGGTTGATTTACAATGTTGCTTAAGTATTTTGATTTTTACCTATTGTACAAAAATGGCCCCGGGCAGTGGAAGAAACAATACCTCTTCTGACTTTGTGAGGAAAAACTCACATGCCCAAATTTGGAAATCTATGAGTGGCTTCTCAAGGTTACAGACAAATTTCTGTGGAAAATGGAAATATTTCCAGCAGGGTGAGGACAAAATTCTCTCACCTGTGGCCACCCAGGGACCGTTTTCGCTCAAAGCTCCTCACGCCGGGAACCTGTTTACTACCTGTCAGTGGAGGGCAGTCTTCCCAAGGGTCCCCTGAGGTCACCTGAGCCAGAGGAAGGACTAAATGATCTCAAACTACTTTTCTTTTCATGGTTTCCATTTTATAAGGTACTTTATTAATTTTTAAATTGAAGTATATTTGACTTACAATGGTGTGCTAGTTTCTAGTGTACAGCATAGTGATTCAGTTATACATACATAAATTCTTTTTCATTATAGGTTATTACAAGATATTGAATATAGTTCCTTATACTATACAATAGGATCTTGTTTATCTAATTTACATAGAGTAGTTTGTATCTGCTAATCTCAAACCCCTAATTTATCCTTCCCTCCCCTCTTTCCCCTTTGGCAACCATAAGTTTATTTCATGTCAGTGAGTCTGTGTCTGTTTTTTAAATAAGTTCATTTGAACATTTTTTTTAGATTCCATGTATAAATGATAATGACATTTTTCCTTCTCTTTCTGGCTTACTTCACTTAGTATGATAATCTCTAGGTCCATCCATGTTACTGCAAATGGCATTATTTCATTCTTTTTTATGGCTGAGTTGTATTTCATTGTGTAAATATACCATATATATTTTTTTGTTGAAGTACAGTCATTTTACAATGTTGTGTCAATTTCTGGTGTACAGCACAATGTTTCAGTCATACATATACATACATATATACCTTTTCATATTCTTTTTCATTATAAGTTACAAGATATTGACTATAGTACCCTTTGCTATACAGTAGAAACTTGTTTCTCTATTTTATATATGGTAGTCAGTATCTGCAAATCTGAAACTCCAATTTATCCCTTCCCACCCCCATTTCCCTCTGATAATCATAAGTTTGTTTTCTGTTTCTGTGAGTCTGTTTCTGATTAGTAAATAAATTTATTTGTCTTATTTTTTAGATTCCACATATAAGTGATATCATATGATTTCATTTGTCTTTCTCGGTCTGACTTACTTCACTTAGTATGATAATCTCTGGGTCCATCCATGTTGCTGCAAATGGCATTATTTCACTCTTTTTATGGTTGAGTAGTATTCCATTATAAAACTACACCACATCTTCTTTATCCAGTCATCTGTTGATGGACATTTAGGTTGTTTCCATGTCTTGGCTGTTGTAAATAGTGCTTCTATGAACATTGGGGTGCGTGTATCTTTTTGAATTAGAGTTTTCTCTGGATATATGCCCAGGAGTGGGATTGCTGTATCATATGGTAACCTTGTTTTCAGTTTTTTAAGGAACCTCTATATGTTCTCCATAGTGGCTGTCACAGTTTACATTCCCACCAACAGTGCAGGAGGGTTCCTTTTTCTCTACCCCCTCTCCAGCATTTATTGCTTGGAGACATTTTAATGATGTCAGTCTACTTTTTAAAGAAGTTTCTCAACTCCCTCTGGCAGATTTGGAAGTAGGGATGCCTTCTTTGTTTTCCATTCAGAATGTGTTCCACTCCTGCTCAATTCAAAATCAAGTCTGACAGCTCTCCCCCAAGGCGTTCATACTCCAGGGACTCTCCCTTATCTTATTCATTCATTGATGAAGACTTCGTCATTTTGAGCATTGTTCTGGATGATAGGGATGCAGGTGTGGAATAAGGAAAAAAAATCTTTTTCTCAACCGTTATTTTCTAAAAGTTTAAAATTTTAGTAAGAGGAGGGAAATAATAAACAAATAAATAAGGTAAATTCAGACAGAGGTTAATGATAGGAGGAAATCAAAGTAGGACATATGAGGAGGCATGACTGGTGATATAGGATGGTGGGGCTTATATAGATAGATAGATAGGGTGATTAGAAGAAAGTCTCTGGGAGGAGATGGACATTTCAGCTGAGACGAGTTAAACAGGGAGCCAGCCAGGTGAAGATTTGCTGGATGGGCATGCCAAGCAGAGAGGGTAGCAGTTGCCGGAAGTAGATGGACATGTGCTTGGTGTGTTTGAAAGACCAAAGAAAGATCAGTGTGGCTGCAGCTCAGGAAGGGAGAGAGAGGGTGATCCAAAATGAGATCAGAGAGGCTGGGACTCATGGTGGGGCATCTGGAACTTATTCTAAGTGCAAGAGGAAGCCGTGGGGGAAAGGGGAGGGGGTTGTGATTTGATCTGACTGACACTTAATCCAGGTTCCACTAAGTGCTGAGTGTAAAATGGAACCTAGGGCTCATGGGAGGAAGCTGGGTGATGGGTCTGGAGGTGATAATGACAGTGGCTTGTATTAGGATCATAACGCCTTCTGGTAAGTTCATATGCTGATTCTTAACAGGATGTGTCCTCTCTTCATCCTTTAGGCCTCTTTTCTGAAAGTGATGTATCTTCTGCTTTTTTTTAAAAATGGTCTTCATGAATTGGCTAACCTCCAGTGAGGATGACTTTAAATCACTGAGTTAGAAATGTTCTTAGAGATGGTGTAGTGCAATCTCCTCATTTTGGCATTGAGGCGACTGAGGTCAAGAGGAAAATCAGTGACTTGTCTGAGTTTGTACACCTAGTTAGTGACAGGGCCAAGAGTAGAACGCTCCAGGTTTCTCACTGATGGCTCCTTCCACTAATGCCCAGCCTGGTTTCTATGCTCATGAAATATACCCATCTTAGTATTCTGTGATGTGAGGGTCCCCGACTTTGTCAATGGAAAAAGAGACCTGAGCCGGCAGAGTTAGAGCATCGTGTCAACCCAAGGTGATCAAGATGCCTGAGCAAGGGTGGCAGAGAGTCAGCAAAGTGACAGGACCTTAAAAGGTCAGAGCAATGAAGACAGCAGATGGACGGAATGGTAGGGGGGACACGTCAGGCAGGGAGCAGATGAACCTGAGACTGTCGGAGGGCATTACAGGACAGTCAGCAGATGGGCACCGCCGGAACGTGGGACGAACGGCACTGTCACTGACACTAATTACTCATGATGGAGATGCTTTGCAAAACATGGGGGGAGATGGCCTTATTTCGTAGGACATTTCCTGTCACGGGGGGGACGAGTTCTCAACACCTTTTTACATGAAAATGCACTCGATTGTGGAACTGGGGAAATATTTATAGTTTGCTCTTCCCTCTCTAATTCCGTCTTTGAGATGGAGGTACCAACTAGGACACACCACAGTGCCAGGCCAATGGCATTTCTTCTGAGAGTTGAGCAATTAAAATTCACTTAAAATATTTGAAAGTGAAACAATGTGTAAGCCGACAGATGAGGTGATTTTGTAACAAAATCAGCAGGGAAAATAGGAGAATCAGACATGGGAAAGACATCAAAACTGTCACATCATCTCTGTTGGCACAGTTGGATACCAAAAAAAAAAAGAAAAAAGAAAGATGGTTATATGTTATATATAATGAGTCTGAACAATTACGAGATTCAATAGAAAGGCCGTACTTTTTAGCTCCTCAGAAAGAACTAGATATATAATTTAACATTTCAACTTGGGAATGTTTTTGGTTTTGTTTGTTTGTTTTGAGCAATTATAATGGGTCAAATGCAGTGCTGGGTTCTGGTGAGGCCCAGTTGAGCAAGGTAGGATCTCGGATCTCAAACTCCTCACCATTTAGTCAGAAAGAAGACTTAAAAAAATGGGTCTAACATAACTCCTGTTATGGAGGTGGGTAAAATATGCTTTAGTCCCAGGAATGGTAAGCACCTGTAATACCGAGAATAAGAAATTACATTAAAATATGAAGGTCAGCTGTGAACTTGAGAAAGATGAATTAGCCAGGTAGATTTGCAGAACAGTCTCTGTTCTTTGGTTTCCTTTGTGTTGTTGGAGGTACTAGCATGCCTGGGGGTGCAGCAGAGAGCTGGGCTCTTCTCTCTCGACTTCTGTATTTGTTTTGCTTTGGCTTCTGAGGAGCAGAACACTAAACAGTAGCTGGGGGAGTCCCAGGGTATCTCCGAGGAGCTGGAAGGGATAGGGGAGTCCCTTGGACCCGTTCTTTTGTAAGCCGTTTCCTTTGCTGTTCATTTTAAAGGCAATGAAAGTTGAGAATCTGCCTTAAGCCTTACCGTTTGCATTCAGTCCTCATAGGCAGTTCTTTCATCCCATTCATTTTCCTTCTGCCTTGCTTCTTCCCTTCAAATTCTCTAATTTCCTCACCGCTGCCCAAAGGCCAAATTAAATTTGTCAAGAGTATTTTGGAAGTCAGGTCCATCAACTATGAATGCCAAACTGCAACTGTGGGTTTTCATAATTTGAGGAAGCTGGTCTGGCTGTAAAATAGGATTTCTTCCTTGGCTTCTGCCATCTTCATTAGTCACTTGACCAAGATGACAATTCCGGAGCCCCCGTCAGCAGTTACATAAGCTACAGAGTCACATTTATGAACAAATTAAAATTTTATCCTCATTGTCTCTCTGGCCCAACACACTAGTATCTAATTTTATTTTAGACTTGGAAAAAATCATTTCATTGATTGATACAGCAATAAAAAGACATTTTAGATCAACCAAGGTTAAAAAGCTTGACTAAACTATCTTTGTTTCATAATAATCTGTCTCAAGTTACCAAGACCTTACTGCAGGGACTAAAGTATGGCACATAAAATGTGTTCTTGAGCAAAACTTTCTCTGATGGAAGGCTGACAGATCTAACGGAGTTTCCATCTTCAAGTGTCATTTTGGCTGGGTGGAAATCATGGGAACCGATTTACTTGCTTCTTTCTTGGTCATCTAGCTATTTCTGACGTACGTGTTTTGTGAACCCATATTGTGGGTTCTTCCAGCAGCAGATCCAGAGATGAGGATCGAGGGAAGGAAATGTACTTGGGACGTGCAGGAAAGGCCTGTCGGGAGTGGGGAGGTGACGCAGGAAAAGGAAGGCAGCCAATGAAGGTGAGCTGTTGCACCAGCATGATGGTGGGTGTCTGGAAAACAATGCAGAACACACAACTGAGGGATGAGGAGGTGGGACAATTACATACCAAGTCTCAGGACATTGGTTGAAGACGTCCCTGCCCCCGGGGGTGTTAGCTCTTGGGCACTTCTGGCCTGCCATGCAGTCATACATCTGGGCAAGTCACCTTTCCATCATTCTAGAAACAAAGGTCAGCTGCTGGTGGTTCGAAGTCAGCCTGCTCCCAGCACACAGAATGGTTCCAGGACAACGCATGGGCCATTGACAGCATCTCCTATACTGGTTGGTCTGACATTGGATTATCTGAAGAACTGAGGGATAAAGAGAACAAAGATATTCCTAAAATCTTTGCTCTCTTTTTAAGCCATTGCTTCTATCCTTTTCCCTTATCTGTAGTCTAATCAAGAGATTTTAGTTCCTTCATCTTTCTACTCATACTCTTGCCCTGGAGGAAATACTCAGAGACAAGTCAGGCAGTGGGCAACGTGAAAAGAAACAAAGCTACCTGAATGAGTCATAAACTGGAGAAGCAGATCATGAGTAATCAAGCGTTGTCAGAACAGGCCTTTGCAACTAAGAGGATGCTTCCAATAGTTCAGCCGTATGTAAGAACAAGTCAGCTAGTGCTTGTACCTCCATCATAAAGTCACCTCTTCAGCAGGCATCTCCATTGGAATATGAGACTTTTTATAAAAAACAAGTCAATCTAATGTGCTTCTTTCTCCCTGGAGTCTAAAATCTGAATAAGACACTGAAATGGATGTAAAAGCATAGTCCAGAGTGCACAAGAACAAGTGCCCAGAAGGGCAGAGAAGGTAAAGGGAGTGAGAAAGCCAGCCAGGTGTAATGAGACGAATGGGAAGTAACACTCAGCCTCGTGGTCACAAATGTAATAATGAGTGAGAGATAGTACAGTGGAGAACTTGAGCACCATCTAAAGTGGACAGGTTGCCTTGTGGAGATGTGGTCCCAGTGGTGGTGGATCAACCAGACTTTCCATAGAAGGAATATGGATGTTCATGTGACATTTAAAACCCTGTGTAGCCCAAATAAAGCAGATTTGCTGACCAGATTCAACATAGAGGCCAAACTTAGCTGTAGATCTCTGATACGGAGAGATGAATGAATACCAGATTACTTCCATTGCCAACTGTGGAAGGTGTGTGTGTGTGTGTGTGTGAGTGTGTGTGTTTGTATGAGAGAGAGAGAGAGAGAGAGAGACACCTTTGTGCTCATGATGAATATGTATTTCTATATGTGTATGACTATACATATATATTATTGAAAACAGTGAAATAAGTATATTTTCATATAAGTATATATATCATATAAAGTATATATATCATATAAAGATAACTTTCCCATTTACTTCTGTCATTTCAGTCATGCTCCCACTTCAAGGCCAACTCAGCCATTGCCACATCACTGATTCCTTGCCTTTATTAGAAAAGATTTTGGCAAGAGGGACTTCTTGGTGTGTAAGTAAATTTAGAGGGAAACCCATAACTGAATGGGTCTGGCATAGGTGAGAGACTGACACTGCTTATTTTGTGAGAGAGAGGACAGCATGGAGAGGTTTGTAAGTACTTTGGGTCATAGCTGGAGAATTGAAGAGTTCCTGGATGCTGAGTCCTGAGTGAGGTATTTTGCCTTTGTTAGCTCATTTGGTCCCAACAATGATCTTATATGGTGTTAAGGAACCACTTTAGAAAAGGGAAAATACACCCTCCCCTTTATACATGCACACAAAGACCTGGAGTTTAAACAACTTGCTCCAGATTGTAAAAATAGCATCCATAAGTACCAAGAGCTCCTCTACAGATCATCCTCCTTAAAGTACACCTGCAACCTTGTACACACGGTTTTCTAAGCAGCAAGGATTGTTTATATTTTCCAGAAAGTGGGAAGTCGGCATTAATTTGTGTTTCTGAGTCATACTCCCGTTTGAAATACAAGTTGGTAAGTGTTGCTTGCTTTGGGGACTTTCAGTAGAGCGTGAACCTTTCATGGTGCTTGAGTTCACCTGACGCTGCGTCACTCCCATGACCCATTTGTCTCTTGGAGTCTTCCTAACAGGTTCGCTAAATTTTTCAGAGCAGTGTGTTAATCTCTCAAAAGCCATCCCCAGCATTTGAAAACTTGCACCTGGAGTAGAGGGGGAGGACAGTTCTACCCAACCAAGAACTTTATGGCTGTCTCAGAACAAACCCTGGTGGGGACTCTGACCAGAAGCGGGGAAGTAGATGTTTGCCAATGGATGTTTAATGTGATGTGTCATCAAAGCAGCAAAGGCTGAGACGGGATTGGAGATTGGGGAAAGGGAGATGGACAGATTGCGAGTAGTAAAGCCAGCATCACAGAGAAGCAGGGACCATCCCTGAGATGCAAATGTGCGTCCCAGATAAATGGATAGAATAACA
Organism: Camelus ferus; assembly: GCF_009834535.1. Classification (NCBI taxonomy): domain Eukaryota; kingdom Metazoa; phylum Chordata; class Mammalia; order Artiodactyla; family Camelidae; genus Camelus; species Camelus ferus. The sequence continues at coordinate 18,590,903 of NC_045700.1, forward strand.
ACACTTCTTGACCTCTTGCTTCTCTGAGACCAAGCTCTTCTTCTTGCCTATGTTTCTGTTCTATTTTCATAATTCTTCCAGTAAATACCTGTTTTAATTTAATCTAGTCTGAGTTGTTTCTGTTTCTTGAAATGGAATGACCCCCATCTAAGAGGGCGTTTCTTGGTTTAGTGTGATGTGTGAATCAATATGGAAGCCATCATCTTCCCCTTACTTGTGAAAATACGATTGGCAAATAATTACTTTTCCTGACTTCATTGTCTTAAGGAAACAAACTCTCGAACAGACCTTACTAAGAATGAAAGGTGCTTGTTACCTGCTTTTGTCCTTCTCATTTTAGAGAGGAAATTGAGAAAAAAATCTTGAGAAGATAGAATTCTGCGTGCCCTATTGAGTCAGTTTTCTGGGCTATTCATTTTTAATGCAAGGTCTTATTTATAGATGGGTGGAAGGAGGGCAGAGTACATATCATCACTGAGATCAGAGTCAATAGCTGTGTGTCCCACATTAGAATTTTTTTTCAGCCCTCATCTTTTGATCCACCAACTAATTTTTCTCATACAGGTTTTAAGGAATCAGCTTAATTTTTTTCTTCATCTCCCATGACATTTTGTATCTTTGAATAGCAGCATGTAACTTAAAAATGTACTAGCGTTATTTTAGGTTACACTGATTTTTTAATGCGTTAATCCTGTGTGTGTTGACACCTCTGCAGAGACGCTGTTGTAGTATTTCTATTTTCCTTGATCTGTCTGTGCACAAGGCTAGCAGACAGGGAGAAGTTTCATGATTCCATAGGTAATTTGAAAAGACATTGAGACTACTTTAATTATTAACAAATGAGTCAGACTGTGTTTTAAACATGTGATTTAGAAACACAGTAAGAACACAGATGGGTTCTTTTAATAACACAGTTTCATCATTAATCAATCAGTAGTCATTGGGCACCTTTGAAAAGAGCATGTTAGGTGCCAAAACAAATACGTCTAACAAATGCATGGAGGTGTAAATAAATGGTTGAGAGATCTGTCTTTCAACTTTACTAATGAGATGCTGTACTCTCTCTGATGTTGGACTGAATTGGAAACATTTATGATTAATCTTTTATGGACTGGAATGATGGGGGAGTGAGTTATCTTTATTAAATGCATTTTCTACATAATAATGGAAAATCTTTTTTCTCAAATACTTTTTGTTGAAAATCTATACTAGTATTTTGTCTCTTCTTCATCCTGAGAAAAACAGTCTAATAAATGTGAGCGACATCTCTGGATTCAAGATCTTCTTCCAGTGCCACCAAATTAGTCATAACAAGCATCAAGGATTATTGTAAAGTTGAGGTGTGACGTGGACTGTCCTGAGTCTCTGTGTCAGGCTGAGAATATTCCTGGTGTGGGAATCTGTTTCTTCTCTTCTTCCTCCTCCCCCTTTTTTCTCTTTCATCTCCTCATCCCACTTTTTCTCCTCCTCCTTGTTTGGTCAAATTCCTACTTACAGAATTGTTTTATTGACGCTGACTTTATTCTTGTAAAACTTGAGTACAAATATAAGACAAAGTCCACACGCTTGAGAGATTTGTTTAATTGGAGATTAAAGCAGAAAATATCTCATACAATTTATGTCCTTAATTTGTGTGGATGTTGTCATACCCTCGACTCATTGGAGAAACATTTTGAAAATACAAAACCAGTGTCATTTTTGTATTGCCTCCATCCATTGATTTTCTGCTCCAGCCACTTTGGAAAGTGGGCAGCAGGTGCATGGCACCGCCAGAGGATGTGATGAAAGTAGAATAATAAAGGAGGAGAAGTAATAGAAACAAGTGATCTGACACTGAAATCCTAGTTTCCTCCCTCCAGTCACAGCAAAATAAAAATGCTTAGTCACAGAGAGGGCCCGAGTTAGTGATTCTTTGCTTCATCCTCCCGGTTGCTTTATTTCCTAGGAGTGATTCAGATGATCTCTGGTGACCTTTTGGTGATGCCGGCGGAAGCTCAGCTCAAAGCCTGGTACCCCATAGGCTGCAGGATACGTAGCTTAAGCCAGAGTTGCTCCGCAGGGCATGGATAAGACACAAAGGGTTCCCCAGCACTAGGGAGGGCGAGGTGGGCAGAGAAATATCCTGGACTGAAGTAAGGAAAAAAGCCAGGAATTCAGCAGTCACACCTTAGGAGACAATGTCACAAGTGCTCAGGATGGAGGAGAGACTAGCCAAAGACATTGACCGCAGACCCACATGAAAAATCAAAGACCATGGCATCACCTAAACTTTCTGTTCCCTCTATGTTGCCATTTTGGGAGGATGATGCATTAGAAACCCCAAAAGTCTATAGTTTATCCATAAAAGAGTTTATCTCTTAAAATAATCTTATAAAGAGACAAAAAGACCTGTGTGGTAACCTTGAAAAATTCATGTTTTCCTGCTGCCTCAGCTTCCCCACAAACAGGCTGGGAGCGCGCGGCCGGGCGCCCAGGTGCACTGGTGTGACAGTGGACCCCTGCCACAAGTTCTCCTTCCTCCCCTCCCCTGACTGTGACCTATGACCTCCAAACACGCCGGTGTGGACCCCCGGCCCCCGATAAGGGCACATGCCCGCTTGCGCTCTCTGCGTCGCACCTGCCCACCCCCCTGGAGCTCCCCCCAACATGGTCCCCTCATAGCCTGACGTGACTCTGTCTCTCTGGGACCTGTGAGTATCATAGACTTTGTTCTTCCGTGCACCTCTCCTCTGTCGCCTCTTGTGGCCGCACCTGACTGATCGTCTCACAAAGAAATATAAAACAAACCAGAAAAAGAAAAGATGAAGACTCCTGTATTAGAAAGTTTAAGTTTTTTTTTTCCCTCCTTGCTTCTTGGAGAGTAGGAATATGTTTTTCTTTACATCTGGGTGTAGCGTGTACATTTCAACCACGTAACTCACGGCAAAATGTCTAAGCGTCTTTTCTCTGTATCCCATCTGGAGGAGGAATGGGAGGAGAGCTTCTAATGGCAGAGGCTGGAAGAACTTTGTAAAGTCAAGTTACGTGGCGTTTTGGGGTGACACAAACACACTCTTGAGAGTGAGAGCGTCTTTGCTGGCTGTAGAGAGTGATCTCCTGGCATCGATGTGCAAACCTGCTTTTCATTTAGTTCTTAGGTTGCTTTGTGGTTCCTTTCAGGAGGATGGGAAATTCAAGTCTGAGGTTCTCCGGTTCTCAAGTTCTGAGCCTAAAGCTATAGCAAGAACATAACAGCTTTGAGAAGCTTACAGACACCCTTGTTCGTGGGTAAAAGAAGAAATTAGTGGCTTTCATTTCCATCATCACTTGCTATTTTATGTGCTTTGAAATAATCCCCAACTCATGGGCAAACACAGACCTGCTTTCCTTCCGTCTGAAGCTTAAGCAGGGGGGACGATTCTGTTCAAAATTCTCCTTCTTGTTCAAGTCTGTGTCAAACATCCCACCTCTTCCTTCTTTTCAGTATCTGTTTTCTGCATTCCTTATTTAGGGACTCACTGTATTTTGCCTCAAGAGTTATCAGTAGCATTCTGAGAATTTACAGTTTCCTCAGGAAGGATTGTAAGTCTTGTAAAGACAGCTACCATGTCTTATGGTCTCACCCTAGTCTTCTGAGCAAAAGGAGGTAACTAATCCTTGGTAACTAAAATTAAAGCCACCTATCCCAAATACACAACACAGTCTTTTAGAGATTCCCAGTGCAGCCTGTAAATCAGCTCTACTAAGTCGTGTTTAATAAAAGCCTGAGTGTGATGAGCTTGTGTGTTGACCGGGAACAGGCAGAACTGGGAGGCTTTGGGATGGAAGCGTGGAGGGTGATAGATTAGGTCAGAGATTTTGTTACTTGTTCACTCACGGTGGCTGTTTTGATTTATCCTTTTTGCACATCAGTGTGAACTCGGCTGAACTCACCCTGGAAATACTGAAAAGTTATGGCAGTGGGTAAGGGATTAGTTAGTTAATTCTCCAAATCTAGAAGTCCGTTCCCCTCCCCTCCTCACGAATGAATTTGGCATCTGTCTCACCAGCAGGCAGCTATGAATCTGCAGTATTGTGAGGGGGAACTCACAATATTTAAGAAATATGAGCATACTGTTTAGATTATGTATTTCAAATACTGCACGCCTCCCCCTTAAGGTCTGACTAAAGCCCAGCTGGGAAGTAATTTTGGTTCAGTGGAAGGTTTATGCCAATTTGTATTTTTCAAGTTTTGCTTCCAGGCTCGGTCAAGAGAATCCATCCTGTGCTAACGTGTTCTCTTTGGTACCCTTTGGAAATGGATGGAGAACAGTTTGAGGTGGAGATGGAGTTCTGAATCTAATTGTGTGAAATATTCCAGACTCTTAAGGGTGGATTCCAATTCCACTGGAGAAATTTCACTAGAGAGTTCTGTGTTAAGACAAATTATATTTCCTGTCTTTTCAAAAACTGCAATAGGTCTATCTCACTGTGAATATATTTTTTTTTTCTCAAGAGGGGTTAAAAACCATTTTATGAGGCTGAAGAAGGGATGTTTCAGAGTTAGGATATAATGGGCAAGAGAAATTCAGTTGCCCATTGTGCGCTGAAGCTTGCAAAGTAGGAATGTTTACTCGGCCCCCCCTCACCTTCTCTTTTTCCCTTAAACTTAATTTTTCAAAACTTAAGGAGAAGAGTGTCATTGAATTTTGTTATGTGATCTAGGAATTGTGCAATTCCTCTCTCTCGGAATTTAACTGGGGAGCTGCGTTGACATCATCAAACCTGCAGTGTCTTGGAAAATCTTTTACCGCTTAATCTCATTAAGAGGTAGCATATTTTTATGTGTTCACAATTGTGAGTGCTGTCTTTAGCACTTAAGAAAGAAGACTGATCCTGGGGGGAGTTGATCATTAACTCTGTTATTATGTTCCTCCTGTACTCATGAAACTGTTTGGTAATGCACCCATAATTTATTTTTATTTTGTATTTTGAAAGCATTGTTATAGGTTAATTGGCTCTATATTTTACAAGTTTGCATCACTAATACCAATAAAAATCTGTTGATATTGTTCTTCTGGGATTCTGATTGCATTAAGGAATGATTAGTCCTAATTAAGTTCTGTAGTCAGTGCTAATTACAATCAAACAAGACTTTACATAAAAATGTGAAATTATGCTGAAGTAAATGTACTTGTGATCATTAATTAGAGAACTACCAGGCGTACCTTTGCAGACATTTTAATTTTTTTATTTTTAGTTACGAAAAGGAAACCTCAACAGACTGTTGCATTTTGAAAGGGTATCTTCCATGTTGTTACAGAAATATCCAGTTAGTTATAAATTTGAGTAATGTTTCCTTATTTAACTCCTCATGAGAACTAAACTGTCCTCAGCGGTTTCTCACCCACCCTCCAGGTAGTAACGTTATGTTTACATTACGGAATAAAAAGCCAGAGGCTGAGGGTTTTCAGAGCACGTGTTCTTTAAACTGCCTCATTTAACTTTTATGCACTGCAGTCCTTTTCATGTTTGACATTTCCCAGATTTCTCTTCACTGCCATGGATTCATTTGGACTCTCCTGTGGGAGGTGGTAATGATACTTCTACCTGCACTTCCCTGGAGTGCTGACATCTGACGAAGAGCACACTTGTGCCCTTGGCACCTGACTTTTTTACACTCTTGCTTGCTAGGAGCACTGAATTTCATATATAAATGAGGAAAGGGTGAGCAGGCTAGAATCACAATTTCTGGCCACCGACAGCTTTTTCTCTCCTTTCCCAGGAAGCATTAAATAAGACAGTGCCTTTAAAACCCAGCATGGTTCCTGAGACACGGAAGGGGTCAATAAATGTGAGCTAAGATAATAATTATTGTTTGGATTGCATTGCATTCACTGTTTCTAGAAGTCCAATTTTAGACCAATTAATTGGTTTTGAGCTCAGGAGGAAGAAAGTATTTCATCAGAATTCTCCAACAATTTCACTTCCTCTTCTCCACTTGTCCTGCTTGGAGATGCTTTGGGTTTGGCAGCTAAAACACTTGTAGAAGCCAAATTCTCCTGGCTGCTTCAGTGACCCTGAAATGCTCATTTTGATGCAGTATCTAAGGCTGCGATTCAGAAATAATGCTCAAATCTTTGACCGTTTATCTGCCTTCTACCCTTAATCCACTGTTTCTAAACCACCTACTTACTCATTTTCTCACATCTCCTTACTTTTCTCTCCTATTTATCAACCCAACAGCTATTTTTCTACTTTCCTGACTTTTAATTGGTCCTCAATTTCTTTGTTCTTCTTCTTGGAACATTTTTCTTTTGCCTTTGAGAAATATTTACCCGACTCTTCATACACTATCATCATTATGTTACACCTAATGTATTTTCTGTGATTGCCCCGTCTTCACCCAAGGCTTCTGGTCTCCAAGACCCTATGTTCTCGCCCATCTCATTATGTTATTTCTGACCGAGTCCACATTGTAGCCAACTAGGTATGAGTTTTGTCTTTCAAGTTTCACTCTCATTTCTAGCTTTTTGATTTTGTACGTGACTTTTCCTTTGCCTGTAATTTTCTTCCTTGACGCTTTGTCAATAACCCACTCTCTCCCTCCTTTAAATTATCTTCAGAATTCCATTCTTGCAAGAATTTTTTACATCTGGATTATGGAGTATGCCTCCTCAGTGAACTAGAATTGTAGAATATTCTAAGCATCTTTGAGATGATGTAGTCAAATCTCTTCATGGTACAGATGAGAAAACTGAGATCCAGAGTGGCTCACCTGAGCTGTCCAAGATCATGAGAACCTCCAGTGTCAGAACAGGACTGGGCGGCCCCACATTCCACACCATCTCCTCGCACTTGCTGTACTCGGCACACACACAGATCATGTATGTGCTTTTGCCCTTAGTTACTTTATAAATTCTTGGAAATCAGAAACTGTACCTCTTTGCTTTTTCTCTTTGTCATCCTCCATAATATCTAACACAAGTTGAATTCTCAAGAAGGGTTTGCTAAATGTTGTTAAATTTCACTAAATGTTGTCCATATCACTCTAGCATTTTTATTTTCTATCTTTCCTGCCTTGGTTTCTATATATCTGATTCTATATCATTGTTCCCATTTCTTTTCCTTCTTGTTCCCTCTTTTTTGCCTTAAATCTTTCCTGTCCAATTCTCATTACTTTAAAATTTATAGTTATCTGCATCACACTAAGCTTTAAAATTATAATCATCTGCATCATACTAACTTTTCATTTTGTGCTTGGATTTGTTTCTTTTATTTCTTATATCGTAACTAGATTTCAGTTAGGAGATAAAAGGTATAGAGTTAATGGCTCTCTTTTTTTAGCAGGTGGGCAGCAAAAACCAATAGCTGGGGTGTCAAATGTTGAAGTCATTAAACTTTATTTATACAGTGTCCGAATAAATTAAGCCTCCATGCCTAACTCAAGTCTTTTATCTAGTTGGCTGCAGTTACTTTATGAACTTCTTAAATGCTGGGCATTTTCACTGGGAAATCTCTTTATTTGTTGTTTTGTTTTGCAAATCAGTTAATGACTATATAGTAATCTGCCTAATGGGACAAGTTGACATAGATACTGTTTTTCTGTGTGGATGGAGTGGAAGCATCCAGACATTATTTCTTTTTAACGGCAGTACTAGTGGTTGAACCCAGGACCTTGGGCATGCTTATAAGCATGTGCTCTACCACTAAACTATACCCCCAACCCCACATAGTACATTTTATAAATGCATAGCATACAAAACTCAGAGATGTAATTTGATTGTCTTGGAGTCCTGCTCCCTTAGAACAATCTTGAGAGAAGGAGGTTGAAAGTTTTGCTAAAGAAAGTGGGAAGGCCATCCCAGGAATGAGGAAAGGCATGATTAACTACTCAGAGGGGAGAGAAGGAGCAGATTGCTGTGTTCTCCTGCCTTGAACAGAAGTTAGAGTGGATTAAAGAGAAAATGGGGTCGAAGGGATAGAAGAGTTGCTCAAATTCTTGAAGTCAGTGACCAGAAATATCCTATTTGATACCAAAAGGAAATACAAGCCTTGAAAAGCTGTTCAGCTGTTCAGATGCAAACTCATTAAATCAAAGTGTCCTTTCCTTTGCAGGACTGGATAGGCTCTGACTTTTTTTATGAATTTCTTTAAAATACCTTCTCTGGATGATCTTCTTTACATAGAAAGACTCTATAAGGCCCCAATTCATGTGTACCTACTCTGTGTTAGGCCTGCCTTTGCATTTATCATCTCATCAATCATCATGGCTGTATCTGAGGAAGGCGTTATCAGTTCCATCTTGCAGACAACAGAAAAGAATCACGAGGAGTCAAGTAACATGCCCATAGTTAAAGAGTACATGTTTGAATCTTCAAAACTAAGATTCAAATCTGACATTTATCTGACTTTAGAGCATTCAGTTTTTGTTCTAGGCTATGTTACTTCTTGGTGTTAAGCATGTCATACAGATTTTCTGAATTCTAGTCACAAAACCCTACCCTGTCTGTTCCCTTGCATTGATGCCTTAAAAAAACACCTTTCACCTCCCCATCCCACCGCTGACTCCTGAATGTAATTCTGCATTCAGTGCAGTTACAACTCTGCCTTCACATCTGGGTGTGAAAATATGGAAAGTCTCTGAAAAATCAATATTAATTGATAATTATGGAGGGAATTATTTTTTCATCAGCCAAAAGAAAACATCTCATTATGGTGAGGATTCAAAGATGAATTTGTGTAAAGTTAGAAGTATGGACATTTACACATTCATAGATTGGACCGTCGACCTTCATCCACCTTTACCCTCCTTCCCCTGATCCAGTGCACACACACTCACACACACACTCACATTCTCACTCACACATACCCATACTCATCATTCCAGAAGAATCATTACAAGGTCATGTGACTATAGCTCTTTATTACATAAATCATATTATTTGTCTTAAGGGAACAATTATTTACTTATGGGTTCATGGAGGTTACTGAAGTCTTTCAAACTACCATGTATGATGGACTGAAACAAAAGGCAGTGAAATATAAAAGAACAGGCTACTTTGTGGGGAAAACTGTATATCTAACTCAGATAACTTGTCTTTCTGGAAAATCACAGTTCTATACCAAAGTATGAGGAAATCTGCTTTTAAAATCCCAGTTACAGTCTTTGTTTGGAGAAATACTGTGATAATGTTGATATCATTTCAAATTCTGTTCCAAATAATCAGCCAGCCACATGGATATTTTATTGAACCCAACTATTTGAGTAAAATTTCCCATTTCCTTGTGAATATTTACTCTCAAGAACATATAATCTTGATTTTGTTAGATTTTCATAATGATTTGAAATACATTCATGAGTTCACTGAATTTTTATTGTCATATATATTCCAACTTCCTTAGATCACTTATAAATATCTGTGAATGGCTAAATCATTATATTGTTCTATTACTGGAGATTGGATATCATATGAAAGTACTATTTACTCATGTGTAAGCATTTTATAACTTTTCTTACCTTTTATAAAATAAACATAGTCTTATTAAATGAACATTACTGCTCAGAAAGTCCAATGAAATATGTGTATTATATATCAGAAGAGATGCTTTTGCCAATCCTTTAAAGCATTATTTGATACAAACCGGGAGAACTGGAGTGTTCTCAAGCTTTTTTAAATGACAATATGGTTTTAGTACTCAGCCAACTTATTTTACCAATAATTTTCCTCTTGAGCCAACAAATGTTTATGAACAAGTGAGCTGGTGGAGTTGAAAGGTTCTGAAGCCTTACAAAGCATGTCAGTTGTTTTATGTTTGAATTCCCCAAGGAAAAGAAATGCAGGGTATGAGACAGAAAAAGATCATCTGTTATCCTCTCTCCCCACGGCACTGGCTCTGCTTGGTCACCAGTGAAACTGCCCATCCTTTACTTCGTTGCTCAGGCACCTTGTGACTTTTCACATCATTTGAGCTGTGAGATGTTACAGTGCTTGGAGACCAGGCTGCGTGCGTTGGCATTACTGTTGGAAGAAATTGAGATATCTTAAGTGGAATCATTGTATACCTATATTGTTGGCTCTCTGAGTCATAATTACTTCTGCAGTTGCCAAGTTTCATGAATTTCAAGTAAGCCAATTAATTTGGCTTCTATTGTAGAGAAAAATGAACCCACAATCTAGGCTTTTCATTATACAAAGAAGAGGAAGAAAAGCTTTCTTTTCTCTAGATTCTTTTGTATATATTTCCAATAGCACAGTTGTGTTATATTGTTAACTGAAGTTTCACCTTCAAAAGATTTCATTTTTGCCTCTGCCTTAGAATTAAACAAAATCTAATAAAGTACTGATTACATCGTTTTGGGTGTTACCCAAGTGGGGAGAGAACGCGTTTAAGATTTTGTGTGTGTACACATTTATAATAAATCATAGACTTTACATCTTTTTCAAATGATTGAGAAGAAAGATCTGAGCTAATGACAGTATTGAATAGAGAACCATTTTCACACCTTTAAATACAAAAGCAGTAAGATCTGTCTCAAAAAATGTGCCAGCTGATTTCACATCTGAACTGTTTCAAGGAGTAAATATGGCTGTGTGTGCAATGCATGCGCATTTGACATGGCCTAGCATTTGTGTAAAGGAAGTTAAAGAACACGTCTTGTTGGGGGGAGGGTATAGCTCAGTGATAGAGCGTATGCTTAGCATGCATGAGGTCCTGGGTTCAGTCCTTAGTACCGTCATTGAAAAACCAAATAAATAAATAAACCTAATCACCTTCCCGTGCAAAAAAAAAAAAAAAAAAAAAAAAAAGTAAAGAACAAAAGAACACGTCCTGTAATCCTCATCCTCCTGGTTTGTCTGGCATCTCGGCTGCACCTACTCCTCATTCACTCTCCGCCACTAATGCTGAAAGGGGAAACTTAGCCCACTCTCAAGTCCTTCCAGAAATCAGCAGGATGTTACTAAATAATTAATTTTTTTTCCCAACCCAAGTTAACACTTTAACAAGTATGAATTAATTAAATATCATGTGTCTCATTTCATATCTATTGACCATTTTACATTTTTCAAATTCTGTATCATCTAGTCTTCAGTGTTCTCTGTAAGCTATATATTTCTCATCTTATCAGAGATCTGAATATTTTTGAACCAGTGCTCATGGACTCTATGAAACTATGATGTCAAAGACTAGAATGTAAATAATTTAAAGAGAATTTTTCATGATAAAAATGTAAAATTTACTCAAATCAGTGTTGTACAAAACATTTCTTTCCCAGCTGTGTAGATGACAAGCAGATTAATTTTAGTGGCCTCTTAGTTTTGAAGGCATTACGTTTAAATCTATTAAGGAAACTTAAAAATTTTTTCTGTCACATCATTACATATGACTAATAGTGAAAATTTGCATGCAGACAGACATTCCTGAGTGTGAATGAGTAGGCTGTCTCAAGTCTGAGATGGTAAATACTCACGTTATAAAAAAGGGGCAGTGGAAAATGAAGCTATGGTTAAATCAGACATTTGTCACTTTCTGGGAGAGTCACTTTGTGGGCAGCTTAAATTAGGTTTGAGAAAATTTCGATGACTAAAATGTATACTAATTATCACAGGAATGTTTAAATTACAGTATGAAGCATTTTAGCAATTAAAACTTTCCTGTGGATTTGAATCACATTAACATCTAATAAAGACAGATGACCGCTTGATGGAGAAATGAAGGCAGGGAGCTCTCTGAAAAGATTAGTGGGACCTAGTTTAATATGTTTCCATATCAGAGAATAAACACTCATGAACGAAATACCAGTTGATGGAAGATGTCTTGGAAAGTTTGCGTCATTGAGATATAAATGAAGTCAGAAGCCCAGTCAGACCTTGAATTCTGTACTTGGACCATTAATTGTTACAAAGGCATAACGCAGTAAGATACGAATTACAAAGAGACACTTGTTGGTATACATTTTGGTGGTAACACAAAAAGCAGAAATTAAGGCAAATACTAATAGTAATATTTCTATAGGGATCATATTGCCAATGAAAAATTTGGGGAAAGGACTCTATATGATGAATTCATGAGGCCAGAAGTCTTTTTATTTAACTATGAATCACCTAAATACCACTTTAATTCCAGGTCAATTGATACTATCATTAGTTCTTTTAATATCTATGAGACAGATATCCATCATAAAGTATGAATGATATATGGACTACTTTTCTGAGCATAATTGATATATGTTGGCTTGGTTTCAGCAATAGTTACTTGGAGGGTTCAGCTATCCAGATAAATTTTATGTGATGTCAAGGCTGTGAGACTTAATGGTTTCATATCTAATCCATTCTTTTAGCAAAGGCATTAATAAGTATTGTATTATCAGAAAAAGACTGCATCCTAGATAGGACTGCACCAGGAAGATAACCTATGGCCAAAATTTCTGTTTGCAACACAGAGTAGAAAGCCCTTTCTAAATTCTACAGCCTTTGCAGGGCATTGTTAAATGAGGTAATGATAGAGGAGTGGGTGGAAACACATCTTAATGAGAATGTCTTTTTGACAGTGAGTTGAACATGTAGAAACAAATTGTTTTAAGAAGCCCTTTTTAGAAAAAAAAAAGTTAAGTAAAAAATAAGATGGAAGTCAACTTAAGGGGAAACTATGAAACATTTCTTAGCCCTTAACGTATATTACATCTTTAGATGTCAACTTGTAGAAATGTCATTAGCTGCTAATAAAACTGAACTTATGACCTATTGGTCAACCCAAAATGCTTGGTGTATTTCTTGAGTTAACCAGATGAAGTCTAGTCTCTCAGCATAAGATTAAATTTGACTATGCTCTTTTGTTTGATGTGGTTGATGTGGTCGATGTGTTGATGTGTGTGTGTCTGTTCAAAGTAAAAAGATAGAACTGGAATTTTGTATAAGAGCTTAGCTTGTAGAAAGCCTTCCATTTGCATGGACATCACAATTTGTAGAGCATATTCGTTCACTTAAATTATGAGGAGAGCCATGGTAAAGATACCTCCTTTTATGAAGGAGATAATGATAATTCACACATCGTACCTGCGGTTACCCACTGGGGAGGGAAGGGGCCTTAAAGTGGTCTCCTTTCATTCACTTAACACCAGCTTGGTCTGTTCTTTTTGTTTTGTTTTGTTTTCTCTCTCATTGTTTTTTATTGAATGAAGATCCCTTAAATTCAGTAGTACTTTACAATTTTCAAAAGCTTCACATACATGATTTCTTATAATCTCATAATAATCCTTTTTCTCTCCTTACCCCTTTATTGCCCCTCCTCCCTTCCCTCTCTGGTAACCACTAGTTTGTTCTCTGTATCTGTGAGTTGACTTCATTTTTGTTTTATTCACTAGTTCGTTGTATTTTTTTGGATCCCACATATAAGTGATATCATACATTATTGTCTTTCTCTGATTCATTGCACTTAGCATAATGCCCTCCAAGTCCATCCATGTTGCTGCAAATGGCAAAATTTCACTCTTTTTTTAATGGCTGAATAGTATTCCATAATGTATACCACATCTTCTTTATCCATTCATTTGTTGATGGACACTGAAGTTGTTTTCATATCTTGGCAATTGTAAATAATGCTGCTGTGGACATTGGGGTGCAGGTATCTTTTCAGATTAGTGTGTTTTCTTTTGGGGGGATATATACCCGGGAGTGGAATTGCTGGGTCATGTGATAGTTTTATTTTTAGTTTATTGAGAAACCTCCATACTGTTTTCCACAGTGGCTGCACCAATTTACATTCCCACCAACAGTGTATGAATGTTCCCTTTTCTCCACATCCTTCCCAACATTTGTTATTTGTGTTCTTTTTGATAATCAGCTTGGTCTGTTCTTAAAAGTTGATACAAGAATGCTTTTGACAGCCTTTAAACCTGAAATGCCATGTGGGGCTTTTTTGCTCTGCAGACAGTAAAGGAGTAGCATAGGATAAAAACCATTGGGAGTAAATTCCTTAAGTCTTTGATGTGATATCTGGCACCAAAATTTAAGACTGAGATTCATTATGACGTAAGAATGACGTTGAGCATCAGGGAGCAAAAGTAGGGATTTTGCTTGTGATTCTCTCAGGAGTGTGGATGTAGGCACTGCTTCCCTAGTGCTTCTAAGGCACCTGAAGTATTGTGTAGCATGAGGCATAGTGTGTTGGGTGGCCACTATTTGTGTGCCTTGAGTCCTTGAGGGCAAGGATTCTTCCTTTTGAGCTTTAAGGTCTATACCAGCATTTCTCAACCTTGGCACTATTGACACTTTGAACCCGATCATTCTTTGTTGTGGGGGCTGCTTCATGCATTGTAGATTGTCTAGCAGCCTTTACCCACGAGATGTGCCACAGTGCCCCACCCACCGGTCATGACAATCAAAAGTGTCTCCAGATAAGGACCAGCTCAATGTCTGGCGCATAATTGACATTTAGTAAATATTTTCTGAAGAAATAACTGTGATTATTGATACCACATAAGACAATAACATTTCTACCAGTGAATCCATAAGTTGGCTCTGTGTTTAAATGGCTCTGGAGGTGTCACTTAGTCATGCCAAAGTGGAAAGGCAGCTCTGATTTCCCATCCCCAGTTCTGCTATCTGACTCTGAATAAATCTGGGTGACTTTCCCTTTTGCCCCTTCCCTGCCCCCTCTCATTCTCTTGGTGCCTCTGCTGGAGGCCTTGTAGCTGAGCAATGCCGGCGGACTGCTGACAGCGGGTCCTCCCACTGTGTAGACATCTTCAGCTCATTTTGATTTGAGGAGTGGTGGAATACATTACAGTCAGATACGGAGCCATGCATAGACCCTCACAGCCAACAGTGGTAGAAGAAACTAAATATTGACAGAGTGAAGATAGATTTCTGCTTTAGTTATGTGTGTACTTCAAAATAGTAACCCTAGGTTAATCTTCATAGCTAAGGGGCCAATATATAGTCACAAGAACCTCATCTCCATATTTCAACTACATGATTTGGAATAATTCTGCTGAGTTCTCTGACTTGCTGTCTTCTCACTGATAAAGTTCAAAGAACAGGATTATCTACCTTCCCTGACAGTGTTATGGGTCTCTGCTATGCTAGTCCATGTTACACTCAACATGCTGTATTGGAACACACATCACTTGATTATAATTATTTTTTCCATTACTTGCACTCTTGTTGGCCTGTGAGAGGTGTTTAAGGGGCAGATTCAGATCTCGCTTTCTCACCAGAGATTGGGTCACAATGCCAGTGCAGGTTATTGCTGAAAAAAAGGCATGAAAGTGCTTAGCATATGCTCTGTAAATGTTAGTATTTCAGTAGATGTTTAATGAGCACCTACTTTTCAAAGCCAAGTTGGGGCAATCTCTCGATCCAGAAATACATATAGCAGGAAATGGATTAAAGTGCCTGCCTTCATAGAGCCTGCATTCTAGTGGGCTAGGCAGTCAGGAAGAATTGAAACCTCTATTAATCATCTGTCTACTTACCTCCCTCCCAACCTACCTCTCTACCTAATTTCTGATGGTGGTAAGTGCGTAAATGCTATGAAAAAAACATAACGAGATGAGAGTGATGGAGAGACCTATTTTATAGAAAGTGACAAGGCAAGGCTTCTCAGGAAGTAATTAACCTAATTTTATCATTATCATAATTAATATTATCATCAAGGTGATGATATTACAGTCTTTCATTAGGAGAACTTATACTGTGATACATCTTCCTAATAGCAATGCTGAACTATTTACATTCTCTGACCTGGTTCCCCTTGGGACCAACAGTAGGAAATGGGGTTGGGGGTAGATCTTACAGCTTTGAAATGGAGATTTTGACTATGCAATGAATCAAATTTGTGGCCTTAATCCAGCCAGTCTGCATAGTAGTTTCCCTATAAGGAAGCTTTACCTCTTAATTGATAAGTAAATTCATATTTTGTTTCCTAAACAGTCCCCTTCCTCCATTTTTTTTCTCTCAGTTGGTATAAAGAAGGCAACTTCAGTGAGCCATCTCAAATCCTTTTTAATCTCATCTTATAGCAGGGTTTCTCAGCCTTGGCACTCTTGACATTTTGGGTCAGATGGTTCTTTGCTGTGGGGGGGCTGCTGTGTCCATTCTGGGATGTTCAGTGGTACCTGTGACCTGTACCACAAGATGCCCTCTCTCTGCCTGTAACACTTGGAAATGTCTGTGGCCATTGCCAAATGTCCCTTAAGGGCCAAAGTCAGCATCAGCTGAAAACTGCTACCCGGTAGGAATCTCCTCGGTCTTTCCAGCTGTCAGGTGCGTTTGCTGCCCGACTCGTGTTTGCTTGTGCAGCACCACAGGCTCTTTCTCTTCTCCGATCATTTGAATCCTGCCCATCCTTTAAGACTCAGCTAGAACTTTACCTACCGCGTGAAGCCTCCTCTGTGCGCTGCAGCCGGTTCCAGCTCTTCTACTCCACAATTTCCACTGAGTCCTTTCTGTTCCATCATTGCCATCTTCATCCATTAGCTGAGCTCCCTGTTGTTTATGAAAAGGCTTACGTCTTTTTTATCTCAGCTAGATTGCACATTCTTCGACAGGAGATACCATGCCTTAGTTATCTTTGCATCTTCACCAGCATCTGAAAAATACTCCACCATGCATATTCTTCGACAGGAGAGACCATGCCTTAGTCATCTTTGCATCTTCACGAGCATCTGAAAAATACTCCACCAACAACCCCATCCCTATTCAGGAGAAGCAACGGATAACACAAACAGTATTGCCTTCATAACAGTCAGTCATTTTGGGCGAGCATTTTTTTTAACTCAACATTTAATTCAAGTGTAACAGATAGCATGGAGGGTCAGTAACTGATACTGGGGGAACTGAGCTTATCAAACTAGTTTTTCTGAAGGAAGATATTCATCGAGGACGATCCAGAGTTTGGAGAGTCAGACACTTTAAGTAAAGGTCTTTCACCTCAGCAACAAGGTGCCATCTCGTTTAGCTCTTTATGCAAAAGATGGTTACATATCCAATGAGGTCTTTTGAGGGGAATGTAAGAAAAGGGACATCCATTCATGTTAACTGCGCACATGTGTCTTTCTGGAAGTTGATGGTTTGGATTAACTCTTGAAGGGAAGGTTTATGGGTCTCACTGGAAGAAAAGCCCACACATTCAGTTCTTTCTCCGTCTGAGCACTTGTTATTCAGAGTGTATTGGTTTGTGCAGTAAAATCAGCACTCATGTGGCATTCAGGTAATTACTGAACGCTGGAGAGCCCAAACAAGGTATTTTTAATGACATTTGAGAAGTGTAGCACTGCCACAGCTTTCTGCTCTCGCCTGCTGGCATTTCAGGTCTCCCGATGTGTTTTCTTCTCTTATGTCATGATTGATAGTCATCCCTGTGCTTCCAGGTGCATCTCTGACAGACTGCGTAGGGATTTCTGAAACACAGGCCTATCTCATACTTCTCAGAAATAAATTCTTTTAAATTGTAAAGTGAATTGTACTATTTCCAAATATAACCACTGGATATAAACTGCCTGGGATCTAGACTTACCTAAGAAATGCCCATGTGGTGAAGAATGTTATACCTGCTCAGACACATTCATTTTAGCCAGAGTAATTCTGTATGAAATAGACATTTAGTAAATTGCTTGTGAGGGTATGGGAAGGAGTTAAGTTATAACATATTGATGATTTTATGTGCTACTTGATCCACATATAGCAATTAAATCCTAAACACAACCTTGTGTAAGGTTTCCCTGTAGAAGATCCCCTTTGGGTGTGCCTGTCATTTCATAGACTCTTCTTTAAGATCCTCCCCCAGCCCCATTCCCCACCTCCTTCAAAGAGGGCTCTGGGGGCCAGGCTGATGTGTGTGTGACTTGCTTCCTCTGGGACAGAGCTGGGCACTCAGATGCTTTCCTGGGAACTAGGAATGACAATTCACAGAAACGAGTTCTAGTAACTTCTAGTTTCTTCTTGTAACTGAATGTTAACCCGGGGGTCACGGAGAGCTACAGATCGCCAGACTTGTGCTGGGAAAGCAGAGGATGTGGAGGAGAAACTAAAGCAGAGGTTGGGCATCAGAGCCTTTGAGAGATTAATTGCTTTCCACCAGCTTTCTAGTTGCTGCTTCTCTTCCCTGGAGAGACCTGACTGCGCGTCCTGCCAGCACGTTCCATGTTATCATCCCCATTCTGAAAACAAGGTCATCTTCTTTTGCTTGTGCTGGTTGACTGGGTTTCCGCCAGCAACAGAGCCTTGAAAGAAATTATTTCCTCTGTTTTCCTAATGAGAAAAATGAAGTTCAAAGACACTAGTAACTCACTCAGAGCAGTGCAGCTAGGATGTGGCTGACTCAGGATTCAAGCCCTGTGCTCAATATTCAGCTGTCTCTGCAGTTATTCACATGGTCGTGGTTCCCATCAGCACAGTTTGGTGTGGCTGCAAACAGTTTTGCAGAATAGATGTGTTGTGAATGGTCTTGTGATTGGGCACTTGTGTGTTGGTGGCTCTTTCCATGGTGCTGATGTGCCTGCATCCCTCTGGGCTCATTGCTTAGGACTTGTTTCATCACCTGCCTTAGAGCCGTGCTTCACTTCAAGCCATTCATTCTCAGCTTTGTGTTTTCAAGTACTGTCAGCCCTGGAGTACTTTTATTTGGTCCATAAATATTTAAATACCTGTCTTAGTCAGCTCAGGTTGCTATAACAAAATACCCATGATTTAAGTGGCTTAAACAACAGATATTTCCTTCTCACTGTTCTGGAGGCTGGGAAGTCTGAGAGCAGGGAGCTGGCATGTTTGGGTTCTGGTGAGGGCCCTCTTCTGGCTGGCAGAGGGGCTGCCTTCTGGCTGTATCTAGGAGGTGGGGGGTGGGGAGAGGGAAAGAAGGAGAGAGAGAGAGGGAGAGAGAGGAGCATGCACTGGTTTCTTTAAGGGCACTAATCCCATCATGAAGACCCCACCCTCACCTAACCCTAATTCCCTCCCAAAGGCTCCACACCCTAATATTATCACGTTGAGGGTTAAGGCTTCAATATATGAATTTTAGGGGGTTATAAACATTTAGTTCATAACAATACCATGGAATATTCTATGTCCAGTAAGGAAGAGATATGTTATACTTCCCAATTAATTTCCATTTAATATCCTCATTAATTTGTAGAAACATACACCACAGAAGTACACATACGTTGTCACCACATCTAGTTCTTCCATGCTTCTCTGGTCCTCCTTTAAAACTCCCCATCCAGGCTGCTCAACTTTGGTCTCTCCCTCATCTGCTCCCTCAGGGGCTTTACTTGATTTTTGTGGTCATGGCAACAAGGGCTGTCCCAACTGAACAGTGGGCTTCCCTGGTCAATTCGATGGAGTCATTCAGAGAGATTTTCCCTCCATGATCAGACCTCTGCCTCCCTCAGACCTCATCTCAAGCCATTTCCTCCTTGATTTCTGTGCTCAAGTCTGACTAGCTGTCTTCTGTTTCCTTAACTACATCATGCTATCTCTTCTTGTCTCTGGAGCATTGACCATGCTGTTCTCCCAGCCTGCTCTTCTCCTACCTGCCTAACTCTCCCTCACATTTCCAGGCTCAGCTTTGCCCACACTCCCTCAGAGATGCCTTCTCACCTAGGCTTGGGTCTGTTCCCTTGAATCCACTTTGATCTCCTACTTCCTCTTATCGTATCTCCACTGCATATTAAATTACTTTTAAAGAATGTATCTCCCTTATTAAACTATAAATTCCTGAGGGCAGTGACCATGTCTCTTGCTCACTCTTGTGTACCCAGTCTGTCACAGATAGGAGTACAGAGTCATAATGATGAAAATTAAATTAGAGGATGCGAGTCTCACTCTCAGCAGCAGATACCCAAGAAACGCAGCCTTTGTTTATTAGTATGAGTCAGCATAGTTTTTGACTTTGAGTTACTCTGATGAACTGTTAGGAACTTCAATTTGGTTAGTCTTGGTTTTTCCATGACATTAGAGCTTTTCTAGTTATCACTCATGTGCCCACAGAGGTTACTGCGGAGACATCCTTTGTTTCCACAGCTCTCTGGTGCTTTGGTGTCATGAGTGGGACTGGAAATCATTGGTGAGGATGGATACCTCAAGGTCTTCTGAGCCCACCTTCCTTGACATACCACATTTCACATGAAATGCCATATGAATTTCATTCTTCCTTGACATACTATATTTCATTCCTTGAAGGTAATTTATGCCACCCTGGATGTAGTCAGTGTTAAAAGATCTGAGTCCTTATAATTATAGAACCAAAGACCTCTCTTGTACCATTACTCCTACTTTAAAGAGTTTCTGTCTAATTTCAGGAAACCTTTCTTTGCTTCCTGCTTCTCTGACTCTTTATCTCTTCCCTAAACCCCAGCCACTCTCTTTTTCTTTCTAAAGTAGACTTTGATGTCCTATAGATTTCAGAACCCGAACTAGTGGCATGCAAAAATCAGTTCCCCTTCCCTTGAGAGTGGGGAGGGCTTAATCAACAAAACCTCCCGGGAAATACTGGAAATGAAAAGAAATGGAAATATTTGTGTTCCCTTCTTCTAGTGCAGCAGTGAATAGTAAAACAAAATAATTGAATTTGCATAATAAAAGAGCCTGAACATTCATATTCTGTTCCACTAACATTTGTTGAATGCTTTCTGTGTGTCAGGTACTCTGCTAAAAGCTTTACAGAGAAAATCACAAGTAATCCTCACGAGAACACTTTGAGGTAGGTAATAATCTCATATAAGAGGAAACAGAAGCTCGGAGAAGTTTAGTCATGTCCTAAAGTCACAGAAGAAGATTCCTGCCCAGTCAGACTCACCTCAGAGCCTGCAGTCTTCTGCTGCTGTTTCCCTTCCAAAGACTAGTAAGGGTTTGTTGAATGAATAATTAGATAAGAGAGACCCTTGAGAGCTTTCCTGTAATCCACTAATAATAAAAATGAATTTTTACCAGCAGCTTCTTTCAGACTGGTAGCCCGATTTTTATTTTCTAAAGTAAAAGCATAACAATAAATATGAGAGTTTCAGGGTGTGTAAGAATGTAGTATCCGGTGGACTTTGGCGGACATTTTTGATGGATGTCATCTGTCACCACCTCTCTCTCGAACTGCATCTTTCAGAGAGCTTCAGTGCCAACCTCAGTTTGGAATGATGGTGCATAGACTCCCGCTCAGCTCTGTGGGAAGTTAGACAAACCTTGACATCTGAATGTGAAACCCTCCCACCGCTCTGCCCACCTTTCTGGAAAAACTGTCCTACAAGACTCCTGGCAGGGGGAGTGGCCATAGTCATTCTTTCTTTATTATCTATTGTTTGGCTCTCATTGGAACCACCAGGGTTTCTTTCATTAAGACAACTCTCCCTACTTGTACCAGGATACGTTCTCTGAGAATATTAAATGGTACATGAAGAGTGTCTAGACCTGTTAATGCACCTTAATGTGAATGAAACCACAGTTCTGTGAACGGACTTCTTTAGTCGGAAACCACTGGTGTTTTGTATCAGCCTCTGTATTAATCAAAGACATAATGTAAATACTTTTGCAATTCCTCCTTAATATTGAGATTGATATGAAAGAGAGTGCAGGTTTACAATCCTTTACCCAAAATATGGGGGGCCAGATGCTCTTCCAAATACAGATGCTTCAAAATGTAGTAGAGTGGGTGTACACTTTATGTTGCAGAGCCCCCCACCCCCACCCTGCCGCCCCAAGCACACCATAGCAACCAACCATGGTGATATCGCCGCAGCGGAATATACCATTCACTTCGTGTCAGTTTCCATCAGATTTCACTGCAAAATTAGATCAGGTGTTGCCCTCAAATGAGTTGCAAAATAATTTTTTTTTTAATTTTCACAGCTTTTGTACTTTAGCATGTGGATGAGAAATTGTGGGCTCATAGTATGTATCCGCTGTTATTAACCAGAGAAAAAATCAAAAAAATGTAATAGTAACTTGAGGCAGAACAGGAGTTGAAAGAAAGGGCTCTGTGTTCTCTCTCTCTCTCTCTCTTCTTCTTAAAAGAAAAAGTTATTAGTAGCGGTGGATCCAACTTTGGGAAGAGTTTGGAAGAGAGACACATGCCTTTGAGAGAACAGGAGGGAAAGGACAGCCCCTTGTGGGCTGGGAGGAGGAGTGTGTGGGTGAACGGAAGTGGAGGTGGAAGTACAGGTCTGAAGTGGTTCTCCAGTCATCAGAGGGGCCTGATGCCATCTGCTCAATGTCAGAGGGGCAACACTTGAGTTGGAAATGACAAATGCCGATGTGTGAAGCAGAGTGTCAGGCAGAACAGAGAAGGCGGCTGAAGTGCTGATTCCTGGTTCTCGGAGATTTGATGTCATGGCGTCCCTGGTGTTCTGTCTGTTGTACAAGCCTCATTAGTCTCTCCGGTACTGTGGGTCCTTCTCCACTCAGTGCCATGCGATGTCTTACCCTGTAAGATGCTCCTGAGGCTTTTTCATTTCTAGCTTGAGAAGTTGCCCAGAACCATTTTTAACTTTTAAATAGCTCATCTAAAAGGAATATCCATTTTTCTCCTTTAAATTCTGAGCAACTGGATTAAAAATGCTGCACTTTGGCTTGTACCATTATAAAATAAATTTCCAAAGTTTCTCTTATATAAGATGTGATAAGAGAAATAATTAACATCTGTGAGGCTGAAGGAAGTTATTTTCATTTTAACTTTCTTTAGAGTAGAATTTCCTCATTCCTTAGTCAAGAACTCTTGTCTTATTGAGCATCTTTAGGCATAGATCTATGTTGCTGTGCATTGAGAAGGTGAGTCTTCAATTCTCTCTTTTTAAAAACCAACTATCTGTCCTTAAATTATAAGGAAGATGCGTTATAAGTACCTTTTATTTTATTTAGAATAGAATATTATTAAATTAAAAAATAGCACATAGATAAAATTTTAAGCTTTGGAAAAATTTCCAAAAAAAAATTTAAGAATATTGTAAAATAAGACAATAAATTCTATTTACATCTTACAATGTTTTCACGTAGGCACAAGAAAATTTCTAAGGTTTCAAAACAATGATTTATTGGGTGGTAATAAGGTTACAAAGATGATAGCAGATGGAACCAGAGAAACCTCATAAGAGCACAGTAGTCGTGCTAAAAACAAGCTGAATTCATCCCTGGACATGTACATACCTATATTCTAAACATTGAAAAGTTTGGGTAACACACAAGAATGCATAAACACACATTTGTGTTTCAGAGTGATGCTGTCATCAAACAGAACATGGCTTCTGGAAAACCCCATTGTATACTTGTAAGTGCAGGTTACAAATTTGTAGGGAATTCAATTTGCACTGTGCCAGAGACCTAGCCTATAGAGCAAAAAAAAGCAAATAAATTAGGATTTATTACTTTAGCAAGCTCAATCATGTTATTTTGATAAGTGAGATGACTCAATATTTAAGATGATTAGCTAAGTAATGCAATAATTAGTATTAAAAATTAACAAAAGTATGGCATTCTAATTTTTCTTTCTAGTATTTTCTTTCTAGTCAGTTCTCTTTTTGTTTGTTTTGTCTGTAAACTATTGGCCGTTTCCTCTTACTGTGTACAAAACTGAATGTAGACTCATTTCTCTGCACACTTGCTGCTTTTTCTGTTCCCAGTATCTTGCTATCCCATAAACTCCATGGACTAAAGATTTTAGTCACAACCCCTGTACTTCCCTCCACATTTTCCTTGTCCCTGCTCCCCCTCCAGTAAGCCACTAAATATTTTAATAATTTTAATGAAATAATTCTCAAACATTCTCAAATACATTCTCATTACAGTTTCAGTTCCCTCGTTTTATCCCCCATCTCACACCTTCCAGTCCCTCCTCCAGCCACCCGCCCAAGTGATGTCTCCTGCAGGGAGCCATTCCTGCCACCTGCCACCTCTGCCATTCTAGCCAGTGCCCCATCCTTTGTGCTCCGTATGCCCTGCACACACCTCTGTTCACAAGTTACCCAGTTTTTCTCTAATTATTGATTTATTTGATTCTTTCCATTGTCCAACTGGAAACTCTTATCTGTGTCTCTAATTGCAGCTCAGTACTTGGTACTTGATGTATACTTGATGAAGGAATGAAAGAGATACCTATGTGTTCTGATCACCTTCTGCTTAAAAATCCTTCTGTGGCTCTCAGTTACCCAGAGAATACTTTCCAGCTGCCATGCATGACAAGCAAGCCCTCGTAGCCCATCCTTCACCATGTTTCTAGCATGCTGCCAAACTATTTTCAACTCTCTGTGGACTTTCTATTCCTTGCCTTTGTGCAAGCATTTTCTGTGTCTAGACTATACTGCCCTTTATCCTCCACCCCAATGCCATGCCTTTGACCAGGTCCTTTCCACCTGGTAAACTTTCAAACCCACTGTAAATCACATTTCTGTGAAGCCTCCATTGCACCCATGTTTACCAAAGGCACTTGCATAATTGTATTGTAAATCTCTTTTATTATTTACTGTGTCTTTTGAGCCCAGCTCAGAGCCTGGCATCCATCAGATGTTCTATAAATGTGGTTTGATTAAATAACTGTGTCCTGAGTTAATGGAATAGTTCAGGGTCTAAAGGACAGGATTTGGAAGACAGAAAAAAAAATATGTAACTTGAATACGGATTCTGATAGTCACCTGTTGTATGACCTTAGGGTAGCTACTTAATAGCTTTTCTCCTCAGTTTACTTATCTATAAAATGGGAATAATAAGGATAACAATGCACACCCAGTAGGTCAGTGAGGATTAAATTAGGGAGTATGAAAATCCATCCACAGAACTGGGAATGGACAGTTGCCCCATGAAATACAGCTGTGATTATTAGCAGCTGTGAAAATCTTGCAATGGGCAAGATCATTTACAGTGAGTTGTATTTCCAGGAGGTGTGGTTTTACCTGAACATTAAAGGAGGAATGAGACTCTCATAAAAGTAAATGGAACAGGTGTCATTGTAGGCAGAAGGAACAGCTTGAGTCAAGTTCCAGGTGTAAGCCAGGCAGTGTTCTGAAGGAAGGAAGCAAGTAAACCAACATGAGTGGAGGGTGGAGGCACATAAAGCCAGCAGGGGGAAAGTTCCAGAAAGTGGAGGGCCTTGACTGTTAGACTGGGGGGCTCTTGACCTCTTTCCAGACCTGCTCAGCTCCTGCAATCCTTGTAGACAGTTGTTCCTGCTGATTTTCTCACAACATGATCCAATTGCTGTCCATTTAAAAGGAGCATGCTGCCCCCAGGGCCCCACCAGTGGGCACACACATGTCAGTTGCACAGCAAGTGAAGCTGTGCCAGGTCGCCCATTATGTCACGGAGAAGCTCATCACAGTGGGCACCAAAGGGAGCAGAGCCCTGGAACCTCGCTTACCCCTCTAGGGCTCCATTAACAGAGAGCATCCCACCTGTTTCCCGTGGCCCTTCCACGTGGCGGGCAGCCAGTGCACGAGGAGTTACAATTTCACGTCTTCCTCCAGTTTCATCTGTCGACTTGTCAAAGAGAGAGACCTTCTGAGCGGAGCATCAGCTTCTCATTGTGAGCCTGTACCGTCACCGCTCATCCTGCTGAACTCCATTGTTCATGCAGAAATAGGGGCGGGTGGGGAAAGGTCTAGTCTACAATAACTCACTTTTCTTATTCAGTCTTTTTTTTTCTTTTTTGAACAAGTGAGTTTAGGAGGAAGTGTACGTCTTATCTAGGAGACAACATCCTATTCCCTGGCTGAGGAACTGTCTAAAGAACAGTGCTTCTCTGTAAGAAGTTCGTCTCAAATGGTTAGTTTTTAATACCATGAAAGTTTCATTACCTCTTTTGGAATTGCAGAGTATTTAGAGTAGAAATGTGTGTTTCTTTGTAGGAAGTGTGCTTTCTGGGAGTGGTATTGTGTGGCCATATTCCTCTTTAATGCCTCAAATTTGGCTTTAATTTTAACTGCGCTAGCCCCCAAAGAGGATCCAGAGTCACCCTGTGTAATGCATTGGCCTCTAGCTACTGTGGCTGTTCAGCACGTGAAATGTAGCAAGAGTGATTAAGGATCGAATTTTTATTTTTTTAAGTTTAATTAGTTTTTTAAGTTTGAAAACTGATATTTGATTCACTTATTGAAAGACTTTCAGTTATTGGAGAAACTTGGTTATGTGAATCTACTTTTATTGAAATTAAACTTTTTATTTTGTAAAGTTACATGGAGTTGTAAGAAATAGGACAGAGAAATTCTGTCTCTCTTACTATCACGTCTTACAAAACTGTAGCACCAGATCTTAAGCAGGATATTGACATTAATAATTAGATTTAGAGCACTTCCATCACCACAAGGATCCCTCATGTTCCCTTTTGTACTTTTTTAATCACACTCTCATCTCTCCACAACCCCCCCCCCCCAGTCCCTGACCCTGGCAACCGCTAATCTGTAATCTGTTCTCCATTTCTATAATTTTGTCATTCTGAGAATGCTATATAAATGAAATCATAAACTGAGCATCTTTTTGAGTAGGATTCTTTCAGTGAATTCATTTAAGATTTATCCATATTGTTCCATGTTTCAATAGTTAGTTCCTTTTTATTGCCAAGCAATGTTCCATAGTTTGGATGTACCACAGTTTGTATAACCATTGACCTACTGAAAGACATCTGCAGTTTTTCCAGTTCCATGCTATTACAAATAAGGCTATAATAAACATTTGCATACAGGTTTTTTTGTATGAACTTAAGTATTTACTTAACAGGAATAAATGCCCAGGAGTACAAGATCATATTGTAGTTGCATTTTAGTTATATAAGAAACCACCAAATTGTTTCCAGGGTCACCATACCATTTTGTGTTTCTACCAGCAATGTGACCCAATTTCTCTGCTTCTTGGCCAGCATTTAGTATTGTCACTGTTGTTGTTTGTTTGCTTTATTCATTTTGCTACATATGTAGTGTGAGTCTACTTTTTCAACTGTAAATTTTATGAAATATACATCACAATCCTGTATTTGTAATGAAAATGTAACATCCAAATGTGCTTAAGTATAACACCCTGGATTTTGAAGACTTAGTACTAAAAAAAGTACAGTGTCTCAACAGTTTGTCATATTAATAACATGTTGAAAGGACTGTAGGATACACTGGCTTAGATACAATATATTTTTGTGATTAATTTAACCTGTTTCTGTTTTCAATGTGGCTACTAGAAAATGTACAGTTACAAGGTGGCTCACGTTATGTTTCTACTGGTCAATGCTGGTCTAGACAAACTGGGTCACAGAGCCCACTCAGGCTCTAGATGGAGGACCTTATTTTATTTATTGCTGGAGTCAGCAGACATATTCTGTGAAAGGCCAGCTGGTAGATATTTTTGACATTGTGTGCCGTAAAGTTCCATAAACTTTATGTTCTCAGAGTTCAAGCAGCATCATGTTGGGAGCTGCCATTCAGGGGCTGGGACTGCAGACGGATGGGCTGTCCTGTGGGACCAGACACAGGAGGAAGTCTAGTAGCTGCTAGAGATTGCTCCTGCCTTCTGCTTCTGTAGTCTCCCCCAGGTGCCATGGAGCAGGTGGTCCTACATCAGGGAGGGATTCTGAAAAATGTGGTACCCTACCATGCCGACCAGTGCCTAGGCAGCATGGGGAGGGCACTGGAGAGCAATGCCTTTCTAGTCCCCAGATTCAACCTACTTTTTTATTTATTTGTCACTGGAGGTACTGGGAATTGAACCCAGGACCTCATGCATGCTAAGCATACGCTCTGCCCCTGAGCTATTACCCTCGCCCCAACCTAAAATTAAAGGGAGGTAAGGAGCTTTGAGCTAGCCCAGTGGCCGAGAATAGCCTTTTGTGCAATTTATTTCCTTCCTTTGTGGGTGCTCTTTTTAGTGGTTTTACTGTTTAATCCCTCGGGGAAGATGGGTAGTCAAGAAAGAATGAGAGAAAAGGCCCGAGAACGAGAGTCTTCAGGTGGAGTTATCAATTCTGTCAGTAAATCACCAGGAACACGGGAGGTGTAATGGCAGTGATGGACTGTGAGCTGGCAGTCCGTAGCCGGAGGAATTGTGACACGTCTCCCCTCTGGGTATGAGCCACCCGTAGAATATGAGATTGGGAAACAGAAAAACCGAATTTCACTCCCAATCCAACTAATGAAGAAGACACTTTTTCTCCCTTCTAGTTTTTTTCTCCTTCTTCTTTTACTGTTTGAGGTAAGGTAAAATCTCAATCTTGCTTCAGTCTGGGAGCTGGATTGGCAAGTGTAAGGGAAGAGGCTTGTTCGATGACACGTCTGCTCATCTTTGAAAAATGACAGCCGTCCAGTGAAAATTCCCTTCTTTTGTCGTTGTATCCTGTGTGGATGTTTTCCAGATGTCAGTAACGTTCACTTACTCGTATTTGTTCTAAGAGAGACATGCCTTTCCCGTTTCTTTATGTTTCTGTGTAGGTAGCATTCCCAAACTCATGATCTATTGCGTCACTCTCTTCTTGGGACAGACATTAGTGATTGGAGGTGGATTTGGGAGAAGAATCCAGGGCTGGTTTCTCAGAAAGCATGATTGACACGTTCTGGGCTCCGGGACCTGACTACCCGTGTAGGCATGTTTCTCTTCAGAGCTGCCTGAGACAGGGTAGGAGGCGGGGCTTAGAATTAGTGAGGGTACTTAGTTGAGGGTCTAAATTTATCTTCTCTACTCAGCGTCATCCTATGCATGTGATTTTTAGATCTCCATACACTTCCTTCCTGGATTTGTTTCCCAGTTGATTTCAAATTCAAGAGGAGAAAAGGGATGTATGTAATCCTTTTATCTAAAACCTCCAAAATGAAGCAGCCCTCTCTTACTGTAATAGGGATGACCTGAAAGCAAAAAGAAACAAAAACAAATAGTAGCATACCTATATTAAAAGTTGATATGTAATACATAACCTGTGTCAGTTACTCTGGTACAAACATACACACACATATAATTCTTGGTTCTCTCACACCTAGTCAATTGAATATTCCCCCACTTTTCTACATCTCAGTAAATAACACCACTGCCCGCATACTTTTCAGATCAAAAAATATAAGAATCATTGGTTTCTCACTTTTCTCCATCCATAATATCCAATCTTTTGATATTTTATTCACCCATAATATCCCTACACAAGCTGTTTCAGCTCTAGCTCCAAGATACAGCCCAGCCTGAACACGTCTCACCATCAACACCAATGCCCTCTTGGCCAGCCACCTTCACCCCGTGCCTGGCGTCCTGCGGGGGCCTCCTGTCTGATCTCATTCTTCCACCCTACCTCCCTAATGCCATTCTTCATGCAGCCAGAAGGGTGAACTAGATCACTTACGTCATTCTTTTGCTTAAAACCTTCTAAGAGTTTCCTGTTGGACTTAAAATCTTCCTAATCTTCTCACCAAGCCAGTAAGACCCAAAGACCAGCTAGCCCCATCTCCCTTCTTTTTCTCTCTGTACCTCTTCCACACTGGGCTTTTTGTTCTTCCTTGAAAGCATAAAATTGGTTTATACCGTAAAAGTTTTACGTGCTATAGTATTTGCCCTAAATACTTGTCCTGCAGATTTTGTCCAACTACTTCTTTTTTTTAAGTAAAGTGTGACCTCTTCAGAGAAACTTTCTCTGATCTTTGTATCTCAACTGGTCACCCCAACTAATTGGGATATAGTTCTATCCATCACCCTGTTTTCCCCCCAGAAGTTCACTATGTGGAATCTTCTTATATGTGGATGTGGATTATCTAGGATAGACTAAGTGTTGGTATCAAAGAGACCCCCAAAGGCTGTCATAGTTCTGCTACTGTCAAAGTTGATGTATTGCTCATGTAATAGTTCAAGGTAAGTGTTCCTGCTGGCAGACAACTAACTGTCCTCTACGCGAGGCTTCAGGGTCCCAGACGCCTCTCCTCTTTTAGCTCTGCTCTTCTCTCCAAGTTTGAAGTCAGCAGGAGGAGAAAATGAGTGTGTGGGAAGCATACTCGCTTCTGAAAATATTTGGCCCAGAACCAGCACATATCACTTCTGTTCAAATTATTTTGGTGATAACTTGTCACCTGGCCTCGCCTGCTTGCAAGGTGGGTGGAGGTGATGACACTGAGTTCCTAACCTGCAAGCTGCTAACGGCCAATAATAATATACTGTGGAAGGAGAGATCTGCCACATCTCCTCTGGACAGAAATTTCTGTGCATGGCCTTTCTTTTTTTTTTTTCGCATAGAGTATAACTCACATCCTCTCCAAGCAAGACAACCCAAAGCCCCCTTTCAGATACTGCGTCCATCTCGACATCCAAAATCTCTGAGTAATGCTCAGTTACTTCCATCAGGTTCCAGTATGGTTCCTCATGTTCTGATGCCTTAATTGAAAGATGAGCTATCATTCTCCCACCCCTAAGTAAAGTGGTAGGACAGGGACAGTGTGTGTGCAGAAAAGGGAAGATGGAGAACCGGAGTCAGCAGTCTCGAACAGGAATGGAATCTTTGGGACAGGTGTTGTGAAGGCTGTGCTTTTCCAGTGAAGGAGGTTTCCTGGTTAGAACCTGGATTACACTGAGCAGGAAATTCCTCTCCATTGTTCTCTGTGGTTCTCGGCTTTGGCTTCTCAGAAGCTCTTCCTTGTTCAGTCTCTTCCATGGCCACGTCGGCAGTGAGCTTTGGAAATTGGTGTTCCTTAGAGTCTGTGCAATTTTTGCAACTTGCTCCTGCTCATGGGAGACCTTTGGGAGACCAAGGGTTGCTTTAAGGACTTGAGAGTCCAAGGCTTTTTAAAGGCCATACTCATAGTTTCTTTGATAGTAAAGTTCCCTCATAACTTATTAGCCTTTTGCTCTGTTTGCTTCCAATCAGCATTGTGTGTCTGTACCTCCACTCAGTTTTTTTCCTGTTTTTAAATTTTGAGACTGCTTTGGTTCTTTCTTTCCTCAAACCTGTGCCTCTCACCCTTGGCCTTAGGGTAGCCACCTGAAATAATATATATGATTTGGAAAGCGACACGCATAATCTTATTTTTGTTTTCAGCTGCGACTATTTGTTTAAATCATAATTTTAAATAAGCATCTGTCCTCATTTCTTATTCTCATCATCTGATATTTATGGTCATTTATTATTTGTCTCTCCATCCCAGCAAGTCCCTTAGTTTCTGTTTGCTAAGCAGTCAGCTTTCTCACGAGCTTATTAGTTTTTTATAATACATTGGAAAAAGCAGCAACTATAGCCCGATGCAAACTAATACTCAGAAAGAAGTTGTGCTCCCTGGAGCTATAGGCTAAGAATATGCTTGGTCAGCCTTCCCTGTTGTTGTAGGCAACAGTGTTCTCAAATATTTTGTTACTGTTCAATGTAGATCTTTATATTTCTAGCCTGTGGTATCTTTTCCATGCCACTCAGTGCTTGGCCATTGAATCAGTGCCACATATTGGAGTTAATTTCCTGGTGGCACTGGAATCAAGACATCTTGTTCTGTACTGTTCAGGATAGTGCTGGATGCTCTAACATGTAGACCTCATGATGTAATGGCTTAGCCCATAGATGGCCATTTATCAGTCACAGAGCAGTTCAGGACACGTCTCCCTGTTTGGCAGGTTATCTTTCCTCCAAGTAGTGATTTGTAAACTCAGGCAAATTCGCTATGGAGGCTCCTGCATTTCTTCGGACTTTATTATCGTCTTCGTTCAGATCACTTAAGGAGAAAGACAAGTGGGACTTGCACCCCACACCCGATTCCTTGAAGCCTTTGCCCCAAAGGAACACAGATCTCTTTAACTCACATTCTGTTGGCAACAAGTAGGCACATGGCCATACCTATGTGCAAGAGGAGCTGAGAAGTTTAATCTTGGATGAACTACTCCTTCCCAGTGACAAATATCATATATGAAAGAGGAAATAAAGACATTTTGGTGGACTTTCAGCCGTCTTTGCCACATGCATGCATGTGCCCAAGTTTCTATCTTGATTAAAATGTAAGCTCTAGAAGCCCAGGGACTTTGTTTGTTGGTAGATTCTCAGGACATAGAGTAATGTCTTGATTAGAGTAGGCATTCAATAAATACTTGTAAAAGGAATGACTATGATAAATTGAACTCTGGGGTTCATAATTCTGACTCTGGCATTTATTGTAAACTCAAGATAGTTGCTTTAATTTCCCCATCCTCAAAGAGTAAAATCATACTGTCTACCTCATAGAGTGAGGGTCAAATTCGATAATGTATATATAACACTTAGCATCATTCATAGCACATAGGAAGCATCCAGTAAATGTTAGTTAATATTATCATTATTATTCCTGTTTTTATATATGTGTATATCTATCCCAAGTTCCATATTGTGAAATTTTGAGGATAACTGAATAGAATTTCACCTCTGAAATTAAGACAGATTCCATTAAAATAGTTGTTCTTGGACCTAAGTAGGAGTTTGCTGTTGAAACAGTTCACTGTTTTGGATTCATAAATTTAGAGGATTATATTTTAATCTGAAGCAAATTGAGAGACTCAAACAGGAACATGTATCACCTTACAAGACTTAGTGATGCTGATAAAATTATACAACAGATGGCAGGCACGCATATATGACCTTATAGTACTTAGATAGTCATGCTGATAGAAATATATAACGTGGTAAGAATCTCTGTTACCCTTTAATGGGGCAAGGAGGAAATGGCTTGTAGATAAAATTTCATGGGAAATTTAAATTACTGACAAGTTATCAAAAAAATCAGCAGCCTTAATAAAAGATATCATTGAAAAGCGGGAAATTTCATTGTTGTTGCAGAATCCCGATATTATATGATCTTTGCCACACTTTCTGCAACACATTCAGGAAATGAGAAGACGTCTAAACTTTCAGTTATTCAGCAAATGTTCATTTAACACTAACCATCTACATCCAATCACCGTGCTAGACCTTGGGCTTCCAGTGATGAGCTAGAGGTTATAGTCCAGAAGGCCTGTAAACAAGGAAGTGAGAAAATGGAATTCCAGGTTAGAAGTGCCATGAGGGGGAATAGTACAGCAGAGGGTATGTCCTGCAGTGATGGGATCCTGCCTGGATTCCCAGAGGAAATCATAGCTGAGCTCAGTCCTGAAAAATAAGTAGGAGCTGGTCAGGTAAACAAAGCTTTGGCTCTTTCTTTTTTTTTGTGGGGGGAGGTAATTAGGTTTATTTATTTACTTTTTTTGGGTTTTTTTTTGTTTGTTTTTTTGTTTTGTTTTTTTTTGGATGGAGGTACTGGGGATTGAACCTAGGACCTCATACATGCAGCTTTGACTGTTTCTGATAACCTAGAATTCACTTTTTATTTTATAGTGAGTTATATAAAAATAAACAGATGTATATATACATTTTCCATATTCCACCAACTAAAAAAAACACTGGTAATATTCCAGTTTATTTCATCTGTGTATTTCTGTGTAAATTTCATATAACTGAAATAGTACAGTACAAAATATTTCCTGTTTTGTCACTAAGAATAATTTTAGAAGCATTTTACAGTTTTAAAAAAATTTTATAAGCATTGTTTTAATGACTAAAAGATAACCCGTCTTGTGGCTGAATCTAACCCTCACCTCATTATTGCACATTTAGATTGTTTCCATTTTTTGATATTTGAAAAATCATTGGAAATTAATATCCTGTTTTAAAGACATTCAAAGATATGTGGTCATACTTGGTTATAATATAGCAAAACCTACATCTCCTGGGGATGGCTCAAAAAAGTAAAACTTTGTAATTAGCTTTTATTTTTATTCTTGAAAAATAAAGAATTAATTTTCCCTGGCCTCTATCACTGCAAAAGGGGAATCTTCTGATTTTTATCATCTCTCTCCATCATTCTTCCTAGAGTCAGTGTCCTGTTGAGTGTTCCTCTCAGTTATGTGAATCAAGAGGTCCATCAAAATATTAGTCAGTATTGATACAGTTTATTGTGGCATTTCTTGGAGCCCTTAGTATGCTAACCTGCTCTGCTAATCTCCAGGGAGGAGGTGTATCACTATGTTGTGACTCCCAGCGGTCTTTATCCTGTTTATGTAGAGTTCCTCATAGGACTTGTGTTCCCTGGAGCTCAGATTTGTAAAGACTGACTTATTATAACTTTTAGACTGTCTGTTGCTGGCTGAAAGACCATAGTAGCTAAGATCAGAAGGGTTGTGCCTTCATTCCCCTCATATTGGTCAGATATTTGTGCTCTGTATAAGACAGTGCTAGCTGCACTGCATGGGGCATATGTTGGTATATGAGAAGCAGATCCTGCCCTTAAGAGATTTCAGTGGATCAGGGTAACTTTGCATGCATGTGTGTGCGTGTGTGTGCGTGCACAGGAGGGCATGAGCATATTCATGAAGGATGGGTGGGGTAAACATCAAGACACAAATATCTCTGTTGTGTACAGATCACAGTCAATACTCCAGGAGATGGACATGTAGGAGACTTAGAGAAAGGAGATCTCACAGGTTGTCAGAGAGCTTAGGAAAACAAATTTTAATATACGTGTGGGTGTTGGGATGAAGCTCTTCATCGTTAGTGATGTGAAATATGAGATTAAGTTTAACTAGAATATTTCCAGATATCAGTCAGGAGAGCATAGCCTATTAGTTAAGAGTCTGGGCTGTGAGTCAGAAAGCTGTGGGTATAAAGCTGAGCTCGGAAATTCAGGAGCTGGTTGACCTTGAGCAGATGCTTTAAACTTTTAGGTCCCAGCCTCCCATATGGGGATGGTCAGTGTGTTGTAGATACTTACTGATAACATATTAAGCCCTTGACATGAAGTAAGGGTTTATAAACACTAGGTTGTAGCTCTTGCCATTACTATTATTCTGTTAATTTATGTTTTTCATGCCCTCTTAGTCTCTTATTTTTACTGAAGCCCTTGTGTTTTGTCACACTGTCTCAGGGGCAGTATGACAGCGAGGAAACTAGACTGTGATCTCCAGGAGGGTCGGGACATGTGAATTTTGTTCACCAGCATATACCCAGTGCCTAGCACAATGCCCGGCTCATAGTAGGACCTCATTTAATGTGTTCACAAAGGAGGATGATAAAACATATTTGTTAAATATACTTGCTTTAAAATTACCTTTGTCACCACATCCTGTTCTCCTCCCTGTGTGTTACATCAATGACCAACCATTGCATGCTTTTAAATGAGCTTGGATAGAGTCTCAGAAACCTTCTTAACACAGTGTTCCAAGAGGACCTGATGAGTTGAGGCCTGAGATTAAAGAAGTTTCTCTAGTTGTGTGTTGATATTTGACTGCAGGTAGTTTGTTTAGGACTTAGATTCCTGACTTGGACTTGTTGGTCTCCCTACAAAGGATTTCATCTCCCTACAGACCACATTTCCTTAAGGACAGGAGCCCTGTCTTAGGTATCCTGGTACCTATTAGTGTCCAACACTGTTCCAGGCACATAATAGGTGCTCAGGAAGTATTTTTTGAGTCTGTAAGGGATG
This sequence comes from Camelus ferus, assembly GCF_009834535.1. Lineage (NCBI taxonomy): Eukaryota > Metazoa > Chordata > Mammalia > Artiodactyla > Camelidae > Camelus > Camelus ferus. The sequence goes on from NC_045700.1 coordinate 18,626,247, forward strand.
GAGTGGTTCCCAGCTTGTGACTTAACTCATAATATTCTGTGTCTATCCCACGTCTTCCCTCAAAGGGAAATGACATCTCCAGCACATGCTTACCAATGCTCCCAGTGCCCCACTTCTCTTAGAATAGCCTGGTAACTCCCTTAGAATATATTAGGACACTTTGTAAAATTAAGTTTTCACACAATTTGGCACAGAAGTTCCTCCAGGCTGGTCCTGCTTGTCCTGGAGTCCAGATAATAAAGCGCTCCTTGTATCACACAATGTGCTTCTGAAAAATTATTTGAAATGTAGATTCTTTCAAGGTTGGATTATAGTTTAAATGCATATCAGAACCAAGTAATAGGTCATTTACAAAGCATGAAAATATATGACATGTCTAATACCCTCTAATTTGTCATTTTTATAATTCTGATTTTCATGTCTAGCAAAATTAAGATTATGTAGCATACCTTGGGAATAAACTGTACTGGGTAATTGGAATTTTCAGAGGTTTTGTATGTTTTTCCTTTATGTGTTTTTTTCAACGGCCGTTTCAGATGGAAAAAATCTCTAAAATATGTTCATGTGTCTTTGTCTTATTCAACAGAAGATCTCAGTAGAATTCAGTTTTTTACTAGTGATTTAAGTTCATCATTATGAAATAGCCAATATTTACTGAAATTCAGCTACATTAGTTAGTTATTACTTGGTAACAAACACCCCAAAATTCAGTGGCCGAAACCAATAATTATGTTATTGTATTTGTACCTACAGATCAGCTAGCTGGTTCTGCTGATGTGAGCTGGGCCCAGCTGACCTGGGCTGGGCTTGCTCTTGCATCTAGTAGTCAGTGAAACAGTCTGCTGGAAGCTGGCTGGCCTGAGATGGTCATACCTGGTGTGATTCATTTCTGCTCCGGGTGGTGTCTCATCCTGCAGCAGGCCGGCCCAGCTGTGCATAAGGCAGTGGCAGGAGTGCACCGGAAGCAGGGGTGCACAAGGCCTCCCAAGACCTCGCTCAGAACTGGCATGGTCTCTTCCACTGCCTCCTTTTGGCCAGAGTAAGTCACGAAGTTGGCTCGGTTTTAGGGGATGAGGAAGTAAACTTCGCATCTTGATGGAATTGTTGCAAAATCGTATTGCAAAGGGTGGAGATACAGGGAGGGTTGAAAATGTGGGGCTTTTTCCCACAGACAACCTAAGACAGCATCATCAAGAGAGAATGAACTCCAAGACTCTCAGCCCCAGATGCTCTTTGGCCTCAGACCAGTGTGAACTTTGAACTGTGCTATTTGCTTTTTGGGGGGTATGTGTGTCTGTTTTCTTGCCTATGTTATCTTCATTATCTTTATTATTGACATACCTGCTTGTCAAGCCATTTAACTATATCCCTCTCTTTTCTAATTTTACTGTAACTCACTCTCTTAGAATCCATTGACCAATGTCTGTTAGGCGTCCATGTAAAGTTAATTCTCAGTAAGTTCTGTGGCAGGAGGAGCTCTCCTGTTTGTAATGCATTTTCACTACTTGGAAGCTTAGCTTTTTGCTGCTAGAAGATACCGTCGAGAGGTATGTTTTCAAATTGTTCTGCTGAAATTCTAGATAAGAGAAAAGGTATGGTATTATTTTGTTTCTCATAAATGAGAGCCTTTCACATATTTCACAATCAGTTCCAAGAGGGAGAGCAGTGATGGTGCTCCTAGTTTTTCATCATTCTATCCCCAGGTCCTAGCACCTTGTCTAAAGCACATTATAGTAGAATGAAGGAATAAATGCATGAATGATTTATAGTATTTCTTAACCTAGGTAGGCTTGAGAAAATCCTCAGTGTTCTTTATGTTCTAAAAAAAGGTGGTGTGGGTCATACTTCCTTGCCTCTGAGGGTATTACAAGGATTAACTAATGCCAGGGAAGGGCTTTGATATGCCTCCATGAAGGGCGTCCCATAACTATAATGTTTTATTGTTATAATACCATAAAATGCTTTTTGGGGCATATAGCTTACATATTTTCCATAAAATTAATCCATAAATCATGTACAAAATGTATCAAATCCAAAAGCAATAGGTTTGACCTTAGAATTGCTGCAGCGGTGGTTTGATGATATACTGCCTCCTACATCAGCAGTCCTCTGAAGTACATAAAATGTGCTTCCGTATATTCAAAATGTGCAAACACTTAAAACAAATGACTAGCTGCCTTCAAAAAAAAAAGATTAAATGATTCAGAGTTTTTCATGTGGAATTATAAGTATTTTTAAGACTAATCATGAATGATGCCATTTTTAGTTATTTTCTCTTATTCACATGAAATACTATTCACTTAAAAATGTTTGATAGAACTACCTTGTGATTTTTTTTTTCAAACGGTAACCTTTATTTCCTAATGTTCCTGCTTAATAGCTATATACAAATGTCCACAGAGTTTTTAATAAAATGTCAGCCTGTATAATCTTTTGGTTACATGTTTGTTTTATGTCACCAACGTGGAAGATGTTGTATTTGCAATTTTTTCCTGAGGAATCCTTATTCCTCTTTCTCAGTTGTACCATCAAACTTACGAGTGACTAAGTGTGAATGATGGAGATGTATCATCATTACCAGTGTTGCCAAAGAAAGGTTATTCACTTCAATGTGCTTGAAGGAACTATTACAACTTTCTAACTATGAGTTTCAAAAACACAAAAAGGCATACCTGTCACAAGTAGACTTTTACTTAAATAGGGTTATTTTGAAATACCTCCAGCTGCTGTGTAGTGTCTGTAGAAGAACATCATTCTGCAAGTATTAAATCGGAATGGTGTGTGCATTCCTCTCCCAGAGGGACTGAGCAGAGCAGGGGAATATCATTTGATGGGGTATCCCTGCCACAGGTTTAAGGTAGCCTTCAACTGTTTGCGAGTTTAGAAGGACAATAACTCACCCCTATTGTACTCTTCATCTGTCTCACAGTGGCTCGGCTGAACCTTTCTCTCTGCTTGCCTTCCAATTGATTAAAAAGATCAAGTCCTTTTGGAATGAATTGCTCACACCATTCTCATTTGTCCACCTCCTTTGAGAATAAAGTTTAGTTACCAGTGTAGTTATTCATACTCTGCTGTCTACAAGACATCCCATTTTCTGAGTGAATCATTTTTCTGATTTCAAGGTTTCTAAAGCCTTTGTACATTGGTTGGAGCAGCAATTCATTTTTCTTTATATTAACATTATTTTGGTTAAGTCTTCTTTCCCTATGAGATTCTAAGCAATCTTAGGGTAGAGATGGCCTCTTGTATATCAATTCTGATATTTCTGATATAATTTTGATAATTGTTTTCTACATAGCGATTTTTAATACCAAATTAAGTTTATATATGTGAATACTATAAATAGTACTATAATGCTATAATAATAGTATTACAGTGTTATTTATAGTACTTCAATAGTACTGTATGTACTATTTATAGTACTTAATACCAAACTGAATATTTTATATAGGTGGGTACTATTTCAGCTCTTCATATATTTTATGCTTCTATATTAAAATGATCTAACCATAAATGGACAGTAGAATCTTTTACTTGGCCTATGAAGAGTCATGTAAAAATAGAGCTCATGTTTTTTGAACTGAATAGATCGATAGATAGATGGATACATACATACATACATATACATACAGTTCGCCCTCCATATTTGTAGGTTCTGTAGCTGCGGATTCAACTAGCTTCGGATTGAAAATATTTGAAAAAAAATTACAGAAAGTTCCAAAAAATAAAACTTGATTTTGCCACATGCTGGCAACTATTTACATAGCATTTACATTATATGAAGTATTATCAGTAATCAAGAGATGATTTAAAGTATACAGGAGGATGTGCGTAGGTTATATGCAAATACTACACCATTTTACATAAGAGACTTGAGCAACCATAGATTTTAGTATCTGAGGGCATCTGGGAACCTATCCCCTGTGGATACCAAGGGACAACTGTGTATGTACATTGTATGTATTATATATGGCATGTTATGAATATTGTACTTCTGTGTTGAAAGGACCGGCCTTTATGAATCTAGTTTAGTTTTCCATGTAACTACGGCCTGCTGTTTTCATTTTTCACATTTCTGTGCCTGAGAGAAGATCTTATTCTAATTTCCCAATGAATCTTGACCTGGGGGCCCAGAAATCACAGTTTTGCTTTTTTTCTCTCTCTTCATCTCTTAAGAAGATAAAAATACATTTACCTGGCTAAAGTACTTCCTTCACTAACAGGTTGTATCTTAAGATTGCGTTTTCTCACATGCTCACATGTTTCCAGTTGTGGGACAAAGTAGTATAAACAGTGAGATTTGTATTAGCTGCATCCTTAGAGAATGGAAAAGGGTATTCAGAGGACATTAAAAATAATTTCACTGGATGTTAAGGGGGATGTTTTAAATCAGAGATAATGTGTAAAGTGGAATCAGTATTGGCCATATCACCTACGAGAGGGGTAATCCCAAATGTTCTTATTTATATGTGTTAAGATTTTCATCTTTAATGCTGAAGAAAAATGAAAAATGTTTTGTTGGTCTCTTCCTTTGGAGAATCACTCAAATTTTTTTTAACTTGTAAAATTTTAACACAAGATAGAACTTGGAACCATAGTTTTTCATTTCAGTCTCTATTTGGGGTTCACAATGGTCATATAGTTATCACTCAGTTTGGCATTTAAGGGGCTGTGTGACTTTAAAAATGTCCTTTCTCAAGAATGTTTCCTAATTTTTGAAGTTCTAGGACTGGAAAGTGATTGAAATATTTGGCATTTTCTCTGTGAGATTTTTAAGCATCTGGTTAAAACCTCCTCATTCAAAATCACTGCAGGGAAGGGGCTGGAAGCTAAACGGTCCTGTTCCATCACACCTGATGAAAGAAGTCATTTTTCTGTGCTGGGCAGCAGGTCTTTACTGCCCCCTCCTGGACGGTTCCCGCTGCTGATGTCCCTGGCCCCTTTCTGTGGAAAAGAGCCACCCCTGCCTTTGGCCGCTAACAAGCACTATTGCTGGGCGCATCTGCACAGTGTCTTAGTCGTAGACCAAGTGGGGCAGTTGGGTTATGTTTGACTTGTATTCCATTTGTTGAGGAAGTTGAATTATTTTTAATGTGTTTTTCTGTGGGGAAGAGAAGATTAATTGAGAGCATGTGGGTAGGCAGAGGACATTTAGTGGAGGGATGTGCACATGTAAGGTGATGGCCCGGCAGAAGAAGGCTGAGGGCAGGGTTTTGCTCCACAGCTGCAGTTTTGTACCCTTCACCTGCGCTCTGCGTAGCAGGCTGGCCCTCCACACAACTGCTGAGTCTGCAAAATCTGGTTGGCTTTTCTATAGATTACAAAGGTGAGGTGAGATTAAGTTACCTGCCCACAGTCACATAGCTAGAAAGTGTAGGAGCTGCAGTTCAAATCTGGATGCTTTGATTCTCAAGTCCAGGTTATTTCTGGAGCAGAGGAGGAGGAGGGTGAAATGGACTTTTAGTGGAGTAGCACTGAGATATCTGGGGAGGGTGGCTCTGAAAATTTCATTACTGACAGTTAATAAACTTAGAGAAAAGGTGAAACATGTAGTCACATAGGCATTGCTTTGGGCAGCCAAAGTTGAACTTTGCTGAATACACATCAGTGGCACTTCTGTTCTTCTCTAAAATAGACGTTTTACAGATGGGGAACATAGGGATGGAGTTCAGGCCCTTGACTCACTGTTAGCCTGCATATGTGGCTTCCTTGTAAAATGGACAAGCCACTCACTCCCAGGATTTTTGTTAGGATTGAATGATAGAGTGTAGATCAGTTTTCCATTGGGGCAGTTTTGCTCCCTGGGGTATAATTGGCAATGTCCGGAGACATTTTTGATGGTTACAACTAGGGGTGGAGTGAGGTTAGTGCCATTTAATGGGTGGAGGCCCAGGATGCTTCTGACCATCCTACAATGCACAGGACAGCCCTCCACAACAAAGTATCTGACCCCAAGAGTCAAATGGCAAACTTGGAATCAACACTTATATAGATCAGGAGCCTGGTAACAGACAATGCCTCCCACGTGGACTGTTACTCATCAGCGATCACTGTGGGCCAGGCACCGTGTCAGGAGATTTACATACATCACCTCTGTTGTCACCAGCCTACAGGTTGAAATGATTGGTGGTCAAGGGAAAAGTGCTGCTCAAGGTCCCAGGGTGCTGAATGGCGAAATCAAGATTTGGACAACTCGAGTTTCTAGAGCTCCGAAGCATTTCCTACAAAGTGGCTTTCTCCTAGTTTAAAGCGGTTGCTGTCCTTGACTCTTCCCTTTAGACATTTAGACGACCAAGTTACCTTAAGCATTTCAGGCTAGTTTGTGGGATGCCGTGAGCAGAGCCCCGCCCACTGTCCTGGGTTTCTGTCCTTTCACCACATTCTGGTGGTCACAGAAGATGCCAGATTTCTGGTTGTAGCTACATGCTGTCATCCCTCTGCTGCTTCCTGCTTGCTACCCAGGCCACTGACAAAATGCTCACATCTACAGTTACCCCTGCGGTAGAGCAGCAGGTTTGGCTGCACCGTGAATGATTCTGTCTGCTTCCAGTGCTTGTTGTAATTGTCACAAGAATGTCAAAGAGGAATAGTGTTATTTCACTCCCAAAGGGACTGTTTAGTGAAAACTCCAAAGGCTGGACAGTGCTTAAAATGGGTTCCAGTGGAAAGGCAGACAGGAGCTGGGGTACACCAGCTCCCCGAGACTGAGTATGTAAGCTAATTTTGATTCTTCCCTTCCCAGAGGTGAACGGTCAAAGAAGTAGCGTGATCTCTTTCTGGGACCCAGTAGGTAGGTCTGTTGCCCAGCATAGCCTGTGGTTTATGTGGTCAGCTGGAAAAAAGTCAAGGACAGGGATTCATGCTGAGACTACGTCTGTCTTGAACAGAGCAAAAGAAAGCCTTAAGTAAATCTGTGTAGATTAGGAAGTGTGGACCTCAATTATTTCAAAGTGGTATAGACTTTTGGTAATGTGTTTCATTCAGGATAGGAATTATGAGGTGCGCAGACTAATCCTCTGAAATCTCACGGGGGATAAGGAGTCCTAATAGCCTGTTACAGTGACTTAGTGCCCAGGGAGTGGAATGTTATGGACCGCATTAGATTTCCACATCTAGACCATGGATTAAATATTGATTTTTGGAGAACAGGGATATAACAGAGTATACTCCACTCTGAAATGACAATGAATGTAAATTAGTGATTTTGCGCCTGATTCAGAAATACTGGTCTGTGTTTCATCAGTTTCTGTGTGGTCTCTGTGGAGGAAGGACTGAAGTTTTTACCTTTGGGATACCAGTACTCCGATGTTTGTATGCAGAAGCACCGTATTTTAACTAAGGGAGATAGTTACCCATTTGTCTGTGTTGACAGAAGAGAAGCAGAAAAAGACTTCTTGAGCTTATTTGTGGTGGGATGGGGTCGGGAGACGCAGGTAAGCAGTACTGTCGTTAAGGCAGTGTGTACTAGGGGTGGGTATTGAGATGTACTAATAAAATACACTAAGAGGTTTACAGAATCAGTGGGCAGCATACATATCCATGTGTGCATGTGTGTGTGTACATGTATATGTACTTACAGATACACAAACTCATACATGCATACATATTATGTCTATGGTTATATAATATGTTATATTCCATACATTTATATACTACACAATAAATATATAATAAAATATTTAAAATATAGCATGCGTAAGAAATAGAATTAACTTAAATACTGTAATACATTAATAATAATATGTATACTATATATTTGATATAATATAATTATGTAAGTATATATAAGCCAATTCTGTTTTTCTAATTGGAAATATATATTTATAGAAAAAATTTCTACACCTAATCCACCTAACCACATAGATGAATTATAAATCTAAATGTTAATTATAAAATAATAAAGCTTCTTGAAGTAAACACAGGAGAATGTTTTAATGATCTTGGTCTAGGCAAAGACTACTTAAACAACACAAAAAAGCACTAAAGATAAAGACAAAATTTAAAAAATTAAACTACATTAAAATTACAATATTCTGGTCAACACCAATAAATCAAACAACACTAATAAAAGTAAAACTACATTGTGTGTGTTTTTTTTTTAATTGAAGTACAGTCAATTATAATGTGTCAATTTCTGGTGTACAGCACCATATCCCAGTCATGCATATACATACATTTTTATATTCTTTTTCATTAAAGGTTATTACAAGATATTGAACATAGTTCCTGGTGCTATACAGAAGAAACTTTTTAAAAATCTATTTTTATATATAGTGGCTAACATTTGCAAATCTCGAACTCCCAAATGTATCCCTTCCCACCCCTTTTCCCCAGTAACCATAAGATTGTTTACTATGTCTGGGAGTCTGTTTCTGTTTTGTAGATGAGTTCATAGTTCCCCCCCTTTTTTTTTTTGCCAATTCTGTTTATTGCATATTATTGCAGCATATTGGATTCATGAAATGTTCCTGGCACGGCATGCAGAGTCAATAAGCTGTGTTCTAAACTTGGAATCGATGATTTCCTTGCTGTAATTCACTAATGTGTGGCCTACCGAGTACACCTTGTCATATCCTGAAGTAAAACACAGCATAGCACAAGCTATTTTTGAAATACTACAGAAAATCTAATCTTAGACGATGTGTATTGTATGCAGAATCCTTTCATTGGGCTGTAAATTAGTGACTTGTTCAATGATTGCTCTGAATCGGTCTGTGCCTTTCCAACATCAAGCCTTGTCACTATTCCCTGTCCTTTGACCTCGTGTCTTAGGTCTTTGAAATAGCTCAGCCGACACCTAACAAACCTGCGATCTTTGCTGTGTGATTTGTCTCCATCTGAGACAGGATGGAAGAGGGCAGGGCACAGCCACTCAAGGAATGACAGCAATCAAACCAAAATGGTGGAAGATTCACCAAAATGGTGGAAGATTCACCTACTAGATGGCCTTAAGGATTAAAAGGGTTAAACTTCTAGTAGACCTTGAGCTTCACTATTTGCTCATTGTAACAGCGTGATCAAATAACATGCCCACAAGCGCCACGACAGCCCCAAGGCTAATCACAAAAGGCCAAAGAATGGGCGGTGGTCCAGTTCCTGGTAATCTCAGCCCCTTCCCCAGTGCAGTTGGGATGATCCCACCTGTAGGTGTGTGAAGCTAATGAGACAATAAAAATTGACCACACCACGCCTGGTGACCTTTTTTGCTCCCTCCCTGTTGGAGATGGCCTGCACTCTGTCTGTGGAGTGTGTACCTACTTTTACTTTGACCTAAGCGCCCAGTTCCCACACCTCTTTCCTTACCTTTCTCTTGCCTTACACTCTATGCAGTGTATATCTCTCTGAATAAATGTACCTTTACTCAATGGTGGCTCGCACTTGAATTCTTTCCTGTGCGAAGCCAAGGACCCACACTTGGCGGGACACATCCCAGGGGCTCAACCGAGACCTGGGACACAGCCCTCTTTACTCCCCACATCCGTTTTCCTGCATCACATCTTGTTCTTTGTGAACAAGTGGCAGATCTTAGATGACTTCTAATGTGTTCTTTGCTCTGTGGTTTTGCATGTTCATATCTTGGGAGGGATGTAAATGCGAGTCTTTGGATTGGAAGTTGCATTTTAACCTTAATTTATGATACGGATCCTGAAATTAAAATTATAAAAATGTTTTTATTTCCTGGTATGTAAAGTTACTAAGGTTAAAAAATGTGATCAGCTACCCCATCTCACAAGAGAAAAGCATCCACACGTGCAAAATATTTTCTTTTTCTTTGCCTCTAGGAAGAGTAGGGTAGGCAAAGAAGTTTGTGAACATTGCACGCTGGGGATACATTCTTAGGGATTCACAGTGTGTATTGAAAGCTTTAAGGAGTCCTACAAAGAAGAAAACTTTAAATTTTGTTTAACTCTGCATTGTTCCCAAATTGAGTAACAGAGCCCCTCCCTGCCTACTGATATCAGAGGATGAATTTGTTCCACTGAAAACATTTTCAGAATTCCTGAATGGAATGATGATATGTTATCTTCAGTTGGAATCTGCTGGGGTGGTCACTACAGGAAAGGCAGAAAGGTCACACAATACTTTCTTGTCCCCAGGAGCAGTTAAAAGCCATCATTTTTTTTCTCAATCAAGTGATAAATGATACCTTACAATAATTACTACTTTCTTTATGTGAATGTAAACTATCCCCATATCTCAAATGACATTTTTTTCAATTCACTTTCGTTGTATTGTATTCACAAAGCCTTCTGGGAAATTCCAGTCGTGCATGGATGGGTGGGTGGAGGGGCTACAATGAGTTGACACAGGCTGCAGGGCACTGCCGTGTGCTCTCCCAGCTAAAAAACGGTCATGAGGATAGATTTTTCTCAGTGACCTATTATTGATCAAAGGACTTGAATGTCCTGTGAAGCTGTCAGCCTTTGGGCTGGTGGAGGCTGTATTTATTATTCCTTTTCTGACTCCCTTGAATTATATGTGGTGGTGATTAATGTAGTGGGTACCCATCTCAGCTGAAAATTTAGATGTGCAAGAAATAGACTTTTTTCATCTTTAGCTTAGTTTGATTGTTTATTTAAACTCTTCTTACCACCACGGTCTGTCCTTTTTCCTCTGGGAGATCCACCTATCCCTCAGCCATCAGTTCACACTGGTCACCATTTTACAAGGCCCTTATTCCTGAAAGGCTGGCTGGCGAGTCTCTCTAGAACCTCTGTGCCCTGCTTGGTCCTTTGTGCTGCTCCTCACCGTGCTGAGTCCTTGGATCTCTAGGAGACACCCAGCTCTGCCTGGACACCCAAGGCAGCCACTTCCTTTCTGGGGTAGCAAGACACAGGGTCTCCCACTTTCTCACTAACATCAACATCTCTACTATTATCAGTTTTGTTCCAGGCAGCAGAAGGGGCAGAAGAAGCTTTGATTTTTTTGAGCTAAGAGGTATGTGTCAGGGGGAGAGGGGTCCTTTCGTCAGAAGCATCCAACAGAACCTTAATGGACTAGACTTACGGCAACACAAAAGCCAGGGGCTTGCTGGGCTAGGTTGGCTTTCAAAAATATCTTCCCATCACCTTCTAATAAATCTCTGTTCCTATAAACAAAATGTACTTCTTAAACATGGTTCTCCCAGCCCTGTGCTTCACAGGAATGTGGGTACTGGACCTCTGACCTAAACTCCACCCTTCATAAAAATGGTGTCACTTAAAGCCCCGCTAGCATGGGTGTGAGCATGAAGACATTTCCACAGAATCTTCAAGATTCCAAATGGAACCCTGCATCCTGGCAGGTGTCACAGGTTTCCCCCTTGTTCTGGGGTTTCCTCCTCAAGCAAAGGGTGGTCCAAGTTAACAGCCTTATAGTGTGCCTTCCAGACCCTTCTCTTCTTAGGTGTTTTCCTGGGTGTCTGAGAATGATATCATGTCAACAAACTCTAAAAAGACCACATTTGCTCTCTTTTTATTCCTTCTGCCAATTGTCCTGAAAATCTCCAGGGAACTTGGATTATTGAGGAGTTCTTAAATTAGCCTACTTTGCAAGACTGCCTTGAGGACTGTGTGACATGATTATTATAAAGTGTCGAGCACAGTGTCTGCCGCCCTGCTGGTACTGTTATAACAAGCCGGTGACCTCCATGATAATGCCACCTCCTGCCACCTTTTAGGTGTGTGAGTTGTAGGCTGAGGTGATAGGATCTGATGTGTAATTCTTATTTATTGGAATCCTCTGAGGAAAAGAAGTGATCATAGCATCTTGTTTGGTGATGTTCTGGAATAATTAGGATAGTTTGATTAGACCTATGTCTGAGATCAAAGGTATTTCTGTAGACATGGATATTTCAGTACATTTAACATGCTGACCATGAGAAGACTGGACACTCCGTCCCTGAATGCATGGCCTTTGCAGAGCCTGGCAAGAAGGAGTCCAAAGAGTTGCAACAAAGACTGATGGGTATTACATGTGTAAAACTGGTATTTAGGAATTCCATTGGGCATTATTATGTTGGAGGTTTCTTCCTTTAAGCATAAGCTAAGGAAACACAGAAGAGACTTTTTTCTTTAACGTTTTCCTCATTTGCTCAAAACCATCAATCCGTTGGTGTGATGGGTTTTCAGTGGTGACATTACTGCTAGTTATACTAAGACCTGGCTCTGCTGCCTGCACTGCTGTTTGTTCTGGCTTCAGTCATATGTGGTATTGGTGGGATGCTTACCACGTGCCAAGCTCTGGGTTAGTGGTGGGGATAGACTGGTGATCAAGACTGGCATGTTTTTCCCATCATGGAGTTTAGAATCAAGTGAGGGAGACAAGTGTTAAACAATGAATTGTACAATTGGATTTGTAATTGCAAGAGTGATAAATGCTTAGTATAAGAATATGGTGCATTCGGAGAATCGGTAGGAGTTCCCTAAGGAGGTAACAACTATTTGAAGGCTGAGTCAAAACTGAGTTGGGCTGTAGGGAGTGGAGCATGTGATCCGGCATAAGGGACAGTAGGAGGGGCTGCCCAGGTTTGGAAGGGAGCTTGGAACATAGGCAGACCTGGAAAATGGCCAACTTCATGGGGGAGGAGTGAGTGAATGTGGGTGGCCCAGGTGATCAGGATGCTACGGGGGTAGGATAGGGGCCAGATCAGGCATGTTATGTCACGTTAATAATTTCGTATGTCGTGTTTATAATTTTGATTTTATTTATTCTGAGAAGCATAGGGAGCCACTGCTGGGCTTTAAGAATGGAAATCATATACACATGACACACTGCACCAACAGTGGTGCAGACTTGAATTATTAAAAGATATACACATCTGCAATAAGGAGAAAGAATTGATGACAGGGAGTGGGGTGGGGCAGTAGATTCTGGAAAGCCAGACAGGAGGCTCCTCCTCTTATTCATGTAAGAAAAGGTGATAAATCTGAGGGTGGTGATGGTGGGGGTGAAGAAACAGGGACAGATTGGATTGGTGTTTAGGAGATAAAAGCTGATGAGTGAGTGATTGGACTGGGCCTTTGTCAAGTCCTTGTAGCATCTTCAGTATGCTTCTTAGACTGTATAGCGTAAAGAGGTATTTCCAGTTGTTTCTAGAAAAAAAATGTGATTATGCCATGGTATTGCAGTTTCTCAGATTTTTTTCAAATACAGTGCCTTGGAAATTATTTTTAAGTTGACAAGAGTGGAGTCTCAGACAGTCTCAAAATTGCAGTTGCAAAACAGAAATAATTATTCCTTTGAAAAAAGAATTAGGTGAACTAAATGTTCTGTCCACCAAATTGCCTGTTACATTTTGCTCTCTTACCTGTCTGCATATGAAAATTTGCTTCTGGAAGGAGAGAAGGTGTGTTGAGAAGCAGATAGACTCCATGTAACCATTAGAAAATTGAAGTTACTGAGAGAAAATATTATCTCAAGTATGCTCTGGTGCCATTTGTACCCTAGGCAAAATTAACTCTTGAGTTGCTTAATGGTTAAAAAAAAAAGACAAACCCCCAAAAAAAGTTTGGATGCAGTCCTGCTCCTTTGCTTTATCTGTTCGTAAAGCCTGTGCGAATAGTGCCAACTGCACCTCTGACAGAAACAAGCAGGGCCTCCTTCATCCAGCCCAGCATGGATTGAGTGTTAGCTGTGCAAATAACACTTGAATCTCACTTTTGGGGCAGAGACACAGCCTACAAATTTCAGCCTCCCAAGCACCTGTTCCCCTTTGCTTTCTGTGTGATATCAAGTAAGAAGACTTCTGGTCTTCCTGAAGGGTTGTTGCTGCCCCGTGGTCAGTAAGGAAGGGGAGAATGTCCTTCAGAAGAGCGCTGTGCGGGATTCAGCTTCCCTCTGTCTCTGGCTTACTTTTTGTTGCCTTTTCCACTTAACTGATTCAAAACAGCTGAATAAATGACAGTCTTCTGCTTCTCCCGGGAATTGAGAGGGCTTAGCTGAAGTGTTTATTGTGAGTCAAGTCAAAGTTGAGTGGAGCCGTGTTGATGGGATGAGAACACCCCATCAATATCCCTTGACAGGTTTCAGAGCCGCAGGGGTGCTGGGCCATCATGGAGCCGGGCCACTGAGCTGGGACTGAGGCACAGCTGAGGGGCTTTAGGCAGGAGAGGAAGGGCCCAGCCCTGAGCCCTTCACATCGGCTGCATGCAGAACAAACCCCATTCTAAATAAATTTTCCCTAATGGGGTGTTGCAAGGCTTCATTTGCTCAAGAGATACGGCTTCTAAAAAGGGTTGAACTGCAGTTATTGTGGGAAGGGTTTAGAGTCGATAGAACTGAGGAGTTCAGTGTCAGGGCACCGGAGCTGTTTACCTTGAGCAAAGTCTTTGACCTCAGGCTTTGATGCTCTCATCACACAAAGCAGCGTGATGTCACTGCTGTGCACGCGGTGCTGGGGAGGTAGTAGGTGTTCAGCAAAACGGCCGCTGTTATCATCAGTGCTATAGTTCTACGTATTTCCAGGGACGCATAATTTCTTACTGGTGCTTGAGGCTTCCTTTGGACGCTGAATCCCTGGACCTTGCTGGAGGTACTGAAACAGTAGCTTGGTCCATATTCTCAAGCGTGCAACGGCAGGAAGGATGCCGTTTCTCAGAATCATTGTGTAGGGCCCCTGGGAGCAGCTATCTGCCCCTCGGGTGCCAGCCCAAGACTACAAACTCAAAGCATTAACAGGCAGGCCATTGTTTGTATTATGTATGTTTTTATGTAATTCCCATTTGTTGGCCGTTTGTCTTCTCTTTCCTCCCCTACACCTTGGATTACAACCATTTATCGAGTCCTTTTTCTTCCCTTGTGCTCTTAGAGGGTTAAAACAGAAGCCAGTGTGATGTTGTGTACACTGGACTGGGCTTCTGGAAGACAGCTGTCAGTTCCATCTATGCTCCCAGTGACTATGTGACCTTGGGCAAGTCATTGAATCTGTCTGGGTTTTATTTCTTCCTCCAAAAACTGGGGGCTGTAAGGTTTCCCTTCGATTACTACCGTTGAGGTGGTTAGCAGGCTACAGATTTCTGTGATCTGAGAATTCCCCCTTGATGTCAGGATGCAGTGAAGCTTAGGAGATTTGATGCCCTTTGAGGCTTCAGAATTGTTGGAAAGTAGAATTCAAACCAGAAATATTGATACATGGTTTTTAAAAGGTGGCCGTCTGTTTCTGTGGTGTTTGCATTAGCTGATTAGCCATTCAGATATATTTCTAATCTGCTTTGCTGTCAGGCTTCTTTTAATGGATGTTCTAGCCACCGGCAACTAATAATTTGTAATCATAATGATAAGTGACAGAGGCATTTTGCTTTTCAGGCAGAGGCATCTGTCTACAAAGATGAAATAAAATTAGAACGTGCTGTTAGGTGTCTAACAAAAACACAATCATGAAAGAAGAGCTTGGATGTTAGCAGCAATGCATACGGTCACTTCAAGTAGGAATATTCAGTCCAGATACTCTGGTGCTCTTCAGCTTGGAATCATGATCTATCTTCACAAGTAAATCTGTGTGCCTCTAAAAATGTTTGGTAGCTCCTAACTGTCGCTGTTAAAATTTTTCTAAGGAGAATTATGGGAACCCTTTAGCACACAGATTCTTCAGGTCACAAACATGTATTTTGAAAATAGCTATAGTATTAATAAGGGATTGTTTTTGATGACTGTAAAAAGTGCCATGGAATTTTTAAAGTGAAATGCATTAAGGTCTAAATTGCATCCCATTTAAATTGTTTTTCCTGTTTCTGCATTTTCTGTGTTATGTGTCTGTTGCTATCTGATGCATAACTCACAGATGGGTATAGCTAATGAGCAGGTTTCCTTGGAGAGGTTAGGAAGTGACGGGTGGCTTTCTACATCCTCTGCTAGTGGAAGTTATTAAGTATCATGAAAGACTTTGAAATATAGACTTGGAAACTATCGTCTCTTCTGACTTTCATCAGTGTACCCGCCTCCAGTGGTCCCTCTCATGTTCTGGTTTGCTGCTTTCGATCTAATGAGCTCTGGGAAACCAAATTAAGATTGTTAATACTGTGTACAAAGCAAGTGTGGGTAGGCTGGAGGGAGGGACCAAATGTCCTCTTCATGAGAAATTGGCATTATATTTAGCACTCAGCTCTCGTGAGAGATGTTTACTGTCTCATTTTTATACTCCTAGAGTCTAATACACTACCTATCAATGGGCAGGTAATGAATAATTGTTGTTCTAGTGACTGAATGCTCAGCGGCCATTTTTGCCTTCATCCCTTGAGTTTTTTTGATGTATTTTAGAAAGTGTGATTTCCTAGGTAACTGTCCATTGTGTAATGGAGATAGGATTTTAATTCCTCCGTGATCGGTGTGAAAGGTCTTTGAGAACTGAAAGTTAATACAGATATTTCAAGCCAATTCTTGGTGGTGAGGCATCTAGCAAGTAAAGCAATGCTTTTGGATGTCACCATTTGTAGTGCCGCGGTCGAAGAGTGCTTTGGTAGAGTAATTATCCACAAATAACTTGTTTAAGACACTAAAGTGCCACCGTGCCATTCATGTCATTCCTCAGCACTCTTGCTCAAGTTAAAAATAAAGCAATGTCAGGATAATAAAAGCTGTGGTTGAAAAAATGAATAATGAAACAAACATCTCTTCCTATCTTGTGAACAGTTACTAAATCAGGGTTGCTGTCTCATATAGTGGTAAGCAATGTGGGGAAGATACTGGGAGATGTTTATTCCCTGCCCTTTGGAGTCCCTCCCCACATTTTTTTTTTAATTTTTTAATTTTAATTGGTCAATTTACAATGGTGTGTCAGTTTCTGGTGTACAGCATAATATTTCAGTCATACATATACATACATATATTCATTTTCCTATTCCTTTTCATTATAGGTAACTAGAAGAAATTGAATATATTTCCCTGTGCTATACAGTAGGACCTTGTTATTTATCTATTTTATATGTAGTAGTTAGTATCTGCAAATCTTGAATTCCCAATGTATCCCTTTTCCCCCAACTCATAAGTTTGTTTTCTATGTCTGTGAGTCTGTTTCTGTTTTGTAAATAAGTTCATTTGGAGTGCTCTTTTTCCTTGGTTGCTGGCTTTTTACTAAATACCACACCTAAAATTCAGGCATCCAGCAAGCTGTCTTAACTGTGATGATTTAGATTGGGTGATACATTCATCCAGACTAATCCACTTAAGGATAACTTAATTAAGAGAATACAATTTACCAGCACTTTTCTGCTCCTTGAGGAATATTACATTAGAGCATTCACAGATTTCCACTTTCTGCAAAAACACTAAGAGGAATCACAGAGTTTTAAATGTGACTGTAACCTGAGTGTTCATCGATGCTACCCTCCCAAGTCCAGAAAACTGACTTCTAAACCAAAATGTTAACCTGTTAATTAAAACTGATGTGACTTTGAAGTACTTTAGTTTATTTCAGAGTAGCTGTATTTAGTAGCTTCTGTTTGTCACAGAAGGGGTAGTGAGTTGCAGGTGGATAGTGTTTTTACGTAACACTGGTGCAGGTAAACAAAATAGAATTACTATTCCTATTATAGCATCAAAATCTTTTCAAGTTTTAGTTGTTTAAAGCCACATTATGTACATAATTAAGTTTCTAGTCCTTTAATTATTCTAAGTTCTATTTGTGTCTTGAGGCTTATTTTCATTTAAGAAATGTAAAATGATTGATATTTAAACATAGGTTTCTTAGTTGTTTCTTTAGATTATTGTTTCTTTAGATTATCTCAGGCATATATTCTGAATATAACCATTTGTTTTATATATAAATGTCAAATTTAAAGGTAATATTATTTTCATGCAACTGCTCAAAATTTTGATTGGATCTTCTATTTCTGAACTTGGAGAAGAGATTAAAGATTTGTCAAACTGCAGGTCACATTTTACCTTGATATGCAGGTTTTCTTAAATGGCAAAATCCCTCATGGCTGTGTGGTTTTCACTAGTGTGTGTGTTTAAAGTTCATAGCCAAACACAACTGAATAAACCATGGAACATATTTTCTCTCCATGCCCGGAAATGCAAATTGTTATAGATCAACTGCTGAGAGGTCTTGTCTCCATCTCATACGTCTTGTTTGCAATTTGTTTTTCATTTATTCCAAGCATACCCAATTCATTTTACATTTGCTTGTTATTCACATGTTTTTCAGTTGTCTGCAAAGTTTGTTTTAATGTGCAGAAAAACTATTCTCCCTTGACTGTGCCTTCCGAAATGTACTGACTAACGTTTATAAACATGCCTGTTTCTTAGCAAGAGCTTCTGCCCTAAATTTCCAGAGCCAGGAGGAGGACTAGCTGTGCACACACCCCCTTGATTACTTGTTCCACTCGTATCCAAAGAAGTATTAACAAACAAATAGGAGAGATGATAGCTAAGCGAAGAAACGAATCTGCCTTGTGGTTTTAGGATCACATATACCAATGCACCCCCTGAAAAAGGTTCTTTTCAAATGCAGGGCGACAGCCTGAGCTTGGGGTCACACAGATCTGGAGTCCCGTTCTGGTCCAGCATGCACGAGTTGTGTAACCTTGGATGTGCACTTAACTTCTATGAGCTTCATTTTCCCCAACTGATAAAATGAACAAACGCTCCAACTCATGGGACTGTTGGAAGGAATAGGAAGGAAGGAAAAAAGGGAGGTACTTGTTAAGTCACTGGTGGTGTGGTGGAGTACTAAACCAGCTCCGCTCTCTGTTTAAAAAAAAAACAAAAACAAAAAACAGAAGAGCCCCTCTTGATTTGCCTTGATTTGTAGTGCAGTATAAATACTCCCACCATGGCCTATTTCATCTATGACTGATTTAACTGCCACCTGGTAAAATTCCTGAATATTTAACCGTCCCTTGGTCACAGCCGAGCCAAGCACACTGCTGTTAGCCTCCAACTAGTGGTAGTAATCATTTAATAGTTGTATTTTGTCTTCTGTTGATCTAGGAAAATTTTGGCTGTTTGGTAAAATTCTGTGTAGATGGAGATACGAAAGCTAAGGGAAGAATGGTCATTTATGCACTTTAAAATATTAATGATTTCATATGACAAAAGAGCTATCTTAACAATTTTGAAAGTAGGCAAAAAATTTAGAACAAGAAGAAAACAGCATGTTAATAATAAGAACATGTGTTTCAAATGTTGTAAAAATAAGAATAAGATCACTTTGTAAGATGGTCTGGATTAATTAAATTTAATGTTAACTTTTTCAAGATTGGTTAGAAGTGGCTCCACTTTCCTGGTCTTACATCCTTTAATCTATACACACACAAAATCCTGAACAGAAAATTGTGTGCATTTGATACTTAAACAAATAGAAACTGACAGCCTCTATTTGAAAACTCAGTGCTTTACAAAAAAAGCTTTTTATTTTATCCAGTAACTGTTTTCTGTCCTTCAAGACTTATTTTATGCTTTAAAAGTTTGCTGAAATCATATATTTTTGGAAATACTGCTTTACTGAGTAACCATGGGCTTTGTTTTTGTTCTGTTTTGCTTTTGGTAATAATAAACATTTGCATGCATGGTCTGACATGTTGGACGGGGGATGGCATGCTGGACTTGAAACTGCTCCAGAACATCTAGACATGAGAAGCCTGCAAATAACTTTCATGTAACAGTGAATAGCTCAGTTTACCAAATACTAAACTGTGGATGACCTAGGACAAAATCACCAGAATTGAGGGCGATTGAGTAAATCAGCTTGTGCTGAGAGTGTTGCGGAAAAATGTGTTACAACTTGATGTTACACCTCAGTTGTGACAGCAACCTGGATCCGGGCTAGAAACCAAGCAGCACTCGGAGAGTTGGAGAACTCAGGTTAATTACGCCAGCAGGCCCAGACGAGTTAACACTCCAAACTCTGGACCCCGTCTGTAGGTTTACACAGGCTTTTGTAGGCTGCCAGTTTTACACTTTGCAACATCATATGCAAATAAAGTATAACAGAAGTTGGCCAACCAGGTACAAGCTTTGTAGAAATAGGCCAATCAGGAGTGAGAGAAATAACCAGTCAGGAGTGAGGGGAATGGACCAATCAGGAGTGAGCTCCATGCAAATGAAGTACTACAAATGGACCAATCAGAAGTTAGGGAAGTGGACCAATCAGAAGTGATAGTAATAACCAGTCAGGAGTGAAGGAAGTAACCAATCAGAAGTGAGCTTAGGGAACCAATAGAATTTTAGGGGTAAGTAAGCCGTTTCAGAGGCAAAAAGTGAGAGCTTCTGGGCCAGGGAACTGGATGGTGCTGGCAGGAGAGTAGTGGCCCTGCGTAGGGGTCCTGCTGGTCTTTTTATGGGGCTTCCCGCCTCAGGAGTACCACTTTCTACCTGCACTTATCACGTGTACCGTGAGCAGACAGTGCTGGGACAACTCGTCTGGGGAACTGGGTGGGCAAACCCAAGGACATTTTGGTGACTGAAAGCTGACTTGCTCCAGTAAAACTCCTGTGACCATTTCAGCAAAAGAAGACTCTAGTGTGCGGGCACCCGAAGGAGGTGAGAGTATATTCTACATTAATCTCTCTCACAAAGGGACAGAAATCATTGGCACTGTAGCCTAGCATGGTATTGCCCAGAGTGCCAGGTTTACATGTCATCCAGAACACAGCTGGGAGGAAGAACCAGGACCTGTGTTCATTGGAACCTCAAAACTCTTGTTCTGCTGAAGTGAGAGCTCCTCGTAGCATGTGGCCCAAAACACAGATACCTGTTTCTCTGAGGAGGCGTGTGTGTCTCTTCCTAAAAGCATGTAACTGTGTACACATTTATTGTTCCTAGAAATGTAACAGATGTGCGTGAAAATACATTCTATGAAGTAGTTAAGTGGCATTTTGGGGTTTGATCATTTCGGGCAAAGAGAGAAAGACCGCCTTCTTTCTCTCGCCTGTGTAAATTAAAGTGTTTCTCTGTGTGAGTCGCCTTTATGATGACCACAAACCTAGTAAAGGGACAGAGGTTCCACGGTTAAGTTAATCAACCTTTTTCAGGCACATATGACGTATTAAGTAAAGTGAACGCGAGGAAACTTTTGTTTTCCAGTGACACAGAATGTGATTACTTACTGGTTCTCGTGGAAGATACATGACCAACATTCTGGATAAGGCCAGCTGTTATGTTATAGATTAGATGCAAAAAAAAAAAAAGTGAGAAACATTAGTGGGCAGCTCTTTCATCTGTCCATTTCTTGAACCCTTTCCCACAATGATTAATTCATTCATTAAAAGTGTTGGCGTAGTACATGCTAATGTTGGCAGCTTTACCCAATGGGTGTATTCCAAGGATTGTCAGGGCGGAATTTCCAGACAATTCAGTGCTGTTGCTTCTTTTATTACCTTACCTTCTCTCCCCTGTATCAGATTTTTTTTTTTCATGCAATTCACTCTGCAAACCAAAACCAAAACTGGGGATAGCTATTTAGAAAACTAAAATCTAATTAAGATGTTTTAGCAGGTTTTTTTTTTTTTAATGTGTTTCTCTTCTGAGCTACTTAGGATATGAGATGAAGGGCTGGAAACATGGAAAAATCCTACTTTATTAAAATCCTGGACTTCAGGCTTTGCTTTTAGATGAAACTCTGCCGTTAAACTAGAAACTATTACCATTGAGTTAGGTACGTGGGCTTTGGAACACAATAATTATAATGATACCAATCAGTTATTAAATGTGTACTGTCTACGTGGCAGCACATGATATCACTGATCCTCAGAACAGCTCTACAAGTCAGTGCTTTTATTATCCTCTCCCTGATTAGGAAAGGAAACTCAGGCTTAGAAAGTTGAAGTAGCTCGTACAGGTTTACATTGCTGCACGACATGTAATGGGGATTTCAAGAAGGGCCGACAGATGTAGAATCCACATTCTTAACCGCTAAACTGTATTTTCCATCAAAATACATAATTTCCCACTGGTTATGTCAAGAAGGGTGCACACTGACCTGTTCTCGTGTGGATGGCGGCGTGGAGTCTCTGAGTAATTGACACCCTTGTCTATCTGCCTGCAGGCCCCTGGGGAAGGTGTACAGGAGACTGTGGGCCAGGAGGAACCCAGAGTCGCGCACTGTGGTGTTTCCACTTTGAAGGGTGGACGAGTCACCTGTCCAACTGTGATGAGAGCAACAGGCCTCCGAAGGAAAGAAGCTGCTTTCGAGTCTGTGACTGGCACAGAGATCTCTTCCAGTGGGAGGTTTCCGACTGGCACCACTGTGTGCTCGTTCCTTCGGCCCCAGGCCAGGTCAGGCCCCGGGCTGCAGAGTGCGTGACGGCCCAGCACGGGCTGCAGCACCGGACGGTGCGCTGTATTCAGAAGCTGAACAGAACCATGGTGGGGAGTGAAATATGTGAACACTTTGCCCCTCAGCCCCCCACAGAACAAGCTTGCCTCGTCCCTTGCCCCCGGGATTGCGTGGTCTCTGAGTTCTCGCAGTGGTCCCAGTGTAGCAAGGGATGCGGGAAGCAGTTACAGCACAGAACTCGCTCAGCCGTTGCTCCTCCTCTCTACGGAGGGTCGCTGTGTCCCAATCTGACCGAGTCAAGAGCCTGTGACGCTCCCGTTTCCTGTCCTCTGGGGGCAGAGGAATATACCTTTAGCCTTAAAGTGGGACCATGGAGTAAATGTAGACTGCCTCACCTTAAAGAACTTAACCTAAGCGGAAGAACCGTTCTGGATTTTAGCTCTGATTCAAAGGAGCGAGTCACCTTTAGACATCCAAGTTACAAGGCACATCACCATTCCAAGCCCTGGGACGTGGAGATAGGTTATCAGACGCGGCAGGTGTGGTGTACAAGAAGTGATGGGAGAAACGCTGTATTAAGGTAGGCGGCCTTCGGTGGTTATCTGATTCACCTAAATATTTTACAGTGTAATTGTGTAAGGTTTCTTTATGGTTTTCGACGACGGGAACATTATAATCAGGTTTGGGATTTGAGTTTTTAGAAGTTTCATTGGAGAAGTTTTCAATCTCAATTATAAATATTTCAGAATCCAGACCTAGCAGTGCTCTGGATTCCAGCATAATTAGTAGTGCAACTCTGTAGGATATGTCATATATTTTCACATTTTATTGTGACATCAGTCAGTTTAAAAAAATGTCTTTTGCCACTACAGTGATAAAAAAAAAGACTGAGCCTTTCATTATAATGATAAAATTCAAGTTCACTCTCAAATTTGGGATGTAAATTATGTAAATATTTATTATTCTTCATATGGTTTATCTTCTTTAAACTTATGTTTTTGTTTGTTTATTTTGTTTTGATGATTAAGAAGATTCTTTTACATCCAAGTTGTAGATATTTCGTAGTAGTAAATACTAAGTTAATCCTTGACTGTTTTCTTTGGCATTGATTTGATAAAAATAGTAACGTGCACAGCAATAATCAGAATTACAAACCTGTAGAGGGAATGGACTAAACTTTTAAAAGCAGTAGTTCAGGCTTCAAAATTATTTGTAGTTGTTTTACTTTACATTGTAGTGGAAAACATCATGATGTAAATCATAGAAATACATTAAAAGTAACATTTGTTTTACTTTTCCCTCAGAAGGTCTTAAGTGGAGGCACTGGTGTATTACCAGATTTCTTCCAAATTAAGATGCCTTTCAATAGGTCTTGAATTACCAAACAATGTAACACTCATCCCTCAATTTATCATTATCATCAGTTACTGTTTCCTCAGGATCCACAGCTGGCTCAAAAGACTACCTCTGCTACTCAAGAACAAAGTAATATGATGATTGTTGTTGTTGTTTGTTTGTTTTTTCCCATTTGACTTCATAAATGAGCATATTTTACCTTTGATGTTTCATTCTGATTTATACTGTATAACTTGGCAAGTCCATTGAAGAGTGATTTTCTGCCCTTTTATTGCCTGCCTTAGTGAAGCCCAAAAGATTACACAGATGATTTGGGTGATTATTGTTTGAATATGTATGTTGAATTCTGTACAAACATTGTTTCTTAATAGTCCATACAGGAATCTTACATAGAATGTCTCCACTTTTAGTTTGCTTGTTTTTGTTTTTGCCATGTACTATTTTTTTAAATCAGCGGTTTGTCTTTTAGGGTGATTTTAGGTTTGCAGAAGAATGGAGCAGAAGATACAGAGTTCCCATGTATCTCCTCATTCCTCTCCCTCATACATACACAGCTTCATAGCCATCTTGTGTTACATTAGTACAAGTTGTGCGGTACATGTGGATGTACCATGTGAATGCAGTGGATGAGCCAATACCGATACATTACTGTAGCCCCTAATTTACATTAGAGTTCACTATTGGTGGTGTACATTCTGTAGGTTTGGACGAATGTGTGATGGCATGTGCCCACCAGTACTGTGTCATACACGCTTTCACTGCTCTAAGACTGCTCTGTGCTCCACCAAGTGATACCACCCTTCCTCTTCCCAAACCCCTGGCAACCAGTGATCTTTTTACTGTCACTCCCAAATTTTGCCAGTTTACGCTGCTATAAACATCTAGGTGCAGATTTTTATGTGGACATACTTTTTCAACTGATTTGCATAAATACCAACAGGCCCTATTCCTGGATATTACGATAAATTTATTTTTAGTTTTGTAAGAAACTGCCAAACTCTCTTCAAAAGTGGCTATATCACAGCCACCGTGGGAGTTCATTTTTCATCACATCCTGGCCAGCACTTGGTGTTAACAGTGTTTTGGATTCTAGCTCTTTTAATAGGTGTGTAGTGGTATCTTGTTGTTTTAATTTGCAATTCCTTAATGACATATGATGTTTAGCATCTTTGCATATGCTTAATTTCCATCTATCTGTCTTCCTTGGTGAAGTGTCTATTCAGACCTTTTGCCTATTTTTTAATTTATTTTTTCTTATTGTTGAGTTTTAGAGTTCTTTGTATATTTTGGATACCAATCCTTTGTCAGATAGTTGTTTTGCAAATATTTTCTTTTAGTCTGTGACCTGCCTTTTCATTCTCTTAACAGTGTCTTTGACAGAGAAATTTTTTTTATCTTAATGAAGTTCAGTGTATCAATATTTCTTTCATGGATCATTCTTTGGTATTATATCTAAAAAAAATCACCAAACCCAAGATCAGCTAGATTTTCTCCATTGTTACCTTCCAGTAGCTTTAGAGTTTTGCATTTATATTTAGGTCTGTGATCCATTTTGAGTTTATTTTTCTGAAAGGTCTTATGGTCTGTGTCAGATTCTTTTTTTTTGCATGTCCAGTTGTTCTAACACCGTTTTCAAAAGACTGTCTTTTCTTCATTGAATTATCTTTGCTCCTTTGTCAAAGATCAGTTGACTGTATTTTTGTCGATCTATTTCTGGGCCCTCTATCTTTGTCCCATTGTCCTTTTTATCTATTCTTGGCCAATAGCACTGTCTCAAATATTGAAGCTTTATAGTACGTCTGTAAGATAAGTAGTGTCAGTCCTCAGAATTTGTTTGTTTTTAATAGTATGTTAACTGTTCTGAATCTTTTGCCTTTCCATATAAACTTCAGGATCAATTTGTTGATATCCATAGAACAATTTTTGCCAGGATTCTGATTGGGAATACTTGTAATATATAGATTAATTTGGGAAGAACTAACATCTGGGTAATTCTGAGTCTTCCTATTCATGTACATGGAATATTTCTCCATATATTTAAATCATCCTTGATTTCTTTCATCAGAGTTTTATGCTTTTTTCTCTTATAGGCCTTGCACGTATTTCGTTAGATTTATACTTAAGTATTTTATGTATTATTGGTGCTAATATAAATGTATTGTGTTTTTACTGTCAAATTCTAATTATTCATTGCTGATATACAAGAAAACAACTGACTTTTGTATATTAACTTTGCATTCTTCAACCTTGTTATAATTTCTTATTAGTTCCAGGAGGGTTTTTTGTTATTACTGCTGTTGTTGATTCTTTGGAATTATCTACGTAGATAAGCATATCAGTTGCAAACAAAGACAGTTTTATTTCTTCCTTTTCAATATGTACACCTTTTATCTCTTTGTCTTGCCTTATTGCTTTGTCTAGAATTTCCAGTATAAACCAAATAGGAGTGGTGAGAAGGGACATTCTTGCCTTGTTGCTATTCTTAGCAGGACAGCACCTGATTCTTACCATTAAGTATGATGCTAACTGTACGTTTTTTGTACATGTTCTTAATCAAGTTGAAGAAGTCCGCCTCTCTTCCTAGTTTGCTGAGAATTTTTATCATGCAGAGGTATCGCTTTTTGTCAAGTGCTTTTTCTGCATATATGAATATAATCATATAACTTTTTTAACTTAATCTATTGTTAGGATAGATTAATTTTCAAATGTTGAACCTGCTTTGCATACCTGGAATTAATCATTCTTGGTTATGATGTATTAGTCTTTTTATATATCGTTGAATATTATTTGCTAATATTTTCTTGAGAATTTTTGCATATATGTTCATGCTAGATACTGATTTTGGTCTTCCTTTTTAATCATGTCTTTATTTTTAGTACTAGGGTAATGCTGGCCTCATGGAATGAGTTGGGAAGTGTATCCTTTACTTTACTTATATTTAGAAATAAATTGTCAAGAATTGATACAGTGATATAATTTTTCCCTCAAATATTTGGTAGAATTCAATTCATCTGGGCCTGGTACTTTCTGCTTTTGTAGGTTATTAATCATTGATTATATTTCTTAAATATATATAAATCTATACAGATTATAGAATTTTTCTTATGTGAGTTTTAGCAGATTTTGTCTTTTAAGGACTTGGTCTATCCATCTAACTTATCAAATTAGTGGGTATAAACTTGTTCATAATATTCCTTTGTTATCTTTCAATGTCCATGGGATCATTAGTGATAGTGGTGACCTCTCCTTAGTTGCTGATATTGGTGCTTTGTGTTCTCACCTTTTTTTTCCCCCCTTTGTTATCTTGTCTAGAAGCCAATCAATTTTATTGAACTTTTCAAAGAACCAACTTTTGGCTTCAGATATTTTCTCTATTGATTTTCTGTTTCTAATTTTATTGATTTCAACTCTAATTTTCATTATTTTCATTCTGCTTACTTTAGATATAATTTGATCTTCTAGTTTTTCTAAGGTGGGTGTTTAGGTTATTGATTTTAGATAATAATTCTGTTTTAATATGTGAATTCAATGCCATAAATTTCCCTCTAAGCACTGCTTTCAGTGCATCCCACAAATTTTAATAAGTTGTTTTTATTTTGATTTAGTTAAAATATTGTTTAATTTTTCTTGAGAGTTCTTCTTTGCCCATGTATTTCTTAGAAGTGTTCTGTTTTAATATACAAGTATTTGGGGTTTCCCCAGCCATCTTTCTTGTATTGACCTATAGTTTAATTCCATTGTGTCCTGAGAGCACACTTTTTATGATTTCTATTCTTTTAGATTTGGTAAGGTGTGTTTTACAGCCCAGCAGTGTGGTCAGCCTTGGTGAATGTTCTGTATACGTTTGAGAAGAATGTGCATTCTGCTATTGTTGGATGAAGTATTCTATAAATGTCGGTTTTATTCAGTTGATTGATGGTGCTGTTCAGTTCACCTATGTCCTTACTGATTTTCTGCCTGCTGTATCTGTCCATTACTGGTAGAGGGCTGTTGAAATCTCCAACTATGATAGTGGGTTTGCTATTTTTCTTTGCGGTTCTCAGTTTTTGCCTCACATATTTTGATGCTCTGTTGTTAGGTGCACACATATCAAGGATTGCTATGTCTTCTTGGAGAACTCACCCCTTTATAGTTATGTAATGCCTCTCTTTATTCCTGATCATTTTCCTTGCTCTGAAATCTGCTTTGTCTGGGATTAGTATAATTATTCCAGCTTCCTTTTGATTACTGTTAGCATGATATATCTTTCTCTATGCCTCTACTATTTAATATTTCTGTCTTTATATTTAAAGTGAGTTTCCTATAGATAACATGTAGTTGGATCATGTTTGTTTATCCACTCTTGACAGTCTCAGTCTTTTAATTGGTATATTTATATTATTGACATTTAAAATGATCATTGCTGTAATTAGATTAATGTTACCACATTTATTATTTTTTCTGTTCACTGCCCTTGTTCTTTATTCCACTTTTTAAATTTCCTCTGTTTGTCCATCTTCTGATTTTAGTTGAGCATTTTATATTATGCCATTTTGTCTCCTCTTTAGCGTATAAATTATACCATTTTTAACCTTTTTCAAGATTGTCCTAGAGTTTGCAGTGTATATTTACAACTAAATCAAGTCACTTTCAAATGACACTATACCACTTCACGTGTACTACAAGCACCTTATAGTAGAGTATTACCAGTCCCTTTTCCTCATCCCTTATGACATTGCTGTCATTAATTTCACTTAACCATAACCTGTAACCACCAAATACATTGTTATTGTAATAATTTTAACAAGTACATTGTTATTATACTTAATTTCTAACAAATATTACCTATTAATCAATTATGAATAAGAAAAATAAAATGATTTATTTTACCTTCATTTATTCCTTTTCCTCTATGTAGGTCCAAGTTGCTGAGTGTGAACATAAATAATAAATAAACAGTCTATAGTAAGGAATAGAAGAGAGTTTTATTCGAGCCAATCTGAGGACAACAGCCCAGGAGACAAACATTCAAGAAGCACTTAAATTATGTTCCACTGGACCACAAAATGGGAGAGGTTTATATAGATAACAACCACGAAGTTACATAAATTGCTTTTCAAGAATTAGGATTGGAACTGGCAAAAGAAGTAGGGTGCTTAATAAGTAAGGATTGGTTGGGGTCTGAAAACGGTTGCATAGTTACAAGGAAAGGCCTTGAGTCCGTAAGGTTGCAGCTGGCAACTGCTAGCAGATACTTTTTGAAAATGACCAGTGGTATCTTTGAGTCTGATACACTTCAGAAAATTCAAGTCGTGCAGGGATGTGTCTGGAACCACATCCTTAATGGCCACTCAGCTCCATTTTGGATGCTGGAACCACAGTTACTCCATTTCGATTTTTAAATGATCTTAAATACATCCTCATGAGCTATATCATTTTCTTTCCTCTAAGAACTTCTTTTAATATTTCTTGCAAGGCATGTCTCCTGGTGAAAATTCCTTCAATTTTTAAGAAAAAGTATTTATTTCTCAACTTTTGAAAGGTAATTTCACTGAACACAGAATTTAGGTTTGTGGTAATTTTTCTTCTAGCACTCCACTCTCATTTTGCTGGAATAATTCTGAAAAAATAAATCTGATGTAATTCTTATCCTTGTTCCTCCTTAGGTTAGGTATTTCTCCGCCTCTCATCATGCCCCTAATTCCTTTCAAGATTATCTTTTTGTATGTGATTTTCTGCAGTTAGAGTATGGTATACCCAGGTGTAGTTTTTTGTTTATTTGTTTGTTTTTGGCATGTGTATTTATCCTATGTCTTGTGTTCCCTGAGTATCCTGGATGTGTGGTGTGGTTGTCTTTCATTTTTTTGGAAAAATCTGACTCATAATTTTACTTCAAACAACTCTTCTGCCTCGTTTTCTTTTTTTTCCTTCTGATATTCCCATCACATAGATGTTACACCATTTGTAAGTGTCCTATAGATCTTGGATATTCTGTTATATCTTTTTTATTCTTTTTTCCCTTACATTTTCATTTTGGAAGTTTCTTTTTTATTTTATTTTATTGTTTTTAATGGAATTATAGTCAGTTTACAATGTTATGTCAATTTCTGGTGTACAGCATAATGCTTCAGTCATACATGAACATACATATGTTTGTTTTCATATTCTCTTTCATTATTCATTATACAAGATACTGAATATAGTTCCCTGTGCTATACAGAAGAAACTTGTTGTTTATCTAGTTTTGTAGGTTTCTATTGACATTTTTTTCAAGCTCAGTGATTCTTTCCTTGACTCTGTCCAGTCTATTGATAAGCCCATCAAAGTCTATTTAAGCCCAAACACTGTTTCAGTGTTTCTGATTTCTACCATTTACTTTTGATTCTTTCATAGAATTTTCATCTCTCTGCTGATAATACCCATCTTTGGTCACATACTGTATTTTTTACATTAGAACCTCTAGCATATTAATCATAGTTGCTTTAAATTCCCAGTGTGATAATGCCAAAACGTCTGCTATATCTGAGCCTGAATTTGATGCTGCCTATGTCTTTTCAAACTGTGTGTTTTGTCTCTTAGTATGCCTTGTTCCTTTGTTGAACGCTGGGCATAATGTACTGGGTAAAAGGGATGGAGATAAATAGGCTTTTAGTGTGAAGTCTTGTATTTATCTAGTTAGGAGTTAGGCTGTGTTTGCTGTAGCTGAAGGTATCAAAGGCTAAAATTGTCCCTGGTGTCCGATTTTGTTTTCTTCTCCCTTTCCTCCTTGTCTTCGGTTTCTTTAGAGGATTCTTCCTAAACAACATCTGAGACATGCAGTTCTTTCTGTTGTAATTTTCTGTTATTATGCAGGAGCCCTACTGATGATACGTCAGGTTTTGAGGAGAGGAGAAATGTTTTATAGCCCTATGATTAGGTCTCAGTCTCTTATTGAACCTCTGCCCCTGCAGTATGGCCTTCACAAACACTCCTCAGTCCCTCCTCCTCAGCTGGGTAGTACAGGAAGGCTAGAGGGGGGTGGAGTTGGGGATTTTCCTTCCCCCAGGTCAGTTAGGCTCTGGTGAAATCCCAGCTGGTTAGGCTTTGGTAAAATCATTTCCTTTGAGGGCAGGCCTTTTTGAGAAGAGTTTTGAGAAAGGTGTATTACAAAATGGCTACTTTTCCCTTCCCCTGTTGGAAGCATGAGGAGATTTCTCTCTTGACTGTCAGAACTGGTAAGACTTTTGGCAGTGAAACCTACAAAAATGTGGAATCTCTGCTAGGACTGCCCCCTCATGGAGTTTTTTTTTTAACTAAAAAGCTTGTCCATACTGAACCACCAGTAGTTTGTCAGTTACAGTTTCAGCTTTCCATTGCTGGCACTGGCTCCAGCGGCAGTCTGTGCGCCTGGGCTGCTCCTCTAGTAGTAATTTGTGATACTCCGTATCTACCTTTGTCTCTCCAGTTTGTGGGGCAGCCATTTGCCCTGTGACTACAATTCTCTGGTGGATCTAAGAAATGTTGTTGATTTTCGGTTTGTTCAGTTTGTTGTGAGGACTGAAGTGACACGTTCCAAGCTGCTTAGATGCTGGGGTGGACACCAGAAGTCACCCTGTTCTCTTTTGAGTACTAGGCAGCATGTCTAACCAAGTCAACTTTTTAAAAACATTATTCCGTGAAATCTATATTATTCATTCCATTTAGTCGTCAGAGCATCATTATACAGTGACTCATAAACTATCATGAAATGATTGGGTTACTAGGAACATGGTGTGCAGTGGGGGGCATTCCTGTTTATCTACCTTCCACTGCATAAACAGAAACATTACCACTGACAGCTGTAAGGTTGAATTGTTGACTGCATTGTCTTACTTCTAGTCAAACCTGATGAACTATGTGAACAGAGTCCACCGGGATTTTTGCTAAAAAGACTCAAATACATCTTTAAATAATATGCATTTTTCTTTTTGTGGCTCTGACTCATTCAAGACAATGTTGTCATTTTTTGTGTGACTGTTGACTTCTAGGATGAAATTAAAGTTTCCCTTGATAGTACAGATTCCTTTTATTCTGTACTTGTCTCCTTTAGATCACTTTCCTTTTGGTGGACTCTGTGATGCTGTAGACACAAATGGCACTTGGGTTTATTAGGGCAATGGCTGGTTGTCTTAGCATATAAAATAGGAGGACCTCTTCTCTACTACTATAATACAAGCTCCTGCTTGTGCCTTGCTGGAAAGTCACTTTCTCAATCTAGGACACCACAGAGCTTTAATTAATGCCCTTTACCAGTTCTCTCATTGATTCCTGTAACTTTTGATAATCACCTCAAGCAATTTTCCCTTCACAGTTATATTTGTAACGTGGTAGGCAGTTGGATTGCCCTTGTTGCCTCTCTGCTCTCTCATCATTGATTTGCCTCTTGGGTTTAAAGATCTTTTGTTTTTAATTGTCTCATTGCATATCCTATTTTTTCTTCTATTTTGACAGGAGTTTCTCTGAGGTTCCATCATTACATTTAAAAATAGCTGTCCTACAGCCTGTTAGCCATTCTTTTTCTGAGACATCAGTGATGCACTTATTGAACTTTTACATTGCCTTAACTCCATGAAATGAAGTAGTTGTCTCTATTCAGTTTTTGGTTTTCTGTCATTTTGTTTGTTTGTTTGGTTGGTTGGTTTTTTTTTTTTTAAGTAGAAGTACATCTGAGTTAAGAAATCTGAGCTGTAGACTAGGCAGTCTGTTAATATGAGTAGGAAAGTGATTCATATTTATTGTTTTGGTGCATAAAATTGAGAGGAATGAATTTTACTTCTATTTTAACATAGAGGGACATTCGATATGGGCAGTCTTTTAAGAGTTATGATCATTTGGTACATGTTAGGCATACCTTAAATTTTCTGACCACTATAGTTAAATAAATACTCTATGATTTTCCCTGAAAGGAGTTTCTAAGGGATAATAAAACTTAAGACTATAAAAGAAATAATCATTTCCAAAGTTCAAATATTACTGTTACTTTCTTTGTTTGCTTTTTATCTCTACCCCTAGAGTAGATTTGGAAAAAAATTTTCTATTCCTGTAACTCCCAAAACATAAACAAATGCAGACCCCAAACAAAAAAGTTATTTTCATACTTTGTTCTTTGAAAGCAGTAGAAAATATTTTGTTGCTTTGGATGTGTTTCTTGACATGAGAATGGAGAACTTTTTGTTCTGTGTTTTTTTCCATTTTCTTTAATTTTTAGATTTTATTTCCCCCTCCTCATCTTTATGAATTTAAAAATACATTATATATTAGCATGTTTCCAAAAGCCAAAAGTATATATAAAGTTAAATCCAGAGAAGCTTTACTCCCCACTGAATACTTTCATCCTATATATTTCATTCCACCGCTTGTAGATAATGAGCTTTCCTGTCTCCAGTTTATCCTCCCAGAGTTTATTTATATTTTGTCTTCTTTCTTACCCAAAGGGAAGTGTACTATATGAACTCTGTTGCATTTTTTGCACTCAATATTATTTCCTGGAAATTGTTCCACATCAGTTATTTAAGGTCTTTTTCATTTTTTTTAAATTTGCATACTACTTCATTGATTGTGTACACCATAGTTTCTTTGAACAAACTCCTGTGCCTGACCATTTTGATATTTTCCAGTATTTTTCAATTACTAATGATTCTTCAGTAAATAAACTTTGGATCATATATTTTGATATTGTTGCAGGTATATCTTCAGGATAAATTCCTTGAAGTGTGATTGCTGGGTAAAAGAATAAACACATATAAGTTTTGTTAGATATTGCCAAATTCTTCTTCATGGGAGTGGTACCATCTTGCATTCCCATCACTAGACTAACAAAGAGAGGATATTTTCAAGCTTTTGAAATTTTTGCCAATCTGAAATGTGAGGAATGGGATTATAATTGCATTTCTCTTAATATGTGTGAATTTGAACCTTTGCCCGTATATTTAGGGGCCATGTTTCTAGTTCATTATGCTAATTGTCTGTTTGTGTTGTTTGCCTGTATTTCTTTAGGAAGTTTTGTCTTTGCTCTCATTTCCAAATCTTTGTAGTCAGAGATATCAGCCCTATATCTGGGACAGGTGTTCTCCCATTGTCTCTTAGTTGGCAATTTGTGTTTTGACTTTGCTTATGGTAATTTTTGTTATGCAAAAGTTTTAAAAAAATTTCTAAATAGCCATAGTGGTCTGTCTCTGTAAGTTATTGCATTTGGAAATTTAGTCATGGCCTTTCCCTCACCCAGTCTAAATGTACCCATGGTTTCTCCTAGTGTGTGCCTAATTTTGTTTTCATTATTTGAATCTTTGATCACTTTACACTGTGTTCTTATACATGGTATGAGGAATGGATCTAATTTTATCTTTTCCCAAAAGTCTTCCCAGTGTTCCAGTGCCATTTATTAAAAAAAAGACTCACTCTTTGACCCTGTAATTAGATACCATCTTTATCATGTATTACATTTCTACATATAGTTGGATCTCTTTCTGAAATTCTGTTCTGTCTATTCATGAGCCAGACCCCCACTATTTTAATTAGAAGGGCTTTGCTAACATAATTTAATATCTGATTGGGTAGTCCTTTTTATAACTATTTTTTTTTCTGTATTTCCTAGCTTTCTTGAAAGGTAATCATTCCTTACAAAATTATGATTAATTTGTCTAGCTTAATAAAACCTGCTCA
Source organism: Camelus ferus (assembly GCF_009834535.1). Taxonomy (NCBI): domain Eukaryota; kingdom Metazoa; phylum Chordata; class Mammalia; order Artiodactyla; family Camelidae; genus Camelus; species Camelus ferus. The sequence continues at coordinate 18,660,460 of NC_045700.1, forward strand.
TTGGAATTTTTGTGATTACATTAAATGTATAAATTAACATAGAAAGAACTAACATCTTTTTTAATGTCCTTTTATCTTTTTAATATTGAGATATATCTGATACATAGCATTGTATTAGTTTCAGGTTTGCAATGTAATGATTCAGTGTTTGTAGATATTGCAAAATAATCACCACAATAAGTCTAGTTGACATCCACCACCATACATAGTTACAAAAATATTTTTTTCCTGTAATGAGAACTTTTAAGATCTACCCTCTTAGACATTTTCAAATATTCCATACAGTATTATTATTAACTATAGTCACCATGCTGTACATTATATCTCCATTCTTACTTATTTTAAAACTGAATGTACTTTTTAACTTCCTTCACCCATTTCTCTGCACCCCTCTCCATCCAATTCCCACCTCTGGCAATCACCAATCTGTATCCATCCATTCCTGTTTTTGTCAAGAGTTTGTATTAGGAGTGGATATTGAACTCTGTCAAAGGCTTTTTCAATATCTTTGCAGATGATCATAGGATATTTTTCCTTGAACCTATTACTATGGTGAATTTTATCAATATATTTTTGAATATTGAACCCATTTTGCATTTGTAGTATATACTCCACTTTGTCATTTTCTTCTTTTTGCTCTTTTTAGCTGGTTGAGGTATTATACTTGCTTCATAAAATTAATGTGGAAATTTTCCATGTTATGAATTATTTATATAGCTTTGGGACCATCTAGTCCTGATGGAACTGATGCTTTATTGTGAGGTATTTCTTTGAAAACTTTCTTTTTTTCTATGGAGTCTAGTCTGTTCATACTAGGAATGGTTTTGATAGACTATATTCTTAAGAGAAATAACTCATTTCCCCTAGATGTTCAAATTAATTTATATAGATACATATTCTGTATTGAGTTATTTATCTTGTGCCATTTATATTTTTATATACATGTGCTTTCTCTTTTCAGTTATTGTTTAAAATAATAGTTTGTATATTTGGTTGATTGAAAAACAGGATTTTCTTTTATTAATATGGTCTATATTTTATGTTGTCTACTTCATTAATTTCTGCATTTTTCTTCATTACCTATTTCCTCATGTTTCCTTTGTGTTTATTTTTGTTCTATGGCTAGGTCTTTAGATAGGCTATTTAATTAATTTATCTTCATTCATGCTGGCATACATGTTTGGGTTTTCTCTGATCACTGCTTTTAATGGATCCCATAGATTCTGAACATGTAGCATTTTTATTTATCATTATTTTATTTAAAAAATTTTATAGATTTTTGTTGTATTTCCCCTTTCATCAAAGATGTGTTTGATGCAAGATGTTTTAATTTCCAGATATGAAGGCCTTTTTCATTTTTTTGTTTGTTTGTTTTATTTTTAATTTCTAGTTTTATTGCATTGTAAGCATATTGCTGTTTGTAATATTTCTACTGAGTAATCAATCTTTATGAATGTTCTTTGTTTACCTAAGGAGTATATTCTCTATTACTTGTGTGAGTTGTTTAATATATATTTTACTTACTGATTATACACTTTAGGTTTTTTTTTTATATCTTTCCTTATATTTTGTCTGCTAGACCTGACTTATACTGAAAAATGGTTGTTAAATTCTCCTATTATTAGTATGTTTCTATTTTTTTCTCCTGCATCTTCTTATACATGATTGCTGGTATTATTTGACACACAGGTATCAAAACTCCTGTAGTTTCATTGTGGAGTGTAGCTTTTAGCATTATAACGTATCCTTATTAATCTTTTCTAATCTTTTTGGCTAATTTTACATTTTCTGATATTAGGATTGCAGCATGTGCATTCTTACTATTTTCAGTTTCCCGAAAAATATTTTTCTATCCTTTTACTTGTAGCCTTTTAAATATCATCACATTTTACGCGTGTTTCATATTCAGCATCACCGTGGAGTTGGATTTTGGTTCGTGAGTCAATGTAAACAAATTTCTTCTAACAAATGAATTAAGCTTATTCACAGTTGTGGACTTATATTTTGTCTCATTTTTGTCATATTAGCTTAGGTAGAGTTGCATCATGTCTACTGTGTTTTTTATTTGGTGATATTTTTTACTTTCAAATATATTTTTTGGTATTTAGGACTCTTTGCATTTTTATTTCAGTGTTTCCCTTTACACTTTTTATACTGCTCTTCACTCCCATGTTTCTCATCTGTTACTGTGCGTTTTATCAGTTTTAAATGACTCTCACCCAAGACTTTTAATTTATTTTACTTTCCCTTTTTTTGCTTTTTCTTATCCTTCCATCTTTTAGGTGAATTCTTTCCACTTGTCGGAGTAAATAATATTTATATTTTATTTTTCTACCCATGACCCCACCCTCATTGTAGTCTCAGATTTACAGTTATTATATATGAAATGCTTAAATTCAGTTCTTCTGCTCCAGCTTTCCAAGTTGTCTTTGGTTTAATGAGGCTCAACATCCAGTAGGTTCCTATGGAAAGTCACAAGGTACACGGTTTCCTCAATTGGGTGGATTAAAAACTGTGTGAAGAATAGCTTTGCAGGATAAAATATTCTTAGTTCACATTTTCTCCTCACTGTCCTTGAATATTGCTACTCCACTGAGGCCATGATTTACATACTGTTTTTGTTTAGTCTGTTGCTAGTTAATTTTTTGGTATTTGTAAGTAAGGTAGGTAGGTATGTATGTATGTATGTATGTATGTATGTATGTATGTATGTATGTATTTATTTATTTATGCCTGAAAACCTGATTGCTTTTCTTTATCTTTAAAGTCTAATAATTTTACTAGCATGTGTCTCAGAGTTGAGACAGATTTCCATTGTATCCGGTGGGTCCTTTCAATGTGTTGATTTAGATATTCTTTATTTTTGGAAAGGTCTTTTGAGGGATTATATTTGTAAACATTTTTTTTTCCAGTGTATTAATTTTTTTTCCCCACAAGGACACCTAATACATATATGTTGGACTTCCCTGCCTACTTTCCTACTTTCTCTGACCCAGTATCTCTCATCTTATATCTTTTTGGGTTTTCTTTCCTATTTTCTTCAATACCCTACATTATGTTTTCATTTTAATCTGTTCTTTCTTGGGCATCTTGTAATTCAGTATTCACTTTTGAAATGATTTTTTTCCAGCTATGTTCTTCCTGAGTTCAGCCAATTCTCATTTTATATCTTCTTGTTTTATGTCCATTGTGGTCTTGTTTTTTGCATTCTGATTCAGTTTAGGGTTTTTAAAAAATATTTTTAAATGTTTGAGGATATTTACTGCAATTTCATATGTGGAATGACAGTATTTTTCTACTTCATTTCTGCTTGTATGGAGGAAACTTCTTACCAGCAGAAAATCTGTCACATTTTCTGACTTTATATTCTAGTTTTGAACAGATGTAGTCTGCTTTATTTCTGTTTTTATTCATTTCTTGAACACAGTTCCTATTTAAAAAACTCTCTCCTGTGAGTTCTGCCATCTTTTGTGATGATACATTTATGGAGATTATTGCCAGTAGTGGTGATGGGGAAAGATTGGTGTGTCCTGCTCCTCCTTTGTTTTTGTGGGATCCTTAATTTCCTCCCGTTTCCTTCTTTTCCTTCAGTGCCTCATCTCTGGGGCTACCAGCCTGTTCTCTCTCTGTGTGATTCTCCTCCAAAGGGATGCTTCTCCAGGACTTTATCCAGCCCCGCACACTTTTCATGCCCTCATCTGTGTCTGTGCTGTGAACTATCAAGTTCTGACCTGTATTCTCTGTTTTGAAGTTATTGGTAAACTTATTTTTTCTGGAAAAGATTTGTCTGTGTTTAATCTACATCTTAACTCCTCTGTAGTCTTTTTATGGAATCTCTTAGGACGCCCTTCCTCTAGTTTTCACACCCAGTAAGTTGCATCTGAGGATGGTCAGTGGATAATGTTAGAAATTTTATTCTAGTTAATTTGCAATTTGAAGGGGGGATGTGTGTGTGTGTTCTCTGTCTCCACTGATGGTGAATACAAGGTAGTGTGTGGTTTGTTTTATTCTTCTGAATATTTTGGGGGGTAATGGTGGTCGGAGAAATTCAAAGTCAGGCAACTGCGAGTATTCTCCAAACCTGGCAGTCAAGATAGGCTTTTATTATTTTTTCAATGGAAGTTTTAGTTCTTATAAATTTGAGTCTGTAACAAGAAGAACACTCACATGGATTAACTGTAAACATACTTTTGGCCTAAAAGACAGAGGAATTTAATTTTAGTCATGGCCATTCTGTATTTTTTCTGTCTACCCATTAGGAAATCACATAATTTTGGGGACATCAGTTTACTTCTCTGTAAATTGAAGACAGCAGCTAAGACCTTCAAATGATTGCTGATATTTCTTTCATCTCTAACCATTTACACTCACATTCACAAATATGTACCTACATATCATTCTTAGTACTCTAAGAAATTTGGAGAAGATAAAAAATCCATTTTATTCTGAGACTCACACCACATTTTAAATCTCTGTTGAATCATGTTTTCTGGTAACAGGAAATGAGCACAATACTAAAAACATCCCATTTTGATATAATATCGCTCTCAAGGATATTTCTTCTCAAGAATGTATTATCTCAGTATATCTGCGTGTGTGTCTCAATCCATAGAACAATCTCTCTATCGCACAGAAGCAACTGAACAGCATATTTAAAATATAACTTCATATTGCTATTTTAGCTTTAGGACATGATTTTAGGTATATTATCTGTTGAATAGTTTAAAATGATATAAATCAAAATAAGAAATTAAGAGGCATTTTAATAGCTCAGTTTTATTTTATTGAGAATTAGACAGAAAAAGATTATGTATCTCAGTCCGAGGCCCCTGTTAGTTATAAATTCTAACCTAACGTAACAATTTTTTTGTCCAGTAAGACATGAATTACCTCAGGTTAATTTGGCTAAGAAGGGAGTTTAGAAAAGAAAACGCATAATCTTCCAGCTAAAATTTCTTAGTGATCCTTAATATTGTTTATTGGTAATTTAAAATTACTTCTTGTATTTTCAAAATTGTCTTCCAGACAAAATTTTTAAAAACTCGGCTTTTTCAAATGTCTTTACTTGCTGAATCGTGTAAGTGGTAGGCAGCTGACTTTTAATCTAGATTCTAAAACAGCTGGGGATTTCATGTAAACCTTGGTGTGCGCATGTTTTTCTTCTTAAGGTTGTTATTCTTTTTTTTTTCCTGGATACTCGTGTTAGTTTGACTGAGAGCAGAAAAATGCTACCAGTTTGGAGTCACAATCATTTAAATAAATAGCATATGTTCTATATGATTTCCCAAATCTGTTCTCTTTTTAAGCCCATTTAGCTTCTGGTTCACTTCTCTTCATTTCACCATTCACCTTTTATTCCCTGGTGTTATTTTCATGATGTGACCTTGCTGTCATTCACCAAGTTAGAATATACAAACTCTAGAAGCAGCTAACCGTTCCCTTGTTGTTATGCTGTAATTTGGGTAAGCTGCTACCATATGGATAACAGTGTTTTTGCTAAATAATTGGAATAACTGGATTTTTGAATGGCCCAGTTTTATTAAGGTTGCTAAAGTACTTTCTTAGTTAGTTGCAATTTTACTTCTGTAAAAATCACTTTTTAACTGTAAGGCATATTTTGGAAGTACTAAATTCTGTAAACAAATCTTACTTAATTTAGAACAAGAGTAAGAGAAATGAAAATACTTTCACAGTTCAATACTTTACTCATACAGTTTTAATTACTTCTAATCAGTATTTTTCCTATGTGTAGGGTAGATTTAGCTCTTTAGGAATTTGTTGATTTATAGATTAGATCATTATGTGGCTTTAGCAAAGCTTTGTTTCAAAGAACTTTTTAGGTTTCTGGTGAAATATGGCAAACTGAACGTACCCATTTATTAGTCTTGTATTCTGAAACCTCACTTAAATAACAGTAAAGGAATAAATAAGACATAAACTCTCAAGGACAAATATACTAGGAAAGGATATAAGAGCTAAAAAGAAACGCCAACAAATGTTGGGAGCTGGAAAACAGATGGATGAATGGTAGTTTACTTGGCAGAGTGGGAATAGCTGAAAGCGCCCGTTCAGTTAGAAGATCTGTGAGAAGCAGATCAGCTGATCTGACAGCTGTTTCAGGCACAAAGCTATTTGCCTGTCCCACTTTTGTCTCTTCCAGAGCACATCAAATGGCATTTCACCATCTTCTTTGCAGTTCCATTGGAGTCATTTGATTGAGTTCTGGCCAATGAAATGTGGCCGAAGTAACATATGTCAGTTCTAGGCTAATGTCATAAGTCACCTTGGGCCGTCTTCCTACTCTGTCTTTCTACCTAAAGGTGAACTTGAGAGCCACGTATTCTAGATGGTGGACTTACAAGATGGATATTAAGCTGTTGAGATTCCAGGGTTTATTTGTTGCCTTGGTATAGCCTATTCTATTCTGACTTATACAAGATTCTTGGAAAGTTTAAGAATTATAGGCAGTAAGTAGCTCTGAGAACAAATGTGTTTAGTGTGCCAGAAATTTACTCATTTACCTGCCGGACACTCTGTAAATGTGAAACTTCATCCTGTGAACCTGCAGATTAAGGGGAAATCTATCCTTAGTGTTTGAGGGTGTCCTGACAGCTCTTTCTCCAGTCAGTTTTTATAAAGCTGATAGCCCGGTCTATACGCAAGCTTAAGAGATAAGAGGATTACTATCTTCGGAGAAAGTTGAGCTAGAGAGTAAAGACTGAAGGAGACCAACATTTGAGAGTCTCCAGTAAATCTGTCTAAATTCTGCATAGTCAGCCAACAGAAATGTTCACCATTCAATGAGTGCACCTGTGATCAAACAGCTTCCAATCTCTGCTTGTGGTACTTCATTCTAATCCATAAGAGCAAAGGATCACCAAAGAAAAAAAGTTATAGTCAATATTGTCAAAGATATTAAATGAGAGATTTCATTCATGAAATAAAAGCAGGATAATATTAAAAATAAGTAAGTAGGAAATAAATATTAGACATTAAAATGTGATGGCAAAATATGTTAAAAATTAACGCTAAATGTAAGGATAATATTGAGGAAATTTCTCTGAAAGAAAAAATACTGAAAATAGGAAAAAATCAGAATTATATAGCTTAAACAAGAAGGATAAATATGTTTAATACTGATGTTTCCAAAATAGGAAGTCCTTCCTATAAAACACCAGACATGAAAATATATATCAAATTGATTGGTGAACTAAAGAAACCAGAAATATAAATGTTTTGTAGAAGAAAAAATATGAGGTCATAACTTTATGACATTGGAATAGGGGAAAAATCTTTTATGTGTCATAAAAAGCACAAACTATAAAGGAAAGGACTGAAAAAGCAAACTATAATATTGTGTACCACAAAGCAAAATTAAAAATAAAATTATGGGAAAAGTTATTTATAGTATATAGAAAGAACAACTGGTTATTATATAGAATTTGTCTATGTTTCTCTCTATATATCTATTTGCTGTCATCATCTATATGTATGTGAGTGTACCTCTTAGAGTCAATAAAAGTCTACCCAGTAGAAAGGTAGATATGTTATTTTCCTACTAATTTTATAATGAATTACAACAAACTAAAAGTCTTAAAACAATGTAAATGTATTATCTTACAGTTCTGGATGTCAGAAGACTAAAATTTAAGAAATCTTGAAATGAAAATTTTTTTTGTTGTTGTTTTTCTCTGGAGGTTCTAGGAGAGAATATATTTTCTTGCATTTTTCAGTTTCTAGAGACTGTCTACGGTCCTTGGGTCATGGTCTTCCATTATCCCAGCCTCTGATTCTGCTATCATATCTCCTTCTCTGTCTCTGGCCCTTTTGCCTCCCTCCTATTGGGCCCACCAGAATAATACACGATAATCTCTACTTCTCAAAATCCTTAACAGTCACATTTGCAAAGTTTCCTGTGGCATGTAAAGTAACACATTCACAGCTTTCAGAGACTAGGATGTGGACATCATTGGGGAGGCCCATTAGTCTGCCTATCATCATGGACAAACAATATGAATGATTAATTCATAGGACAGGAAATCTGAGTAGTCACTAATGATTTGAGAAAAATACAAGTAAAGCTCAGTGGTAACCTGAAAAACCAAATGTACTTACTCAACATTCTGGAAAAAGTAACTCTGATAATACAAAGAGTTCTGAGCATGTAGGAAAAGAGAAGTTTCACAATATCTACTATATTTGATTACATGAATATTTACGGCCAAACTCCAGGCAAAAATACTAGGGAAAATTGCTCACACATGTGTAACAACATAAAGACGTGCAAAAAGAGGATTAATGCGTGATCCTGTGGAACTGCAAGAAATTAAACACAACCAAAAGGTGTACTAATGGGAAAATGAATAAATAAATTGCCCTATATTCGTATTGGGATATTACCCATTAATAAAAGTGAATGTAAATTACCTGCATTTATCAACATGGATAGATCTAGAAGTCATAATATTAAGGAAATAATAATTTCCAAAGTAATATGTATAATAAAATAGTATTTAAGTAATAATTTCCAGAGTAAATATGTACAATAAAGCAATATTTAAGTAAAACTTTTAAAAACATATGAGACAATAAATGCTATTTATGGTCATATAAATTTTTAGTTAAAGTATAAAAATGTGGTAGAGAATAATAGAAATCAGTTTCAGAATAGTTGCTATGTCTGGAGAGGAGAGATGAAACTCAGATTGCAAAGGACAGGGAATTCACCTGAATTTGTAACTTTTTAAATTTATTTACTGAAATATGAAGGAAATATTAGCATCTGCTAGTAAAGTATGGGACTGTTTATTACATTACTCTACTTCTCTGAATGTTTGAGATAATATTATTTTAAAGTGCTAATTGAAGTGCTAATGAAATGAGAGTACTTTTCTGTTGATTTTTACCTTATAAGAGTTTATGTCCTTGCTTTCTAAGTAAAGAGATTTCCTTACATTTCCAGAGGAAGTAACAGTAATGAGAATAATTTTGGGTTTCAAAGATTTCCTTTGCAGTTGAATACTTGTGAAGTAATTTACAAATGATAACATACTCTGTAAATGTCAAGGAGATATAATTACCGTAGTCTCTTTTTTTTAAAAAATACAAATCAAAGTATATGTCTGTTTTATTAAAAGGCATGTCACTGTCTATGGAAGGATGGAGTCCCATGCTGTGTGTAGACATTGATCTTCCTTATGGGCTTTAATTTAAAAGGTGACTCTACTTGTCCCGAAGGGTACCACAGTTCTGGGGGCTAAGGAGATGAGGTTTTTTTCTTTTTTCCTGCTGATAATGAAACTAAGTAACCAGGAGACTAAGGGCATGCTAATGCATTGTGATGCAAAATTCAGGACACAGATATTTCTGATTCAGCATGTAGTGCTTATTTCACTATTTCGGTAAAAAGAAATCTTATTGATCAAATTAGACCAGGTCCCCATATGGTACCTTTTATGACCTTTTTTTTTAAACCAAGGAGGCAAATTAGTAAAAATAACATTAAAAATAAGTAAATATGTTATCAGTGGAACATATACCCTTCCTAATTCCAAGAATTAGGAGCCCCTTTTAAAATTACAAAAGCCTTGATTAATTCCTCCACCTCCATGGAAGTGCTTAATACGGTTGAAGTCTTATCCCTTCTCCTGGTCCAACAGGAAACATCAGTTCAGGGGAGACAAACAAGACAGTGAAAACTGGTAAATGACAAGAACCAAATCACTACTTCCACAGACAGACTCCCATACTTGCACAGTGTGGGATCTTCTTTATGAAAGGAAGAAGGAAATCCATCTTGGAAATGAAAACTCTTTTTCTAATAAATACACAAATTAAAAAAAAAACTTTATTAAATTTCTCTTAGTTTGCTAGGGCTGCCTTCACAAAGCACCGCAGACTGTGTAGCTTACACAACAGACATCCACTTTGTCACAATTCTGGAGGCTGATCAGGTGTCGGTAGGGTTGGTTTCTTCTAAGGGCGCTCTCCTTGGCTTGGTTGACTTCTCTCCAGGTCTTCACATCGCTTTCCCTTTTCATGTGTCAGTGTCCCCATCCCTTCTTATAAGCTCATCACTGTTCTTAGTGGATTAGGACCCACCTAGAGACCACATTTTAACTTAATTATGTCCTTGAAGACTCTATCAGCAAGTACAGATACATTCTGAGATACTGGGGGTTAGTACTTACACATATGAATTTGGGGAGGGGGGACACAAGCACTCTGCCAAAAATAATTTCTGAAAAGTCAGAACCTAGAAACTTATTGTTGATCAGCAGCTCTTTGTTGTGTCACGAGCCAGAAAGAGCTGGTCCTCCCCTCCCTTCCTCCATATTGTGCAGTGATCACACATTCTGACTTAGGTGGGGCTTTTTCAGGAGAGGTTCTTCCTATTTTGTCTCAACCCCAAGCCCCCCAAATATCTAATTAGAGTGAGTAATGGTAATGATTTTTTTTTTGAAGGGGATAATATGATCTGGATAGACTTTTTAAAAATCTCAGACCAAAGGTTTATCTTATATCACATTACTGTGACTCTTGAAAGCCATACTCTCTGTGGCTTCAGTCTCACTATAATTTACTCATCAGTGTGGTCAAATATGAACATATTTTATTCTCCCCCACATGCTTTCGTCTATAATCCATTTCTGTTGGTGGCTCCCTTAATCTGCATATTTTCCCAAGTCAGAAATTTGGGAACACTTTAATACTTCTCACTTTTTAAATGCATAGAAAGGAGCCATTGCTAAATCCTATCTATAGCCCATTATTCCACTGGGTTTCATGGGCCCAGCTTTGAAAGTCAGTTTCTGAACACTGACCCTTTCTTTCATTTACAGTCTTGTCGAAATTATCCTTTTATTCCCCAAAGTAATGGGTGCCTTTGACTGAATAAGGGAAAGACCAAAAATAATAAAGTGAAAAGAAAAGAATGCCAATGAATAAACTGTCATCTTTCTGTGTAAGTCTGACTTTACTCCACTTAAAAGTATTTAATCCTCGACTAAATCCAAATTCCTTAGTCTATGACAGGAAGCCTTTCCAGATATACCTTTTGAAGAACTGCATACCTAATATTTACTCACTTTCCTCTTTGAATTTTATTTTATAAATGAACACATTTATGACATGACAAACTGGCTTTTACTTTCCCCCGTTGGTGTTCTTGCGAATGTTTGACCACCAGTTCTGGGGGTAGGGTGGAGGGGCTTGATTTGTATAATTTGCCTATTTCTATTATGTAAGTACTCCTACCATGGCCAATTTTAAGCTACTTAAATCAACTGGCTTGCAAAATTCCTGAGAATATAACAGTTGCTTCTTGTGAAACAATATATGCAGCTCCAGCATGCCACTGGTTCCCATGCCTACCGAATTTGTATGAAGGCTTTAAATCTGCTACTTCCTTAACTTACAATACTTCTCTTTCTGTGCCTGAGAAGCTCCTATTAATCTTTTAAAATGCAGCTCATATCGCCCTTCTCTCTTAGAAATCCCCTCATGCTCACCCCTACTCACAGACTCCCCAGGTGGTCCATCTCTGCCTCATCACTTTTTCTCCTCATCCTTACAAATGCTTTTATGTTTAGGCTGTCACATGATCTGATCCTTTTATTTATTTATCTGTTTTCCAGTTACATTGTGAGTATTTGAAAGCACTTGAATTTTGAAGATGTGGAAATTGATGCTCCGAGCCTAATAGTGTGGGGATACATAATACCGCCTTTGTTTATTTTTTAATAGCCCAGTGTTTAAAAGAGTGGATAGATTATATGCTGGAGCTTGCATTTACCTTTGGTTGACCTTAGACGAATGATTTAATCTTCATGACCTTAAGTCTTCTTGTCTGTAAATGGACATAATAATATGTAAACTCATCAGATTGTTGTAAGAAAGTGTCTGCAAAGTACAGCACAGGTGTCACACCGAGCAACCAGTGAGTAAATGGTAACTATAGGCTGGATCCTAGGTGAAAACACAGAAGAAGAACCACCCCCATTATTTCTGATGATGCTCTGGACAAGGTACCAGATGGACTCGCCTTACGTATGTGTCTTGCGAGAGTGAAGTAACTTCACAGTTTAAAGTGAAATAGAGCATTCATCCTTAAAATGTATGTCCTCCAATATTTCATCATGATGCCTCTAACATTTTCAAAAAGTCCTTCTACTTGAAAGCTTACGCTAGATCTCAGATTTTTTTTCCCTTTTTTTCCAGAATAGGCACTTCATAATGTTGGTTGAATCCACTTAATCTATGACCTGCTGTTTTCTGCTTCTGTTCTTTCAGCCTTTGCATGCAAGATTCCTTCCCTTTGACTGTCCAGTCCTGCATCTTGCCAAAGGACTGTGAAACCACCGAGTGGTCCTCCTGGGGCCCCTGCTCTAAGACGTGCCGTTCGGGGAGTCTCTCACCAGGATTTAGGAGCAGGAGCCGGACTGTGAAGCACATCGCTATTGGAGGTGGAAAGGATTGCCCTGAACTGCTCGAGAAAGAAGCCTGCATTGTAGAAGGAGAACTCTTGCAGCCATGTCCCAGGTATTGTGTATTCTTTGGCGTGAGTATTCGATGTTCCATATGACCTCATTTTAGGTGGTGCAGGGATGTTAACGGTGACTGTAGCTATGACTCATATTTGTTGAGTCTTTACTCAGTACACAGTTTCAAAGTAAGCAGTACAGCACGGTGGGGTAAGAGCATGGGCTCTGTCGATTCCCTGGCCACCAGTCCTATCTCTGTGCCTTTCTAATTGTGTGAATTTTGGCAGATGACTTACATCTAGTGCCTCAGTTTCCTCCTCTGCTAACGGTACTTCATCCACCGCCTGGCACATCATAAATGCTTAATGGCCATTAGTTATTACCTGACATATCACACCTAGTTTTTCTGACAGCCTAAGAAGCCATTCATAGCATCTTCATTTTGCAAATGAGGACACTGATGCTCAGAGAGAGGAAATACTTTCTGAGGTTACATAGCTAATGAGTGGCAGCAGCTTGATTCTAATGCTGCTCTTTCTGTAAAAGTCACTGCCACCCTGGGGCACTGCTCCTATGCCAGAGTCCCTAGGGAACCAGAGACTGTTGGGGAAAGGATCGACATAAGTTAGTAGCTATATTTTAATATCTTGATATTGGTTATATTCTGCCTGGTTGTATAGCCCTCGGTAAAGGCCTCCATTGTGTTTTCCTCTGGTTGTTGGCTCCTGATGGGCCCAGTCTGATAATAACAGAAATCACTGGGACTGGTTATTCAGAAGTCTTTAGGGATGAATGGGTGCTAATGTGTTCAGTGGTCCTGAACTATGTCTTAAATCTGTAGCTGTTTTAGATAGACCTTTTCTATAGTTTCTGATAGTGTCTAAGATTTGAGGTCATTTTCTGAGTGAAAAATAAAATGAGGCAAAGAAGTAATCACCTGGGGAGACGTGAAGGGGAAGTGGGTTCACACTCAGCACGTGTTGTTGATGGGCCTGGCTCTTCCTTACACGGGAAATAACGCCTGTGTGGGGCGGGGGGGGGGGGTAGAGGAGCTAGTTTCTGGTTATAGGTTCTTAGTCACTCACTTCCTTTGCCTCACCTTTGAAATCAGACTCAATTTAACATACTCCTTACATATGAATTGTTCATTCTTTACTAAAATGACCCCTTCAATTTGTATCATTTCTTCCCTGAAAAGTAGAGAAAGGAGATGTAGTTCATGATCCTTCACAGAGTAACCCACCGTCACAGAATTCTCCCAGTCTTTTCACGACACTAATTCTGGGGCAAAGCGTGGGATTGGAACTGAAACCTGAGGGCTCTGTCCCTTTTGAACCTGGATGGACCTTGGGTGAATTGCAGCACCCTCACTTGTTAGCTGTGTGTCCTTGGGCAAGCTCTGCGACTTCTCTAAGACACTTCCCTCTTCAACAAAATGTGTCTAATTAGACTGGCTGTGTCGAAAGTTGAACAGCTGCAGACTAGCACTGTCTGTCCCAGTGCTCAGCACGTAGGAGGCACTGCGAGAGTACTGGTCGACCCTTATTGTTGCTATTTGCAGGTGAGTTCACTTCTTCCAGAAGGAGAATCCCTCCTTTCCTGGGGAGGCATACTGTGGTAACTTAACGGTTATTTCTTTTGGGTGATCTGGAGATTCTTTTTCCCTACAGAAGCCTAATTTAGGAGGGTTCTCAATGTTAGGCTGCTGAGAATAGAATCTGGGTTTAATGATGACCATGGCATTGGTGCTTTTTTCTTTCCTTTCTTTCATGGAATGGCTGATGACCTTTCCTGATATTTTCAATAGTTTTTTGATTTAAGGATATCCCTCCACTTTTTTCTACTCTTTTCTTTGTTAATAACTGTTATAAATCTCTTAGAAGTCAGAGTGGTGCCTCCTTGATGATGCTGAGAAAGTTGAGTTGGATCAACTTTTGTTAAATAATGGCTATCTTTTATGGGGTATCTACTGTTGGCCAATCACAATCAGAGATTTTATAAAGATTATTTAGAATAATATAGAGTTTATTATTCCAAATGGGACATTTTTTGAGAGTAAAAGGGATGTAAATTGATATTGTTCAGATTCAGTTTGAAATCCATTTGGCTTCAAAGTCAGTGCCCTTTCCAGTACATCACACTGCTGCTCTCGGTAGTCACAGTGAAGTCACATGCTCAGATGAAGGGATATACACACATATACACATATTCATATGTACCAGTTTTTCCAACAAAAACACGTGGAATGGTGATACTTCCAGAGGTACCCAAGATTAATTTCTGTATTGAGATTCATTTGCTTGAAACTCAACATCTGAAAGCCAGGCCTGACACAGTTCATTGGAGATGGACCTGGACCTCTAGTTCTGCTATTTGGAAAAGTTACTGAGTATGACATTTACTAAAAGCCTTCTCAGAGAGTGAATCTGTAGGAAATAAGAGTCTTAGAAAATTGAATACCAACTCGATACCAACCAGTGTTTCCTAGGGAGAATGATGTGTTAACTAATGATACCACTTGGTTGTGGAAAGGAGAATGCGTAAATAACAGCAACCAAATTAGCATCGGCTGACATTCTTGTTTGTCTGAAATCCGAGCTGTGGCCTCTACCACAGGAAAGCGTAAAGGCGATGTGCTAACTCTTGTTTCTAGTTTGACACTAGTGATTAAAATTCATTGTGAACAAGGGAAATGGAAACAAAAATCTCTTAGGGAACAAAAGTGTCCATTTCTCCTTTTCCAGAATTCATGAGCAGTTCGTGTGCATCAAGCAATCTAATTCCCCATCCTTCTCCCCTGCAGGGAAATGTCCTCTCTTAGAATATGGTTTGGCTCTTACCCTTCCACCATCTCTGTGATAGGAGACATGTTCCTTTATTCAGTAAATACACTCTGAGCTCTTGTGATGTGCCAAGCACTACATTAAGTGTTTGGGATACTCCAGGGAACAGATTAGACAACCGCCCCCCAACTCCCATCTTGTGAATTTTAGTGAAGATATACCAAATAAATGTACTAAACTATATACTTTGTGTATGAGATTTGGAAAAAATAAAGCATTAGAGCAGGGTAAAGAGGAGAGGTTTCTGGGATGCTGTGATTAGACAGAATTAAAGATGGTTATTAGAGAAGCCTCATTTGAACAAGCAGGATCTGGGCCAGAGTGGCATGAAGGAAGGGAGGAAATTAGCCTTTCAGGGAAGAAGAGGAAGAGTATTCTAAGAAGAGGCGAGGTAGAGGAATGCTCTAGTTCCTGCGTATTAATACTGCTCAAAACAGGTTTTAGTTGCATAGCTGGGGGGAGAGGGGATGATGCTTTGCACCAGCCAGACTCCAGTGATGAGCATCTTCACTGCAGACACCGTGGGTGTCCATCAGTAAGGCATGATTCTGTGAAAGGAACTGTGACCAAGAGGAGCCCACTCTAGAAGAGCTCCCTGAGAGCAGAACAGCAGTGCCTTGGGACAACTAGCATTAAGTTAACCTGAAAGGAGCCAGAGGCCAGCCTATGTTAAGCTAACCTGGGAAATTTTAGAACTACCTTTGATGCTTGAACAACATGGGTTTGAACTGCACAGGTCCTCTTAGTTGTGGAGTTTTTTCAATAGTGATTATTAACAATAGTACACGATCTGAGGTTGGTTGAATCCATGGCTGCAGAACTGTGGATACAGAGGGCTGACTATCAGTTATAGCACATTTGCTGGCTGCACGGAGGATGGTCACCCCCCCAACCCCAAGTTGTTCAAGGGTCAAATGTAGATCGGAGTTAGCATTGTGTAGCCTTAAGCTTGTTTCAAAAGTGTGGTATTTTTCACCAAGATATACATAGACTCCTAGAACCCCTTCCTTCAGCATTATACAGTGTACTTGTAAATTTATGCCCACACCTCAATGTAGCACTAAGAGCTCACATTGTATATTATGGGGTCGGGATGAAAATGAGAGAGATGGGATCAATCTTCTTGTCACTTGCCACGTTTTCTCTTGGTGTGTTTATCTCCTATTATTGCACAGCATGACCTTAAGCATTATGTTTTTCTCTGCCTCAAAACATTGAAAGGTATGTGTTTTATAAGGTACCTTGGCACTTGGGAACTTTCTTATGTCCCAGTTAACATTGAAAGTGTTAGATCAGAGTCTCAACTAAGAGAGCTGAAAAGCATTCTAAGACCATAAATGATAAGGTGGCCCTGTCTACTAGTTAGCATATGGAGAGAGGACACAGATAGCTGAGATGTGACCTGATACTGGGACAGCTATGACTTTAGATCCTTTGTGCTTAAGTAGAGAGCTCATTCCAGATGAAGACACTGGAACAGCCAAGAATACTGAAAAATGTCAGCATCTCTTTGGAAACGAAACCGCAGATGATCTACCAGACAATTCCACCATCTTACTAGGAGGCAACAACTGTCATGCAAAAATGGCCCTTCTACCTCTTAAATGATCATTTCAAGTTTAAAATCATATATAGGACAGCACTATTACAAGTGGCAGTGACCAACTTAGAGTAAAACTTTCAAGAAGATCTCAAGGCAGAAGCCGCATCGTTGGCAGTGTTGCATAGTCTGTGCAATATTGCTGCACAGAAAAGCCAATTTCTTAAACATTGATTCAATATTCCGTTCTGGCACTGAATAGATGGGGGCCTCATAATCCATCTCTCCTTATCTCTAGTATGTTATGAATTTATCCTTATTATGGGTGAACTAGAGATTCTTTGTAAAAGGTCTGTGCATGCAGACTCATACTGAGAAATCTGTACAGGTCTCCTGCAGCCCGCTCTGACTTGCTTGTAAAACAACCCCCTGTGACCAGCCTGTTTCACTTTAAGGCACTGAACCCAATTTTAGATTTTCTAGATAAAATTGCTTTTCCTTGAGGAAGCTCTGGGGATTAGCTGATGGATCTTTTTAGATGAATGCTGAAGCCAGGAAAGGAGCCAAGAGGAGCGATGGTGGTAAAGTTGGCTTGGTATTGGCTTCCCTTGCCTGTTGCAGTGGAGTGTGTGCTGGAACGGGGTTGGCACGTCATGAAGAGATGTTTGTTCCACACCTGCTTCAGCCTGTCACTGCTGATTGCTGGAGGAGTCAGGAAATTTCACTCTGAATTCACTTATCTTAAGAATCCTGTATAATATGCTCATTAAAAACTAGAGCATCTAGAACCTCATAACCATGTTCTTTAAGGGTGTTGAATAGTGAGTTATGTTCCCACACATCATCCCAAACCTCTGGATATGGATTTTTTTGTTTCTTTATTTTTTTCTCTTCTACCTTATAAAGGAAGGGCAGCACCTATGAAAGACCTGGCTCAGAGTAAAGGCTCCATAGATAATGGACGAATGTTCAAATGTAGGGCCGTTTGAGAACAATATTTTATGCACAGGGGACTGTATTCCACGCCTATACTTAGTCTATGATGGATGTGAGGGATTTAAAGTCATTTCTTATAAAGAGCATCTAAAATAGGCATCATCACGGAGACTAAATTAAGGATATCTACCCAGGGAGGGAATGGACCTTGATGTGACATGGTCCCCAATGGCTGCCTTGCTTTTGCTAAGTGTGTCTGCTTTTCCAGATGAGAAGTTTCTGTCTTCATTGGTTATATAAGAGTAGCTTCAAAAAGAGTGAGAAATGATCTCACAACCTGAATTTGTAAAAGTTTGCCTTCCGGAAAAAAAGCACACACACCACCTACCACGTCTGCTGTATGTTTTTCCCCTGATTGTTTACCACAGCACATCATAGGAGGTCAGTAAATGGTTGTTAAATGAATTAATGGATTCTTTAAGGAACCTTTTTTTTTTTTTAAATTGTGTTAATTAAGCAGCTTTTCTGTAGCACTTGAGGAGCAAAGGAGTCATGACCTGGAACCCTCTGGGAAATCTGTTTCAGGAAAGAAACAGCAGTTTCAAAGAATCTGTGAATTGTTTCGACGGAAGGCGACTGATGCCTTTTTTACGGAGTCCATCTGTTACTGGTGCATGTAGTTTCAGGGGTCCCCGCTGGGCCACTTTCAGTTCTCCTGGATGGGAGATTTGTTCCTCTGTTGGTGTAAGAAAGTTAACGTACTGCTGAGTGCTGTGCATGGTGATAGAAGTCTATTAATAATACATATGTGGAGTTTGGCTACCAGAGCCATCTGCTGAAGAGCAAAGAGCTTTGCACTTCAGAGTAGCTTTCCATAATCAATAGTCCCATTCAATTCAATAAAAAATTACTAGAGCGTAAAATGTATAAAGCTTGATCAGTTCCCTTTATTTTGGTCATCTGTTCAGCAAAAAATTTCAAGTTAATTCTTTTCTGAATGCATTTACAACTTTAAAAGGACAACAGACATTATCATAAATTAGTCATGCTGCAGTACACTGATTTTTAATATACGCGCATTTAATTTGAATACCTTGCACTAGGGTTTCAATTCCAAGAGTGTTTGCAGATCTATACGTGCTTAGTCAAAACATGATCATTAACTAGTGCAATTACTCATTCAATCTGTCATCATTAAATCACTTAAGATCCTATTCTGTGTCGCTTTGCTTTAAATCTAAGCCTTTAGAAGAAACAGAAAAGAAACCCACACTTTGTAAGCAATTTTAAGCCTTCTGAAAGTGACAGTGCATGCATTCTAAAGGGCAGAGGTTGCTATAAAACTCTGATGGTCCTGCCATCCTACTGCTATTAGAATCACTTTATGCCACATTAGTAGGATGGAGGTCTTTTAAAAATAGTCACTAAATGTGCCTATTTTTCTAATTTTGGCTTTGCTAATTTAGGATGTCTCTATTCTGTGTTTCAGAACAATGAATCCATTCCTTACTCCTTCTACCCTCCCCCTCTTGCATTTGGAGAACAGTTTGAATACAGGATTCCTTGGGTCCTTGGGTTAGACAACATCACTAGCAGGAAGACAAGCCAGCCACCCAAACAATTGAATTTCAAGGCCTAGAGTAGCTTTTCCTAATCCAGAATTTGTCTCCTCTATCTCTTGATGGAAATATGTATTCCCACCATTAGAAATTTCTTTCTTTGGCTTAATCTTGGTTTCTTCTTTTAAAATTGCAGTATTTTTTTAGAATGGTTAAATATTTACTATTACCTTTTACTGTGTATCATGTGGATACATTTATTGACCATTTCCTAAGAGTAGACATAAATTATGGGGTACATATGAAGAAATTGTGCAGCGAGTTTCAGACATGGCAGGAAGATTCAGGAAACAGATTCTAGAAGGTAAATGAAGAAAACTGAATTTTATAGTTACAATACATGGCTGCCCTGATGTCTGGGTTCCTGTCCCCTTTCCTGGGCTGTCTGACATAAGAATTCAGTGCCAAGAAATTGTGCTGCTAGTACTTGGGGTAAAAACAATTTGGAATCATTCTTCACTCCTCTCTTTCTCTCCCACCTACATTAAATGTGTTAGAAGTGTTGGTTGAGATTAGTTTCTTGTCTCATCACAGAAAGAATTCAGAGACGAGACACGGAGATTGAGAAAGTAAAGTGGGGATTTATTAAGGGATGGATAGTACACTCTCAAGGGGAGTGTGGGCAGGCCCACGTAAGCTGAGTTTCTTTGGCAAACTAGTTGCATAGGGTGTAAAAATTAATGGGCGGAATATTCACTGGGGAAGGAGAGGTTTGGGGTCATATTCCCTGATTTTCATCCCAGCTCCACCTTTCCGAGGGAAGGAATGAATTTTGTCTTTATTTAGCCTAGATTGGAAGTGTCATGGCAAAAGTGCATGATGGGCACTTCTCATCTGCAAGGCTAATTTTATTGTAATAAGGGCATAATGAGCAAAATGTTACATTTGGACACTGGAGATTCCTGGCTTCTCCCACCTTTCTTGGCCTGTCTCCAGGACACTTATCACCCTTAAATGTGTGATTTCTTATCAGTCCTGAGGTTTCTACTTTTCTCTGCCTAAGGACCCCCGTTGTTCACATGTATGTATACATGTATGGATGTGTGGCTTCCTGCCTTTTGGCCAGTGCCCCTCTTTCTCTGTTCATTTCTAGCTATCTGCCTGCTCAAGCAGAAGGTCCTCCCCACCTTCACAGTATATCCAGAATCTCATCACTTCTCATCACATTCACTGTGACTGCCTCAGTTGAAGCCACCATCATCTTTCCTGGACTGTCAAAGGCTTCCAGATTCTTCTCTCTTAATCCACTTCCCCATAGTCTATTCTTCACCCAGGGGCCAGGGGGATTCTTTAAAAATTTCAATCGCATCATGATATTACTGCTCTCCTCAAAACTTTGCAATAATTTCCTGGCATATTTGGAATGACACTCACAGTCCTTCCCCAGCCTACAAGGCTCTCTGTAGCCTGGCCTCTGACAGCCCCTCACTCCATCTGCCTCCTGACGTGACCCGTGTGCCCAACCACACTGGCTTCTGTGCTGTCCTGGAAAGTACGAAATACTCTCCTTCTCTGGGGCCTTTGAACATGCTCCTCTCTGCCCAGCGTGCTCCTTGCCTACCTCTTCTTGTTCTCGCTCCTTCATTTTAGTCAGGCTTCTGAAGACTTACCTGGTCATGGTGCTGAAACAGCTCTCCTTGTCCATCTCTCTTTGATGGACACGTTATCTGATGCCAAGTTACGTATTGGTTCATTTCTGTCTGTGCCCTACTAGAAGGTCATTTTCCCAAGGTCAGGGGCTTTGTCCTGCTCACTGCTATGCATTTCTGTTGTCTGAAATTGTGGCTCGCACATAGTTGCAGCTCAAGAGTTACTTCTTGAAAGAAAGGAGGAATAAAGGTATGATTGAATAAGTGATTTGCTTAATATTGGTCCAGCCTGTTTCTTTGCCTACGGATTTCCTTTCTGTCATCAGTCTGTCATCAATATCTTTATATTAGCTGAAATATTCTTGTGCAAGTCATGTCTCCTGTGCATTTAGTATGTGAGTTTTAAGCACTTCCCTTGTCAGAGGTCCGGGGATCCAGAGTGTCTGACAGTGGGGCCTCTCACTAATGGTAGGGCATTGGCGTCATTTTCACCTGGATGGATGATAGCAGGTGTACATCACATTCACAATGACCAGGGAACAACATGGGAATTTGATTTAAGGGCCTTGAAAAGGCATTACTCTTCAAAAAACTGTCGTTGTACTATTTAGTGGAAATTTGAATTTTTACAGTTAGAGATTCCTTTATTTAGCTTTTATTTTGTTTCTCTTTTTAACTTGTAAATATCTCCTGAAAGTGCTAAACTTTGACCCGATGTGACCACAGTGTTTGAATCATAAAATGAGAGACTGTAAGATATTCTCAAACTGTATTTGCGCTTGAGACTGCAAGGAGAATTATTTTGTGAAATATTATGGGTCACTTGTCAGTGACAGTATCATTGTCACCAACCAAGGATTTTTCATTGTTTTTCCTTTTTTATTTTTTTGCTTCAGTTCAGAAAGCATTTCCTGAGACCAAGACCAGCATTAACTTGTCCTCATAATGGCTAGACAGCTGCCCACCCTCTACTGAACTTGCTTTCTGTATCCCCGGACCACCCTTCATGAGTCTGCCATTCGCTGTTTGAGACTACCAGAGTATCATTTCATTAAGAAGATGTGCTTTTGAATCAGATACACCTGACTCTGAACCCTGCTCTTCCGCTTCCTTGATTATGTGACGCTGGAAGAGTGCTTACTCTTTCTGCCAATTCTCCCATCTGTGAGAGAGGAAATGAAGTTTTCCTCATAGGCTTGCCGGGAGGATTGCATGTGAAGTAATGCACCCAGATCTGTTAGTGCGGTGCCTGGCACAGAGTAAGCACATAGAAAGCCTTGTTCATTATTATTATCACTCGGGCATTTGTCACGATGCCCTGGAAGCCCAAGTAAATTAATGCCTTGTCTATCCTGTTCAGCCCGACCATTTGACAAAACAAGTGGATCCTGCGGTCATGGTCATAAGGGGCTATGGGCATGGACTGATTGCTTTCATGGCATAGAAATCTCCTCCACTGCAGCGTTTCCACAGTCGATTTCAAAGTCCTGCTCACCCTTGGGGGCAAGACGCTGGCCTTCGAGACCCCTCCGTTTCCCTCCTAAGCAGAAGGACAAATGAGGCTGTGTTGAGGGGCATCAGAATTGGGAGAGCGAAGGGGGAAAGGCCTGGTCTTCGATTCTGAGTTCGTCATTGAAGATGTCCCCGGCAGTCAGGAAGCCAGGTTGTCCGGAGGCTGGAGGACTCTCCCTGTAACAACTTCTAAAGGGGGTAGCCAGTACCGTTTAGCTGAGCAGGCTCCTTTGATTTCTTATTCTGTCAGATCCTGGAGACACTTTCTCAAGTTGCGGGAGTTCAGGCTGTTTAGTTTTCATGGCTGCTGGGTGATTTGTGACTAAACATAGATAGCTCGTTTGAAAAAAAATAAAAAGGAAAGACCATGAAAAGATCCGCATTTAAAAAAGGAATATAGAAGTCCTGCCCTGGTGTGCTTTTCCCCTGCCGCTTGCTACGCTGCTGTTTTCTCTGAGGTAGTAAACAAACAGCAATAGTGACAAATGTCTTCTGTGTCTTTAGAGAATTTGTAGTTTGCCGGTGAATGGAATTTGGGTGTTTTTGGTTAATGAGATACCAACAGGGTTTTTGTTACTTTATATAAAACCAGAGTCATTAAACTTTCCTTTTCATTTTTCTCCATAATGACTTCCAAAATTCCTCCATTGCTAATTCTTATAGGGTCATGATAAATTAATTGAAAAAGTAATTCATACAGCATGGCCCATTCCTTTCAAACAAATTACACTGCAAACAGATTATTTGGGACTTGCTATGATTCTAAACTCTCTAAGTTTCTTTTATGCTCTTTGCTGCAGTTTGGTTACTGCAAGTTAGACCACAGCATTCCTGGATCTCTAATGCTAGGACTTTTGATGAAATTAATTAAATTCTCATAAAGACAATGTTAGTTTTGTGTGTGTGTGTGTGTGTGTTTGTGTGTGTGTTTTCGGTGTCAGCAATGGGTGAAAGGCAGGTGTAAAAAGATCTAAGAAAAAAGAGAACTTAACCTTTATCAAACATTTGTTACATGCCAGGATCCACATTTGGTATTATTATCCCTGTTTTACAGATGGAAAGACAAAAATCAGCCAAAGTCACATGGCTAGTAAGTGGCAAGGCTCAGATTCAAATCAGGTCGGTTTGACTCTAATGCATGATTGTTGTCTACACCACACTGCCCCCTTTCTGCCCCTTTTGCTGAACTTTTTTGCTAATTTTATCATAGGAACCTCAGAGTCAGGGCTGTATCTGACCTCGTTAATAGCCAGAGAGTTCTTTTAGGAGATCTTTGGAGCAAGAGATTTGAAATGAAAATGTGGTCACCATCCACCCAACCCACCCCTGCCCGACTGTGCCTTGCCCCAGAATCCAGAGCTTCCTGAGCCCTGGGACTCAGAGACACGGGAGATGACCCTTCTACCTGAGTGACCACGGAGCCAAGGGTGGCAGCTCCATCTGAGGGAGAAGAAAGGGCTTCAAAGCATCACCTCTGGAGAAGGACCATCTCTGGGAAGACCTGGCCTTTTCTCGGTCTCTCATGCCCAAGAATTAGGAACATGTTATTGTCTGTATTTACCTGGCAGGAGCAGGACTTGAATTCTGTACTTCAGACCCTTGTCCAGCCCCCTGACTGATGTTCCCTTGGAAAACCCTGTGAAGATGAAGTAGTGAGGCAGAGGGAGAAGAATCTTGTTACCGCAAACCCCTCAGGATTGTCCAGATCCTTTTTCCACAGTGGGCTTTCCACAAGACAAGTGATCCTCAGCTTTCAAGCTTTCTAGAATGATGGCGCCCATTGTGAGGGGCTTTGCTGACAATTTTACTCTAGTTTCTATAAGGCCTGGGCCCTGGTGACTGATGTTTATTTTTATTGCTGCAGTTTTTTTTTTTTTAATAATCATAGAACTGAAAAAACTTTTTTTCTTTAATCTGAAATGGGACAGCAGATATAAGAATGTTCTTAGATTTAGTTCATTGTTCCAGAAGTTAATGTCTGTTGGTATTTATGTGAATGCTGTAGGGTTATATTAATGCTGTGAGCTTCAGGAATGCTGTAATAAACCACAAAAGGAAATTCTGTCTGCAATAATCCTCCAGCTATGAGTGCAAAGTTGTTATGGTTGTTTTGTTTTCTGTGAGTTGTGTACAAACTTCATTGTGTTTTCTCCTCTTATTTGTATGGAAGTGTGTGTGTGTCTATTAGTGTAGATCTCAACCCATCATAAACCAAGAGGATATATTCCTTCCTATAATAATAGCATGTCTGTATATGTAAAAAAAAAAAAAACCCATCAATTAAATATAGTGGCACATTGTGAACTCACTTTTAATATGTATACCTTTATCCCAGTGGGGCCAAACAGATAGACATTCTTTCCTATATCAAGAAGATTGGACAGTTGGAGGTAATCTCTGTCCACTTAAAATAATATATTCACACATTCATACAGTGTCCTACTAATTAGGAAAGAAAGACCAACTTTCACACAAAGTCATTTAGAGGTTCGTGAAATGAAACCCCATGACAAGTTCGCCTGTTACGAATAGGCTCATTTAGTTTCCATCTCTTTCCTTTAATTTTTTTTTAATTTTTTATTCTCTTAGAGCTGTAAGGCTGAGACATATCTACCATTTATCCATATTTCCTTCCTTCATTCCTCTTGTCCTGTACTATTAGCATGATAGACTGCTGTGATTTTTCTCCAGGAAATAAAAGGGGTTTAGTATTCAAAGCTGGTAAACTTCTTTATCAGTAGGCAGAATTTGGTCCTAGAGAGATTATTATGCACATTTGATGTCATGACTTAAGTCTCCTTTGGAATTTTATATTTTCCTTACTTCTTCTTCTTCTTCTTTTAAATAAATCAAACCGAACAGGTATTCCTGGAGGACCTCTGAATGGAAAGAATGCCAAGTCTCTCTCCTCCTCGAGCAGCAGGACCCCCACTGGCATGTGACAGGACCCGTTTGTGGAGGTGGGATCCAGACCCGGGAGGTGTATTGTGCCCAGAGCACACCAGCATCCACGGCACAGAGGCCCAAGGAAGGTAGGCAGTCAGTTCCGGGGGCAGATTCTGCTCTTGATTGGAAAGGAAATTGACTCCAACACCATCTCCTCATATTCTTCTTGATATAATGGACCCTCAGCTTTCACAATTTAATATTATATAGGCTATTTGCAAACCATTCTTAGTTCTGCTACTTGCAGTAATTTGGAATAGTTAAAAATACGAGTAATAATACCATCAACCTCAAAGGATCGTTATGAAAATTAAATGAGAAAATATACCTAAAATCTGTAGCAGAGATGAATGCTACATGCTAAGGGGCTGGCATGCTGGAGTGAGTCAGCTGGCAATGAATTAGTGGCATTTTTTTTTCTGTAAGAGTTTTTTGTGTGAATTTGTTAATGTGGAGATTTATACAGATATATCACTTCCAGATGTCAAGGATCCATTGTTTTATTGCCAGGGCTTAAATATTATGAAAAGAAGGAGGAGGAGGAAGAGGTGGAGGGGAAAAAAAAAAAAAAACTTCTTCCATTGTAGATTTGCTATTAGGCATGCACAATTCATTTGTTTCAGAGTTTGGGGTAGTGATAACATGAAGACTGAAAAACTGGCCCAGATTTATTTAAGTCAATTGATTGAAAAGCCGAGAGTGTGCAATAGTGCTTCCACCCTAGAAAAATGTATGGCCTGTTCCAGGCACGTTGGAGAGCCCAGCAGTGCCCGCTGTAGAAGTGGTCGAGGTGGGAGTGCTTTCCTTGAGTGTGCACGTACATTCTCTATACTGTAGGGCTTGGTTAAGAAGACAAGGTGTAAGCTCTCTTGTCATGAAAATACATCCACTTTGTCCTGTAAAGCGTTTCATATCAGTGCCTTTTTCTGTGATGTGGCCTCTCATTGTTCCACACGCCACGACCATAGCCTTGGATGATTCACCACATGACTCATAAAGGGGTCATCTGTACTGATTCCTTAACATTTGCTTTAACAATTGAAGTTCAGTGTCATGTTTATAGGACTGAAGTTATTTTAAAATAATAGTTAAATTTCCTTCCTTCTCTAATGTCACTTTTGGAAAGTGACGATTTACACACTTTCTCTTCTGGGATAGAACATGACTATACTTACTTCTCTGAATTTGGAAGAACAGAATTTAGATAAAAAGCTTCAGATTATCTTTTCAGATCTTGGTGGTCTTTCTGTTCCACCTTCTCCTTCTTTTCTTTTACTGTTGTCTGCAGTACTAGGGTTTTCAGGGGTCGACGTGTATATAATTCTGTAGAATTGATATGTTATGATCTAGTTTCAGCTTCAACGTTTATCTTTTATTGACATTTTCATCTTCCTAAAGTTTCTTTAGTAAAAATAGCTTTTCTAATGGCTCACCTATTTCTGATGTTTATTCGATCTGAATCTTTCCATCTTTCTTATTAGAACATGCTGGGCAGGAAGATTGTAATTAGGAGGAAAGTGGGGGGATGGTGTTCTAGAGTTGGCAATCATATGCTACGTGTAGAGGGATGTCAAATAGAGGAGGGGTGTTAAACGCAGAATTAGCAGCCTATTAAGCCCGGGTACAATATACTTCAAGCATCTCAAGAAGAGGAGGAAATCTTAGGCCAAGGAAAACTTCCAGATTAATAGCTTGGTTCATGTGGAAACAGAATGTCCTTAGAAAACGTAAGCCTGATAACCCAGTTCTCAGGGGGCACTGAGATTTGGGGACAATATGTAAACATATGAATGTATAACACAGCCCCATACGCTTGTACAAATTTGAATACAGTAGTCAAACTATTGCTGCATTGGAAAATATAGCACAGTCACATTGAATTAAAGGCATAGTATAGCTTACTACTTATCTTTGTAATCATTAACAAAGGTTTGATTTTGCTTTTGTGTGGAAGTGAACTAGAAAGATTATTCAGCCATTACTTCCCTTTCTTATAAATGCTTTCATTTTGTAACTGTTATCATTTATGGCTATACCTTGACAAGTCTGGCAAAATGAAAATTTCTTCTTAGTTCAAGTCAAATACGTGGGAACAATTGAATTACAATTATAAGGGGCCAATGAGAGTGTTTGCCCCATTAAAGAGGCAGAATTTAAGTATTCTAACTTTTATGCTAATGCAGTAACAAATGTCAAAACTGGTGACTTTTTTTGCATTGCAGTTTTTTTGTGAAGATCGGCTTTTTTGTTGCTTGTTTTTTTAATTATTATGTTAGATTTTGGAGGGAGAGGGGATTTCAATAGCATTGATTTTGGAAATTCTTTTCTCAGTCACAATAGACTTTCCCACGATGATTAGTTTTCCTTAGGCTCCAGGATACTCTGCTCACTCTCTGAAGTGGAGTTGCTTGATTTTTCTTCCTTACAAAATCCGTCCCCACCCCATTCTCTTTGAATTAGCTGCAGTGCATTCCAAGAACCTGATCTTAGAGGAACCCACAATCCTGGGAAAAAAATAAGATCCATTTTCATGGATCTCTCATGAAATAAAATGCAATAAAATTTCTAGATGCCAGAATGAAAAAAAGAACAAAAAACAGAAAAGAGTGCTAGTTCTCTCCCAAGGGTCTCAGTCTCTTGTTGAATGCTGAGGCTGAATTGGGACTTCATGCTGTTTTGTCACCAAATTATTCTCACTAATACCCAGTTCTCCATTTGACCTCAGTTCTTGGTGTTTGTAGGAATAGTGAAATAACATCAATGGCATATTTCCCTGGTTCTGTTGTTCATTGGTCATGTGGTGTTTTAAATGTAGCCAAAATAGTACTGTAATAATTGATACGAGGGGTGTTACTAGTAATAGTAGCCAAGCCAACAGACTGTGAATGAAGATGTAGTGGAATATTTATGATTGTGTTTACCAGTTATTGTTGTAGAGAGAATTGTGCTTCTCTTTTATAATTCAGAAGCACCAGCAAGGGTGATACTGATTTATAAACCTAAAAGCTGGGATTTGGTGAGACCATTTTCTTCTTACCCTTTTCTCAGGTGAAATTAAAACCACTCATCCTGTATTCAAGGGTCATTTCTCAGAAGCTAAAACATTGAAACAATAGGCATACCTTCAAAAATCTAATAAAGATATGGAAAATTTATTCTGTTTGTGATAAAATAGCTTAGAGATTAGCATATCAACAAATGTGAAGTGAAATGTTATAGAGATATAATGTATTTGTATGGTGAAGGAAAAAAATGAACCTAAAACCTATAAACTAAATAGAAAACCTGTAAACTAAATAAAAAGTTGGGAAAAGGTATTGGTGTGGTTGCAGTTAAGTGGAATATTACCTAGATTTTTCCCCATGTTTTAGATTCATTATTTGTCATTAAATGGACACAGTTATTTCAAGAATGGACACATATAGCTTTGAATTGTTAAATGTATTAATCAACCACTTCTCGCCAGTAGGATTGAATAGTTCTTGAAAGTCCTGTGTCTTTGTCATGTTGGGCTTAAAGTTGGCCTTAAGGCAGTATATGATAAGATAATGGGACATGTCTTGGTTTAAAGTATGTTAGTTTGGTGAGTAGAAGTGGATAATAATCACAGATACACTATTTTTTTCAAAAATAATTTGTTATGTACCAGCTGTGTTTTAGGCTCTGTGCTAAACACTGGAATTATACAGGGGCCTCATTAGTTTGCAATCTTTTAATTGTGACAACAATTATACTAATAATTATGCTATAGTTTCTTAAGTACTGTATCTTAAGTAGTGTTTTGGGTCATATATATATATTTTATCTGAAAGTAATCTTCATATTGGAGTTAGTGTTTAAAGAGTTTGGAAGAGCAACAGGAAACAATGTTCTAAGTGGGGGCAAGCAGAACATATGGAAATAATGGAGATGTTTATATGCAGTGGTGGCATATGAACTGGTATTATGAGAGCACAGGATATAAAGAAGTTAAATAACACATAAAAACTAGGCTGTAAGAAGGATGTTATATAATGGTCAATGGATCAATCCAAGAAGAAGATATACCAATTATAAATGTATATGCACCCAACATAGGGCCATCTAAATACATAAACCAAACATTAACAGGCATAAAGGAAGAAACTGACATTAACAAAATAACAGTAGGGGACTTTAAAGAGTTTGGAAGAGCAACAAATAATCCACAGAGAAAATCAATAAGGAAACACAGACCTTAAATAATACATTAGACCAATGGAATAAATATATATTTATTAAAAAAAATATATATATATACACATATATATGTGTGTGTGTGTGTGTGTGTATAAACATTCAGTCCAAAACTAGCAGCAGAAACATTCTTTTCAAATACATGGAGCATAGATCTTATGCTAGGCCACAAAACAAATCTCAGTAAATTTAAGAATCATATAAAGCATCTTTTCTGACTGCAAAGCTATGACTCTATAATCAACTACAAGAAAAAAAAAACTTCAAAAAACATAAGTGCATGGAGGCTAAACAATATGCTACTAAACAACCACTGAAGAAATCAAAGGGGAAATTTTAAAAATACCTGGAAACAGAACGGGGGACTATATTCAATATATTGTAGTAACCTATAATGAAAAAATATGTAAAGTAATATATGTACGACTGAAACATTATGCTGTACACCAGACATTGACACATTGTAAACTGACTATACTTCAATAAAGAAATAAAGAAAGAAAGAAAATATCTGGAAACAAATGAAAATGAAAAAAAAACAGTAATCTGAAATCTATGGGACACAGAAAAAGCAGTTCTAAGGGGACAGTTCATGGCAATACATGCCTACCTCAGGAAACAAGAAAAATCTCAAATAAGCAACCTAACCTTACACCAAAAAGAACTAGAAAAAGAAGATAGTCCAAAGTTAGTATAAGGAAAGAGATTATAAAAATCAGAACAGAAATAAATGAAATAGAAAGTGAAAAAAAAGAAAAGAAAAGAAACTAAGAAGTGGTTCATAAAAAGATAAACAAAATTGATAAACTTTTACCCAGATTCATCAAGAAAAAAATGGGAGATAAAATCAGAATCAATAAAGATAAAATCAGAAATGAAAAAGGAGAAATAACAGCTGACACCACAGAAATATGAAGGATCATAAATGATTACTCTAACCAACTATATGCCAATAAAATAGACAACCTAGAAAAAATGGACAAATCCTTAGAAATGTACACTCTCCTAAGACTAAACCAAGAAGAAATAGAAAATATGAACAGACCGATTATCAGTAATGAAATTGAATCATTAATTAAAAAAAAAACTCCCTGTAAACAAAAGTCCAGGACCAGATGAGTTCACAGGTGAATTCTAAGAAACTTTAGAGAAGAGTTAACACCTATCCTTCTCAAAATAGTCCAAAAATTTGAAGAGGAATACTTCCAAACTCATTCTATGAAATCTGTATCACCCTTATACCAAAACCCGAGACACCACGCACACAAAGAAAATTACAGGCTAATGTCACCGATGAACATAGATGTCCAAATTCTCAACAAAAATATTAGCAAATCAAATCCAAAAATATATTAAAAGGATCATACACCATGATCAATTGGGATTTTTCTCAGGAACGCAAGAATGATTCAATGTTGGTAAATCAATCAGTAATAAACCACATTAACAAATTGAAGAATAAAAATCATGTGATCATCTCAATAGTTGCAGAAAAATCTTTTGACAAAATTCAACATCCATTTATGATAGAAACTCACAACATGGTGGGTATAGAAGAAACATACTTCAGCATAATAAAGGCCATATAAAATAAGCACACAGCTAACATTCTCAATGGTACCAAGCTGAAAGTGTTTCATGTAAGATCAGGAACAAGGCAAGGATACCCACTCTAAACACTTTTATTCAACATAGCATTGGAAGTCCTAGCCACAGCAGTCAGACAAGAAAGAGAAATAAAAGGAATCCAGTTGGAAAGGACGAAGTAAAACTGTCACTGCTTGCACAGGACATGGTACTATATATAGAAAATACTAAAGATGCTACCAGAAAAGTATTAAAGCTCATCAATGAATTTGGTAAAGTTGTAGGATCCTAAAGTAATATGAAGAAATCTGTTGCATTTCTATACAGTAACAGCAAACTATCAACAAAAGAAGTTAAGCAAACAGTCCCATTTACAATCACATCAAAAAGAATAAATGTGTAGGAATAAACCTAACTAAGAAGATAAAAGACCTGTACTCAAAAAACTTTAAGACATTGATGGAAAACATTGCAGACAACACAAATTGATGGAAAGATGCACTGTGTTCATGGATTGGAAGATTAGTATTGTTAAAATGACCATACTGCCCAAGGCAATCTACAGATTCAATGCAATCCCTGTCAAGCTACCAGTGGCAGTTTTCACAGAGGTAGAACAAATAATTTAAAAATTTATATGGAAACACAAAAGACCCCAAATAATCAAACAATCCTTAAGAAAAAGGAATAAAACTGGAGGTATCATGCTCCCTGACTTCAGACTATACCACAAAGAAACAGTCATTAAAGCAGAGTGATATTGGCACAAAAACAGACACATAGATCAGTGGAACAAAATTGAGATCCCAGAAGTAAACCCACGCACTTATGTTAACTAATTAATTAATCTACAACAAAGGAGGCAAGCATATACAGGCAGGAGAAGACAGTATCTTCAATAACTGGTACTGGGACAGCCACATGTAAAGAATGAAATTAGAACTTTTTTTTCACACCATATACAAAAATAAACTCAAAATAGATTAAAGACCTAAATGTAAGCCTGGAAATCATAAAAGTCATGTAAGAAAACATAGAACATTCTTTGACATAAATCATAGCAATATTTTTGGGGATATGTCTCCAAAAGCAAAGGAAATAAAAGCAAAAATAAATTAATGAGATCTAAATAAACTTAAAAGCTTCTGCACAGCAAAGGAAACCATCGACAGAATGATAAGACAATCTACTGAATGGGAGAAAATATTTGCAAATGATATGACCAATAAAGGTTTCATATCTGAAATATATAAACAGCTCATACAACACAGCAACAGCATCAAAAGAACAAACAGCCTGATCAAACAATAGGCAGAAGACCTGAAAAGATGTTTTTCCAAAGAAGACATATAGGTGGCCAACAGGCACATGAAAAGATGTTCAACATCATTAATTATCAGAGAAATGCAAATCAGAACCACAGTGAGATATCACCTTACACCTATCAGAATGACTATCATCAAAAAGACCACAAATAACAAATATTGATGAGGATTTAGAGGAAAAGAAACCTTTGTACAGTGTTGAGGGGAATGTAAATTCATGCAGCCATTGTGGTAAGCAGTATGGAGGTTTCTCATAAAACTAAAAATAGAACTACCATATGATCCAGCAGTACCACTCCTGAGTATGTATCTGAAGAAAACAAAAACACTAATTTGAAAAGATACATGAACCCCAGTGTTAATAGTGCATTATTTATAATAGTTAATATATGGAAGCAACCTAAATATCCATCAAAATATGAGTGGATAAAGAAGATGTGGTGTATACATATACACAGTGGAATACTACTCAGCCATAAAAAAGAATTTACAACAATTTGGATGGATTTGGAGGCTATTATGCTCAGTGAAATAAGTCAGACAGAGAAAGACCAATGCTGCATGATATC
Source organism: Camelus ferus (assembly GCF_009834535.1). Lineage (NCBI taxonomy): Eukaryota > Metazoa > Chordata > Mammalia > Artiodactyla > Camelidae > Camelus > Camelus ferus. Next base: position 18,693,623 of record NC_045700.1, read on the forward strand.
GCTTATATGTGGAATCTTAACTATAAAACAATTGGATAACAGAACAGAAGCAGATTCACAGATACAGAGGACAAACTAGTGGTTAATAGTGGGGAGAAGGAAGAGGGGAGGGGCAAGCTAGGGGTAGGGGATTAAGAAGTACAAACTACTATGTATAAAACAAATAAGCTACAAGGATGTGTTGTACAGCACAGGGAATATAGCCAATATTTCATCATAACTTTAAATGGACTATAAACTATAAATCACATATGAATCACTATGTTCCATACCTGAAACTAATATAATATTGTAAATCAGCTATATCTTAAAAAAATCTAGGCCTTTTGTGTTATTATTGAGCTAAGACTTTGTTGTTGTTGTTGTTGTTGTTGTTGTTGTTGTTGTTGTTGTTGTTGTTTTGGTTTGGTTTTTCTTGAGAATATGAGTTACACTTTGCAGCTTTTTTCCCCATTGTGGGCTTTTAAGCAGAGAATGAATCTCATATTTCAGCTGTATATAACAATATAGAAACATGAGTGTACTAAGAGATTTGCCATGAATGGTCATGTCCTATTTGCAAACATATTTGGTTATAAAAGAAGTTTTTGAGACATAAAATAGAGTAACATATTACAAATAGGTGAACAGATTTCTTAAGGGGCAGTTGAAGGACGTTCCACCATCATTTGAGGATTTAGAAATGTCCTTTACTTGTCTTTAGAAGTTGGTTTTAAAGTCAATAAGCTCATTTGGGTGTGAGAACAAAGTGCCAGGAAAATAATGTGCTTAGAAATTCCCTTAGTATTGACCTTTAGAGGAGAAATGAGACTGTTTAGATGGAGTTACAGCATTTTCTCTTGTTCTAACGCTAACAGAGAAACAGAGATAACTGGATGAAATAATCTTTGCTAATTAACAGCAAGATATTGGATTGCCATTCACATGAGATCAAGAGATAGAAGACTATATTGGCTTATAACCTTTTGACCTTGGAAACATACTCAGTTATTGGGCATATATAGAATATATACGAATATAGTTCAGATATTCTCTCTAGAAGTTTGAAAGCTGAGAAAAGTTTAAAAGGAAAGGAACTTTAAATACTTAGAGGAAAGTAGAAGTGGTCACCAGGAGTCTAAGTTGAGATTGGTTTTTACTGGTTATGTTTCATTGCATTTGTATCTCAGTTTAGTGATTTTTTTTTTAATCAAGTGTCACAAACTTATCTTAGTATGATACAGCAAATTTTTATTGAATTACTGTACTTAGTGAAAATATTGAGGTGTTCCTACTTTAAGCATTCATTAGATTATCAGGCTGTTCTTGATATTAAACATTTTTAAATTTATTTAGCTCAAAGGTGTTATTCACATGACTGAAATGAAAACAGGAGAGAGCTTGCCTTGACAAATGATAGAGGCAGGATATTTGAGGAGAAAGTCTGTTGAGTAGAGATTACTTCAGGGGAAAAAAAATTGCTTGTAGAAAAATGGTCTTTTTTTTTTAAACATATGAGCCCTGCTTAATTTCATCTCCTAAAAAGGAAGACTACGTTCTTCATTGTGTAATACATATTTAATCAAAGTTAACAAAACTAAATAATTCATTACCCTGTACTACTGAAACCAGAGCATATGGCACCATGGAGGGGCGCGATCGTCAGGGACCTCTACTAGATGTGAGTTTGGATTTTTTTCTTTGGTTTTACCAGTAATAGTTCAACTTTTCCAATCGTAAAATTGCACTGAGTCCTTAACCTCTGTAACAGCCCATCACTTTTTGCCTGATTTCCAGCCATTGGCATCGTTGTCTTTGTCACCCATTAGGCTGTAAGGCCCTTTAAGGACATGCCTGAGGCCCTTTGTATTTCTGAGTGCCAGCATCCATCCTGTAAATGACAAATTGCAAATACTATGGAATTCAAAATGGAAACTCTTAAAGTGAGAGAGTGAAATATTGAGTTTTGTTAAGGTACCCCCCCACCCCCCTTTTTGGGTAGTGCTGAGAAAGAAATTGTTTTACTATTGACAAAACCAAAATAATCTCCTATCTGGGTATCAGCAATCCATGCCAAGCCAGGTGGTCTAGAGGCCCTGGAATGAAATCATTTAAAATAGAAGATACGAGGATCATGAAGTGATGGAAATGGTCCAGGAGGAACGATTGAGGAAGGATGCAAACAAGAGAAAACAAAGATGGTCCCTGGGCCAGCTTGGACTGGAACAGTGGCTTTGCCCAGTGGTCTTGGCTCAATACACTAGGTAGCTGATTTTTGAGTAATTTTTAGAGTTAAATATATCCCTCTGTTGTTCTCCAGAGAAAAGAGATTATGGAAACCATAAACAATTTAATTTGAAATTAATAATGTCTATCAGTTTTTGATCTTTAATGGTCTAGGAGGGGAAGGGAGACAGTGAAACAAATAACTATAGAAATGAGGGAAGTACCTTAAGAAAAAATAGGAATTTTAGGGGAGGTTAAACCAGTGAGATGTGGTAGGGTATGTTTGTTAAAAAGAAAGCTTTTACATGGAACTTTTTAAAGCAAGGGCATTCTTTATACAGCTGTTCATAAGAAGGGGACAGAATCCCAGGTGAAGCAAATCAGGTAAAGACACAGAACATATTTAGAGAAAAAGCAATAATCAAGTTAGACATGAATGTGGAGTGGATGGAGGTAAGGGCCATGGATTTAGGTTAGAGAGGGAGAATTCTAGGCTGTGGTCTTTAGTCTTATAGTCATCATGAAATGGTAGAACTTGAAGTATTACCCTCTCCATCCTTGTCCAACACTCTGAGCGCCAACAGTACTGAAACATTTTCTTTAATATTTTAGACCTTTGGAGCCGGTCTCTGTGTGACCACTGACCACTATACTGAGGTTTCCTTCATCCCCCTCCCCCACGAACTTACTCCTTGGCTCTGATATGAATAACTTCTATTTCTTAGAAAGCGTTCCTTCTGGGAACCTTTTGAGATGACACAGGACCTCTGCTGCCCAGCCATTTTATCTCACTGCATTGCAATTGCACAGATCTGTGTTGTTCACTGTTAATTTCCCAGCTCTTAGCACAGTATCTGGCACATAAAAGATGTTTGGATTGAATTCAAGCTTTGCCTCTTCTCATATTCCTTTTCTGTTGGAATGCTTCTTTCTTTCTCTTGGCTGATGCTCTCCAGGCATGTGGTTGGCAGTCCACTTTCAGACTTGGATACACCACCATGTTGTGGTGAAACGAGATCTGGCTTCTGAGTAGCAGCTGAGGGGCTGGATGTTTCAACCTGGAAGATACAACCTGAACGTGTTGGAGACCTGGCTCCTTGAGGAATGAAACATCGCCAAAGGGAGATGTGATTTAGGAGGGAGCCAGCCTATTCCCAATGAACCTGTATTCTACCCCAACCTATTCTTTTAATCCTTCGAGAGAAATCCTGTTTTCCCAATACATAAACCTGCTATGTATCTTTGTGGTTCATTGTAAATTGGTAGCCAGAGCAATAATGCATCACAAAGCATTGCTTCATATTTTCCTTTACTGCTGCTTTTATTCTCCCCTGTCACTGCTTCCTGGCAGATAAAGTATTAACACTTTAATTCTCATTGTAAGCTCTGTTTTCAGCTACAACAAAACTCTATGACTATGTGTCAAAAGAAAGAATGAGAGACACGATTTTTCAGGATTTATTATAATAGTCTAGACGAGACGTAGCATGAGCCTGAAGTATGGCGGGGGCTGTAAACAGCTCTTTTATTTCTCCTTCATTTTCCATTGTTTTTTTTCCCCTCCCTCAACCTCATTTTCCATCCTCTTTTTTATATAGTTCTTCTTCCTCATCAGCTAATTTTTTTTCATTCCTTTCTGTTCCGCGTCCTTTTCCTCTTATTTTCATCTGGCATAAATCTTCAGAGCAAGAACATTTTCCGTACCTGTGGTCGACTTCACAGCAGTTAGCACATTGTCCGGCAGAAGGTAGTAAGAGCTCAGTAGGTATTTCTTGAACAAATGAATAGAAACCCCTACATCTCATCTTAGGGTTCAGTTTTGGGCATGTCTTTTCACATTGGGACCACTTTTCTCTTCACTGCGATTGTTCATACACACCTGCACTTCATTAATGAACAGTTAAGTTCTCCTTTTCAGAGTCCAAGATTGTATTTGGCAAAAAACATGCTGAAACGAGTGCATTTACAATCTTTAGTTGGGCGTCTCACTAAACTTCATTTTGTCAGCTGGATTAGATTTTTCTCGAACACCAAGCCAAGAGGTAATGAGGTTCCTCTTGGCAGTGCAATTTCTGAAACAAAGTTATTCCTTCCAGATCTATTTCTCCAGCCTTGCTGAATATGTGAATGCAAGTAGGACATAGAGGAAATATCTGCTTACTGTCCACTCCTTCCTCCAGGAAAATTTCACAACTTTCTCACCAACTTATTTTAGTGGTTAGCATTTTTCCTTGCTCTAGTTTGAGTTTCTTACCAGGTTCTGTCCTCAAGAGAGAAGAGCCACTTAGTGAAATGTCTATGTGTTTAAGAATGGCCATTTTCTCAATACAGGAGAGGAGACTGCATTTCCATGTCAAGGGAAAAGCTGAAAAAGCAGGTGAATAGTGATGCCACTTCTAATTCTAAGATTCTCTGTGTCTCCATGTGGAATATGTAATTGTAGTTCTTTTTATTCTTTCAGGATCTGCTTATTCCTGACTCTTGATAAAACTTATCTCAGTTGTTCCAATTCTTTCTAGGCTTAGGGCTCAGTACTGGACCCAGATACGTCTTTCTGAATAAACTACAGTATTTTATATTCAATATTTCCCATATTGGACTTTTCATTGTCCTGCCCAACTCCATATCAGATTCTTTTCCAGGGTCCCAAATTTCAGGAACTTGTCTCTCCTCCTGCCAAGTGCTCATGCTAGAAACCTGGTCAGTATCCTTGATGTTTCACTGTCATTCACCTCTGCCCACGTTCAGTGTGTCACCAAATTTTGTTAACTCTGCTACCGAACCGGAACATGGGTCCACTCACCCACATGCAGTAAAGCCAGTCTACTGACACCGGGTTGTGGTGAAGGGAAGTGCAGTGTTTATTTTAAGGTGCTGGTACAAGGAGTCCAGGGCAGCTAGTGCTCAAAAAGCCTGCACTCCCCAATGGGTTCAACAAAGCATTTGTAAAGGCCGGTTGAGGGAGGGGCGTCCCAGGGTATGTGATGGACTCGTGTGCAGCTCTCTGACTGGGTGATGATGAGGTAGCAGGGTGGGGTCACAGGGATTAACGTTATCCATCCTTAGGCACCAGTAGGTCTGGGGGCCATGTGCTCCTGGTCATCAAGTAGTTAATTTCTTCCATTTGGTGGGGATTTTATCATCTGTGAAACAGCTCAGAACGAGTGCATCAGATAGTGTTATCTGGGTTCTTCAGAGGGGAGCCTGGCACAGGATATGGGGGAGGGGTCTGTCCCTGGGGAAGGACCCATAGGGTCCTGCTTGGTTACAGTCCTGCCTGCCTGTCTGTCTGTCTGTCTGTTTGTTCTGTTTATGTCTGTCTAGGGCCCCTTCTAGCATTCTTTCTCCATGTAACTACTATAGTAGTTTCTTGACTTATTTCCCTCCTGCTCTTACCCCTTTGTAAATAGAGTGGGACCTGTCTAATGTGGATCAGCACATGGTCTTTGCCAACACACTTCCTCTGTCCAAATTCTCACTCTATCACTTACAAGCTGTGTTGGAGATAGTGATAATTTGTAGCGTACAAAGTGTTGTGCAGATTAAATGAATACACACACTTACCCATCTCTTAAAACAGAGCCTTATTCAAGAAGCACTGAATAACTGTGAGCTTTTCTTTTTCTTTTCCACACTCCAGCTGTAGCAGCTTTACAGGAAAGCTTCTCTGAGTATGTCATTCTTATTCAAAATGACTTTAGTGACTTCGTCTGAATTAAAACTTATTAACATCTTTCACAGAGCCATGTATGATCTGGCCCTTGCCTGCCTCTCGTGCCTCAACTGACCACACCCTCCTTTCCACTCTTTCTATCCCAGCCATACTGTGTGGCCTTGAAGAAACTTGTTGACCTTTCTGTGCATGAGTTTCCATTTTGCGGCTCGAAGCCAGCATCGCATCACGTAGGCAGCAGAAAACAGGAGACCCAGATCTTAAAACATCTTGAGTCAGAGCTGGTCCTGTTCCACAGTACCCTTAAGACACTAGTCGTTGTATCCCTGTTTCAGTGCAGGAGAGTGAGAGGAGGGGGACTAGAGATCCTTGGAAAGCGTGACCCCTGACTATGCAGTCGTATTTTAGCAAGACCTGTGCACTTGGGATGAGAAGCACAGATGTTTGAGGGGCACTAGATGTCTCTGCCACAGATATTATTTTCTGTTAATTACACTGATGTGTTAATTTCCTGTTGCTGCTGTAACACACTTAATGACTTAAAACAGCACAAATTGATTATCTTACAGTTCTGGGGGTCTGAAGTCTGAAATGGGGCTCACTGGGATAAAATCAAGGTGTGACCGGAGCTGTGTTCCTTCTGGAGACTCCAAGGGACAGTCCTTTCCTTCCTTTTCCCAGCTTTAGGAGGGACCCCTTATTTCTTGACTCATGACTCCTTCCTCTGTCTTTAAAGCTGGCAACATAACTCCAGATGTCTTTCTGTGACCCTATTCCTTCCTCACCCACTTATCAGGACCCTGGTGATGACATTGGTCCTGCCTGGTTAATCCAGGGTGATCTCCCTATCTCAGGGTCAGCTGATTAGTAACCTGAATTCTATACAAACTTTATTCCCTTTTGCCATGTAACCGAACAGATCATAGGTAGTAGGGAGTAAGATTTAGACATATTTGGGTGACCGTTATTCTGCCCTACTCTTCTGAGAAATAACCCTTGGGGTTTACTAAAATTAAGCAAGAGAGTAGTCTTTATGAATACATGGATTATGTGGTACGATGTAAAGGGGAACAGAGGTCCAATTAGCTTATAATTAAGAATTCAGGCTCTGAAGTGGGGATTGCCCTCTTCAGACCATTTCCTACCTGCATGATGCTGGCAGGTCACATAGGCTGTCTAAGCGTCCAGTTTTCTCACCTGTAGAAGGGAGATAACAGTAGAGTTGTCAGGATTGAATGAAATTGTCCATATTTAAAGGAGAAAAAAAAATCATAGCACCATGCCTGACACATAGTAAACTCTCAATAAATACAAAGTGTTGTTTTTCCTATTTTAGGCACTAATGGCTTTGCTTTTTGGTGCATTCACACATTTATTGGGGGCCCTGACATAGGCTACACACTGTATCAAATATTTGAGACAGAGGGATGAACAAATCAACCTTGACTCTCAGGAGGTCAAAGCCAATTTGCAGAAAGAAACATAAAAATGAATTACGTGGGTATAATATAATGAATATTATATTCCAGGTGTGTAAAAAATATTTCTCAAATGCAAGATTAAACAACAAGCAATCCAGAAAAGGAAAGGAGTATGTCTTTTGAAGTTTCTGTTAAAATATAGATAGTTCAGCTTTGTCATCTGTAAAATGAGGAAATTGGAATGTTATCCAAGAGCAAAGTTTCTTTCAGTAATAAGGTAATGTGATCAGTTCTCTCTGGGAAGGGCATGACCGAGACACTGGCCAGACGCTTCCCTGCCTGCCCTGCATCTGGTATGATGTGCGTGGGAAGAGTCATTCCTTACACTCCGTATCAAGTAATAACATCTACTTGAGATTAGTCAACCACCAAGAACATGACACTAATCTGTGAGTTCTCTGAGTGCCTTCAGAATCAACTGCCAACAGATTTGGTACTTCCCTAGAAATTTGGGAACTGGGTATGTAAACATTCCATTCAAAGCATCCCAGTTGGCTTTAATGAAAGAAGTCCACAGATCATGACATAAGCAATCCGTTGCAACAATTTGACATAGAAGACGAGGTAGATGTGAGAATTTTGTAATAGTATAATAAATAGAACACATAGCAAAAGTTTTGACTTTTTCAAAACGTTTCCCAGGACTGTTTAGTTACTTAATTGAAATGGCCAGTCATAAATGACTCTCCAGAATTTCCTAGTATATAAGTTAGAGAGTTGAAAGACAAACAGTTCTAAAAGAATTGCGCAAAGTCATTCTAGCAAGAGCTGTTGATAAGCTCAAGTGTGAACAACTGACACACACAAGAACAGTTCAGGTCAGATATTATCCTGCTTGCCAGCTAACATGCCAGCCTGCAACCTTTGCATAGATACCGGTGGAAGTCATGAGACCCCTTGGTTAGAGACAAAGGGTGTTTGTTTCCCACAGTAATGTCAGTTGCTGGAATATCATCATCTGTACTGGTTTCCGGAGGCCCCCCCCCCCCCGTTCCTATAGTGCAACTCAGCAGGGGCCACGTGATGTACTCATAGTGAGCTGTGTAACAGGAGAGAGACACTGAGCCTTAGAAACCCCAATCTTTTATAAGGGACTGAAAGCAAACGTGTACAACCTTCTCTTCCAAGGCTATTTGCTCTATAAACATACTTGAAAAAATAGTCTGGAAAAAAGCCATCAGTATCTCTGATCATGAGATGTGCAGAAATATGACAGACCCATAGAGAAATTGTCTCCCATTGACAACACACACGCACACGCATTGTTTAATATATCCCTTTCAATTAAAAATGTAACTAATTGTATATAGTGGGGGATCTGCTGGCTTTCCAATTATAATCAGGAACTAGTATCTCCACTATATGAAACTATAAAATACCGCATGTCCTCCAAAATCTTTGATGGGCTAAAAGTAAACTTATATATCAGTATCCTATCTTGTGGTATTGTTTCATAGAAGGCAATATTTATAGTTCAAAAAAAAAAAAAAAAGCACAAGCAACAGATAACTTCTATTTAGGAAATGTCCTCTCTGTTTTGAAAATTGCAGCATCTACACTCCTGGGAAATGTCTTCTACTTCCCTGAATCAAATAGGTACTGTAGAGGTATTGGGCTATGGATGTACAATTTTATCCAACAAGCTATAAGAAGAATTTATTAAGGATAGATAAATATGTAACAGACTGGCTTCTCCTGCAGACATTTTTGAGATGTGAAATTTTAATTGCTGCCACCAAAATTGTTGGTTGGGAGAGCTAATATTTTGGAAACCCCACTCCCGACAATTAATGGTTCGTATCTATAAGTTGTCACCTATTAATCTCAAGGTAACAAACTTTAAAAAAAAATTTTATTGTATAAGTTTTCAAATGTACACAAAGTAAGATAATAGTATACTTTGATAAAATGGAAATTTGTGGAAAGAAATACTGAACAAGGAATTAAATCAATAGAATTCTGATTCTGTACCATTGGTGATGATACTTAACCTTGAGTCGATGGGTTACTCAGTTCTGGCTTCAGTTTATCCTTGTGTAGAACCAGGAGAATAGGATGTATTCATTCTCATCTCATAGGTGTATTAAACCCTAGTGGGAAATATAAATGAAAAAAAAAACTTACATTCTGAAGAAAATTTGTTCATAGGTAATCACCTTTTTCTTGTTATCTGCATGATCTCCTTTCATTGAGATAGAATTGATATGCACTATAAGTGCATAATTTACCCCAAATTCCATACCTGCAATGTTCTTTTTTTCTAGTTGGGATATGCTGTCAAATTGGTCAGACTCATTTAATATTCTTTAGACCGGATGAAGCTTGGAACCACATCTATCATTTTTAAGACTGATAACTTCAGTAAAATAAATGATATAATTATTTGTTGATTTAAGAATACCTTTCTACATTTATCTATATGGGTAATGAGAAACGATTATTTGAAGCAAGATTTAAAGAAATGGGATCTTGGAACTGAGAGGAAATTTAGGCGTCATTTGAGCAGTAATTGGGTCTGAGTGCAGTGCTTGTCAAGTGTATAGCTTCCTTGCCTCCTCCCCGGAGAGTCTGCTTCAGTGGGTCTAGTGTGGGCCTAGAAATGTGTAAATTTTTAAATTAATAAAATGGGTGATCCTTATAAATGAGGGAGGTCAGGGAAGATCGATACGATTCCATATTTTTATCCTAAGTATACAAATTGAGACCTGCGGCCGTTGAACGTGCCCGATTCTCTTCGTGGGTCAGTTACAGACCTAAGGGAAGGCCCAGGCCTTAGACTAGTAACCGTTGCCACTTCTCCACCCGGTTTCCTGGCCTGAAAGTTAATGTGCTTGTACCACGTGCACCTTCTCTACTAACTTAAACTGATATTTTTCTTCACACTCACTTGTCCAATAATTTCTTTCTGGCTAAATTTGGCAACTATTCAAGTTCTGGGGTCTGAAAAGCAGCCCCAGGAATCACAGGGCTCCTCTCAGGACTTGTTCCAATGATCATAACTTTAGATGTCAGGGCTCAGTGTGAAGCTTGCAGCTTTAGCATCAAAGCTTTTAATGACTTGTGAACTCTAATTGTTTTTTTTAGCTAGGATTTTATGGATTTTTGTTTCCTGGTTATTCTTACATCTTATGTAAGCCACACTGCTTTCCTTTATAGCCTTGCAGAAAACTTACATGGTGATAATACTGTGTCAAAGTTCCTTGAAAATCTGTAAGCTGTTATAGAGACAAAGATTATTATTTTTCTACTCAGTTTCCAAATAACTTGAGCTATACTTAAAGCTTAAAAGACATGATAGCTACATACCAGGCATCAGTCTATAATCATTTTCTTTCTAAAACTGTGAAGCTCAAATTTATTAAGACTTTCTCTGGATTTCTCTTTTATCCTTCACACAGGGAAAAAACCTTATACAGTAAATTTAGACCCTGTTGTCACAAGTCAGTGTATTCTGTTGTTTTTTTAATGTCAGAAAGAAGATTTCTTAAAGGAGCTTTATTTTCTTTTTCTTCCAATCCTATTTTGAGCATCGTTTAATGCTTTTAAGCTCAGTTTTACACAGCAGTTTCCTCGTGCTGTCTACAGTTACAAGCATTTTTTACCTATGTGTTGACCATTTTTATCAGGAGTGGAGGCTCCTAACTTAGGAAATAGATCTATTTCTGAGTACCTCATCATCATTTCCAAATGCGAATATGGGTAAGCATTTTGGAGAAATTATAGGGTGTGAAAGAAATGTTTATTTATGTATGCTTGATATTTGATGTTAGAGGGCATACCAGCGTATGTCTGAGAGTTCTGAGGTTTGTCCAGAGGACTGTTGAAGCCAGGGACAGAGGGAGATCCTTCAGAACACAAGTAAGAGCCACCTTAGGATGGATTTACTTGGAGAGACAGATAAGAAGAGAGCAAGGGGCTGGGGGTGGACCTGACAGATGCGCGAGCACATAACTAATTTTGGACACGGGCAGGTGAGGTTGATTTCAAACACCTGGATGAGACAGTCACTGAAAAGTCACACATTGTATGGCTCATTCCCTCATATATTTTAAAAGTGCATGTAGCCTTACACTACTTGCTCAAAGTTCTACACTACATTATTGTTTATAATTTCCATAATTACTAGAATCCCCGCCCCTTCCCCCAAACCCAGCTCCTTTTCCTAGAGAAGTCATACATACATTTGTTTTTGAAAATGTTTCCTTTTAATTGGAGAGTAATGGAATAGATCTTGTCTACTGGTGAGATAAGGAAACTTTCTTACTTGTGTTCGTATAACATAGTAGCGATGCATTTATGAACTGCCCAATATTGACTGTCTCTCAGCTCCAAACTAACCCTTCTATTCTCTGTGCAGGTTCAGCTGGAAGTCGATGTATAACCTTAGCAGTGTGGTTGTGACCATTCCTGTTATCTTTACTCGCGGAGATAGTGGAATCATAATGTCTATAAATTGAAAGGGGCTGGATTGATTGTCTGGTGCAAACTTTTTTCAGGCACAGTGGTTTCCATTTGAAGCATCTCTGAGTGTGGTTTCAGATTGCATGCTAGTGATAACTAATTTATTACTCCATAAAATTCCAGTTAGTACATAGACTTCTCTTCTATTGAATTCCTTCTTATTAATATCCATCCATTTCTCCGAGTTCTGTGCTGAGGAGCTACCTAAAACTGATCTATTTTGCATAAGAAAACCCTTCAGAAATTTAAAGACAGCAATGCTACTATACTCTCTGCATTTTTTCTCTATACCAGACATCCCCAGTCTTCAACGTTTTCTGCAAGGGTCATTTTTTTGGTATTCTTTCACCATAAAAGATGCTTAATGAACTCTAATCATTTCATAATGAAGTATAATTTTCTTCCTGTGTGGCGACTGTCTATTTAAAATTAAGCCTTTGGATTTTGCCTGGGATTATCATCACACTGAATACCCTGTGGAATCCACTTTCTTTCCCTGTGCAAAATTGGTTTGTTTTCTCCCTCTACTTCCATGTCTAGAATTTCTTGTGTTGCAAGATTCAAAATAATTTATCTTAAAGCCGCCTACAGGGACAGAGTTCCTTGGGTGAGGATGGGGAATAGGAATTGTAATGGATCTTCCAGTGATGTGGAGTCTGAAAAAGGAGGGAGCTGGGCAAGTGGGGCCTCAATTTCTGTATCTAATAGAGGAAAAGAGGATTCCTGTCCTTGGCAGGCAGACAAGGTAGGAGGCTACCTGCTGGTCTCTCGAGACTAGTGCCTCTCAGATTTTAATGAGCATGCAAATTATCTACCGATCTTTTAAAATGCTGGCTGTGATTCAGTAGGTCTGGGATGGGATTTGGATGCTGCCTTCCTAAGCTCCCAGGAGATGCGTCTTCTTTTGCTTCATGGACCACGCTTTGAACAGCGCTGTCTGGTAGAATTCTCATACCAGTCACAGATGAATCACGTTGTAATTTTAAGTTTTCTAGTAGCCACATTAAAAACTTCAAAAGGAAGCAAAAAGTAGAAAGAAATAGGTGAAATTAATTTTAATACTCTATTTAAGCCAGTATATTTAAAACATTATTATTTCAGTGCAGAATCAGTATAACAATTCAGATATTTTAAATTCTGGTGTGGTTTTTTTTTTTGTACTAAATGTTGAAAATCTGTATTTCATACTTACAGCACATATATTCGATTAGCCACATTTCAAGTACTCACTAGCTGTGTGTGGCTGTGTGGCTCCTGGCTACTATATCGGATAGTGCGGCTCTGGGTCTAGAGATTTGGATCCCTCATAACCTGGAAGTGATACAAATAACTAGTATTTGTTGATGCTTGTTTTGTCCATGGCACTGCTGTGAGATGTGAATGCCTATAGATGCTTTAGGTGAGTCATTCTTTTATCACCATTATCTGCATGAATAAAGCCTGGTTTTGAGCTGACACTAACTAGCCCAGAGTCACAATGGCAGGACCAGGATTCGGGTCTAGAGTCTGACTGTGGAGCTTGTGTTCTTAAGCAGTGCTCAGGGTAGAGGGCCCTCTGGGGGAAGCAAGTCCTTAAGGAATGGGAGCAGCAGACCTGGTGTTAAGGGAGGAAGGGCCAGGCAAGGTGATTCCCTGTGAAGGGGCATTGCTGATAAACTCTGACACTGAGCAGTGAACTTCTTTTTATGCAGTGGATGTGGTTTCCCTATGGTATTCTTAAGCCTTTGGTGTTGATGAACATCTGTAACTTAGTAACAGAGTTCCCGTGTTGACAGTGCCTATGGGGATTAAAGCCGGTTGGGAAGTGAGGGGGGGGTCTTGTGCCTACAGTTGCTGTGGTCAAACCAAGGCCACAGAGGTGCCTGGGTCAGCTGGTCTGGTGATCTAAAGGGAGGTGGGACCTGCTGCAGGAAGCGCCTGGCCCTCTGGAGTGATCCTCAAACCCATTCCCAGGGGCCGGGCCTTCCACCACTTTGTCACGTGAGGGCTTGGATGATTTTGTTTGTGTACCAAAGGGAAATAGCCAGCCTGTGGGCCCTTCTCTCCCATCTCAGCAGTGGTTGAGGCATTGGTTATATAAATCCTCCCTCTGTTCTGGCCTGTAATTGACCTGGAGCAGGAGGTTAATTTTATTTTGAGAAGCTACAGGGTCTCTTTGCCTACCTTAGATTTTTTTATCCTTTCTTAACCAAGATGTTTCTACCTTTTTCACATGTAGATGAGGATTTCAGTATTAACAGCATTGAGTTTAATAGGTACATTACTGCAAGATGCTTGAAAGGGCAGGCTCTGGACTTGGAAGGCTGTGTTCAGACTCATTTCATGTTCCCCACTAGCTGTGTGAGCTCAACAAAGTCACTCATCCTCTATGCACCTGTTTCCTCTGAGCCTTAAGTAAGGCTAATTAATAACAGTACTGGGTTCACAGGGCTGTTGTAAGCATCATATAAAATAGTAAACATAAAATGCTTAGCTTAGTACTTCGCATTGAGAAAATATTCAGATGTTAACCCTTGAACAGCCATCCCTGTTCTTCCCCCACATATCTCATTGTTCTGTTTTCCCAAGCTGAGAAGTCATCCAGGCATTTTATTTATTAATTTTTTTCTTACCATAAACCTTTTAAAGTGCCCCTTCTCCTCTTTTGCTTTCTTTAGCATTTTTTTACAGGCCCAATTTATGCCAAGCTTAAGCCCTTGTAACAGTATTATAATGCCAAAGTCGCTAACATATATAGTCTTGGCTGTGTCTCCTTTCTAAATGTGTACACACCTTTAAAATACGTGCTCATTGGAGAGAGCTTCCTGCGCAGCCCCACAAGCCCTTTGGAGCTTTATTCTGTCAGATCCTCTTTGGTGCTCGTGTGATTTAGGGGGTCAGAATTTCTTTCGGGAAGAGCCTACACCTTAAAATGTATTCCATCTTACGAGACTTCACCCATGGCTTTTGGAACTTGCATTTCTGAATTCTGGGTGCAGGTCTAGCTCAGTTCTCCGCATCTGTCACAAACTCTAAAGGAACTGGAAGGGAAGCCTGGAGGCAGCAGAACCGTCCATGGCTGGTCCTCACTTGACCCATCTCCGTCTTGGAACAAGGCTCAGTCTCCGAACGCAGTCTCCAAACAGAGCGCCAGTGAAACAATGATTTAATGAGAAATGGATGTTTTCCTGAAGATTTGAGGGAAGGAAAAAATGAAGAGACATCTTACATCAAACTATTCAATTCAGTAGCATTCCTCATTAGACCATTGGACACACTGTTCTTCCTCAGGATTAACCTCCAAAGTTTTGTTCTCCAGTGGCTTCTTCATCTTTTTATCTTTTTTAAACTTAGCTTTCTTGTTCTCCTTCTCCTCTCCTTCCCCCCTTCCTCCCCTTCCCCTCCACAATTCAGTTCTTTCCATGTTAACTATACTGTATTTAGCAAGTCAAAAGTTTGAGGGTTAGAAAAATAGTATCCATCTACTGCCACTAAACAGGACTGTAGGTGCCAGAAGCTCAGTTAATCCCACTCAGATTGCTTTCTGCCAGTGCTCTCGTCACGTCTGCACCAGCAAAGGTAACTTCTCATTTGTCAGACTTTGTCCTGGGGTAGCAGCTCCTCTCCCAACTTTCTTTACAATTTCCACTATGAACGTACAGTCAACAGAATTTTCCAGAAGTTCTGCTTTTGGTTGAATGAAATGAAGGTATTTACACCACTGAAATTCTCATTTTACCTTAACCTTACTTCTGTGACTTTTAATTAAGGTGTATTTTACAAACAGCAAAACGTTCAGATGATAAGTGTATATTTTAATGAATGCCTTTCTAGACACCAGCATTTTCATTAACTCAGCAAGTTCTGCTGTTCCTTCCCAGTCACCAGAAGCAACCATTCATCTGTCTGTAACCTTTGGTCAGTTTATACTTTCCTAGGATTTTATATAAATGGAATCATATAAGTACACACGTTTTGTATTATCTTTCATGTGGCATGTTTCTGAGTTTCATCCATGTTATCCCCATGTTGCAGAGTGAATACAGCACAGTTTATTTATTCATTCTCCTGTGGACTGAGATCAGGATTGGTTTGCACTGCTGTCTGCAAAGCCACCATGAACGTTCTCGTAACAAGGCCTTTTTATGAACAAATGCTTTCATTTCTCTTGGGTAAATACCTAGGAATGGAGTTGCTGGCAGTAGGGTGGATATAGTTTTGTATATTTAAAAAAAAAAACTCCAAATTTTTTTTTTTTTTTCAAAATTTGTTTGTTTATTTGTTTACTATTTTGGACACCTGCCAGCTGTGTGTAACCATGAGGTTCTGGTTGCTTTCTAGCTTTACCAACATTTGATGTTTTCAGTCTTTCTAACTTCTGGACTATTTTGGTGGCTAGGTATCTCATTGTGGTTTTAATTTGCATTTCCCTGGTCACTAATGATGTTGATTGATTTTTCATGTCCTCAAAAAATCCAATCCTTACCAACTTCTTCGGTAAAGTTGGAATCTGCTACCCACTGGGGAAGGGTTGTGATGGATTTTCATTCTAGAATAACAGCGTACTGTTCCCGTCCTTTAGCACAGTGGCTGGGTTTACCGTTCTCTCCTAAGGTTACTTCTCTTCCTTCAGCTCTTCTCTCTGCCTCCCCTGAGTTACCCATCATATATTTAGATTCATTCATTTCTAAGCAGGTGAGCATAGCTGTGACATTTAGTGAGAAAACACTGTATTCTGAGAGTTTTATAAATTCAAATTATTTTTCTACCTCCTTTTGCATAGAAAGTTATTTTTTAAAGAAAATTGTGGACCATACTCTAATTGACCACTCTAGCTCAGCAAGCCATGGTGTTATTTACCACATCCTATTTACTTCCTCTTATTAATGTTTCTAGTTCGCTCTGTAGGGTGGTTATTACTGTATTATTTTAAACTCTTCCCAAGTATTAATTTACACTGTGTATAACTGAATGTATCTTCCTTGTTGTTTTTTCCTGTCTTACCTTTCAGCATTCTGTCTTCCATCTATTCCATTTTGTAGCTTTAAGTTGTTCTTTTTCTTTCTTTCCTTTCCTTTTCAGCTTGAAGGATACCCTATAATTATTCATTGAGTGTTAGCTGCTTTGTGAACACGTGGCGCCTACCATATGGACTTGTTACTGTTGATTAAGGGTCAGTGGGGTTATGTGCGCAGAATTATTTTAGAATTATTTTCCAGTAATGTTAACTAGATTGCAGTTAGTCATCCCCACACTCCTAGCAGAACATCTGAGAAATTCTGCTAGTTTTTATGTTGGAAGAACTGAGTAAGTAATGAGAGAATCTGCTATTCTGGATCTGAAGGAACACATTTTGGAGGCAATTTGGATGTAGCATCGAGTCAGTGTGATACAGATTTGAATCCACTCATGGAACAGTGCTGCAGTGGGACCCCCTGGAGAACCAGGAGACGGCCTGAGCACAGAAGGCACCTAGTATTAAGCAAGTTAAGGAGCAAGAGAAAGAAAAGGATTTTCTCTCTATTTGTAGTCATATAAATTTCAGTGATGGCATCCTGAATGTTCCATGTCAAGCCTTTGAGTAGTTTGCCAGCCAGCGGGCCATGGTTTGGGGGAGTGAATAAGAGGAGAGTCAGAGAAGCCTCCAAACTGCCCTCTGATTGATGCAGATACTGCATTTGCCTTCAGGATCCGTTGTGAGCTGCTCCAGGAAGCCCTCCATCCTAAAAATATTCTTGCTGAAATTCTGCCATTCGTCATTCCTTCCTTTGGCTTCTGCATTGCGCTTAAGCAAAAGTCTCCTCAATGAAAAGAAAACACATTGTATCAAATACCTTATGATATTGTTTGTCAAGCGTACTTTAATCTGAAGGAGTTTAAAGAGACTACATTCCGTTTAAGTTTTACTTTTTTGAATAAGGTTTTATTTATAAAATATGTGCATTAATATAAATATTTATATTGAAACTATATAGTGTAAAATATTAAAACATTTCCCTCAAGCTTGTTCCTCTAATCTCAGTGATAGTTATTATACATGAATTGGCGTAAATACTTCCTGATGTAATTTTGTATGTATAACACACACACACACACACACACACACACACACACGTCCGTATCTAAATGTGCATTCAGATCTGTTTTTTTCCTTATCATATAAAAGAATTATACCTGGCATAATTTTCTACGACTTGCTTTTTGTCACCTGAGTTTTCCCATGTAGTAAATATATGGAGATCCCTCACAATAGCAATTGCATGGTATCTATGGTGTGATCTTAGTTAATTTAATCATTTTCACTAGAAGGGCATTTAAGACTTTTTTCCTGATAACAAATAGTGTTGAGGCAAACACCTAGCTCTACATCTAGCTTTGTTCAAATGTCAGATGTCAGTGTTTTAACAAGATTCCTAGAAGTGGAGTTGTTGGATTTGGGGATTTCAGATTTGTTAAATACTGCCAAAATTCCTTCTGAAACTGCTGTGCTGTTTTAAATTCATTAATGATGTCCACGCATGCCAGTTTCTTCATATTCTTGCCAGTGCTAAATGTTTTCATTTGTGTTTAACTTTTGCCAAATGGTTAAGTGAAAATTATAGTCTTGCTATTTAAAGTTCATTTTCATGATCATTAGTGAGAATTTATCCAACAGATATTTATTAAGCATTCACTGTATGTAGGAGCTATTTTAGACACTTGGCATATAGCTGTAAACAAAGTAGTTGGAGTCCTTCCTGTGATTTATATTCTGATGGAAAGAGGGAGATAATGGGTAATTTGGCAAAAAAAAAATACATACTGGAGAGTATAGATGCTATGAAGAAAAATAAAGCAGACTAAGAAAAAAAGATAATGATGAATACATGGGTGAGACTATGTACTGCTTTAAAAAGGGGACGTCAGGAAATTCTTTCTCAGGAGGTGACATATGAGCAGAGACTTAAGTAAAAGAAGGGAGTGAGGCTGTAGCTCTCTGGGAAAACAGTGTTCCAGGCAGAGGAAAAAAGTGCCAAGTTCTGTGGTAGCAGTGTGCTTGGAAAGTTCCCTGATGTAGCAGAGAGCCTCCCACGCAGAGAAGTGTGAGGCAGGGGAGACAGGCAGGAGGTGGGTCCCAGTGGTAACAGGGCCCAGGGCCCAGGGCCCAATGATGCAGAGACGAGCTGGCCAAGAAAGGGTTGGAATTTGGTCACCTGAAATGAGATGCCTGCTTTCTCTGAGCATTGTCACAGCGCAGTGGTGAACCGAGGGCAGGGCCATATGAGTGGTAAGCCTGCAGCAGGTGGTAAATAAAGCATGCATCTTCTGTAGAGAATTTATAAGCAATGGTAAATGCAATCAGGAAAAATATAGAGATAACAGATTAGTAGGTGCCAGGTTAGTTACTGATGGGAGTGGTGTGGCTATAAAGGGAGGGCACAGAGCCCTTCTGTGTCTTGATTGTGGTGCAGGTTATGTGAATCTACGCAGGTGATAAAACTGCTTAGAACCACACACACACACACACACACACACCTGCACACATGTACACACACACACACACACAATGAATGCGTGTAAAACTGTAGATTGTACCAGTGTCCACTTCCTGGTTTGGATATTCTACTCCAGTTATGCAGGAAGTTACCATGAAGGAAACTTGGTGAAAGGTACGTAGGACATTCACCCACTTTTAGTTTATTATTATTTTTTGTGACCTCCTGTAAATCTATAATTACTTCAAAATTAAAATTTAAAAAAAAGTTATTTCCATGAATCTATAATTCTTAGCAATATGAATGATAAAATGCTCCTCCCCTGGGCAGACCACTGTCCCCCGCCCCACTCTGAGTACTCACTGTTACAGTCTCCAACTTATATTTAATGTTCTTTGTTACCAGGTTTGTCTGCTAAGCACTTAGATGGTTGATATATTGAACTTAGGTTTTAATATAGATCAAGACATAGATATAGCTAGAGATTTATTTAAGTTATTGCCAAAACTTTCTATTTATACTTTTTTTTCCCATATGAGGCTCCATACTTTGATAAACAATATGCTAACAATATTTTTTATTAGCAGGGAAAGAATTGTTATAAAATGTAGTAAGTAGCTTTAAGATATAAACATAAGGGAAGACTGAGAAATTAAAGACAGTACCTAAAACATTTTTATGCAATCTTAGAAATTCTTATTGGATGCTTTTAAATGATCTAACCAGTGATCATATGTAAATAGTAATGTTTATGTTTTCTCATTTACTATTTATAACTTTTGTGTCTTTTTAAATTTTATTGCACCGGCTAGGAAATCTTGTACAGTAGTAGGTCATAACACATTAGCTGATACTCCTGCCTTGTTTTGGAATTAAATATCTAGATTTTTCACTTTTAAATATGATTTTGTTGTGATTTATGTTAGAAGGCATTTATTAAGTAAGAGAGTCTGTTTCTTTATTTTGGGAGGGGGATTTGGGTATTTTATTATTCATGGCTATGAAGTTTATATATAAACAAATAGCATTTATATATTATCATATATATTATACCATATTATATTGTGTATTGTATCATTGTACACATATATGTATATATTTAGTGAGATGAGTTTTTGAGATTCCTCCTTTAAGCTGTTTATATAGTAAGTTAAATTAACAGATATACCAATGTTGAACCATCTTTGCATTTTTAGGGTAAACTATCTTGCTCTGTTAAATTTTAATTCTTTTAATGTTTTAATGTGCTGCCAGATTAAATTTTCAGTATTCTTTTAATATTTTAATGTGTTGCAGGGTTAAATTTACAGTACCATGGGCAAGTAGAAAGAGGAATATTTTGGAGTGATGGTCATTTGAATTTTTGCACATTTATTTGTAAGTGCAGTTATGAGAATTTTTTTCCCCTCTGATGTCCTCTAGCATCAGGTTACAAAATGCAAAATGGGGTCAGTTATATGGTGAGAGTGGAAATTTAATATGGAGTAGAGAGAATAACTTCAGAGCATTGAGAAGCCCAGGCTTGCATCCCACCAACGTGTGTATAATTGGCCAAAAGGCCGCAAGAGGGTCCTATATATTTGGAACCTTAAATAATGAGACACCAGAAAAGTAAAATAAAAAGGAGAGGGCCTAGCAGACCAATTTCACAATTATGCCCAGGTTATTGCAGGCCTTTTCAGAATTTCTCATCCTGTTTCTGATCTTTTTTTCTTCTGGGAATGCCTACCTCGTGTACAACTGGTACTAGGCACGCGGATGCCTAATTACATATCTGTTTTTTAATAGTTCCTAGTTTCTGTGTGTAAACCTAGTTTATCTGATCAAAGTATAAGGTCACCAAGATTTGGGATTATGTGATCTCTCTTCTCTGGGACTTTGTAGCAGTGCCTAGAAAAAGGGCTGAGTGTTAATAGCTGTTTTGTCTTGAAGAATCAGGCAGTGGGGTGGGAAGGGGGATTTAGTAGTTCTCCTTTTTTTGCAATTTCAGCTCAGGTGGCATGTCTTATTTGTGTTAAGCAGATCCTTTCTGCTTCCAGAACATATCCTTTTGTGAAGAATGTAGTGTTTCCTTTTAGTATTACATTGCTTGGTGCTAGAGGTTACAAAAGTTAAGTGGCCTAACGTGGACAGTTTCACACTGCTTCTGTTTAAATTTCTTGACTTTGGAGTCATTAACAAATAAATTTAACATTCAGACCTTTGATGCATGCCTCTATTAACCTTACTCTTAGTTTCACTAGCCAGTTTTTACTCTGTGTCTTGATATCTTATTTCTAATAAATGACACTGGCCACCTCAGACCCTGAGAGTCTGTTACTGATTTGTTCTTCCATCTACTGTGTTTTCGCTGGTGTGGACTCAGATTTCTTTTCTTGATCAGTCACCTTTTTTTTTCCCACTTTTTAAACTATGTATCTTTTAGGTTTTTTTTTTTTTTTTAACATATCTTCGATACATTTCTGATTTTTTTCCAAAGTTTTTCCCAATCGCAAAACAACTCCCTGTGGTAATTTATGACCATAGGGATGCCTTCTGATTTTCAGGGAGAACTTTTAAGCCAACCTGATTCCGTAGGTAACTTATTTTTAATTTGGTACATGGGCAGGGTCATAGGTAGCATGTGTTGCATTATTGTGTGAATAAGTCCCCCTCTCTGAGTGGAAGTATTAGAAAGGGATACCCACCTGGGGCATAAACTAGCCAGAGGAGTTTGGCAAGATGCGGACCGGGGCTGGGTTTCAGTCCCTACCTGCCCCCTGGGCAGACTCAACCTGTGCAACCCCACATAGAACCCTGTATATCGGGGTTCTGTGGGTATCTTCCTACTCTTTCAGATATCCATCAAATATTTGCCACCAAGCTCCATTTTACTTAATATTTAATAGGAATTGAAACTCCTATAACCACATTCATTCACTGATGTATTTATTCAATATTTGTTGATTGCAACTGTGTGCTGGTCAGTATCGTTGAGCAGGACAGACTTAGAGGCTGTTCTTGTGGAATCGGTGTTGCAGTGGGTATTTAATTCAGTTTATGTGTTTCTATTTAAATAGCTACACAGTCTTTCATCATAATTGGAATGTTTCTTTCAAACTCCTTATTGACAAAAAATGTTGAGTATTTTTTTTTCCTGGTAATAAGCACTTGATTAGCTTAAAAAGTTGCTAATAATGACTTTCAGGTAGAAGTAAATGACCCCGCTGTAACATCAGGGTTTGTGCAGCCTAGTTGGGAAAGAGAAAAATACACCCATTTCATGCAGAAGAACATCGTCATCTACAGAATAAAATATGCCCTGAAGGAATGTGAAGTATAGGTGTGAAAGGGGTATGAGAGGGCTAATCAAGGATTTTTTTGTTTAAACTAGAGGCAGCATAAATGAGTCAACTAAGTGTCAGGACAGGGAATTCTAAGTTGATGCTTACACTATCTGTTGATCTCGGACAAGTTGTATAAACATTTTAGGCCTTAATTTTCTCATTTGTAGAAGCAGGATATTGTATAAGATGTAAAGATCTCTTGCATTACAGGATTCCATGTGGGAGCTCATCTCGGGACGGATAGGCCAAGTAGACTGCCGTTTTCCTTAGCTTCTGCCTGGTTACTTTCTGAGACATAAAACTATCAGACCACACAAGGGTCAACTCAGAATAGGACTGAGAAGTTTCTTGTCTCTAAAAATGTAGCAGCATGTATCTGTTTTTGAGCATTACAAATAGAGAAAATAACTCTAGCTAAAAGATGTCTCATATAATTAGTTGGCAATCAGCATTAAGTAGACAGGAGAAAGTTGGTTATTGACTGGTGGTCTGAGAGATATAGTCCTTTATTCACAGGATATGAAATATGTCTGAGAGCAGGAATGGTGCTGTTAGGAGTCTGTGTCTTGTTTGGATTCTGTTGGGCCAGAATGAAGGTGAGATGGTACTGGACAAGTATTGCTTTTGTCCATCATTCTGTGTAATGCCCCCTTAGGAGCCTCTGAAGTCTGACCTTCGTGTCAAGTTTCATTCTTTAAAGATCTCTAGCTGCCAAAGATATGAAAGTTTTCTAAACAATCATGATTACTGTGCTTTCAGGGTCTGTCCCCACAAAAAGATAATAGTCATGATAAACATGTCTTACCTTTGAATGTTACTGGATTGAACAATATTTGTTAGAGAACCTCAGTTAAGAATGTATAAACATTAAAAAAAATCAATTGTTGCATGTAGCTGCATCTCTTTTCATGATACAAAAAAATCGATATCAGTTTGAACAATTCAGTTCACCCTCCCTTTTAAAAATAGGTGAGAACGCTTTCAGAATTAATGTTTATTTGTATTTAAATAACCTATGAATGCATCCATGTTGCTTTTAATATAAAAACCTCTGTTTTAAATTAAATAATTATCTCATTTTTGTTGCTTGTTCTCTCAAATTAACACTTCATACAATACAGTTATAATATTTTAAAATGTAAATCACTGTCCTCTTGACATTATAACTCATTTTGCTCTGATGATATATTTAAATACATAGATATATTAAATACATGCAGCTTAAGACAGCTTTTTAAATAACTTGACTATTATTTAAACAAAAGAAAAGTTCATAAAATTCTGCAGCATTGCAGCTGTTTTAAATGTCTGTATTCTCTACATGCATCAGAATTCTGCCAGAAAATAACTTATCTTATTGGTTAATGAATTACCTCCTTTTATTGCAAAAAAAAAAATAGCATGTGGATTCCAACTTCAAGCAAAACACAGGTATTGAGAAGCACTGTAGTCAAATTAAAAAGATAGATTCCAACCTGCAGCCATGAAAATGTGCAGTGAATCCAAGAATTTCAGAGCCTTGAGCTGGACAAGTCTAACATGGTGGAGAGGAGAATCGCACTGGCTGGCTTCCTGTCCTGCCTCTGCTTGGGCAGACTTTTAAAATCTCAATTGTCTCACTGGAAACTGGAGATACTAGTAGTACTTACCTCATAGAAGGTTTTCCTAACTAAATCAGAATAGACTTGTAGATTGGATTGCTCAGCGTACAATTGAAGTTCAACATGTGATCTAGTTCATGCATTCTAAAAGAGACGATATTGCCCCCAGGGGGATACAAAATGGTTTTGGGGGTGAAGAAAACTGCTTTTTATATGTAAAGTATATGTATGTATGTATGTCATATGTATATATATTTGTATATATAGAACATACATACACACAGTATGTTTGTGGTATGGAATTGTCATGGGGGAGGGAGGGACAGTTTGGAAAAGAATGTTTCAGGGGCTTCTTAGGGAGGAGGTAATGCAGCAAAAATGAGGAACATTGGATAGTCCCTTTTCTCTTTATGTGATGGGGGCTCAGTTTTTTAAAACTTTGCCCAATTCAGATAGGTAGTTGTAGACTTTCAGTTTAATGGATTTTAATGATGGTGTTTTGCCAATTGGCTTTTCAAAATCATACGTCATAAGTTATTCAGAATATTGCCTCCCCAACCTGCTAACCATAAAGATTTTCAAAGGTAGAAATCCTTACTGTACTCTCTGCTACCCCCTTCCCAGTTCTGACCAGATTCTTTCTGAGTTGGGCCTAAGTTAGACCCCATTGTTTTAGCCAGGTTGACAGTATGTCTTGACATAGTGCAGAGCTGTACAAAGTAGGACTTATAACATACAAATAGGCTTGGGAGGAAGAGAGCTTTCATCCAGTTTTGCCATGCAGAGGTTTTGGATGTAATTTTTGTTTTACCTCTAAAAATGTATAACGCAGTTCCTCATACAAAAGAACATACTGCTGTGCAGTTGAAAATTTATTAGGCAGTGTCTCCTTCCTATCACTACTTAGGGACCTGGTGAATCCCATGAGCCTTCATTTGAAGTTGAATTAACTTGTTCAGTCCAAAATGATTTGCAAATTTAAAGCAGCGTGTGCTAACAAGGCTATCAGGTACAGTGAGCCCTTTACTTTCCCTTCCTTTAAAACCAGGATGGTGTGCAGATTTTTTTCTTCAGAGAAAAATAATTTCCTGGCTCTCTAAAATCCCCCCCACCCTTTTTTTGGTCCCTTAGAAATGGCTTTAAACTTTGGAGTTTGTGATGTCCTTCTTGAAGGACCATGTCACCTGATGGATTTTCCCTTCTTGTTACCATTATTAAAATTTTTCCATTCAGTTATTCCCAGGTTGAAATTCCACTTTCTAAATCAACACAGATGAAGGTCTGACCTGCTGCTGGTCTAACAGGGCATCCTGGGATCAGTACTGAAGTCTGGGAGACCTCCTTCTGAGGTCGGCTTTCTTTTTCCTCCTTCTGACCTTTCTTACCAGATCTTTCTGTGCCGTGTCCCTTCTCTGATGCATTTCTATTTTAACCATGGTTTGGTGTGGTTTTTTTTTGGGGGGGGGTTGTGTTTTTCAAAAACACCCTTTCTCTTTCCAACTCTTGCTCAGTGGACTTAGGGATATTTTACTGTCACCTCTGTTCTTCCTCAGTTGATGGGTTGGGTATGACTGATAAGGAGAAAGAATTGTGCTAGTGATGCTATGTGTACCCAGTGAAAGGTGGGCTTTACACCCACTTCCTTCTCCAGGTTCCAAGGTGCCTTTATGGTTTCTTTGGTCGTCTTTGTTCTTTAAGAAAATCTTTGTGCAGGGGAGGGATGTTTATTGTCAACTCGTAATTCCTTAGGAATGGCTCTAAACTTAAATTTTAAGATGAAAATCATTGCGATAATCTAATTTCATCCACTCCATCAAATCTTTAGTAATACATTTAAGTACCTTGCAGAATCACATCAAAAACACCCAACTGGTTCCCCATTTTCTTTTAACAACACTTACTTTTCCTGAGGTTTCACCTTTACTATTGATACTTTTTAACTTTTTTTTCTATTTTATCTCACTTCAAGAATTTTCTTAAAGGGGTCACGATTTATTTATTTTCCTGATTAGTTCTTACTATTACAGTAGATTTTTTTCTATCATAACTTTTATTACAAATACAAAATCAAAGGGTAGTGCAGGGTTGAAGGATACAGGCTTTTTAAGAGCCCTGGACCCATGTTGGGTCGCTTATTAGCTTTGTCATTTTAGGCAAGTAATTTATCCTCAATTATTTCTTCTAGAAAATGGGAATGATAATTGTACTTACCTCGGAGTGATTGTGATGACTAAATGAGAAAGTGCATTTACATGCTTAGCACAGTGCCTAGAACCAACCAAGGGGGTTATTAACATGTATTAGCTATTACTTCTAATATTAATCAGTGAAATAGTCATTTGCGGTCATTCTTAGGAAAACTGGCTCTCATTTACCTCTTGTGATTGTCTCTATGGGAAAATGAACTCCAGGTTGCAGTGCTGAGTATGAAGGGGGCTCTGGCACTAAAACCCTCTTAAGGGCTTTACTTTCCTGATGGTGCACATTTCTGCCGGTGGTGTCTTGGGAGATGACTCTCTTACCTGCCTCTCTGCCTTTTCACTTTTTCTCTTTGCCTGACCACTTCCCCATCGTTCACTTATTTCCTTTCCGTTCTCTCTCATCAATAATGGTATTTTTAACTCGGTAAAGTGTAAAAGATGCCCTTTAGGTCAATCCTTGTTGTTTCCATCCTCTCTATACCCCGTCTTTAGCTCTGAAGTGCAAGTCTGAGGAACAGTCAGAAAGTCTCTGCTGTATAGCACAGGGAATTATGTTCAATATCTTATAATAACCTTTAATAAAAAATATGAAAACATATATATGTATATGCATGATTAGGACATTGTGCTGTACAACAGAAATTGACACGTTGTAACTGACAGTACTTCAATGAAATAAGTAAGTAAATAAATTAATTAAAGTCTCATTAACGAACAAAGGAAAGAATATATCAGAAAGAAATACATGAATATAGGGCTGAAAGCAACTATATTTCTCCCCTCATTATGTAATTGTTGGCTATTATCTGATTACTTTCTAAAACTGTTTACATACTTCATTTATTTTGCTTTCATTTTCATTCTCTGTATTGTCTGTCTTCTCCCATCATGCTGTTACTCTGTAGCATTAAGAAAATCACTGGTTGGTAGGCATTCTCTAATTTGCTATGTGAAATGAATGAAATGTGGAAAAGTTTTTGACATGTGGCCAAATTTCACATAATTATTTCTAATTGCAGGAATTACTTTTAGATATTAAATTTATCATACATACACACACACATCCTCCTGCCAAACTGTATTGTACGGTACTTTGCCAAGAGAGGCACAATGTGACTAAAACTAAACTCTGTTAGACATAATAGGATGAGATGTGATTTAATTCTTTAAGCTGCCTATAAGTGCTAGAAGACATATTTGCTTTTATTCTACCCAGTAAGTTAAAAGAATGATACATTATTTTGCAAATCCCAGTGGCAAAAGGCAATTGAAATAATACATGAAGCTTCTTGGAGGAAAATGGCTTTCTGGTTAAAATTGTAATATTATTTATCTTTCCTTTTCAACTGCTTGACTCCTTCAGTTTTAGAAGAAACCTATTTATTTCAGCAGTAAGGTGGATTGAATTTCTGCCAAGTCAGTATACTTCTTAAATGAGTATGTCAGAGGCAATATTGTTTCTCAAAAATCACTTAGGAAGCAGCATTTTTACATAAGTAGGCTCTTTCATTAGTTTTGAATTAAATCTTTGTTGTTGCTACTTATTTTATGGCTGTTGCTGGGACACCCTGTGGAATGAGAGGGTCCTGAGTTTTTATTTTAATTAAAAAATTTTTTATTGAAATGTAGTTGATTTACAATGTTGTGTCAGTGTTCTCACTCCTGCGTTTGGAGTGAGAATTCCCTTAGAGGTTTACAGTGCCTGCCTGCATTTGATTTGAAAACTTGGTATGAATATCGCTTTTTTGTCTAACTTCTTTATGAAGGCAGATGTCATTGTGTAAATCACGTATCCCATGTGAAATCAACTGAGGATTGAATTATGTTGTTTGCAGGAACACTCAGTTACCCTAAGACAGGTAACAGGCAAAATCATCCAGGTTTTAAGAGTTCCCAGGAAGTAGCATCATCTTAACTTTCTTTTTAGCTCTACATCCCTGAAGATATTGGAAAAAATCAATATCTTCTGACTAATTTCTCGACCATGATCAAGATACTTCTTTTCATCTGGAGGGAAACTTGAGTTCCATTATGCCGTGGCAGAATTACCTTAAATGCTTTCTAAATTTTTAAAGACTGATTTGATGTTTTGTCTACTAATTGGCATATTAAAAAATAAGAAAATGCCATTGACTTCAATAATAACATTTTTTACTTTAAGCAAACATTACTCAATTTTAAAAAAACTACAGAGGAGTACCTAGTTGTTAATTATAATTAATTAAATATTATTATTATGCAATTTCCATTTAATTTTTTGAGGCATTAAATGACATTGAAATTTATATCTTACAAAATGGCTAGCAGTAGAGGTGGGAGATAATATACTCTGATTGAATCTTTGCCAACTTATTTCTGTGTTAATTCAAATTAGTTTGGATTCGAGCTTGATTTAGTTTCAAAGAATAAAATAAGAAGGCACTCATTTTTCTTTACAGCGGTGGTCACATGCTAGTGATCACAACAGGCATTTTTCTTCTTAATTAAAAATCATTCTGATTGAATTTGTACGGTCGTCTGAAATCACCTTGTCATTAAGGAAAATCATGAACTTTGTACATTTCTAGAATTAAGAACTTTTTTTTAACATTAAACATATCAGCTACCCAGCATACCCCTCCTTCTTAATTAACATTCTGTTCATGGAGTAATTCATTATTTAAAATGACTTTGCAGTCATTAGTAGCAGACTTGCGCATTTCTTATAAGGCAGGTCAATTTAATAATTTCTTACTACAAATGAAAAATTCCCAGGTTAAGCACCAAAATATTCAAAGCATTAATGACTGTTGCATATGACCAGTCACTTATAATACTGTAATATATTCCCTAGGGTTTAGAAAGCTACTTCTAGGCAGTGATCTCAGTTGGTCCAAGTTAAAAGTTACTTTATCTCTAATACTTTTTGATCATGAGAGGTCTCTATAGGGACTAACATTGCTGCCGACAAAACCTAAATAGCCTATAAGACCTTGGGTAATTGCTTACCTAGTCAGGCAGTTGGTCAACACAGGAATGGCAAAAGGTGTTAAGGTGACATGGTCTAAGTCAGCTGGAGAAGGTGGGACCAGCACAGACCTTTGCTGAATAGGTGCACTGACTACAGCAGGGATCCATTGCGTTAGAACAGACAGAGTTAGCAAATAAAATAGTTCAGTTGGTATATCCAGAGAAAGAGTTTCAGTGACTAGAAATCAGCTCTGCTTCCTACACACATCATGGCTGGAGTTTGGTCAAGAAGAATTGAGGGCTCAGAAAAGAGTAAACTACACCGATCATCCAATTTCAGATGGTTTAGGTTAAGCCCCCCACACATCCCACTTCCCAAGATAATTTTATTACAGCATGAATAGCAACAAATAAAAGGATAGTCATTTAAAGTGGAGCCAGTGTTGATCTTACTACCTCCTGCTTAGTTGGAGAGGTCTGGGAAAGGGTTTGAAGTAGCAATAACATAGGAGAGGGATTTGGATTTTGTTCAAAGGGTTACAGTGAGCCTGCAGTTTTCATGGGTGTCTTGGATCTGTCGTGCCCCTGGTTGTCTCCATTGTAGTCACTGTGATTTGTAAACAAAATATCCTTGGTTCAGATAATCTGTTTTATCTGATGCCTTCATTCCATGGAAGGAAAACCAAGATGGATAGGTGGAATTCAGTCAGCCACCCGGGACAAGGCTCAAATCTTTCTCTGCCTTGGACTTGCTGAGCGAACTTGCAGAAACCACCTAAGGTCTTTGGAGTTCAGTTTTTCAGTAAAATTGATGAATTAAGCTAAATTAGTACTAAAGCCCCCTTCTAGCTCTAAGAGTCAATAGGCGTAGCAATTTCCTGTGTTCACTGTTCTTGGGGAGATGACTATCTAAGTGGTCTGAAGCTGGTAAGTGCTTTGTGACTTAGTCATGATTTATTTCCAGAGCAAATGTATCCCAGGGGGGCTGAAATAGAGAAAGGTTGACCCAAGCCCATTGATTCAATGCCTAAATGAAGCATCTTAGACATGTCCCTGAGACTGGAAGAATTTATTGATATGGATAAAGATCCACTGTCTTTCAAAGCAGCAGGTGCTGAAGAGGCTTGAGCGCTCTGACAAATGGCCTCACTTCCACCCCTGGGCTTCCAATTATGTCACATAGGAGTCTCCAGGGAGATACCCCAGCACACCATGCCGCTCCCTACTTCCAAATCTGAGGAGTACCATTAGTCCTGATGTCCTAATGTCAATTGATTGACAATTAAGTATTTATCAGAGGGGACCTTAGGAGACTTAACTCCTCACCTCCCAGTAATTGTCAACAACCCTCCAAAAATAAGCCAAATAAACATAATATCTGTAAAAGTGCTCTTGACAAAAGCAGCTTCAGAACAAGTTCCCCTGTCTCTTTCCAGCTGTACTGCCGACCTGAAGGCTTAACTGCCTTCTGCACAGTCAAGACATTCTGGAGCTTCTAATGAGATTTAGTGCAGACCTACTCTGTGCCTGGTTGTTGCACTGATGGGTTGACAGGTTTCAACTACAGGGTCCAACCTCGGGTTCAGAGATTGTGACAGCAAGTGTCTGCTGGGTCTTGGAGCTGAGAGGTTTGGGGTATCTTCTCAGCCTTGATCCTCACACGTAAGGTCTGTCTCGTGTTACAGGGAGACAGCCATGGAAAAGGAAAGAGAAGTGCCAGTAATGGCTTTTCCATCTTGTTGTTGAGGGTCATGGACTCGTGTATGCTTAGTATCAACTCACATTGAAAAGTAGGCTCCATGAGGAAGGACAGCAACCCTGTCAGTTTCACTCACTAATCTGCTTTAGCACCTAACACGGTGTTAACTCATGGTAAGTACTTAACAACGTGGCGTGAATAACCAGTGATGAGGCCACATAGTGTGGTGGTTAATGCCACAGGTTCTGGAACCAGACCACCTGGTTCCAAATTCCTGCTCCACTGCTCACTAATTGGGAATGTGAGCAAGTGAGTAAACATTTCCTTGTTTCAGTTTCCTCATTGTAAACTAGGAATAATAATAATATGTATCTCGAAGTTAATTGCAGGTTAAATGGATATTTATAACCAGTGTCTGACATGCACTCTAAGTATTTATTGAACAACTGGATCAATCAGTTTACATCCCACTTCCTTTTCCATCATTAGTTAGGTTTTGTTTCTGGAACTAAAACTAGTTTGTGAGAACACATGCTAACCAAGCATCGGCCTGGACCCAAACACACTTCTGCCTTAAGACCTCTGGCTGTTCAGCTTTCTATTTATACAATGCTCTGAAGCATCTCTTTCCGTGCATTTTGTTAAAATACTACTTGGTTTTGGATTGAATGCATAATGTACTCAGTGGATGACTGTCTTACGAGTCTTCTTTTGCTTACTCCTGGGGAAGGAATTACAAACTCTCCATCTCCCAGGTTCTTTTTTATGCATGGTCCATCAGTGTCCTGTGTACATCCCCAGTCCTGGTTCCTCCAACCTCCACATTGGCTGTTGTATCTAATCACCACCTCTCCTCAGCCTCCCCAGGAAACCCTTCTACTGTCCACCAATACCTGTTCTGTCTTCCTTTGCCTCCCTCTTCCACATGGCTTGCAAGCTTTGACATTTACATTAGCAATCTTGCTTTGCCCGTCTTTGATTTTAAGTCAGGTCATGTCCTTTTGGTAAACTGTAAAAGAATTAGTTGCAAACAAACCATTATTATTATTTTCCTTTGCAACTTTTTGTTTTTCCCATTCACCCTCATAAACACCCCAAGCTGCTCCACTGTTCATTAGAAACACTTCTCTCCCCTGTGTTACAATGTCTCAATGACAGTATTTTTTTTTTTTTTTTTTTTGCTGTTGTTTTGGTTTATGTTCAGAGTTCTGCTGGTCGGAGTGGTGATTTATTGCCATCTCTATCTGATTAACTCACATTTTTTTATAGAGAAGGGGGAAGCAAAGTCCATGGGGTGATTTACCACCCAGTCCTCTCATACCAGTCTCCATCTCTGAAACATACTGGATCTACTTAACTGGATGGAAATGACACACATGAAATGTTTAGACAATAGTACAAGGCAGTCCATAAGATAAAGATAAAACCATCTGAACTTTAACCATTTGCTCCCAAACTAAATTGCTCCCAAACCCGCTTAGTGTAGACTCAGTCTGTATAAGTGTCGTTACGCACTTGGCTGCCCTTTTACTGGGTCCTTTTTGAGTCTTGCTATCCTGGCTCCTGTTATGTTACAGTCTCCACAAGAGTCAGGATCTCATCTTCTTCTTCATCTGTGTGTCTTCATGGTCCCCAGAATGGGGCTGCATAGAGAGGATGCTTGATGAACGTCACTAGTGGGCAGATGGTGACTGGCTCCTGCAGTGATTCCACTCCGGGTGTTCTCCAGGTGCAGGTGCACCCCAGGAAGAGCTGGAAGATCTCCTAGTTTGGCTTTCCCCGTGGCTCCTCCGACACTCCTTGCGCCCCTGGGTAACCTCACTGATGAAACTGACTTCCAGGGGCTAATTCTGCAATCACAGATTCTGATTTTTCTTCTTATTCTAAGAGCCATTTTTCTTCAGTGTCTTTGAGAGCTCCACCCCTCAGGGGAGTAATAGCAGTAGATTGGTTATGCTAAACACCCCACCTCAGGGGTTCGATTTTAATTTTTTTCACAGCAACCTAGTCATTTATATAGTGAGGATAGACTTATCTTAAAACTTCACAAAGCCACTTAAGTTTTTTTTTAATTCATAACTCTAGATAACTTGTATCTCTGTTTCCAGTCCTCTCTTGGATTCCCAGGGAATACTCTGTCAAGCAGGAAACTCAAATGCATGCCCTTTATCACTGTCTGTGTTTGCCTTTCCTCACCCCAAATGCTAATAATGTGGAGTTAAGGAATGCAGAGTGGAAGCAAGTTGTTGTTTTGTTTGCGTATACTGTGTTTAACCAGAAAGCTGATGTGAGCAAGGCAGGCACACAAAGACAGGAACCATTCGAAGGATGGGCAGAGAATGTAACTTGGGGCTTTTTTTTTTTCTTTCTTCTCCCCATCCATGCAGTCTCTAGACCTGTGGAAAAGACATTATGTTCGGGACCCGCCCCTTCAGCCTCTCAGCTCTGCAATACCCCTTGTTCTACAGACTGTGTAGTATCCTCCTGGGCAGGCTGGGGCCTGTGCGTCTATGAGAACTGCCACGATCCTCAGGGGAGAAAAGGTGAGTGCCTTGTTTGTGTGCATGTCATTTCCCTTCAGTGCACTCACATTTACTCTCATAGCTGATAGCCTCTGAAGTCTGCTAAAGACAGTATTTGTTTGTAACATTTAGATAGCCAGCCCAAGTCTGCCAGCATCCAGTTATTAAGGAGGCCATTGGGGACATTTCTGTGGAACTCAGAATCCTGCCTTGATTGACCTTCCAATTAAGCTCAGAGCTGGTGAAGTGACTGTCACTCAAAAATGGTATAACTTAACCCTGCAGGACGTTTGGTCCTGACCCAAACGCCCACAAAACATTTGGTTCACACTGAAAGGTTTCTGACATTTGGTCCTGTCCAAAACACCCATGAGCAGAGTTGGCCTGTGCCCAATGGTCTGGGACAAGATTAAATTAAATTTCAAGGACCTTTTGCCAGGTGCCAGATGTCTTATGGACGTTTTGGACAGGACCAAGTATCTGCTAACCATAACTTACTGTTTTACAAATGTAAAGGTTTCCCTGAAGAAATTAGACATGAATTCTCAAATCACATCAAGAAACAACTATCTTACTTGTTTTCAGATTTCCAAATGCGGAATCAAATGCTGAATTTGATGGAATAGGTCAAATTTTCACGAGGGGCATGTTGTTCACTTTTTGATGTGATCCTCAGGCTTAAAGTGAAATCTTCAAACTTCATGTGCTTGTTTAAATTTGTAGGTCTCTGCAGTCTCGTCTTCTGTAGTTTGCTCTTCTAGGCACCTCTGTATCTTCCAATATTCATTTGTGGTGACATCTTGACTTCTCTTTTATTGACTCTTCAGTTTATGTTGTTATTATGTTCCCTTAAATGGCAGTGCTAAAAAAGAAATACTTTTCATAGAGGAATGAGGTCCAAGGAAATTCCACAACTTAGGTTGTGTCTGCTAAGCACTAATCCCAGACATCCCGTGCAGAGAAAGAGTACGTTGCCCATTGCTACGCTTGGATGCTACAGAGCTGTGCTCTCAGCGTCATTCTGCGTCCAGAGAGCTCCCACCAACACACTCTCATGCCCAGGTTCACACACCCGTGTCCTGGGCTTTTCTCTTTATTCTGCCTCTTTTATTGTAAGGTAGAAGAAGCAAATGCATGAATCTAAGGCAGGAAGAAACTAACTTTAATTCTCTTATTGAGCAGTAGGACTATGGATCTTAATGGAATGTGAGGGCTCTTGGAAAGCTCGTGTTCCTTCTTTGTTAGAATGTCCCCCAAACCTCTTCAGCTGTGGATACAAATAATTTTCCATGAGTACTAACACCCATGATTTGTTGTCTTGTGGTCCCTGCGTGTATAATGGGACCATGTAAGGCTCCTGTAGCTGCATATGAGGCCCCCCAGGGTGACTTATGTGTTATTAGAACCAACCTTCTTACATTTGACGTGAACCTCTCAGTGTTAAGGTTGCTGTCTAGAGCATCATTTGAGGCTGGACTTAAGCCCCTCCAGCCACTCTGACCGTGGCTGTCCATGCTGGTACAGCTTTGCTGCATTGAATGCTGCCTTTCTTTGCTTTCAAAGCTGTAGAAACCACAGCAGTCTACATGGGCCCCATATTAATTGGGCCACTTTTAGCTGTTAAGTGACAGAAACTCAGTTCAGACTGACATAAGCCTAAAGAAGGGAATTTATTAGCTCATCTAGCTAAAAACAGAATGGAAGGTAGGGCTGTATCCGAACGTATCAAGAGGTCGCCAGATCTCAGGCTCTCTGGTTCTTTCTCTTTCTCTTTACCATCTTCTGTTTCTCTAGCTCTTGGTTCTACTTCTGTGTTAGGTTTAGTTTAAGACAAGTCTTCTCTGTGGAGTAGAGACCAGTATTAATTTTCTGTCTTTTTTTTTTTTAACTGTTAAACTTTTATTGCATATCCTTCTTGTTGGTAGATAGAGTTTGAGTTAATATATGCCTTTTAGTGATTGTTTTCTTTGGTGGATGGGTAACAAGGCAACTAACAAAATTCTGTAACTCCTTGGGGTACTCTGATTTGAAAGATCTATGTCTTGGACTTTGTTAATGAAACTTCTAGTATCAGATGTTCTAAATCACTTCAGTGATATAATTGTTTTCTTATGAGGCAATATTACATTCAAATATTATTTTATCCAGCTGACATTTGATTTAAAACAAAACAAAACAAAAAATGGAGTACCCCTCTCCCAGCCTAATAATCTAAGCTCAAGACATAAAACTCCATTTAATTTTAATAGGGCAGGTTGTGAAAGTCTCTCAGTTTCATATAAACTTTCAGAGGTCAGCCTCCCAAACATGGTCTGCAAATTGCAAATGAGAGAATGAAGCTAAATATTTTCTGTTTCCTTGATTCCTAGATCCATTCTTTTCACATATTTTAGGTTTCTAGATCTAATTGCGTCACAGAATCTATAAGCACATTTTATGTGGAGGTATTTTTTTCTCCAGAACATTGTAATAAAATCAGCATAATGTCTTATAAAGGATGATATCTTATTTTTTATGGTTAATTAATTGTATTAGCTTTATTGAGATATAATTGATATATAGCGTCATGCAGTTTTAAGGTACACAACATAATGATTCAATATATATATATGTATACTTAGTGAATGATTACTGCAGTGAGGTTAGTTAACATACCCATCACCTCATAGTTACCTGTTTTTAAATGTTTTTCCAGAGCCTCCCAAATACTTTTTATTTATTTATTTACTTTTTAAAAAATTTATTGAAGTATAGTCAGATACAGTGTGTCAGTTTTTGGTGTACAGCATAATGTTTCAGCCATACATATACATATATTTGTTTTCTTTTTTTTTCATATTTATAGGTTATTACAAGACATTGAATATAGTTCCCTGTGCTATACAGAAGAAATTTGATTTTTTATCTATTTTATATATAGTAGTTAGTATTTGCACATTCCCAGTTTATCCCTTCCCACCCCCTTCCCCTTCTGGTAACTGTAAGTTTCCTTACTATGTCTGTGAATCTGTTTCTGTTTTGTGGGTAAGTTCATTGGTTTCTTCTTTTTCCTTTTCTATTTTAAAATTTATTTATTTTATTAAAAAATTTTATGGTAAGAACTTTAAAAATTTTTCTCTCTCTGGATCCTGTGTTAATCTCAGCATTATTCACAAGAGTCAACATGTGGAAACTATCTAAGTGTCCATAGATGGGTGAGTGGAGAAAGAAAATATGATACACACACACACATACACACACACACACGCGCGCACACACACTTATGTGTGTTTGTATATACTGTATACATAATATATATGATAAAAAAAGTATCTATAAATAGAAAAAGGTTATCCTGCCATTTGTGACAATAATGAGGAAGTTTGAGGACGTTATACAAAGGGAAATAAGTCAGACCCAGAGAGACAGATACTGTGTGATCTCACTTATATGTGAATTCTAAAAAACCCAAACTCACTGTAGAGAATAGAGTGGTGGTTACCAGGGCCTAGGTGTTGCGGGAAATGGGGCGGTGTTGATCAAAGTGTACAAACTTCCAGTTACAAGATGAATACGTTCTGAGGATCTAATAATGCACAGCATGGCTAACTATAGTTAACAAAAACTGTATTGTGTACTTAAAAGTT
Organism: Camelus ferus; assembly: GCF_009834535.1. NCBI lineage: Eukaryota > Metazoa > Chordata > Mammalia > Artiodactyla > Camelidae > Camelus > Camelus ferus. The sequence continues at coordinate 18,730,821 of NC_045700.1, forward strand.
GCTAAGAGAGTAAATCTTAAAAATTCTCACCACACATACGCACATAAGGTAATCGTTACTTCAGACAGTAAAAATAAAGTAGGAAGAAATGTCTTCCTTAATAGTTTCAGGAAGAGTCCAGTGACTCTCACTGGCTGCTTTGTGGCCTGTGCTCCTCCCTGAGCCAGACGCTCTGACTGGGGTGGGTGGGGCTGGACTGGCCAGGTCCTAGACATGTGACCACCAGTGGAGGGACGGCCACATCCAAGCCTCCAGCCTGGGATGGGGGAGGGGCAGCTCCCTTAGGGGACTGTGAGACGCTGAAGCTGCAAGAAGGTAGAAGCAATGAGGGGTCAGATGTAAAAGATGTTTATTAAGTGCTTTGTCCCCTTGGTTCTGGGCCATAAAGTCTCTGCAACAATTCAGAAAATGCTCCTTTTCCCAAATCTGCATTGAGATTTTTGTCATTTGAGCCAAATTTTCACAAAATCCTTCACGAAAAACTGCACTTTCAACTTTTATTTCAGCCTTCCTCTTCCGCATAACTCAGAACAGGTCCATGGAACTCATCTGGAAAACTCAAAACATTTTGACCCCTCCATTTACCCCATTTGCACAAGATGCTTTTATGCCAAACTGCTTTGTCATTGTCCTCTATTCCCCATCACATAAATCAACTCTGGCGAAAGCACCCTGGCACATTGTGCGTTAGACGTCACCTGTCGTGGGTTCAGTTGTGTCCTCCAGAATGATATGTTCAGTACTAACCCCTATACATGTGAATATGAATATGCCCTTATTTGGAAATAGGGTTATTGCAGATGTAAGTAAGTTGAGATGAGGTCATATTGGATTAGGGTAGACCCTATTCTAATGACGCATGTCCTTATACAAAGAAGAAAATTTGGACACAGAGATACACACAGAGGAGAGTACCATGTGAAGACACAAGGAGAAGGGAGGAGAAGGCCATGTGAAGATAGAGGCGGACATTAGAGTGATGCCTCTATGGGCCAGGGAATGCCAGAGACTGCCAGTAACTGCCGGCAGCCAGAAGAGGGGCGTGAAAGCAGTCAGAATGTTCAGAGGGTGCCTGGCTGTCCTCGCACCTCGCTTTGGGTCTTCTAATCTTCAGGATTGTGAGACAAACTTATGTGGTTTTACATCACCCAGTTTGTGGTACTTTGTTTTGGAAGCCCTAGGAAAATAATATCCTGCCCAGCTTTGTGCCAGCATTGAGGCTTAGCAAGGATGCAACACTTCATAAAATGTTAAAACTGAAGTGCAGAGAAGTAAAGAAATGTATCCTCAAGCCCATAGTGATTTAATAGTGGCCAAGCCAGCGCTGAGAACCTGGGTGCCTGTCTTCTCAGTCCGCTGTGCTTCAAACACTGGCTTCCTTAATGAGTTCCTCCACGAGCCTAAAGAAGTTTGGAGTAAGGCACAAGTTCAACCCTGAGGTTAGCCGAGAAGCCCTCTCCCCATGTGCCTCTGCCCCTCTGTTCCAGCGGGCACTGTTAGCTGTGAGAGTGAATCACTGAGCTGATGTAGGAGATATGGTGTGAGGCATGGGATTGGCCTTGGCTCCAGTGTGTCATCTTTGGAGGAAGAGGAAAAGTAGATTGCAGTTGTGTGAGAAGGGGAGGGTGTTCCAAGAACAGCTTGAGGAAACCAGGTAACTGGAATGTGTATTTTTGCCTTAAACAGTAACTTTCCAAGGAAAGCCTCAGCCTATGGGGCAGAAGGAAAGGGTAGAGGCAGTAGAACGTCTTACCTGAAGGTGGTAATGTCACTAGCCACCAGCCACCACCACCTGCCGAGTTTAGGGGCATATTGGGATTGATGAGAATTATTGAGGCTAATGGACCTGCCCTAGAAACTAAGGAAACACAGACAGGAGAGAGTGAAAGCTGTCATGAATGTTATTCTAGTCTGCAAGTTGGCTGTTTCATAAATGTTTCTCTAGAGCAGAGAGAGTTTTGATTTTTAAGGTCTGGCTAAAACCTGCCAGGACCACCTGCCTATAATCCCTCTTGGAAAGAATGAAAAATGGAGTTTTCCCTCTGGGGAAATGGTTCTGTGCCTACAAGGAGTCCAAGCGTGTTACGATGAGGGTAAGTATTCTCGTTAGTTCTACCAACTGGTGAGCATGAGTTCTGGGAGCCTCTCAATCTCAGTCTGTCCCTTGGTCCTACCGTGGATCCTGCCAGGGCCTGTGACTGGCATGAACGAAGTGTGTTTAGAATTCCACAGAGGCTGGAGTACACAGGCTAATGCATTAAACATCACAAAACTCCAGGATGTAAACTGAGCTGGTTAGTTTCATATTTGAATCCCCGACCCTAAAGAAATGGAGTGAACCTTCCAGCAGAAACCTAGGGGATTCATACTTTCCTAGATAGTTTATACTCTTTTTATATATGGATGTTGGAGGATTTGAGGGGGGAAAACTAGCAAACAACCACAGCAAGAAATAAAACTGTAAGGTTGGAGATAATGACATTGTCTCCTTACTCGTGTTTTTCCCCGTGTGTTATTGCATTGGTATGTTCCTTTTGTTTGCATTAAAAATTAGTAGAGGATGGAAGAGCATGAAATGTTTTATTACTTAATACAAAAAATCAGTTATTATAGAAATTATTTTCACATGGCCATTAGGCAGACACTCTTCTCTCAGGAATCCTGGGAGGTTTGTGGCTGTCAGCCGTTCAGAGTCCATTAGAAAACCCGCCGTGGTGTGTAGGCTCCCCGCCTTCCGTCTTCCGTCAGGTCTGTGACAGGCGGACAAGGGGAACAGTGCTCTGCCAGTTGGTACCTGTCAAGTGAGGCTAGGATGCCTTTCAGAGGAATTTAAATTGGATCAGCTTTTATCATTCACTGCCGTATCTTTGATACTCTCCCAGAGAGGTGTAGTTAGGGATATATGAAAGAAGGAGAACCTGAAAAACTCGCTGGTGGACGAGCTATCTATATAGGTATAACACATTTAAAACGGTTCTTTTTGATACTCAGACATACATTTATATGACATCATTTTCCCTATTCAGGTATATTCTAGAAAGGCAGCCTTGCCCACAGACGTTGTTCTAAAGAGGAATTTGATGGGGGCTTCCCAGCACGGCGTCACGGTGGGTAACTGCGTGCGTGGTAGGACGTCAGGGAGTCCTTCTTTCTCCCGGTGCAGTATCCCCTGTGCAGTATCTCACCCCGATGAGAGCCCTTAAGTTCTAAAATACCCCCACAGGAAAAGACATTTTGAAACTGAGAAACCACGTCTGTCCTTCTGAATACAATCTTTTATGCTCTGAAACCAATCAGTTTAGATAACACACTAAAGTAGGAAAAGACTGACAGGTTTTCGATCTTATGTAACAACAATGGGGAAAATTTCCATTTGGCATCTGTGTTTGCTAGATAGAGTCACCATTAATGAGACATTTATAAAATAACTTTGTCACAGGTAATAGTAAGACAGCCTTTTTGTTTGTTTGCTCGTTTGCTGTTTCCTTTTTGTGTGTGTTAGGGCGGTGGGGGGCTGGGCCTGTTCTTCCTTCTAAACGTTGAAGGTTTTCATGCTCATGGTCTTATGCTTCTGATCATAACAGGGTGTCAACTAATAATGATACTGTAAAATGCCACCCCTGCAGGAATGGTGGCTGATTTCTAACAAGCTGGAATCAAAGCTTCAGTCTGCTCAGATCCTTTGACTCAGAGTTGTTACCCAACATCCAGGGCTGCCAGAGATGAGGGGCAAATGGAATGCTTAAGATGGAGTAGCTTCTGTCACCCTTGGTCAACCTGCTGGATGTTGCGTCAAGCACATCCCAGTAGGGTTAGAGTAGAGCCCAGTGTTGGCCGTGGGTGGCTTCATAGACGCTCACGTGGACACGTTTGAGTCACTGGCAGGTGAAGATATACAGTCTTCAGACCTGAATTCACCCTCCCTAGCCTGCTTTCATTTTTTCTTGGCTTCAATTAAAAAAATACTGACCCCCTCTTCTGCCGTTTGTGCTTCTTTCCTTTTCTCTCCCCAACCCACGAATCTCTTTTTTAATGATCTTCAGTGGAATATGCACCACACCAGTAGAATCTACACTAAATCTTTGGATTCATAGAGAAAAAAACCCCTGCAAATATTAATTTCACTAAAAGTGAACTGAATCTCTGATCAGGAAGTGATTATTACAACTCCTTCTTGCTACCCAGTGCCCAGAATTCTGCTGTCTAATCTGTAGGAAATGATTCTACATGGATTAATCAAAGGAACTGATCCACAGGACCTGTCAGATTCACGGCAGGAGGTGGGGTTAGAACACAGCATACACAATAGTTGATTTGAATTCTTTCTTGTGAGGAGGTAAAACTGAAGAAGACCTCAGCTGGGTTTCACACATATCCATTTAATCAGTAACGTGCCTTAGGAGAAGCAATAAGATATCATCTAGTCTTAGTTTTCGCGTATGTAAAATGGGAATGGTAACTTAGGAAGTAGTTTAAGGGGATTCAGTAGTTTTGGGGACTGGAAGTAAAGGGCTGTCATCAGTCTTGGTTAAGGTTAGGTGCTTAGTTAACGCTTGTGCCTTTTGCTTGTTACTGCATGCTCTGTGAAGAACAGCTTTATGTGTTCTGTTCCTCCCCTGCCTTCCCGCAGTGCATTACAGTGATCTGCGTACGGCAGTCAGTGTTTACTGAATGCTCCTGTCTGACTGATAGGGAATTCAGTAAATGAAGGTAGGTGGCTGTCTGGCAGAGCCACCGTGGACTTGACAGTTGTGTGTCTTTCAGAACGGAGGCACCCGGGGGAAGCCTGGTGTCTGTTGCAGGGCAGGAACACTGATGCGTGATTAAAGTTAAGTGCTAACAAGAGAATCCAAGGTTTTTGTTTTCTGCTGAGCCTGTGCTTTGGTTTGATCCTAGTTAGTGTCAGGACAAGGGCAGCACAAATGAAAGACTGAAAGAATTTATTGACTGAGGAGATGTAATCTATAGATTTATGGCGAGGTAGATGCAGCTTGATTTATAGAGGCAAACTGCACATGCCCCTCCATGGCGTTAAGCTCCAGGTAATAGGACGCCTAGCGTCCCTCCGTAAAGACTGCTGCGTTTCTGAGCCGGTTGTCAAACGCTGTAAATCCTGGAGACCCATGTCATGTTCTGCTCAAAGATGTAAGCTAAAAAAGCACGGACGTTAAGTCAGTAAATAAGCAGCATATGGGCTTTATGTATAAGAACAGGGGTCATCCAAGTCGTGTGGCAGAGAGGGGTCATTGTGGTTTGATGTTTCATGTCCATCAGGTGTGTCTTAAGCCCTCTGTCTCTGCCACTCTTCTCAAGGTGGCCTCGGAAGGGAGCTGAATTCCTCTGCAGGTTTTATTTTGATTCCTTGATGCTATAGATGTGGAGGTGTGAAGCACCCAAAAGCCATCTGTTGTTTTAACAGCCTCTGCCCTTGATACTTCCAGTGCCGTGGGGATGTGGTCTCTGAGTGGCAGAAGGATGCCTTCCCCCAGGCGACCAACCTATAAAGTGAGTCAGTCTCTTTTAAAAAGAACTCACGGGTTAGCCCTAGACCAAGAAAACCCAGATAAAGCACTAACGACTGGTTATCTAAACTGCTGGCCCAGCCCGGCTGTGTTCTGAGGGAGCTCGGCTCCCTCTTGTGGCCTCAAACCACGTGTCCACGTGTCCACGTGTTCTAGCCTCGCTGGATGTGCTACGTAAGAGGGATCAGTCTTTTGCTGACTACATCCTTTTTATTTCAGTGTTATTTGTGGGAAAAGAAGCAGGGTCCTGGCAAGCTGAGAGGGATGCACCTGGCTTTATTAACCTCTCCTGCTACCGAATGTGTCTTTCTCGCTTCCTCTGGTGGGAAGGGTGGCAGGGCACCAAATCTGAGTCTTGTGAATTCAGTGCTCTCATGCCGTCTGTCTTCTTATCAAAGTCTCTTCTTTAGTTATTTATTTAATTTTACTTATCCAAGGAATAAGTGAATAATCATTTCTTAAGAGGCTATTATGTAATAAGATTGGTTTAGTTTAAAAAAGGAATTAAAAGAATTGAATCAGTGGATTGACCTTGGAGGATTAAAGGATAGAAAGTAAAATATAACATTCATGGAAAGGAGGTGTAGCCTTTAGAAGTGAAAGATCCTGAGGGCCAGAGACTGAAGACTCACAGACTAAAAGGTTGCCTCTGGTTCTTAGTCATTTTTTGAAGCTCACTTTGCTTTTAAAAATGTGAATTAGTTTCCATCATTTAAATATAGGGAGATTTCATATGAAAACCAAATGTAGCTTGGACTTCTGGCTTCTTAGACAGAATTGGAAGATTGGACAACAGACAGTTCACATTTCCTCATGGTAACAGTCAGTGGAAGCTGAATAATATAGAAACAGACTCACAGACATAGAAAACAAACTTTTGTTACCAGGAGGGGAAGTGGGTGGGAAGGGATAAATTGGGAGTTTGAGATTTATAGATACTAACTAATATATACAAAATAGATAAGCAACAAGTTCATACTGCATAGCACAGGGAACTATATTCAATATCTTGCAGTAATTTATGGTGAAAAAGAATATGAAAATGAATATATGTATGTTCATATATGATTGAAACATTATGCTGTACACCAGAAATTAATACAAGATTGTAAACTGACTTCAATAAAAATATATATAAAAAATAGCCAAACGCTATAGAGCAAGCACACATCCTCCATTTTACCCCAGACCCCACCATTCCCTGCAGCCTCGTGGTTGACTCATATGTCTCAGTGTGTACCCGCTTGACTCCTGCCACACTGAGTTTGTAACTCTGTAGACTCATTGAATGTAAGGCCCTTTCATATCCTTATGATGGTATAACCCTGGGCCCTAGTCCTACAGTACATTTGTAACTGACAGCCCAGGGACCAATGTCTAGCCAGGTTGGAGAGTGCAGTTCAAAGAAGTAGTGTCTTCTCAGGGCAGGCAGACCTGGAAATCTGAGGGACGCGATCCAGGGAAATCTCAGGGCCTGAAACTGAAGGCTTAGGTGCCAGGAATATGTCCAAGTGTAGGTGGGTTTCAGCTTAATACACGGTAACAAGAATGTCAAAAACAACAGCAAAAAGACAATGGGGATTTATCTATGTTTAGGCTGTTTCTGTGAGTCTTCATTTGGTTTACTGCTACCACTGGACATACACCTCTTCCTCCATTTGCCTGCACCTGGCCTCTCCATCTCCTAAGTTGTAAACTCTTGGAAGACAGATTTCCTGCTCCTGTTATTTCCATTTTGTCTGTCCTTTCCTCTCCTCATCTCCCCATTTCCCATAAAATAAAACACATACAAATAATACATGCTTTGGGGCTGTAAGTATATAAATGAAAGTCACCTCAATTTCGTAGCTGCTGCTTCTTGTCCTTTGCTGCATAAGGATGGAATCCTGGGAACCTCTTGTCCTCTCTCATTTCAGGCTTTAGAATGAGACAGCGCCACGTCCTCATGGAGCCCGCAGGGCCTGCAGGGCATTGCCCTCATTTGGTGGAATCCGTTCCTTGTGAGGATCCAATGTGTTATCAGTGGCGGACATCGGAAGGGCTCTGTGTGCCTGATCATGGCAGGTGTGGCCCGGGACATCGCATCGTGAAGGCTGTCTGCCAGAATGAGCGAGGTATGAGCCAAAGAAGCACAGGGGTGGTTCAGTGGTGTCTGCCGAACAACACATGGCCACGCTCAGGTCATTTTCCCAAGGGAGAGAAATGCAGTCTTTCTTGGTCTTGAATATTTGAGAAACACAGTCTTTCCTACTCTTGAGTATTTAAGTCAGGTGATACATGGCCACAAAGTAAGCCGCATTGACTTAATACGGGGCCATGCGTTTCGTGACAAAGGAACCCTGTTTGCTTATGCCTAAGTGCAGTGCAGGGAGCCTAGAGAGTTCTCTGAGGTTTTTAATTTATTAAGACAAACAGAATACAGAAATTGCCTGGATAGTCCTCAGTACTTATCAATACGAAGCAAGTGTTACTGGCCTTTATTGATGTTGACATGTAACATGCTTCTATATATCATTAACAAATGCTGCCTTGTAAAGATTCCAGGGCTACCTTTCCCTCCAGTTTAAAAAGAAACCACAAATGCTAAGCTGTATCTTTTCAGTTATATAACATTAGATTAGAATCATCTCTAGACATAATGCTAACATTTCTAAAGAGCCATTTTAAAATATAAGTTGTCAAGATTTGCAAAACTCTTTAACAGCGGTGTCTTTCCTTCATCACCAAGCTTCTGGTACAGTGGTTGTTTGAAATGAAGGGTGCCCTAGAAAATATGGAAGTCACATGGAAATGAGAAAAGTGACATTGAAAGCCTTTATCCTAGAGTTTAAAAAATTCAGTCTCATGGAAGAATACGGAGTATGTCTATCCATCAGCCCTGCCATGAGAAGTCGTGATTTATAATGGTCTTGGTATGTGGAGTGAAATATTTTGACTTATGGAGCGAAGAAATCCATAGAACAGAAGGAAATTACAAAGTGGATGCAGAATGGCTGTTGGCATCCCCCGGGGGCTGACATTCAGCAATGCATTTCTTTGTTCTCTCTCTCTCTCCCCCCCACCACCCTTTCTCTCTCTCCCACCCTTCCCTCTGTCTATCCCTCACTTCCTTCCTTCTTTCATTCCTCCCTCTTCTTTTTTCCCTCCTTCTCTCCTTCCACCCATCCTTCCTTCTTTGTTTTAAAAAATCACTGCCATAATTAGACAAATAAACATTTTGCCAAGCGATGTAATTGGTTACTTCATGAAGCCAAGTAGTTGTTTAATTAAGTAGAGTGCAGGACAGATTGTATTAGCTACTGTCTCTTCTGACTACATAGTTAAAACTAATAGTGGCTTCTAATATTACCAAATAAGCTTTGAATGGGGGTGACATATGTGCAATTTATTAACAGCAGCGCCAAAGATCCCTTTTTGAATTCAGGAAGAGGAGTGCAGACGTTTAAAACCTGCGAGTCAGACAGGTTGGAACTTCTAGTCTGCTGCTCTTCTGCTAGATGGTCTCAGGAAAATTGTTTAACTGTAGAGGCATTCTTTTTTTAGCTGCAAAGTGGGGATAATAAAACCAACCTCTCACTCTCTGATTGTGAGTGTTAAATTTCTTATATAAAAGTGATTAGTGAAGTGCCTGCACATAACCATTCAGAATAAGCTATGAGCTCATTTTACTTGTAATGCACATTTATGACTGTTCTCCGCCCTGGGGGATTTGTGCAGAGAATGTTCTTTTATAAAATGAAAATAATAATGAGGATTCAAATAACCATACTAGTCGGTCTTCCCAACCTCCAGCTGTGGGAACAAGATCATTTGTTTGGTTGAGACCCAATGACAAATGACTGTCAGGCTTTGTCATCTCATAGCAGGGATGGGAGACTTTACAAGGTTGTCATACGGAGTCCACAGAGCCAGGGACTTCTTACACCATGTGTACTGTGCCTTCTACAGTGTTGCAGAGTGTGATACTCTGATCTATAATTAGAGATATGTATTTGGTCTGTGTCCCTTCTCTGGCACACAGCTTCTACAACCATTGGAAATCCCTGAGCAGTAAGAGCAGTGGGAGCATCTCTTGTTATCATATATGGTCTCTGGCCCTCAGTTCTTGAAATCACTTCCTTAAAGGTGAAATGGGTGTCTTGTTCTTCACATCAAGCCCCTTTCTATCACAACTGTAGTATTTGTATTAACGAGGGGACTTTTGGAAAGTACCTACAGATGGGGGCTGGTTGCCATGGGAACCAACCATGGGGACCAGTTTTCAATCCCACCGCAACCCCTCTGATATCTGGGGAAGGAGGTTGAATCAATCACTTATGGCCGGTGAGGTCATCAGTCATGCACGTCATGAAGCTCCCATAAAACCCAAAAGAACCTGGTTCAGAGAGCTTGCGGTTAGTGAAGACAGGGAGATTTGGGGAGAGTAGCATGTGGAGGCCCCTCGCCCTTTCCCATACCTTGTCCTATGCATCTCTTCCGTCTGGTTGTCCCTGAGTTTTATCGTGCTAATAGTAAACTGGTTATCCAGTAAGTAAATGGATTGCCTGAGTTCTGGGAGCTGCTCTAGCAAAGTAATCAAACCCAAAGAGGGGGTCCTGGGAGCATCTGATTTGTAGCCAGTTGGTCAGAAGTACAGGTAGCAACCTAGACTTGTGATTGGCATCCTAAGCTGGAGGGAGTCTTTGGAACCCCCAATTTGTAGCCAGTTGGTCACAAGCACAGGTAACCTGGGCTTGAGATTGGTGTCTAAAGTGGAGGGCAGTCTTATGGGACTGAGCCCTTTAGCTGTGGAATCCGATGCTACTTCTGAGTAGATGGTGTCAGAATCAAGCTGAACGGTAGGATAACCAGGCGGTGTTGGAGAGTTTGCTTGGTGGAGTGTGAGGAACCCCCCCCCCCACACACACACTCGATTACAAGTGCAGAACACTTTACAGACCTATCAACTTTACCATTTGACAGCAGTTCTAGAGTTTTATCACATATTCCTGGGAAATTATGAATTTTCAGCATTGACCTACACTCTTAATTTCTGTGGAAGAAGTAGGAGTTACTACTGGTTCAGGTCAGTTTCGTGGAGTGTTGTGGTTTTTAAATACCTGGATGGTTCCTCTGTCACTTGTAGGGCAACAGCCACGGTTGTGGTTACAAGAACGTGCTAGTCTCCTAATGGAGGAAGCAGTCTTTTGTCCAGTGAGAAATTGAAAATGTGATCTGGTTGCACTTTTTGAAGTTCTGCTTCTATGAGATTCTGGGTGATTGACGATTGAAGTTTGCCAGAGACGTGCTCCCGTTTGAGTCTCCACGTATTATCATAGCCTTTCTGTAGTGACAGGAATTGACAGAACTGTTGACACTCATTTAAACGCTTGGAGAGAAAAAAAAAAGGATTGAGATCTATTTAATGAGTCTCCTGTGATTTTTCTCTTGTAACATTTGATACTTTTCATCACTCTGAGTTTCTTCATTGTTTCCTGGGCCTTTTATTTCAGAATTTATTCAGAGGTAAATGGATGCAACCAAAATAAATAAATTTTTTTTTGGTTAAAAAAATCAAGCAGACTCATATTAGGTCTAGTCAGACTTGAAGCTTGCTATAATTGCAAGGTTACTTGCTTTGTCCCTTGTTTTAAGGCTTGTCCACATCGACTCACTCCATGTACCCCTTATACCAAAAGGAAGGTTTAGTATCCTTGCAAAATGTCTACACCCCATTCAGACTGTGGAGCCAAGAGATTTCCACATAACCATGAATCTAGATTTCTGTAGGACTCCTGACAGTGTCTTGTGGACATTGCTTCTGCCACTAGGAAGACGTGTCTCCTCCCTAAAAGTTCATTTAGACCCTTAGCTTGAAAACTTCAAAAATACACAACGTATGTCACATTGACGCTAAGAGGTAACTGGAAATAGCGATTTGATATACCCCAAACTGGGTTAGTTTATGAACGTTATCTACTTTGAACTGCTTAAGATTCAAGTAGTCATGTACGAATGTCTGCAGCTGGCTCTGTAGATACAGTCCTTTGACCCAGTCTCTGTTTTGATTTATTAGTGATACTGTCAAATCAGTCTCACTAAAGTTGCTGTTTCTCACCCAGCCTGTGAAAGTAGCAAACAATCTGTTAGTAATATTTATTTTCAGTAAGAAAATTGTATATAGATTACAAGAGTGAGTATTATGATTTGGAATCTGATTTGCAGTACTTTGATTGGTGGAATAGCTTTGATTTCTCTCCCTGTGCATCTGATCATTAGCATGGGTTAAAAGGAGTCTCCTGAGTATAGAGAATATATAGTTTTTCTTGTCTCATTGACTGTTGTGTTTCCTCCATTTCAAAGGGGGCATTTGAAAGTAAATGGAGTATGATGCAGACTGCAAGCTGACAAATTTCTCCCGGAGATTATCAAGTTAATTCACTGTTTCCAACTTTGTTTTTTGGACAAGTAACTGGTTCCTTGCTGCTGTGTTTCACCGGCAATTGATGAGGGTTTAGCACCAGGTGACATCTTCCGAGAGCAGATTGGGAAAATCCCCGTAATACCAGGGCAGCGGGCAGCGTTCCCAGTGGCTGGCAGGTGACCACTATTTATCGCCGTTCATGTCTCCGTGATGCAAAGTGGGCAGGTGACATCACAGGGTCGTTGGATAAACACAAGACTGCCGGCTGGAGCGGTCAGACCCTGAGTACTCACCACGTATTTTGTTCCATAATTTGCCAAATAAGCTGCCTTGAAAAAAAAAAGTGTATATTTCAGCAAACATTTTTATTCAGAGATAATGCTGTGTACATTCTGCACGCTAGTGAAGAGTGTAATACATCAGGAAGAACACGGTTCACACATTGACAGATACATGGAGTTAAGAGTTCTCTGGTGGCTCTGCACCACTCCCTTTTATAGAGGGTTTCTTATTTTTCACAGTTGCACGGGACCTTCCCCATGCAAATACTTTCCTTAAGTGGTGTCTACACTTCACTGAAAGCATGAGGAATGATTTCCCATCATTAAGGGGACTTGCCTTTTCTTTTCAGAGGCGTTTTTCTGTCAGTTCTTGCCTTGTATCATTAACTTTGAGCAAATCAAAAAATGTGATCTTTAATCTTAGCTGATATGACGTGTGCTTCGAAGCCCTCACACCACAAGTGCCTTTTCTAGGATGGCTTTAATTGGTGGAAAGCGTGCTAAGATAATCATGTACCTTTGTTGAATTAAGGTGTTTAAACATGTTTTTAAATCTCTGATTGGAGGTGGAAGTTTTATTTTGTTTATTTTTATCTTTAAATCTCAAGAAATGTTCTTGGCCTCACCTGTGAGAATAAGGTCAAACTCCATTCATGTAGGAAGTGGTTGATCAGAATAGTCTGTGATTCACCAGATTTCTAAATAGAACCCCTTTTGTGTTTTCAAGTCATTGTTTGTTCAGCCCTTTGTTCATGCTGTATCTCGTGTTGGTCGAGTACTGCTTTACTTCTCTGTATATATGTATTTTTTTTAACAAGACTTTCCAACTGCTACTTCAGCACAGTATTTCTTTAATTGTAGTATAGTTAGTTTACAATGTTGTGTTAATTTCTGGTGTACAGCGTAGTGATTCATACACACACATTCTTTTTCATACTCTTTTTTATAATAGGCTATTACAAGGTATTGAATATAGGAACTCCCTGTGTTATACAGTAGGACCTTGCTGTTTCTGTGTTTTACGTATAGTAGCTAGTATCTGCAAATCCCAAACTCCCAATTTATTCTTCCATCCCTACCTTTCCTCCCTGGAAACCACAAATGTGTTTTCTATGTCTGTGAGTCTGTTTCTGTTTTGAAAATAAGTTCATTTGTGTCCTTCTTTTAGATTCCACATATAAGCGATATCATATGGTATTTTTCTTTCTCTTTCTGGCTTGCTTTGCCATGTTGCTACAAATGGCATTGCTTCTTTTTTATGGCTGAGTAGTACGCCATTGGAGACGCGCGCGTGCACACACACACACACACACCCACACCCCCACAACTTCTTTATCTAGACACCTGTTGATGGACATTTAGGTTGCTTCCACACGTTGGCTACTGTAAATAGTGCTGCTATGAACACTGAGGTGTAGTATCTTTTCAAATTAGAGTTTCCTCTGGATATAGGTCCATGACTGGAATTGCTGGATAACCTGTAAATCTGTTGTTTAGTTTTTTAAGGACAATATTCATTTTTTTGTATTTTAGGAAGAATGAGGAATAGAATGTTCGTCAGGTATTTCTTTGCCATGCAAGAATATTCCTGCAGTGAATCACCCTATTTAAGAGACACCACAAAATGAGAGACACTACAGAGATTATAGTGCCTCTAAATTAAAGTTCAAATATGGTTCTTTTAAAAGTTTTGAGCAATGGCATCTTTGTTCAAATAAGTAGAGTTTATTAAGCTGTTCATTTTGGATGGGATAATGGTAACTGGGATTTTTTTAAAGAAAGTAGCTATCATTTTCTTCTTATTCTACTAATTTTTTGTTTCTATTTTGAGTAAAAAAAATTATCTTTGTGTAAGGTTCAAGACTCTTAGAACTATGTTGCCAAGTGTTCAGAAGGATTCAAAAGAGAGGAGAGTAAACATGGACATGCATTTTCTGTAAGCAATATGAATTCAGAGAAATGGCTTTGTGGAGTAGTCAGACAAAGCAGGTAGTTATTTCGTGCCCAGATCCCCTTGACCATTTACCATTTCTGTGTGTGCAAGCCAGAAATTCAGCTGACGCCACCTGCATCTCTTTGCCTAAGGAATTTCTCCAGCCACTGGAGCCTTCTTTGCCCACATAGCAGCCAGAAGTGCCAGGTACTTAGCAATCCCAGGGAGCAACCTTCAACCAGTGATTGAGAGTTGGTGTATAAATACCAACTCCCTTGCCCCTCAGATGGAATAACCTTGAGGTATATGTTCTTTGCTGTGTCCTAGAGTTCCCAGTGGGATGAAATGCCACTTATGCGTAGTCTGATTTATTTGATCAGACAACCTTTATCAGCCTCCTTCCCTTTCCTGTCTCTGTCTTCTACTCTTGCACTGGTTCCCTGGCATTATCACCCAATAAATATGTGCCTGTGAATCTTTGACACAGAGTTTGGTTATGGTGCAACTCAGACTAACACAACGGTGCTTGGAGAAGTATTTACTGGATCCACTCCAGAAGGAGATACAGGGTTCAATTCAAATCATACCTTATTGATAATGATACTTACGAATCACCTTCGAAGGAAGAAGTGACAGTCTCTCATGAGATTTCGTTCAGTATTTTGAGCAGCCTTCACTAGTTATCAATTATTTGGTAATATCTGAAGGGGTTCAGTATACTCTTTCTGTCCTCCCTTTGAAAACATAAAAAACCAAACCAAACCCACACATTATCTAATCCTGCTTCTATGCTGGTAACTTATACCATCCTCCTGAGTCTTGTGTTTTAACAATTGAGTCATTTTATGACCCTTGGGGGAGGACTAGCTTAGTCATATTTTCATTGTGTAGTGATTCCAGAGAGCATTTGAATGTTTCTGAATAAGAATAAGAAAAGCAGACTTTTTGGATGTTATAGGACTTACTTGTGTAGAAAAAGTGGGTCTGAAGTGTTGGGGGAACACGTTGCTTTATCTCCTTTGTTCTAGATCAGTGATTTTAAAACTATAGTGTACATCAGTCTCTCAGGGGGTTATAAAAACACAAAATACTGACCCCTACTCCAGAATTTCTGACTCAGTAGGTCTGAGGTGGGGTGCAAGCATTGATATTTCTAACAAGTTCCCACGTGATGCCCATGGGACTGGTCTAGGGACCGTACTTCGAGAAACACTG
The DNA here is from genome assembly GCF_009834535.1 of Camelus ferus. Lineage (NCBI taxonomy): Eukaryota > Metazoa > Chordata > Mammalia > Artiodactyla > Camelidae > Camelus > Camelus ferus. Next base: position 18,746,175 of record NC_045700.1, read on the forward strand.
TTCTAGGCAGGAGGGGGCCTACGGGCAGCCTCATCGCGTTAGTATATAACCCGAGTAGGCTGGAGGAGTGAACGGCATGTCGTACACTTAGTCATGATCAGCAGTGGAATCGATTCTAATCTGTTGTTTCTTGTTTCCTACTGGGCAAATTATTCTGAAATCCATGAAATATATTAGTCTTTCCAGAAGCAAGCAGTGAGTAAATGTTCTTTTATTTCTTTACTGTTACCTAGATGGATTACCGAAAGATCAAGTAGTGGAAAGCAATAGTGTACTCTTGCAGAAACAGAAGACACGTAATATATGAGATGAGTTATTTAGGTGTAGAGGAGAGAATTTTCATTTTCAGCAAGCTTGGTTTTTCAGACCACCACCTGGTAGCATTTTGGTGTCAGTGTCCTTACCAAAGGAAGTGTGGTGATGACAAATACGTTGTATTAAATTTTGAAATGAACCTGACATTGCAGCGGAAAAGAGCCAGTAAGATCAGGCTGCGGTTCACACGACAGGACTCAGACTGCAAAGGAGATTAAATTGGAGCATTCCTGTAGCCAGGTTCCTTCTTCCCTTTCATTCCGATGTCTTGCAGTGAAATTAAAGGTGAAACTTTAATCATATTTGGCAATGACAGAATCCAAAAGAGGAAAATAAAGACTCATTCTCATCAGAGTTTTCCCATCCATATCTGAGGGGAACTTGGCGAGTGGATGTAAACTGGTGAAATCAATTTAAATGCTAAAGAGAGAGGAACTGTAGTGCAGCTTTAAATACATTGACTGTATGTTGTCTGTCGATAAACAGGTATTGTATTTTAAATGATTTCCTTTTCCCACTCTGTTACCTACCTGGATGCTGGAAGATCACTTTTGTCTCTGTTCTCTTTTTCTGAAGTACCTAAAGAACACATCACTAGCCAGCAGCATTCCACGTCGGACAAATATAGTCTGGTTTCTCCAGATTTATACTATTTAGAAATAGCGTAAATTGCTTCCTGAGTGTGCCTCTGTGTCTCCAGGAAAGACTGTCTCTTTTTTTCTGTCTCTTCTGAGATTCTCACCAGGCAGTCTACTTTCTGTTCCCATCCCGTAAGATTGAGACAGCAAAAGAAATCATCAAGTGTACTGATACTTCAGAATGCCGTTTATATAATTAAATGGTCATCCCAACCCTTCAGTGGGAGTTAATGTGAGATCATCACCCCTGCCGTTACTGTCAGCTTTCTGGGCATGCTCTGAGTTTCCCTGTTCCATTGTGTATTCCACCAGTATTACCAACAGGGATTCGTTACAGCATTAGTCACAGGGATGTAATTTTGCCTCCTCCTTCTGAAATGCATTTTAAAGTGGTCTCTGGCTGTTTCATATGGCCTTTGGCTGGTTACTCCTGATACACCGCCTCGCTACTTTTCCCTCTATGTAGACATAGGAGAAATAAGGGACATGGATTAAAACACATTTCTATTATGAAAGAGGAATTTCCACTGATAGAACAGCCATTCTGGCTACATTAGGAAATACAACCAGAGGTTTGCCTGTTGTGTATCCATTTGAGTGTTTTCAGGAAAACATAATGAAGGAAAACTCTCCTGGAAGGCTAATCCATCCCACACAAATCAATTAGAAGAAAATTTTACTTAGACTTAAGAACTTTTTTGTGTTTCTAAATTAAAATGATTTATGCATACACTTAACTGATTGATGATTCACAGTTAAGAATTCAGAGTGTTTTACCCTTTATGCTGGGTTATTCATCCCATGCTTACTGAATTGTGTGCTGTGCCCAAGGAATTATATGATTTTTCCATGGAGAGATGTCTAAGAAGTAGAAAAAAAAAAAAGCAGAAATCATACATTTTTGTATCAAAGAAACATAACTAAAGGAAAAAAATGTTTTGGAAGTTCATTTAGGGATATGTTAAGACCATGATACTTCTCTTGCTCCATTCAGTCAGCCACAAGCATCTAGGAAATCCACAGCTCACTGTACATGCTACCTCTGCCTGTTGCCTCCGTGGTGATTTGCCTCCACAGTCACGATCATGTTATTCCTCAGTCTGAGATGCTCATCCCCCTCTTCTTCCTTTGGCTAATTTTTACTCATCCTCAAGAAACTTGGATTGATGTCTTACAGGAAACCGCCTCTCCACTTCCACTTCCTTAAGCTGGTCTAGAACCTCAGGTGACTGTTATAGTTACCACCTACCATCAGATTATTTGTCACAGTCAATTATGATAATTCCATTTCCTTATAGATGATTGGTTCAGAAATGTGTCAGATTAAATCTGCTTGGACCAGTGAGATATGGGAAGGGGGCCATGACTAAGGCGAGATGTTTTAGTTGCTGCCATGATCCGTCCTGTGATCTCCCAGCTGTGTGGCTTCAGGGTGAAGGCACTGCTGTGTACGGTAGGGCAGAGATGCAAAGACACTCTGAGTCCTGGAGGACATTGCTGAGCTTCTGAACCGACAGTCTGAGCACTGGCTGTAATGTAAATCAACAGATTTCCTTATCATAAAGCCACTGTCTATCAGAGTTTCTATCAGCCGGTGCAGCAGTCATCCTGCTTGACGGGTTGACTGTCTTCTCATCCTCATAACACTCTGTGATTGAGTTATCACTGTCTTTACTACGTTATATTGAAATTATCTGCTCCTTTATCTGTTTTCCCCATTTGACTCTTAGCTTCTCAGGGGCAGAGACCTTGACTTATTCTGCATGTTATTCTTGGCATAGTGCCAGAGTGTCTGGCATATTAGAATGTACTCAATAAATATTTGTAGAACTTGAAAGAGTTATTTCAATTGATTTACACAGCAGCCCAATTGGGAATTGTAAGTATTATTTCAATTTTATTGTTGAGGGAGGACATTTTAGCCCAGAGATGTTGATTGCCCAAAGTCACTCAGCCAGTAAGTTTTAACACCAGAACTTTGAACTCCAGACCTTGGACTCCTAACCAGTAACTTGTTCTGTTTATCGGTGTCAGCAAATGCGTATCACGTGTACCAACAACACTGACGGTACCATGTCTCAGACCCATGCAGTAACTTTCATTGGTTAAGATGTTATTTTTTTTTGTTAAGTGAGACTTGGGCTGAGATTCACTCTCAATGCAGCACTAAAGGCAACCACTGCCAACTGACTGGTGTAGGTCCAAAGGATGAAGCCCATTTCTAGCTGCCCAAAGTCCAAGGATTTTGACTCTTCTCCTTGGTGTGAGCTAACAGCAGGAGAGAGATCACCTGATACAATGAAAACATAAAGCTCACGTGCATTTCCTGTTTCTTTCTTGCACACATTGTCTTTGAGTTAGATGTATAGTACTTAGTTATCTGGTTTTCCCCGGCAACTTGAGTTCTAATCTTGATTGTATTCGGACAGCTAAGCAGTGCAGAACTGATCCCTCAGACTAGACCGAGAGTTCAGAGAGACACAGGTTCTCTGAGAAAGGAGATAATGTGAAACCACAGAGGAGAAGGTAAAAGACAGCTCTTTAAGGACAACCAGCTTGTCACTGCTTCCTAGTAGAGGAGTTATACAGACGGGTAAGAACAGAACTGTTAATAACACCCTATCGTGGAGTTTTAGAGAGTTTGGTAAAAAACAAACAATTTCTGTACACAGAAGTGGTCCTTCCTGTTACATCAACATTTATTAACATATGCTTCAATAGTAGAGAAGAAGCCCTAATTTCCCTGTGATATTGTTCCAAAAACAAATAGGTAGAAATTAAAAGATGACAAATTTAGGTTTAACATTGGAGTTCATGTCCCGTAGGTGTCTAGCAATGGTAGTTAGAATAACCAGCTCACTGTTACTGAAGGTGTTTGCACAGAGGCTGGAGACCTCCTCTCAGGGTTACTGCGGTCGGAATCTCTACACTGTTCTGCAAGAGAGAGTCGCGCTGTGGATTTGCCATTCTGGGCAGGACAGATCTGCATTCTTCTTAGTTTTCCTGTACTTGAAGATAATTAGCATCTCCATTTATCCCCATAAAAAGCCAGTTGTGTCAGCCCAAATCATGCCTCGCATACTTTCAGTCCAACCCGGGAGAATTTCTCCTGATGGAAACCACCGGCAAGGAGATGCCCAGCGTCTTTCCAGAGTTATCAAGGAAAGGTTGTGCTTAATTAAGTAATGAATTTTAATTAACTGATTGACTTTCAATAGTTACTAAAAAGTAAGACAAGGAAATTTGCAGCAGATTTTGAATGCATCACAATGAAAAAAACCCTGCTAAAATAAGATCATGCTGCAAGTTAAAATTTTAGATCTTAGGTAAATGGGAAATTCACTTGTCCAGAAGGGCCAGTCAGTTTCCTGATTGATAAATAAAGTTTCTTACTGTAGAGGGTGTTGCGGGAGGTGTGAGAGAATGATGTGAGGGGAAGTGTGTCTTCCTCTTTTGAAGACTAGGAAGGCAGGTGGGAGCGTGTCTCTTAAGATAAGTAGAGCCCTGCGCTTTAAGAACTTGGCAGGAGCACAATCTCAGAATCATTTCCGCCTCATATTTCTCACAAGTGCAGCTGAGAGAAACAGTATTGGTCCAGATCGTCTGAAATCTTTCCCTGAGGTTAAGTTGGGGGAGAGGAGAGCTGTGTGCCTGGAGCACATGATATTGACAACCTACAAATTGATTTTACAGAGTCGTTTATTGCAATGACATCGGCTGCCTAGAGTGTGTTAGGTTATAAGACTCTTCTCCACAAAATTCATTATCATTTCCTTAAAAGATATGAGAGTTAAGTCTTTCAGATTACACGTACCAGCATCCTGTTCACATATGTATGAGGAGCATTAGAAGAGGCCCCAGCTGGTCCTAGATTAAGCCTGTTTACCATCTCCTGGTCACGTGTCTGGCTTTTGTCAAATGCACTCAGAAAATTGCACTGTTGACTGGACACCCAAATTGCCTCCTTCCTGGACTCACTTCATTTTCTCCGCTTAGTTTCTGCCTTTTTTCCTGCCATTTGAATATCATCTTATATCCTGTGTATTATCCTCATTTCCCCACTTGCTAGATATGTGACCTTGAGCAAGCTACCCAGCCCCTTGGCATCTCGCAATTTCTATTAGAAATTAGAATGTGTAGGGAGGGTATAGCTCAGAGGTAGACCGCGTGCTTAGCATGCACCAGGTCCTGGGTTCAATCCCCAGTACCTCCTCTAAAAATAAATAAATAAACAAACCTAATTACCTCACCCACAAAAAGTAAAAGAAAAAAACATTATTTAAAAAAAAGAAATTATAATGGGACCCACATCATAGGTTGATGGAGCTACCGATTTGATCTATGTTGAGTTCTTAAGACAGTTCCTGGCATGTGGTGACTACTGCAAAAATGTAAGCTTTATAAAATTATAATTATTATCCTGTATTACATATAAATAAGCTACCTTAACTACTTTGTAGAATGAATTGACGGTGTAAATTAATGGAAACAGTAATTGACTTTATGTGAATGATTACTTTCTGAGGCCTAGTGTCCAGGCTCATGGGAATAGGATGCTATTTTGTGAGTTTTCTATGTTATTTTTTGCTTGTTACTTTGAACCAATATCAGACTTACACAAAAACTGAGGAGTTGTAAAAACAGTACAAGGAGTTCCCTTATATCCTTCACCCACTTCCCCCATTGTTAACATCTCATATGACCGTAGTTCAATTATTAAAAACCAGAAATTGACATCGGTACGATATAGCTGGTTGTGAGAGCTAAATAAAATAATAAAAGCCTTTATGGAGGATCTGATAACTATTTTGATTTTTCTAGAAGGTAATTTTTTCTGCAGAGGTAGGGTGTCTGGTAATCTTTGATCCAGATGTTTGAAAGCATTGCTTAAACATGATGATCATAAAAGATACAGAATTTTTTGACTGGAAGGTGCACGCAAATTTCAAGCTTCAGGCTTCGATCATATTCTCGAAGAGAATTACTTTTGTTTTTTAGGTTAATTAAAGAAAATGCCTCGGTAACAACACAATTTACTATAAATCCTGTCATATCCCTGGAGAAGAAGGAGGAAGCTTAGTGGCCTCAGGCGCTGATAGTAACCTGAGCCAATCAACTCTGTGATCAGCCATATTTTACGCCCAGTGTCAAAGCAGGGGACCTGCACATTGATGAAGATAGATCTTTACATGCAACAGGAAAGATCATCTTATGGAAAAATCAATTTTTTTGTTGATAAAAATGACTCATTGTCATTTGTAACATTTTACCCTGGGTTGATTCCATTTTTAGGGTTCAGATTTGCTGATGGTATGCAGTAAAGATGAAAAATGCATGCATTTTCTGCAGTTTTGATGGAAGATAGTGGCACCTTCCACTTAGATACTACTGTACATTTGACAAAACTCTTTCTCTTACGTCATTTCCTTTTACCCTTCGCAACAGCCCTTCATGGTGTTCCGGAGTTAGAGGCTTACCCTCATTTTACAGCAGAGGAGATTGAAGACAAGAGAGGTGATATTTGTCTGAGCTCACAGGGCAGATGCCTGTGCTACCTTCTTCCTCCTGAATCAGTGTATTTCCTAAGTCTTGGCTGCTGAATCCTGGGATTCCATATGGGGAAGTGGGAGCTGAGGCAGCTATTATTAAATAATAATAATATATATGAGACATTGACCAATATTTATATCCCTTATGTAATCTCGGGAAAAATTTAAAACCTCCACATCTTTATATCCATCTGTCTCTTATCACCTACGTCTTTGTATCTGTAAATCTATATCTATACCTAGCCACATCAAAAACTCCAGTTCCCTAGGCCATATCTTGGGGAAGAGGAGGAAAAGGAGTCAGGGAGTCAGAGGTAAGGCAAAATACTAGAAGGCCCGCTGTACTAGAAATCTCGTCCTAAGGCACAGATGGGCTGAAGCTAATTTGGAATATGGTTGGAGGTGATGATGGGCATTTGAGGATGTGAGGCTTCATTTCACTCACACAAAATTAAATTATTGGGAAGAGTTCCTTACTTTCTTTTTTAATGATATATACCCATTTTTAGTCACAGATGACCCCTTTTTAGCTTTCTGTTTTGTCATTTCCCCATTGACTCTTGTAATACAACAGATAGTGTAGAGGTATATTAAGAACTGAAATGAAATGGCATGCTTGATCAAATGTTTGGGTATCCCAAAAAAGGAACCCCAGAAATGGCAAATGTCTACCTGGAGAAGAACAAGCTTCCCACGATATAATCAACATACTGAAAAGAACACTAAACAAAAGCTTATTAAAGAAGAAAATCTGTGGGGACTTTCTAGCCACAGGGCTAACCATGAACTTTTATCCTTGGTGAGTTTTTATTTATTTATTTATTTATTTATTTATTTATTTATTTATTTATTTACTTACTTACTTACTTACTTACTTACTTACTTACTTACTTACTTATTTAAAACATTTTTATTGGTTTATAATCATTTTACAATGTTGTGTCAAATTCCAGTGTAGAGCACAATTTTTCAGTTATACATGAACATATGTATATTCATCGTCACATTTTTCCTCTGTGAGCTACCATAAGATCTTGTGTATATTTCCCTGTGCTATACAGTATAATCTTGTTAATCTATTCTACATTTTGAAATCCCAGTCTATCCCTTCCCACCCTCCACCCCCTTGGCAACCACAAATTTGTATTCTATGTCTATGAGTCTGTTTCTGTTTTGTATTTATGCTTTATTTGCTCATTTTTTTAGATTCCACATATGAGTGATCTCATATGGTATTTTTCTTTCTCTTTCTGACTTACTTCATTTAGAATGACATTCTCCAGGAGCATCCATGTTGCTGCAAATGGCGTTATGTTGTCGGTTTTTATGGCTGAGTAGTATTCTATTGTATAAATATATCACTTCTTCTTTATCCAGTCATCTGTTGATGGACATTTAGGCTCTTTACATGTCTTGGCTATTGTAAATAGTGCTGCTATGAACACTGGGGTGCAGGTGTCATCCTGAAGTGGGGTTCCTTCTGTATATAAGCCCAGGAGTGGGATTCCTGGGTCATACGGTAAGTCTATTCCTAGTCTTTTGAGGAATCTCCATACTGTTTTCCACAGTGGCTGCACCAAACTGCATTCCCACCAGCAATGTAGGAGGGTTCCCTTTTCTCCACAGCCTCTCCAGCATTTCCTTGGTGCGTTTTAAAACCTCTGTTGAGAAAAATCAGGTGGCTTAAGGGATAGGATACAGAGAGTATGGGCTGTGCCTCCTTGTGTCATACCCTGATTCTCTCCCTAGCAGATGGCATTTGAAGGCGTGTTTGTGTCTGTAAGAGCGTAGTCCATTGTCTAATCTTTGATGCTGAGTAGCTAATGCTCTTCAAAACTGCTTTGTGAAGAGAGAGGCAGGCATTGAGGAATGGTGACATGGCTTCTCAAGGGTTAAGATGGACAATGGGCCTTCTAGGCATGCATCTGGAGAGAACTCCAATTCCAAAAGATACACGCACACCCATGTCCATAGCAGCATTGTTTACAATAGCCCAGGCATGGAAGCAACCTAAATGTCCTGCGACAGATGACTGGATAAAGAAGATGTGATATATGTTTACAATGGAATATGACTCAATCATAAAAAAGAATGAAATAACACCATTTACAGTGACATAGATGGACCTTGAAATGATCACACTAAGTGAAGTAAGTCAGACAGAGTAAGACAAATATATGATATTACTTATGTGTGGAATCTAAGAAAAGGACATGAATTTATTTACGAAGCAGAAACAGACTCACAGACATAGAAAAGAAAGTTATGGTTACCAAAGGGAAAATAGTAGGGAGAGATAAATTAGGAGTTTTGCATTAACAGACAAACTACCATATACAGACTAGATGAACAACAAGGTCCTACTGTAGAGCATGGGGAACTATATTCAATAGCTTGTAACAACCTATAATGGAAAAGAATATATATATATATATATGTATAACTGAGTCTCTGTGCTGTACACCAGAAACTAACACAACACTGTAAGTCAACTATACTTCAATTAAAAAAAAAAAAGATGGTGGGTGTGTGAACCACCCAGAGTGTGGATGCCCGTCAGGAAGGGATGACGGGTCCGTTCGGGAGATCTGTGTGCCGTACACCACGACCCACCAAACAGACCACGTGTACCAGTTGTACGCAAAGCTCAAGAGCAGCACCACTTTTTGATGGGTTAGAGGGCAGGGAGTGCTTTGGAATCTAAATTACTTTCTTTGGCTGAAGTTCTGTTCTGAAAAGGTGTTAATAATCTTGAACAAATGTGACAGGCCAGTGCATGGCTTCCGCAGAGGTATTCCTGATTCCTCTGCTTCGGGAAGTCCAAGATTTGGAGAGGTGATTTGGGAGGCCTGAAGTGTATGCCAAAGGAACAGCCAGCCCAGACCAAGCAGCAGAATCCAGAGAGAGGGCTGAGCTGTGCTGAAAGAAGTATGTTATTATTTATTTTACATAAAATAATATATTGTGCTGATTAGAAGGTTCAGGTGGCATTTCATTTGTGATGTTGTTCTATATCTGGCTTCATGTTTTTCAGTTTGGTAATTGATTTTAACTATGTTTAATTTGCTTTCAAATGTACCCCCCATCCATAGTTGAGGTTGGAATCCAGTCACTTAGCAGCCTGCCAAGTCCTCTGTCGACCACTCCATTTATCAGCAAATGGATAGTTCATTTCTCAAAGCAGAACTACTTTAATGTTCCTGATTTTATGAGTTGGGCCTTTGTAGGTAGATGATTGTATCTGGAAATCTAACTCAATCCTTTATCAGAGTATTTTCCAAATCATGGAACATTAGTTCCAAGGCTTTCTAATTTTCAGGAATCTGGAGAAATAAAATTCTCTGGTCAAATAAAAGTGGAAAATGCTGCACACATTCTCTCTCTTAATGAAAACTCAGAGTGCACGTTGCCATGGAAGGGGCTCCAAGAGGAACACCTTTGAAGAAACCTACATAATTGTGTTTCGTTGGGCGTTTACTAAAATTGTTGGAGCATTAAGCTCTTTACTCGTGACGTGCACACTGGCGCTTTGTAGAACAGCGTTCTCAGGGAGGACATTTTGGAAACTGCTGTCATCTAACTTCCAGGACTGACCAAGTGTTACCTGCTGCTCTGCAGTCTTGGGAGCAGCCTCTGTTTTCTACCCTGCTGTTTTCTATAGTGTGATCATCTGAAGGCTGACCTCAACTCTCTTCCTTTAAAGAGAATAGTTATACCCAGGCATCTGGGAGAAACATACACTGTGGTTTTCATAGGAAGGAAAGAAGAAGGGTTTTGCAGAGAGTGACCATTCACCCTGGTTTGCTCAGTAAACCCAGTTTATTCCATTGTCCTTCCCTAATCACAAATGCCACCCCTTTTCAATCTCAGAAGTGTCCTGGTTTGGACCCAGTCTTTCTCCCAAGCTCACCCCCACCATATTAGCCACCATTTCTCTTCAACTCACTCTCTCCTTTGGCACCTAGTTCTCATCTCCTCTTCCTCCTGGTCCTCCAACCGCTACATCCAGGCTCACGTCTTCTCCTGTGGCTGCTATATGGTGCAGACTCGCCGCCAGCTGGGTGAAACCTGGGGCCACCTTTTTTCACTGGAAGTGAGGTTTTCAAAATTCTTGACATGGAAACTGATTTCTCCCTATGCAAATGTTCTCATGTTTCTTGCTAAGAACCTGGAAGGGAAATAATTAGACAGTTAAAACCAACAGACAACTGTCTATAAATAGGCCCTGTAACATCGTCTCCAGCTGAGGTCCTGTGTGGTCCACAGCCATCATGGTGTCCCCTATATGCCACGTCCTTTCTCATCACGCTTGCGGGTTCACTGTTTGGAGGCCACGCCACAAGGCCGACATCATCCATGACCTGCATCCTCTAGAACTCAGGTTGAGTTCTGTTCCATCCATAGGAGCCTCCGCATTCTTCACTTGGGTCTTCTGGTCAACTGCCTCCCTTCCTCTGCTCATCATGGGACCCTTCTCCGCATCGCAGTGAAGACTGCTGACGGTGCTGCCTTCCCTCTTCTCCCCTCCTGCTTCTGTTTCTGCACAGTTATTACTACACAGCTTCACACTTATTTGCTCAACTGTGTATTATAATTTGAGCCTCTTTTCTGTAATATATGCTCCTTGACAATAGAGACTGTCTTAATGATTCTAAATTGCCTGCCTTGCCTAGCATATTGTAAGGCTCAAATGAATGGTTTCCACCATAGAAAATATTTTAGACATCATCTCATTCAGGCCTTAAACGTGGCGGGCAACTTGCATGAGGCCACTTAAAGTGTGAAGACCCATCCAAGTTGCCAGGAACAACTGTTGATTAGTAAGAGGGGAATAGCCCACAGTTAAGACTGTGAAGCCTTTTTCGGCCTCTGACTGATTAGGGAATCTGCCCTGTGTTGTGTCCTCAGTGTTTCTCATCGTCAGTAGCATGGAGGTGGTTTTATGAAATCTGCAGGCTTGGGGTGAGGGTTACAGGAGGCAGTGTCCATGTTATGTATTATTCTGAATTGGGGACATATCAGGCACTTAAGATGTTACAGTTCATAGCAGTTGTTGTATTGCCAATTTTTAATTCTTCGGTGGTCAAAATGGCTTAACGAACTGGAGCAAGTTGCCTGAGTTGGGGCAGCATATGATGTGGAATCGACATCGTGACATCTGCTCTGAACGGTCTCCAAGGAGGTTTGGCAGTGTGGGGTTGCCATGGGTACAAGGACTCTGCCAGACCCGCCTGCAGCCAGGGACCTTGCTCTTTTTATGAACATGTTGACTTCGATGACACGTGGCAAAGGCCTCCTCGCGGGGTTATGGCCTTGGTTTTTGTACGGCATGGCTTTTCTGGTCCTCCTTGCCTGGTCTTTCATGAGTCAGAGTGACAACTTCAGCACCAAATACTAGACAAGGCTCCCCGGGGGCGGGGGCTGGTTAAAGCTCGTCTGCATATCTACCGCTTTAATTCATAGAGGAAACGAGTTGCAGTTTACAGTGTCAGAAGATCACATTTCTGAAAAATGTGAGCTTTCTTTTTCAGAGCTTTTAGAGGATTGCACCATTTACCTCATGTGGAGAGTGGATGGGGCACGCATCCCATCAGTTGTCACTTGTGCTCTGGGAGACAGACGGCTGCCCACCGACAGCCTGGTGGCTGTTAGCTAGCAGCAGATTGCCGTCTGTCTCCTGAGGGCAGACCACTTGTCACGGGGCTAAGGCGGGGTTGAGAGCTGCTGCTCATTCACAGCCATGCTGCTGCCAGCCAGGCTGCCCACTGCAGGGTGCCACTGACCTTACGAAAGGTCTTGGGGGCCAGGAGGGGCTTCTCTCTTAAGGGGTATCTCATCCCCTCCATATTAGTTTGTTACTAAATAATATCATTGTGGGTTTTTTTTTTATAGTCCAGATATAATTTATTGTTAAAAGTTAACATGAATTCTCTAATTGGTACTTGTGTATTCATTGTTCCTTTGTTGTATCCTCAAGGCTCAGATGGGAACTCAGTCTGGGGCCCCGCTTGGCGTGAGGAGTTGCCTGGGCTTTAACTCAGCCCGGCACAGGTGTAGGCAAGCTTGTGCCTGTCCCACCCCTGCTGTTTTTTCCCTGGGTCTTTGCATGTCTAGTAAACTGCTTGGGGTTCCCCAAACTTAGGGTTCTTTGTGCCTCTGGGATTTTGCATCTGCCTGGAATGTGTTCTCTATCACACCCCCATTGCTGCCCTCCGACCGTCACTTCATCCCTCGTCTCAGTTTAGGCGTTATCTACTAACCTCCAGGAAATTCTGTCTGGCCCCCTGTTTGGTTTGGTACCCGTCATTTTTCCCCCATTGCGACATGGGCACAGTCTCACTCACACAGCCCTAGTTACATAGATGTGGATTATAATGTATCTACTGAATAATGTCCTGCCATTGTGTTATGATCACTTCATGTATCATTTATGTCTTTCTACATCATTTTTTAATGGCTTCATTGTATATCACAGGACAAATGTACCGTGATTTGTTGAAGAATCACCTATTGTTAGACATACAGGATGTTTCCCTTTGGGGAGTTACTATAAACCGTGCTGAGATAAATATGTGTATAGCTGAATCTTTATACTTTCCTTAGGTTGCACTGTAGAGGAAGAATTACTGTTGTTACCACTTGTGTATTGTGAGTTATGACCTCCTGTTGGGAATGGGGAGTAGACCCCCGAGTGGGAGAAAAGATGGAGGTGGGGAAGGTCCCTATGACTATGTAAGTTTATTCCAGTTTGATCACGAGTATATCATAAACAATCTGCTGTCATACAGCAGGTGGTTATTCAACATGGTGAGGGCAAGTGTATGGTTTCTGGGATGTGGGAAGATGCAGACAGTAATCCCTAAGGGTTTTATGTTACAGGAGGTGAACAGGAGGCATTCAGAAGTGGTATAAGCAAGGAAAAACTCATAAGGAAAGAGGAGTTAAAGTGCTGTTGGTGATCAATCACGAGTGTATTTTCTGGCCAGGGTGACTGGGGTTAGAGGAGCTCTCGGAATAAGATGGCATTTGAAATGAGACTCAAAGCACTGGTGCAATATACTGGAGAAGAGAAATGGGAGATGGACAGAAAATGCTAAATGGAAAGAATAGTGAAAGCAAAGCTTGGAAGCAGAAAAGCAATTGGTATTTTTCCAGAATAGTGAGAGTTCCCAATTGCCACACAGAGAAGAAAAATCCATCCTTGTTTTTCTAGCCTCCTGACATTTGCACACCACCTGGATGCTTCTTGCTATAACTAGCATGCTTTTTATCCATGCCATGTATATATTTTTTAACTCCAATAAGTCCTGTTAATTAAATATTTGTATATAAAAGATAACTATTTCTCTTTAAAAGGAAAATCAGTACTTCCTTGTTCACCTTAACCTTTGGAAAACTTGAGACAAAGCAGAAGGAGCCATAAAAAACGCTTAGTGAGGTTTTCAGATTAAGCTAAGTTATTGGACATGTTGTTCTGAAGTCTCATTTTGATTCATTTTTCCATAGCCTACAAAGGAAAGGTTTTGTGTGTGTGTGTGTGTGTGTGTGTGTGTGTGTGTGTGTGTGTGTTTGGCTGATATTGAGAGGGCATGTATTGGTTGTAAAACTACTAAAATAATTTAATATGAGTTGGTAAATGGTGGCTCGTCCATCCACCCCTAGGTGATACCTGCCCCCCCCACCCGGCCCAGTTCCTTTCCGATGACTTACTTGATCTCTCCACAATCCAGCAACCTGATAAGTACCCATGCCACACCAGTGGGGGTGTGTGTGTGTGCGTGCGCACATGTGCATACACACCCGTGAACATTAATGTCTGTGTGTGAGCTGGGTTGTATGTGACTGTGTGTTGGCCTGTTTGGGAGAGGACTGGGAATATGGAAACAAGAAGTGGCAGGACAAATCCGGTTGATAAGAAAGCATCTTGAGGTACTAGACCCAGACTTTGAAGGGCAGGGATGACTGCAGATGCGCTTGGCAGTCCTGGGTCCTACCTTGTTGACACCTCCAATAATAAGCGTGCCATTGGACTTTCTGTAAACAGAACAGATTCTTGTAAAATCAAGAGTCTGTTGTTTAAGGAATGTGCATTATATAAACTGGGTTATGAAAGCCAGAAGCCGTAAGATAAGGGTGCACACAAGACTTCTGATTTGCACATCTTGAAGCATCAATTTTTTCTTAGACCTAGATGGCAACTCACAGAAATAAACTTGTGTATCCAAGATAATACTCCAGACCCTGTACTTTTTAGCTCCTTATCTCTTTAGCTGTTTGACATTGGGTGAGAGTGTGAATGTTCAGTTTCAGCTTTCTTACCTGAATATTGAGTTGGCAGTCTTACCTTTTAGAGTTCCTGTAAAGACTAGAGATGATCACACTGAGTGAAGTAAGTCAGACAGAGAAAGACAAATATTATATGGTATCACCTACATGTGGAATCTAAAAAATGATACAAATTCTATTTACAAATCAAAAACAGACTCAAGGGCATAGAAAACAAACTATGGTTACCAAAGGGGAAAGGGCAGGGAGGGATAAAGTAGGAGTTGGGGATTAACAGATACACACTACTGTATATAAAATAGATAAATAACAAGAACCTACTGCATAACACAGGGAACTATATTCAATTTCTTGTAATAACATATGATGGAAAAGAATCTGAAAAGAAAAAATATATATGTATATAAAAGTATAACTGAATCACTTTGCTGTACACCTGAAACTAGCATTGTAAATCAACTACACGTCAATAAAAATAATGTGGGGGAAATAAAAAGATTAAATGACATACTAGCCAAGGCAATGCAGGCCATGTAAAATTCATATTCCCAACATGTCCTCCAAAAACAATAGTGAGTAATGAGAGTAACAAGTAAAACTACACACAATCCACAACATAAGTGTAACTAGCAGACAGAGAAGATCCAAACTTACAATTACATCGAGTAAAAAAATGCCCACCAAATCCAGCGGGCTGTCTCTAGCACCCTTGCCTCCTGGGAGTACAAGGGATCTGAGGGTGGGGAGGGAGGCATGCACTGTAGGAAAGAGAACAGGAGAGCCAACGGCAGACCTACAGTTGACCTAAAGCCACCACAGAAAAGACAAAAATCACCCTGTGTATGAAAATACTGAAAAATGCACTCCAGTTCAGAACTCTTGCTCCTGGGAAGAGCCTTAAAACCCAATGCCTGATCTGAGCAGGCCGTCCTGGAAAGATAGTGCTCCACAAGGAGAGAGTGTGTTAGTATTTTCATTTGGTTTGCATTACCTTTATAAATTATCCCAGGGAGAACTTCCATCTTTATGATGTTGATTCTTCCTGTCAAGGAGCAAGGGCGTCTTCACCTATGCTCAAGTCAAACTTCGTGTGTTTCAGGACTGTTTTAATGTCTTCCTTATATAGATTTTATATATATCTTGTTAAAATTGTTCCTAAACATTTTATCCTTATGTTGCTGTTGTAGATGCTGTGTTTGCCTCTCTTTGTATCTTCTGAATATTATTTATGTAACTGAAGACTGTTGATTATGTTAATTTTATAGCTTGCTACTTTATTAAATTCTTTTATAAGTTAGGATACTTTTACCATTGATCTAGGGTTTTCTAAATACACAATTATATCCCTGCAAAAATTATTTTACTTCTTTTAATTTTTTTTATCATTTTACAATGTTGTGTCAAATTCCAGTGTTCAGCACAATTTTTCAGTTATTCATGGACATATACACACTCATTGTCACATTTTTTTCTCTGTGAGTTATCATAACATTTTGTGTATATTTCCCTGTGCTATACAGTGTAGTCTATTCTACAATTTTGAAATCCCAGTCTATCCCTTCCCACCCTCCACCCCCCTGGTAACCACAAGTCTGTATTCTCTGTCTGTGAGTCTATTCTGTCCTTTATTTACGCTTTGTTTTTGTTTGTTTGTTTGTTTTTGTTTTTTAGATTCCACATATGAGCGATCTCATATGGTATTTTTCTTTGTCTTTCTGGCTTACTTCACTTAGAATGACATTCTCCAGGAGCATCCATGTTGCTGCAAATGGCATTATGTTGTCGGTTTTTATGGCTGAGTAGTATTCCATTGTATAAATATACCACATCTTCTTTATCCAGTCACCTGTTGATGGACATTTAGGCTCTTTCCATGTTTTGGCTATTGTAAATAGTGCTGCTATGAACATTGGGGTGCAGGTGTCATCCTGAAGTCGATTTCCTTCTGGATACAAGCCCAGGAGTGGGATTCCTGGGTCATATGGTAAGTCTATTCCTAGTCTTTTGAGGAGTCTCCACACTGTTTTCCATAGTGGCTGCACCAAACTGCATTCCCACCAGCAGTGTAGGAGGGTTCCCCTTTCTCCACAGCCTCTCCAGCATTTGTCATTTGTGGATTTTTGAATGACAGCCATTCTGACTGGTGTGAGGTGATACCTCATTGTAGTTTTGATTTGCATTTCTCTGATAATTAGTGATATTGAGCATTTTTTCATGTGCTTTTTGATCATTTGTATGTCTTCCTTGGAGAATTGCTTGTTTAGGTCTTCTGCCCATTTTTGGGTTGGGTTGTTTATTTTTTCTTATTGAGTTGTATGAGCTGCTTATATATTCTGGAGATCAAGCCTTTGTCAGTTTCACTTGCAAAAATTTTCTCCCATTCCGTAGGTTTTCTTCTTGTTTTATTTCTGGTTTCCTTTGCTGTGCAGAAGCTTGTAAGTTTCATTAGGTCCCATTTGTTTATTCTTGCTTTTATTTCTTCTAGGAGAAAATTTTTGAGATGTATGTCAGATAATGTTTTGCCTATGTTTTCCTCTAGGAGGTTTATTGTATCTTGTCTTATAAGTCTTTAATCCATTTTGAGTTGATTTTTGTATATGGTGTAAGGGAGTGTTCTAGCTTCATTGTTTTACATGCTGCTGTCCAGTTTTCCCAACACCATTTGCTGAAGAGACTGTCTTTATTCCAGTGTATATTCTTGCCTCCTTTGTCAAAGATGAGTTGACCAAAAGTTTGTGGGTTCATTTCTGGGCTCTCTATTCTGTTCCATTGGTCTATATGTCTGTTTTGGTACCAATACCATGCTGTCTTGATGACTGTAGCTCTTGTCTGAAGTCTGGGAGAGTTATTCCTCCAGCCTCTTTCTTTCTCTTCAGTAATGCTTTGGCAATTCTAGGTCTTTGATGGTTCCATATGAATTTTATTATGATTTTTTCTAGTTCTGTGAAATATGTCCTGGGTAATTGGATAGGGATTGCATTAAATCTGTAGATTGCCTTGGGCAGTGTGACCATTTTAACAATATTGATTCTTCCAATCCAAGAGCATGGAATATCTTTCCATTTTTTAAAGTCTTCTTTAATTTCCTTCATCAATGGTTTATAGTTTTCTGTGTATAATTCTTTCACCTCCTTGGTTAGATTTATTCCCAGATATTTTATTACTTTGAGTGCTATTTTAAAGGGCATTGTTTCTTTACTTTCTTCTTCTGTTGATTTATCGTTAGTGTAAAGAAATGCAACTGATTTTTGAACGTTAATTTTGTAACCTGCTACCTTGCTGAATTCTTCAATCAGCTCTAGTAGCTTTTGTGTGGACCTTTTAGGGTTTTCTATATATAGTAACATGTCATCAGCATATAATGACACTTTTACCTCTTCTTTTCCAATTTGGATCCCTTTTATTTCTTTCTCTTGCCTGACTGCTGTGGCTAGGACTTCCAGGACTATGTTGAATAGGAGTGGTGATAGTGGGCATCCTTGTCTTGTCCCAGATTTTAGTGGGAAGCTTTTGAGTTTTTCACCGTTGAGTACTATGTTGGCTGTAGGTTTGTCATATATAGCTTTTATTATGTTGAGATATGTTCCCTCTATACCCACTTCAGCGAGAGTTTTTATCATAAATGGGTGTTGAATTTTATCAAATGCTTTTTCTGCATCGATTGAGATGATCATGTGGTTTTTGTCCTTTCTCTTGTTGATGTGATGTATTACACTGATTGATTTGCGTATGTTGAACCAGCCTTGTGTCCCTGGGATGAACCCCACTTGGTCATGATGTATAATCTTTTTTATGTGTTGTTGGATTCTATTTGCTAAAATTTTGGTGAGGATTTTGGCGTCTATGTTCATCAGTGATATTGGCCTATAATTCTCTTTTTTTGTAGTGTCTTTGCCTGGTTTTGGTATCAGGGTGATGGTGGCTTCATAGAATGAGTTTGGGAGTATTCCCTCCTTTTCAATCGTCTGGAAGAGTTTGAGAAGGACTGGTATGAGTTCTTCTTTGTATGTTTGGTAGAATTCCCCGGTGAAGCCGTCCGGTCCTGGACTTTTATTTGTAGGGAGGTTTTTAATTGCTATTTCTATTTCCTTTCTAGTGATCGGATTGTTCAAGTGTTCAGATTCTTCTTGATTCAGTTTTTGGTGGACAGTATGTTTCCAGAAACTTGTCCATCTCCTCTAGGTTATCCAGTTTGGTTCCATATAGTTTTTCATAATATTCTCGTATGATATTCTGTATTTCTATATTGTTTGTTGTAATTTCTCCATTTTCCTTTCTTATTTTGCTAATTTGTGCTCTCTCTTTTTTCTTCTTTGTGAATTTGGCCAGAGGTTTGTCGATTTTATTTACTTTTTCAAAAAACCAGCTTTTGGTTTGGTTGATTTTTTCTATGGTCTTGTTAATCTCTATTGTATTTAATTCCTCTCTGATCTTTATTATTTCCTTCCTTCTGCTGCTTTTTGGGGCTTTTTGTTCTTTTTCTAATTCATTCAGGTGGTGGGTTAAATTGTTTCTTTGAGATTGTTCTTTTTTGAGGAAGGCCTGTATCGCTATAAACTTCCCTCTTAGCACTGCCTTTGCTGTGTCCCATAGGTTTTGAGTGGTTGTGCTTTCATTATCATTTGTCTCAAGGTATTTTTTAATTTCAGCTTTGATTTCCTCATTGATCCATTGTTTTTTCAATAACATATTGTTTAATCTCCATGCTGTCCTTTTTTTCTCCTTTGTTTCTCTGTTGTTGATTTCCAGTTTCATGGCATTGTGGTCAGTAAAGAGATAATTACTGAGATAATTTCTATCTTCTTAAAATTGTTGAGGTTTCTTTTGTGCCCAAGTACATGATCGATCCTGGAAAATGTTCCATGTGCACTTGAAAAGAATGTATATCCTATTTTTTGGGGGTGTAATGCTCTGAAAATATCCACCAAATCTAGTTTTTCTATTGTAGTATTTAATTTCTTTGTTGCCTTGTTTATTTTCTGTCTGGAAGATCTGTCTAGCGATGTTAATGCAGTGTTAAAATCTCCAACTATGATTGTATTCCCATCAATATCCCCCTTTATCTCTGTTAGTAATTCTTGTATGTACTTAGGTGCTCCTATATTGGGTGCATATATATTAACGAGTGTAATATCCTCATCTTGTATCACTTCTTTAATCATTATAAAATGTCCTTCTTTATCTTTCTTTATGGCCTTTGTTTTAAAGTCTATTTTGTCTGAAATCAGTACTGCAACACCTGCTTTTTTGGCTTTTCCATTTGCATGGAATATCCTTTTCCATCCTTTCACTCTCAATCTATATGTGTCCTTCTCCCTAAAGTGGGTCTCTTGTATGCAGCATATTGAAGGTTCTTGCTTTATTATCCAGTCTGCCACTCTGTGTCTTTTGACTGGAGCATTTAGTCCATTAACATTTACAGTAATTAATGATAGATGTGTGTTTATTGCCATTTTGAACTTATCTTTGCAGTTGAATTGGTATATCCTCTTTGTTCCTTTCTTCTTCCTTTTGTGGTTTGGTGATTTTCCTTTGTATTATCATGGGTTTTATTTACTTTTTGTGACTCCTTTGTAAATTTTTGGCTTGTGGTTACCCTTTTTTGTAAATCTATCAACCCATTACTATAACTGTTTTTATTAAACTGATAGTAACATGATCTCAAACCCATCCTACTGTTAAAAAAATTTAAAAAAGAAAGAAAAAAATATTCTATATTTCCCTGCCTCCCTCTCCCACTCTCAGTGATTTGTATGTCTTCTTTTATAATTTCATGCTTACTTTATTTGTAATTCATGAGTTATCACCTTTCCAGTTGTGTGTTCTCATTTCTGTAGCATCCTGCTGCTTTTCTATTTAGAATAGCCCTTTCAATATTTCTTTTAGCATGGGTTTAGTGTTGCTAAACTCCTGCAGGTTTTTTTGGCTGTGAAACTCTTTATTTCTCCTTCTATCCTCGAGGATAGCCTTGCTGGATAAAGGATCCTAGGCTGCTTTTTTTTTTTTCATTCAGGGCTTTGAATACATCTTGCCCCTCCCTTCTGGCCTGTAGTGTTTGTGTAGAGAAATCAGCTGAGAGCCTTATGGGGGTTCCCTTGTAACTTACTCTTTGCTTTTCTCTTGCTGCCTTTAGAATCATTTCTTTATCCTTGACTCTGGCCATCTTGATTATGATATGTCTTGGTGTGGGTCTATTTGGGTTCTTCCTGTTTGGGACCCTCTGAGCTTCCTGTACTTGGATATCTGATTCCTTCTTTAAATTTGGGAAGTTTTCAGTCATGATTTCTTCAAAAACCTTTTCAATCCCCTTTGATCTTTCTTCTCCTTCTGGGACCCCTATTATGCGAAGATTGGGACGCTTCATATTATCCCATAGGTCCCTTATGCTATTTTCATTATTTTTTATTTGCTTCTCTTGTAGTTCTTCTGAATGGGTGCTTTCTATTGCCCTGTCTTCTAGATCACTAATTCGTTCCTCTGCATTATCTAGTTGGCTTTGCACAGTTATTAGATCATTCCTCATCTCTGTCAATGAGTTTACCCATTCTACTTGGCTCTTCTTTATAGCTTCAATTTCATTTTTGACATATTTTATATCTCTAAACACTATCTCTTTTAATTCCTTCAGCAATTCGATCACTCCTTTTTTGAAATCTTGATCTAGTAGGCTATCGATGTCTATTTTGTTGATCTTTCTTTCAGGGGATTTCTCTTGTTCTTTTAATTGGGAAAGGTTTTTCTGCTTCTTCATCTTGCTCATACCTCTTTGGCACTGTGGTTTATGGAGTATCAGTTGTTTTTGGTCCTTAAGGATTTTATCTATCTGATGCCTATTTAGGAATAGAACTTAGGAAAAAAAGAAAAAAATAAGAGAGAGAGAAAGAATTTTAAAAGAAGGGAGAAAGAGGGTTTGAAAACAGTGTATAATGAATAATAGAAGAGTGAGTTGAAGCAGAGTATTAATCGGGTTGAGATGTCCTTTTGAAACCTTTACAAAAAAGGGGGGGGGGAGATGAATAGATGTATTTGAAACCTGTGTCTAGTCAATAGCAGGACATCAAAACCCAAGAGAAATAGAAATGAATTAAGAAGTAAAGATTAAGAGAGTAATAGAAAATAGAACAGGTAAAAACAGATTAAAAAAAAGGGGGGGGGGTTTGTCGGTGTTCTCCTGGAGTCTGTGTGCTTTTAATGTGAAGTCTTTCTGTCTTCGTCCTGTTTTGGAAGCTCAGCTTGCTGTTTTCAGAGGCCCTCCGTTGGCGCCCTCTTCTGTGCTGCTCCCAGCACCTGTTGGCAAGCAGATCGCGCCTCCTCCTAACCCTGGGTCAGGTGCAGCTCTCCTCTGCTGTGGGCGGGCGGGTCGCTGCCCCTCCGGATGCCGCAGTCAGATGTTGCAGACTGGCCGGGTAGGAGGGCGGGTCGTGCCCCCTCCCAGCACCTCGGTCAGGGGCTGTGTTCCTGCACGAAAGGCGGGGGGGCCGCTCTCGCTCTACCTGCGCCGCCGCCGCCGGTAGCTCCGCTGCTCTGTGCGGCTGCGCGCCCCTGGTCGGCGCCCCGCCCTGGTCGGCTCGGGGAAGACCGAGGGACAGCCCTGTCCCTGCTCCGAGCCAAAACCCAGCTCCTTGTTTGTCTTTGTGGAGCAAGTTCTCTGAGGGACCAGGATGGAAGGATCCTATCTGCCCCGGGCTGCAGGTCAGTCTCAGTCTGGCCTTTGAGGCTGCTAAGCCCTTCGGTGCGGATGCAGGTTTCGCCCCCGCCCCCGCCTGAGTGCTCAGCGCGGAGGATATGGCGGCTGCGCCTGAGCCCCGCCTCTCTTCCCCCGAAAACTTTCCGCGGGTTTTCAGAGATGGGGGTGTGCACCCTTCCCCCGAGAGCACATCAACCTTGCTGTTTTATGGAGGGCCCAGGTTATTCTGCCCTGTGCACCCACAGCCACGGCGCGCAGCCCCTTGCGTTCCCCCGGGGCTGCCTCCGTGCAGCCACTTCCGTCCTCCGCCCGGCTTGTGCAGCCTGGCCCTGCCCGCGGCTGCCGGCCCGCGTCTCAGGCTGGGTGTCGGGGGGACGCTCTGTGCCCGTTTAACTTAGTTCTGTTAGTCAAGGGCTGCTCTGTACAGATCCGAGCCTCGGAGGCTCCCGCTGGCCTCTCAGTTGGAGAGGGGAGACCCAGCGAGCGAGCGCCAGTCCTCCTTTGCCGCTCCCTCCCCGCGGGACCCGTCCCGCGCTGCTTTGCCTTTTGTTCTTTCTTTTTTCCTTTTCTCCTACCAGATTTTTAGCGTCTTTATCTTTTGAAGAGGCGATGTTCTGTCGGAGTTCCACAGGTGCTCTGGTTGGCTGAGTGGGTCTGTAGATGTGGGTCTTGGTGTATTTGTGGGAGAGGGTGACCTGCGAGCGTCCTTCTCCGCCATCTTCTCCATCTCCTTATTTTACTTCTTTTTAATTTGGTTTCTTTTGTTGAAGTACCGTCAGCTATAATGTGTCAATTTCTGGTGCACAGCACAATGTCCCAGTCATGCATATATATACATATATTCATTTTCGTATTCTTTTTCATTAAAGGTTATTACAAGATATTGAATATAGTTCCCTGTGCTATACAAAAGAAGATTTGGTTTTTTAAAAATCTATTTTTATATATAGTGGCTAACATTTCCAAATCTCAAACTCTTAAATTTGTCCCTTTCCATCCTCTTTCCCGCTCTAACCATAAGGTTGTTTACTATCTGTTTTGTAGGTGAGTTCATTAGTGTCCTCTTTTTTTCTTTTTTTAGATTCCACATATGAATGATATCATACGGTATTTTTCTTTCTCTTCCTGTCTTACTTCACTTTGAGTGATGATCTCCAGGTCCATCCATGTTGCTGCAAATGGCATTATTGTATTCTTTTTATGACTGAGTAGTATTTCATTGTATAAATATATCACAACTTCTTTATCTGTCGATGAACATTTAGGTTGCCTCCATGTCTTGGCTATTGTATATAGTGCTGCTGTGAACATTAGTGAAAATTGTTGCCTTTTCCTGATCTTAGTAGAGTAATCTTTAATGTTTCTCCATTAAGAAGGATGCTGGCTTTAGGACTAAGGTAAATATAATTTAAGAATGTATCCATCAATTTCTGTTTTCTTATATTTTTAAATTAAGAATGCATGTGGAATTTGGTCAAATGATGTGTTATGTAGATGGATTTCCTAATATTGAAGCAACCTTACTTTCCTTAGGTAATTCCCACTTGGCTATGGTGTATTGTTTTCTTAGTACAGTATTAGAGTCTGTTCACTAGTATTTTATTTAGAATATTTACATTAACATGTAAACATATTTTACATTCTGTATTATTTTAAATAGTCTTTATCTGGTTAAGTTATCAATGCTGTTTTCTGTAACAATGTCTAGTCTAGAGTATGGAGGCTGACTGGTGATTGAAAGGTGAAAGAAGTCCTCTGTGAAACCCACATGGGCCTGTTGTAGTGTGGTTCTGTGATCTCGTTCTCTAGTTATTGTAGGAAAATTTGTCGGTTTCAGTGTTCTCTTTTTAATGAAGTGAATATTGGTAAACTGTATTTCTCTAGGAAATTATCCATTTCGTTTGGATTGTCAGATTTATTTAAATAGAAATTAACAAAGTGGTTTCTTGTGGTGTTTTTAAAATCCCTTCTGATGAAGAGTTATTTTTTTCTTTGTCATTGCTTATTTTGTATCTCATAGCTAAAAGGCCAACACTCCTACTGTATAAAGAATTCTTTTAAAATTGGGGAGGGGGTAAAGGTAAGAAAATCAAAATAAAATTTTGAAAAAGCATGATAGACAATTCACAAAAAAACACAGATAACCGTAGCTTTTAAACATATAAAAATTCACCTATACTTATGGTGGTGCAAAGGAAAACTTCACTGAGATATGATTTCTCACTTACCAGATTGTAACGGGTTAAAAAAACACAACACAACCTGTTGGTGAACCTGTGGGGAAACAGGCATTCCTACATTTTGATAGTTGGAAAAAAAATTAGTATTGACCCCTGTGAAGTGAAATTTGGAAATATCTTTTGGAATTATATATGCTTTTATGTTTTGGTTTGGCAGTCTCACTTATAGATATTTACCCAGAAAAGGTACCTACCAGAGTACAAAAAGATGTAGCACAAGGTTATTCATTGTCACATTGTTTGTGATTGAAAATATGTTGTTAAAGATCTAACTGCCCATATATAGGAGAAGTGTTGAATGGACAGTGGTGAATAACCTGTGACATAGCCACACAGTGAAGTAATATGCAGCTGTAAACAAAGAATGAGGATGATGTCATGAACTGATGTAGAGTGATTTCCAGGGCATAGTGTTAAATTAAAGATAAAGAGTGCAAAAAAAAAAAAAATTGCTGTGCTGTGTTTGTATAAGAAATACGGGAGAGAAAACCCAGAGATTAAGGCTGGTTACTGACAGTGTGAGTAGAAATTGAGTGGGAAGGCTACAAGGAATTGGGGATGGTGGGGGTAGGTAGAGAATGACACTTTCGTGAATGTATTTTTTTCACAGGCCTGATTTTTAGAACCATGTTAATGTTTCACATATTCAAAAAATAGAAAAAGTATAAAAAACAAATAAAGTTCATGTAGCAAAGGGGGGTGGAGTTAAAGCAAAAACAAATTGAAATAAATAAACTGAACTGGATTTAAAATGAATAAACATAGTTACAGTGAAGTAGAGGGGGCTAGGAAGAGGAGAATGAACTCAAGGAACTTAAACGGAGTATTTGGATTGGCAGTTTTTAATCAAAAGTCAAAAAAGCAAAAATGAAAACAAACCAAATAACTCCAAAGACATACGGAACTTTAATTGTCTAATAGAAAGTTTTCTTGAAAGAGGCATGGTTTAGCAATTCTGAAATGACTTTTTATTCATTCTGTGAGCCAAGTTTTTCACTGTTGAAGAAATGAGTTTCAAATCAGGAAAGGGGACATCACGGAACGAACTCTGACTTTAGGTTTAGAATTGACGATATCCCATGAAATCATGGCCTTCAGTATGTGATAGATAGATACAGATTGACTTCAGTTCTAACATGTAAAGATCTTGAGTCTTTGCTTTCATTCTTAAAACAAGGACAAGCTGGAAAAACTGAAAATTAACAATTTTTTTAACCCATTAGAGAACCAAGGCCTTAGCAAATTGTCATTCTAACATCTGGAGAGACAGGTGCATCTGTAGAAATAAGCAAGCGAGAGCTGTGTACATTGAACAGAAGCAGCTGAAACTCTAAACAAATAGGAACACCTAAATAGTAATTTTGACCAGTGATTGGAGGTGGATTTTGAGCTTCTTGACAGTGAGCAGCTCCTAGGAACCATAGTCTTAGGCCCACACTTTTATGGGGTCTCCCTTCAGGAACCTCTTCAGGTTCTTATGTTGAAGATACCAGAAGATCCCCTCCTGGCCCTGGCAGAAGAGAGGAAGAGAAGAAATGTGAAATATGGTGTCTCCTCCATCACAAAGGCCCACTCTCCCTGAGAAAGGACTTGACCAGAGCTCAAGGCTAGGGCTTTCTCTCAGCCAGGAGAAGGGAATCCTTCCCTCCTCCAGCCCTCCTCTCACTGAAATAGGGTTGGGGTTAAGTCAACAGAGAGAATGGATTAAGAATGCTCCAGCCAAAGAAGAGAATAGGGGACCAAAACCAAAAAAGGCATAATATCATAGAAACACTGTGAGGCTCACAGTCCCAAGACTCAGGTCCACTAAAAGACTGAGATTTAATCATAGGATTATAGAATGCTCCTGCTTCTTTGGAACTTGCCCCACCAAGGAAGAATATACAAGGAGTCCAAATTCAAGAGGGAAGACAAAAACAAGGACACGAAAAAAAAAAAAAAAAACAAACAAACCTGGAAGCCTTTGATGTTTATACTTACAAGCAAAATTAAACAGCCCAACTTTTATCCAGATTAACATAAATCCACACAATAAAGTTCTGTTTTCCTTAGTTCTTACTGCCTGGTACAGTATACCCACCTTCAACAAAAAAATCATAAGGCATGCCAAAAGCAAGAAAAACACACATTCTGAAAAGAAAAAGCGATCATTAGAACCAGACTCAGATATGACACAGATGTTGGTTGGCATTGTCAGACAGGGAATTTGAAATAATAATGATTACAGTGTTAAGGGCTCTAGTAGAAAAAGTAGCAACATGCAAGAAGAGATGGGGGTAATATGAGAAACCATCAAAGGAAGTGTAATAGAAATGAGCAATGAGCCCTTTGATGGTTCCATTAATAGACACAGTGAGGAAAGGATCAATTAGTTGGAATATAGATCAATAGAAAATTCCCAAAATGAAATGAAAAGACAAAAAAGAATGACAAAGATGGAATAGACCATTCAAGAACTGTGGGACAATTTCAGAAGGTGTAACATGATGTAATGACAGAAGAAGAAAGGAAACCCGAGCAGCTTAGGAAGCTCAAGGATAGTTAGGATAAACACCAAAATCAGTCAACAACACAAACACCTAGGTATATCTTTTTGAAACTGCAGAAAACCAAAGACAAAGAGAAAATCTTGAGAAAAGCCATGGAGAAAATTATTTGTAAATTATTTAGCATCGTAGGATGGAATGCAGACTGTGACAAAATACTCTAATTGTGTTAAAATGTATGAAAATACGAAATTACTGCATGGAAGGGTGTAAGCAGTCACCTAAGTAACTTTGAAAATGACTGGAAAGTATAAGACTAAGGGCAGAAGGAACTATACGTAGGCAACTACAGGTGCCAATTATACTTAAATATTACAGTTATTGGATAAGTATAAATCTGCTTTGATAAAAATGAATGAATGAATGAGGAGGAGGGAAAAGTCTTTGAGAGCTAACTAAAAAATATACAGTGATTGACAGAATTAGAAAATCACATTTGAAACCATCATAATAATGATGTAGTCAGGCAAATATCAATGGATGTTGAGACTAATGGATGACAGTTTGAGGAGGAACAGAATATTTACATAATGTGGAAGTCTATGCTCACGAGATACATTTTAATTATAAAGAGTAAAATGGTAACTTTACAGATGAAAAGAACGAGCAGATACCACTTTAAACAATCAAATGTCAACAGTAATGAGGCTGACG
This sequence comes from Camelus ferus, assembly GCF_009834535.1. NCBI lineage: Eukaryota > Metazoa > Chordata > Mammalia > Artiodactyla > Camelidae > Camelus > Camelus ferus. The sequence goes on from NC_045700.1 coordinate 18,774,090, forward strand.
GACAACGTGCTCCTCCTGGTACAATACCCAGGGAAGAACTCAGCATCACTTCAGTGGTACCCCTGCTTGCCGAAACTGTGTCCTCTGAATCAAATCATGTGGGATTTTTTAACATAATCAAGAAGAAACTTTGGACAAACACAAATTAGGAGCGTTCTTCATAAAATAACTTCAAGAAGATCAGTCATGAAATACACAGAAAGACTGAGGAATTCTTCCAGATTAAAGCAGAAAGAGTCATGACAACTGAAAGCAAAATAGGGTATGCCTTCGGATTTGCATTATTGGTATAAGTAGCAAAATCTGAAAAAGACCTGGAAATTCGGTGATGATGTTATTGTCAATGTTAAGTTATATTGTTTACAAAACCCAGAAGAGAGGGAGGAAGGAAGATGTTGGAAACAGGAACGTTGTATATCTATATGTATCTATAAAGAGAGAAATAATTTAGTTTAGTGTGTAGTAAAATATAACATTCAGGCAATCTTGTTGAATGGTTTGCAGGAATCCTTTGCCTTATTCTTTCAACTTTTATGTAAGCCTGTGTCTTAGTGCATTCAGGCTGCTATAACAGAATACTGTAGACAGACTGCGAAGTCCAAGATCAAGGCACCAGCAGATGCGGATCTGTTGAGGGCTGGCTTCCCAGTTCATAAACAGCCACCTTCTAGGGGTGTGATATGCAAGAAGGGGCCAGGGAGCTCTGGGGTCTCCTGTAGAAGGGTGCTAATCCCATTCATATGGATTCCACCCTCATGACCTTATCACCTTCTCAAAGACCCTCCCTTCAGATGCTATCACATTGGGCATTAGGCTTTAGCACGTGAGTTTGGAAGGATAGTCTATAACAGTATGAAGTCTTGTAAAAAAATAATAAATTAAAATAAAGATTAAATGACCAAAATACATGTCAGATAAAAGCATTCGGCAGAATAAATAGAGACATCAGACCATAGAGAGAGAAATCTGGACCTTATGAAATGGAGAACTTTTGAAAATCTGAGTAGATGTCAGAGTAAGTTGTAAGTTTTATGAAGATGAATTGGGGACACAGAAAGCACAGTTGGCAGTTCAGAAATGCTCTAGTCAGAGGGGACAGGAGGAATCTTTCTTCTTGGATCAGCATGCTTAGGAACATCCCTAAAGCAGCCTTGGCATTATTTTCTCATTATCTTAGGGCATCAGCATTTGTTCAGAGTGCACATTGTTTGTGAAAGCTGAGAATGCATGACTCCCTTCAGTGCTGGAAGAGCTCGGCACCTCAATGAGAGTAAGGGTGTGTCTGCGGGGTTATTAATAGCCAGTTGAGTCCTGTGCAATCAGGTCGATGACCTGGGCCATTTCCTGTTCAGCACACACTCATGCACACGTGGATACACATGCCTGGTGTGTGTGTGCCGGGGGAGGGGTGGCGGGCAGTGGGTAAGTTCCGTTTTTATTTCCAAGGACTAGCACGTACATCCTTCATGCCTCTGTTTCTACTCCATCTTTCTGCTTGCCTGCTCTTCAATTATTTAGTTCCTACTTTTCATTACTCCTTTACCAAAGGGGAAAAAGTGAAGCAGACATACTAATGAGTCTATAGGGTCATTTGTCAGAAATTCTTCAGAGGCGTTGTGGGTACAGAAGTCAGTGGGATGCGTGGATTTCTCTTGTCCTCATTTGTTTTCTTCCTTCTGCGATTCCTCTCTGCGCTGCCTGTCCCTCTCCCTTGATTTTGAAAGGAGGCTATGAGAGGTGGTATTTTCTCCTTCTCCTTTCAGGGCTGTCACCCACATCATCATCCCTAAACCTCTGAAGGGAGATCTGGACACTTAGAGCGGGATGACTTGTATTTAACTAAAATCTACTTCCCGAGAGTGAATGGAAAACTTCACATTTCCTCTGCAGATCCTCCCAAGCTTCCAGAAGCTGCAGTTATGTTCGGCTGCTGCTGCTCACACTCAGCCTTCTGAGGCTCAGAGTTCCAGCTGCTGGTCTGCAGCCATCTGAGTGATGACCAGATAATGCCCCTCTTCCCCTCCACCGCATATATGCTCTTTGAATGGTAAAAGCGTATTTAGAAAGGCTAAGGTGGGGAGCTCTAGACCCATAGTGGGAACGTATTTCGATTAACTCCTGATTTCTGTGAACTCTCATTAAATGGTTGTATCTCTCAGCTCAAATCTTTACTCTGAGATAGGTTGTTGAGTGAGCAGGTACACACGAAAAATCTTTTGGAATGTATTTTTGTTTTTGTTTTCTAGACGAAGAATTTAAATTACCTTACTGTTATTTTTTACCCTTATTAATTGAACATTAGGATATCTCTGGAGGGATTATTGCTAGGGTTTCATTTAAGAATTTTGAGTATGGAATCTGAATGTCCTAGATTTGCACTATGTATTTGAAATGAATAGTGGATGACTTTGAGGCTCCTCGCCATCCTAGTAGGGGGCGGGGCTGAGTTACGCGGCCCGCCCAGCACAGTCCTGTGTGACCCACAGTGTGATTGGATGAGTAATGGCTATGCCCACCCCGTCTACAAGTGAGCTGGATTCCATAACCTTCTGGGTCTAGCTGTTCACTGGCAATGGTGAACTTATTTTAAGAACAGTGTTTTTCTCAGGATTTTATTTTTATTTTTCCCTAGAAAATATATTGAAGGAGAATATGATATGTCTAATCTTTTATAACTCTAAAACTATGCAGTATACAAATTTATGCACACTATAAATACTTCAAAAATGAGGATTTATGTAACATTGAAAATGCATTTTCCACTTATCAAAACCCTTTCCCATCCACCCCCCTCCCTCCAGTCCCAGTAATTATCAGGACGTGGCATATTAATGTTTTTAAAAATCTTTTCATATATACTTATAGATGTTTACATTTGTCAGGTATTGGAATATGGACTTGTTAGCTAATTCCTTTTAGCTGATCTCTAAGGATTTAAAATACTTGGTTACTGGTGATTATCCTGAAAGGACTGTGAAAGCCAATTCCAGTTCCCATTTTATATTATGGAGAAAGAAAGAAACAAACAAAAAATCCCTAAAATAATTTTGAAGATAAACATAACACATTGCAACTTTGTTTTTAATAAGTGAGGATAATTTATTTCCCTATCTCAGATTTTTGAAACTTCTCTCTATGTTTTGCTTAACTTAAGGGAAATATGCAAATGTGAGAGTCTTGCATTACACTTTTGAACTTTACTTGGAAGTAGGTTGTAATAGAGAAAATGAGAAAATATGAAGCTAGTGTGAAATATTTTCCAGTGGCCAGATGGCTAAAATGATTAATGAGAAAACAAAGCTGGTGGCCAAATATTTCTAGAGACTTAACTAATATTTGGGAAGAAACAGCCTCAGAATCTGAGCAGGCTACTTCAGAATCTTCACATAATTACATTCTTTTAATTCTACAAGGAACATTGGAAATTTGAATGTTTTTCAGTCGTTTAATGGTTTTCCTTTTACTCACATCCTTACATCTGTACCAGTGCATTCTCCCTTAGGTATTTCAAACATACATATCTTTTCTTTGTGATGGCTGCAATTTATTCAAGATGAAGGAAGTACTTTTTTCATCTTGTATATCTCTATATAATCTTACTCATTCCCACTCTAATTTGGGACTGACAAGTATAAGTGCTTGTTGAATTAATGAGAGAACTAAATCATCAGTTTTCATTTAAATCTTCATTTGAACCTATGTTATTATGGCTTTATATGCATAAAATTTATGTAAAAACTTTGAGCGTTCAAGCTGTTTTAAGAGTACTCTTCACAGTTTTATTCTTTCTTGGTTTTTCAGGAACTGATTTTTTTTAATTAGCTTATCCTATTTACTTCTAAAGTAAATTGTTATAAAGTATAATATACATACAGAAATCAGCATAAATCGGTGCTTCTCTGTGTGAAGTGTTAAAATATAATCACGTATGTACACAATACACATATTAAGAAGTAGAACCTTGCTAAGTCCCTAGATTCCCTCCTTATGCCCCATCGCAGTTACATGCCGTCTCCAAGGTAACTGTTATTTTGCCTTGTAACATGATGGTCTAGTTTTGTCTGTTTTTGAACTTTATGCAGAAGTAACGTTTTCCACTCCACTTTATGTTCGTGGGATTCATCCATGTCGAACATTAGTGATAAATACACATGTAGTTTATTGTCTTTTATTGCTGAAAGGCATTGAATTGTTTGACTATAATCGATTTATTTATCTGTTCTCTTTTGATGGTCATTTTTATGAGTGACTTTGTTGCATTAAAAGCTCAGTGCAGGGGTGGGGGAGGGTACAGCTCTGGGATAGAGTGCCTGCTTAGCATTTAAATAAATAAATAATTGTTTATTTAAAAAATAAGTCTATTACCATTTAAATAAATAAGTATATAAACTTAATCACCTCCTCTCCCCCCCAAAATTAAAATAAAACAAAAGCTCAGTGCGGGATTGTTATGTCACATGGTATTCATACACTCACTTTTAGTCAAAGCTGGCCCACAGCTTTCCAGCGTGGCTGTGTCGGTTAGGACCCGGCGTCGGTGGACGGAGCCAGGTGCTACACACCCGGGTCAGTTTTGGTGCCGTTGTTTTTTCTGTTTTAACCACTCCGGGGGGATAGCAGCAGTGTCTCACTTGCAGTTTGATTCTATTACATGGAAAAGATAACTAACGAGACTGAGCCCTTTTCCTGTCTCTGTCAGCCGTTTGTGTGTCTATCCTGTGAAATTCCTTTTCAGGTCTTTGCCCATATTCCCCATGATCTCCCTGCCGCCTTCTTAATGAGTGCTTGGTTCTCAACATATTCTGAATATGGGTTCTTTGTTTTGCACAGTCTTTTCCCCCATTGTGTATTAGTGCAATTTCACAGTTCATAACTGTGTTTTTTGAAGAAAGATTTTTCATTTCTACATAGTGTATTCATTACAGTTTTCTTTTAATGATTCTGCTTTCTTGAGTGAGCTCATGTATGATTTTTTTTTTATTATGTTCCTTGGGTTTATGGTAGGCTGAACGACGTTTCCCCCAAAGATACCTGCGTGAAATCCCTGGAACCTGTGAATGGTACTTCCTTTGGGGAAAAGGGTGTTTTCAGATGTGATTAAGTTTAAAACTCTCTCAAAGAGGAGAGAGTCCTGGGTTATCTCAGGTGGACCCTGAATGGCATCCGAAGTATCCTCATTAGACAGAAGAGGAGAAGTGGGATACCCAGGGGAAACGACACAGAGAGCAGGCAAAGCGAAGAGACAGAAGGAGACTGGAGGGTTATGTGACCACAGGGCGGGGATTAGCAAAAGCTACCCGTCATTAGAAAAAGATAAAAAGGAACAGTTTCCCCCCAGAACTTCTGTAGAGAGAGTAGCACTGCTCAGTACCTCATTTTGGACTGCTGGTCTTCAGACATGAGAGAATGGGTTTCCGTTGTCTTCAGCGCCAAGTTTATTCTCATTTGTTACAGCAGCCCTAGGGACTAATATGAGTTTCATAGGGTTCCTTTTGTTTATGGCCTCATGCATTTGGACCAGGTTCAAACTGATAATTGGCAAATGTTCTCTGGACAGAGACTGCAGGTTCTGGTCAAGTCCCTGTGCTTCCATGTCTCTGGAATCCTGACCTGCAGATTTCTGTATGACTCAGAAGTTCTCCTATGGTGATCGAATGATCAATCAACAGATAGACAGATAGACAAACAGTATTTTATTTGACATTTTTTTAGGTTGTTCTCAGTGTGATCTTTGGTATGTATCAGTCTGTTCCATCATAGCCAAAAACAGAAGTCTTATATAAACTTTTTATTTTAATTGGAATTCTTCCTACTTTTTTTTTTTCTTCTAAATGTACATTGTTTTCTAGAAATAAAAATAACTGCTCCTAACTCCTGAATAAGGTATTCCCTGGTCTAAGGTACCAAGCAGTGAATAGAACAAGAACTCTTCTCTTCCTTATTGGTATTTTTAATGCCTGAAATAAAGCAGGTTTTTATTTACTTTTTTCCTGGATAGGAAAATAATAATTGTGGTCAATTTTCTGACATTAGTATGGGTGTAAGAGAATAAAGTTAGATCATTAACATTTTAATAAAGTACCTTTCTCTCGTCCTCAGTAGTGGAATGGAAAATAAATAATATCTAACTTTATTTATTAATAAGTTATTTAATTAATTTACACGTGGACTAGACCTTGGTCATGCTTCCCGCCCTAGCCCAATACTCCATCTCTTTTTCACTGAGAGTTGAGATAAGGGAAAGCTAAATTTTTTTTCATTAACTCGCTAGTAATTTAAAGTGTAATTTATTAGTAGGTATGCAGATTGCTTAATGCATTTAAGTACTGAGATGGCTGATAGTAACACTGGGAACTTTAATAAAACATATCAGTAAGGAATAAGGGGGGGTATGTGTTAGAAAGTAGGGTCTTTGAACTTCAGAAAATAGAGTCCTATGCACTGTGTTTCTCACTTTGAATTGCCATTCAAAAATAAAAATTTTGAATAGGAAGTTTGAAAAGTCTATCACACCCACCTTTGCAGGAACTTTGGTGTCCAAAGAACGTGGAGATATAATACCATAGAGCACGTTATATAACTCTGTCCCCTCCAAGGCAACTTTTCCTTGTCAGATGGAAGCATGTAGGCCATTCAATAAGAAACAGAAGTGTGTAAAGGAAAGATAACTACAGACAATCTCAAGGGAAAATGAACCGTTTAGAGCAGAAAGAGAATTAACATTGATTTTTTTTTCAATCGTTTGATGATACTGGGAATAGAATGACAGACAAAGGGTGTGTTGTTGGATCCTCTAAGGTTTCTAAGTAAAAGACAGTCTGTTGCACGGTGCCTGGGTGTGCCAGGGCACACCCTGAATATAACATTCCAGTCTGTTTAAGTTGCTACTTTATTTTTTAAAGAAAAATTAATTTAAAAAAAAGGTGCTTCAGTGTTCCTCTAAATAAACCTAAGATATGAGTATATCAAACTTCTAATGAACAAAGAGGAGAATTAGTTCTCCCCTTTGTTTACTTGTCTTCCAACAGAAAAAGAAGGTATACTTGAAAAGTGAGTTGTGATATGTAACATTTTTCATAGCTCATGATGTAGTGATTTCATATAGAATTTTAGCGATTTAATAAAAAAATCACTAGAACATTGGCATTTGTCAGACTATGAAATGATTAACGAAAACTAGAGTCAAGAAGCATCACTAATGCATGACAAAAACCTTCATCATCAAAGAACACTGGATCTGAATATAACACTGTTACTGTGTGAGAAGCTAGAAGGTCAGGATGCCCTCCGAGTGGACGATCTAAAATAGTGTCTTTGATCTGCTACCCTCATCAGTTTCTTTGTTGTCTCTGGGTAAACCAGATCCAAATTCCCCCATAGTCCAAATCCCAATGGAAGATATCAGGATGTCATTGGGTACCATTTTTTTTACTGCCAGTTTTATTGCTGAATAGAGTGTCAACAGTGGAAAAACCATAGGTTCTTTTAGAGAAGATTCCTGGGACTTGTAAATGTTGTCCTTAGGCATTTAAAAGTCTTCCATGTAGAACATGTGTTCAACTTGTTCTGTTTGGTCCCAGTAGGACTCCAGAGAAACCCAGAGAGTGTTCTACCACAAATGAATGGAATTTATAAGAAATCCTTTAAGTCAGCATAAGAAAGATTTAAATGTATTGCCACTGGAAAAATTCAAGTAATGATGGACTCTACTTACTGAAATTTTTTTTCGGGAAATTAAGGAAATGGATGGTCAAACCCAGTCTTTTGATGCTTATTCCATTTTTTAGTTACATAGTTTTCTGCTCTTGTTTTACTCGTTTGCTTGGTTTTGCTACAACAGAGGTAAAAGCTGTTTCTTAGTGTTATCCCAGAGTTGAGTAGAAATGAGACCTCTGCAGTGTTATGCTTTTGGATGACTTTGACCATCACTCTCAACTTTGGAAGTTCTTTGTCTCCAAATTTCTTCCTTTCTGCAGAAATGCAGGCAGATGGAAATTGCTCCATGTTTTAAGGTTCTCGGGTCCTGCAGAGCCCTATTTTTGAGTTTAAATATTTTTACTTTTAACATCACGTGCATCTTAAATCCCAGGGAAGTGATTCTACAACAGCTGTACATTTATTTTGCAGTAGTTTGCATTAATTCAGACCCCACTTGCTCTTCTAATACATTATTTATCATTGTTTTAATAATGTCAACAGCAGATTGTTGTCAGCATGTTTCTCCATGTTAATAATATCTACTCACTTATCTCTTTATATTACTGAAGAAAAATTGAACAGACAAACCTGTCCCTCTTCTGACAAAGAAAGTAGTGTATATTTTCAGCAAAGTTTCTTTTTGCTTTTTTTTTTTTTTAAAAAAAAACCTACATGAGTGTCATATTTTCTTAAGAGGGGTGGATTGGGAAGGGTGATTTTGGAGGCAGGGCATTTTATTTTTAGTGGGTGATCTTTTTTGAGGTGGGGAGGTAGTAGCTTATTTATTTATTTTTTTTGGAGGAGGTGCAGGGAATTGAACCCAGGACCTCGTGCATACTAAGCATGCACTCTACCACTTGAGCTACACCCTCCCTATGTTAGTGGGTAATTCTTAAGTGGCCATTGACTGCTCTGTAGAGTCACCTTACAACAGCATCCTCATTTAATTCATGACACTACCTACAGGATAGCAGTTCCCATTAAGTGCCGAAGATCAGGACACTGTGGTTATGGGGGGTTAAATGACTCGCCTAGGGACATGCATCTGGTACCTGGACAAACTCAAAAGGAAAGTAGTCTTTACATTCAACAATTAATAAGGGAGAAACAATAAACAAAAACGAAAGTGTTTAAATTCCCAAACGTCCAGCCATAGGTAGCCACTCACAGGTTCTCAGCCCTGATTGCACTTTAGAATTACCTAGTGAGCTTTTAAAAAATATCAGTGGACCCCATCCCTAAACACATTGATTTAATTGAATTGTGATTGAACTCTTGCATCAATATAGTTTTAAACTTCCCAGGTGATTCTAATATGCAAACAGGGCTGAGAATCCTTGCTCTCTATTTAAGAATTGAATGGAACTCATGTTTGAATGGAGCAAACCCTTGGAGAGTTCTGCGGAGGACGTGTTCTGGGTAGGGAGGAGAGGCACCTTTTGTGGTAATGCATCTGAGTGAGGGCGAGGATCCGTTTTGTTTACCTTTATTAGACAGTCACTATTCATAGGCATATTGTTCGCGGACACCCAGTACTTGAAGTCGAATGAGAGAAGAATAATGGATGCAATTTCATGGTTCGAGCTGTGAATACAAATTAATATATTGAGAGGAATAAAAGTGATTAGATAAGTAAGAGTTTGATCTGATTAGAGTAGCGTGTACGGGTCACACAAGGGATGTGACTTGGTCAGATGAGCCTTGGGGAAAGTTAGCACTGTTTTTCTCTAAAGGAAAGTTCAGAGGGGAAGAGAATGTTGATGTTAGAAAGAAACAGATATTTAAATAGGTGCTTTAGGACAGTGTCAGAAGGAGGAAGAGACAAGACAAGATGTAAAAGCCAAGAGGAGGAAGATGATGATAATTACCTACTAGTTTGACCACTTACTGTGTTTTGGCGCTTTCGTATGTTAACAACTAAACCATCAACATTGTATTTACTACAAATGAGGAAGTCAGATTAAGCAAATTTTAATTATTTGCTCAAGCCTAGAAGGTTAGAAATGGGTGACTTTATTGCTCAAATCTAGGTCTCTCTGGTCCAAAGCTTGGCTCAATTTTTACTCCATCTTTTTACTTTTCTACCAAACCCCCCTCCCTTAGAATACATACATATTATAAAGAACCCTCAGTTAATCAAGAACTATTGAATTCATGCATGTGAGGCAACAGGTGGTGACAAATTTCTGTATATTGTTTGACTATTCATCTTTTGGCCACCAGAGCAGGTGGCAAATAGCTTGCAGGAAGAAACACGTAACAGTAAATCATGCAGTGTAAAAACAGATGGAAAGAGGAAAAAGAGAAATGAAGTGGGCCATAAGTGTGGACGGCCTGCCTGGGTTTCGATGTTAAGAGATGGCGTTGAGCTGGATTACTTGTAGACAGTTTGTCTTGGGGCTCAAACTCATGAAACGGGAGATGGGACTGGCACACAAGGGTGGAAACCTGGGCTGCCTGCTTTTCTCATGGCGTTCACTGAGCTCATGTTCACTCAATCCTCAGCTCCTTTGCTGCCACCTCTGGGAAGCCTTCTCTGCACAGGTAACTGATCATGTCCTCCTTGGCACCATCGTTGTATTTTCAAATGCCCATAACACTGATCAAATAGGTCTTTGCTTCCATAGCTGACTCCACTAGAGTCTGACCCTCTGGAAGGCAGGAAGTGTGCTTTAATTCTCCTTGGAATCCGTAACTCTTGGCGCAGGAAGTTTTCTCCCAGAAAAAAATTAAGTGGATTAAGAAAAAAAATAAATGGATGAGTGAATGAACTGAGTTTCATCTCTTCACTAGTGACTATTACCAGGTCCCACGGTGTGCCTGATTTTGTGGTCAACACAGTTAAGAGGTACAACAGTGATTACATTATTTCCAATGTCATTGTGACTGCTTTGCTTACCTGGGAATAATGTAATCATTGCTGTGCCTCTTAACTGTTCTGAAAATCTGGTCATCTCTGTACACTCGTGTGTTTCATATTTAAATTTAAGAACAAGAATTAGGTACGGCTAGAGTCTGCAAGTGATTAAATTGCTACAGTAATGCCCCAGATTTATTTATTGTACCTGCAATTCTAACTGCATGGAAGTAGAGAGCAAAATGCCAAGTATTCTCTGAATGTAAGAAATGCTTCTGTCACAGTAACTTGGCACGTGCTGTGGGCTGAACTGTGTCCCTCAAAATTCACGTGTTGAAGTCCTAACCCTCAGTACCTCAGATTGTACTTGTATTTGGAGATGGGGGCCTTTAAAGAAGAGGTTAAGTTAAAATGAAGCAGTTAGACTTAGAGCCCGAATCCAGTGAGACCGGGATCCAGGTAAGAAGAGGAAATTTGGATGCACACGGAGGCCTCAGGGAGGTGCCCTCAGAGGGAGGACCGTGTGAGGACACTGGGAGAAGGCAGCCGTCTTCAAGCCAAGGAGAGAGGCTCCAGAAGAAACTAAAACTGTTGACACCTTGATCTTGGACTTCCAGCCTCCAGAACTGTGAGAAAATAGACTTCTGTTGTTTAAAGCCACCCAGGCTGTGCTGTTTCGTTACGGCAGCCGGAGCAAAGGAACACAGCGAGCTGTTTATTTTCCCTCCGTGCTGCCCATCATCTGAGTTCCTCATAGTCTATCAAGCTTTCACTTTCGGACGTTAAAGAAGCTAAGTAATCAGTAAGCATGAATAGATCTTGCCTAAGCACGCAGGCACACAGTATTGAGAAGTTCTGTCACTTGCAGCTGGAAAACGTTTGCATAATTGGTGCAGAGATATATGAGGGAATGAAGTACTCTATAAAGTGATGCGAAAATATGTGCATGTATTTTAAATTCCCTATTGAAGCTGATTCAAGTATTTGCTCTTATAGTCACGTAGGCGCCTCTTATTTTTTTTTTTTTCTTCTCAGGTTTAAACACTGAAAACATTCAAGGCTAAATCTCTTTGTAAAATACCTATAAGTCATTGTCAAATCTTTATAAACTTTGAGTGGGAGAATTTTATAAGAAATTACTAGGCTGACTTGGTTTGATGTATGACAATACATTTAAACAGCATTTAAGTCAGGGATGAGCGGTGTATCAAAGATTATGGCAGTAAACATTAATTTCTTCGGAAAGTGTTTAACGTTTCTCTTGTACAACTTTTATGCTCACTTTTGCATTATGTCATTTAATGACATTATGTTCTAGTTGAAGTTTTTAAAATAGTTGTTTCAGAAGATAGAACTTAGGCCTCTAGGTACATCAGACTTTGGGATGTCAGATGGCTTTTGAACTCCTTATCTATCTTTTATTCATTTTGAAGGGTTGTGAAGAGAATAATTCATTTGGGGAAAGAAGGAGAATTTATTCATATTATAGTTGTTTCTTTCGAACTTTGATCCTGTTGATTGTAGGAACATTAACTATTCTTTCTCAGCTATATTTTTTGGCTTTTTTTTTTTTTTTCTGTCTGGAATTCAACAGTTTGTGAAGGTGAACATTCATTAAGAACGTATTACGGCAAGATACTTCCCAGGCATTTCAGTGTTTCAGAGGTAGCCAGTGACCTCAAATATCTTTCACATTAACTCAGGAGGTGAGAATGTACATAAACAGGAATAGATATTAGCCATGAGGAAGAGTATTTTATGGTCCAACTGTTTGATATTTTTGTTCATAAAATTTGACATTGAACAATGGGAAGTAGCCCATTTAAAACTATTAACTCATTTTGTTTGTCTGTGACCTCACCCAGACTCTATCCTACATTCACAACACACACACACACACACACACACACACACACACACAAGTAATGCCATAGTTGTGCTCTAAATGTCTCAAACTCAAGATTTTCTCAATATAGCCAGTATTTAAAATGAAAAATAAGGTACCATGCTCAATCATTTAGGAAGCATATATAATTATATAATTTTCATTTTAAACTATTCATTTTAATATTATAATCATGTGCCCTTATTTAGGTGAACTTTTAGTCTAGAATTTATAAATGATATTAGTAGAAAGACTTATATTTGAGTTATGGCTCCACCATGTGTTAGCTGACATGGGACAATACAATAAATCTTCTTGTACCTCAGATTACTTGTCAAAATAAGATCAGTATTAATATCTCTGCTAATACCTATGGTGAGGAATGTCTGACACACGATGTGGGAAATGACTTTATAAACAGTTAAGTCTCCATGAGGTTTTTTTTGGGGGGGGTGAGGTTGCTGTTATTTTTGTCGTTGAAATTATGGTCGTTAATTCAAAGTGTCTTTTGTGGATTTACATGATTTCCTGCCTATTTATCAGGTTAAAAAAAAGGAAATCAAGGATTGAAAATCAGCTTTAAGGCATCCAAATTGGAAAAGATAAAGTAAAACTGTATGTCTTTGCAGATGACATGAGTTTATATGTAGAAAATCCTAAGCTTGCCACTTGGGGTAAGGGGACTGCTTATCAATAATACATAAAACCAGTAAAGTTTCAGGCTACAAAATCAATGTATAAAAATCAGTTCCATTTCTATACTCTACCAATGAACTATCTGAAAAAGAAACAGAAAACAGTTTCATTACAATAGCATCTGAAACAAACAAAAAATACTCAAGAATAAATTTAACCAAGGAGGAAAAATATCTATACATTGAAACTATAAGATGTCAATGAAAGAAATGGGAAGATATCCTGTGTTCATGGATCAGAAAGATGAGTTAATGTTATTAAAATGTCCATCTAAAGTCATCTATAGATTCAATGTAATCTCAATCAAAATTTCACTGGAGAAACAATCCTACAATTTGTATGGAACCAAACAAGACCGCAAATAGCCAAAGCAATCTTGAGAAAGAACAGTGATGAAGACGTCATACCTCCTGATTCTGAACTGTATTACAAACTGTAGTAATCAGATCAGTATGATACTAGCATGAAAACAGACACGTAGAACAAGGAAAGACAGTTGAGAGCCCAGAAATAAACCCATATATGGTCAACTTGTATTTGACAAGAGACCCAGGAAGACTCAACGAGGAAAGGATAGTCTTTTCAATAAATGGTGTTGAGAAAACTGGATATTCACATGTGAAAGGATGAAATTGGATCCTTATCTTACACCACTCACAAAAAGTAACTCAAAGTAGGGTTAAGAACTTAAAAGTAAGACCTGAAACTAAAAATCTGGAAGAGAACATGGGGAAAAAGCTCTTTGACATGGGTCTTGGCAGTGATTTTTTGGAAATCACACCAGAAGTAAAAGCAACAAAAGCAAAAATCAGCAAGTGAGACTATATCAAACTGAAAGGTCTCTGCCCAGCAAAAGAAACAATCCACACAATGAGAAGGCAACATACAGAATGGAAAAAAAATTGCAAATCATTTATCCGATAAGGGGTTAATATCCAAGATATATAAGAAACTCATACAACTCAATAACAAAAAGAAAGTCAAATAGCCCCCCTAAAAATGGACAAAGAATTTAAATGGACATTTTCCCAAAGAAGACATACACATGGCCAGCAGATACATGAAAAGATGTTAAACTTCAGTAATTATCGGGGAGATGTAAATTAAAACCACAATGAGATATCGCCTTAGAATGGCTGTCACCCAAAAGACAAGAGGTAACAAGTATTGGTGAGGAGAAATGGGAACTTTGTGCACTGTTGTTGGGAGTGTAAATTGGTACAGCCACTATCAAAAACAGTGTGACGGTTTCTCAAAAAATTAGAAGTAGAACTACCATGTGATCCCTCTTCTGGGAATATATCCAAAAGAAATGAATTACCATCTCAGAGAGATACCTGCACCCCCATGTTCATTACAGCATTACTCACAATAATAGACATGGAAACAACCTGTCTATTGACAGAGACAGAAAACGTGGTATATACGTACAATGGAATATTATTTGAGCCATAAAAAGAAAATCCTGCCATTTGTGACAAGATTGATGGATTCTGAGGGTATTCTGCTAGAGAAAATAAGAGAATTTGTCTCTCAGATGGAGAACAACAAATACAATAGGATTTCACTTATATATGGATTCTAGAAATCAGACTCATAGTAACAGAGAATAGAATGGTGATTGACAGGACTTGGGGGTGGGGGAAATGAGGAGATATTGGTCAAAGGCTGCAAACTTTTAGTTATAAGATGAATAGGTTGTGGTGACGTAATGTACAGCATGGTGACCACAGTTAACTGTACTGTATTGCATACTTGAAAAGTGCTAAGAATAGATCTTAAATGTTCTCACCATCACTAATGTATGTGTATCAAATCGTCACATTTTACACTTTAAACTAACACAATGTTGTATCTCAATTATACCTCAGTAAACCTGGGAGCAGAAATCAGCCTTTCTCGGTAGGCTACATTCATTCATTCAACACGTATTTGTTGAATTCATATTCTGTGCTAGGTTCAGTCTTAGGAGTGAGGATACCACGCTGAGAAGAATAGAAACAGATTCTGTCATCATGGAGATTAATAACGGAAAGGGATATTCTGACATTAATGCAAACATAAAAGAATATAAAACCACAACAGTATTTGTAGTGATGTTTTCTAATGTGTTCTTTAAAAGTCAACAATTTTTAAAATATTTGTTTTACTAAATATTTTTAAAAGCTGCGTTTTGTATAAAACGGTGCCACTTTGGGGTTTACGGTCTAGATCCTGGTCAGTTTTTACCTTTTGTTTGTTTTTGGCAGATACCATAGTTTTATCGATGTCTTTTCCTGGTTTCATTTTGTCATGAGTAAACTTTCTGTTTTATTTTATTTTATTTATTTTATTTACATCTCCTCTAGCATTTCAGAGACACAGAAATGGTACAGAATCAGGTATTCTTATTAGAATTGTGAAAACCCTACACAAGGAAACTCTTTACCAAGAGTTGGTGAGATTTGAGAATGCTTGAAAATTAATCAAAGCCCATTTGATTTCTCAAGATTTCTGTCAAACCCAGGTCATTGAAAATGTGACCAAAAGAAATAGTATGTAGCGCAGTTTTAAGGGAAGTTAAGACGTGGTCTGAGTCGAGACCATTGGCTTTGAAGTGGACTACACTGAGAGCTGATATGCTAATAGCTAATGCTTTAAGGTAGGCCCCATCTCTAAGCTGGCATTTTCTTTACTATGCAAAGAATGTCATTTTTGTCCTGTGACTTTTAGCTCAGAAATTATGTAGCTCCAGGCAGTCTCTAGTCATTCGTGGACATAAAGCATTTTTAAGATGAGTACTGAATATGTTTAATATGTAAAATGATGCAGTAAGTTTTGAGGACAGCTCCAGGGACAAAACTAAAATGTTATGAAGAAAAGACCTGAGAAGAACAGCAAATTATATAAAATCCTGTCTAAGGAATCAAAATAAGAATTAGAATACTTTCCTTGATAGTTGATCCCTGAATAAAGGTTCCAGGACAAGAATGTAACTCATCTCAGGTCCCGATAATGGCATCTGCCTGAACAGAAATTGTCCTGAATTCTGTAAGCTAGTATCTGTATGCTTAAAAACAAGAGTTACAGGGAAAGCTCATCAGATATGTAGTATCTTCGAAAGCTTGCTTCTGAAGGAGACTCTGAGATATTTCTAAGTACACTGAGAAGTATTGGCGTATCAGGGGCTGACAGATTCTCTCCTTGACCAGACTTTGGTCAGACTCCTCTGAACTGTCTGCTCAGCTGGGCCCCTCCTCAGGCTTTCATCTCTGTTCTGTGGCATCCAGCTTTAGCAGAGATTCTACTAAGTCAGTTTAGAGAGAAGCCCCACCCTTGATTTCTGATCACCCTCAATATCTGACCAAATTCCTCACCCTTCATCATCATCCAGGGGTTATCTGATCATCCTGGCCCGCCTTCAGCAAGAATCCTCTTAGATCATTTTATCAACAATTACGCTACTCTCTTAGTAATTTTCCGTCCACCAGCTCCCTACTCTGCTCCTTGGCTATAAATCCCCACTTTTCTTTATTTTAGAATTGAGCCCGGTTCTATACTGAAGTCTCTTTTTCCCAGTTGCAAGAGTCCTGAATAAGATACATATTTTTTTAACCATTTTGACTACCGTCCATCTCTGTTTTTTCTTTGACAGAGCACATAATTTCTGTCAAAATTTTCTGTGACTACTTTTACTATTTATATTCCAATGATTGACAGACAGACAGACAGATGGATAGATAACAGTCAGTTATCAGATACATATCTGACACATCATCAGTATGTCTGCTGATGTATAGCACCAGCTCTCTCCTTCCACTTGAATTTTTACTAAATTAGCAGATAATTATATATAAAATTATAATATATAGTGTATCATATAATGTATGATATATATATAATTTATAATATATAATATCTTAGATCTTAGTTAATACTGTAAGTCTAACCTATATAATATAAAGGTTGTATATGATAAAATATCTTTAGATTTTAGCATTAAGTTTATATTAGGTTATATATCATATATATTGCACTTTATATTATACTGTAATGCAGTTAATGGTATGATCTGTCATGTATAATAACAGATGATCACATATGATAGTATTGTATGGCAGTATACTAACAGATGATCTATTTAATATCTGTGTGATTATCTGCTATTGTATATGACAGATCATACTACTGTTACATAGAACATGTATCATTATCTACTGATACTAAAAAAAAATTCAAATGGAAAAGCAGAGAGTTGCCCCCTTCATCCCCAGTATTCTCCTAGCTAGACTGGGTTGGGCTGATGAAGCCAATACCAAGAAAATCATTTTGGGATTTTTTAAATTTTAATCTTAATTTTTTTAAATTGAAGTACAGTCCATTACAATGTGTCAGTTTCTGGTGTACAGCACAATGTTCCAGTCATGCGTATACATACATATATTCATTTTCATATTCTTTATCATTAAATGTTAGTATAAGATATTGAACATAGTCCCCTGTGCTATACAGGAGAATTTGGGTTTTTTAATCTATTTTTTTATATAGTGACTAACATTTGCAAATCTCAAACTCCCGTATTTATCCCTTTCCACCCCCATTCCCCTGGTAACCATAAGATTGTTTACTATGTCTGTGAGTTTGTTTCTGTTTTGTAGATGAGTTCATTAGTGTCTTCTTTTTTCCTTTTATTTAGATTCCACATATGAGTGATATCATATGGTATTTTTCTTTCTCTTTCTGGCTTACTTCACTTAGAATGACATTCTTCAGGGACATCCATGTTGCTGCAAATGGTGTTATTTTATTAGTTTTTATGGCTGAGTAGTATT
This sequence comes from Camelus ferus, assembly GCF_009834535.1. Lineage (NCBI taxonomy): Eukaryota > Metazoa > Chordata > Mammalia > Artiodactyla > Camelidae > Camelus > Camelus ferus. Next base: position 18,792,037 of record NC_045700.1, read on the forward strand.
CCATTGTGTAAATATACTACAACTTCTTTATCCAGTCATTTGTCGGTGGACATTTAGGTTGTTTACGTGTCTTGGCTGTTGTAAATAGTGCTGCTGTGAACATTGGGGTGCACAGATGTCCAATAGGCACATGAAAAAATGCTCAATGTCATTAATTATCAGAGAAATGCAAATCAAAACTACAATGAGGTATCACCTCACACTAGTCAGGATGGCCATCATTAAAAAGTCCACAAATGATAAATGCTGGAGAGGGTGTGAAGAAAAGGGAACCCTCCTACACTGCTGGTGGGAATGTAGATGGTGCAGCCATTATGGAGAACAGTGTGGAGATTTCTCAAAAGACTAAAAATAGACTTACCATACAATCCAGCAGTCCCTCTCCAGGGCGTATATCCGGAGGAAGCTCTAATTAAAAAAGCTACTTGCCCATTTTGGAATTTTGATCTTGATTCTGGAAACCTCAGCCAGGCTTCGGACCTGGAATTGTTCCCTTTCTCATTTAAACCAAAGTGGACAGCAGTCCACCAGGTGATGACAAAAGACAGGCAGGACTGGGTCCACAGGAACACACATGTGATGCCTCAGGCTCATCCCAGGTGTTCCCTTAAATTCATAATAACTCAATACTATGTTTTATGCAAGTAAAATTTTTAGGATCCACTTGTTGCATTAGGGTGGAGTTGTAATATACTGAAGCTGTGAATTCAAGTTCTGTTTATGTCTTAATGTCTATTAAATTAAATTTAACGGTGTTTAAAATTAAATAAGCTTGCCTTTTTAACTTCTAAATGTGTACCCAAAAGTTTCATCTTCTTTTCCAATAAAGAAGAAAAAATTTAAAACCGAAGTTAAACCTAAGTCCTGAGCCAGTTTTATTTGCTCACGCATTTCACCGAAGTATAATGTCTTAATTAAACAAATGATGTACAAACATAGCTTTTTTAAAAAAAAAGATATTCTTGTTGTGTATAGTTCTTACGATTGGCATAAATGTAGGTGTATCTGATATACATGTAAGGAAACATGTTTATATTGTGTATTACATATACCCTTTAGCAAATGACATTAAGTCTTTGTTTTTAATAGGATGCTTCCTAGAATATATGGAAAATCAAGTTAACATAATAGAGAAAGGAAAAATACTGATTCTTATCTAACATTGAAAACTAAAAGAATTTTTAAACTGTTTCCTTTGTAGTAAAATTCAGAATCTCTGTTAATAATAACAACAATAGTATTAATAGTAATAGTATTGTATACTATTATGAGAATTCATATGTCAGTGGGAAGGAAAGAAACAAATAAAAGCTGTGATTCTAGCTGATAACCTCATCCCATAGATTTTATGTATTAATGGCAGTATATGTGTTTTTCCCATAGAAGCTGGTTTCATTTTGGGGAAATAAGTACTTAACATTGTTACAGTGTTAATTTATGTACTTTTATCTGGATTTTCCTTCTGTTTACCATGGTTCCTAGGTTTAGCATCTAAGGTTGCTGACATCAAGGACCAGGGAACAAATGGAAATGGACCTATTAAAATAAGAATATGAACTCTAATAAGAATCTCTAGCATGGTATTAATAAATATTCGAGTTTTAAAAGCCATGCCTTTGGTAGAAGATAAAGAGATACGTAAGCATTTTAAGAGAGACTGTCCTCAGCTTCTTCTACAAGCACCGCAGATTCCAAGGAAGGTTATACAGATTCTGAAAACGAATAGTCAAAGTCCCCACAGAGAGAGGGGTCATTTGGAACAAGGTGTTTGTTTTCTGTAATGTATGGAGGAGACTGCTAGCCGGGAGAAATGCCATATGCCTTCAGCAGAAGGAGTTACGTAGATTAGGAAATCAGAACAATACATAAGTTTTAAAACACTGACTTGATAAAGATATGACCCCCTAGAAGTGATCTTTACTTTCTTATAAGATTTTGGTTTAGTTCTAAACCTTGCAAGAGGGTGAGAGACATACTTGTTTTGGAAGGACCATGTTGAGACATTGGCCACATTTGTTGTCTTCTTTAGTCTCTTGATCTTTGTGAATGAGTGCTTTGACTACTTTTAAACAAGTGGAAATGCTATTTCTGAGTTTTGTTTGAATATTTCTTCTCTAAGGTACTGAAAGTAATTTATCAGGATAAGTGTCTAAGAAATCATGCATTCCTTAACTAGGTTTTTAGATTAAACTGTGAGATAGGCCCAGAAGCACATAAAGATAGTGAAATTCCATTTGCAGTTTCAGTGTTTCAGTATTTTATGAAATTAGCAAAGGTTTATTGTATTTTCTGCCTGGGTACTCAATTGAATAAAAGGCATAATAAATAAGAATTCAAAGGCAGAATTTTCGTTGAGGGGGAAAATAAATTAGAAACGGTAATGCAATCATGCTCATATATATTTTATGAATTTCATGCATTCTATATTTGAAAGCTTGTCAAGATATGCTTGAGTATTAAAATATAGATTAACATTGAAAGTTTTATATTTTTCTCTGTTTACATACTTATTCCTTTGCACACATGTGTATAACAACTTATGCCAAAATCAGTTGTCAGGCTATTCTCTTCCATTATAATAAGCGAATAATAAGACAGCTGAAGATCTTTTTGGAGTTAGAGAAACAGTATTACCTTCTCTAACATTGGTGCTTTTTGTATTTTGAGGTAAATTATCACACATACTTTTCTTCCTTTTCCACACGTCAGTTTGGGAGAGTGGGTCATTTATTTTTTACAGACTTGAGATTGTAGGTAAAGCAATTAATGAGGGAAACAGAACAGATTTCCCTTTTCATGTTGCTGAAGTTTCATGTCTATGAAATTAGAGGAACCTCTGTCACAGCTTGATGGTAAACAATGTACAATTACTTTTGAGTTGAGCACGAGTGCCCCATGGTACCCAGATGTCCAAAAATGAGTTTGGCGTGCTTAGCAAAGATCTTGTAAGTCATCTCAGCTTTTGCTTGATGTATAAAACAGGTTGGTGGTTAAGCTTTCACAGTTTGTGAATTTCACAAGGAAAGAAAATGTGGTTTCCCGAGCTTTGGCTGATCTTTGCAAACTAGATTGGAAAGTCACATGAGGCTGGGTCTGTAAGCAGAGTAACGCATCAGATGCCCAGGCTGCCAGTGGCAGTGTTTGTAGCTTAAGGGTGCTCAAATGGCATTGTCTAGGTTTCCTCCTCCGAATACCTCAGAGCAGGTTTGCTCCCGTATCTTCCGAGAGCTATATATAATGGAAACTTGATTCTTTTTTGAATATTCTGCTATCCTCCCTCTTGGCACTTTCAGTCATTTCTGATTACCTAAATGAGAACCCCTGTTGCAGACTTTTCTTGTTGACACTTTCCTCTTGCCATTCAGTATTGTTTCTCAGGATCGCTCCCTGCTGAAATAAATGCTAATGGAATATTACCCCAAGCAAGATAAAAATCATGGACAGGCAAATCTGCTGCCAAAGCAACCAAACTGACAAATCAGATGGTGCCTTGCATATCTTTGCATAAATGCCTTTTGGTAGATCCATTATTTTCTACATTCTTCCTGACTCCTCTCCTATGCTAGAATAGTCCTTCACACATTCCGTTATATCTACAGTGAACTTATGCAAAATCTAAAGACATTAGGGGAGGTTGGTAGATATACATCATCATCATTATCATCACCACCAACACATATGGAGCACTTCTTATGCACCTGTTACTTTAATTAATTCATTTAATTATCACGTAACTCCTGTGAAATATTGGTAGGAATTCTTATTCACGTATTTAGATAAGGGAGCCATTATGTAGAAAATTGAAATAACTTACAGAGTGACACACAACTATTCAGGACAAGTTAGAATTCATACCCAGGTCTGTCTGCTTCTAAATTAGTGTTTTAACTCATAGTAATAGGACCTGGATGAGATATATTTGTGTTGGAACATTCCTAAGCATTTAAAAATGTTCTCAATTTGTGTTACCCCTATGAATGCCAGAAATATCTCAGAGCCTAAAACATCTGTTCAGCTCACTTCTACTTTAGTTCAATTACCATTTGTTGAATATTTATTGTGAATGAGGTACTATTCTAGGCGCTGGGGATTCAGAAATACATTGTGTCTCTGGCAAGTAAGCAATATAATGGGTTAAAAACTTAAGACATTATACAACCTTAAATTTATTGAGCAGATGTTTCCTTCCATTTATTATGTCTCAGGAAAAAAAGTGCCTATTTACAAATAACCTAATAAGTGCTATTTTAACCGCCTGGAAGGATTAGAAAATTATTCTTCTAACCAGTGGGGCCAGTTAGAATTACATAAATGATCTGAAATATCTAATGTTCTTAAATTGCTTCCAAAGAAACTGTGCCTTGCAGGCAATAAATGTCAACATAATTATTAATGATGTAATTAAGGATTTAACCTCTTAAGTAAAGCAGACATCCAATAAAATAATATTTATTTCATGAAATAAGAACATGTTTCTTTTGGGGGTCAGTGCAGAAGAAAAAGCAGTACATGAATTTCAAAGATTTCAAATGTCTGTATTCATCTTTTATTACTCTGAGCATACAGCTTGAATCAAATGGCACAATTACCCTTATGGAATATTAAGGAGAATTTGGCAGTAGTATAAAGTGAGGTTTGGATTTTTGAAACGTTTGCTTGAGTTTACTCCTTATATTTTGAAATATTTCAGCATACATTTTATTTTGATATTTTAAACCTTACTTAAGTTTATTGATTTTTTTGGACTATTTGAGATTGGCTGGAAAAATAGTAGTGCCAATTGAATTATTATTATAATTATAGATCAGTTTTATGAAGACATACAAGTAGAGAGAGGGTTTATTCTTTTTTTTTTTATTGAGGTATAGTCTGTTTACAATGTGTCAGTTTCTGGCATACAGCACAATGCTTCAGTCATACATGAACATACATATATTTGTTTTCATATTCTTTTTCACTGTAAGTTACTACAAGATATTGAATATAGTTCCCTGTGCTATACAGTATGAACTTGTTGTTTATCTATTTTATATATATCAGTTAGTATCTGCAAATCTCGAACTCTCAATTTATCCCTTACCACCCCCTTCCCCCCCGGTAACCGTAAGTTTGTTTTCTATGTATGTGAGTCTGTCTCTGTTTTATAAATAAGTTCATCTGTCTTTTTTTTTTTTTAGATTCCATATATAAGTGATATCATATTGTATTTTTCTTTCTTTTATCTGGCTTGCTTCACTTAGAATGACAATCTCCAGGTCCATCCATGTTGCTGCAAATGGCATTGTTTTATCATTTTTTATGGCTGAGTAGTATTCCGTTGTATAAAAATTCCACAACTTCTTTTTCCATTCATCTGTTGATGGACATTTAGGTTGCTTCTATGTCTTAGCTATTGTAAATAGTGTTGCTATGAACATTGGGGTACGTGTATCAAATGAGAAATGATGGAGAGGGTGTGGAGAAAAGGGAACCCTCCTACACTGTTGATGGGAATGTACTTTGGTACAGCCGTTATGGAAAACAGTATGGAGATTCCTCAAAAGACTAAGAATAGACTTGCCATATGATCCAGCAATCCCACTCCTGGCCATATATCCAGAGATAGGGTTTATTCTACTTTAGAATTCCTTCAATTGCTAGAAGACATCAACATCAGTCTTAAGACAATACTGGTGAGGTACAGAAGGTAAAAATTATTATAGTAGAAATCTATATATTCTTGGATCTCGTACCATCTATGTAATTAATCTAAGTGAAAACATTTTTATTTAGTATACTTACAGATGTCCACCTGACATCACTATGACTTTATTAAAACCTTCAGCATTTATTCTTTCACCATCCTGTTTTTCTAATTATCATCCACTTAATTTTTATTTGGAGATTCTATTTTTTCTCTTTTGTCTGGTTTGAGAAAAGATGGAACTAAGTTTTTAAAAGCTGTTTGGATCTCATTTTCTGATAGATAATGAGACATATTTTGAGAATCAGTTTATATGCCCTCTGGTCTATGGTACTGTGATCCTATGTCTGAACTGAGTTTGTGAAATGAATTGGGAAAGTAGTGTACCGTCTTCATTTTAGAGTCTTAATTAGTTTGCAGCATTTCAGTGAGAAAATGATAGAGTATAATTCTCCACTAGTTCAGCACTGCAAACCTTCAGTGTGGATTTGTGGCTTAGTGTTTTATTATAGTTCTTCAGTCTGGTACAGAAGTAATCATTAGACCCCTGCCATGTTCTGTAAAATAGAATAGGAACACTTTAATAGCCAGGGGATGAAGCATAGGAAAACGGCATCAACGGTGCTTTTAAAGGGAAACGGTATGGCTTTCCTATGAGAATTACACAATCAGGGATATTTGGCTGCTTTAAAAAAATTTTTTTTGCTTTTGTAGAATTCTTCCCGAGTACAAAAATGCTTAGAAGATATTGTGAACTCTACATGTTCTTCTAGGATCCCAAATAGCGCAGGGTTTGAAGGGAAAAACTGACAGTGTCATAGTTCCCACAGTAGCAGGCATGTGATTTAGACAGACAGCCTTCCCAGGGGCTTAAGCTTAAAAATTTGTTGGAATGAAAATAGTTTACTGTGGTATGTAACTTTCAACACATTACTACCTAATAATATTAACTATTATGTGGCAGGCTCCCATCTTAGAGCTTTACGTATATCAACTGATTGTATTTTTTAAATAACCTAGGAGAATAGGAGTGCTATGAAGAAGGTACTGTTTTCAGCACAGTCTCCTGAGAAATAGAAGTCACCGTTGTACAGATGAGGACACTGAGGCACAGAATGATTAAGTATTAGCAAACAAATGTCAGAGTTAGGATTTGAACCGGGGCCATCTGACTCCGGAATCCATTATGCGATACTGTCTCTCAGTTACTGTTGAGGTCAGAAACCTGACCTGTTTCCCAGTTAGTGCCTGACATCTCTATGGGTTCATCACGGGTGTCTGTCGGGGCATGCTGCACTGGGGCTGGGATGCATACTACAAAAGCATAAGCTACAGTTTCTACCTTACATCAATGTAACATCTTTCTCTTCTCGTTTATTTCTTCAGCCAGAATTTGCTGAGACCTACTATGCACCAGGCATTGTGCTCAGTGTTTGATGCAATATTATAAAAGGCAAAGTTCCATCTTTGGAGATTGTGCATCATACTGCTTGGATACTTCATAAGGGTTGTTTTACCCAAAAGCTATTTATTACTGCATCACACATATTGTCGGTAGTTATAATGCTGGACTTTCAGCTGTTACGTCAGTAAATATTTGCCATGGAAAAATTATGCTTCCATATTTGAAACCTTGTATTAGTGTTAGAGAGTGGGACGCGCTAGTTAAAGAGTTCACTCTATCCAAAATTATGAAATTTTAGGGCCTACTATGTAAGTTTCAACTCAGTTTTTGTTTGCAACAGACAATACATTTTCTATTCCTTCCTGAAAATTTGTATTTTTTCAGAGCAAACTGGATATGGCGTCAAAGCACAAACCATAAAGGAAAAGTTGACAGATTGGACTTAAATTAAAAGTTTAATTAAAAATGAAAACTTTGCTTTGCAAAAAATACTCTGAAGAAAATGCAAAGAAGAGCCACACAGACCATGAGCATGTATTTGTATATCACAAGTCTGACAAAGAACTTGTAACTAGAGTATATGAAGAACTCTCAAAACTCAATACTATGAAAACAAACAACCTGTTTTAGCTCTGGCTGCTGAAACAAAATAAGTAGACTAGGTGGCTTTTACAACAGAAATTTATTTCGAAATGTTTTGAAATGCAAAATCAAGGTGCCTACAGATTGTTGTCTGGTGAGGGACTGCTTCTTGGCTTATAGACAGCTCCATTCTCTCTGCGTGTTTTTTCTTCCTTTTCTTATAAGGACGCTAATCTCACAATGAGACCCCCACTCTTATGACCTTGTCTGAACCTAGTCACTTCCCAAAGGCCCCCCCCTCCAAATACCACCACATAGTGGGTTGAGGTTTCAGTATATGATTTTGGAGAGACACAAACATTCAATTCATAACACAGTCCAGTTTGAAAATTGAGTCAAAGATTTGCATAGACACTTTACCAGCAGAGATGTAGAAATGACAAGTAAGAGCATGAAAAGAGGTTCAACATCATTAGTAATTTGGAAAATGAAAATAAAAATTACGGAGTATTACCACTATGCACCGTAAGTATGATGAAAATTGGGAAGGAAGTTATAGCTCAGTGGTGGAGCACGTGCTTAGCATGCATGAGGTCCTGGGTTCAATCTCCAGTACCTCTAAATAAATATAAATAAATAAATAAATAAATAGATAGATAGATAAATAGGTAAATAGATAGATACATACATACATACATACCGAATTACTGCTGGTAACAAGGCAGAACAACCAGAAAGCCCACGCATCGTTGATGAAATGAAATATGGTATGACCACTTTGGAAAACAGTTTGAAAGTGTCCTATAAAATCTACACTTACAGATGACCCAACAATCACTCTCCTAATTATTTACCCAAAGTAAATTAAAAGTTATATTTACACAAGAACCTGTGTATCAGCTTTATTCAGAATCACCAATATGTGGAAACAACCCAGATGTCCTTCAGTAGGAGAATACACAAAATGTGTTCTATCCGTGCAGTGGAGTAATACTCAACAACAACAAAAACGGAATGAATTATTGACACATGCAGCAACACAGGCTGTGGAATTCCATTTTGGTGACACTCTAGGGGAGAAAAAGCAAAACTGTAGAGACAGAATGGATCAGGATTTTCTAGGGGTTAAGATTGAGGGGCTCGGGCAGGTAGGGGTTGAGTCCAAAGAGGGCAGCACAGGGAAATATTTGTGGTGACAGAATTGTTCTGTCTCATGGTTTTGGTAGTGGATGCAGGCTCAATGCATTTGCCAAAACCCATGGAACTGTAGCGCCCGAAGAGTGCATTTTATTGTATGTAAATTAAAAAAAATTTAAATCAAGGGTGATGATAAATAACAAAAAAAAGGAAATTGAGATTATTTTCCATACAAGGACTTTAATGAAGTTCACATTCCTTGACTAGGATTTTCCATCTCTAGAAATTTATTCTTAGGAAAGCAATCAACGATATGGTCAAGAGTGTTCTCTGCTGTATTACTCATCACAGGGAAATTGAAAACATCTTAATTGTGCAATTAAAGTGAAGTAGTTAAGTAAATTATATTTCCCATTTATAGGCATTAAAATTATGTTCCTGAAGGTTAATTACAGAGAGGAATGATTATTCTTTACTGATGTATTATCATTTTACTCTGTTGACTTCCCCAGTTTAACTTAAAATACTAATTTTCAAATATTTGAAAACTTTTAGACAACCTGAAACTTGTACTTTCTAAAGGTATAGCACATATTCAATCTGGTCCAAGTCCTCTTCCTAATAGCTCGATACATAGCTGGATAGGTAGACAGGTGAGAAGAGTAATATCATCTCTGCCTTTATATAATCATTTCAATTCCTCTTATTTTTCCAGCAAAGGCAAAATTAGGGTGGAGAATATAGTATCTTTGATTCAAATCATTTTTCTATTTGGAATGCCCTTTATCCTTATTTCCACCCATAATAAAAAGTCACATTATATATAAAGGTGCTTTGCAATTTCCAAAATACTATTTTACGTTAGCCTCTTTGATCTCGCATCAGAACAGATAATGTAATTGGAGATGATAGTAGTGCCCCACCTCCTGCTTACACAAGGCATCCGGAGCCTAAAACAGCTTAATAATGTTCCAGGGTCACATTTTGGTAAGTATCAAACGCAGAACTCAAATCCCAACTCCTCGTCTAATATTCTGTCTATTATAATGCACTGTTTATTTACTCAAAAGATTTTTTTCCCTTTTGAAGAAGCATGTCTTGCATTACAAAGGACATTTATTTCATTATTGTCATTCCAGATTCATCTTTTAAAAATTGTACAGAGTTTATCTGTTAAATTCTCATGAGAAACAGGGTTTCCACACTAAGCAGATACCCTTAAATTGTGTTTTGAACTGTATCAGTGTGCCTTTTTCAATGTTTGCTCTGTGCCTTCTTGGACAAGACCTTCTTACCACCTCCCCCACCTACCACCCCACCAAATTTCTGAGCAATCCACTGTGTACAAAAACATTAAGATTATTATGCCTCAGATGCAAACAGACAGAACAAGTCAGTGCTCAAAAATGAAATCTTGAAGCTCATTTCAGAAACAGTAACCCTGAAAAGCAGGCTTTCATATGTAAGAGCCAGGCATATGGGAGAAAAGTGTTTTGTAAATCCCAGATAGATCCCTCCAGGTAAGAGAATGAGAGGCCAGATGACTCAGAATACAGTTTTAGCATAAGCCAGAATCCTGCATTGGCCAGTTTCCTGGATCAGAAAGGGGGGGACCTAGGGAGGAGATTGAGAAGCGGCACGTGGACATGAGGATCCTTGGCCCCTCTCATTCTGCAGATGAAATGTGGGACTGAAGAAGTGAAACCTCTGGACATTTCAGATAGGTTAAAGGGAAAGCAAAGCAGAGTGGCCAGTATTTCATTCCTGGTTTGAGATTGTGGGAAGAGACTATACACAGGGTTCCTTGCACCCCAACATAAAGAGATGGGGCTGAGATAGTGACACAGGGGTGTGCTGTGTTTAGGCACAGAGTGGGTCTGAGCTAGCTGCCCAGCACCCTCCCAACCTGGTCTCCCCAGTTTATCTGTAACCTAGGGGTTTATCGTGCCCCACTGTGGGACGTGGAGGTGCTGACTGCCCCAGGAAACTGGAAGTAGCTTGGAGTCAGGTCTACGTGAGTATCAATTACCTGGACTAGAAAATCAGAAGCTGTGACAGGAACCCTAGAAATTAGCAGTGGATGCAGGCGGATCGTCAAAGACTAGATGATGATTCACAAAGACCAAGTCGATGGGAATAGCTCAGTAGGGAACCAGCAATTTTCAAAGGAAAGTGAGCAACAACATGGATGTGTGTTACATTCAGCTGCCACCCAGAGAGAAAGGAAGAAGGAGAGAGGGAGAAATATTGAAAAACTGAGACTGAGTTACCTTTGAAAAGATTTAGTTGGATCATGAGGTGCTAAGTTACTTTAAATGAATATATTTCTGTCCCTTCCCCAACTCCCATCTGGCCCTGGCCACCAACCAGAAATTGGGGCTTGTGAGCAATTTGATATCATTTATAGGAAAAAAACAGTAATTTTTCAAGGCCACATTTTGGTAGGTGTCAAAAAACAGAACTATACAAATAGTCTTTGTTTTTCCAAACCTAGGTCATAATGAGTAATTTTCAAACCTTTTACACATTCATAAAATAGCAGTTACTTCCCTCTGGAATATGTGACTGAGGCCAAGGAAATGTGATGTTTCAACACTAAGACATTTTGTTAGATTTTATGTGCATGTGTTTTTAAGCAATTGTAGTTTGCTTGTAAATCATACACTGTTTCTGGCCTTTCGCATCTTCTCACACCTGAGTAACACACAGAATTCATGAGCTAAAGGTGTTGGGATGCTTTACACTTGACTGATTCTCCACAGATCAGGTTTTGTGTAGCCAAGCACATAAATTGTCCTGACAGTGAGTAGAAGATATGCCTGTCGATAAAGGATTGTGTTTAAGAAATGGGCTGTTAGCACTAGGTTGCCCAGGTCCAAATTCAAGCTCTACCATTTTACCTGTGTTTGTCTTTGGATGGGTAATTTCACGGATCTAAGACTCAGTCTTCTCATCTGTATAATGAGCATAATGGTAGATCTTACCTCATAGCACTGCCATGACATTTAAATGAGTTGATATATGTAATTCACTTAGAGTAATAAACATTGATTAATGTACATGTTTACTGTTATTGATGCTTTGAGGATTAAATGAGTTCATAAATACATGTAAACTGTAACATTCTGCTGGGTACATTCTCAGTGATCAAAGTGTTAGCTGCTGCTATTATATTCTGAGATGCTGAGGAACTCATATACCTGCTCAGTCAGACCAGCTTCTGAACAAATAGCTCACCTGCCATCAGATGGAATTTCAGCTAACTTCTGGCCTTTGTGAACATGTTTACCTTGGAAATACTGATTCCCTATTTTAAGCTGTTGCTATTTTTTTAATTTTATTTTATTGAGTTATAGTCAGTTTACAATGTTGTGTCAATTTCCAGCGTAGAGCACAATTTTTCAGTTATACATGAACATACGTATATTCATTGTCGCATTCTTTTTCACCGTGAGTTACCACAAGATCTTGTATATATTTCCCTGTGCTATACAGTATAATCTTGTTTATCTATTCTATATATACCTGTCAGTATCTACAAATTTCAAACTCCCAGTCTGTCCCTTCCCATCTCCCTCCCTCCTGGCAACCACAAGTTTGTATTCTATGTCTATGAGTCTGTTTCAGTTTTGTACTAATGTTCATTTGTCTTTTTCTTTTCTTTCTTTTTTTTTTAATTTTAGATTCCACATATGAGCAAGCTCATATGGTATTTTTCTTTCTCTTGCTATTGCTATTTCTTATGTAAAGTATTTTCCTTTTAACATTTGTTTGGCGTTTTCCTCATGCTTATTTTATTTAGTCTTACATTCTCTTTTTCTTTTATCAGCTGTTAGAGTTTTATTGTTTTTCTCTTTCTGAGCATCCTTACATCATGACTGTATTTTGGGCTTGTATTTGTGTGATCACGCATTGTGTGTTTTTGCTGAATGTCCGTACTTTCCTGTTCCTGTTTGGCCTTGTGTTCTATCTTATCCGTCCAGTACTCCATTTGGAACCTTCTTCATCTGTTTAACTTTCATTTTTGAAAAGTATTGCCTTATTCAGTCTTGTCTTATGATGCAATTCCCAGATAATCAAGCTGCTCCCTCCCTTGGGCTTACTCTTTCCAATACTAAATTTACCGACTATCTGACAATGAATTGTGTAGAATCCCGTCTTTATGGTTTGACATCAGCTAAAAGTAATGTAACGAGAAAGACGTAGGTGAGAGGTGAACCAGGAAGCAGTACAGCAAATGGATAAGAATATGGCTTGTAATGTCTGGCAGGTAGGTTTTTCAGTTCCTGCTCAGACACTTAAAAGCCATTATGACTTTTGACCAAGTACTTTTTCTTAATTAAAAAATACTTTTTTATATTTTACTTTTTTTAACACCTTTATTGTGGTATGATTCCTGTACAGTAAACTACACACTTCTCAGGTGTACAATTTGATGAATTTTAATAGATGAATACACCAATGAAACCACTACCACAATCAGGATAGCTAACATTTCCATCTCCCACCAAGAGGTGCAAATTCAGGACCTCAGGTGTAACGATAGTGCCTAACTAATGATGTCAATATGAATATTCAGTAAACTGTGTGGTTTGCGCAGAGTATAGCCCACTCTGTGCTTTCCCAGATATCAGATGCTGATCTTAATTTTATTTTATTGCAGTTGTTGTTTTGGTTATTTTGAATATGATGATACTTAACATCAGGTTTCTTTATCTGCCTTTCTGTATGTGCAAGCTAGATAGACAAATAAACTTCACATTGTAAAATTAGCCAGCAGAAGCATTAACTGCATTGCTGCCATGGCGCTGTGGCACATAGCTTCTATTTAGCCCTTACTTCTGTTTCATATTTTGTTGGCTTGAAATATAAACATTTCCTTAGCTGATTAGGGTCCCAGTCCAGAAGTGGCCAGGGGCTACTTGCCTTTAAGGAGATAACAGTTAAATTAAAAAAAAAATGGAATTAAGTGCATACAAACTCCAGTAAATTTGCTATGTACTGTCCACTGACATCTTACTCAGCTGTCGGCAAGCATTTAATCAAGGTTTATTGGCATTCTTTTCTGAAATTTAAATAGGACATAAAATTTTATGACATGTAGAGTATTTTCAATAACTGTTTCATTATTCTCCATAGATAGTGTGATATAGTATACAAGAGGAAATCTCAATAAAGCACCAAAATCGTGTTATTTTGGGAAGAGTAAGGTAGTTTGAAGTTTGTGTAATGACAGAATGCTGGTCAACTTTTAAAATCAGACTGTGGATTCGTAGATATCTGAGTTTCTCTTTCTTTTCCTATTTTGTCTATATCTTTTCTCTTTTGGATACGTGGTGTAAAGTCAGAAAACTAAGAATGATAGTTGTTTGTTGTATTGTTATAAAAGATAGATGGTAGATTATAATATTAAATTCTAGTTCCTTAGGATTATAAAAGAAAGAATGCCACAGTATATAGTATAAGTATGGTTTAAACATTAGTTTGATGTGGAAAGCCCGAAGTCTGATGGCTACATTAGTGTTAAATTTACGTGGTTGTTTGACCAATAGCCATAGAGATTCTGCCATGAAATAGTTTTACTTTAAGTAGCCTATTCATTTGAACTAGAATAAAAATTTTTGGGGAATTTCAAGATTATTCAGATGTTCAAGAATCTTTCCCTCATCTAAGAACTGTTGTTTTTAGCCAGGAATGGGCAAATATGAGGGAAGTAGAGTGAACCATGGCCAAGACCTAGTCATCTGGCTGTCAATGCCAATGTCTACAGAATCACAAACAAAACTGAGTGATGAATATAAGTCCAGAATTCTACTCCTAAGTATATAGTGAAAATAATTTAAAAGAGCTACTCAAACAAATACATGTCTAAGCGTGTTCTTACAGCACTATTCACAATAGCCAAAAGGTGCTCCTTGCCTTGAATGGATAAACAAATCATGGAAATACATACAGTGGAATATTACCCCATCATAAGTGGAATGAAGTAGTGATGTATGCTACAATATCAATCATCCTCCAGAGTATTATGCTAAGTGCAAGAAGCCAGATGCAAAAGATCACAACATACATGATTCCATTGTTATAAAATATTCAGAACAGATGAATCTGTAGAGATAGAACATAAATTGGTGGTTGCCAGAGTCTGAGGGAGGAGTTAATGGGGAGAAACTGTTTAATGGGTAAAGGGATTTTTGGGGTTTTTTTTAGTGGAGGTACAGGGGATTGAACCCAGGACGTCGTGCTTGCTAGGCATGCATTCTACCACTAAGCTATTACCCTCCCAGGTGAAGAGTTTTTTTACTTTGGAGTAGTGAAGATGTTTTGAAGCAAGATAGAGTTGGTAGTTGCAAAAACATTGTGATTTACTAAGTGCCACTGAAGTGTTTACTCTAAAATGGTTCATTTTATGTGATGTGGATTTTGCCATTTTAAATTATTTAAAAAGTACCAGGTGACAAGGTTGGAGCAGCACCATATCCCATATTTTCAAAATCACAAATGGTTTAAATACATCTATTACATGAGGAGAGAAAGTGGCGTTTGTCATTATCCATCCCTGGGAGCTTGGTGAGGACTGGAAGTAATTTTAGGGTCTTCTTGGAAGATGAATTCAATTTGCCTCTTAAATATATTCAATTTTATTATGACATTAGATTACAAGAGCTTGTGAAAATCACTTTTAATGATTTAAGATTCTGTGCTGCGTGCTGCTTTATTTTGCATGCTTGCCTGAGATTTTAGTTGGTCTCATCGATCCAGCCTCAAAAATGAAAACAGGAAAGTATAAATGATCCTCTTTTGAAACGGGTTCTCTCTGTGCAGTGGGAAGACACTTAGACCAATGTGGATGGGCAGATGAGGTTATTCAGTCTCAAGTGCTTTATTTTTGGCTCTTAAATCGTGTAAAGTAGCCACATATAAATAAAATGATCTGGATAATTATAAACAGTCTTAATATATTGTGTGAACCAGTCTGTGCAGCTGTTGGTAGTTGTTTGCACACGTCTATGCTTAGTAAAGCAAGCGCTTTCCAAGATTGTGGCGTAAATATCTAGATTTTTTAGGTAAAGAACGTCATTAGGTTTTGGTGGTGTACCTCTTTGCAAACAACATTTTTTAAGGTTGTATCTCTATATGGAATCCTCCCTGTGTTGTTGGACAGCCTTCCTGCTGTGTATTTTGCATAAGTGATTTCACGTCCTTAGAATATCTGTGAAGGGTTAATGTTATTACCTCATTATTGCAAATGAGATAACTGATGTTCGAAGAAGTTAAGTGAAACCCGCAAGAGGATCAGTGGTGCTAGGATTCACCCTCAAATACTTAGGCTACCTGTGGCTGAGATCTCATTGTACAACTTTTCTTTAGCAAAACTTCTTAGGCAGTAGCTCACGCATGAATTGCTGAGCTTGCTTGTTGACTGTTAACGTGGCTTCCCTGAAGAATGGCTTATCTGCGTGCTCCCACTTCTGAGTTAGCCTGTATAGACAAGCTGTCAGAATGTTGGCGGGAATAATGACATTTAACTGCACAGTGGAAATGGGTATATCAGTTTATAGGACAGCTTAAGTTTTAAAAAAAATCATCCCAGCACCCCAAGTGAATCTAAGGGTGCTGAATGATGGATGACTGGGGAGGATGCTAAATTTGGGTCATGGGAAACCTGAACATCTGGGAATTTAAGGAAGGCAGAAATGGAACCAAATTCATGTGTCATTCTAAGTTATTCAGAATTTGATATCAGATACCTCTTCCAATACGGGCTTTCTCTCTTCCTCCTGCAGCTTCAGGATTAACTGTCTCCCACATACCTTGTGTTTTCCTACACTGTACCATTGTTGACATTTGGATTGCCTGGAGTGCCCTCCCCTTGATTCTCAGCCTTGCTCCTTCTGCGTGTTGAAAGCCTTCTGCTCTCAGGCTAGTCCCTCAGAGAGCCTCCTCTTCCTTAAACCACCACGGCAGTCTCTGTTTAAAGCACAAATTTGCAGCTTGACATTTACTTTTGGACTAGGTTTTATCTTTATGTATTTATAGCTCATCTCTCTGTTATTAATCATGAGCTGGGAGATGAATAATAGTATCTTCACTTGTATTTATTCCATTATATGCCTTGGACCTGGTATGTGCTCATGAAATAGTAGTTGATAATTTTATAACTCTTGAATGCAGGGTTTTCTCAAAATATATCAATAAAATACCATTTCTGGGAGAGATGCTCTCCCTAAAAGGTAGCCATTGGTCAAATAAGGTTAAAAACCACCACATACCATTTCAATCTCAGGAAGTTTACATAGTAGTTGGCATTTTCAACATCCACTGCTCTACAGTAATGAGACTGATTTTACTATTTTAACCCAGTACTTCTCAGCTCACCCTCTAATTTTTAAAATAAGAACTCTTCCAATATCTCCTATTCTTCAAAATGTTCTTAGCAAGACACTGCTTTAAGGTCTTTTTTGTATAAAAATTTTGCTCATAATAGTCACAAATGTGGAAACTGGATTTTGATTCAATCTAGTCTGTACATTTTGTTCGGCCTTTCTACATTGTACTTGGGAAGGCACCCCCTTTAGTTGTATTGGGGTGTGTGTGTGTGTGTGTGTGTGTGTGTGTGTGTGTGTGTGTTTGCATGTCCTATACAGTGTGGACTCAACCTGAAAATAGATTGAGATTGAAAAGAGAATGGTTGGAACTGGTCTTTCAGCTTGATTATCTGCTGAAATCTCTATTACTTCTCATAATATGCTTGAAAAGTTTTATTTGTACCTTAAGGGCAATGAGCCTGGCCTCATTTACAAATATGAATGCAGATGTTAGGAGGGTACTGTCTTCTCCTCCAGACTGTGTGGCTCACTGTCAGCTTGTTTTATTTACTTCCTCCAAAAAGAAATATCCATCCCTTGGAATTAGACCCAGTATGGTTAGTGGGGAAACTCGAAGTTTTGGAGTCAGAAAGTTTCAATTTGATTCCCAACTCAGGCCTGTGTGACCCTGAGCAGGTTTTCCTTCCAGAGCCACTGACTCATCATCTACGAAACGAGATGAGTCACTTCTGCCTCCAAGAGCATCTTACAAGGACAGTGCCTGGCCCAGGAGAGATGCTGCATAAGTATTGGTCCCTTTTTGCAGTTATTTTTTGTGTCACGTTATGACAGGAGAATTCCACAGGCGTAAAGTCATACGGACAAAGCTGCCTCTCCCCGTTGTTGCCATTCCGCGTTTCACGGCATTCCTTCAAACCATGAATGGTGTCGCTCTCCTTCACATCTTCTGTCTCTGTGTGGCAACTGTAGGGGTGGGCAGGGGTTAGTAAGAGTTGAATTGTTATCTATAAAGGGGAATATTTGAATTCTAAAAATAGTGAATAAATAACCTGAAAGAGAGTTTAAAAATTTTTTATTGTAATCACTTGAGATATGGAAAAGCAACTTAGAAATGATCCGTTTAGTCTTATCATCTGTTAATTGTAAAACTCCATCCCCCCGTTTTTTATATATATATATATAATATATATATAATATGTGCTATATATTATTATATATAATACATATTTATTTTTATATGCATTATATATAAATATTTATATATATATATATATAAATATTTTGGTTGGAATAATTCATCACATCATTCAAAGGGGAATAGTAAATGCATTAGGGGAAGCTTCCAACTTGCTTTCAACTTTTGTATAAATCCATTGTATAATTTTGTTTTATTTTTAATTTTTATTTTTTGGGGGGGAGGTAATTAGGTTTGTTTGTTTGTTTATTGGGTGAGATACTGGGGATTGAACCCAAGACCTTGTGGATGCTAAGCATGCACTCTACCACTTGAGCTATACCCTCCCCCCCACCATTATATAATTTTAGCCATGGGTTCATTTCCATGTGGTTTGGGATTATATATGACTATACACAAATAGCATAAAAGGATCATCGTAGTGACAGTCTTGCTTAAGGTTACATATTTGGAGGTGAAAACACTCAATAGAAAATTAGATTGATAATTTTGGGGAGTGAGTAGAATAGATTGCTCAACATATATTGTGGTTTTCAAGCCAGCTGACTACTCTGACTCCCATTTTGCAGAAAACCATGTACTTGTTACATGTGGTTGTCAATAACGTGTCAGTCCTGTCTGTCTCCAGCCATCCATGGCTAAACTGTTCCTGGGAGAAGCCCACTTGTCCCCGTGAAGGATGACAAATGGCAGCTTTGCTGCTGTATCTACCTTTCTAAATGCCGAATTCTCTCCTGGCAGGTTTTCTTGACATAAATATTATGACCGGCTTAAAAAAAAATCATTTTTTGTACTTTATTGGTTTAGACCCCAGGTGACGTCTTGTGAGCTAAGCTGAAGTAACAGGCAGTGATGAACCTAAAAGTTCCTTGGACTGGCCTCAATTTTATATTCATCGGCATCTGTCTTTATCTGGTTGATTGCAGGAGAAGATGTATCGGGGAGTCTCTGTCCAGCATCTCCTCCTCCTGAACAGATAGCTTGTGAAATTCCCTGCCGAATGGACTGTGTGGTGAGTGAGTGGACAGAGTGGTCATCCTGCTCCCAGTCTTGTTCAAATAAAAACTCAGATGGGAAACAGACCAGGTCGAGGACTATCCTGGCGTTGGCTGGAGAAGGTGAGTAATAGGAAAGGCTTCTGTTCCCTACATCCAAATGAACAGTTTGTTTTCCAGGTGTGCCTTTTCTCTTTGATCCTCTGCAGGTTCCCATATCGACATGAATTACTTAAGCCCATCCTATATCCAGGCTGTGGCAATCAAACAGATGTTAGTTTTTGAAATACTTTTTTGGGGAAGAAAATAAAGCTGGGTTGATATACATCCCACTTCAGATAGCTCATGCAGTTGGGAACCTAATTGGAATATGTCTGGTAAAACGAGTTCCAAATTAGGAGTTAAGAGACGTGGCTTCTTGAACAAGAGCCACCACTGACATCGGCAGGCTACCAGATCTGTGTGCCCTCATCTCCTGTTCTGTCAGGCTAGCCTGTGGTGAGAGGGAGAAAGGTGAAGGCTGTGGAAATGGCTCTGAAGAAGCTAAAATGGTACTATGAGAATGTAAATGGGTGACATCAGAGCGAATGAGAGGAGCTACTGTTCCTATCACTTACAGTGATGGTCTCGGTCTCCAGACATATGTGTCATTTCTTTCAGGTCCTTCCTCGGCTTTGTGTGCCTACAGCTCAGTTGGAACTGCACAGTAGTATGGCCACTGGCTTTGAGGAACTTTTTAAACAAGATTCTGTTCTGTGGTCCTAAGAAATGGGGCCAGGGTCAAGATGAAGGAAGATTTTCATATTCTTAAAGTGCATTTGCTTTCTCTTCTTGTCTGTTATACTTCTGGAGGGAGAAAAAGTCAATAGTATTTAATGGGGGAAAAGAAATAACAAGAATAACAAGACCAAGGTCATAGATCTTCTCAAGCATTTGGCCCACTGAGTAAAACATTATAGTGTGGAGGAGGAGGGGGAAAAAGTCAAGACTTTAGGTAAATACCAGTTTTTACATGGATATAAAAATGGGAAAGAAAAGATAGTCATGAAATTTGGTTGTCTGACTCACCCAGGGTGCACATCTGTCTGGTCTCCCTGGCAGTGGATAACACATTGTCTGGTATTATTTCTGAGTTTAAGGATGGGCTCTCTCCTGCCAAACTTTGAGATTTCTCGATTTCTCAAATAGCAGTAAAATGCACTGCTTGATGGAGGATAGAGGTCTTAAAGTGGTTCTCTGAGAGAAAATAATACTCTCTTAGGAAAGAAAGAGCATATGTAGGTAATGTGTGTGTATGTGTGTGTTTGACCTGATATCACTTCAAGGTCATGGGTTACTATAGCTAACTGACTAATTTGTGTAGGCATAATAATATTAAGATAAAAGCAGATTTCTTTGGAGTTTATCTCAGAAATGCATGACTCAGAGGTGGAAAGTAGAATCAATTGATTTTTTACATCTAATTGACATGCACCGTTGTCTGTTCTTTGGGAGAGAAGGGTGCAATGTATTGTTCTCAGGTTGTTCCTCAGGACGAAAGAACCATGACCTTTGAGTTGGAAATGGAGTGACTTGGCTCAGGCCAATGAAAGGTTGTGTCACAAAGGCCCTCTTTCTAGACCATTAAAACAGTTAAAACAACAAAAAACAAGAATGACAGTAACAACGGCAGCCACATGGCGATAACACCAGCGCCCTGCTGTGTATTCTGTTTGATTTTGGTTTTCGCAGGTGGAAAGCCGTGCCCCCCTAGTCAGGCCCTCCACGAGTATCGTTCATGCAATGACCATTCTTGTCTGCAACTCTACTGGGAGACAGCTCCGTGGGGCCCCTGTTCTGAAGACACATTGGTAACTGCCCTTAATGCAACCATTGGCTGGAATGGAGAAGCGACGTGTGGCGTGGGCATTCAGACACGGAGGGTCTTCTGTGTCAAGAGTCATGTGGGACAGGTGATGACAAAAAGGTATTATTGATAATTTATTGAAAGTACATAGGATTATTGATTGTTGAATATTTTCAGTCAGAAGCATTTTTTCAAGCTCTGAATATGTCTCAATCTGTGCTGGAGTAAGAGATTTTTGTTTTGCTTTGTTTGACTCTTCAGGACTTAAAAAATATGCCTCAACCAGAGGTAGGACAATTTACTAAGTTATAATGTGTGCATTAATTAATGGATAACAGTAAATATAATGCCCACCCGTATTGAATCATTTTGAGTAACCAGATTTTCTAGAGCTGATATCAGTATTTTTGACTCTTTTTCAGTCACATAAAGACAAGGTCCACGTGAAGGTAGGTTACACACACACTTTGAAAATGAAGGGCTATGTTCACTCTTTAGGTCCCACTGCTCTTGTCTGCACTGAGTAAATCCACACGGTCATTTTAAATCGACTAATACCTGCCCTCGAGTAGGCTTACAGTCTCATGCATGCCATACCCTGCACAGGGAGATGTAAATTAAAAAAAAAAGCAGGAGAATGTGGACATGTGGACTAGGATATAGACATCAGCAAGGATCAGGACAGTTGCAAGTGATGGAGGGAAAAAGAGCACTTGGCTGGAGGAGTTTCTTTAGACCGAATGGGGAGACATAAGTCTTCCTGCAGTCCATGCAGGAGGGCTCCTGGAAGAGAAAATGTAAGGGACCTGCCTCGTGTACAGAGACTGGGTAACTGGCCTGCCATAGAGATTTCCAAGTGGCTACGTGTGAATGAGTCCCCTTCCAGTGATGGAAGACTCTACTCCAGCCGCAGGGGCAGTGTGGGTCCCCAGGCTGGGCTGGCGCAAACTTGGGTCTAGGGTCACAGACTAGGCAACTTTGAGCTCTTCCTGAGGCATTTCTAAGTTGGGAAAATGATACCCTCTCTTCTTTCTGATCTTGATGCTTTGAGAGTATGAGTGGAGAGTTGGCATGACTGTGCTCTCGCCTGATGGAAAAAGCAGGAGGAGAGAGTAAAACTGATGCTCAGGAAGAAGCAGAAACCGAAGCAGAACAAATCCTGGCAGCGTCCAGCCCTGGTCCCATCCCCACTAAGGGAGCTGCCTTTCCTGGCAACCTAGGCAACTACATTTGCTCTCCTGCCTGCTTCCATCCAGTTTGTGTTGCTGTCATGGGCAACTCAGACACCTGATTAATCTCGTCTTGGGGCACCATGATGATGGACTCTGGGCCTTAGCCACATTGCCATGGAAACCACTTGGGCTGTATGTAAGGAAAGTTATAGAACCTGAGCTGCTGATGGCAGAAATAGGGCAGACTGGCCAGATACTGTGGTGTTGGAGCATCTGAGGAGCAGATGGCTGTGCAAATACAAGAGACGATAACTAGGGCTGGAAGTGAAGCATGGTCAGGAAGACTGAATCTCCCGCCTCCCAAATGTGGCGTCCAGCGCGCTGGGGTTGGATGATCTTCACTGTTGCCACTGCAGATTTTAGCATCGTGTCTGGCATGTGGTTAGTGTCCATAAACGTTTTTAGAATTTATGAATGAATCAGACTTACGTGTAGGAAAGTAACAGGGTTCGACAAGGAACAGATATGAATTGTAGAAGATTAAAGAAGCTGATGTTTATCCTTTGCTTTAAGGAAAAATATAAAATATTTAAAAATATAAAACTATGAAATAGAAAAAGATAAAATCTACCATGATAAATTTTGGCTGAGGAGACTGCCATGAAGTGTGATGTGCAGATTGTACGTATGTCCTTCTGCTCTTATTAACTCATAAATGTTATTTCTGCTTTAGCATCTAACTCTAAATTGCTTGTGATACTTTCTGGAATGTCAGTTTACACCAGTGTGTGTTTCAGTTTACCTGGTGGTAACAAAACACCATGCGGATCAATTGAGTCAGTGAAAGTTTTAGCCAAACATGGACAATAATGTTTGCACATCATTTGGTTCAGGAGATAATCAAATTCATGAGGTTATGGTAAAATTCTGAAAGACTTATAAAGATACAATGCAGACAAGAGAACTCCTTTTATCTTGAGACGGATTGCAGCCTTGATAGTGTTCATTTTTATGATGTAAATTTCCAACTGCTGAAAAAAAGATGCATGACGTATTAGCTTGAATATCCAAATGAAAATAAGTATAGCTTAGATATAGGAATGGATGCTACATGAAATGCAGCAAACCATTATTCTTTACAGTGATGAGAAAATTGAGCATACCCGAAGTATGAGCTCCCTTCCAGGAAACGTTTCACCTCTGAACCACAACAGGAAAAATCCACTTGATGTGAATGCAGTTTATTTTTTTGTCTTAGCAATGGAGCATTAGAATTGAGACTGACAGCTACCAAAGACATTATCATCACATTTCAAACATATTTGGAAGTGAAAAGTTGGATTATATGTTCAAACAGACCCCTATTTCCTTGTCTGGCTTTCTGATTACTTTGAATGACAGTTTTTTATAAAGTCTCTGAGCCCATCAGCTTATTCAAAGGTTAACTTAATGATATTTTGTGAGAAGAAAAATCACAGGGCCAACAGTTTATAGTTTAAAGCACAATTCACAAATGCATATGCATTTGTTTGATAATTTACGTGAGACTAAAATATCATCGTGACAATGAATAACCTCCAGTTTTGCTCGATTTTCCAACACAAGAAAATTAATCGCACAGATGTTTTCCCTAACAAACACACACACACAAACACACACATATAAAGACATTGCTAATTACTTTTTTGCACTTTTAATGAGGCTGGAGACTTAACAACCTAGCTTTAATTTTTACTGTATGTCTCCAAACAGTCCTGCTCAACAAGAGAAGCCTGCATTGACTTAAGAAAAGTTAATTAAAATTCTTGAGGTTAATGAGATTAGTTGAGCTAAGAAAATAATACCTAGTGTCCAGTGGAGCACATAGTGAGATAGATGATCAGCGGTAGAAAGTATCCTTTGCTCTGTCCTTTCAGAAAAATACGCTTTTGCTCTTTTTGATGTGAAAGCCATTGCAGTGGAAAAAAATCCCCTCCCTTTTGTGAAATCCTGGGGGTGGGGGTGATGGCAATAGAAAGAGAAGAGGAAAATATCCTCAAGAAAGAGTGGGCTTCAGGGTAGAGAGAAAGAAGCATGTCTCCATGGACTCATGTGTTCTAGCCCTAAACCCACTGCACTGGGATGTAGCAGAATTCCTTGCAAGTTCTTGCTTCCCTGGGGTGGTGTTTTGGTTTCCACGTAATTGTATAGATTGCCATTGTATGAGTAATAGAATTGATCTTATCAGAAAATGAGGACTAGGGGCATGGGTATAGCTCAGTGACAGAGCACTGTGCTTAGCACTTAGCATACGTGAGGTTCAATCTCCAATACCTCCATTAAAAAAAAAAAAAAAGAAAAGAAAATGAGGACTAGCTAAGGCACAACTGACACAGAAGTGAGAGCTTGTTGGGTTATTTTGGGAAGTTTATTTGGTTTTGTTTCACTACTCAATTTTTTTTTCAGTTGCAATGTGCAAAAAAATAGTAACTAAGATTAAAATCCCACAACTCAAAGCCTTCCAAAGGTCCTGTAAGGTACTTTCTGCCATTAACGTGAAAACACGGGTCCTTTTGTGAGATACAGTAATTGAGAGCTCCGTTTACACATTTCCTGTTGAAAAAGTTGGCAGGCTGAGATGGTATGGCAGTTCCTGGGTTGGAGGGCTGCTCAAGGGGTTGGAGCGCTGAGGCTGCACCATGATTATGGACACGTAACTGGAAAATGGCAGATCTCTGTAGCTCAATTTGATGCATTTCAGCACAGTGATTATAAGGAACTGAAACCTACAGGGCAACCAAGAGGCAATCATCATGGAATACTCCAGTGCAAGTCCAGGAAAGTGTGTGTGTTGAAATGAAATGTATTCATCCTTTTATCAAGAGTACTTCCAGTCAAGGATCAGAGTGTTACAGGAGAGTAGGAAGTATGAATTTTGGCAAAAGGCAAGGAGCCATGCTGTGTTTATTAACTAAAAAGTGACTCTGTGTGTTTCCCTGGTTTTTAAGGCTTCAGTTTTGTTTTAGAGATGGCTGGATAAATGTGCCTAATATCCCCAAGGATTTGTCTTCTGGCTTCAACAGCATAAGTACTGTTCAGTCACTCACTTCCTGTTACTAAATATATACAATGCATTAAGATCTTCTGGCATTTTTAAGTTATGATATAAAATGGAATCCTACCATCAAAATTAGTGTATGTACAGAGTATGCACGTGTATGCACACTTGTGCACACACATACCCAGAAAACCAGCAGCATGAAAGATGTCAAAAGCTATTTCTTATTCAGTGACAATAAACGATACAGAGAATAAACATTATAGTTTTTAGAAGTGGAGGATACATAAGCTGCTAATGGTCGAAGAGAGTATTTTTGAAGACTAAGAGGAGATTTATGAAATTGGAAATGAGATGGTCCTTGAAGGAGTTAGACAGCATATAAATAGGAGGAAGAGGAAGTTGAACCTCTAAGGAAAAGGTCTGCATTATTGGCTGAAGAAATGAACAAAAAGACAGTTTCACTGGCAAGAAAATACTTGGCTCCTCTCAGACCAGCAATCACGTTTCAGGAAAGCCTTCCGTTCATGGCGTCTATGAAAGCAGTCTAACCTGAGCTTGACTTATGCCTTTGAGGGGATTTTACCTTTTCTCACTGATGGACTTAGGGGAAGAACACAGAGAATGGGGACCATGTTATGAAGTTGACCGTAGGCCTGCTGAGTGTTTGTGGTGAGTGATGCTAACAAAGTGTCAACAAACGTAAGCAATATTGGTTTCCCAAAAAAGATGAACCCCTGCTCCTAACTGGAAGTGAACAAAGTGCCTGCAGAGTAAGCCACTCTCTCCAGAGCACCTGAAGCCAAGCCAGCAGCACAGGCATTTCTGAGCTCTTTGTGGACATATGAGTGGGTCCTGGCTGGGTCTGTGCACCCCTAGCCCCACCGCCCCACTGAGCGCACCGGAAGTTGTCCTTCCATTTCCAGCCACATACCAGGAGAGATTGGAGAGCAGACAGAATAAAGAGCAGTTCAATTAAATTTTAGTAGACTTCAGGGTATGAGTAAAGGACTTGGGAGTGAGTTTAGTGTTTTTTGCTATCTCTGTCAAAGGATGACATAAGTCTACCATACCAGAATAGTTTGTTTAAATACTACTATTTTCCTAAAGACACTTTTTTCATTCCATTGTTGCGTTCATTGAATTCAACTATTTAATAGGTAGTTTTTATGTATATTATGGGTGATTATTAATAAGACCACTAGTAATTTATTGAGCAGTTTTTTCTGTGCATATATACATTTCCACTTTAATTTATCTGTATTACAGTGTATTATAAGCACCATAGTGGAAGTAAAACAATATAGAGGGACTGAGGATGGAAATCTACTACGTTTAGCATCCCACATCCCAAACACAACCACTTTTTAGTAGTTTCTATTAACTATTAATAGTTATTTCTTTTCTTCCCCTCTCTCCCCTCTCTCCTCTCTCTCCCTCTCTGTTTTGACTGGGTACGCCTTCATGTGGTTCACAAGTTATAACAAAATACAAGGGGACATCTAATATATGACAGTGAATAGCCTTCCACCGCTTCTGCTCCCATCCCCCGCCTCCCCGCCTCCTGTCCTGCCATTGGCAGCCACTCTGCTAGTTTCTTGTCTATCTCCACTGTGTCTTTATGTCAGTGCAGGCATATATCCTCATCCTCCCTCCCCTTTCCGATGTTTACCTCCTTACTCTAAATGGTGTAGTTATCACGTATCATTCATATATCTCTTCATTGATCAATTTAAAATGTCCGTTTACACTCTTCTCCCGACTTGACTCCTCTTCCTTTGGTTGGTGCTCTTTTGGTTGGTTATGTTTGCATTTATGATTAATTTACTTAGAACTTTCTTTCTCATTTCATTTATATGTATTGGCTCTCTGAGGACCTGCTTTGTTGGATGAGGACATCCAAGCCTCCTTCCCCTGCCACCTCCCATCTTGCCCCCACTGTGTCTTCACCTTATGGTGACAAGAAAAATATTGTGTACATTCTGTTCACAGCCAAATTCATGTCTTGTCTATGTATTGCTTCTAAAGTTTTAAAACTAAGAGTAGGTTTTTATTTTTATAATTATGTACCTTGACAAGATTTGGCCTCAGTGAGAGTCTCCTTTTTTGTCAGGTGACCTGGTTTTCTCCCTCGCCTCCCCCAGCCATTGTTACCTCTCCTCTTACCTTGGCTTGCTGTTTGCCAGTTGGACAGTCTTTGTGTCTGCACGCTGGTCATTTTGTGCAGTTGGTAGACATTCCACTCTGAATTGCCAGCCTTTCATCAGCTCTACAATATTTGAATCCATGATTTCCTTGTTAATTTTACTTCTTCCATTTTCTGTTCTCTTCTACTGGGAAGTCTCAATTGTCTGTTTGAACTTGCCTGGCGATTTCTTTTTCCGATCATTATTTTTCTCAAGTGTTCTGTCTCCATGTGGCTTTGGGTCCATTACTTATTATTTCAGCACCTCAGTTTATCATCTGAAAATGGAGATTATAATGCCTCTCACTGCTGTCATTAGCGATAAAAGAAAGAATGTAGGCAAAGCGCTTACTCACCGCTGACATCTAGTACCAGACTTCCTGCTGTTAAGCTTTAGACGCACTGCAGCTCTGTGCTGTATAGGAAACTTAACGGGAAACAGAATTCAAAGATGCAGACGTATGTTGCAGAGTGCTCTTCTGTTCTCCTCTTGGCATGGCACTGTTTTAGAAGATAATAAATGTGGTTTTTAGCCTTCTGTACTCAATGAAAATAAGCAAACAAGCATGCGAATAAAAACAGAAACTTGTTTGCTATGTTCTGAGACTTCAGTTCTTCCACTGACTCCGTTCCCCCTAAGTATGAACAGTACGTAATTCTCAGCAGCATAACAGAACTAAAACATTTCTCCTGTTAATGCTAGTCTGCATATTTGTTCTTTGCAAGCAAACATACTCCACTTATGTCTCGCTGACTCCAGCTCATCAATTTACGTGTTCTAAAGAGACACCTGTCAATTACTTAAGTAATTCTAAAACTGTGTTGAGTATCAGGGATGTGCAGTATTTTTGCATGGTCGTCAATGTTTTTTGTTTCCCAATAGACCCATGTGTCACCTCGTACACTATCACTGATTTGATATATTCCTGAATAAAACACTTTTCAAAAAATTAAATCTGTCTATTCTGAAAAAAAAATCAAGTGTTCCTTGAATTCATGCTGATGGGGAGATACTCACTTGGCATCTGTCTTACATTAGCTTCAGGGATTTTTTTTTCTTCTGGTCTACTGAAAAGAATTTTGGTTTCTGGGTCAAGAGAGGTAAGGTGTGCTTCGGGCTCTCCCTCTGGCTGTGAGGCCTTGGGCACAGCACGTAAATTCACCTCCCTGGGTCTCTCTCCCTTCTGTATAAAAGGTCTCAGTGATTTCAGTTCTGAAATCTGACGGTTCTGTGTTAAAGTGCTTACTTTCTCCAGGAGGCACTGATGCGTTCTCTTCACGTTGGCAGATGCCCAGAATCTACTCGGCCCGAAACACTACGCCCCTGTCTCCTCCCGTGCAAGAAAGACTGTATCGTGACCGCGTTCAGCGAGTGGACGCCCTGCCCGAGACTGTGCCAGCCAGGTAGGCGGACGCTGTTCCCTTCGTGCTATCTCTCCTTCCTGACCACCTGTTTGCTTTCCCCACTGATAAATACGCCAGAGACTGTGGAACAGAAGCACCTGTCTTTTCCATTTGCATGTCACCCTGGGAACAAGGTTTGTAAAATTTGTAGATGAAGTCTTGGATTTCCAGATCCCTCAGAACTTGGCAGGGAAAACATATTCAATTTTTACATGCCTTAGTGCCTCAGGTGTGTGTTGCAGGAGTACTCATCTTCTGTTGACCCCGTTGTGGCATTTCGATCAGCCATTCACACGTGGTTCCTCATCAGACATCCACAGCATCCCATTTATCTGTGGCTCCTGTACTTAAAGCCTAACTCCAGGCATCTTCATTAGAATATAGGGCCTTAAGCACTAAGCATGTGTCACTGATGAATTTATATTCCAGCCTGTGGAAGAAAAGAGGCAGATACATTAAAAAGTATTGAACAGGTAAGGAAATTGGCAATATATGATTGGTACTTCTTTCCTTTTAATGGTGATGCTCTATACCCCTGGATGTATTTGGAGGGCTGTGATCCATGAGGCTTAATACCTAAGTTCCAATAAACACACAGGAAAACTTTTATAAAATGACTTTCTTAGAACCAGTATTCCCCCCCCCCCACTTATTTCAGTCCCCTGATGAGGTAGTCCAGGTGGAGATACAGGAACTAGTTCCAGAGCTCCGTTTTGGCCTAAGACCTAGAGTTAATAACTTGGTCCCTCTCCCCTAGCCTCAGACCCCAGCCTCAGTTCTATGAATCTTACCATTGCCGTAGTAAGAAAAGGCACGCCCAAGAAAGGGAAGGATGGAAAGAGTATTAACCCTACTGCTCAAAGCAAACTGAGTCACATCCACACCCCTCTGGCCTTGTCTGGACAGCCATGTACTCGGGCAGGGCGTGGCTCTCAGTGCATCGCTGCACTAGCCCCCTGGAAGATCTCCAGGAGAGGAAAGCATGCGGCTCTTTGAAGAGAGAACCCATCCCAGAGATCGAGAGCACTTAACTCCTCTCCTTGGAAAATTCTGGCGCTGTGCTTCTAGGATCCCCCAAAGGCTTTCTGACTCACACATCTTCATGGGAGTGACATGACAATGTGGCCAGCATTGGCATAGACCTGCCTGCTGCTTCAAAGCCCTTCTCATTGATGGACGGGGGCGGGGGGTGCTGGTAGTGACCGCTTTTGAAGATTATCATCAATCAGTGTCTTAGATTGCAATGGTGTTGGGGGGTGCCTGGATGAAGGTTTTCTAACTGTGCCATTTCCTCTTCTTAAATGACCCTCTGCCCTAGAATTAACATAATAGCATCCAGTAAACTTTGCTTGTGGATGGAATCAGAAATAAATGTACTGAATATAGAAGAGCTTTGACAATACAGTGGAATGTTTATCTGATCTTTTGAGGGGTGGAAACAGCAGTCTCTTCTGGAAAACCTCCAGCACTTATTTTCCTGAATGAAAATTCAGAGTAATTGAGCCGGAGGAACAGGATTTGTTGAGTCGCCTGGGGAAGGTCATTTCCAGACAGAGTAGGATGGAAAAGCTATGATCTCTATTCTGAACCATTTGAAGGAGGAGGCTTGGCTTTTGAAATTTTTGTAGTCACATATCTGAAAAACATTCAAGCTCTTAAAGATATATATTGGAAAAATGCAAGAAGATCAAATAATCTATGCTAATAGAGGTTTATTGAAGTTCAGCTATTTCTCTTCGTTTCTTCCTCATAGGGGATTAGCATAATGCCTCTGTTAAATGGTTTTAAGAGAGGAAAGGACTGAATTAAAAAGAATACCCATGCTGGCAGCCAGATATTGGTGTTAGAGCTGTCAGGGTCCCCCGACACCTAAGGAGGCGTATTAGTTTTGTTGAGCCCGTGTGCCCCAGTGGCCAGAGATTACTTCAGCTACTGCTGTTGTATGCATCTACATTCAGGAAAATTCCCTCTGCCGTGTGAGCATCTCCGTCCAGTGCCGCCTAAGGATGGAGGGATCACAGGCCATGTGAGATAATTGCTCTTCCAGCAGTTTTAGATCTTACTCCCATTTCCAGAGATTCAATTAGTTATTTAAATGGTCGGCATTGTAGTGAAAATAGTTCTAAGCCTCTGTGGTCTCTTTTTGCCTCCAGTTTTTCAAACCTATATAATTCTCTTCACACCCTGGCAGTCAGGGGACCTGGTGGAGCGTAGATTCAATTTTTAGATTTCTTCCAGTCTTCTGCTTCCATCCTATTCACCCGCATGTCTAGTTTATACTCGGGGACCAATATATTATTAAATAAGTATGGGTTCATTAGGGGAGACTATGAGAGGGAGGAGATTATTGGAGGAAATGGTAGCTCTAATCCTATGGTTTTCAGGCTTTATTGCTTCTGAATCATGTGGAAGCGTTGTTAAAATGCAGACTTTGGGCTCCATGGCTAGAAATTCAGGTTAAGCAACTGTGGGCTGTTTCCCAAAATGTGTGTTGTAAGAAGCCGTCCCTGAAGGGGGATGTACTCCCCCCCTTAAAACAAAAGTGGATCATAGATCCACGAGCAAACACTGCTTGAACTCTGGACATACAGCCTGTTTTTCAGCTTCTTGCTCCAGCATTGTAGAGTGTGATGGCTAAGAACACAGACACTGGAGCCAAACAGCCACGGTTTGGCTCCAAGGTTTGCTGTGTGACAGTGGATGCATTACTTGATCTCTCTGTGCCTCAGTTTCCTTATCTGTAAAACAGGGTTAATAACCACACCTATGCATAAGGGAAATTCTTAGAGCACTCACTGCCCTGCATGGGGTAGGCACCTGGCAAGCCTTTGCACCTGCCTGGTGTGAGTCTGGCTGTGTTAAGTTGCCCCTCGTTCCTGTGCCCTCGACCTGTACGTCCGCAGGGACCTGCTGTAGCAGCCTTTCCCCAGGAACATTGTGCTCAACTTTCAGACTACGCTCACCGTCCTCCCCTAGTCGCCTCACTGACTGGGTCATTCCACAGCGTCCTACACACCCCCTTTCTGACACTCCTGTACACATCCTCCCTTGTTAATGCCGCCTTTCCTAGATTGTAAGTGCACCCTTGTGTGATCTTTATCACTAAGTCCTGTAAGCCCAGGATAGCATGGGGCAGAGCTGTCACTCAGTATTTTTGAATGGACAGATGTCCTCTAATGAGGGAGAAAAGTGTGGCTTTGAATCCAGGCAGTTGATTCTCTGTTTTTGAGACTGTCCTTCAAAAGATACTTTGGGAAATAGCGTTTTTAAAGCAGTACTTCTCATATTTAAATGCTGCTACAAGTCCCCTGGGGATCTTATTAAAATGCAGGTTCTAAGTCAATAGGCCTGGACAGAACCTGGCATTATACGTTTCTCCAGGATCCCAGGTGACAACTGTGTGTAGCTTACAAAGCTCCAGGTCGGGGTGGGGTTAGTTAGACATTTTTGAACAAGGCAATGGCATTGTCAAAGTTACAAAGTGAAAAGCATGGACTAGGGGCAGACCAGCAGGTGGGGACCCAGGTAGGGTGGGGTGTGGGGTGGAGGGAAGTGGTTTAACCCAGACTGAGAGATCAAGAGAAGGGTGGGCCTGAGCAGGTGCCCCCCCCCCACCACCACCACTAAAGAGAAGGGAGGAACTCTTTCCGCAGCTGTAGTTCTGGGTTGATTTATCAAAGTTGAGATGAGTTTGCGTTCTTAATCCCCAGTGGGTCCTCCTCCAAGGCATTATGACTTAATAGTGTTTTGTTATGATCAGGGAATCACTTGATTATGTGAATCCAAAACCAGATCCATTCTAGAGCTCTCAAAAAGCCAAGGTGGTTCCCAGGGGCAGAGTGTACCAGGAGTGACTTGTGTCTTAGCAATGGATGAGTTGTATCAGGTTTTATTTGGTCCTGGCTGGGTTCATAATCAAAATCCTTACCTCTTAAAAGTGTTCTCAAGCCATGAATAGTCTCTAGCTAGTAGCCAGCTTTCTGTCTTCTTACTCCTCTTCATGTGAGTCTCTCTTTAAAGGATTAATGGTAGACCCACATTCCTCTAAGCAAATCAGATAACTTTCCAGCTGTGGCCCTGTGGTGGACTCTCCAATTTGTAAGTCCCAGTAAGAAATCAGCCAAATGGCCAAGAACCATTTTTTGGTGATGTTCTTGCTATTTTCTCTAATCTTCCTTCAACCTGTAAGTCAAATGCCTGCATAAATATCCAGTGTTGTTTGCTTAATAATGGCAACAGTTTGTTTATTGAAGAGGTTCTCAGACTTATGGAGTTTTTTCAGCGCACAGATGTCCCAGACTCACCTCATCCCATGTTAGAGTCTCTTCATGTTGGAGGGACATTTGCAATATTAAAACTCGCCAGAAGTGACTCTTAGAAGTGGGCAGGCAAGAGAAACACTCATTTAGTGCTTCATAATTTACAAGATATCTTGACGTGCATTTTAGCCTCCTCTAGGAGATTGCTGATAATTGTTTGCCTCGTTAGTATTGGAAATTAATTATCTTGGCTGCTGATCTCATAACTATGACATCTAGTGTTTTTACTTTAAAGTCACAAATGAGTACTGACTTTCCAAGATTTCTGTCAGGCTGTCTTTAAAGAGGCTCACTTTATATTGTCAAGGTTTAATAATACAAATTCCAAGCATAGATCAAATACTACAATACTAATATAAAAATATTAATGATTAACAGAGCACACTCCTATGTAACCATCACCAAGTAAAAATTATCATCAATTCGTGATCACTCATGGTTTGTTTGTATACCCTTATCCCCCTTTTCATTGCCAGTGGATAACTTTGTAATGGTTCCCAGATGTGTATACCACTTCCCTAGAAGGGAAAAATACATAAAGAGGAAAGGTTATTAGACACTTTATTAGATAAAATGTGGTATATTCAAAATAGTTCTTCCTGTAAATTGCTAGAAACCATGGAGCTAATGATGAATTATTTGTCAGTCTTAATCATTTAAGGCTGATCGAGTTCCTTTAACTTTCATCTCTAAGGGGCAGGGTAACAGGAAGGCCAAAGGCAAGCTGCTACTGAGAACTGGTAGGAAACTTCATCTGGTGGGATCCTTTGCTCCTGCGTCAAAGGTTCTGGAGTTACATCTTGAGCTTCCAGTATCAAAGACGACAATGTTTTTTTAATGTCCGAGTGGTGTGCTGTCGTGATGCAGAGCATGGAATCTCAAGCGAGACTTCCTCGGTGCAGATCCCGTCTTTGCCATACAAGTCCCTTGAGACTCACTTTAAATGTTGTGTTTCAGTTTCCTCCTTCTTTTTAAAATGGCTAGTATCAGCACCGATTCATAGTGTTATTATAAGGATTCAGTGAGAATGGGACACATGGCAGGATGCCAAGTACAAGGACATTATTATTACGTTAAGATGATGATGGTGATGATTTAAGAGCCTTAAGGTCAGGGAACTTGTCCTCTATTATGTTGGTATCTTGCAGTTGCTAGTTGTCGACGTACTGGTCTTACGACACTGGTTTCCGTGTGTGTATTTTTCTTGAACAGATTGCGGAAGTCTAGAGGGCAGAGATCTTCTGCTTTCACTAACAAACATCTAGTGCTTAGCACCACGTCTGGCACGTAATGGACATTCAGTAATTGTCGTTGAATGAATGAGTAAATGAAACCCACTTCTTTTGCACGACCAGTTCTAACTCCGAAAGGTCTTGCTTCCGTTTAGGTGAAGCCAAAGCATTAACAGATTGTTCAGCACATCCAGGCCAATTAGGGGAAAAGGTATTGGTCATTCAGAATGTCAGATCGGTTCAAAATCACTTATTCTGGATTTCAGAATTTCTCCCACTCAAAGGCAGACTGGCATCAGCCTCTCTCTGTACTTAACTCTTTCAAGGACATGTGGACCCCTCCTTCTCCACGCAGGCCCATCTGTACTTTTGTCCACCTAGGAAGTGGAAGTGGAGTATAGTTTACATCCAAATACTGGAGAGTCTAATGTGTTTGAGTATCAGGATTTGGGGCCTGGAACACCAGCCCCCCAAATAGTGTTGAAGGCGATATAATGATCTAGTGACTTTCCTTGAGAAGGTGACTTAATCTAAATTTAAGTTACAACCTCTATAAATTTTGGATGATTTTTATTACCAGGTGTTCAAAAAAAAAAACTAAATAAAATAAGATGTGTATCTCACATATTCGTCCCAAGCACAGCCTAATATGCAGAGGACTGGTG
Source organism: Camelus ferus (assembly GCF_009834535.1). NCBI lineage: Eukaryota > Metazoa > Chordata > Mammalia > Artiodactyla > Camelidae > Camelus > Camelus ferus. The sequence continues at coordinate 18,827,224 of NC_045700.1, forward strand.
CCTTTGTTTTCATAAGCTCCACTGGGGGGATGGGCCCCCTTTAGTGTATGATTTAGAGCCCATAGATCACCACATTGCCTCAGTACTCAATAAATATTCCTGAAAATTTAGTGGGAGAAATGACAAACACTTGGGCTGGTAGAAATTACAGTTCTCACCCATACCTCTCCCAAACTGAGGGCTTCTGTTGATAAAATTTGTAAAAGATACTTGCCCTCAATTCATACATAGGACAAAAAAAAAGATTAAATTCTCTTAATTTCTTTTAATGTTTTCCTTCCATGTGGTTTTTTTTCCCCTTTAAAGTTGGCACCTTCTGCCCATCTCTATTAAACCCAGTATGAGGTGGCTTTGATTTGGCCAAGAAATCAGATTTGGCAAAAAGAAAGGAAATTTAGAACATTTCATGATAACCTGATGACCATTCAGACGTGCAAGAGCACTGTTGGGTTATAAGGAGACCTGGCGCTCAGAGGGCGGAACTTTAATTGCTGTTACCTACCCCCCCCCCCACTTCAGAGCAAATATTATTCCATACAGTGGTTGACACGGAAGCAGTCTATAATTTATTGACATGTGTTGTCCTATTTAATTGTTAACTCTATTTGAAAAGGACTATATAATCTCATCTTACATACAAGGAAATAGAGGCTTAGCTCTGGGTCCCAACGTTGCAAAACTAATGAACGTCAAAAGCACGTGGAATCCTAGGCTCTTAACCACTCCTTCGGCAGTTAATATTTGCTGAACACACTGTGTTCCAGGCACTGTGCTGGGTACCGTGTGTATATGTGCAGAGTGGTGGGGAACACACTCAGCCCTCCATAGTGGCGAATGCTGGCCAGTGGAGGAAGACAGAGGCATTGAACACAGAATTGCCTTAATGAATCTACAGTTACCAAATACAATATGTGCTATGTGGAATTCAGGGAGCTAGGAGAAAAGGTAGGAAGGCAGAATCAGAATTCCTCTCTGTCTGGAATGTCTTTCTCCTCATCATTGCTGGGTGCCCATCTTACTAGATGTAAAATCCTTGCCTCCTCCGCAGAGCTGATCCTGATCCTCCTGCTAGAAATAACCACTTCTCACTCTAGAGTCTCATAACCCTTTCTGAATGGCTTGCAGTCTAGCTATTGGTTAATGTGTTTTGTGTCTCTCTGTAGAAACACAAAGTCCTGGAGGGCTAACACCTTTTCAGTTTTCATTCCCTGAAGTGCCTAGTAATGAACTTTAGACAGAATAGAATTCAGTGAAGTTGTGTAAGACAAATGGATGCCAATTAGAACCTACTTGCTTAAGCACACCTAACAAACTGCTGAAAGGGAAGAGGATCTGCCTTTACAACTAAATTTCCTCCACATCACACTATGACGCTGGCAGTAGAAGATGTGGGACTTAGAGATTCACATTTGTCTCTGGTTTCCTGGCAAATGTGGTTAAAAGGGAAACACATTCCATCGCTTTCATTCATTCATTCATTCATTCATCCAGTTTGTTTGGTTATTAATATTTCAGTGAAGTCGTATAAGTATCGTATGGGAAACAAAGACTATTCTGTTGTTAATTCCTGAAAGGCAGTTCCTACCAGAGCTCCACATTGCAACAGCACTCACAACTGAGGCCGTGCATCTGTAGCGAATGCAATGACGGGTTTCCTGGAGTTTTTAATATACAATTAAAGGGTATAATGTTGAAATCCAAAATTCTGGTCACATGCAGTTTTTCAGTGGCCTAGATTGACCCAAGGGTAAAACTTAGACTAGTTTAAGCAATTTTCTGAATGTGTGGCCCATAGACTTCCAGCTCAGAATTAACTGGGATGCTTGTTAAAACCCTAAGAGATTCTGATTTTGAAGTCAGGATCAGAGCCTCCAAATCCTGCGTTTTTAAACAAATTGCCTTAGTAATTCTAAGACACATTAAAGTTTGAGAACCACTGAACTGTAGAAAACTTTAATTTAATGATGGGCCAATGGATTCTTTGAGAAATGTATAACAGTGTGTCTGTTACATTGTTCTAACCAAGTCTGTTTTGGCTTTTAAGGATCAAAGGTCTTTTTACAAAGCTTACAAAGCTACATTAAGTAAAAAGGGGCTTGTTGGGAGGTTATAGCAGGAAATCTCACAGATGTCCAAAAATAAGAAAAAGACAGTTTGCAGGCATATGGGAGCTAGAAAGGCAAGCAGAAACTGAGGCTTCTCCCTCTGGCTCTCAGAGCCAGTGTGGGTCCTCCCATCTCTGCTTCTCTCTGTGCACCTGCTGCCCCACCCCTCCTAACGGGCTTCCTTTGAATCTCTGCTCTTACAACTAGCAGAAGCGGGGCCCAGCAATGGCTGTCTAGCCTGAAACCGTGCAAACTTTTTACGTCAAGAACCCAACACCGACAGAAACTTCCTTTCCTTCGGGGATCTATATTCAACTTACCAAGTAGGAGTCTGGTGGCCAGGTTTGTGTCAGGTCCTTCAGTCACTCAGCAGCCCGGGGATCAGCCCCTCAGGTCAGGACCCATCTGGAGGTGATGGACAGTGGTGCAGAAAGCAGCAGGAACTGACTACGGGGGCCTTCCCCTCTGGTCAGGGCAGTGGCTCTTGACCTCTCCAGGACACCCTTGCTCAGCAATCTGGGAGAGAACTCAGAACCTGACCTTCCTCCCTCTGTTCCCATCAGTCCGTCAAGGTGCTGAACTATAGGCAGAGGTGTGGCAGAAGCTGCCAGGATCCTTCCACCACAAGAGCTTAGGTTTAGGAAGAGAGCTATTGTCAATTAAACAGAAAGATAGAAAAGGGAAATGAAGCTCCAGGGAATAGGAAGGCAGTGGAGTGACACTTCAGGTAGAACAGACACTCGGAAGAAGGAGAAGGCAGTCACCCTGTGCGTGATCTGGGCCAGAGGTTTTACTTCAAACAAAAAATGGAGTCTGTGTGCACCGAAATTTGTATCAAAATGCCTGTGCTGTCATTCCTGTCAATAGTCTGTCATAGGGGAGAGGATATAGCTCAAGTGGTAGAGCACATGCTTAGCATGCACGAGGTTCTGGGTTCAATCCCCAGTACCTCCATTAAAAAAATAATAATAATAAATAAATAAATCAAATTGCCTCTTCTGCAACCCCCTCCCCCCCAAAAATACAGAAATCTATCATGAACAATATTGTCTTGGCTGTCTTAAAAAAATCAAATAAATAAACAAGCAATCAAAATAAACAAATGTAGATTTGATGCATGGGGTTCTGTCTCTTACACCTAAAATCCACTGTTTTCCCTTCTAGTTTGCATCTAAAAGTTGCTTTAAAGCACTGTTAATCTGCCTCATTCAACAGTCAGGCCACATTAGCATAAATAAACCCTGTGAGTCACATGGATAGTTCTAATGATTTATTCTTAGTCTTGGTGGCAAAAATCTAAGTTTCTTTGAATGTGAATGCTTTCTTTTCAAAATGTTTCTACTTCTGGCTGGTTTCTTTCTCCTATCTCTAGAATTCTCTGCATGCAATACAGTGTGACATACTATAATCCTTATTTGCTTATAGAGGTGAATGAGTTGCCTTTCAAAAACCAAGGTACTCATTCTAATTAGGGGTTTACTTTTAGCCTTTCAGTGTACTTTCTACAAAGACATAGAATAAATTAGTTTTGATTTAGCTGGGGTGTTACTTTAGGTTTATTAAATAATTTTCTGCAATTAAAAAGAAGAAATTAATTCCTTTTCACTTCCTTGGCATTGCTCCAATTTTAATGTGATTTTAAATCAGAGAGTGGTTTCAGGAAGTTTCTGATGCATTGGATTAGTTAATATGATGGTGGATTTATAAACTATTTAATTTGTGTTACTGAAACAAAGCTTTGGGTTAGAGGTGGTGTTACATGTTGGGATCTTAATATGTCACTTTGGAACTACAGGCTTTATAAGAACATCAGATAATTTATGTATGGTAGCAAATCAGAAGATATTAAAATCCATGCTGAAAATGAAGTAGATTGCTGACAGCTTAGATAAACAACTTTATAAGTGCTCCCTAATAGAAAGATCGTCACTGGATATCCTGCTAATCCTCTTGAAGTTCCTTCAAAATTAAGTTACTACATGGAGATGGTTCAGAGAGCAGCTGTTGAATGACTTATTTTCATTGATAAGGAAGAAAATATCCCAAAATAAGTATGCTAGGAATGACAGATTCTCTGTTATTTGAGATCTTTCCAAGTTAAATTTCATTTGCTCTGACACCTAAAGTACCCTTATCATAACTTTATTTAGAGACCTTATAGATGGTAACGAAAGTAGGAGTGTAGACTGCATGAATGCAGTGACAAGGTTCTTTTTTTTTTTGATTAATAACTTCTTTAATCTGGAAAAGCAAATGAAAGTCCATGTTCATGTCTAGCTTGAGCTAACGACACCTCTGCCACTGCTGAATGACTCCAACACTTTTGAAGCTGATATGCTTGATTGCATCCCATTTAGCATTTAATTCTATTCTGTCTTGAGCTTCTCTCTAATTTGTTTATGTGTAGTGGAAGGAGCGTGACCTTTAGAATCTTAACACCCTTATGGTGGACTCCTGGCGTTGCCACTTCTTAGCTGTGTTCTGAAATTCAGTTAACCTCTCTGAGACTCTGTATGCTTATCTTAGGATAAATATAACGTGGAGCATCATAAGACAACTTGCTTCCTCGAGTTTTCTTTTCCTACGAGAAGAGGCTAGCTCAGTGTGATCACACCCTGTTTGTCCTTTGTTTCATAGTTTGTTTCTTCTAAGTTGTAAGATCCATGAGTACTCAAGCTAAAGCCGTGAAAATTAATTTTTTCACAGAAGATACTTAGGTGTGTGTGTGCGTATGTGTGGGGGAAAAGGGAGAGAGAGAGACTTTCTTCTAGCAGAACAATAGTCAGAGTTTAGTAAATTTATATTGTAATACATTGCATGGAATCTGAAATAACATGACCAGCCAGCTCACACAGGGTCTTGGACTTTGAGGAAGTCTGTCTTTTCCTACCCATTTCCCACCGACCACCCAAATTTGGCGACAATTGAGTTCATTATAGCAGAGGGAGATCAAAATATCAGCTGATTCTAACCCCCAGAATTAGACAGACTTAGCTACCTGGTCACAGGTCTTGCTGGACGCCTAAAACCTTGAATGAGCGTAGCTGCAAACAGATCAGAATATGTTGTGTCCTCTGAGCAGATGTGTCCTGGAGAAAGAGAAGATAAAGAAGGGAAAGTATGTCCACTCCCTTCTCCCAAAGTCGTGATTTAGGTGTCACTTGTCCTTCCCGGACCACAAGTGAGGGAGGCGGTGGAGTCCAGGGATGATGAAGACGGAGGAAATGCGTCTCCTCTCACGTGGCAGGAACCATCAGGACGGCTGCCTCCTGACAGTCTCTGGCCAAGCAACCTTGTGAATTCAGTCCTGCTGCCCTCTGTCTCTCTTCCTTTCCTCTAGCTCTGCTGGCCTCCATTCTAACCAAGCTCGTTCTGTCTTGCTCAGACTTTTTACTTGCTGCTCCTCCTCCCAGAATTGTTCTTCTCCCAGGCTTTTGAATGGGTGCCTTTTGATCAGGGCTTTGTTTTCTGTTCAGATGTCACACCTCAAAGAGTTATTCTCTGACCACCTTAAGACGTCACCACCTTCCCCTTCTCTTTCTTGCTTATCACTCCGTGCTGGTTTCCTCTTGGCACTGCCCAGTCCCCCAGCTGGAACGTAACTGGCACTGTGTCTTTAGATGTGCTGAATAGTGGCTGCCACGCAGTAGTGCCTAAATGGTTACTGAAGGGATGACAATGGATGAACGTATCAGTCATTGAGTAGAGCTTTGCATAGGGCTTACTGTACCGAATTTTGTGCCGACCGCTGGGAACATTAAGATGAATAAGATGAGGTTACTTTAATCAAGGGGCTTTTCATTAGGGGATTCAAGTGTGTAAGTGTATTCTTTCTAGAGCAGGAACTGTGCACAGGGTATTAAGCAGCCAAAGGAGGATGTCTCGCTGTAGCTAAGTGGTTAGAGGAGGCAGGATTTGGTGGAAAAGGAGTTTCCAAGTACATGGGGTCCAAGTATCTTAAAGATGGAGGAGGCCAGTGCTTGTAAAGAGGCTTGGCGGTGCGAGTATCCGTTTTAATTCAACGAATTACAGGCAGCCTGTGATGCTTAGGATGCACAAGGCATATGGGGGAGAGATAAGAAATAGGGTTAGAGAGACACGCCTAAGGAGCCAGCTCATGAAGAGATTATGCACTCTGAGAAGTCTGGACATTATCTGAATTCTGATAGACAATTTAAATTTTCAGCATGGGTGTGATAGTATCAGACTTGTGTTTTATGGGAAAAAAATAGTACAGAAAATAATGAGGTTAGATAGCACTGGAAACCAGTGGAAAGGAGTATGAGGCTATTCAATTATCTGACCAAGAAATGAAGAGAATCTGCTTTCTTGAATACAAGTAAATGTGAATTATAAGTAAGCATCTAAATTTCTGTAACTCGACGTTGTTTCATAGCGTGTCTTCATGACCTGGTATGTACTGAGTTCTCCGCCCATCCAGTGGAGGTCGCGTAACTGGGTGATTATGTAAACCCTCTCTATGGCTCAAGGGATTTCAGTGCAAAGAGAGAAACACACAGTAAGCAATGGGCACAATGGATCCAGGACGGAGCAAACCCATCCTGGCCACCTCTCTGAGTGTGTGTGCGTCCAAGGAGTAAAATGAGCCCAAAGACAAAGAGGTTCTCACTAACTCACCATGTTATCACCGTCGGCTCTTATCAGGATCAGCAGTATAATCTGCAGGGCCCAGTGCAAAATGAAAATGTGAGTGCCTGGCTCAAAAATTACCAGGATGTTTAAGCTGCAATGGAACATTAAGTCAGAGCCCTACTGAGCCTGCGTGAACCCACACGGATCATATGCCCAGGATGCTGGTTCTGTCCTCATTGGCTTTCTCTAGGGGCCAGAATCCTAACTTTGACATTTGCTTCCTGGGAACAGTTGTCATATCCTGTGGCTAAAACACTAACCCAGATTATTGGATTAGCATTGTATTGGATCGCAGTTCTTTTTTTTTTTTTTTTAACATTTTTTTATTGATTTATAATCATTTTACAATGTTGTGTCAAATTCCAGTGTTCAGCACAATTTTTCAGTTATTCATGGACATATACACACTCATTGTCACAGTTTTTTTCTCTGTGAGTTATCATAACATTTTGTGTATATCGCAGTTCTTACACTTGGCTGAGAGCATTCAAGGATCAGAAGAAATAGGAACAAGGCAGTGGCAGGGGTCGGGGGCCAGGCAGCAAAGCAGAGCAGCAGGTGAGGACACATGCTCTGGACCCAGACTGCTTGGGTTTCAAGTCTTCTCTATCACTTCAGTGGCATCTTGGACAACGCACAAAAGCTCTCTGTGCCTCCGTTCTCTGACCTGCAAAATGGGAATGATGAGAGTAACTGGGTTTTAGGATTGTTAGGAGGACTGGGTTGATGCATGGAAAACACTTGGCAAGTGACTGAAACACTGTAAGTGCTTGGGTCTTGTTTCTTATTGTTTTGGAGATTATATTCTGGAGCGTGAATCTGGCTGTTTCATATAGTACAAACATTACCATTCAGGGTGAGATCTGTCATTCAGTGAGCAGAGATGCTCCATTTCAACATAGTTGAATTTACTGATCATTTACTTTATGATTTTTATTTTTGTGTTTTTAGATATTTTTCCTATCCTAAATACAGAAAGCTTGTACCCTGTCTTTTTCTTTGGAAAAGTTGACTTGTGCCTTTAATAATTCATTATATGTATGATATTAGATAGGAATCAAACGACTTTTCCCACGTGGAGACACTGACCTCCTTTTCTGTCTTCTCTACGCACCCCAGGGTGCCCAACGATCTAGCCACGCTTGTCAGGGATTTGTGAGCCATGCTCTTTCTAGAATTTGACTCTGGGCCTTTTACAAATATTATTCGCTCTGCCTAGAATTCTCTTCCCCAGGTTATTATGTAGGTGATCCCTGACCTCCTTCATGTTCTGGTTCAAATATTCTTTCTCATTGAGGCTTTGAAGTTTATTGCACCCATCCCTCCCGCCCCCCCACATGCATGCATTCCCTAGCCCTCCCTTCTACATTTTGTTTTCTTCTGTTTTGTTTTGGGGTTTTGCACGGCATTTAATTGACATACAAAACACTAAATAGCTGATACTATTTTTTAATTATCTTTCTGCCTCCGTTAGAATGTAAAGTGTATGAGTGCAGGGATAGTGTTTTCTTGTGTTTTGATGTATTCTCGATTTCTAAAACAGTGTCTCCTCCTTTGAGAATTTCAAATTCCTCTTCCAGAGTAATCAAGAACTCCTTTTTATAAACAGTTATGTCTTGGGTATCCTACTAGATGGAGTAATGAAAATTCCAGCTGCACCCATGTATTAATAGAAGGCATGTGATTAGGAAATCTCTGGTGACTTCTTATTTTTTTGTTTATTCCTTTGGCAGTGAAGGCCAAGATAGACAAGCATCCCAACTCTGTCTCTCTGTCAGATCACGTGACTTTCTAGTCCACACACTAAGGGAGTTAGGCTTCGTGTGTGTGTGTGTGTGTGTGTGTGTGTGTGTGTGTGTGTGTGTGTGTGTGTGAAGGGGAGGGTGTCTCTGACCAAACCTGGCCCTGTGCACTGACCACAGGCTTTATCACTTGTTTCCTGATTTACCGCCTTCATTAAAAGCCAGGATCTTACCACCAGCAAGGGAGAAATTTCTCCAAAAGCCAGTGCTCCAAAAATTTTCCTTAGTGTTGTATTTTTAGCAGTGCATTTATGAAATGTTTTAAAAGGCATTCCAACGAGAATTGCAAAGGAGACAGGAAGAAAAGGAGGAGGATCCTGTAGGACATAGCAACCAATTGTAACCCAATTGCCAATTGGTACCCAAATTGTAACCCAGTGACCATTGGGTATTTATAAGTATTTCAGGATAATTGGTAGTAGTATTTCTATGTATGATACTTTCTATGGTTATGTTTAGAAAACAAACCTTATCTTTTATCAACCTGTCCTGACATATTTACAGATGAAATTATGTGATATCTGAATGTTCTTTGAAATAATTGGGTGTGAGTGGGTGGGTATGTGTATAGGTCAAACAGGCTTGGCCATGTAATTGTTGAAGCTGATGGATGGATACATTGGGTTTATTTGATATGTTTGAAAATTTCCAAAGTTATAAAAGATAAACATTTTACATCGAACTAAAAAACAAACTTCTCCAGCAATCTATTTTTTTCTATGCTAACAGAGTTTCACCAGATGTGTACCCTGCCTCATGGGTGGAAACTCATCTCTCCCAACTCCCCATTTAAGAAAATAAGTATTTGGTCAGTGTTTGTATGTTCATGCAGTCAGGACTTTCACTCATTCATCCTTTTATTTAGTCAACAGTCATTCGTTAGTTGTCTCCTTGGTACTAAGACCTGGAGAGACTCGCTGTTTGGAAGATTTCTGCTTGTCTCTTTCTGAGACAAGAAGACAGTAGGATACACTGTGGATCTGGTGGAGGCTTGGAAGCATAAGGGGAGGGCTCCTTGGCTGAGGGTGGGATGGGAAAGACTTCTTGAAAGAGGGGACCCTCTGATCAGTCTCAAAGGAAGCTTAGGGGTTATCTAGATAAAGGAGGAGAAGAATGCGCTTACCCCCTTCCCCACACTAACCTGTCTGCCCGCTAGCAGTTTTGTATACTTACCAGATGCCAGATGCTGAATGACTACTTTACATCCCTTTACTTAATTCTTCGTCGTCAAAGTCCTCAGTAAGGTGATCTAATTATTTCCCGGGAAATAAGTAATTTTCCCAAGTTCACAAACCTGGAATTCTAGATTCACCGATTCGAAAAGTCATTTTATTACATCCACTCGAAGCCAAAAGAGGAATTTCAAAAGCTAGTGACAAAATAATGAAGACAGCAAGATGGGTAATAATATGAACCTCATACATAAAGGAGATAATTAAGAGTCTTTGTCTAGATTGTGCTAAAATTTAGAGTTGAAAACGAAAAGCTTTATTTTAATTGGTTTGCCTTCACAGAGTTATTTTCCTTTGAGTTTTCCTACCTTTATTCCCAAACTAAAAAGTTTAATATCACAGCTGATATTAATATCTGAGCAATTCCCCACACACCTTACATTCAGGTAAACTAGTCTTTCTTTACATGTAGACACATCCTGGAAGGGACATTGCAGAACGTTGCAGAGAGCAGGATTTCTGTGGTTGAGTGTTGATGAGTGCTGATCCATTTGGAACATGGCAGGCTCCAGACAGCAAATGGGCGAGTGATGTGCTTCACTCCTTTGTGAAAAGATACGAGGATCTGAGATTCTGGACTTTCTAGCAGAAGTTTCCACTCCTGAAGGTTCTGTCCCTAACTTGAGTCCTTACTCTGCTATGGCCCATGAGCTTGACCCAGAAGCCCTTCTGTCCTCTAGCTGTCAGCACGATCCTGGGCATGAGTATTGTCCTTTCGTGCCCACGAAAGCATGAAACATTAACAGGATAGGGAGACATGTATTATTTAAAAGGATTTTTCTAACATATAGTTCTGGATTCATGACTAATAATGATGACAAGATCTTGAACTTGCATCTTAGATGACATCTGTGCCTCCTTCTCAAACCCATCTGCACACAGTGCATGTATGGCGTGGCAGTGTAGTTCAGTCTTAATGCTGACTGAGTGCCACATGTCAGCGAGCTGTAGCAGGCAGCCTCTAGACATTTCATCTGCTAAAATGAAAAGGGGTCAGGTTGAGGGGGGAATAAATCCCTGTCATTTCCTCACGCACTGGCAGCAAGAAAAGACAAGTGCAATGCACCATTTTAGATAGTGTTGGTAACCGTCCGCCTTTATAGTACACATTTCCAGTTATGCCCATTACGATGTACTTAGCTTGAGGGCAGGCTGCGTTTTTTAAAATGTGTTGAGAGCAGTAACAAATTAGTGGGTGCTCATTTGCTTCTGTTGCTTGGTTAAGCATGCTGCATTGTCTTTTTCTGTTTTACATATGGATGAATATGACATGTTAGCTCTAAGTGTGCTAAGTCAGTGGTTCCCTGCCTGGGAGATTTTTAAAACAGATCCGTGCTTGGGCCCCACCCACCAGAGATTCTGATTTAAATTCTTCGGGTTGGGGGACGTTAGGAGTCTGTACATGTACCCTCTGAGATTCTAATACAGAGTCAGGGTGAAGGACCACGTGGATTGAGGAGACAGCAAGATTAGCTGTGCGGGACTTAGTTGGGATATTTAAAGAGAGGAAAGGCCAGTAAGGCTAGCTATCCAAACTGGAAATGTTTGAAGAGCATTAGTGGTTGAGAATAGGAAGTAGAGGAAATTGGAGATGGTCTCTAGAAATTTAACTGTTGTGTAGGCTTCAGTGAGTATGTTGTGCCGGCTTCAGTGAGTATGTTGTGCCTACCACAGGGACAAAAATGCTTATTTGCTCAACTGTCATCCTAGGTGGCACATATGAAAGTGAGTTGCTTCTTTCAAAGTCCATAGTAAAGGCTTACATGAAGTACAGTATATATATCTGTAATTTGCAAAACGCTTTAAATCTCATTCCTAACAGCTGTCCTGTGAGTTGGCTTGACATTATTGCCCACGTAGGACAAGCAAGAAAATGGAAGCTCTAGAAGGTTAAGTGCTTTGCCCACGGTCGTATAGCAGTTTGATAATGAGCTGGATTCGAAATCTGAGCCCTAGGGGTCTTGTCTATTGCCCGAGCCGCTGAACTTGGCCTGTGTGGCTAAGTGAATGACGATTATGAAAAGTTAAGACTGTAGAAGATTTTTTTTTCAGGCAATATTTCAAAATGAAAGATATATATGGGTATCCTGGAGCCTTTTTTCAGCACTCCTGGAAAGTTTAGCAGAAGAGCTTTGCAATTGTGTTTAATTTCGTCTGGATATGGATGGGCTCCGTGTTCATCTGGGAGGACTTGGAGGTCTAGCTGGGAGGGAACTGGGGGGAGGAGACAGCCCTTGACGTATCTGCTCTCTGCAGGGAACACCAAGATGAAGAGGAAGGAAGGATATGAAAACTTCCTACTCGTGGTTCTTCTAGGGCTTTGCATTTTTCACCACTTAAGCCTTCCATTTCTCCTTGAGCGAAGAGAGAACGACGTATGGGATCGATGGCCTTTGGATAGTAAATACAAAGTTTATATTATCATTTCTGAATGCCTGTAAAACTATGGAGAACGTCTCCCATTATTCTCCATCCATCGTGTTTCACTTCTGCTTTGCTGGGGAGGTTTAATAATGCACGCATGTACGCTTCAGTGTAACACGCTGCACTGCATGCGTCTCCTCCGGATAGCAGCCACCTGATAAGTATTTATCAATGGTGACAGCACTGTATGGGTCAGTGCCTCCCTCTAAGAACCCAGAGTCTGGGTTCTCCAAATTTAAGTGGGACATAGTCGGTCTGGTGAATCCTGTTTTTGTACTTTTTCTACAAAGGAAATCAGCTCCAAATCTCAAAAATGATTGTGAATAAACTAGAAAGGGGATATTCTCTTGTGTATAATTAATCAGGAGAGATAATCTACATTTTAGGGGATTTAATGTTGAAGAAACTCAGGCTGCCTAACATCATACTGGGATCTCCGTCTGTAGCATTAACTTAGAAACAGACTCCTTAATGACCATGTGGAATTTTTTGCCAAGTGAAGCTTGTTTTCTCCTCATATTCATGCTCCTCTTTGATTAAATGCCAGCTCTTTTTAGTTATATAGCATCTTTGTGATGTGTTTATCGTAAGAACACATAGAAAGTAGCTCTGGTCGATTATTTTGAGGTAAGCCCTATCTTTTTCTTTCCATTTCATTTTTAATTTAAAGATTCATAAGCAAGTGTGCTCAGGGCACAAAACAGTTTTCTTTGGATGTGTGAACTGCTATCTCAAGCAGAATTCTGTGGCAAGAAATAAAAAGGCCCAATGATCAGATTAAATAGATAATTTTAAGAACAGCAGTGCAGCCTGCCTTTTCTACACATTCGAAATGCAACCCTTCTGCTGAGGTCAGATACAAAATGTGCTTGTTTCTTGCAGTCATGGGGGTGATGGTCTTTTTCTGAGTGATCATGTAATTTTTCATACAAACCGAGGACTTTCTGAAAGTGAGTAGGTGAGCTCTTATATTATAGCCAGGGAAAACAGGCGTTAACTGGACTGTCCTGAGGAAACAGGATGTTTAATGACCCTACCTGTTCCTCTCCAATGATACCAGAAGGTGGCTGGTGCTAATTGCAGCTCGAGTTTAATTTACTAGAGATATGGAATGATTTTAAGCCACCCATGGTCTACTCTTAGATGCCCAGAACACAGATGAAACCCAACACTGAAGGGAAGACCATTTTTGTCACATTATTCTTTTATTTAGAAAGAGCCTCAACTAATGAAGCTTTTCTCCTACTATTTCTTAAAATCTTTCTTCTCACCTTCTCTCTTGAATCCTTACTCTGCTGGAGGAGACTCCCTGTCCCAGGCAGTGTGGACATACTTTTCATGCAGTATCTCATTTAATCCTCAAAACGATGATATGAAATAGAAACGTATATTTGGCCTGTTTTACAGCCAAGGAGACTAAGGCTTAGCATGATTAAAGGGATTGTGTGAAATCTAGTAAGCACTAGCGTTGCAGCTCAACTCCAGGAAGTATTTAACGTGTGGTTTTTTACATGATATGAATCTTAAAATATCACTGGTGCCATCCTTTGGCTTCAGGATCGATGGATTAGAGAGGAATGATCAACAGAATCTGGGTTGTGTTTGTTTAGTGGTGAACTAGAGTTGTAAGTTGGGAGGAAGGAGGAGCACCGGGTGAGAACTATGAGTTACATGGTGAAAAGTCTGGTAGGATGTTGGTGCCTTGAAGCAGATAGGTGGCTGAGTAAAAAAAAAAAAGAATTAAATAAAGCCATTTGCAGCAACATGGATGGACCTAGAGATTATCATACTACGTGAAGTAAGTCAGACAGAGAAAGACAAATCTCATATGATATCACTTATATGTGGAATCTAAAAAAAGTGATACAAATTCTATTTACAAACCAAAAATAGGCTCACGGACATACGAAAAAAGCTATGGTTATCAAAGGGGAAGGGGGGCAGGAGGATAAATTAGGAGTTTGGGATTAACAGACACACGTTACTGTATATAAAATAGATAAACAGCAAGGACCTACTGTTTAGCACAGGGAACTGTATTCAATTTCTTGTAATAACATATATTGGAAAAGAATCTGAAAAGAAAATATATATTTATGTACGTGTATAACTGAATGATTTTGCTGTACACTGGCAACTAACATTGTAAGTCAACTACACTTCAATTAAAAAAAAATAAACCAGAAAAAAAAAGAGAGAATGGGTGGCTGAAATCTATTAGACCTGTTAGTAACCGAGACATTTGAGAAATGAGGAAAGCCAGCGCGGTCACTTTGCATAAACCTACCATCAGAATTCTGCAGATTGGTGTTGGAGTAACTTCTGTGTGTGACCAGTATGTCCCCATCCTGCACCTACTTGTCATATCCGTGTGCCTTTAGGAGCCTTCCCTCTCGCATCCGTCTCCAACCCTGCCTTCCTGTCCCCCAGGGCTCACATTCACCATGCTCTCCCTTGCTGTACTTGCTTTTACCCTATTCTCACATTTCAAATCAATTAGAAACTTAGGGGGTCAATTCTTTACTTCAAATCATTGACTGAGTAACCCCGGTGTCAGGGCTCAACACCCATGACTGTTCAGTTCAGTGAAATGTGTCCCAGCTTACCTGGCCATAAATCACCCAGAGGTGATCTTTATGTGCTAATTTCCACCACCTTTGCTGCCACCTTTCCGGGAAAGTCTTGTGCAGACTTTCACTGAGGGTCTATAAATATCCCTCACTGTTTGTATCCACTCATGTGAAATACGGCTCTTGATCTTTAAGTTGTCATCTTCGCTAAATGTTACTTCTTTGGACTGCAATTATTAACTTAAGTTTAATTATGTCTGATGACTTACTAATGATAAAATGTGCATAAGTTAAAATTGAATTTAGACTAGTTGTTTATTAGCCATAATCATGCTTGAGCAGTTGTTTCTGTTTGCAAACAGGCACTTTAATTTATTGTTATTTTTCATAGACCTAATGAGGTCGGAAGCCTCACTCACAAAGCCCTACAAACATTGCTTTAATTGACAATTGAGGCCTTCTGCCAGCAGGAAGGAAGCAGTATCCGCTGGGAATAGCAGAGATGCTGATGTGAACTCCTCCCTGAAATGCCCCTTTCTTTCTCTTCATCTTACTGTAAAGTCTCTTTTATGGAAAAATCATGGGTTTTGATATCGATTTAGCTGCTGTTTTAATCCTAGCTAGATGACTTTGTGGAAATTATTTTCCTCTTATACCCTCTATTTTCTGATCTGCAAAATGGGTATAATAATAATAACAACAATAGTAATAAGAGCCAATCTCATAAAGTGTTGTAATAATGAGATAGCGTATGCATAATGCCAAGAAGTGGATGTGACATAGATTAAAGTGATAATTCTGGAATTTCTAACATATTTTACATACTTATTTAATAGAGTGTTTTCCACCTGCAAAAATACTGTCTTTGCCTGTCCATATCTCCTTCCCAGAAATCATTTTCTTCTTGTATATTCAGGGGAAAGGGAAGCTTTGTTGGACATCACTTCCTGAGAGCTTCCACTTGGCCTTTTGCTCACCTTCTCTTGTCTGAGTTCAAATTATGATGCTGGTGCTGTCAGAGGCATCCATATCTTTTGTTGCTGGTTACCTCTCAGATTTATGGAATTATTGTCCTAGTGATACCGAACTGCTACCCATGTGCTGGCTTCAAAATACAGGTCGAGTGAGAAGACCATGGACTTCATCCCAAGTGTAGACACTGCCTATCCTTGAATTTCCCATAACATGAGCTAAATCATGTCTGTTCTGCATAACTGACTGCTGTAAGTTTGCTCATAATTTGAGGTACTTTCATTTATAGGGAGGGGAAAAATCCTTTAAAACTGAATGCTAAATTCATGAGATTCCAATGTTCAAGGAAAAAGAAACACAGGCATAACCACTTAGAAAGAGAAATTCTTAACAGGTATCTCACAGATCTGGTGTTTACCTATATTACGATCCTTCCTTGTTTCTCTCTCTTCAAAGACATAAATATTTCTTTATTTCCATACAGTGCCAACCAGTTTTCTCTCTGGGAAAACCTGACCTCAATTCTAAAAGTTGGTTTGCCTGTAGAATCCAGCCTTCTCAACTTCACCTGAACATGATAATCAATGCAACTCCTTTTCCCAAACTTTGAATTATTTGACCTGGAATTACACTATAAAGCAAATACCTCTATGTGTGTGGTGGGGGTGTGTGTGTGTGCGCACGCGTGCACATGTGTGTGTGTGTGTGTGTGTGTGTGTGTGTGTCTGTGCATGCCTTGTGAAGGGAGAGGCATTGATCCCTGTTCTCTCTCAGGGTGGGGTAAAGTCGACCTTTTCATTTTTCTTATTGTCTTCAATCTTTATTTCTGGTCTCCTAACACTTGGACAAAGCACACACTCTCTCACACACACACACACACACACAGAAACCCACATTCATGTACACATCCTAAGGATAAACAATAATTATCAGAGTAAGTACAATGTAATTAGAATTAATTGAAAGTGGGGGAAGATACGTTTTCCTCAAGGCGTAATTTCCTAAAGGCACAATGTCCCCACCCAAATGAGGATAGCTTGTATATTATTATGCAGAACTGTTTTAATTACACTTTTTTTTTCTATTTAGCTTTCTTTTCTCTACTCCTTACTGGGCCTTTAACTACATTTAGAAAGGGGCTGATTATACCATTCCTCTCCGTCAAATAGTAGCAACTCTCCTTTGACTTTATAAGCATGCCCTGTGGGAAACAGGTAGCCACTCATATGGGGTAACTGGGGAAAATTTAATGAAGGAACTGTTACAGAGGAGTGGACAGGGTTAATGTAAAGAAACAGTGGGGCCTGGCTAGTGATGGTCCGGAGCCTGAAAGTTGACAGAGATGGGAGCAGTTAATAGAACTCAGAGAAAGTGGCTGTAGGACAGTGGCACTCGGTACAAACTGTGGCTTTGGGAACCAAGGGAACCAACTTTGAGTTGATTGCGAGGATGAAATCTGGTGGAATAAATACCCTCATCTCTCTCTCTCTTCCTTTGTTAACTTTTTTTCCTTCCATTGTGTGCCCCAAAACACCTTTGGCCAAAGCCAGCCAGAAGCCAGTGGACAAGGCTGCCACTAATAAATATCTTATATGGTCAGATCTCTGGGTATAAAGCAGGTTAAAGAAAGGCAGAAAAAAAAAAAAAGGAGCAGATGGAAAAGATCTCCTTAACTCATAGTTCAAGGTTATAAAAGTGGGTTGGTCTCCCCTTCTCATAATTACATTAAAATGGTAGAAATTAATTTTAGAAGCCCAATTCCTCGTCAAAAACAAAAGAAGAGGCCCGTGGATGAGAGATCTCAACTCATTTATGGTAGAGTCAGTGGGCAAAGACTGAAAGATGGAGAAACTGAGGGTGCGGCACAGGGAGCAGGAAGTGGGTGGTGAGAGAAGAGGAAGCTTGTCTCCCCAGGAAGGCTCTTTAGAACCATGGTGGCTGGTCGGATGGAGGGCGGGAGTGAGGAGTGGGATGGAAAAAATGTATACAGGTTATTTAAAGTCTGTAAATAACCAGGAGAGGCATAAAAATAGTGATATAGTTGTAAAACGTTGAAAGGTGGTGCAAAATAAATACTCAGCCATTATAGCAGAAGGTCGATAGATAATGTCGAACGTTAATAAATCAGGAAGAAATGACATAAACGTATTATTTATCGATTTGGAGGTAACCACAGAAGAACTAAATGCACAAAGAGTTCAGAATGTTCTGGGAGGAGGAGGACAGGGAATGGGCTGTAGGTCAGTTGATTCTCACTGTAGGAAGTCTTTCTGCACTAAAAATTGTTTAAAAACCGTGTGAATATAGAATTTTCATTAAAGTGCCCCTTTTTTCCCCTTTTGTTTTGCTCCACTTAGTTTGCTGGATTTCTGGAAATTTTCCTCTTCATATGGGTAGGTCCATTATGTGTCTCAAAACTAAAAACTAATTCAGTTTTCTCCTATGCTTCTTCCTCTCCACATTCTTTACAGCCCTCTCTGAGCTCGTCCCCAGTCCCCAGAGGTGCGCTGGCACGAGCGTTATACACAACTCTGCCCCCGAACGCGGTGTCTTTCTCTGTGAAGTCCACAAACCTTTCCATCTCAGTGCCTTTTCTCAAACTATTTCCTTGACCTGAAATGGCTTCAGCCTTTAAAAAAAAAAAGAAACCGCCCTATTCAGCCTTCAAGTCCCAGAATAAAATCTGCCTTCTCCAGGAACTGTCTTTGGTTTCCAGAGTTAAAAGTGATTACGCTGTCTTCTGTCCTCTCCCAATACTGCACCACTGTCCAACGATTCTCACTCTGTAGGGTCTCATAACTAGTTGTGTAGCTGTCTGCCACCTCTTTCTGTGTAGTTGTAAGTTCCAGAATTTGTATCTGTGTATCAAGTGCAGTATCTTACGCATAACGATTAAAATAGTTGCAAAGCACCATCGTGGGTTTCTGTTGTTCTTGTTGACTCAGGAGGATCTAAGATGATGAAGTGAACCGCCTCCGTGTTAAAGTGAACACCAGCTGTCCTTAGGTTGAGGTGCCTGTTGACACTTGTGCTGCTCAGCAAAATCACCAAGTAGGCAACGTTTTGTCCTGTCTTCATCGTAGTGCCTCTTCTCTAAATGCCAGTTAGACACATATTACCTCCGGTTATGAGGAATGAGACATTTAATAAACTAATCCCCATAAATAAATACGATACTAATGTATTAATTTTAATAAGAGTGTTTGCATAATAAAAAGTAGCCTAAAGAAGAAAGTGACTTACCTGAGGGGGAGAATTGCTAATAGTTAAACTTCAGGCCCCTGAGCTGTTGTTTTGAGATCAAACTGGCTTTTTGGAGCCTCTCAGACTACGCCACAGAACTTTTATGGCATAGGTAATATAGACTCTGATTAATTTAAAATATATTAAGGCAGTGGGATTAATAGATACACATTACCATATGTAAAATAAACAACAAGGACCTACTGTACAGTCCAGGGAACTATATTCAATTTCTTGTAATGAGCTGTGTGTAATGGAAAAGAATCTGAAAAATATATGTGTGTATGTGTATAACTGAATTGCTTTGCTGTACACATGAAACTAACACTGTGAATCGACTACACCTCAATAAAAAATAAGAATTAAAATATATTAAGACAGTGGGAAACAATCTTTGCATGTTAGAGCACGTAGGTTTGAAATCACAATTATTAAGTGCGGTGTGTCTTTCTCACGGAAGTGAGATTGAGTCCTAATCCCTGGGCTTTGCTTGTTAGTCTCATTCCCCAGGTAGCCTTCCCACCTACTCTTATTTCTTCTATTCTTTTTTTTTTCTTTTTTCAATTGCTCCCTCACCCTGGATTTTTCTCTGCTTTCACATAAAAGAGCACTATAATTTTATTTTTCCTTTACTTTAGGAAATGCCACCATAAAACAGTCTCGATACAGGATTATCATCCAAGAAGCAGCCAGCGGAGGCCAAGAATGCCCAGATACCTTATTCGAAGAGCGAGAGTGTGAAGATGTCTCGTTGTGCCCCGTGTATCGGTAATTAATCACCTTTTAAAATAATCCTTAGACCTCAGCATAACTCATGACCTATTTTCTTTCACACAAGATATGGTTACTATATGAAATATTCATAGTGAGAAATAAAAAGAGGTAATCTTGTTTATTGTCAAGTACCTCACTGTTTCCCCCTCTTATTTTGAATGTATTTTGAGAGAGTAAAGACTATGAAAGTCTAATTAACAGGAAAAAAAAAAACCAAAACCATGGTTTGACTGTAATTGAGCTGCTGGAGTTCTGCCACCAGGCAATTAATTTTCAGGATCAGAATCCAGAGAGATTCAGGATGAGGTCCTTACCTGGAAAACACACACACACACACGCACGCATGTGCGCGCGCACACACACATACCTTACCTCATTCTGTTGTTCTCATCCTAAAGCTTTTAATCAAGAACCAAGGACAGATTTGAACTTCTTTAATAATTGCTTATTTTAATTCAAAAGTGGTTTTGGTTCTCAATTTTAATCATATGCATATTTTAAGAAATCTTAGAAAAAAAAAGTTTAAGTTATGGATAATATTTTTTTTTAGAAAAGAAGATGAGTAGTTTTTAAAATACGTATGTTCCCTTTTGGCAAGTTGGTGATTATTATTTATAAACACAGTACCTTTGTGTGCTTTGTCATTAACTTCCATTCTTTCAACATTGGATTGAAACATCACTTTAAAGTACTTTTGGATTAAATTTAATCACTATTGGGATTTGCTGATTTAAAAAATGTCTAATGTTTCTCCTGATTATTTGAGAAACTGTATGTTAAAGCTGTGGAATTCAAGGGCTAATTTACTCAGCTAATTTACTTTTGGTTTTTTGGGGTTTTTTTTTTCCAAGAAGAATTTCCATCAACTAAAGTTTAGAATGTCATTGAAGATGTTCAAAGTATTATCAGTTTCATCCTTCTTTCCTCCCATTGTTTCTGTCTGATGACCAGTTTGTAGAGGAGTTGAACAAGCCCTGGAATAAGCCCAGACGGCCAGTTTTTCCATCAACCACAGGGCCATTGTAAGAAGACTGTCAATAGCCACCTTTTTGTGCCACATGTAAATAATGGAAACTTGCGAGCCCAGCAGAAGAGCTCTCAGGGAAAGTAGCCCGTTGAAAACAATTAGTCAAATCAAATATTATTAGACATTTTCTTATGAACACAGTGCCGTTATAATCAGAGAAGATCCTAGAAACTGTTTGTGGGCTCTTTCTGTTGTCTGCTCTCTTTACTCTCCGGTTGTACTTCAATTTAACCGCTCATGTTTGAACTAGTTTCCCCTAGTGACCTCTTGCCATTTCCCCCAGAAATCAGTTCCACTGTGCGTGGACTGGATCATTGTATCATTTCTCCAGATGTGTTTAGTATGTGTCCAAGTTATCAGCATGATGCTCTGCCCCTTAGTAAAGCATGCTTACGTTCTGAGCAATACGGTGCCAAGTTAGGTTTGCTTTCCCCTCATTGGTATGTTAGGAAGGCAAGTTAATGTAAACCTTTATCATTTTCTTCTGATTCGTCTCTCTTACTCCCTTAAAGCGAGATATTCACAGGTTTACCGAACTAAAGCTGAATCCAAATGTCTACAGAAATTTTCCTGTGAATGTGAGCACTTCCCAGCATGTAAAGTTAGTAAGTGCTGGGGAGGAGAAGTTTCCCCCTCTACCCGGTCTTGAGTTCTTGTGGTTGGACTAATAATAACATTGGCATGAGACATATTAGCAAGAGAAAAAGAAACATTTTAATTAATGTGCATGGAGATCTCAGCAATATCAGACCTAAGGAGTGGCCAAACCAGGCAGCTTTTATACTCCTTAGACAAAGAGACAATAAATTTGTGAAGAATTGACAAGACAAAGAAATGTAGGTTTTGGGTGCTCAATCTGTGAAGAATCTATGAACAGAGTTTGGGCTTAGGGTGGTAAATTAAAGAAGTAACAAGGTTGGTTTGTATAGTCCCCAATACCCCAACTCTGGCAATGAGGTGCCCTTCTTCCTCCAGGTGCAGGGAGGGCACCTTTCATATGGGCGATTTATTTCCTGCTTTCAGGGAGACAGAAAGGAAGGTCAGGGTGTCCCTCTTGCACTGGTCATTTCTTAAATAACTTTAATTCAGAATAATCAGTGTGCAGTTGAGGCACATTTTGGGGTGGCCTAGCCTGGACCCTAACATAAGCAAAAGGGAAGACACCGTGTAGCCCTGTATACACTGGGCATGAAGGTGTCGCCAGGAGGCTGTGGCTGAGCGTCTAGGGACTTAGGACTGACAGCTGGCTGGTCCTGACTCGTGCAATCTCAGGCATGTCACTTCACCTCTCTGAGACCAGTCTTACTCTAAAACTGTGAGTCTAGCAGGAGAGTCCTGAAAATTTCTTCCTTCTATTTCAATCTCTGCAGCGCACTTCACTGGAATGAATTCCTTGGTCTCACTTTGGTCTAAGAAAGCCTTTGGTGAACTTGAGGGATCTGAGTGAATGAAAAGTTGAAAAGCCGGATTAAACCACCTTACCAGTGCAGTTTCTGTGTTTTGGAATTACACTTAATGAGTCTATGCATCTATGAAGGAAATATGTAACTACTTGAAATTAATAGGTGGTTTCCTTAAATGTGACAGGTTTTTCTATTTGGCTGTTTCCTGATTTCACCCCAACTCTTCACAATATGGAGGCCATTTGAATGAGATCAGTGATACCTTTTTTTTTCACTTTTACATTTTAATGTACTTTGCTTGGTTCTGCAAGATGATCTGTATCTGCTGCCACTGCCTCACTTATCTCCAATTGTCCAAGAAACCTGAGACTCAGTCTAAGTGGGGCAGAAGTGGTGGTGAGCGCTGATGTTAATGACTGGCTCTGCCAAGCGATCTCCATGTCTTGTATGAAGCTATGTTCACATAACTAAGAGGGGCCTTTAAGGTGACTTTTCCTGAGCAAAGGAATCCTGCTCCGTGCTCTAGTATACATCGTTTTTCTTTTGCTGAGACTTCTTTTTTAAAACACATAACACATAATTTACCATCTTAACCATTTTCAAGTATCCAATGCAGTAGTGTTAATTGTATGCACAATGATAATCAAAAGGTCTCTAGATTTTTTTTCATCTGGCAAAACTGGTCAATAATATTTTTACTTCATGTTTCTGTTCATTTTTTTGAAGTTGCATTTCTTATCAGAAGTATTGGCTCATGTGAAAAAAGTATAAAAATGTCCTTAGTGAAAGAGTAGAATCTGTCCTTACATTTAAGGTGCAAGTTTTCTGAAACATTCTGAAGACCCAGGTTTAAGGGCACAGGTCATAGTCTGTCCCGTGGGTCATAAAAATAGAGAATTTTGTTGGCCTTAAAAACAAATACTGGAAAACCAGAAGGCTTCCTTAGACACTGTTTCCTCTGTGGAATAGAAACGTGGGTAATTCCTCAGAGACAGATCCATTCCTTTTCCCCGAGATGAGCTATTACATAAGATAGGTCCCCATGGTTCCCCACTGCCCTTTGACTCGATAATCTGTTGAGATATTTGAGTTACCCCCAAAGTACTAGGCAACACCTTATGAAGCATTTAAAGCAAAAGATCAAGTGTGAAGGTTTGCACCCCAAATTTTCAGATGTTCAAACCTTGATTCTCTCGTGCTCCAGTGAGGCATAGGGATTTTCTCTCTTTTATTTTCTTTAATTGTTTTTCTTTAGACAGCGTTAAGTTCATAAAGAGCTAAGCCCTCTAGATTTGATCTGTGTGTCAAATGCTTTTTATGATCACTTTGCTATGTGAACTAAGATATGTGTGCAAAATATCCACATTAAAAAAAAATGGATTGACTGCATCAACCATGGATCTGGGGCAGAGGGTCCTACTGCCATCCCTAGTGTGTGCCAGCACTTCCTTTTGTGTCCATTTTTATAGATTTGGTTTCAAATCCATCTTTATTGAAGTTCACTCTTTATGATTTCGGATTTCCAGTTCATCTGTTTCAAGTCTTTCTTTGATATGTTTGCCCTGGTGAAATGTCTAGTCTGCTGTCCTTTGTAATCACAGGTGGAAGCCACAGAAATGGAGCTCCTGTATCTTAGTGCCCGAGTCGGTCAGGCAGGGGATAATGGGCACCAGCGAAGCCTGCGGAAAGGGGGTACAAACCAGAGGTAAGGGAACTTTAAAACGGTTTTTCTCTTCAGAGGTAAGTCAACATTATGTTATTCTTATAAACTGTTGCTCTATTTTTCTAGTTGGTTAAGTTGTGACATTGTTGGGTTGGATGATTTATATTTACTCGTGTTTGAATTTAAGTTTGGCATTAGTAAATGCTGCTATTAGACCATCTTTTCACCATAACTCGCTAGTGCACGTAAGGACTAATGCAGTCGAGGCAAATATCTGTTCTCAGCCGTTAGCACATTCTGATGCCGATGTTCCAGATGCATGTCGAATATTAGCTGAGGAATGAAGGAAATGTCAAGATTGGACCCAATAAGGTATATTGTACTTCTTAGGTGCTTCTTAAATATTGGTTGCATGAACTAATTAATCATAATAGTCATGACTTAAACCTGATTGTTATAGAGGTACTTACTGTGTGTTTTGCATGTAACATACATACAGAGGAACTATTAAAATTTCTGGAAGGCATTGTGAATAGGCTTCTGGATCTGGGTAGACATGCCTTTTATCATCCATGTCTAGAAGGTGTGGCATATCAAAACCTCTGAAAAGCACTCAGAGACTCATCAGATAGCTCACTTTTCTGTTTCATTCATACCGGTGATATGAGGCTTGATAAGAAGTGCTTTCTTTCTAAAATCCAATACTCTGATGCTAAAGGGATATATGTAGCAAAATCAGACCTTGTAGGACCAACTGCATATCACCAGTCTCATAAGTCTCCTAAAAGGCATGTTTAGAATTGTCCCCTTCCTGTTGCATAGGTCATTGTGTTAGTTAGAATCAGTTACCCCAGCCAGCACTGTAACTTCTTTCCTTGTTGGTTCAGAGACATGAGGAGCCCGACATGGGTGGGTGACAGTTTTAACTTCCAGTTCAGTGGAATCATTGTTGTGTTTTAGTGGAAGCGTTCCTCCCATAGGGTAGCAGAGCCTAAGATCGCAGAGAAACAGGAAGCAGAAATCTTACGAGTGGGTCACTAGCGGTAATAGTGAGTTGTGCCATTCTCATACCCACCCCTGGGCTCCTGGACCTGTGAATCCTGCCTCTGGGAGAAAATAATACACCATATATTGGATGTTTCTGGAAAACTTTTCCCCAGCCCCGCAAGGTACTGCCACCTAACCAGTGTTGTAAATGAGTCTCCAAAAACCTTTTAACCATTATCTCAAGTCAGCTGTTTCAAGACACAGTGAATTCCATGAGCCTGGGCCCACTGCCGCACCTCACTTGCTGTGAAGTGAGTTCCTCGATCAGAAGCAACGTGGTGAGGAATGCCATGACTGTAGATAAGCATTACGGAAGTCCGTGGGTGGTAGGTAGTTTTGGCAGAAGCACTGCATGCAGGAAAGGCAAATTTTTATCCTATTTGAGTAAGTACCTATTCTGGTAAGAACAGGACACGGCATCTTCTATGATGGAAATTGTATAACGTAATCAACCTGCCACCATGTAGCTGGCTGATCACCTTGGGGAATGGTGCCATCTTGAGGACTCAGCATTGGCCCCTGCTGCGCAGACTGGGCGCTCAGATGTGGCTGTGGCCGAGTCTCCCTGGTGAATGGAAGTCAGTGATACTGAACCCATGCCTAACCTTCATTTCTACCACCAGGGCCACTTTGTTCATGAGCTCGCTGGACAATGGCATAGCTGAGGACAGAGGCTGACTGGTATCCACAGCCTGGGTTGTCCTATCCACTTGATTATTAAAATCTTCCTCAATTGAGGTCACCCTTTGGGGAGCATTCACATGGCACACAGATATTTTTCACATTTTTGCCTGTTCAGAGAAGTCCATCCAGCTACCACTTTCCTAAATTTCCTTGCCATCAATTTTCTAATCATGTTCCTTCTCAGTCCCTGACCAACCAGCAAAATCATTGGCCGCAGCCTGCAGATAGGTACGTAACCATACATCTGACCATTTCTCCCTGCGTGCAAAGTGAGCAGCCAGGTACACTGCTTGAAGTCCCGTCCACTGGGGAGACTTCCCTTCACCTCCGTCTCTCAGGGATGTCTCAGAAAGGGGCCCTAGTGCTGTAGCTGTCCATTTGGGGGTTGCACCAACATGTCACGCAGCACCGTCTGTAAACCAGGCCCACGTCTTCTTTTCCTGTGTCAGCTGAAGGTAGGAAACTCCCTGTGAGGACGTAGGTGCAGCTGGGAACAGAGAAGGCAGCTGGGCCACTCCTTCCTGTATCTTACTGTGCCTTCAGGGCCTCCATGGGTCGGAACACGTACATACCACTTCCATCTGATGCTGGAGTGCTGTTGTGGGTGCCCCACCTTATGACTTGATGGGTCAGGTAATACCCAGTTCGTGACGGGCAGCTCAGGTTGCCTGGTAAGTCTAGTGGCCCATGGCTCAGCATTCAGTCTCTACTGATGCCCAGTAGCCAAAAGCTATTTCTCAAGTGGAGACTAGCTGTCTGCAGAGGACGGTGGGGCTTTGCTCCTCAGTCCAAGGACCTGCAGTCCACCTGTGGGCACCTGCCAAAGGCCCCAAACAGCACCATCTCCACCTGGCACTCCAGGCACCACTGCCTCTGCTGGACCCCGTGGTCCGAGCGGCAGAGCAGCCTGCACTAGACCTGTTCCAGACCCTTTTCTTGTTTAGGGTCCTGCTCAAAACCAGCAGCTTTTCAGATCCCTTGGCAAACGGGCTGGAATAACACACCCAGCTGAGGACTGTATTGCCTCCAAAATCTGCAAAGGCACATCTGATACAGGCTGTGTCTCTGTTTTGGTTGTAGGAGGGTCCAGAAGTAACAGCATATCTCACCTCAGAAGGGGGATTTCAGCATGCCTCACGCCGCTGGGCCTTCAGACATCTCACTGGGGTAGAATGCCCCTGAATTTTCTCAGATTTATTTCTTACACTCGGCCATGAGAATGTCTTGCCTGTGAGTCCAGAGTAGCTGTTTTTTCTCGCTCACTAGGTCCAGTCAGCATAATGTCACCAGGGTAATGAGCCAGTGTGATAACTTGTTGATGGAAAAGGGATCAAGATTCCTGCAAACTAATATGTGAAATAGGGCTGAAAAGTTGATAGACCCCCCGAGGTAGGACAGTGAGGATGTATCGCTAGCCTTGCCCACCGAAAGCAGAGTGCCTCTGGCAGTCTTAATTTTCTCCAACTATGTTAGTATTGGGGGTCAGGGCTCCAGCATATGAATTTCAGGGATCACAGTTCGGTCCATAATAGTTACATCTTGGAAATGATGTCCCTGTCAGAACATTTGCAGGTGTAAGTTTGATTTGCAAGGTAGTATGATTCAGGGCTGCTACAATGCTATCCAGGGACTGTAAATTCACGGAAGGGACCACTTCCTGAAAATATTTTACTTTCCTATGTCAGAAAATTGTTGTAATGATACCATCTCGTGATTACAAGACTTGTGCCTGCTTTCTGTTGGAAAGTTGTTATAAAATATCTAGATCAGCACGATGTACGTGAACGAAGTGCTTTAAAGAAGGCACCTTTGTGCCGGGCAGAACTTAACTCTGTCTAGTGACCTAGACTTCGATGCGCCGTGATACTAGAATATTATAATGGTTGGTTTTGATTACAAAGCCATTTAGTACATTCTGCAGAGGCATTGCTCCTAAATTATGTAGAATCTTACCACAAAATGGTAAATTATTTTTACTATCTTAGACATAGTTTACTTTGGATCTCAGTATAAACGGCGTCTAACTGGAAGGCTGTGATAGTCCTTAGACTAGGCAAGGTACCTACTCGAGTTTTCCCCAAATTATACTTCAATATTAGATAATTTCTAGTAGTTAGTTTTGGGGAAATTTGTACTTTTAAAGCAGTAGGTTTGGTCTCTAGTTTGAAGATAGTGGAGCAAAGACATTTCTACGCTCATCTTTTCTCTAAAATTATGTCAAAACCAGCAAGGAAAATAATGTTCAGTGAGATCCCCTTTATAAAATTGCTCCCCAAACCTCAGTCATAATGTATGATGTAGAAAGTGGGTGGAGATACTAGGTAAAGTACCTTGTAGAACAGGATTTTACGTAAGTGTTGGCAGAGGTGAAGGTGTGGGGGCTGAAGAGAAACAGGGTGATGTGGTCTGGCCAACTCCAGAAAGGCATCACGTTCTGCAGAAGGAATTACACAAGGTTTTGTGTGTGTGTGCGTGTGTGTGTGTGTTTAGCAGGTGGGAGGAAGGCAGAGACACCCTCCATACCTGGCCCTTCACCCTGCACAGTCAGGCTCCTACCTCTTCTTGCTCTTATAGGAGCCTGCAGGTTTATTCTCCTTGGATATAAGACCAGAGGGGTGGTGGATTTCAGACAAGAAGCAGAGGAGGGTGAGACGAGGGGCCAGGCTGAAGTCAGGAGGGTCAGTGGAAAGTCTGAAGAAGGAATTGTGAGACCCTCAGCCCTTCCTCCCCTGCTTTATCATACTTCTCAGACAGCTTTTACACTCTTCAGTACTGTGGAAGCCCAAGCTGTCTGGAAACGCTTTCAATTTAAATTTCTGTTTGAGAATATTTTGAATCACAGAGGGAGCGTGAACTCAGGCCATAAAGTCGTGGAAAGGCCAGCTGGGGGTTATAAATTCTTACAAGAGACTTTTGTCCCCTCTTCACCCAGTGTTAAATCATAGCCATTCAAGTGGCCTCGCCGAGATGTTTTGCTTGGCATGTCTATTTCCGGTGCGTCAGTACCCCGAGGGCCAGCCTGTGTGGTCATCATTTGCGTTCTGGGGTCTTTTATGAGATTCTCCATAGCAGGCCTTGAAGCCATGAAAGTGGAAAAGTGGGTCTCCAAGATTTAACAGAAACCCGCGGGATGAAAGTTGTCCTTCCTGTTTACCTTGTATACCCTGCTTTTTCTTTGGTTTGTGCTTTACAGTTTCCTTTCCTCTGGGTCGGCTCAGCAATCCATTTAGAAGGTAGATATTTTATCCAATGCTTTTTTTTCCCCTTTTTCATTAGAAAGGTCATTTATGACTTCTAAGCCACGATACTGCCCCCGGTAGAAGTGTTCCTTGTTTTTATCTCATTGTGTTTTTATATTGCTGACCTGGTTAATTGATTTACAGTAAGAATACATTTATGTAATAGTCTTCTAATCAAAAAAGAAGAAAAGTAAAAGAATATAGAAGGGCAGATAGGATAACAGCAGTCGTTAAACATCTATACCATGTTCAAGGAAATGGGCATTTGGGGTTCCATTTTCCTGGCTGCCTCATACTTCAGGGACACCTGGGTCTTTTCACAGTTTTCTTGTGCTTAATCTGAACAAAGAAGCTATTGTAGCTCAGCTTCTATGGCAAATGAAAATGTAAGAGGAAGAAACAAATGCTAGCACACTCGGATGTATCTGGCCTTAATAGAGTAACATTTCAGCACTGAGACAGGGGACAGTGAGGATACTGGCATTGCTGGAAGGGGACTGGATTTGTCTGTGGGCTGATATGGTCTGCTCCTTGTTTTGCTCTTCACAGTGGCTACTTGCCAGTGTTTTTCTTTAGGATAGTACTTTCTTCTCGTTCAAAAGTTTGCGCATACACTCTATCATAGCAGAGAGACTTGACATCCATGGCACCGTAATGGATACAGAGTAGGTATTGGAAATTGAAAGTGTGCTGCCTTAAAGACCCTGGACTCCTGTGAAGTACCCTCAATTCTCTTTTGGTTTGTTCTCACTGAAAAATGTTTATGTGGACCGAAGGAGGGAGATCTGTTATCTCTGTCAAATCTTTTTGTTCTTCCTTAATTGGTTTTTGTCACCGTGAGAGGTATAGCCTTCTTACACAATAGTTCTGATGGACTCTGTGTGTTTTCTTTGCATTCAAGGGAGCCCTCTATTTTTGTTTAAATTGCGTTATAATTAACATACACTATTATATTAGTTTCAGGTGTACAACATAGTGATTTGATATTTTTATGCCCTGTGAAATGATCACAGCGCTAAGACCGGTTACCATTCATCACAGGACAGAGTTGTTGCAACATTATTGACTGCATTCCCTACATGTCCATTATGTCCCCATGACATTTACTTTATAGCTGACAGTCTGTACCTCTTAATCAAGGAATCCGTTTAAAAGTGCTTTTCCAGAGAAATACTGGGCAAAATAATCCACTTGCGGAGTAAGTTCTGGATTACTTTTATTTTTAAAAGGCAGGGAGTTAGAAATAGGTAGCAAGAAGTTAAGCTTGCCAGTATTCTTGCATTTTAAGAGTTTAAGAAAATATCTCTGGGTGACTGGACTTCTTATCCTCTGGATAGAGGCAGTCATGGTCATTTAACCTTATGAGCTGCGCAGGTTTATTGTCCGTCATGTTCGTCTCCATAGAAGTCCTTTCAGTAGATCCAGAGAGGAAAACAAATATATAGGATTTAACTGTGACGGAACAGTATAGTCAAAGACGAAGATAGTCACTGTCGTTTCTATGTTTGTTCTGTATTTGGTGGTGGGGGGGGGGGCGAGGAAAGCTTTGCCAGGAAAGAAAGTAAAGTATCTTTTATTTGCTTCAAAGCTTGAACAAAAACAAGCTACATTAACTATGAACTTTGGGCGTTTCCAGGAGAGAATGGGGAGTACTGCTAGCTCCCTCTGGGAACTCTGTCTGCAGATAAATTGTTTCTTAAATGGGGAGAGACGTTTGTGGATATCTTTCCTGTCCATTTCAAGAAGGGAGGGCGTGATTCCACTTGATACCGCCTGTGATCCCAAATCAACATACTGGGGCGTCCAATCTAGGCAACGAGTGAGACTATTTTCGATAACTTATGTGATTTCATTTTTGATAATTGCATGCTCATCTCATAGGAAAAATGATCAGACTCCGGTATTCTTTGTCTTAAAGATCATCCTTGGAGTGATTTCCTGGTTTCAGGTCTGACTTGAGCATGAGAATAACCAGCTGGAGGTCATCATGATCTTTATTAATTTATCTTACTAATCAGACCTGATACCAAAATGATTCATTATAAATATCTTAAGGAACTTTACATCTCTTCTAAACATAATTTTTTAAAGTATGAAAATAAAAGGAAAATCAGGTTAGAGTGAAGTAATTAAATTGACAGTGTAGGGCAATTCTCTAAGTGAAAATATCCTTGGATTTTAACCAAAGAATAAGTTTTATACCTGAGGCATTGGTTTAGAGAGTCAAGTGTGGAATGTATGGCAAAGATTGCATTTTAACAAATGAATAATGATTCTGAGAGGTATTTTTCGTTTCCTTTGCATGTTTTAGGGTAGGATTAGTTTTACAGCATTCTTGGTTGCTGCGGGTAGAATATGCACATTTTTCAAAAATTGGCTATAAATTAAAAATAAATATGAAAGGAGTTGAGTGACCTAAGGCATGATGCTTTAGTAGCATAATGTTACCTAAGTGCAGATTCAGAGATGTCTTGCGCCAGCCTCTCTGTTTTTTAACATAATAAGCTATAATGCAAAGCACAGAGTAATAACCATTCAGTTCAGCTTCACCCCAGCCACATCACCAGCAGGCATTTCCCTGATGAAATGAGGGGTGGGGATGGGTAGGGGGTAATTTTTTTTTTTTCATTTGAGGAATACAGTTACTTGCTAAACTAAGAGCAATAATTTTCTTTTCTGACTGCATGGTTCTTACAGAACCATCGTCCCTTCAGGAATGTTCATATGAACTTCAAAGTCTACTGCAAAATGTGCTAACTGTAATAGGATGGTCCTTCTCTTGTCGGGAACCAGAATTCATTTTCTTCAAATAGATGCGAATCTCCTGGCTTCCCTTAGCTCTCAGGTTACTGAGGTCAACATACTCATTTCTGTTTAGCCCTCGAGCCATGTTAGGATTGTATCAGAAGGAGTTATGTTTTTACATTTTTATTTGCATTTCTAAAGAAATCAGAAACTTCAACATTCCTCTTGAAGCAGCAAGAGGAAAAGGTGCCCCCACTTACTTGAGAGGCTCTAAAAAGTAACAGAGGGGCATCAAAACAGACAAACCACTGCTCTGGATTTAAATACGGTTGCCCTTGAACAACATGGGTTTAAACTGCAGGGGTCTACTTACATGCAGATTTCCATACTCACACACACACACACACACACACACACACAGTTGGCTCTCAGGATACGTGGGTTTCATATCCAAGGATTTAGCCAACTGTGAATCAAATTTCAATCCATGGTTGGTTGAGTCCACAGATTAGGCATCAACTGGTAGGTTTAACTGGTAGATACAGAGGGCCGACTGTACCGTGCCATTTTATATAAGGGACTTGAGCATCCGTGGATTTTGGTGCCAAATAGGGCTCCTGAAACCAAAGCCTTGCATACACCAAGGGATCGAAAAGTTGCAAAACAAGTTCCTTTTTAGGCCAATTATGTTTTGGAGAATTCACATGGTGGGACACAATCTTTTAATCCAGACTCATGAGGAATGAGAATTAAAAATCCATTACAGCCAGTTAAACTCAGTCAAGTTAAAGGATGATCAACCTCCTAACAAGATACTGAAAGTAGGAGCGGAAAGTAAGAAGGTCAGGTTAGGAGGTCACCGAGGCTTTGTAATTACACTACAAAGGGTTTTCAGAGCCTCTACCCCTGTAGTGCCTTTGGGAATGGATTAGAAGGGATATACGTGAAAGACATTTTATGAGAAAAATAAGGGGCACTTAATGGCTACATTTGTATACAGAGTAAAAGAAAAGTGAAGAATTGAAAAGATTCAGTGGTGTTAGGCCAATGAAAATGGACAATATTGACACAAAAATCTGACAAAATTGACATGAATGACTGACATAAAAATGGGAAGAGAGAGAAATACAGTATTTGAGTATTGTTGAAAAACAGCTTCCTAAATTTGAAAATCACATTGGCTTTATTAGGTAGTTCGTGGATGGGGCAGCATCCCATCTAGGAACTAGGAGGGTGCTCCCCAGGGTGGTACAACATGGCAAGTTTGTACAGGAAGGAAGATGGGGCACGAGAACTATGAACCAAAGAAAAGAAAGGATTTTGAGGCCAGGACTTCCTCTTTTTTAGGGGGTAGTGGTGATGGCAAGGTGTTTTCTTCCTCTGGGGGTGGAGAGGGCCCTTGTCGCAGATGACTTCACTGGTGCAGGCCAGAAAATTCCAGACTGCTACATTTCTGGAGAAGAAGGTGGAAACTGCAGTCACGTTAAGTATTAAATCTGGGTTTGGTATCATGGGATTTAGCACAAGTAGCACTATTTTGGGCCTGTGTTTTTTCTCTTTAACAATGCCCCCTTTTGATCAGACTGTCAGCCTAACTGAGAAAGACGATCAAAATTTAAGGCATTAGCATTACTCTCAGCTACTGCTTTGCAGTTTTATCGAGTGTGGTCATCGTAAGTCCTGATGATTTTGCTGAGCGCCTGTGATATTTACAGGCCACAACTTCAGGTTCACAATCTCTAAGTTGGTCATTCTCATTGCTTTTCTGAGGTTCTAGTCTTAGGGAGATATTTCCCTGCTGGTCAGTGGCTACAAATACACATTTAAAACTTTTGAAAGGATGTGGTGTGCCAGGGAGCCTACTGTGATTATTAAAAGCAGGAAAACTCCCTATGTTTGGAGTGCACTTCAGAGCCGTGATCCCCAAGACCCAAATCAAAGGAAAACACTGTTGAAGGAGTCAGCCCTTTAAGCTAAGCGGTCATTGATCTTCTATGACTGAGTTTCAGCTTCCCCAGAAGCTCACACCAGGTACAGCAAGTGCACCGCAGCACAGACACCTCCTGGCTCAGCCAAAAGACAATCAAAAACTATCCTGTTCTCAAAAACAAGCTTGGCCCAAGAGTCCAAGGAGTTTTGTCAGACAGCGGTGTCTGCAAGTGTCAAGGAAAAGTTCCTGATCGTGTCCTCATTTGTATGAACTCCTGACCAGGGAAGCCAAAGGAAGCAGTTCTCAAATCATGAATGCCTCCTGGCTGGCCTTTTCTAGAACCGTTAGGGGCACGGTTAGACAGCCTAAGAGGCATAGCCCAGCTGTGCTCCAGCCATCTCGGCATTCAAAGGCCCGAGGCAAATGATAACCACCACAGACAAAGACAAGACCTGTCGGGGCACAGCTCATTCCTCTTATGGAAGTACAGGGACTGGATTCATTCACAGGGACTGCTGTGTTTCCCTGTCCAAGCCAGGGGTCAGTCATGTTTTTAGCACATGTGGGAAGACAGTCTCCTGGCCTGAAATACAGAGTCATCCTAAATTCTAGAGGTTCCCTGCCCCTACCCTTAGCAATGCCTGGAATATCGAAATGAGGGCATTATCTTCCCAGGACAATGACAGAGGGAGGGAAAGAATAGAAGAAAGGTTTTCATGTTTAGCTAAAGGAGGAAATCTTTATTATTTATTTATTTTTATTTTTTCATTGAAATATAATGATTTACAACGCTGTGTTACTTTCTGCTGCACAGCATAATGATTCAGTGTTTTATATATACACATACACACACATATACACATAATATATATAGATTCTTTTTCATTATAGGTTATTACAGGTATTGAATGTAGTTCCCTGTGCTGTACAGTAGGACCTTGCTGTTTATCTATTTTATATGTAGTAGTTTGTGTCTGCTAATCCCAACCTCCTAATTAAAGGAGAAGTCTTGGTCTGGCATGTTGGGCGGAAGCAGTCTACCTACACTGACGTCGGCTCTGTCTCTTCCTGGTCAGTGTGATTCAGTGTCTCCAGCATTTGTACAGGACCAGGTGTCGGGTGGAGTCCTCCTGAACTGTGAGATGTGTGTCAGTACTTTCTAGTGTGGCAGCAGCGTCAGTGCCCGGGGTATTTGGTGAGGTCCCTTCCAGTGGGGCTCTAAAGCTTGCCTTTGTCCTTAGTGATTCCAGATCAGAAGGGTGGGAGAAAATTGGAAACTTTAGTTTGGTGAATCGTAGCTAGATATTTGGGGAAACTAAAAAAATTCAAGATCCAAGGTTACAGATATATAACAAAACCTCAGATGTAATTAATAGGACTAGCATCTAATATCTAGTCTAGATAATATCTAGAAGGTGCAAACATGATTTTTCTCTCTACGGTTACCCCCATTTGTTTACCAAATATAATCACAGTAAAACTAATTTGTTTGTATATAACTCTGCCTGATTATTTCTACAAGTGAAGCAAGAATAATGATTGACCATATACATTATTTTTTAAGACTGCTTTGCTGAAACCTTGTAAGCAAAGTACCAGGTCGATTTTTCCAAGCAGTTTCTTGAAGCCATGTGGTTATATCTGAGTCTATGAGCATCTCTCTCAAATATGATATTCCAGTCAAAGTCATGGTAATATAGCCAATGTTTCTAATTGCATCCTGTCACAAGAACAAATTCTTACTGAACGTATGCAAACAAATATATTGTCATGAAAATAAGAAGACTCACTGAAAGTTTCTGAATTCTCAAGGGATCAGGTAGGGAAAAAAGTAATTTCCCTTTTACTTTCCATCTTTGTTCACAAAGGTACACTTTCATTTAGAAAGTGCTCACCTTCACTCTCATGTCCCATTTTCTCCTGGAGCGTCTCTGCCTCTCTTGAATGCTTATATCCCTGTCGCTGAGCATGGCTTTTCTTCCTTCACTTACATTTACATGGCCTCATCCTTCATAGTTCTCCTGTTTGCTTTTATCATCTTCATCTATAATGTCTCTCCCAATAACTCCAGCTCTTTCCAGTATTTGAGCTCTAGAGATGATCGCTACATCTTTATTTCTTGGAAAAAAAAATCTCTCTTAACTAGAGGTTAGAATTTTCACCTGCTGAACATTAATCACCATACAGACAATAGACTGATAGTTCAAATTCAAATTCAAGTTCAAAATTGTTTCCGAAGATGAATTTACTTTCTACCTCCAGATGCTGAATTTCTCTTCCTGATTCTTCGGTCTCAAGTAATTGCATCTCTACTCATTCATTAATAGAGTGTCAGCCATGAAATCCTGTCAGTTCCATCTTCATGAGGCCCTGGAGTCTGTTCCCTCTCTTATAGACCAGTGTTCATGTCTTCCTGGCTATCATAGTAACCTCCCATCTGTTCTCTTTGTTTCTAGGCACGTTTCTTAAAATCCATTGTTAAGTGCTGAACCCAGGGCCATCTGTGTAGAGTGCATCATCTGATTTTATCACTTACCTACCAAAGAATGTTCAGTGGCTAACCTCTTCCCATTTAAAGCCATTACTATGCCCTAAATATCCTCCTAATCTCACGTTCTGTTTCCCTTTTCCCACTATCGTCTCTCAGAGTGCCCACCAACTAGCCGCTTACAAGGTACCACCATGATCCACAAAACACTCATCAATTTCAAGATTCTCTTTCAGTTTGGAAATCCTCTTCTTACCTTCCTGCACTTGAGATTCTATCCCTCCTCCTGGTCCCATCTCAGATATAAGCTTCTTCAAATAGTTCCATTCTTCTGGTTACAGTTAAGCACTTCTCAGTGTATACTCCCTATATGCATATTTAATGTTTTATAATTATATTATACCTTGAATACCCCCTTAATATAATTTTCAGCTCCTAAAATGCACAGAATGCACTGTATTCATCTTTATATCACCAGTGTTCCCAAATATCCCTGTACTATATACATAATAGTTGCTCACTGCATCTTTGTGTGATAATTATCCTTACTCTGTGTATCAGAATAGGAAGTTCAGAACTTTGGCCAAATGTGACGAACCAAAGTACATGTAATGCATGTATGATTTTATTCTGTAAAGGGACAACCAGAAATTATGACATATGAAAGTTACTGTTGTAAAATATTTTATCTATTTTATTAATACTATTTAATAATATACCCCTACAGCTTGTATCAAGTCGTGGAAAAAGGAACTGCGCTTGTGAGAGTTTAGCCTCCTAGAGAGTGGAGGCTGAATTGGCTTTACTCCACAGTGTGCATATGTTACAGGTCGCTTCGTAAGTGTATTTCTAGTGAAAGATAATCAGGCGATGATAAAATACTGTACAAGCTGATTCTCTGATGTCAAGACCATGTGCTGAACTTGCGTAGTTATCAGGCAGGTAGGTGTCTTTCCATGAGTTTATGTGCAAGTGGGAGGATCTGGCCACTTCCCTGAAGCAGAGTGAGCAAAACGTGTTGCTTCACTTCTCCAGAGTAGTGGTTTTCACCATCGGTGCATCTGCTCCCCATGGGACATGTGGCAACACTGGAGACATTTTTGATGGTCACCACTGGGGAGCATGAGGTACAGTTGGCCTCGTTCTGGCATGTCAGTAGTGCTGAGATCAAGCAATCCTGCTTCTAGAACCGAAAGTGTATTGTTAGCTTCACTTCCTCATGATTAAACAGAGTTAATTTAAAAATACTTTTTTATTTAAAGAACTAATCAGAATGCTTCCCATATACATATTTCTTACAACTTGTACTCATTGTTAATAATTGGTTAACTGCATGCATAACTCTAAATTCATTACAAGAGCATTTTAAGCCAGAGTCGTGCTGAGTAATTCTATAAAGAATTTGTTTCAATCTGTGGATCCGGAGCACTTCAGAATTTACAGTGGGAAGGAGGATGGTACTATGACACTTGCAAAACTGCAAACTCATAATTAAACTCTGAAACACTTGCGCAGACTAAAAATTTGAGTCCTATGTCTTCTTATCAGCAACTTCCCTTGGAAGTCTGGGGTTTGTAGTGACATGAATGATATAATTATATGCCATGTAAAGAGCTATTTATTCTGTGTTTATATTTTAGAACCTGCTATGTTTAATTTGTATGGTGTTATTGTAACAATCGAATCTCCCATTAACACAGTTGGTATTTAATAAGTACTTTTTCTTCATTATATTGCCAGAAAAAAGAACTTTGTCTCCACAGCTGTTTTCATTTACTAATGTTTCTTAAATTAGTCTATTTATTCCCTCATGCTAACTACCCATATTTGCTGGGCATAAAGACCCACATTTCCCTAACTTCCAGCAGCAATTTCACCGTCCCAGTTATCTCTCGTGACTCTAGACCATGACTTCATTATGGTCCCTGCGTTGGCCTTTGCATGTGTAACGTAACTTGCTCTTCATTTATTTCATCTTCCAGGTTAAATTCGTACATTAGCACTCCATATCCCCACCAGCAACCTAATGTGAGCAGTGAGTTTTGCTATTTGTTGGCAGAACTCTGAATCAAATCGCCTGCCCTCTCTTTGCCAAAGTGTAGGTGGCATGATTTCCCAGCCAGTCATCAAGGCTCTAGTCTCCTGGGTTTTGAATATTAAGTTGAATGGGCCAGTTGTGGTGATTTCAATAGAATCTTCTTGCTATTCAGACTTAAGAGCAGCCCTAGGTTTTGTTTTATGATGTGAAATCATAATTTTTTTCTCCTGATCTTTAAAATTCCTCATATGCTTCCTTTCTCTACCTTTCTCTCTCTCTCCCTCTGTCTCTTCGGCTTAAGCTAACCAGACTTAGTTCTCTCGATTGCAGTTTTAAATCTCTGCCTGATATACATCCGTACGCCCAACTTCTTATTCCTATTCCATATTCAAAAGAATGGTATCACTGTGAAATTATTCTGTAATCTTCCCAATTCTTAACCAACTATATCTTATTAAGCATAAGATCCCAAATTCTCCCCCAAATCTGTGATCTTCTCTCTCTTCTTCCTACTGCCAGTTTGGTTCACTGCCTCATTACCATCTCTGAACTGTATTATATTAATCTCCAAATCTATGCTGGATATTTCTGAATGGTTATTCTAGAATTCATATTTCATTATGGCATTATCTAACATTTTAAATATATCCCTGCTCACTTCAAAAACACGACATACAGAGCTGTTCACAGTCCGGCCCCTAATCTCATTTCTCACCAGACTTACCCTACCCCTCCAGGACCTAACTCAGCTACACACTGAATTGTCCCTGGATCGTGTGTCCACTCTTTTTCCTTTGCTCAGACTCTTTATGGTGCCTTCAGGATAGGAGATTCTCTTCTCCCATGGCATCTTTCTTCCGGGCTCTTTTATTGCTGGTTGTAATTGTTGGTTTACTTATCTGTCTCCTAGTGGTGGGTGAGCTTGTGTTTCATCCGTCTCTGTACGTACATAGTGTCTGGCACCTTCTGGGTATCCAGTGAGTATCTAGAGCACCGGCGACTTGTTGCATGTCTTTTCTTACTGTAATTCTAGCTAATGCTGACATTTTACTTTTTATTCTGGAGGGAGCTTCACAACTAGAGTCCCTGCATACGCGTGCACCCATATTCACTAACTGTCAGCACACTGCTTGCGTGTTTCCTTTATGCCCCTTCCTCTGCCCCCGCAGCACGGCTGATACTTGCTCACACCTCTCACATGTAATTTCTCAGCTGAGTTTCCAATTGTCTCCATTTTCTTCCCATTTTCTCACAGGAGTCACTATAGAAGAGCAACAGAGTCTGTCCCAATTAAACTGCTAGCACATCCAGCAATATCATAGCAACACATGCTAAAGAAATAGTCGAAATAAACATCACAGACTGTCAGCTGAATAAATACGTATGCTTCTGTTTTATCTGGTTTATAATACTGTATTAGAACGGCAGATTTGTCCTTTCCTCTAAAATACGTTCAGTATACACAAATAACACACCTATCTGTTTTTCCCTTTGTATCTATTCCATTTATAAAATTCCCCTGGGAATTTTGAACTTTGCTACATATCATGTTCTTATCCCTCAAACAGAGCACAGATGCCAGACAGTGAAAACTGTATTGGTGTTAAATGGAACACCTTGCCCTAATGCAGTGAGAAAGTCCTTTTTGTTAGTAGAAGTTCCACCCTTACATGTTTTCAGGTGATCAGGTTCTTGGTAGCTGGTTTGTTTCCTTTAATATCTGGAGTCCCAAAATATTTTATCTTCTGTTGGCCGAGCTAGATTAAGCTATGTAAATCCAGTCCTGCATGACCTGCCCTCTTTCACTCACTGACAGTTGAGTTCTTCCTTCTGTCTTTTGATTTTCCCAAATTTATTGATGTACCAGAACCTGTTTCTTTGAGTTCTTCCTTTGATTTTTTTTACGGTACATGTTTTATGGCTGTCAGTAAGTCATGGTACAGTATGTTAACCCAGAACATCAAAAGTCTAATACCATCACCCTCCTGTCATAAGTAGATCAGGAGTCTTTGGAAGAAAAAAAAATCCATTTGGGTTTAAAATGACTTTTATTCTTCATATATTCCATATAACATGCTTTTCCAAACATTCGCTATTGACCCATAAGCACCTAGACTATGAAGAGAATTTGTGCCATATTATTTGCAAATTTATTGTCATTTGTATTATGTCAAACTAGAATTATTTTTACTGACGTTCTTCAGTTTGACTCTTACTACACTTAAAGATTACCTTTCTTTCCTTTATTTATTTATTGAAAATTATCTGGTGTTCCTTTCTTTGTTGCAGTGACTCAGTTTGCTGCCCAGCTAGCATAGAGCTTTCTACACAAGAGAGATACCCCACAGTGTGAGGCACTGACCTGTGAGTTTATAAGGCACCATTTATGAAGCTGTTGAAACTAGTTTACTGGCTCTCAGGAATGCTATAGAAGGCTTCCTTCTCCCTTCCAGATTTTGTGATTAAAAGCCATGTAGCTACCATAGACTCTAAACTTATGATGCCTGGAGGATTTTAAATCATTTTGTGCAGCAGCTCATAGTCAGCAGTGGTCTATTAACTCCAATGCTACAGTTGAATGCTAAATGACAGTTATGACAAGCAAATACTCTGCACATGTATGGACAGATAAATTGAAGCTATTTTGAAGAACCTCCCTAATTCCCTTTCTGTCATCATAGTTGACAGTAGGTGCACAGAAGCAGGAGCTGTCAGGTGCCGAATAAGGCTCCTCTCACCTGAGCCTCCATCTGGTTTGGGTACTGTATTTGTAAAAATTTTCTGGGGAAACAAAACCATATAGATAGAGACAGAGAGGGAGAGAAAAGAAGATTGGTTGATTATAAGGAATTGATTCACGTGATTATCAAGCCTGATGTGTGCCAAGATGTGCAGTTGGCAAAGGAGACCTGGAAGAGCTAATGGTGTAAATTTGAATCTGAATACCAGAGGCTTGAGACCCAGGAAGAGCCAGAAAGAAACAATGTTCTAGCTCAGACAATCAGGCAGGAGAAGTCCCCATACTCAGTCTTTCTGTTTTCAGAAAGGCTTTCGACTGATTGGGTGAAGGCTGTTCACACCAGGGAGGGCAATCCGCTTTACTCTGTCTGCCAATACAAATGTCAGTCTCATCCAGGAACACCTTCACATGCACACCCAGAATAGTATTTGACCATAGATCTGGGGACCCTGAGACCCAGTCAAGTTGACACATAAAATTAACCGTAGCTCTGCCTTAGGTACAAGCTCTGGTGACTAGGAATTTGTGGATGTTATGACTTCCTTGCTCATTGCTCGGGCCATTCTGATATGCTCAGCTACTCCTTGACAACAAATAAACAAAACAACAACAAAAAACAGCCTGTCTTCTTCAAATTGACTCCCTCATAATTGGCATAATAGATTCCTTGGCTCATGTTTACTGCTTTGCTTTTTCTGTTTTTGTCTCCAACGAATGGTTTTTATTATTATTCTTTTCATGCTTAGATTTGTGCACTCTTGTTTAGATCTGTTGCCTTTTCCAAAGAATTATAGACGTGAGGGTTGAAGGGGATCTCAGAAAATACCTAGTGGTGACGGCACCGTCATACCATCCTCTCCCTGGCCTTTCTGCATATTTTCTAGGTAAACATACTGGGGTCAACCTGATCATATTTGAAATGTCTTTAAAGCCACAAGTTTCAGGTAAGAAATACTCAGATATTTGAAAGGGACTAAATTGGTCACCAAAAGGTGATTCCATAAATAAGGCAACTTAAATATTGAAAGCCAAGTTCCATCATGACTCGTTACATGACCTTGGAGCTGGTATTCATCATTTTCTCCTCTCTCGCTCTTGGACTGAACCCAAAGTGCCTAACTTCTGTAGCACAGACAATATTCTGTAGCAGTTGTACTGAACTAATCTGTTGTAGTCTTTATTTAAACATGTATAAATATATGATGAACTATAAGAGCTATTGATTTTATTTTGTGCTACTGAAAGGTTGCATTTAGGTTTTTCAGATCAAGTGATCTCAGAAGGCAAAGTTACAAAGTAGTAAAATTATAGTGCAACCATCAGC
Source organism: Camelus ferus (assembly GCF_009834535.1). Lineage (NCBI taxonomy): Eukaryota > Metazoa > Chordata > Mammalia > Artiodactyla > Camelidae > Camelus > Camelus ferus. Next base: position 18,869,327 of record NC_045700.1, read on the forward strand.
TACTTTATTTATCTATAGAAGGATTTTGGGGAACATCTTTTATTGAAAAACATTGCACCCTTATTAGACTTTAAAAAGTATCTAAACTCGTGAGCTTAACTGGCTATGAAACCTAAGCATTACGTATATTTTTAAGTTTGAATTGTTACTATATCACAAGTTTTTCTCTATTCAGTATAGGAAATTGATTTGGCACCAGTGAATGATAGATATGATCTTTAAACTTTCTCTATAGATTTGTTATATTTTTGAGCAATTGTTTTTACCATAAAACGTGATATTATATGTGATCTTTTACATCTGTTCTCTCAGTTAGGCAATAAAGTATTGAACAGTGTTCTTTCCAAGAGCATTGCTGTGTCTCACTGTTATGTGCTTGATGAAAAATATTTTATCTGCTTTATGGAATGAATAGGAGTAGATAAAGGTTGATTATGATTTCTCAGAAATCTGTTTCATGGATGAAATTGTTCCTCTACATTTTATGTGCTAAGGGAAATCAAATAGGAACCTCATTCTTAGCATTTATAAATTGAATTCTATTTTAATTGTTTCTTTTTCCTACTTGCCCCATCATCTTGGAGCTTCTACACCAAAAAGAAGAGAAAAAATAGTTGACTATTCCAGCTAAAATATCCATACTGATTATTGCAATATCATTTAAACAGCTATGATGAACAACTTAACCTGGCGAGTTATTTCATAATTTACACAAGGCTATGAAAACTTAAAAGCTTGCCTGACCTTCCTTCTTTCCTTGAATGATAATTGTATGGTGTATGTTTCCATTTCATCTAATCTACGTTTTTAGTGACACAACGTGGTCCAGCAATTACAGGATAAGTGTGTATGTGTGTGTGTCTATCTGACTGTTGTTCATGAGGACATTTCCATGTGGAAAGTGAAATTTCAAAATTTGTTACCAATTCTATGTGGGCTAGAGGGAGTAAGTTGTCCGCAATGTGTAATTTGTCCTGCCTGAAAATCTAGAGATGGGAAATTTATAAGAATCTGTGAGAGGATATTTATAATCAAAGGCACATTCTGGAAAAAAGAAAAGTGAAATCAGGCAAGAAAAAACATTCGTACTTATAACGCTGGGTAGTTGATTTGATACTAGAATATGGGAAAAGTAAGAGATGGTGGGACAAACGTATACGGGAAGAAAAATTGAAAGGACTTTTGCATTGACTGAGGAGAGTAGAGGACAACCAGGCCAGTGAGGACAGAGACAGCAGGGAATGTGCAGGAGAAGGGTTCAGAGCTCTAGAAACTGTACTGGAAGTCGGTGCGGAGAATAAAGAGCAAGTAGCTGGACCAGATAGGAAGTTCTTAATTGCAGTTCTCATCGCTGACCGAAGAACTAAAGTCTTCTCATGACTGGAATTTATAACCGTTCTTATAATTCATAAAACAATATGAAAACATCCCTCCTCCTGGTTCTTCACAGAACTGACTGCGCCCAGCACGGCCTCATGGCTGGCCTGTTAGCGTTTACTACGGGCATTAACCCAGCTGCCCGCAGCTTCCTGTGGAACTGCTGTGGTTGCTTTTCTCTTCCTGGCCCTCCAGGAACTGGCTCTGGACCCCAGCTTTCAGGACGCACTTCTGGCTCTTCTAGGCACTAAAATTTATTAATTCATTCCCTTATTTATATATTAATTAATAAAACAAATATTTAATGGGCACCTATTATGTCATAAGCACCAATTCTAGATTCTGGTATACAACACTAAGCAAAACAAAGATCTGTTACCTCTTGGAACTTTTTTAGGGTGTAGGGAATTCAGTTATCCACAAACTGAAGGTTTATGTCAGATGGTGATAAGTTCTGGAGAAATATGAATCAGGACAGAGGGATAGTGAATGCAGGAGTTCGGTGAAGAAAATGGTTTAATTGTAAGTATGTCAATCAGGAAAGCTCTTGCTAAGAAAGTGATATTTGAGCAAAGATTTGGAGGAGGGTATAGAGTGAATGATGTTTGTATCTGGGAAATACTGAAGTCCAGAGATAATAAAGAGCCTACTGCATTCAGGGAACAACAAAAGACTGAAATTTTAGCCAAAAAGCTAGGAGGAGAAAAGGGGGAAAGGAGGCCAGAATGTTGGAGGAGAGGAAGCTAATTGGGAAGAAACTTTTTTTTTTCAAATTGAAGTATAGTCAGTTTACAATGTTGTGTCAATTTCTGGTGTACAGCATAATGTGTCAGTCATATATATACATATGTATATTTGTTTTCATATTCTTTTTTTTAACATTTTTTATTGATTTATAATCATTTTACAATGTTGTGTCAAATTCCAGTGTTCAGCACAATTTTTCAGTTATTCATGGACATATACACACTCATTGTCACATTTTTTTCTCTGTGAGTTATCATAACATTTTGTGTATATTTCCCTGTGCTATACAGTGTAGTCTATTCTACAATTTTGAAATCCCAGTCTATCCCTTCCCACCCTCCACCCCCCTGGTAACCACAAGTCTGTATTCTCTGTCTGTGAGTCTATTTCTGTCCTTTATTTACGCTTTGTTTTTGTTTGTTTGTTTTTGTTTTTGTTTTTTAGATTCCACATATGAGCGATCTCATATGGTATTTTTCTTTGTCTTTCTGGCTTACTTCACTTAGAATGACATTCTCCAGGAGCATCCATGTTGCTGCAAATGGCGTTACGTTGTAGGTTTTTATGGCTGAGTAGTATTCCATTGTATAAATATACCACATCTTCTTTATCCAGTCATCTGCTGATGGACATTTAGGCTGTTTCCATGTCCTGGCTATTGTAAATAGTACTGCTATGAACATTGGGGTGCAGGTGTCATCCTGAAGTAGGGTTCCTTCTGGATATATGCCCAGGAGCGGGATTCCTGGGTCATACAGTAAGTGTATTCCTAGTCTTTTGAGGAATCTCCACACTGTTTTCCAGTAGTGGCTGCACCAAACTGCATTCCCACCAGCAGTGTAGGAGGGTTCCCCTTTCTCCACAGCCTCTCCAGCATTTGTCATTTGTGGATTTTTGAATGACGGCCTTTTTCATCATAGGTTACTACAATATAGTTCCCTGTGCTATACAGAAGAAATTTGTTTTTTATCTATTTTATGTATAGTAGTTAATCTTTGCAAATCTCGAACTTCCAGTTTATCCCTTCCCACCCCCTTCCCCCTGGGTAAGCCAGAAAGAGAAAGAAAAATACCATATGATATCACTCATATGTGGAATAATTTAAAAAAAAAAAGTAAAAAGAAGACACTAGTGAACCTCTCTACAAAACAGAAACAGACTCACAGACATAAACAAACTTATGAAGAGACTTTGGATTTTTATTCTGAGCAGGATGGGCAGACGTTGAAGTCCTCACACAGAAAACTGATAGGATCTGACTTACGTGTCTGTTGAGTGGTTAGTAAACTATAAGTGGACGGATCCAAGCAAGGAGCCAATTAGGAGGCTACTAGAATGATGTGAGGAATGAGGGTGATGCTTTTGACCAAAACACTATGATTGGTCCAATCATAAGATTTTGAATATGCTTTGAAAGCAGAGTTGTAGGGGGTCTGTAAAAGGATTGGGTAAATGATAGCTTATCCTAGGATGACTGGAGGTAAAGCTTTGCGAGTTATGAGCATATAGCTGATATTTAAACCATGGAACTGGATGAGCTCACCAAAGGATTCCAAGGACTGAGCCAAGGCTAAGAGATTAGGGAAGTGAGGAGTAACCAGAAAAGGAGACAGGAAAAGAGATCAGGGTACAGGAGGAATCCAGGAGAGGGTGGCGTCTTGGGCACCAAGAGAAGGAAATATTTCAGGGGAAGGAGGGATTGACTGTGCTATGTATTGTTGAAAAAAAAAAAGTAAGGTGGGTTGGAGAATTGTCCACAAGGTGTAACAATGTGGAGGTCATTGTTGATCTTGACAGGAACAGTTACATAAAGGTGTGGGGGAGGGGTGCGAGAGCATGATGACAGTGGGCTCAAGAGACAGCTGGAGGCAGTGACTGGGGAAAATGAAATAAAATTTTAAAAACTTGCAACAACTTTCGATGTGAAGGAAATAAAGAAGTGGGGTTTGTTCATTTATTTTGTTTGTTTCTAATATTGGCAACATAATAGCTGAAGAGAATGATTCAGTGGAGAGAGAGAAACTGGTGATAGACAAAGAGAAGAGAACGGCTGGAAGAATGTCCTTAAAGGCAAGAAGGGATGAGTTTTACTTTTGTATTCTTTTCTGTGTTAAAAAAAAGTGAAGTTATAACCATTAAAGAAGAGAGGAAAACAAAAACAATATATAAATAAATACAGTCCTTCCCCTTCAATTCCTCCAACCACAATTTCACTTCTCAGATAAACTCAAAAGAAATTTGGTGTGTATCTGTCCAGAAGTATACGTACAAATATCCACACAGACACACAGAGAGACACTTTAAAAATATAGGTTCATACTGTGTTACAACCTTTGCAATTTTGTTTAATATTAATAATACAAGTACATTTCTGTATGATTATGTATGGAAGTTCCTCATTCGTTTTTTAAATTACATTTAAGTTTTCTCTGATTATAAAAATTGATGCATATTATCAGTAAGAAAAGAAAATAAGGAAAAATTTCTATATCATATACAGCAAATACTTTTATTCTAAATTCACTTCCCAGAAAAAAAATTATTAATATTTTTATTGAAAAATGTTACATATAAATGTAACAGAAAAGAAACAAACATGAGAGATTTGCTATAATTCAAATACTTTATTTTGATTTCAAGAAAGGAATAATTTGTTCTCAAAAATTAATCTAAAGTTCAAGAGAAATTCAGAGAAACATTAATTAGTTGGAGTTATAATTTTAATTGTTTCTTAATGGCCATATGTTTATTTCCATTAATAATACTTAATCAACTGTATCCTAAAAATCAAATTGTACTGCTGACATCTAAGCAGCAAACTAAATCTTCCTAAATTTTTAAAGTTAATTAAATAATTCAAGAAATATCTATTAAGTACTGTGTGCTAGGCATTATGTTAGAAAATGTAGATGCAATCATTTCAGTACAGGTAGAAGCCTTGCCTAATGGAACTTACATTTAATTTAAAAACAAGAAAAAAATTTCACATATAAATCTATTCATAGAAATAATAATACGGAAAGGTTAATTTAAAGACAAAATTCTTCTAAGTAATAAAATATTATTTAAAAATAGTACATCATGAGATAATTATTATAGTAATACCTTTTATAGATTAAATAAAAATGACAAATCACGTGACTTTATATTCTCAGTAGGTCCCCGGATCTCTGCAGTTTCTTCACTGGTATGTGTATGCTGTTGTTTTTCCAGAAAGTTCTGGTACACACTGTTAATTGCTTCAAGTCATACCACATTTAACTTGTTTCATCCATGAACCATGGCTCTTTGTAGGATTTTTTTCTTTTCCTAAAGTTTTCTTTTTTGTTTGTTTGTTTATGTTATGCATTTTTCTTAGCAACTGTGTATCTTAATTGTACTTTCAGGATTTTGATTATTCAGTCTGTTTAATGGTGAATACTGCCTTCGTAAACACATATCCATGGGACTTTCTAGACCTGCTGCATGATTATAAAACTCAGATTTGAACTTAGATTTAATTCTACCTTGTTTTTCTTGGATTTATATTTCATTTTGCTTGGCTTACTTTTTGGGAGTCCTGAGGTGGTAAATTTTCTGAGATCTTATGTGTTCAAAAAGGATTTTATTTTCCCCTCAAACTGAAATGACAGTTTGATAGAGTATAGGAATTTTGGCTTTGAAATGATTTTTCCCCATGTGGTGGGTCAGAAGTCTTGTGCTAGTCGGACACATATTGTATCAGTCTAGGATCAACCAGAAAAGCAGAACCTGTAGGAAATACGGATTTATTAAGGGACTTGGCTTACACAATTATGGAAACTGGTTAGTCAGTCTCTGTATGGTAGTATCTGATGCTGAAGCTTAAAGTCTACAAGGTAGGCACCCAGGAAGAAGAAATCACAAGTAGCCTGGAACTCATGAGCCCCGTTTGAAAGATGAATTGAAACTCTGGTCTATCTCTCACCTTAGTTATAAGGTTTTCTTGCAGAAGCTAGATGGGGTCTTGTTTTGTTTTGTTTTTGTCAGAATTAAATACACAACCTGGCCTAGGAGTAAGAAAAACTAAGAAGAGGATCCAGAGGGAGATAGAACAGTTGTAGGCTTAGCTACTGCTTCATGCCAAGGAAGCAAGTCAGCAGATCAGTAACAATGTATATGAGCTACAAAATGCTACAGCTGCTTTTCCTCCTTTCAAATCCATAAAAAATCTCCCTATGCGTCACTGTAGCCTGAAATGTACAAGTAAAAATTCTGGGGAAATGTACTCAAGTCTCTCAGAAACTAGTCAAGTTGACATGATACAAAACCATCACACGCCTTTTTAGGTAGCCTATTTTTGTGCCCTTTTATTCCCTTTTCTTCCAAACTTCTTACCAGAGTTTGCCAATGTGTTTATTATTACTATTATCTTCATTCTTATCCTCATCTATGTTGTTTATTGTCAAAATAAGATATTGCTTTGTTATTTTATATTTTCTCCATAGTTAGTGGGCAAAATTTAAAAATTTACATGTCTCTGTAGTAAAGAATTCTGTTATAAAAGGTGTGTATAATTGCTTTTCTTTTTTTTTTCTTTTGTTTCTTTAGACTGATAGATATCTTCCATCTCCATCTTCTACACCTTAATTTTTCTCTTGTTGTCTGTCTCTTTCTTTTCTCTTTGAATTAAAAAATAGATATATTGTCCAGATCTCTGGTATGGTTTTCAGCCGTGTCTATTCTATTTTTAACATTTATTGACTATTTGTAAGTATCAATCATGTTAATTTTTTAATTCAAATATTTTCTTATTTTCTGATTGCCCCTATTTTCCAAAAGTGTCAGAAAGACATAGATGTGTAGGGAGATAGGAAGATAGGTAGGTAGATATGTTGCCAGTAGTTGTAACCAGGTTCTTGTCCCGTCCCAAAAAGAATTAGAGACAAGATATGGAGGTTAAGTAAAGTGAAGATTTATCAAGGGATGGATAGTACACTCTCAAGGGGATAGCGGGCAGGCTCAGGTGAGCAGCTGCCCCGAGTTTCTTTGGCAAGTTGGTTACATAGAGTGTAAAAATGAATGGGCGGAATATTCATTAGGATGGCAAGAGTCTGGGGCCATATTCCCTAATTTTCTGTCCCAACTCCACCTTCCCAAAGGGAGGAGGGATTTTTGTCCTTATTTAGTCTGGATTGGAAGTGTCATGGCGTTGGTGCATGATGAGTACTTCTAATCTTCAAGACTAATTTTATTTAAATGAGGGCATAATGAGCAAAAGGTCACATTCAGACACTGGAGATTTCCTGCCTTTTCCCACCTTTCTTTGTCAGCCTTCAGGCCACTTATCACCCCCAAAAGTGTGACCACTTATCAGCCCCAAGGTTCCTACTTTTCTTTCTCTGCCCAGGGACCCTTGATGCTTACATGATGTATGATTTCCTGCATTTGTTCTGTACCCCTCCTTTCTGCCCAGTTCCTGCCATTTGTCCTGAATCCCCCTTTCTCTACTCATATCTAGCTATCTGCCTGCTCTAATAGATAGGTAGGGTAGGTAGGTGGGTAGATGAATGATAGATGGTACATAACAAAATTTTGAAGTACCAGCCTCTTAAAATAAGTAATGCAATGTCCTTTTAAATCTTTGAGAACAGGATTACCTTAAATTCCTTTCTGTAATCTGCATTATCTCTTCTCATCTTGGTTTTCCTCATATGTCTTGGGATTCTTCATTGTTCATTTATATTTGCTTTGAAGGACTAGTTTGAAATGTGGGCTTCTGCAGCAGCTTTACAAATTGGCGTATTCCCTTGGAAAGGAAGGATTGTTTTGGGGATTAGTCCTTCTTTCAGGTTTAACAGCACACAATTTCTTAACAGATGAAGAGTTCAAGTTGACTTTTTAGTCCTAATACCTTTGTTGTTGGTGCTCCCAGCAGACCTGTGAGAGGCTCCTTTTTCAGCCCTCCTAGCATAGACCACCTTCAGTCAAGGTAACTCCCAGAACCCCACTACGAGGGGCACGGGGAGGTGACCACAAGCAAGTAAAGAACAAAAGAGACACTGATCTTCCTAGGAATGTGTGTTGACAACTCAAGAATGAGAGGAAGCTCTGAATCAATATCAATTTCTACTTCATGCGGAATCCAAAGGTGGTATTCACTTACTTTTTGAAGACATGATGCTAGAATAGTGGAGTGAATGCTCTGGATAAATTGCAGCATTATTTATTAGAGTGTGAAAATGGCAAGCTCAAATGCCAAATATGAAACATATTCCTAAAAAAATCCTACAGGCTTTCACTCCTAGGAAATCATGCAGGTATTTTCATAAAAGGTAAAGAAAAATGGTCATAAAGCACTGAAAATGATTTTACTATTCTGTGGGCAGTTTGGACACTGTTAGGCATAAATTGGATTTATGTTGCACAAACATAATGAAATTTGTCTCAGAGTGAAGTGTAGGATTACCATGTATTTTAGGACTTACCATTCTTGACTTTGGTGCCCTTGTCAGTCAGAGGACTCCAGAATCTGACCAGCAGGGATGTCCCTCTCTGGAGACTTTCTGATGAGGGAGGAAGTCTTAGAGCTCACTCATAGGAGCTGCTGTCACCTGCCAGCAGGAGGGAAGGATTCTTCTGGAAGGTAGGGATGCAAATAGGGCAGTATTTCCTGTCTTACAAGCTCTTAATCGTTCTATCCTTGCTGTTTCATCTGATAAGCATTTGTGATGCACTGTAGGGGAAAAAGTAGAGGCTTCCCGTAATCCTTTCCTCCAGGTGTTCAGTTAACACCCTCTTGTTTCTCCTACTTACCCCTAAGTCATTGACATTGCACACATCACACTTGCACGTACTCAAGCCACAATCCCAGCTGCCGTGGAGATGCCCCTGCTCTATCTGAGCTTCAAGCAGAAAAGATCACCGGGAGGAAGAGAGTGAGCCTTTTCAAACAGTCTGCGGTGATTCACTGTGTGGTGGCTCTGAGTTTCCTGATCAAGTTCCAGACCAGCTTGTTTTCTGCTTAAGCTTCTTTCATCTATGAGTAGAGATCCAGCAGAACTGATTCTCTACTTTGAAGTTATATGGGTGTTGCAGGAAAATGGGATGCAAGGGGATGTTCGTGTCCCAGATCTTGGGCAAGTCCCTGGGATGCGCCCCACCAACTGAGGGCCCTTGGCTTTATGCAGAAAGGAATTCAAAAGAGAGCCCTAGTAAAGTGAAAGCAAGTTTATTTGGAGAGGTACACACTCTATAGGCAGAATGTGGGCCATCTCAAAAGACAAGAGGCCATGGGGTGCAGGGGTGTTTTGTTTTTATGAGCTTGGTAATTGCATATGCTAACAAATGGGAAGATTATTCCAACTATTTTGGAGAAAGGATGAGGATTACCAGGAATTGGGCCCTGCCCACTTTTTGGCCTCTTATGGTCAGTCTTAGGACTGCCATGGTGCCTGTGGGTGTGCCATTCGGCTGATACATTGTAATGAGTGTATAATGAGGTTCAAGGTCCACTGGAAGTCAGATCCTCCACCACCTTGGGCAGGAGGTAGGGGGTCTTCAACGGCTGTGCCCTGCCCCCTTCCCTCTTATCTCCTAGGGGCTTTATAAGTGATGGAGTACCGTTAGATATCACATGCCACATTTAAGAAGACCTATTTTAGATTTCATTCAGAATCATTACTAACATTTGATTTATCCTATCCCTAAATTGTCCATTAGCACACATTAACACATAGTTGTCAAGTTACAAGTTTCAGACAAGCAACTTCTTTCCTTTTCTTTTCTTTTCTTTTCTTTTCTTTTCTTTTCTTTTCTTTTCTTTTCTTTTCTTTTCTTTTTTGGTTTGTTTTATATATTTATGTAATTAGTTTCCAAAATATAATTTGCCTTATGATTTAAAAGGTATATACATTGGAAAAAAATTCCCTTGTTTTACAGAATTCTGTAAGAAAATAATATAATAAAAATCACCTGAGGAAACCACTATTTACATTTTAGTGACAAACTTCCAAACATCTTTTTATGTATACATACATGGAAACTTACCTGCCTTTTTTCCTTCCTCCTAGTTCCGAATAGAGGTAGACCTTTCTAAGAGTCCTTTTATTATGGATGCTGTCGACCAAAAAAAAAAAAAAAATGCACAACCTAAAAGCTGAGAATTATGTTTTATTTGGCAGACTTTCTTATGACTCAAGTCTGGGAGGCAGCCTCTCACATAGCTCTGAGGGACTGCTCTGCAGAGGTAAAGGAGGTGCCAAGATATACAGGAGTTTTTACAACAAAAACCAGTAGTTGGAACATCAAAAGATTACTGTTAATTAATGGAAAAACAGACATTTCAAGTTAATGAATTTAGCACTTTTCTATGGATGGGAAGATGCAAGAGTCTGGGCTCAGTGAAATCATTCCTTTGATCTGCACCTTAATTCTCTAGGGCCAGTTTCTTGCTTTTCTCCATCCTGAATCCCCTCAAGGTGCACAGTTTTAGGGCGGCTGCAGTGGCTGATGGCGTCAGGCGGCCAGCATCCTTTGTTTACTGATATGGCAGGCAAAGTTCTCTGTCCACATTACAAAGCTAATGGTTATATGAATGTTCCATTTTGTGGTAACAAATTTATTACTGACAGATGTGAATGTATTTCTCTGTTAGAAACAACATTCACTACAACTTTTGTGCACTTTTAACTTTAGGATTTACCTCTAGAAGTGCTGAGTCAGAGAACATGTATCTTTAAAAATTTCTGTGTCTATTCTTTACCCCTTCAGCTAATAGTAGGTCTAGCCAAGATGTTTCATATTTGTCAGTTCTAGTGGTTAAGTGATAACTTGTTTTTGTACCTGTATTTCTTTGATTGCTAGTAGTTCTTAGTCAAATATATTCCTTTGTGAACACTGCCGCTCAAATTTCTTTGTCTATTTTTAGAATGGCTCTTTGTCTTTTTGTCTTTCCCTATAACTTGAAAGAGTTATTTGTTATAATATGAATGGGAAGGCTTTATTTGCACCGTATTTCAAAAATTCCCAACTTGATACTTGCTTTTAACTTCACTTATAGGACTTTTTAAAATGTGCTTTTAAAAATTATTGGGCAGGGTTCAGGAATTGATATTCTTAATTTTTTAAACATTTTTGGTGGAGTATCTATCACTCTTCAGTTTTTAAATTTGTTGTTATAATTAGAGAAGTTCCTCTACCCAAGATTATGAACATATCCATTTATACTTTCTTTTTCTGTTACATTAAAATGTTTAATTATTGTGTTGTACTAGAATACATCTGGGTGAAAGATTGAGATAGAGATTGAATGTTTTATTTCCCAAGTAGCCAACCAGTTACCTCCAACCACTGTACAGTTTGAAAAGCTGCCTATCAAAATTTCTTGTTAGGGTCTGTTTCTGAGTCCTATTTTCTTTCTTTGATCCACCTATTCACACACTAGTAATTCCACTGTTGTAATATTCCTAGTGTTGTAATACGTTTTAGAGCCTACTAGGACAAATTGTTTGCATAGTACAATATTTTCAGAATTTTATGTATTTGTTCTTCATGTGCATTTTGAATCCTTTAGTAAATTTTTATTTTGATTTTTAAGACTTAATTTTGTGTGCATTCCATAGACTTTGATATCATGTCAGATTATTACTTGGGTTAAATTTACTACTTCAGAGGGTAAATCTGGTGGAAATAAATTGGCAGTTCAGCAAGATGTATATTATTGTAGGTATGTTAGAAGTTCTAGTGTTTGCATAGGCTGCCTGTGTGGAAAAAAAGATAGCTTAAATGGTGGCTTCAAATGAATCCTTAAAACTAAGAAGCAGTAGGAAATGGTGAAGGTTAAATGATTTATCTTAACAGAATGCCACAGTCTTCATTTCTATGCCAAGAATAACCTCTGACACTTGGCCAAAAAAAGAAAAAAGAAAAAGAAAAGGAAATTAAGAAACGACTGTAGCATTTTCCCTATTGGGTTTATTTCCTATCCCCCAGTTTTTTATATAATGTTTCCCAAACTATTGAAAAAAAAATCTAGGTTCACAGAAGTCAGTCATCTAAATCAGGACTAATTGCTGTGAAAAACTGATCAGATTTGTATATTTCATAACTTGAGGAGAAGGAGAGGTGGAGAGAGTAGGCCAGTAAAAGAAGCAGAATTATAATCATCGAGTGTTGTTAACATTATATAAATGTATTACTCCCAGTGGATAATTAAGGCTGCTTAATTTTCTGGCTTGACAGGTTCTGACATAATTTGTATTTCAAGAGTAAAAGTAAAACCATAGGGGGAGTAGTCTATAGTATTTTGCGTATAAATTGAAATAATTTGTAAATGTAATTGTTATTCAGAGTGTTACACTGGTCCTTGAATGCAATTGACAGTTTTTCCCATGTGATGTTGATACATACCTTTTCTGTATATCATGAATTTTTTTCTGTTCCTTAATCTTTGCAAAGTATTGATCAGGTATTATTTTTATCCAAAAAATGACTGTGTCCTACAGAGTAGTTTTCTGACCTATTTTTATTTTACCCAAACATTGGTGAGCAGTTATTTCAAGTAGTTTCATATATAAAATACAGTATTCTTTATGAATGCAAGGTGTTCAAATAGTGTTTATTGATGATTATAGAAGAAGCCTATTACATGTAAACCTTTTTCATAATATGTTGTGACTGTATTTTCTGCAGTTGCCTGCTTATAGAGGCATCTTATGAAATACAGCCACTGGACTACTTATTTTAGAGGACTGAGTCACGTTAGAACACATTTGGCAGAAAAAGTTACTTCTCATTAGGAATCCCTCAGTGACACTTTCTGTATGTTAGTATCTGCATGCCCAGGCTGCTTTAATCGGGGTCATTGCTTTAAACCGCTTTATGTTGTTCAACATTGTGTGGACTGCAAAAGCACTTCAGAAAGTGTGAGGTGCTGCAAAGATGCTCTCACTACTATTGCTGCTGTCTTCTCAACTCATTTAACAGTTTGGATTTCTCATCTGATGCTATGGTGGAGACTTCTAGCTGCCTGCGCAATTTTAATTCTCTCCTTTTTCCCTAATAACAGATCTTGACATTTTTAGGGGTTCCTGGTTTTTAAAAAAATCATTGTTTCCCAGGCTTCCTCCAAGAAGCTTCAAAGCTAGAGTTATCAAGTGAATTATAAGCAGAAAGTACTGGGTAAAGCTTCTGGGAAATATCGCTAAATGGGGCTGACTCGACTTGCCCCTCATCTTGCTTGGCTCATAGATGAGACTGTCAGAACTCCAGCTGCCATGTTGTGCCCTAGAGAATGGAGGGCATGCACTGAGGATTACAGAGCAGAAAGACAGAAAGAGCCTCAGGGAGCTGCTCTAGCAGCCGTGGACCACTTATCACTGGATTTGTTTTATGAGAGAGAATAAACTAGGAAGAGAATTTAATTAATTCAAACTGCTGTAGTTGGACTTCTGTTATTAGCAGCAGAATACAATTCCTATCTGACAGAGACTCCCATATAGACTCTTCCTTTTTGTTTTTTTCTGGTCATAGTACCCATATTTTGCATATGATTTCACATAAGTTTAAAGATACAATTAGATTAGATTATAACCGTCATATATTCTGATATCATGTAGTTTTCTATACGTATCCATGTATTTTGTTACATAGCGCAGTACTGTTCAACATTTTTTGACTACTGTACCATACTTATACTAAAAAAGTGACCCTTTTCTCCAAAAAGAATCACCCAAGTTTATTGGAAATTTTTAAAATTTTGAAATCACAAAACTTCAGTAAGATTTATTAGTCTTTGATTAAGGAAATAACATTAGATGAAGAATTTGTCCTTCATTATGAGTTAATCTCTATATATCTAGACCGTATTGAATTTGTCTATAATGCTTGACTAATGTTGGGGTTGTAACTTTTTCCAGATGCCCAAGGTCATGCTTTCATGATAAATGGAAAGATTTTATGTATTATATAATATACATACATATATGTATTATGTATATGTATACACTTATGTATAAATATCCACTTATGTATAAATAAAATGAATTGCTCATAAAGGTGAGCTAGAAGGAAGTATGACAAAATTAGAGGTAATTCATTCATTTTTCTCTACACCTGGCTTTGCCTTGAATGCCCTTTCCCTGCTTCTTTGCCTGATGAAATCCTACTTATCCTCAAAGCCCAGAGTGGATGGCACTTGTTCTGTGAAGTCTTCCCAGCTTCCAAGACAGCAGAATTATTCCTCCTTTTCTCTTGCTTCCCAGGGCCCCACAGGAAAATGTGTTTGGGCTCTCATCCAGACTCTCTGACTTCGAGCTTTCATGAGCCTTAGACACGTTACTCAATTTCTTTAACCCTCATGTTTCTCGTCTTTAAAAATAACCATAACAGTACCCACGCCGTAAAGAAGCTATGAGATTAAATGAGGTTAGTTACATAAGGTCTTCACAAAGATGTCAACCCGTATTTAACACTCAAATTATAGAATTTTTCCTCATCCTTATCTTCGTTAGTCTTATGAGAATTATTCTTTTAATTTTTTTAACACTTAACGTATACTGTGCTTTGGAACATTGTGTCTCTTAGAGGCAGAATTCTGTACTGTGTAGAAAAGGAAAAGTTTTCATTCACCTTTGAGTAGCCGTGAACTAAGTGGTGAATAGGTCATTTATTGAACAGGATAAATCCAAAACAAGCATCTTTTGAATGGATGAATTAACTAGTCAGTGATTGAGTTTGCGTGCTTTGTACTTTGTATGTTGTACTTTGTGCACAGCCATTCTGAACTATTTATAGAAGTGTTTTGTTTGTGCTACTGAATCTACAAATTCTTATCTGATCACCTACTCCAGAAGGGGTGAGATACTGCATCAAACTGACACCCCAGATGGGGAAGATACTCATAATCTTGGCTTCTTCAGTCCGTCCTGCCACCAGCTGAGCCTGCCAATCACGGGTGCCTTCAGAGTGAGGCAGTGCAGCAGTGTGTGCAAAGTGGACTCTCCTGGAGTCAAAGGCATGTGAAGTGGTTGACAGCAGGAAAAGCAAGCCCTCAAGGGCATTCAGATGAACACGCTGGGATGGTGAGCAGTGCGTCCCTTTCAGCAGCCACCAAGAAATACAAATCTACCCACCAGATTGTGTTGTTTTAGTCCGTGCTGAATTTCATGGAGTATAAATTCTTGTCCAATCTAAGCACATCTGTTCATAATAATTAACTTCTGTGCCTTGTGAGCAGAAAAGTGGCATCAGCTATACAGTGAAATGCATTGGCTTTATTTCTGTTTGTCATAATGATTCATTGAGACGTTATAGGGAAGCAGATGCTTTTTATGCACTGCAAGCCTCTGCACTGTGGCTGCCTATGCATGGCCATCACTCCTCATATGTTGGATTAAGCAGGGTTTTAAGGGTGTAGAGCAGTAAGGTAGTCAAGTGTTAAATACCACTGTGGGAATATAATTTTGAACCTTTAAAAAGTCATTTGCTCACTCCAAAACTCAGTTCCCTTTTCTTCCCTGGTGTCGGATCATAATTTAAACCCTAATCTTGATTTTTTTTTTTTTTTGAGTAGAAGCTTTTATAAAGTTGCAAATCACTAGACTGGAAGTTCCTGTGCAAACTTGAATTCCAGTCCCAGATCTACCACTTTCTGTGTCAGAGATAGGCGATAACACTTTCCTATGTTATCAGAGATGTTACGATGATTAAAATGCAATTATAAGCATAGTGCATGTAGCAGGGAGCCTGGCATATAGTAACATTAATAGTGAACGAAAGTTACTTTTTGACTCTGTTCTGTATGGATTGGTGTATTTAGTACTCAAGAAATCCTGTAAGGTGAGTACTGTTATTGCATGCATTTTATGGATGAGGAAACTAAATCTAAGAGAAATTAAATTTGCCAGGCTCATTCATCAAGAAAATGTGGAATCAGGATTCAGTCTCATGCAGTTTTACTCCAGAGTTGGTGTCCTTAACTGTGCCCTTCTTCTCTTTGTGAATGGTAGTTGACAAATCTTTGACAAAAGGTGAGAAAAATCGTTTTGACCTTGCGTTGAGATTTGATCAGACATTGATTAACCATAGCCTCAGGAATGGCCATGATAAATTTAGATGGTTAGAAGAAATTCTCAAGAAGAGCCCCGAATCCGTTCTAATTTCCAGACTTGGCACATGGCTGTACGTCACAGGGCACAGAAACCTAGTTTGAGCTGGTGTGGGAGCTGGACGCAGAGGAGAGGGTGTTTTGTCACCTCTTTCACAGTCATATCAAGGATACTGGCTGACACTCGCACAGGTTCTGTAAAGGAAGGTCATGCCAGAGCTCCTCTTGAAAGGGCAGCCCTTCAGCTGCTTTTGTTACTCTTTGGCTCCAGGTTCCTGACTCCTGGAAAAGCTCATTGGCTTCAGCCAGTCAACACACTCTTATACACATGATTTAGAAGCAGCTCGAGGAATGTGATGAGGAAGAAGCCAAAGAGACCATGATGGATCATGTTCAATAGGAAATTTTGAATGAGAAAAACTGTGAGTGAACAGAAACCATGGGATTAAAAATCGTCTATAAAATAGAAGACCAAAAAAAAAAAAAAACCCACCAAAAACAAGCAAACAAAAAAACAAAAACACAGCACAGCTGACAGAGAAAGGAGTAGACTGGAGCAAATATTAATGCAGAGGCAGAGATGGCGTGACAGAAATGCTGTTCAGCCCATGAGCAAGGGAATAAATAGCCCAACCTTCTAGCTACTGTGGACACCAGTGTTCTTCTCGCACCGGAAGCTTGGTGTTCAGAGTGCCCTCTTGTGTTCCCATGAATGCACGGGAATTCAGTACATGGAGATTGAATTTTTGCCTGACAAAATAATCTGATAGCACTCTCCCCCTCCCCACTGAAATATACTAAGGACCTCTCTTATTTTCAGTCGAAAGAATGAATTAAAGCATCTGTTCTTCACTGACTCTGCTGGAAGGGAGTGTGTGGTGAGAAGGGGAGAATTTTAGTTGCACACAGGTCTGGGCTGGCATCTCTTGACACTTATTAACTGTTGAGGGAGGGAGGGGAGCAGTTTTGATGAGGTAGTGGTGACTAGATGAGTGTTTCGTCTCTGGCTTATATGAATGAATTTGACTGGAAACCTGACGACAAATTGATCTCCAAGCCAAACTGTAGACACACAGTAGTGAATTGATAATTTTGAAAGATATTAATTACATAAATTTCACAGATAAATATTCATCATTTTATAGGAGAAAATTTAGGAAGATGAATGAGATTCTATTTGACAAGAATAAATGGTCCAGTTCTGGCAAAGCAAAATGCTGCGTTATTGTCAGCAGTAATACCTTTCATTTATTTCCGTGTTTTCCCTGGGTCATAATCATTTTGCAAGTGAATTTTAAGTAGGAAAATACATCACTCTCCGAGGCTCATAGCAATGAGTGGCCCAAAGAGACATCATCATTTTAGACTGAGGTTTGTCTTTTCCCCTGTTGTCAAAACTCTCAGGAATGTACTGTGTTTGAGAGTTTACACTGGAAAGTTGACACATGGTGCTATTTTTCTTTCACTCATCACACTGGTTTACAATTTCTAATTACTTCTCTGTGTCCTAAATACCCTGAGGCAAGATCAGCCCCTTTAACACACACAGCCCTGAAGCCGTGTGTAGTTGGACACACAGTTGGCACTCGATAAACGTTTCTTCAGTTAATGGATAAAAATATAAACAAATGATGTTATCACTTGGTTGTATTTACTGTGCTAGAATTAATATTCCTGAGGAGAAAAACTCAGTCAGCCAATAATTAATGAAATCCATTGTGTTTATCCCATTCAGTGAGAAATTGCTAAATATTTTAGAGCCCTCTCTTTCATTGCTTTGAATTTTATTAGACACCTTTTGAAATAATAAAAAGAGAAAGTTGTCTCTTGAGTTCCTACCCTCAAAATGATTATAGTTAAAAGGGATAGAAGTGACATGATTACTGGTAGACTTTTTGGAGGGATTGCTGCCAATTCATATTGATTCTTATAGCGAAGTTTCTCTCCCTTTGTTAGCAGTGGACAATTTAAGAAAACAAATGTGTCTTCCTGTAGAAAAACAAACGTTCAAACATTATTGTTTTGTTTAAACCAAGGGAAATACGAATTAAATCAAGAGTATAAGAGCAGGATGGGACTAGTTCAAAGACAGAACCAAGAAGACAAATTAAAATGGAGCCAGAGCAAAAGCAAAGCTCCGTACTGCTGGCCCTTTTCTGAGGAGGAGGAGGGAAGCCTCAGACCTGAGTCAGCTTGATCAGTACAGCCTCTTCCTTGTGAACAGAGGGCAGCCCACTCCATCTCATAGTCAACTGCATTCAGCTGGTTGCTTGGTTTTTATGATATGGTATGACAGATTTCCTCAAAGTCAGTGGTTTTATTTCTGTTCCAGTCTGTGGTTTTGCCTTAGGTGTTGACTTTAAGTGGTGTGTCTATTCGAGATTTTGTTGCTGGGGGAAGAAGTAGTCAGTAGACAAGCAGTTGCTGGTTACTGAGAAATCATCTCTGAATTCTAGCTGTCTTCTCCACCTCCTCTTTTATTTTTATTTCTTTTTTAAAAATCAGGTCCACGTCTGGGGCAGGGACAAAGAAAGCTCTAAACTGAAGAGAAGTCAAGCATTTGACCTTTGCTTTGTCTTGCTTTTTATCCATGAATTTTTTTTTTTAATTCCCCATTTTTGCTTTCCATGGAAAAGAGCAAGGACAGCAGCAAAAGCAGATTGAAAGTCCTTGTGCCCAACAAAGTGAAATTGCAGAAGGAAACCTGGTGGTGGGGTTCATCAGACCTGCACAATTCTTTTCCTGCACTAGTTGCCTGACTATGGTGATATTACGTATCCTTCATCAGTTTCATGATCTTTAAAATGGAGAGACACAATCTCAGATGATTGTGTGAGAGCTTAATGAGATTATCTGCAAAAAAATTAGCACAATATCTGTTACTCAACACATGTTAGCTAAGCTTAGTATCTCTAAAATGGGAATAATACTTATTTTTTATATTTGATAATGAAATGCAATAATTGTATTTGAAAGAATTTTTCTTTTGCTGCAAAATCAGTTCAAATTATCCTACTATCCAGATGTCAAGGTTTGTGTCTGCTTCATATTTTTCTGAATGTCTTGAGTTTGTTCATTGCAGTCTTCACTTACTGGCTTCTCTATGACTGTACAATTCCAAACTTATCATCCATCTGTTGCCGTGCCATCCAAAGAGAAGAGACATATCTTCCCAGTGTCCTCTCTTAAGTGCAAGGGAGCATTTTTCCTAGAAGCCCTAGAAAATCTTCCCCATGTATCGCTGACTTAGCTTGGGTTGCAAGCCCATTCCAGAGCCAATCTTGTTAGTAAGGGAATATCAAGAACTGTTTTACTTGAGTTCTCGATCCAGTTAATAGTTCAAGAACAAATTCAGACTCTTCAAGCCTTCCTTTGGCACTAGTGTGGGCCTTAACTTCTTCTGAGGCACATGATCATAGTGGGGAGGGATAGATACTCAAAGGAAAGCTAGGGTTCCATCAGGAAGAAGGGGAAGAGTGAATACATAACACATAAAAAACAAACAGCATTATTACAGTGGGTGAACGAGCTGCTTCTTGGCCAGGCATGTAGTTGATGCTCAATGTAAACTTAACTAAAGAAACTTCATAGCAGGTTATGCAGGACCATTTACATTAAATGATTGACAGGGAACAGTGCTCTATTTTTTAAATTTTTTTAAATCAAGAAATCCATCCAAAATTGCCCCTACAGTTTCTCCTGTACTGTCCTTCTTAGTAAGAAAAATTACTGGTTAGTCCAAGGCACTGCTTTCAGGCCTATCAAATGCAGAGCTGTTTGGAGATAATCAAAATGAATAGAAGACCCTGGAATGAACTTTCTTTGGAAACCAAATAGTTGATGAAAATGAAAATGACTTGAGTCTTCGCAAACTAGCAAGTAAACCAGCACAAATCAATAGAAGAAGGTCATAAGAACACACACCTGCTTGATACCTGCAGCTAGGAAAACGTAGTTTACAAAGCTGTTTGTCAGTGTCTTAACTTGTATGTCTCCACGTGTCCTTTTTCTCTGTCAACGCAAGACTTTCTAAGAGAATAAGCCAGAGAGCAGGCTCCTACACATAGCAAGCATGATTAAATATGTTTTGTGATAAATGTTCAAGGATGAAAATAATAAAAGCATAAAATCTCTCTGTGGGTCAATGCTGGAACACTTAAGTTGTTGATTCTTTCCTGGAAAACACGTTTATCCACACATTAAGTGGCTTTATTTCTATTTGACTAAGTCATCCTTCCTTCCTCTAGTGGCTAGTAAAGTATTGGCCATTGCCAAATGAACACTGAGTGTCCTTTTGGCAGTATTTGCCTGTCGCCTACTGAGGTCCCTGTTTTAAAGAGCAAGCAAGCATCGGGAGAGCTGGGACAGTCCGGCCAGGCGAGGGGCTGGTAACCCCAGGCCACTGGCACGCCCGAGACATTCAGTGACATCTGCTGAATATTGTCCACCTCTTCCTTCTTATCAGTCTTGCCCAAGAGCATTGGCCCCTACCAACTATCCTTGGATTCAGGATTTAATTGGCTAGTTTTGATTTGTTACTGTTAATATCAGGAGTATCATCATAGTGGGTTTTTTACTTACATTGTGATACCAAGGAGTGGAAAGTCACAGTGTTGCCTTGCTATAATTAGTTAGCCCAATCTCTGGCTGATGCTTTTCCAGTGATGTCTTTCTCCTCTTCCTTCCCCTGACTCTACTCTCCCTCCTCCTCCTTCATTTTCTCTTCTCCTCCTCTACCTTCAGTCTCCTCCATCTGTCCTTCCCTTCCACCCTCTCTCTTCTTACCTTCTCTTTACTCCCTTTGTACAAGGTTCCCACCCCCACGCCCTTCCTTTCGCCTCTCCCTTTCTCCATCATTAAATATTTATTGCCAGCTTATTGTGGGTAGATCGATAAATATGAGTGAGACCATTATGTACAGCCTGTCACTTTAAGTGAGCTCTGGCTTGGAAATACGTAAAGCTAGATGTAGTAAAAAGATGCTTTCAAGCAACAATTTCAGGATTGTTAGAGACTGGAAATAATGATCGTTTCTCGTCCTACACATGTATTTCTTTATAGCGCAATAGCTAAACAGCATTATTTATTTCAAACAAAAGCTGTCAGATTCTACAGATGTGGCCTTTGGAGTTTCCCAATTATTCTTCAGAGGCCTTTTTGTGAAAGATATGCTGACATTTTGAAAAGCAGATAGTCCAAGTTGACATTTTTTCCTCAGCTGGATGAATTTTCAAGACACCACTGAGGCAAAAAAAAAAAAAAAAACTTGCAAAGCTCTCTCAATGTCTTTCCCTTATTGAAATGGGGATCTTTGCTTCCTAATTAGCTATTTAGAAGTAATTGGCATTTTTCGCTGCTTCCTTTTCATAAGTGGGACATGGTTGTATAAGATTTGATGTCTTATCCTGAGAAAAACATGTATCTATCAATTAAAGAGAACGGATCTTTTTTAAAACATTTGGGGGAAAAAGTCTGGTTTTTTTTTCATTGATTTTGTTTTACCCATTTTCTCTACTAAAAATTAGACAGAAAAATGTCCATAACCAAATGCAGTGGCCTGCTTTCCAGTAGCAGCAGGGTTTGGTTGCCCTCTTCCTCTAAGGCTTAATCGTATCGACTTTCATGGAGAACACTTCTGCAATTTCATATAAAACAAGGATTAAATGGGACACTGATAATGACTGCATTATTTTTATTTTATTGTAACAAACAAACAAAATCAAAATGTTTTTATTATCAATTGAAAATGTGCGTCAAGAAAACATGGTAGCGAAACATATACTAGTAGTGATTATATTTCTTCCTTTGAAAAGGGGTCTTAGTAGGTTACTCTCCAGTGATGCCTGACTCATTTTCTGTTCTCCACAGCCCTTCCCAAATCCTCACAACTCAGAGAGGTTTCCTGAGCAGCAGAATGAGTTAGCTGTTCATGGAGTCATACAGTCATACACATCCAAGAACTAAGGAAACCAAGTGCATCAATTCACCATAAGTTGCCCAGAGAAATACTGGGAGGGTCTGTGTGGTAGAGGAAACAGTTATGTGAGCTGAGAAGAAGGTTAACCCAAGCTGAGAGTTTAGGAGTCATCCTGGACGTCTCTCCCCCGTCATCTCCAGCCCAGCACCCAGCAAGTTCCCACACACCTGCCTTCTAAGTGCTCTCCCTCCCCACCACCACCGCCCTGGTTCAGATCGGCCTTTCAGTCCACACTCTGCTCTGCTGCTCAGGTGGTGTCTTAAATGCTATCGTTGCTGGCCCCAAACCCTTCGGTGATTTTCCTTTACTCTTAGGACAAAGGCACGGTCCTCACGTGGTTGGCAAAGGCATGTATGTCAGTGCTCTTTTCCAAACCTGGAAATCCTTTCCTCCCTCTGACTCCATGTTCCAACCACACCGATGTCTTCTTAGTTCCTAGAATAGATAATACTGTCTTCAGCCTTTAGCCCTTCTTCCCAAAATACTGTCCTCAGTTGGTGAAAACTTCTCTGCCCCCTAGACTGCTAAGATCTTTCTCTGACATCTCATGTCTTCGTAGCACATATCACAACTTTCATTTATGAATCTGTGTGATTAGTTGATTAATATTGACTCTTTAATGAATGATGTGATGACCAGATTATAAACCCTGTGATAACTAAATTGTAAACTCATGTCCCTTGTGCCTATTCCTGATTTCCTAGTATCTAGTATCATGCTTACAAACTCTAGTTTATGTGTCTGTAAATAAATAACAACCACCCATGGAAGGATAGTAGAGGATGTCAGACGTGAGATCTGATTTTTGCTATCAGGCAGACTGGAATTCCAGTCTTGGCTTCCTTGCTATCTACCTGTGTAACCTTGATCAGTTTACATAATCATTCATAGACTCAGTTTCCAACAGAGCTAATAATGTGACACATGGTGATTGTAAAGATTAGATAATGTCTCAATACACTTATTGCCAGTAATGTGCTATTATTATTATATTTGGCTCTCTGTTAATATTGCATTAATCAACATTCTAATTTCCCTTAAGGGCAATTTATAGCAAGCTAGCCAAATGCTCTGTCAGTATGATGTTAAAAATGCAGTCTTTTATTGGAATTTTTTTGAAGTTCTTTGGCGCCATTAGACATTAGGAATGGAACATTATTTCTGGCTCTCTTTTCTTTAGTTGTCTAAGCTTTAAAATTTGAGGTTTGGAATTTTTGCTGCTTCTGCCTAGTTGTCTATGCTATAAAATTTTGGATTTTGTCTTCTGTCTGGCTCTCTTTTAACTGGCTTTCTTTCATCATTGAAATGTCTCCAGGGGGTCTTTTCTTCAGCCTGTAACCACACAGGAGCGTCATGAGTGTTGGCATAACAAGCATGCAATGGAGAGCCAATATTGAAAGACAAAAGCGATGCTCAAATTTCAACCTTTTCAGAATGAATTTCGTAAAATGGATAAGAAACAAAAATCTTTAATAAACATTTATTTTTTCCCAGTTGCAATTTCTTGAAATTCAGAAAAATTTAGAGAGGATTTATAAAAAGAATACTTTAATCTGTACGTTCTCAGAATTTTCAAGGATGCTCACATGACTAAATTAAACCTTGTATTTTCTTGTCTCTGAGCCCTTCTGCATGAATAAATAGCTTCTGGACCTAATCCATCAATCAGCCACTCTTGATTATGTTAGCCTGTGCCTAGACTGCCAAACACCATGGAAGGCAGAAAAGACATAGAGTTCTTGCACATTAAAGAAGTTGCTGCCTAGCTGGGAAAATAAGATCCCCACATGGATTAAAAAGAGCCAGAAAATAGACAAACGTCTAAAATTTCATAGCATAGACAACTAGATAGACAAGAGTTCAAAAGAGTCTCCGTTTGACCTTTGGTAAGAAAGGTAGCTCTCCTTGGATAACAAAAGAGACTCCATTTCCTTCTGATCTTCCAGGTACTTTCTCTCTTTAGTTCTGCACTTTATGCCCGTGCTTACCACCCTGTATTACCCCGATCCCTCATTCTCCCTGGTCTCCTTCATTGCATAATCCCAGTGTCATGGTAGCCTGTATCAGGACAGCGTAGTGGTGATGGGGTGAAGTAGCGAGGTTGGATGGCAAAGTTCTCTCCCTTAATACGGCTTTTCTTAATCCCTAAAACCATTCTCCAGTATGGGTCTAAACTAGGAGTCAGCAAACCTTTTCCATAAAACTCCAGATAGTAGATAGTTTTGATTTTGTGGACCAGATGGCTTCTCTCATAACTATTCAACTTTTCCATTTAGCGCAGAAACAACTGTAGACCACATGTGGACAGATGGATGTGACTGCAATCCAATCAATTTTTTGCAATTTATAAAACAGTCATGCCGTCCATATCTGACCTGTACGTTGCTCTGCACCATCCCTTTTCTACTGCAATGCTAGGGGCCGAAGGAGAAGGAGAGAAAGCGAGAACATTGTTACATTTTATTCCACCATCATTCTTCTTTCTTTCCCTCCTCAGATTATCCAGCCCAGCATCAGCTCCAGGAGAGATGGAATGTGGATGCGGAGAGAGAAGGGCAGTGCTGGGAGGGGGAGGGTAAACCCTGCCTGTCTTTTTCTCCACTCCCAAGCCTTTCTGTCATACTCCATGTCTTGTGCCAAATTCTTCCTGACTCTTCAGCCCAGTATTAATTGCTAGCATGCCTCCCACAAATGCTTTCATCCCTCCCTATGCCCCCAGCACTCCTGTGACCCCTGCCCCAGCACCAGTGACTGAGCCAGCAGGACGTCTGGCAAGGACATGTACTCCTGGCATTCCAAAGTTACATCTGAATGCATTGTTCCCATATAGATTGTGTTACAGAAGACAGTTAAACACACTTACACTTGGGTTAACTAGATTTCTATCATGTATCCCAGGATTTATTTATTTATATAGACGAATGCAGTAGTTATTTGGAGATTCAAATTGAGTTTATCATAACATATGAACTTTCAGAATGAAACCATTCATATGTTAGAAACTCTCTCTTGATCCTACTTAAGCCAAGAATTGCCTAGCGTTGGGATTTTTTTGAGTGCTCACAGATAGGGTAACCGAAGCACTGGCCGTCAATAATAGATGGCCAAGGGAGGGAGTGCCTTCCATGGGCTCTGGAAACATCTGATCTTCATCCTTCTGCCATTTTCATGAAGGGTCCATAGACCAACATTTTAGCAACCAATGCATCAATTCTTGCTGATTTTATTTCTCCCCTTTTGCAAGGAGTTTTATTTTAGCCTTTCTTTTATCCTCCCCTCTTGGAAAGAGTCTTTTTTTTTTCGCCTTATCCACATTGAATTTTCCTGCCAGAGCGAATAACCCATTCTCACAGCCTCTAAATAAATCAGCAGCAGTTGGCGATAATATTGGGCGAGGAAGAGAAATACTGTTTGGCATGTATTACATTAGTTAGACAGATTGGAACCAGATTAAGGACAGAGAGGATAGTAAGATGATCTTGAGTTGTAATTATTGCCCTTCAGTGCACTTTGAGTAAATAGACCCAGTGCTGGTGTTTTAAGATAGCAAAAGCCTAAGAAAGGCCAGAATATTGATTTTAGGTGAATTTACCTACACAGAGAATGGTGATTAGGATTCAGCTAAAGCACCTTCAGAGGAAATTTTCTTGGGTTTTAAGTGAAGAATATTACCCTGTCAAATTTAAAATGTTTGTTTTTCTTTTCAAGTTTTTAGCAGTTTGTTTATTTCTGCTGCTTTATTTATTTATGTATTTTCTTAATTTACATAAGGACTTCATTCTGGTGGTAAGGTATTCCACTAGTGAACCGTTAATGAATATTATTTAATAGCCTTAACTTTCAAAGAACACAGTTGCATACTGATTAGAGGAGTATAAAAAAAAAAGTATAAAGTATTAAAAGTTTGTTGGTCTTTAGAAGTTCAGTGTTGCTTTCTTTAGACAGTAGAAGAAAGTTCTCAGTTATCAGCACTAATGTGTCAGGGGAGCAGTTAATCATGATGATGAGCTCATTGAAAATATTCAAGGTGACTTTAAATATTTGGGGGCTATTTATACTTTAATATTATAATGTCTGATGTTAATAAAACTGCCTGCCAAGGCTGAAATGTAAAGAGTGGAAGAAGGAAAAGCTAGTAAATGATCTGCTTCCTCTCCAGCCTCTACTTTCATTACCTTTGGAAGCTCTGCTGGAACTGGACGCTGGCATCTGACTCCACTTCAGCCCACAAAACTTTAGTTATCTGTCAACTCTTGGTTCAACCTGCTATGAGCGGTGGGGCAGAGTGTTGCAGTATTCAAGTACTAGCCAAAGATACACTCTGTCCATGCGCTCTACCACTGAGCTATACCCACCCCACTTTAAGAATAAAATGAAGCAACTTTGAGGTCACACCCAGTCCTCCTTCACCCTAATTTTGTGATGCATTGATATTTGCTTTCAATTTAAGATAATTTTGACCTACCGAAAAGTTACAAAATAATACACTGATTTTTGTATCCCCTAGTGTTCCTTGTTAACGTCTTACATGTAATAATAACATAGTAATCTAAACCAGGAAAGTAGTGTTGATATGATACTATTAGTAATCTTAAGACCTTACTCAAATTTCACCAGTTATCCCATGGATTTCATTTTTTGTTTTGTTTATTTTTCCGGTTTCAGAGTCAGTCCAGGATTCCACGTGGCACTTCACTTTCATTCGTTCTCTGTTCCCTCCATCTGAGATAGTCCTTCAGTCTTTCTCTCTGGTGACCCTGACAGTTGTGAAGATCACTCGTCACTTATTTTTACAGTATGTTTTCCAGATTGGGTTTGTCTGACATTTTTCTCATGATGAGATTGAGATTATACATTTTTGGCAAAAACAGCATCAAATCAGAGATACCTGATATCCACATGTCTTATTACAGATTCATTCTCACCACTTTGCTAATGTGGTACCTAGCAGGTTTCTCTGCTTTGAAGTGGCTGTTTTTCTTTTGTAAGTAATATATGTTTTTGTGGAAAGTTATTATCCTATTTCTCATCATTCTTTTGCCTGTTAATTTTAGAAGCCATCAAATCTTCTTAGTAGCAAAAATTACAAATGTAATATTTGCCAAGTGGTGATTTTCCATCATCCTAACTATATTTATTTATTTGAATAGTACTGATAGGAAGAACTGTTTCTTCTTCCCCATCAATTTATTTATTCAATTATTTATATCAGTATGGACTCATGGATAGTTGTATTAGTCAGCGAGTTATAATCCATTACTATCGTTATTTTGTTGCTCAGATTGTCTCAGATGTGGCCATTGGGAACTCCTTCAAGTTGGCTCCAAATATATTAATGTTTTTCTAAAGAGGGAAAAGAACATATGGATGCTGTTTTGCTTATTCAATGCTGTGTGACAAATCCAAAACATAATGGCTTAAAACAACATTATATTATTATCTCTCATGCTTCTGGGGATGGGCTGTCTGAATTTGGTGTCTTTCACTTGGGATCCCTCAAACAGTTGCAGACAGACAACTGCTAAGACTGCTGAAGGCTCTGTCCTTATGTGTTTGAAACCTGGCCAAAAATTGGAAAGGGTGGGGACTTCTCAGGTCTTTCTCCACGTCGTTCCTTCCAATGGCGAGTTAGGCTTCCTCAGATTATGGGAGTCTCAACATAGTTGGACGTCTTATATACCATGATTGGGTTTGTCTGATGTTTTTCTACCTCTGGTAGCTTCTGGTGGAGAAAGTGCCCCAAGAGATCCAAGAAGAAGCTACCAGGCTCTGAGACACCTAGCCTCAGAAGTCACACATCATGACTTCCGCCATATTCTATTGATGAAAGCAGTTATGGGCCAGTGGGTTCAAGTTTGGGAAGTTGGGAGGCCCTCAGTAGGGGAATGGCCTACACGAAATGGAGAGAAAAAATTAATGATGGCACCTTGGAGACTAGCTGCCATACATACCTGGTTTTGATTTAAATTAGTTAATTTTAATGTCATTTTTATGTCTACATATTCCTTTTTACATAATATGCCTATATATTCATATTTCCATAAGAAAATACTCTCTATGCTTACAGGACTTCTGAATTAGACAGTAATTCAAGTTATATACCAGAAATACTAAAACCCCCATGTATTTTTAATTAACAAGATGAATTTAACATGACAGTCAACAGTGCTTCATTGAAATCAAAATTCTGCTTAGGATGTGGTATAAGTGCTGCAGAGAAGGAGGTTTTGAATCTGACTCACCAGAACCTCATCATTGAAGTAATTCACAAAGCTTCTAGGCGTGCTGCACATAGTGAAATAATTAACTGACAGAGGGGGATGGATGGAAAGGAGGACAGGAGAAAATAATTCGGGTCGTGTCTGTTGATGTTTATTCTTTAGCGATTTTATCAAGGTCCCTTAGCATCAGGAAGTTATCTTTTCTGTGATTCTGTAGCCACCTACTTGTACGTAGTCACAGGTGGCATACTCTTGAGGAACTTACAGTCTGTTTCTCTGTAACATAAGGAAGTACCAGCCCAAACTTTCTCCTAAAAACTGACAAAGGACAAACTTTTTCTTCCTAATAAATATCTTTTGAATACAAATTAAGGACTGACCTCTGGTACTTTTCTTCCAAGAACTGTGTCATCAGTCGAAGTCCTGTGCCATTAGACATGTGGTCCTTCTGCTCAAACAGATAAGCACAACTGTTCCTGTCAGATGCCGGGCGTCCAGTCCGTCCAGCAGTTGCTGGAGCAGGTGTGTTTGCGGTAGAGGCAAAAATAACTGGAGAAAGGCAAACGCACACAAGCTCCTTAATGCTCGACTGCGTGCCGGGAGAGAAGGAAGAGTAAAAATAGCCAGAGGAAGTCTGCCTTGCCGTACTTGGGAATACAGGAAAGGATGTAGTAGAGAGACAGCACAGGACTCTGAAGGGAGGGCTTGGGAGCTGGGGTTAAAGTGGATGCCCTGATTTCTAAATTGAATTACAAACCAAAGGAAGGGCTCTTCACTTGTGGTTTGAGGTTTGGGGGAGATTTATAAGGCAGCCATTGTTAATAAATAGGTCTCTCAATGAGAGTAATGAAGGAAAATGCTTTGAGCCAAGTGATTATCATGAAGTGACTCTAGGAGCGGGGACCATCATGGGGAGGAAGCCACTGTAAGACTTTTATTAGGTGGCTTTGTGAGGTGTGGGACAGGCAGAAAGGCTTGCTGTTTTTCACTTACATAGACACGGGGCTCCTTCCTGCCATACCTCCCTCTTTAGCTCTCTTCTCGCTCCTTAATTTAACAATGTAGAGAGGCAGCAGTGACCTGAAGGAAGAGAATAGGTTTGTTTTTGTTTGTTTTTTTTTAAATATCAGACAGCCCTGCGATTTTATCCCAGGATTCTCTGCTAACCAACCAGGCAGGTATTTGGCAGGTGGTTGAATCTTTTGCAACCCTGGTTTCCTTTCCTCTAGAGTGAAGGTCTAATAATTACATCATAGGATTGTTTTGAAATGGAAAATGCAAAATGTTTAGCTCCTCTGTCCCTAGATTCCAAATGCCACCTAGTTAACTGTGACAAGCACAATGCTTCTCATTTTAAAATTCTACCCAGGGAAGCACTGTGACCCTCACTTGAGAACCTCTGGGCTAGACTAGATATTTATTTATTTTTAGAAGAAAGGGTATGTTTCCAGATCTCAGGCTGAGCACATACTGTAATGCACAACTCCCACACTTAATCCTGAGAAAGGATAGAAAAGATAATTGAACTAACACATGACTTCATTCTTTTGCAATACATTGACTCCTTGGTGGACCAGAAAATGAAAGATTAGATTGTTGATGGAAGCAATGGTCTCAAATACACATGTTCAGTTTTGAAGTGCCTAATAAATAGTGTTCCGCTTTGCTCCTTGAGTCCTGAATCAATTGAGAAAAAGGAAAAAGAAAAAACAATGGGCTAAGACTCGGGATTAAATATTTCGCTTGTTAAACTTACATCTAGGGACAAATGAGTTTCTGAATGTGAGAATGAAACTGACTTTCCAACCAGCCACAGCAACACAGGCTGGGGAAGACCTTCCCACATTTACAGATGTGATTGCTGCCCTTGTAACATCCAGTCTGGCTGAGCAGAGAACCCCTCATGACCTCTGCAGGCAGGCCCACTTTGGAATGATGAAAACAAAGGAAGGTGCTGGATTTTGTATGCCCACATTATTCCAGATGCCCCAGTCGATTTCCTCCCTTCCAGGGGAGGGATGATGAAAAGGAAGAGACAGATCAGAAGTGTTAACAGCTACTGAAACTTCCTTCCTGTGGAGGAAACATCGCGGGTTGGGAAGAACCTTTTTCCTCTAGTTATTGCATGCGAATTAAGTGCTGCCTTTGCAAGAGTGCACCATGCCTGGAAAGAGTGGGCGTAAAGGACAGAAGAGGCGTTGCCGGGTTGGGGGTGTCCAAGCACAAAAAGAAGGGAGGGTAGTTATCATTAGCCGTTGACTCTTGCTTATCTCCCTACTCCAGCCTGGGTCAAACAGCGGTGGGGCGGTACGTGTTAGGAGATGGAGCCTGACACGTGGTCGCTTACATGGGAGGGACAGGATGGTGATACCCAAGTGGAGCAGGGAGTCTCCTGTGCAGAGACTGACCCCAGGGTCATCTTTGACTCCATATTCAGCCCCTGACTCCCTCCTTCTGAAAACAGACGTTAATACAAACCTCAGAATCTATTTCTTGCCTTCTCTCATCTCCACCCTCAGACACGCTGTTTGTCCTGATACATCAGAGTCTAATAGAAAATCTCAACTATAAACAAATGCTAGTAAGTCATTAGTCATCCAACATTTAAGATGCCATCACCAAAGCAAGGGAGAAAACTCAAATGGAAGAATCTTCTACAAAAAGCAGTTCATTGAGGAAGCAGACTGTGACAAAGCAGATTGTGTTGCTGGTTTTCTGATTCAGCATTCTGGCTCCACAAAAGATAATGGAACAGTACCTCCGACAGCTAGGGAGAGACAACTTGCTACCTAGAATTTAATGCCAGATCCCACTATTCCATTCATGTGTGAAGAGAAAATAAAACTTGAAAAAAGTAGACATGCAGAAATATGTAATGCGTCTAGAAAGACACAGACCTTGCTGAAAAAAATGGAAAGATGTGCCTCAGAACGAAGAAAAAATAATTTAGGAAAATAATGGGATGTAAGAATCAATGCTGTTAAGGATATGCTCAATCAAGATTGTAGATGAAAATTTAAGGAGAGACAGGCTGGGGAGAGAGAGAGAGAGAATATGGAACCCAAGAAGTAGGAACTCTCACTGAGAAGAGCAGTTAAGCAAAAACAAGGAAAACTGGCAGTGCATGAAGCGTAGAGAACAGCTAATCTAGATCAGGGGAGGGGGTATTTGGGGGCATGTAGATTCCATGTACTGGCTAAATTTGTGAGATTAGGAACGAGATTTGGGACGGAAGCAATTCAGCTGATGCAAAATAAATAAATAAGTGATAGGAAAAAAAGAGTAAGAAACAGTGTAAGACAAAAAAAAATCTAAACAAGACACATTCTTTTTCTAAATTTAATTAACTCCCATGTCTCGCCCTGGATGAAGTGTCCTGGGTTGCTTAGTGTGGTGGGAAGAGTGGGATGGGGAACTTGCCCCTTTACTTCTGTGTAAGGCTGGGGTGCTGTCAGCTGCTGCTCGGCTCGTGGACCTTCCCTTACCCCATTTATCTTTGTTCTGAGGGTGTTTTTTATTTTGGTAAGAAACACATAACGTGAAATTTGCTATCTTAACCATTTTTAAGCACACAGTGTAGAGTGTTAACTGTGTACACTGTTGGGCGGCAGATCTCTAGAACCTGTCATCCTGCCCATCCAGAACATTATGCCCGGCATCCCCTCCCCCAGCCCCTGGCAGCCACCATTCTGCTTTCTGTTCTAAGTTCGGCTACTTTAGATACCTCGTCTAAGTGGAGTCATGCAGTGTTTGTCTTACTGTGACTTACGTCACATAGCCTGATGTCCTCAAAGTTCATTCATGCTGAGACATGTGACCGGATTTCCTTCTTTTTTAAGGCTGAATGATGTTCCGTTGTGTGTATATGCTACATTTCCTTTATCTGTTCCTCTGGTGATGAACATTTAGGTCATTTGTACATCATGGCTATTGTGAATGGTTCTGCAGTGAACATAGGTGTGCAAAAATCTCTTCAAGATCCTGTTTTTAGTTATTTTTGGATATAGATCCAGACATGGGACTGTGGGATCATATAGTAATTCTATCTTTAATTTTCTGAGCAATCACCATACTTTTTTCTGAATTGGATGCACCATTTTACATCCCGGCCAACAGTGCACACGGTTTCCAGTTTCTGCACATCCTCACCGACTTGTGTTTTGTCTTCTGTTTTGCTGTTCTGTTTTGTTTCGTTTTTTGATAATGGCTATCTTAATGAGTGTGAGGTGATATCTCATTGTGGTTTTGATTTACATATCCCTGATTGCTAGCGATGTTGAATATCTTTTGATAGGTTTGTTGACCTTTTATGAATCTTCTTTAGAGAAATGTCTATTCAAATCCTTTACCCATTTTTTAATCAAGTCATTTGTTCTTTTTGTTGTTGAGTTGTAGGGGATTCATTGTCAAAAAAACCCACAAAAACGAAAAACGTAGCATGACTAGAGGAATCTAGACCAGAGTTTCACAGTAGCTGCACTTAAGTTGGACCATTAATCATTTTGTTTGCATGCATTCAGCAATATGGAAACGTCTATATGCAGGCATTTGGCCCATCTTAAAGGCTCTCATGTGAAGAAAGAGATTGTGAAAGAACCAGATGCAAAATTTCATGGATATCTGATTGCTGTAGACCCTCAATAAAAGATATGATTAATGCATCACCAAGAGACGATCTAAATTCAGGTTATACAAGGTAGTATCAAAAGCCAAGCATGATTTAGGAACTAAAAAGCAATTGTTCGCCAATGAATGCCTGGTGACAGTATCTGTAACTGCAAGGCCAGATGTTCAGACTCCTGCTCATGCTTGCGTTTTCTCTAGTTTTTGATTTCCTGAGTGCTGTTAATCATATGCCCTCGATATGCAGCGTTCAATCCATTTTGTTAGCCTTTTATCATTTTAAACAGTTACAGATTATCCCTCCATGGAGTATGCTAGAAATGCCCTTATGTTGCACCAGCCTGTGCTTTATGAGATAAACATATGAGTGATTCAAGCTTTGTAGTGAGCCTGTGTGTCACATAAGGGCCCAGTCATAATTTTTGAATTGTCTGCCTATGCACATTAAATCAAAGTGTCTGTATGAACCAGTGATCATATTTCATGAGCTGGCTAGAATACTTCATTATCCTGTTTCTGTGAACACTGTTTTTCTTTTCTTTTCTTTTTTTTTTTTTTTTTTTTTTTCCTTTTTACCTTTCCAGTTTTACTTAAGGAGTGGTGGAGCACAAAAGTTTGACTTAATCAAGGTCAGAGTCAAGGCACTGGAATCTAAATGCTGTGTTTTTTCATTCCTATTGTCTTGAAAGTTTAGAAATCTGTGCATTTAGATAGCATTTCCCTGGCTACAGAATATTATTCTTTACCTTTCTTGTGGTTTTAGAAAGTGATAATAAATCTGAAATTTTCCAAAAACTCAATAGTAGTATAAAATAATTATGAAATAGTTTTCTGGCCAGCTAAAATTGTGATTTACTGAATGTGAGTGAGTGAGTGTGTGTGTGTGTATATGTGTGTGTAACTATTTCCACAGACCCGGATACATTTAGATACAGTTGGCGATACATTTTGTCCTGTGGCAAAACCCTTTATTTGACTGATCAAAATGGAAAATGGCTTCAGAAGCATGTGTTCAAGTCTGTTGCTTTGGGAAATCAAGCATAAGTAATCACGGGAATCTGCAAATCCAACTAACATGTTTCCTATGGAGGCATTATTTGTGATTTTTTTAACAGCATTTTTACCCATTTGTCATTTCTTCGTGGAACAAAGTGATCATGAAAAGGAATATTATTAATTTGTGATACTGATTGCATTCGGTTTCAGCTGATTAAAGCCAGCTGGGTGGGACACAGTACCCCAAAGCTGTAAGAATCATTCCTGGCCTGTACAAAGTTCATGAAAATCCTTGGCAATTTGTTAAATAATGTGCCAGGTGATAGCTATAAATTTGTTATATTTTAGAAAGGTCTATCTTTAATTCATGAACCTTTCAATCGCCTTAAAAACTTATGCCAGAGGGGCAAAGCTGTCTGACCCACTTACAGTTATTGCAAACCCTGCTTCTGGTTATAGTTTCAAAGTAGGCTATTGCTGTTGCCTGCTGTGTTCACCATTATATTGAGACCGTTTTTCTTTGACTCTTGAATACCCAGGTAGTTCTTGTGATGGTTATTTCAAATTCCTAGTCTCTCATTTTTAAAATGAGTCCATGCTTTTTCAAACTCTTGCTCAGTGATCACTAACAAGAACTGTAATGTAAAGTTATAACATTAAAAGAACTACCAGAGATAAAGAGGGAGAAGTGTCATTTTAAGGGTATCTATCTTGTCTACTAATTCTGAGATAAATAATAAGGTGTAGCAATGGTTAATCATAATTTGCTAGACAAAGTTTCTCATAAACTTCCTAGGGCAAACACAGAGGCTGGAAAGAGTGATATTGCTATCAAATGCCACTAAAACAATCTCTGAAATATTAGGTATTCTCATTAATTATTTAAAAACAGAAGTGCTGTTTGATAGCCTACTGTGTACTAAGGGTAGAATGGAGAATGTGGCGCCTGCAGTGTTACTCTTCTGGATCTTTTAACTTAATGATGCAATTATGTACCAAACAAATAGATATTTTAAATAAGCCATTCTTATTCTGGTAAGTGTTATAAAGGAAAAGTTCAGAGTGAAATGAGTGAGTTTAGTAATGTTGAGTCTGGATAAAGGGAACTTGATTGGTCAGGAAAAGGAGACAGGATATTGCCAACAAAGGGAATATTATGTGTCCATCTACATGTAAGGAAGTTGTTCAGTGCATGGGAATCATTGAACTAGACCTATTGTGGCTAAATTATAGCTAGACATAGAGATTGAGACTGTCTGAAGTAAAGCTACATCAGAGGGGAGGGAAGGAAGGTCATACAGGAGCATGTGAACTATGGTCATGTACTTAGACTTTATGATGAAAGCAGTGGGACCACTGCAGAGTGTTAGTCTGGAGAGTGGCATGATTAGATTTATGCTTTCAGAAGATAACTCTGGAAGTAATGTGGAAAATGAGTTGGGAGGAAGGAAGACTGGAATAAGGGAGACCAGGTGGAGGACTAGTTTCATAATCCAGTGAAGACATGATAGTGGCTTTGATTATCAAGATGCCAGTGGAGATGGAAAGAAAAGGATGTGCTGCAGAGATCATTAAAAGGTAGAATACCCAAGATTAATTGAAGAGGGGAGTAAAAAGAAGAGAAGTATTCGGGACAACACTCAGGTTTCTGGCTTGAGCAAGGGCAGCATTGATGGTGACACCACTAATGAGTTAGCCTTTAGAGTGCAGGAAGATATAGAGAAGGTCATTGATAAAACTCTGGACATGTCATGTTTGCATGGGCTGCATGGAAAATATACCCTGGAGGCGATGACTCGTAGACAAGTGGGGCTAAATGGAAAGGTCTGAGTTGCAGATTCAAGCCTGGTAATCCCTGGTGTCACCATTGGCAATTGAATCCTTGGGATTGGATGAGATCGTCTAGACTAAGAGACAGACTGCGTTAGGTGAGAAGAGGTGAAGGCTTAAGACCAAGCCTCGAGGAACTCCAGATGGCAGAACATGGTATGAATTTGGGTGTCATTTAATAACTTACGTAAGTAATTAACAAAGTATGTTTAACGCTGAACATCAAAGTTGTACATTTGATAGATTTTTTTTAATCATCATCCAGTGAAGTATTGTATTTTCAGCAGGACACATACAATATTTCTGAGGCTTCAGGCAAGTCACGGCCTCTAAAGCTTTAGTTTATTTGTTAGCAAAATTAAAGTCTACCCAACTGTGCGTAAGCAAGGTAGATTATCACTTTAGTGGACATTTTTACTAGGGATGGTCTCCAGCTAAGTAGAAACCAGAGTGCTGATAGAACGAGGCATCGGATGAGTGAGTCTTGATTGAGTTTAGGACATAGAGGGAAAGTGGAAGATTAACAGCACGGGACTCTGGGTAACTTGGAGCCTGAGAACACTGAACACATGGGCAGTAGAGGGAAGACCCTGGTGTAACTAAGACAGTGAGGAGACGGGCAAAGCATGGGGATAAATTTTGCCAACTGCAAGTTTTATTTAAGGATGGCCTTTTAATAATCCTGTTAGTTCTCTTGTAATTCTCCCTCAAACCACAAAGCACTAAATGGTTGCATCATTTATTCTATCTTCAAAGCAACACTTTACCTAAAAAAGAGAAAAAAAAAAAGGAGAAAAAGCATTTCATATAATTACAAAGGAAGATGAATTCTCAATACTAGTCAGGACAAAACAGAGACTCTTCTCTCTATTTTCTCACCTGCCAGCATGATCCAAAGGAAGTTAAGGAACAGATGGATCACGTGGGATGAACCACAGTTGCTTCTGAAAGTTTACGTGTTTGAATGGGTCTCTTTTTAAGGAGGGACAAAAACTTGTCACCCTTCTCACTCAAAAACAGTTTGGTTTTATGGGGACCTCAGGAAGCTGAGCTGGCTCCTGAATTAAGTAATTGAATCCTTTCAGCCTTAGAGAGTCTTTAACCAGTTTTGTTCCTTAAGTTACTGTCTCCTGGTTGATGAGGTTTACCTAGAGTGGGATCTACAAGATTCAAAATTCCTGCCATGACCACAGCCCTTTTTTGAGGCCAGTGTCCACCAGTGGGTCCTGACATGTAAATTGCTGAGTAAGTGTCGTGTGTCTCTGACACTCTGCCCACAACTCATGGAAGCGGATCTCAGTGTTTTAGTTGAAGCCAATGAAAGCAGTGTTTCCTAAACTTAAGGTTAAGCTGTTTATGGAAATACTTTTAAACGTTCAGAGGGATACAACGTGTTCAAGACAAAAAGGCCTTATCTTTAAAGTAGATTTGTTTAACTATTAAACAGAGTTAAACAGGTTTGTTTGGTCTGAAATGTTTTGGAGCCTTCATATATCATATTGTGAGTTTCCAAGAGGTGGGTTTGGTATGCATTTTCCCTAGCTCTTTTGATAGCAGAATAAACTCTGATTAGCATCTCCTAGTATCTGTCCCCTGGAATCCTGTAGAAATGGTGCATTATCCATAAAAGACACTAAATAACTATTAATTGGCCTAGTTCTGGAATTCTGTTCAATGCAGATGCTCTGTACTAGTCAGTGACTGCCTGACTCAGTCAGACTTTCAATTTTGGAAAGACAGAGATGCAGACCTGGAAAGAAGTCAGGAGCAGGTGGAGATGCGGAGAGTAAGAAAAGCGGTCAGAAAGGAACTGAGTAGTGAGGACAGTGGAGTGCTAACTTAGGGAGATGCGGACAACCTCACCGGAGAGTTTTGCAGCTTGTGTCAGTTAGCAGCGGTATTGTTCGCTCCTTCCTGTTGCTGTTGGCGTTTGATTGGTGGTGAAGCTTTGTCTCCATTCTCCACAAGGTCAAGTATTCAGCTATGGACAGTGATGTGTGTGCCCAGCCTCCCTGTGTATCCTTCACCGCCCTATCCAACCACACTTCTTTTCCTCGAAAGCTAGAGTGTGTCCATATCAGGAGGTAGCTCTGGACAGGGCCATGGATTTCCCTGAAAGAATCACAGGAGTGAGGATTCATTCCTCCAGACCTCCTAGAACCCATTGTAGGTTAGGTAGTTTGTCTTCAAGCCTGGTACTCTTTAGCATTTGAATCCACCTATTCATTTTTCCAGGTAAAGGCTTATAAGTTAATACATATGAATAAAAGGATCTTATGCTTTCTTTGGCCAAATAAAACAGAAGCCTTAACCACATAGAAACCTTCCTTCAATTCAACCTTTCAGAATCCTTAATTTACATACTGCAGGAGATTCTGCACATGGTTGCAAAAGAGGTAGAGAATGTCTTGGAAGAATTAGTAGACTGTAGCTACAGGGAAAAAATACAACACATTTAAATCAATTTCTGTGTCACTTTTTATTAGAGAAGGGCCATCTCGCCGCCATATGGTCTGCTTTTCCAGCCCCCCAGCTGGGTCTGATGTCTGATCTTTCTTCTCTGTCTCAGACTAATCCTGCTTGTAACTACATGGCTGGCCCTAGAGGCAAAGCTAGTACTTCTCTCCCTTCTGCTTCCAAACAACTATATGCATGTTGCCTCTGAAATATTTCATTACATTGTTATTATAGTTCTTTGTTTATATATTTATCTTTCCCATGAGATCATGAGCTTCTTAAGGGCTGGAGTAGTATCTTACTTCTCTTTGCATTCCTGTGGCCTCATAGATCGTGGATGTTGAATACGTGAATATAATTAATGCAGTCAGAAAAGAACTCCTTACTCTGAACATCTCAATTCTAGTAAATGTATAATGCATGGCATGTTACCTTTAATTTTATTTTTTATTTTTATTATTTTTTGTTGAAGTATGGTCAATTACAATGTGTCAATTTCTGGTGTATGTTACCTTTAAAAAGTCTCTCTTTTAAGAGGAAAAGGAAATTGATTAAATACCCTGTACCTTGACTGTTGGAAAGAAGCAGTAACTTGTAATCATATTCATAGTTTAGCCAAAAGGATGGGTTTTTCTTTAATACTCATATAGCGAAATCCTCTGCTAAGCAATATAAAAATAACATATTGTTGCATTTAGATTCTTTCTGTTATAGATTTTACTATAATTAATTCATTTTATACCTTTTCCTTTTTAAATAATATAAGGTACATCTGGCAGATAGGAAATAGCCTCAGGTTAAGAGTTTTTCATCAAGTTTTATCATCGCTTGTGACTATTTAGCAATTGCCTTTATGGTTATAGATTCTATTATGAAATCCACGGTAATTTTGAATTTTTTTTGGTAGTTATGAAATTTAGAATCAAGGTGGGACTATTTTTGTTCAGAAAACAGCTCATAAACTCAGTCCTATTTTGACTGAAGTTTGAATTTTAGGTCCTTCTGGGTATCTGAGCCATCATTTTTTCTGTGTCTTGATCATCTAATCAAAAGGGAATATTCTAAATGCATTTTTATTTTGCCTGAAATTAACAGTGAGGCTTGAAGCAGATGTTATGAGAGACTGGAAATAACTGTTAAAGAAAAAGAATAGCAAGGGACTACTGCAGTCAAGCAAGGAAATGGCAAAGTAAACAACAAAATTAAAAAAAAAAATTAGGAAGCACCCACTGTCAGTATCTTTAATAGATTTATTTGGAATGATTTGAGTGTTTGATGGTTTCTGAAAGGAGTAGTCATGAATGAATTTCAGGCCTCAAATATTTATTCTTCCTTAAGAAGAGTCACAAACTTTAAAGCTTTTTAAGTGCTTCGTGTTCTTACATGTAGGGTTTTTTTTGGGGGGGGGGGTTGTTTTTTGTTGTTGTTGTTGTTGTTTTTCTGGAGACAGAGCAATAAAAATAAACTAGTAGCCATCAACTGTAACTGTGAAATGTGATGGCCATTTAAATACTGAAAAGCCAGAAGATCAGAATAGCCCATCAGAATTGTGTTACCAATAAGTCATCTTATTTGATTGATATTTCTTTTACATGAAGTAAATGACACACTCATAAGCAGAAATATTTCTGTAAGACAGATTTTTAAAAAGCCAGATTTCTTCTGTATAGCACAGGGAACTATATTCAATATCTTGTAATAACCTTTAATGAAAAAGGATATGAAAACAAATATATGTATGTATATAAATATGACTGGGACATTGTGCTGTACACCAGAAATTGATGTTGTTACTGACTATACTTCATTAAAAAAAAAAGAGAGAGAGAAATATTTCCACAGGAATTAAGGGTTTCTTTTGTAAAGATATATTTTAACACCTACGTGTTCTTCTTAAAGTATCTCCAGACAGAATGAGAAGTATAAGAAATAACAGTTTTCTGTCAAGAAAAATAAGTATATCTTTGCACAGACACAGGTATCTGTGAAGGGAGCAGAAATATGGTTAAGGTTAAAACATACTAATAGAGACAGTTCCCAACTCATGAATGCTTTTTAAAATCAGCATGATTTTCTTGCCTCTATTTCCTTCTCTGTAAAATGGAAATGATAATAGAATCCAACTGCAGTGTATAGAATAGTTCCAGGCACATAGTAAGCACTCTGTAAAGTTGACACCCTGCTTTTTTGCCCATCTGCTTTAACTTATTCTTTCCTGAAAATTATAGAGGTGGCAGCCTGTCATGTTCATCCAAGCAGGGAGAGAACAGGCATCTGTGAAGTCCACTGCAGGCATGGCTTCTCAGTGATGCAGGGAGTTGCTGTTGAAGGCTAATGTGTGTGTGTGGGGGGGGGGTCCTGTGTATCACCGAGTATCACTGAGCTACCAAGGTTCTTAAGTGTGAAGACAGTTCTACAACCCCTAGGGTGAATTTTGGCCAAGGGAACACTGTGGTGAGTTACCAATTTTGCATATCTTTATGCTCAGTACTTTTATATTTCTCACGTATCCACATCTCAGAGCTGTACCTGGCCTAAGGTGTCTATTCAGAACTGAGTTCATGATCCATCAATTCATGGGTAGAATTTTGGCCCCCTCTTCTCTCTATAGGAATCAAACTTAGAGATTAGACGTCTTTTCCCTTTAAATCCTCGAACAGCAAGCATCAGATGACATTTCTTTAGGATCCTCACAAGGCTATTTACTCATTTACTCACCCTTCTGAAGGAAAGCTAATTTCAAGTCCAAAAAGTATCAGTGCTAGAATAGTACATTAATAACTCCTAATGAATCTTATAGCCTGGTAACCTGTGTCCGTGGGATAGGCCCCCCCCCCCCCCAGTGTTGATTCTGTGCTTGCTCATGTGACTCACTTTGGCTAATAGGACATCTGTAAAGACGACACATAGATTTGGTAAGTGTTTGCCCACCGGAGCGTGCCCTCTTGGAAGGCTCCTGCTGTATCTTGAGGAAGCCTGATACTCCTCGAGGGAGTTGGTGAGGATGTGGAGAAAAGGGAACCTTTGTACCCTGTTGGTGGGAATGTAAATTGTTGCAGCCACTGTGGAGAACAGCATGGGGATTCCTTAAATAACTAAAAATAGAATTACCATATGATCCAGTAAATCCATTCTTGGGTATTTATCCAAAAACAAAAAGAATACACTAATTCAGAAAGATACTTGAATCCCAATATTCATTGCAGGATTATTTACATTTGCCAAGATATGGAAGCAACCTAAGTATTCATCAAGAGATGAATGGATAAACTAATGTATGTGTGTGTACATATATGTACATACAATGGAATACTGCTCGGTCATCATTAAAAAGAATGAAATTTTGTCGTATGCAACAACATGGATGGACATAGAGATACTGTGCTAAGTGAAACAAGTCAGAGAAAACTAAATACTGAATGATATCACTTACTTGTGGAATCTAAAAAAATAAACTAGTGAATATAACAACAAAAAAACATACTCACAGATCTAGAGAACAAACTAGTAGTTACAGTGGGAAGAGGGAAGAGGGAAGGGCAAGATAGGAGTAGAGGTTTAAGAGATACAAATTACAATGTATAAAATAAATAAGCTAGGAGGATGTATAATACAATACAGGGAACATAGCTAATATTTTATAATACCTATAAATGAAGTATAACTTTTAAAAATTGTGTATCACTAGCTTGTACACCTGAAACTTACTTAATATTGTACATCTGTTCTGGGAGGGTAGTTTCTTATCTCATCACAGAGAGAATTCAGAGATGAGACACAGAGGACAAGAAAATTGAAGTGAGGATTTTTTAAGGGATAGATAGTTCACTCCCAAGGGGAGGGCAGGCAGGCTCAGGTGAGCAGGTGCACTGAACTTCTTTGACAAGTTGGTTACATAGGGTGTAAAAATGAATGGGAGGGGTTTTGGGTTGTATTCCCTAATTTTCATCCCAGCTCCACCTTCCTGAGGGGAGGAAGGGTTTTTGTCCTTATTTAGTCTGGATCGGAAATGTCATGGTGTCAGTGCATGATGGGTACTTCTAATCTGCAACAGTAATTTTATTGTAATGAGGGCATAATGAGTAAAAGGTCATATTCAGATGCCAGAGACTCCTGTCTTTTCTCACCTTTCTTTGTCTGCCTCCAGACCACCTGTCATCCCAAAATGTGTGGTTTCTTCTCAGTTCAGGGGTTCTTGCTTTTCTCTATCTGCCCAAGGACCTCTTGTTCACAAGATGTATGGTTTCCTGTCATTTGGCCCGTGTTCCCCTTTCTCTGCTCATATCTAGCTACCTGTCTGCTCCAATACGTCACCTAGTCCTTAAAAAAAAGGTTGGGCCCTCAACACCTTAAGAGTTGTTTAGTAAGTTACCTCTTCTTCCTAGTTGCATTTGCCAGTTTGGAGGCCATCTGGACTTACTTTAAATGAAACCACTGGAAAAAATTCCTGTTTGGAAAATGTATTTGGAGAAAATGGGTATTCTAATTTGTCTCTCTTTTGAAAACTAGTGCCAGCTCCAGCGTTGCTAACCCACTCTGTAATCTTTTATCCTCATGTGTCAAGACATTGATCAACAGTGTTGTAGGCTGCGGCAAATAATAGTGATAAAATTACAATAGCGCATGTCATAACTGTGGGAAGAGCGTTAATGATAATTTACTCTGCAGCTCACTCTTACACCTGTTAGAACATTTCAAATGGAAAGTGAGGCTTTACCCTGTGTTTCAAATACTTCCCTTCTAAGTGTGCCTTTTAATCTTAACACTTTTTCACATTTCAGAGCAAATTATCTCCATTTGTTCTCTTGTGCCTTTGCCCTGATACTTTCCTCTTTTAATGGTGATTTTATTTTTTGCCTAAGTGAGCATTCGTGCCCTCAGGCACGAACCTGAGATGCTGCTTATTTCAAATACCTCAGGACAAGTAAAGCAAGCTTCTTTTTCAGGTTGGAAGACTCTTCAGTCAGTTTTTTTTTTTTAAACCTAAAAGGAATTCTGAGATTCCCACTGAAATTTCCTTATAG
The DNA here is from genome assembly GCF_009834535.1 of Camelus ferus. Lineage (NCBI taxonomy): Eukaryota > Metazoa > Chordata > Mammalia > Artiodactyla > Camelidae > Camelus > Camelus ferus. The sequence goes on from NC_045700.1 coordinate 18,912,644, forward strand.
ACAGTGTTCCCTGAAAAAGATGCATTTTAAAAACTGGTAGCCAAGGCTCTAATGAGAACCTTATTTCTCTTTCTCTCGTTTTATAAAATGGCTCAAACAGACCTGACTTTTCCATCTCATGTAATAGCATCTGCAAGAGCATTTTTGGTCATGATTAAGGGCTGATTTAATTTGCACACAGTAGATGATTTAGATGTCAACTTTGTACAACTACAAAAAAAAAATGTTTATTTAAGAGTGACTATGAATATTCCAAGTTAATTTGAAAAAAATCTCTTAAACAGCACCAACCTGTTACTGATTTATGAAAGATAATGTCCCAGGAAACAAGAGGAAGGCTTTCGGGCGAGTGGCTCTCAGACAAGGAGCCCTCCTGGCAGCTGCAGTGACTTCCTACACTCATTCTGCTTTTGGTGTCACTTGTCACCACAGGAAGGTTCAGGAAGTGCGAGAAATCAGGAGTTGCTTATAGACCCATTCATTGAGAGCAGAAGCCATCTGTCATACTTTGGAAACCTTCCGTGCCAAACACAGCATCTTGGATTTAGAAGGTGCTTAGTAAATACTTTACTTAGTGGGTGACTTTCAGCAGGGCTTTAGTGACTTTCCAGGCATCACAACATGGATGTCAACTTTCATAAACCATTTTTATCAGTGTCCTTGGTTGTCAATGCATGGATTTGTGGATTCTCTGGTGCCTGTAGCTGTTTTCAAAGAAGGCTTTTACTCACGGACATTTATCACATGTCCTAAAACACATATTCCTCTGCCGAAAGCACACAAACCAAGTTTCATGGATCCCTATTACCTACAGAGACAAGAGCCCTTAAGAGGGCACCCGGGGCCTCCCACGGTGTTGCACATGCTTACTTTTATTGTCTTATTTCCCATATGAGCTTTAGGTTTTCGTCCAAGGAGGGCTAATTAGCCACACCATTCCTTCTCTGTAGGATCTTCTCCCTCTGCATGTTACCAGACAAAATTGAAGGCACCCTTCCTGGTCCTGCTTCCTCCAGGCATCTCATCCATCTCTCACTTTGGAGGTGGGGGCAACTTCAGGGTGGGCTGGACTGGGACTTTGGCAGGTTGCATTTGAAAGAAAAGCCTTGGAGGGGCTTAGCACCAGGACACAGAAAAACTTGCTTTATCTAAAAACGGCAGGAGAGCTAAATTAAAGTGAAGAGGAGTCAGCGTCAAGGCATCAGAGCAGCGGAGAAGGAGGTGAAATGTAGAGGGATTAAGTGGGGGTTTAAACCGTGTCACTAGCAAGGAAAGCCGCCAAAGGCGGGGTGGTGCTTTCAGGGTAGGCTCTTTGAAGGAGGGCGGGAGGGCTGAGGGGCAGGGTGCTACTGCGGGCCTCTGGTCTGAGTGGACTCCAGATCTACATTTTAAAGAGGAGTAATAAGCCATGGGCTGTTGTAACCCTAGACACATGCAGGAACGTTCAGTCTCCTCCTGGGCTCCGTGAACTTCTAGACAAACAGGTCATGCGCCAGGTGCTACTTTGGATGTGTGTGTGGCATCTCTCCTGCCCTGCTGTAAGGTCCAGTGTAGATGGTGGGGTTCCTTCTAGACTTATCTTCCTATACCCCTACAACCCTCTGACCCTGCACTCGCAGACACTTACAAGCTCCCAAGACAAACTATTTGTATTAAAATAATGAATAAATCAATGAAGAGGTGATTCACTTGTAATATAGGAACCTTAATGTGAGATCCAGTTATGGATATAGATAAAAGTGGGCTTAAATTGTATCTAGCAGGGCTACATGAACTGAGTAACTGCCACATTTTTTAAGTTTAGGTAATCAGTGCTAGAAGTTGACTTGCCCAGCAAGGACATGCTGATGTCTGTGAACTTTTTAATGAATGTAACAGTGTCCTTAGAAGCATTAACGTGTGAAATGTGGAATTGAAAGACTGCAGAAAATGTGGCTTCGTGGCCGTCTGTGTTGGACATGAGGTCTAGTGTCTCTGAGCCTCAGTTTTCTTTTCTCTGAAATGGAGATAATTCCCTGCCTCATCTGTTTTCCAGAATTGGGGGCGGGAACAAATCAAATATGTATGAAAATTTCTTGGTAAACTATCACATCACACAAATGTTACATTTCATTTTTACTAATATACACATTTATGGAGAAAAATTCAAGGGCCTATTATCTAGGGAATAATCCTTTGATTTTTTTGCCTTTATCAGATCTTTACAACAGTTGAAAGAAAAGGCTATAAATGTCTAGGTTTTCTACTGTTTTTATTTTACTGATTGTATATCAATAGGATGTTTTGAGGAGAAGAAATATCAAAAGGAGGCGTAGCACACAGGTTGTGTTAGGGAAACTTTTTTTGAATATTAATTACAATACTTCCTTAAAATTTTATGGGGACTTAATGTAATTAGATTAAAATATAAACATTTTAATAGGTTTACTCACTCTATATTAAAATACAGAATTTCCATAATTATTTTTACTTTTTATGTTACTTCCTTTGCTCTATTATATTTTTATCTTATCTCTATTACATGTTCTTACCAAAAGACCTTTAAATTCTTTCTGAAGTCAGTATTAACAGAGCTACTTCAAGGAATAAAGTATGAGAATTTTTGTCTTGCCCCTTTACTACCAAATTATGTTATTTCATCTTCAAAGTTACTATGTACTTTTTCAGAATTTACCTATCTGGGCAGATGAAGAGATAAAATAAATGACCATTTTATTTTCCTTTTTGCTTGATATTTTCCCTCAGCGTCCATGCTTCAGGTAGCTGTATTACTTGCCCGTCGTATGTCCTGGTGCCGTGGTTAGCTAACATATAGCTCAGGCAGGCCGTGGAGTAGAAAGGCAGATAGCTTATCAAGAGATCTGGGTTCTAGACTCATTTTTCCATTTTAAATGCTTGCCTCAGCTTGGGCAAGTCACCTTACTTCTCTGAACTCTATTTTCTTCATTTGCAAAGGGGAGGTATTATCATCATTCTAAGTGAAGTGGGCCAGAAAGAGAAAGAAAAGTGCCATATGACTTCACTTATATGTGGACTCTGAAAGAAAAAGGACACAAGTGAACTACTTATTGTTTATAACTTAGATGACTGATGTCTTGAATATGTGTGAGCACATTTGACTGTCGTTTATCATTGGATTACCTCATTCTGTTGGGATTTTTATTTTGTGGTTGGCTTTATTCCTTTGATGACTGTGTAAATTTAAAAAGCTAAAGCTCTAATCTGTTCTTAGAAACATATGTAAACTAAAAAATATGCAGTATATTGTATATTTGTATTTATATGCAATATAATGTATATGTGCAGTCAAACTGTAGTAATTCTACCTAATAAAACTGAAAAGGAAAAAAAAAAAAAAGAAAAAAGGAGAGGTATCAGCAGTAACCAGAGTCAGAAAAATGAATCAAGTTACACAAAGGTGTTATTAGGGCAAAATAATGCAATTGACACTGATGAGGCTTGTGTAAATTGCAGTTATCACCCCAAAAGTATTTTTAAGTATTTTTTTAATTCTATGAACACCTACAAAGCAAGTCTGTAGGCTAATTCAAAAGGCCACCAATTTTGAACCCTTGGTATGAATCACCTCTGAGTACCTTTCCAGCTTTAAAATTCTGTAATACGTTAAACTTGTATTAGTAAGCTCCGGCTGTCAGAGCAAAATGCTGTAGACTGGGGGGTCTTAAACAACAGAAGTGCATTTTCTCACAGTTCTGGAGACTGGAGGCATGGGATCAGGATGCCAGCAGGGTCAGGTTCTGGTGAGGGCTCTCTTTCTGGCATGCACATGCCACCTTACAGCTGTGCCCTTTCATGGTCTTTCCTGGGGATGTACATGGGGGGAGATAGTTCTCTCTCTCTTCCTCTTCTTATAAGGCCATTTATCCCATCATGAGGGCTCATCCTTATGATGTAATCTAACCCTGATCACCCCCCAGTGATCTCATTACCAAATTCCATCATATTGGGGGTTAGATCTTCAACATACGAATGTTAGGGAACACAAACACGCAGTCCGCAGCATGGCCCACTCAGTGCATCTGCCTGAAGGTGCTGGAAGGGGTGGGCTGTGCACTTCAGGCTTAAAGGACTCATCGCATCGTTTTCCTTTGATGGTGGACGGCTGAGAAGGAAGAAGCGCTTTCCTCTCTCTGAGATTATGCAGAGAAGGTGAGCTCCCCGCTTTCTGTCTGTTAATGAAAGAAAAAGGAACTATCTTCCTAAATGAAAGCGGGATGAATTTAGGATGTATAAAAGAAAAGTTATGTAGAAGTTAATCAAATCTCCAGATTAAAAGACATTTATGGAATGTTCTTCTAAGGTTTCTTACTCAAAGACTATGCCATTTTTCCTCTTCCTTGCTCTCTTTTTTCTCTTAAAAGTAAGTGTGGATCAGTAGCTTAGGCATTTATTTAACCCTTTGGGTTTCTCCTAGCCACGTGAAAATTATGTCATTAGTAAAGACGGTATTAGTTAAATTAATTCTGGATTTTTCAGCTAGCTTACATTTAATTATTTGTGAAAGGCTATCCTATCAACTAAGCTGATTTTAGTGCAAAGTCACTTCATCAATGATGTCATATTCAAATGATGTCAGGGTTTCATTCCAGGTACATTTTTACTGTGCTAATTTAGACCATCAGAACTGAACATGACGGAGCCAGGAGCACTTCACTGTTAAAAAAACAGATGTAGTCAAAATTTCCACCACTTGGAAAGTAACTTAAAAGGAAGCTAAATTCCCATATCCATCATTAGGTATGTGTTTATTTCTATCCTAATTCATTAATTCCCAATTCTTACCTACTCAGAAAATGTGTTAATTTTGTTATTTGCATTGGAAACTCTGACCTCAAAAGACTATCATCGTGTAATCATTAGTCTTATTTAAATAACAGACTTTTAGAACTCTGCTTGGAATTTTTCAAACTCATTCTTGTTTTGTTATAAATACCGAGTCCTCTTGGTTTCTTTTACAGTGATTCCACTTTTCCAAGAAAATAGGCTACCGGGAAACTTGAATGTTGCAATATCTAAATGTGTTCAAGTCAAGTATTTTAAGAATATTTTATCATTTTCGCACCCAGGCCACCAGCTGCTTTCTCAGATGTTTTGGTTTGCATTTGCCCGTTATCCCTTCCCAGTTTTTGTTTTGTTGTGTTTTGTTTTGAAACAACTTCAGACAATATTGCCCATTTGCATTTCTTTTCCCCAAAAGGTTGCACAGTTTGGAAAGAAGCAGATACCTCAGAGTCACTAATGAGTTTGTCTTGGCTGAGAATAGAATTAGATTACATTGGTTTGGCTTTGTTAATTGTGGCCAGCCATCTCTCAAGTTGATTTCTGGCATCATTTGCTGTCACACACAGCAGTTTGGAGGAGGAGAGGATGCCCTCAACAGAGGAATCTGTGTCCAGTGCCTTGGATTTGCATTGGACTATTTCTTTGTAACTTGTGAAATTAAAGGGATACAGAAATTAAAGCTACTCTCCCAGAAAGAGAAATAGGAGCATGAAAATAAAATCTGAGATTATGTGATTTTTAAGCCAGTAATGGTCAGGGGTTGCATGTCCTGAAAAAGGCAGGAGAGTTCTAAATAAGAAAGTGAACCAATTATTTCTTCGTAAGCAGCTACCTTTGCCTTTCCAGGCAGCCCAGTAATAATTATTCTCTTTTGTAGGCTTTGGTGTTCCTGCTGGCTCTTCTCTCATTATGAGCTAATAACCATTGCATTCCATCTTCATCATTTTGACCTCTGTTATCAACAGTTTTCTCTGCATCCTGTTGTAGTTTCTCCTTTGGAAGTTAAAAGTAAATTACATCACCCATCTAGCCAACCTTCTTCCCAACGAACCACTTAAGCTGTCACAGGCCACGGACAGGATTTCATTTTTATGTTTTTACTTCATAATGCTTAATAGAACACCTGGCACATAGTAAGCCATTAATAAATGAAATGACTACCTGTTTTTTTATTTTCACAAAGTCAGAAGCAAAAAAATGTCTGCCACTTTTTTGTTCTGTTGTTTTTGTTAAGAAAGAGAAGAAATAAATAGATGGAATACTAGAGTACCGAAGTATAGAATTATGCTCCATTGTATTTTATTGGCAAAAGGAGGCAAATTGGTAAAAGTTTGCCTATAAGGAACGTATTTATGATACATGATCCAGTATATCATGTACTTGATTTAATATACGATTTTATATACTTGTGAGAGTATTTTAAAGATGTTAGACTTAATCTGTTTTATTCATTCACTCATTTTAATTGTAATCTTTATCAAATGTATACATTCCCATAATTTAAAGGGTCAAATAGTTCTACAACAAAAATAAAAATTTTAAATAATTCTATGAGGTTTGCCTCCATGTGCCCCTCTTCAGAGTCAACCACTTTAATTTATTTTAGCTAAATATGTTGTTTTCTCAACTATATTGCCCAAAAATTGTGTTTAGTTTGTGGCTGCGTCTATTTGCAGACTTAAGCATTAAGCATCCCCTCCCCGCTGTGAATTATAAGGATGTAGCTCTCTTGTCTCACCTACCCTCACTAGGCAGGTACCTAGTTACCCCCAATAGTTATTATGTAATTTTGTTAGGTCCGTATGTTCACTGTTTATATTAGCATGACTGTGTAAGTGTTTCTGAAAGCTTTAACATGTGTAAGTAAACTACAATAATCGTTCCTACAATAATCTGTCATGTAACATTTTATTATCCCTGGAGTTATTAATTTTCTAGATTATTTTTCTTTGTCATCTTCTCAGCACTGGGGAAAAAAAATCAAACTCTCCACTGATTAAGTGTTTTCACTAGATAATCAGATCCATCCATTTTGTATTTCAGAAAAATTCTCATGACTCTTTCTGACCTATCCAGCCTCGACTCAGTTGCTGTATTTAGTGCCGATCTGTCACCCTGGGACCTCTCTTCAGTATCGTCCTCTCTTTTCACTGTCGCCTCTGCTTTTTCTTCATTTACTCTCTTCTTTTAGTGAAATTCATCCTCCTCTAGTTTCCTGAGAAAGGATTTGGAGGTAAAGTCTTCATAACCATGAATGTCTTGAAAACGCCTTCATTCTGTTCTTACACTTCTGTGATAATTAGGTGAGGTATCAAATTCTGAGTTGGAAACACTTTCCCTTCAGAATTTGTAGATATTTTCCTTCTAGATTTTAGTAGGAGCAAGGAATTCGAAGCTTTTGAGATCTTGTTCTACATTGTTCTAAAATTTCACGATGATGTACCCTCAGATGGATCTATATTAATTGTGTTTACTAGGCATTCAGTATTACCTTTTAAATTGGAAAACTATGTTCTTGATATTTTCTTGAATTATTTTTTTAGTGATTTGCTCCCCTACCTTTTTTGTTCCCTAGCTCTGAAACTCCTAAAATCCAGACATTAGACCTCCTGGTTAGGTTTTCTAAATCTTTTTTCTCCTAGTTCCCATCTATTTGTCTTTTTACTCTACTTTTGAAGAAGATTTTTCTCAACTTAATCTTACACTCTATTGAGTTTCTTTTTAAGTTTCTGCTACTTTGGGCTACTTTGTTTTAATTTATATAAAAAATATTTGTTCAACATTTTTTTTTCAAAATATTCACTTCCAGTCATGGTTGAAATATTATAATGATAGTTCTTTTGTTCTCAGTTTTCTTCCCCTTACAATCTGTCCAAATTTTTTTTTTCCTCATGGTTTTTATTGGTTACTCTGTTTTTCTTGCCATTTGCTTCAGATACCTGGTAATCCTTGGTTTTCTGCTTCTCATTAGAGGTGATAAAGTTGAGTTCCATGAATTTGGGTGCCCATAGAACCGGGCTGTTCAGTTGGGAAAATTCTCATGTCAACAGTTAGACCTTTCCCCTTGTACTTTCTTTTTCCTAGAGAAGACTTCCAAATTGGCTACCTGCAGGAGGAAGACTTACTTGTCAGTGTTCTGGGAGCTGAGTTAGGAAGAAGGTGAGGGTTTGCAGTATTCAGCAGGACTATGATTAAATAATCTTCTCAACTAGACCTTTGCCTCTTCCACACCTTTGAGCCTATGTTATACCCTTTTTAACCACCGGTTTTTTGCAAAGGGCGGGTAGGGGAAGTCAGTATCCTTGCAGTGTGGCACAAGAGGGAGTGAGCTGGGGATCTGACACTTACACAGACAGTTTGGGCGATTTCTGATTTTTCAAGCACACCCATTTCCCCCTGTTCAATCCTACCTCCAGAGATCCTATGATGTAAGTCAGATTAATCCTTGGATTTTGTTGATTCCACTTTAGAATTTACTATTTTCTTCAGTCTGTTTAATCCTTTATGTCTTGTCCGTGGATTTACGGCTTCCAAAATCATGACACCGTCCTGTTCTTTCCCATTCTCTTAATGTGTTAAGGACTCACAGAGTTTTAATGAAGTATTAGAAGAAAGTAGAAGTATATTCCAGTTTCCACTCTGTCCTCTTTACCTGGAAGTCCAGCTAGTTTATATTTGTTATATAAAATGCCTTCCTACATGAAGTGTGGGATTTGTTTTTACCAAAATTGTAAAATGTCTTCCATTGGATGTTAGGATGCTGTGTGTACTTAACAACATGTCACTAAGGGGAATAAAAACAATTACACATAAATGCTTGCTTTAGTACCAGCTGGCTCTGGTAGTCTTGCAAATTCTCAGTAGAATCGTGGATTGTAACAATACACACCAGAATGCTTTGTACACGCTTGTACGCATAATATAAACAAGGAGTATTAGAGCTGGAAGAGACCCAGATCATCCTGGTCCATCTCCTTCATTTTGCATATAAATACATTTGAGTGTCAATGAGCCTAGCCCACTGGATCATGCAGTTGTTACAGGAAGGGCCAGATCCAGGCTTCATTCTCCTGACTTGCCATGTTGCCTTCGCGGATTGTGTGTGGGTCCTGGTTATTGCCATGGAACTCTGGCTGAAATGACCAGTTCCACTTGGGCGCTGTGAGGACTTGAAGCAAATGTGTAAAACAATGTATTGTCAGGAGATGATCTGGTTACAGCGCCCAGTTGGCCTTGGTGGTTCGAATCATGCAGGTGGCCAGTACTTCCTCAAAGTAGTTAAAGGTGTGAATTGAATGTTGCTAGTCACCTTAAGATTAATTATTTTTCAGTGCTTAAAGGTAAAAATAGATCAAGTTCCTGACTTTAGTCATCACTGGTAAGACACGGAAGACAGTTTTAATCTTTTTTTTTTTATTGAAGTATGGTTGGTTTACAATGTTGTGTTAATTTCTGGTGTACAGCATAGTGATTCATATATATATATATATATATGCACACACACACACATATATATATATATTCCTTTTAATATTCTTTTTCATTATAGGCCATTACAAGGTACTGAACATAGTTCCCTGGGCTAAACAGTAGGACCCTTTTGTTTATCTATTTTATATATAGTAGTTAGTATCTGCAAATCCCAAACTCCCAATTTATCTCTCCTCACCTCTATTACCCACCTGGTAACCTTAAGTTTGTTTTCTATGCCTGTGAGTCTGTCTCTGTTTTGTAAATAAGTTCATTTGTGTCCTTTTTTTCAGCTTTAATCTTAATTCAGCTACTTTTAGCAGGTAAAACAATTACACATAAGAAATTGGAGGCATTTGATTTGGGGATATATATCACTTTAAACAAATTCAACTTCACATAAGCACAATATTGTTTGTTTACATTGAAAAATGAATCTTTGAGGTTAAGCACCATTATTCTGGGTAGAAAGCCTTTCTGTACATAGCAGGCTTCCCTGTTAGGTTCATTTCCTTTGTGTTTCTTGCATACAGCTTTTCAGGAATCCATCTACATACTATGTGAAGTGAATCGTTCTTCTTTAAGTCTTGGGAGAGAAATGAAGTTGTATGACCAGTGAATATTTACCATGCATAGAGTCATCTGAATCCACCATTATTCAGACTTGTATTATGGGGTTTTATTCAGTTTGAGATACTAGTGTAACAAATTTGTTTTTCATAAAGGATGTAGCAAATGCATGGTCTCCTGAGGGACCAAAGTGGAAATGGGAATGAATAAACATAATTTCAGCAGCATCTTGGCAGCGTCTATGTGGGAGGAGACCCAAGAAAATGAAAACAAATGTCAACTTTGTACATAACAGGCAATTTATTATAATGGCAGTGATTATGGTTTCATGTAAAGCACGAGTACCCACGGTGATCTACAAAGAGGAAATCAGGCGTGGAATAAGGAGAGCTCCTTTGAAGATGCTTTAAGTAGACAGATCCACGAGAAAATGCAGTGTGCTTGGTAAGAGGGGAAGATAAACGCGGACATTGGGCTGGTTTGTTGTTTCTCTGTAGCAATGCAATAATTAATACCCTGGGTCTTTGAAGTTGATTTTCAATAGAGAACACCAAATTATTTCTAATGGGAGCTTCACATCCCATTGGTTACTTAGTTACTGTTACTGGAATGATTTTACGACATGAAGTTTAGCCTCCTGATTAATAATACAGCACTCATTATCAGGATAGCTTATTTCATGGCAGATATAGTTAAAATTCTTGTTTTACAAAGGCTTTTTTAGACTCTTACCTCTTATACTCCAAGAGTAAGTACATTTTTTTAAAAAAATCTATAATTACTTGCTGCAGTGATTTGGCCCCAGTCTTCCCTGTGCCTTTGTGAGAAGTGCAGCAGGTAACTAAAACACCATCCATCTGTCAAACCCAGAGCAACTGTTAAAAAATATCCAGCCCGTTTTTTTCTCCTGATTTGGAATTTGGTTGCACAACAGCTGTTTGCAGAGATACAGGTGAAACTTATGTAAATACTGCCATATTCCTTTAAAAATGGAATAAATCACTTTCCACATGCTGTGTGTGAATTAGCATATTTATTCTTTCATACCTGCCAAATACACCTTCCCCTTGTACAGGTACATAAAATAGGGACCAGAGGAACATAAAGCCTCTAGCTTATTGCCTAGAGAGAATATTCTTTGAGAAAGAAGTGTGTATGCATTTTTTCCCCAGATATATAAAAGAAATGTCAAAATTTTTTTCATCCAGTTTGACTCGAGGACTTCATTTGGCATAAGATGCTGAATTTAGATGTGGGAGATATTTCTGAAGGAATCAGATTTGATGTCTTTTTAGTGGCTGTGAGAAATATAACTTGGACATGCTAGAGCATATCCTCATCAGTAGTTTACCCCTCTAACGAGGCCATGATACAGAAAGAAGAAAAAGAAGAGGAGTTAGTTTATAAGGGCAGTTACGTGATTTCCTACCCGACAGATTTTTATAACATGTGAAGAACCTAACTCTAACCACCATGCAGTGCTTATGTGTATTCTGAATACATCTAAATGCAGGTAGTTCATAGATATTTATGTATTTAGTGGGTTTGTTCCCCACACGCCAGAAGTTGAGTATTCTGTGCAGATTATGAGCCTCTTAGGGCAGAAATTCTGTCTGATATTCATCTGTTATGTTTCATAGTTCAACTGACTATATCCTCCAAATTGTGTTCTGTAGAATTCCTACTTGGTAAGTCAGTCTCGGCAATTGTCTTTTTTTTTCTTAATATAGGACAAAATTTAAAAATAAATTTCAGACATAGAAAATAAACTTATGGTTACCAGGGTGGGAAAAGAAGGGGGGGTAGGGATAAATTAGGGATTTGGGATTTGCAGATGCTAACTACTATATATAAAACAGATAAACAGTAAGGTCCTACTGTATAGCACAGGGAACTATATTCAGTACCTTGTAATGACCTATAATGAAAAAGGACTATTAAAAGGAATATATATATAATGTATAAATGAATCACTACACTGTACATCAGAAGTTAACACAAAATTATAAACTGACTATACTTCAATAAAAAAGAAACATTTCATTATTGTGAATGACAATAATTAAAAATATAAGTGCTTTATGTTTGTATATTTCTTTCACATATATTATCTTATTTGATTCTCTTAAACCTTTATTTATTGACCTCTTACTTTATCATTACTGTTATATTATTATCCTATATAATAATAATATGCATCATGATTTTATTATACCCATTTTGCAGTTGAGAATCATAGCATACATAAAATTCATAATGTTAAATATGATTATAAAATAAATAACAAGATATAAAAAATAAACAGATTACAGGTCAGAATCATGAGAAAAGAACTGCATTAAAATTGAAATCTTAATTTTATTACTAATTATTTGTAAAAGTTAATGTAAATGGTTCTGGGCATAACTTTCAGGAGAATAATTTCTTCACCAGCTGGTAAATGCCTATAATTCTCAGGATTTCTGGAAACACAGAATCTAATTGACACAAGTTTGTGACATGCTTTTTGAACTCTTCTTCTAAAATTGTTTTTATTTATTTGAGATTCAGAATATTTAAAGGATGAAATGTTTTTACTAGCTTCATTGAGATAAAATTCACTCTTTAAAGTGTGCAATGTGATAGTTTTTAGTATGTTTACAGAGTTGTGCAAGTATCACCACAGTCTAATTTCAGAACATTTTCATCAGCCCCTAAAGAAACACTCTACTATGAGCAGTCATTCCCCACTGAGTTATTTTTAATGAAAGAAAGTCAGCTGAGATAAATGGAGTTACTCTAGGGTGTTGTAAAATCAGGGAGAGAATCACTGATGTATAAAAACCTTGGTTGCAGTGATGGCTCCTTCAGACTCGCTGTCATGGCTTAATTTAGAGTGATGGCTACCAAATGTCTTGCTGAATGTGATGATTTATATGCATTTATAAGTGGCTTTCTTCAATACAGGTTTTAATATTTCTCAATAGGAGGCAGTCTAAATGGAAGGAAAGGCTAAGAACTTTTAAAGCTGAGTTTGCATCGCCTGCCCTTTCTATTCAGGGTGTATATTTTTTTGGTCTGGTTGGGGATTAAGAGACCTGTCATGCAACTTTGTCAACAAGTGAGCTACTCTCTGTACTTAAATCGATTTGGGGTGCTTTCACTGTGGCTAATGGAGGCCACTGGGGGTCTAAAGCTGCTCCAGGACCCTTGTATTCATGCAGACATCGTGGTCAGGCTACCCTGTATCCTAGAGAAAAGCAATTAAATGCTTTTCTTCATTAGGTGTAGGATTCCCACTGACGACTCCTTCTCCACTTGAATTTTTGAAGGAGCTCACACTCTTAGTCTAGAACCTCCCGATTTCCTGATTTTACCAGGTAGTCAACTTGGACCTCCTGTCTTTCCCACTCCCACCACCCACTCCCCAAGGCCCACAGCTGAGTGTGATTACTTTGCTTCCAACCATGGCTGGGTAACTTGATCACAATTCCTGACTTTCCCTTCTGGAATCTGCCACACCAGGTTAGCAGTCAGAGTTACAAGATTTCCCTTCTTCCTTCTTTGTGACTCTCACCTGTATTAGCTATTCTTTTGTTTGGTTTCTTTTTTTGTTTCTGATATAATTTATGAATCATTTGTAATTTTATTTATTTTTTTCCTGAAATCTTTATTTCTTCCTGGTGTTTTTCAATTAGGGGACAAATCCTTTGAAGCCAAGAGCCATATCGAGGTATATTTCTTTGGTTAGCTGTGAACACAGAGAGCTCCGGGGCTTTAAAAAATACCTCGGAATAAAGTGAACAGGCATTTTTAACTATTTATTTCCTGATCTTGTATTAGAAGCTAGATAAAGTGCTCCAAGCTTACCGAGGGACTGAGTATATATTATTTGCTTACTAAGCATTTCTTATTTATTTGAAATGCCTTTTTTTTTTCTAAGAGGGCAACAACAATAATTGGGGAATATGTTTCCAACATGCAAAATGAGTTGTATCTTTCCATAAGCAAGCTTATAATTGGGCTCCTGCAGCCACGCAGCATCGCATATGGTACTTATGAGTCAATTAAAGCACCCTAACAAGCAGTTACAGGTTTATTGTTTAATTCAGTTTTCACCACTCCACGCTATTCCACTCAAAAGTTGCATATATGTCTTTCAGCATGTAATCATAAGCATGCATTTTATTCAAATGGGAGTTTTGAAGAATGGGACCTCCAAATACTGTGCTTTCACACTGTGCTCTGCATCGAGAGAGGAAAAAAAATACAAGGGGAAAAGGAAAACCCTGGGAATATGGCCAAAACTGGCTTTTACTTCTAAATTGACTCATTTGGATAATGACAGGTGAAAATGTCTTTCCTATTGCATATAATTGTCCCTGAAATGGAATTGCTAGGGCGTCCACTCAGAGGATTAGAGCAGTTACCGTGGTTGGTTGGTGGAGCTCAGGTGATGGACATCCAAAGGGGAAGGGCCTGGGTTTGGTCCTTGAGTGGACAGGTTGGCTTGGTCAGGCCGGCGGGAGGCCCCAGTCTCTGTGCCTGGGAAATGTGATGCTAGGTGGCCTCCTTCCCTGTCCCCACCTATGCTGCTGGGGCTCCTGGCCCTGCCCCACACCAGTGCTGGCCACCTGAGGGAAGGATTAGAGTGGTCCTTCCCTCTCCTCCACGGCCAGGGTAACTAGGCACAGACAAGCTGGGAAGACTAGTCTACACAGCATCTGAGAGCCTACATTGAATGCACCCCAACCTTGGTCAGCTTTCAGCTCACAAGCCTGGGGTGGCCTGTGGGAGTGGCTCAGGGCTATTGTCACTACGGTGGACAGGTCAGAGCAGGGTCTCCAAGACATGCTTGCTGTGAATGAGAGCTTAGAGGCAGCCTTCTTTTCTAGGACATAGAACTTTCAATTCCTTCTAGCTGTTCTCACGTTCTCTTCAATTTTGTGTATCTCTCTGAAAAGACTGTCCCTTCATGCATTCATGAAGCTGACAGTCAAAGCATTCTAGTTGGATGCAGGGAAAATGGCATTACATATTGCATGGCTCAGACTGACCCAAATACTGGTCTTTGTCATTGGAATGCACTTCACTTTTGTTTAGCATAGATACACATTCTTACTCATGCTTCATCTTGAATAAGAGATAAGTCAGCTTATTTTTACTCAGGACACCCAACAGAACATGGGGAGAGTAATTCTGACTCAGAGTGATTGAGGGAAGCCAGGCAGGTTATTGAAGAATGAAAGAATTAATAGGAACGGCGTGGGTGGAGGGGTGGGGTAGGGCTCAGTGGTAGAGGTCCTGCCTGGGTTTAATTCCCAGTACCTTCATAAAAAAAAAAAATATATATATATATATATATTTTTTTTTTACACCAGAAATTAACACAGCTTTGTAAACAAACTGTACTTCCATAAATAAGTAAGTAAATAAATAAATAGAAAAATTAAAAAAACAAAAGAAAACCAACCTGCTGTAGGTGCTGGGAATGGGGAAGTCACGGTAAACCTGACTGTGTCAACTCTGTTTTTTTTGTTGGAAGCAGATGAGGTGGGCTAGGTTCTTACTCCAGTGGATGAGGCAGTGCCTGAGAGCTAGGAAGAAGTACTTTTGCCCTGTGCTGTAGGCTGGCCCAAGTCCTAATGCTAAAAATCTGTGAATATCTTACCTTACTTGGCAAAAGGGACCTCGCAGGTGTAACGGATTAAGTTAAGGAGCTTGAGGTGGGGGAGGTAAGCACCCGGGTTTACCCAGGTGGGTCCAGTGTGGGTCGCTTATAAGAGGGAGGCCGGAAGTGCTGTGAAGCCGGAAGTAAGGAGAGGGTGGAGAGGTGGGTAGTGCTTCTCTTGGCTGTGAAGGTGGAGGGAGGCGCTAGGAGTGCAGGAAGTCAGCGGCCTCAGAAGCTGCAAAGGGCAAGGTACCTGAACCTCCCTGGAGCCTCTAGAAGAAACCAGTCCTGCAGACATTTTGACTGGAGCCTGGTGAACCTGTTTTCGGACTTCTAACACCTGGAATTGTAAGAAAAATGTTTCTTTTCTTTTAAGGTGCTAAATTTTTGCTAATTTGTTACAGAGGCAACAGAAAAGCAGTAATACCCTGGAAACCAATTAATATTATAATATTATAATATATTAATTATATATATTATAATATATAATATAATAATATAACCAATTATAATTAATATTATAATATAAACAGACCATCTCGTGGGACTTTCCTGAAACTAAAGGCCAGATGGCATCGGGCTGTCCGCTACAGCATCTCGGCCCCTCAGCGCCTGGCCCCCACCTCTCCCAAACGTGTGTTGCGCAGTGGCCCCTGCCTCCTCCTTTATGATGGGGCTTCAGAGAGTCCATCTGTTGCATTTAGGGGCGCCTTCATATGCGTCCTCTCTTACTAGGAGACACATCCATACACCAGCCCGTCACAGGCTCAGCTCACTAGGGCCTCGGCTTGTGTATGGCAGGCTTCGTATTTTTTAAATGCTTTTTAATTTGTATCCTTGATCCAATCAGCTTTCTCTGCATCCTGTGTGCCATTATGGCTTCAGGGAAAGGGAGGAGATAAATGCCACTTCAGATGGGAGATGGACGTTGTGCAGGGAAAGTATCTGTCAGAAAGAATGAAAAGCTCTCCTCCTGCCAGGGTAGGTGGTGGGTAGAAAAAGAGGGGAGATGAAAGTGAATTAGAAGGAACCCGTGTCATGCTTGTCCCTGACTCAGGGCTGATGTAGGGGTGGAGAGTTTGGCTAAGGAAAAAAGAGGAAAGCTGAAGGTTTTCTGCTCTGTGTCCTGTTTGGGACTCTGGGAAGAGATGCCCTCCGGGAACGCCACTCCAGAAGGAGGGCCTTAGTGCCTCCCCAGGTGCTTCCTGAGTTTCCTGTGCTCCAGAGAGAGGGGCGTGGCAGCTGCCGGTGCTGGCAGGTCTCACCTGAGAACCTGCCCTGTCTCTCCCAGGGCACCGGTCCCATGGTCCCCCAGGATCTTCCGCACCAGCAGGTACCAGTGTGGGCTGAGACCTCATCAGCTAGAGGACAGTCTCCTCTGACCAGGCTGAGCGTGAATCATCAGCCTGAGATGAGTCTTTGCTGGTGGCCACTCTTCCTGCAGGTGCTAGCAAAGACCCAGAGCGCTTCTGAAAGGCCTTTGCAGATCTGAGACCCTTGCTGGCCACTGCAGGCACCCAGATTTACCCGAAAATAATTAAATAGGAAGGAAACTCGTCAAAATGGCCAAAACTGAGATACGTTTTAGTTGGCATTTGTACCTTTCCTGATTACCTGCTAGGAAGGGAGTGCCTAAGGAGGGTGACACCTGTTTCTAATGAAGTAATTGGAATGGCGTGCAGCTCTCCCCGCTTAGCCTTGGGCTGAAGGGAGGTGGAGGGGGCTGCCCTGCCCTGCCCTGCCCTGCCCTCCCTCCCCTCCCCTCTAGACCTTAGGAGGCCTTCCTCTGGCCTTCTTCCAGCCTGTTCCTTCCCACAGGCAAGGAGCCCCACAGGACCCCATGCTTCCCCATCCATTCACTTATTTAAACTCTGCCCAATTGTCAGGACCCCAGAATCCCCTGCCCAAACCAATGGCCCTGAGCTAGCTTTAAGGACTTGCAGGGCCCTGTCTTCTGAGTCTGCCCTCAGAGGAAGACTTGCACTGCCTCTCTGTATACCCTAGACCTCTGGGGTGGACAGGGGTGGCTGATTCATGAATTGAGCTTTGGGGGACAGACTGTAGTGCCCACTCCTAAGTGCAGGGAGATCCCTCCGGGGGTAGAATCCAGCTGGGAGTGAGATGAGAAGGTGGCCGGCCAGAGACCCGGGCCCACAACCCTTACGCTGCCCCATTTCAGCCTGAAACTCCAGGTCATCCCAGAGTTTTTACTGGACCCTAATGTTCCCAGTCATGAAGACAGATGTATTAAGGCAGAATAGAACTGATCTATTATACGTTTGTGCATTTCAATTATAACTTCTATCTCTTTCCACATGTGGTTTGTGGCCTCCTATTTTTTTTAAACATAATAACCAAACTGGTTTATTTGAAATCTGATTACTAAAAAAAAATTTCAAAATTCAAGGTATTATACATTTTCTAAGGTTCACTCAGAAGCAAAAGGCTGATGGTTTACAGGGTTTTACCTAAAGGTCCACAGACGTTGTTTTATATTTACAGAGGTTTTAATCTGAAGTGACTTTTGGCAATCATGAAATAAAACATGTGGTTTGTGGTCTCCACACATGTTGGCAACCTGCATTGCATCATTGAACTAGTGACCTTGCTACACAGATGTGGAACGTGTAATTGCAAGTGTTATGAGCCTTATCTAAGGATCTTAGAATGTGCATAGCAAGGGCAGGAAGCCAGCCTGTATCATTGCTTGTTCCTCTGCACGGGCGTAAGGTGTGCCAAGCGCCTGGCCGGGCTCCATCTGGGCTGGGTGCATCCTGCTCATTCTTCATGCATCCCCTTGGTCCAGGAAAGTTCCTGACTGCCCAGTGTCTGAGGCACCTGGAGTTACGTTCTTGTGGGACCCTAGGTGTAGGGTACTTTTAATTCCAGATTTCTTTCGTCTGGGTAGCCCAGACCACTAGTGCAGGGTCTACCCTGTAGAGCACATTGTCTGCATGTTGATCTAGCAGTTGCTGCCCCCCTCCCCAACCCCCCTCCCCCGCTCCTGGAGGTGCATGTCCCTTGAGCTCTGTATCTGAACTGAAGCAGTTCCCAATTGCAGGACGGCAAGCTAATGGAGCCCTTCTATTTTTCCTAGCATCTCACCCTTATTTCCTGGAAATCATGACCTCTTGAAAGAAATTCTTCTTGCCCTTTTTTGTCAACTATTAGAGTTGAAATCTGTCAGAAGTGACTTCAGGAAAGTGATGCGGGTGTCCTTGGTGAAGGTGATAAACATGAGCAGATCTGGGCTCTATCATTTATTTCATCTTTCCAGATAGAACATTATCATTTCTTATCATAAGGCCAGCAAACCCTGCCCTTTTCACATCATAACTGAAAAGAAGACAAACTTACCATGGCATGTGTGACTATCAGAGTTGAGAGGTGATGGGGCCAGAAAGACTAGCCATTTAGTAGTGGTTAATAATCTGCTGATTTCAATCATCATTAAAGGCTAAGAAGGCTGCCGAACTATCCCACGTAAAAGCTGCTGTCTTCAAAAAATTAACTCTGAGACACACTCAGAATTCATACACATCTTTGCTATATTTCTTTTGCTCAATTCTCAGATAATTTTACATTTTATCCTAGGCCATTCCTTTTCATGCTACTAGAATTGAAAAGAATCAGGTAACAAGGGAAAGCAATTAGTAACTTGTTTTCCTTCTTGGGTGATTTTTGCTCAGGCTGTGTCGTGACTGAGAGGAAGATAAAGCTGAACTCAATTCTATATGTTACATACATTGCTAGACACTATGAATAGAAAAATGGGACCCCAGGCATCACAGAGGCCGCTAGAGAGTTCCAGATCACCGGACCCACCTACCTGGTGACTCTTCTTGTCTGGGAGCTTTTGTCTTGGTAGCTTGTCTCCATCAGTCCTTAATGAGAATACCCAGCTGTTGCAGGCAGCTACTCTGAGCTTAGCTCAATTTCAAACAAAGCACGATGAGAATGTTCTGCAGCTCTTTGAGCTGATTTTTACCTGGGAGTACAGCTTTACTCTAGTAAAGATGACAACATTTCAAGTTTGGTAAATAAAATATAATCTCTAAATTGCCACTGCTCTTGAACGATTCACCCCAGGTAGAAATACATGACAGACATGGCCAGCAGTAAATGCCTCTTCCTTGCCTGATGGAAAGCACCTTGCTCACTAGTGTGGTACAGTACTTCCAATACTCAAAAGCACTGAAAGAGAACTCTTAAGATTATGACCTGTAAGTGATATGCTATGAGCCAGAAGATCTGGAACTCAGAGTTCAACTAAAAAGCAGATGTCTTATGGGTACATTCTCTGTAACGGCTTATTCTTCCTGTCTGCCCCTTACAACATCTTTTCAAGACTGAGGTACCTACTTTTCTCTGGTAAACCAGGACTTCCCGATTGGTTATTGCCAGTAGGTAAAGTGTAGTATTATGCCACTTTTATCTATTTACCTGCCTGTTACTGCCGCTAATGTAGCCTCTCAGAAACTGAATTATTTATATGTACATGCATATCTGTGTACATACACAGGATGTTTTTATAATTATTCCTAGTTCTTTATATTTTTTGTGACCAAGTGAGTGGATGGAGGAATGGATGGATGAAAAAGTAGGTCAATTTCAGTAAGTATTAGGGCAGAAGATGTAGTTAATAAGGATCAAGGTGTATAAGTCGTCTAAAGTCTAGGCCACCAGGTAAGTAAGTGACATTAAGAAGTTCTATTCTCAATCTCGGGGCATAAGCTATTTTTTCTGCCTTACGTTCATTGTTCTTCTGATCGGTAATGAAGCTGAAATGGTTCTAATGGTCTGAAAAGCTTTGATATATACCCCTAAATATTACTTAGGTGTTAAAATTCTCATGAATTCAGTGTGTTTTGGCAGAGAGGGACATGGCACCTGCTTCTGTGGGATATGACCACCTCAGTAAGTGAGGTATAAATATGGCCAGCTCTCTGATGCAAATCTTCACTCTTTTCTCATTAAACTCTTTGAAAGTATTTTGATCTTGCTGCCTCTGAAAAGAATTTCCAGCAGACCTTAGATTTCCGTTTCTGACTTTTCCTGGAGTTGTGATCTTATATGGAAGCTTATATTGTAGGCTCATTTTTATAGATGGTAAACACAGTGCACAGAGCTTCACTTGGAAATATAACACAATATCCTAGGGAGGACCACACAGTCTTTGGAAGAGGCTGCAGCGACATTATAATTTAAGGGAGGGTCCAGTCACACTTTTTAAGGGTCAAGAGAGTTTGGTGGGATTTGGGAAATTCTTCCTGACCTAAGACAAGTGATGGTGGAATCCTCTTTCCAGCCATGTCTTAGGTTTCATTTCCACTAGCCTTCTTCAAAGTAATAGGTAACTCTCTAGAAACACATACCAAGTGCTTAGTTCTGTGCTAAGCACTTCATCGGCATCAGTTTATCATGTGATGTAGATGTTATCATTCCCATGGTATGGATGAATTAATTGCCTTAAGAGAATTTACATAATTTGCCCAAGGTAACAACAATAAAAAAAAATTAAAAGCCATCCTTAGTTCTGTTAGACACCAAGCCCCACAATTTGGTGGTACACTCTGCCTGCCACCTCTGATTTAGTCCTCAAAAGAAGTTATCTGACTGATGGAGTTAATACACATTTAATATTGGTCACAGAACTATGTTGTAGGTTAAAAATAACATTTTAAAAATATCCTTTGCCTATGAGTTGCCCAGTGGAGGGGGCCTGTGAATGGGTGTATTCCCACTGACTCTAAATGTCTTCTCATTTCCTTTGTGTGTGTATCTGTCTTCTTTCCTCGGCGGGGTTTCTAGTCCTGCCTACCTCTCACTTGTTCTTTCTTCATTTTTTTGCCTCCCCTTTAGTATAGTTCAATACCCAGTCATTCAGTACATGTATATTCAATGATTCCTTTTATACTAGAACATCCCCAAGAAGGAAATCATTTTATTTAACTTTTTCATGTTTTTATTTCTAGTGGTTCTTTTTGCTTGTGAAAAGAAATTAGAATCTTGAACTTGAAGAAATCTGAAAACCACAGGGCCTGACCTAAACTGATGATTGCATGCTCTGTAGCTTGTCAGTTACTACTCACCCTTGAGATAAATGATCCTAGATTTTCTGGTCTTCAGAGTAGTATGGATCAGATTTCATGCTACAACTTTGGATGTATTCTGTGGCCGTTAGAATCCTCCAGTGTCTCCATTAGACTAGTGCATCAGTCTGCGTGGGAGTGATGGCTCAGATTTGCTCTGCGTAGTCCTGTTAATGCAGTCAATGTGTTGAGGGTGTATCTAATAAATGGGTTGACTAAGGGTGATTTTAAGTGTAGTAGGGAATCAGGTGAAGATTCCCCCAGTTTTCTCTTCATCTTTATCCTTCAGATTCTGAGGGTGGCCAAGGAAGAAACGTGATGTTGGCGAGCAAGAGTGTGTGTACCTGCTGGAACTATCAGCTTGATTTAAAACAAATATGAAGGATAATAATAGCCTTTATTTGGCCCTTAGTCGGTGTGAGGCACTGTTACGAGAATTCTCACAACCCTTTGTTGCATGTGCCCTTGTTATAGTCATTTTAAAGATGAGGAGACTAAAGCATGAAGAATTTAAATAACTTATCTCGGTTCACGTAATTCCCAGATGTTTGGGGTTGGAATTTGCATTCATGCCATGTGACAGCAGTATCTGTGATTTCTATCGTGTGCTGGAGCTATTCTTTCTTAATTTCTTATGCAAAATAGTTCAATATGGACTTTCATAAACCTAGTATATTCTAATTTATACGGTTTGTAGAACTTCAGAATATCATTGAATGTTTATCATAGCTTTCAAATTTTAAACTTATTCAAATGAAATTATAGAAAGTTAATATTTTATTATCATTGGGGAGAAAAGCTCTTCATTTGTATATTCATAGATGTTAAATTTCAAATGGCAATATTTTTTGGAAGTATTTAAAATTTCTCTTCGTGTTATTTAGTGCATTGTCATGTTGGGAAAAAATAAACTTGGCACAATAAAAGTCCCCTAAATTGACTCCAAATTAGTTTTCTCAGCATGAAATTCAAATAACATTTGCTTGTATCCTACTTAAGAAAATATATTGCTAAATTCATCATTAATGGCTATAATATTCCCAACAAAGAAAATGCAGGTGATGTTGGCTTGATGTGCAGTGGATTTTGTTCCTAGGATGTGGATAAAAACAAAAAAACAAAAAATTATTCAAAATGAATGAATAGCCCCACCTGCCACAGAGCAGATGTACAAGCTGGGAAGTATTGTGTGTGCCTCCATTGTCATCTTAGCTAATTCCTAGGTCCTAAAGCATTCAGTACGATTGGCTTTCACCAGTTCATAAATAATAAGTAAATGGCTGGCTGGCTGGATGGGATTCAGATTGACTTGTTCTCTGTTGTGTTCAGAATAAAGAAAGGAATTCAGAATATAAGAGAAATGGGCAACTGAAAGCCCCTACGTACACTTATCCTGTATTAGAGAGGTTTATATAAAGAGTTCTTAACAATATTGATCCGAAGCTGTGGTCTCTTTATTCCTTGTATCTTGGTAGATTTTATAGAGCTATAATAAAATGACCCTAAACTTTGGTTTCTTTAAGATGATGATCTCAGCAAATAGCCATTAACATATACCACATCCAGAGGCATCATGCCAGATGTGGCCAGTCAGTGGGCAGACTGGATCAGCACCACCTTTGACACTTAAAGACAAAAATATTCCTGGACTTCTCCCCCGGAGATGCTGATATAGTAGGTCTGAATTTATGCCATTGAATATATTCTCATAGACATTTTTGGTTAGGAATTGGCTTAGAAGTGTATTTTTCAACTAGGGCTGATATTTGGCAATGCCTGGAGTCATTTTTGGTTTCCAAAATTGGGAGGGTGTGTGTGTTATTGGCAACTCATGGGTGAAGGCCAGGAATGCTGCTCAATATCTTACAATGCACAAGACTCTTGGACCAACAAAAAGAAACTATTCAATCTAAAATGTCAGTAGTGCCAAGGTTGAAGCGTGCTGGTCTAGAAAATAAAGATACATCCTTAGAGTCCGTAATGAGGGTGAGTAAAAGATTCACAAAAATATTATCCATTCGTAATTGAATAAAGTAAATTTCATTAGCCCAAAGAATCAAATAAAATCTCATAAATGTTTTATCTTGAGATTATTAATTACTTCATGGTATGACTAGAGACATCCTAGTTGAAAATGTATGTGAGAAACGTGGAAGAATTATCTGCAGTTGGTAGAATATTTGTAGTGGGGATTATCTGGATAGATTAGCTTGTAGTTGAAAAAAAAATGATTTAGAATTTCTCACTGACCCTGAAATGTTAGTAAGGAAGAAGGTTACTTGTAGAGAGCAGAAATTCCTTTTTAAATACTGACTGTGAAATTAAAATAGGACCACTTCCATAAGTGCCACTTCAACAACTAAACAAAAAGATCAAATCTAGGAAAATTTTTAATGATTTTTTTTGATGGTTTTGTCCTTTTTGGTCTTTATATTACTGTTTTACAGATTCTGTTTTTCTAGGTTTATATCTCCTCTAGAGATCAGATGCTCAAAGTAGGACATACAGTAAATTACTAAATGTTATTTTGGTTGCTGTCAGTGCAGGATTTGGATTAATAATGAAACCAATTGAATTCTCAAAAACCTCCACTGGCAACAATAAACATTTAATTTCCAAAGATGAATAAGGTTAGCTATGTTGAACACCTTTTGCAATCACTGTGATAACCAAATTCTTCAAATGTTGGGAAATTCTGCTATTTTGTCAAAGAACCAGCAGCAGACTGATTTAATTAAAATAATAACAAAAGGATCCATGTTTGTTTCTGTTTTTTTAGCTGTCTCATGTGTCTCTGATAACAACCAGTCAGCAGAAATGACGGAATGCCTCAGGCAGACAAATGGCATGCCTCCCCTTGTGCAGGAGTGTACAGTCCCATGTCGTGATGACTGCACCTTCAGTGCTTGGTCCAAGTTTACGCCCTGCTCCACGAATTGTGAAACAACTCGAAGTAGACGGCGACAGCTCACAGGTAGGGTGTGCCTCTCACTCTGTCTTCAGGCAAGTGATGCTCTCCTGAACCTATCAAGTTCCAGAAGGGCAGGAAATTGTATCAAGTCTCTCCCTCTCCCCGTCCCTCCCTGCCATTATGCATCCTCTTTGCCTGTGGTTGGTACTACATAGTACATACTCAGTTAAATGCTTGTGAAACAAATGAAAGATGTGAATCATTCTATAGCTCTAAAGTTCCTCTCTATACAGCTTTATAATCTTTATAGTCATAAATGGCAATATACCCACCAACTTTCTGGGAGTAGTTAATGGCAAATTATCTCGTGTCGTTTTCATGCCAGGATCTCAGCCAGCTTGGAAGCAGCCCTGGATTTGTAAATAACATTAGAGGCAGATCTCATTATGTCTTCATCTTTTACTATTACCTTTTAAGTAACTGGATATTTTAAAATTTTAGTAGGGGAAGGCAAAAAATTAACTGCATAAATAAATTCCATTTTTGTGATATATATTAATTAATGATTTTATTTACATCCTTGAAATTTAATGGAAATTAAAGCAATGAATAGTTTAATCAAGGTCCTAGAGCAATTGTGCCTATAATATGCAGATAATTGATACAATAATATATCTTACTTCTTGTCTAAATAAATATGCCAGAACTTCTCTTCATTGTATGTTTTTTTCGTATAAGCAGAAAACTTAATTCAGGGAGTGAAGAACCCAAGGAAAGATGCCAAAATAACAATTGGGATAATAAAATTAGGGTTGACATTGAAGAATTAAGCACAGATGACATTTGTTCTCATGAGCAATTCGTGAGCTAATTCTCTTGGTTTCAAGACCCCTTTTGTTTGAATGCATTACATACAAGATTGTTTTAAATTTGACTCACTCTAATGGATTGACATAATCCATGAGAGCCTTTAACAGGCTTTCTGCACCCACATCAGGAGCCCATTTGTAAGTACAGGTGAAACATATAATCACAAATGGAAACATCAAATAAAATATGTTATAGTTTGATCTCTCTTCTATAAAAATTTGTTCGTACATGATTTTATGCAATATTGCTTATGTTTCTCAGATAAAACAGATTTCTTACAGAGAAACAATATACCGGTATAGAATATATATATTACAGGCATAATTCCAACTTCAGGGGCAATGTAATGGAGCTTGGTTTACGTGTTCATACATAACGCTTCGAAAGTCGTTATCCTAGCAACTTTCTTTGTATCTTTGAGATGAAAGAGAATTTCCTTTAGGAGGAAAGAAAGTTTTTAATAGGTGATGATACTTTGTACATGCAAACTGAGAATGAAAAATACTGAAAATCCTAGGATATTTATTCATTTTACAACCAGTGCAGTTTGTGTTATGAATGGTCAAAAGTGTAATGGATTGGACTTTTATTTAACATATACTTTTAATGTAAATGTTGGCAAACTGTTATACTTTTTTCTGCAAACTCTATCCCAAGAATTACTCATGCTAAAGACTATTTAGAACTTCTTTTCTAGATTATTAACTGTTGTGCTTTTGCCTAGCTAATTGATCTTTGCATGTCTTAATATCTGGATGACACCTAAACAACTGGCTGTTTTCATGAAATATAAGAGTTGTTTTAAAAAAAAAAGAATCAAATGAATTATCTAGGGCTGTTGATTGAAAGGAAAATGCACAGTGTAAGAGTTAAGGTTTATGCGAGGTCTTACTGAGGACTCTAGCCCTGGGGACAGCCTCTCAGATAGCTCTGAGGAACTGCTCCAAACAGGTATGGGGGAAGGCTAGTTTGCAATTTTGTTTTTGGGGAATACATGCGTTAGCATACATCTTGATGAAGACTTACTGCTGGTCACAAAGAACAGGAATGATCAAGCTAATGATCGTGATGTTTTTCCATGTGTGGGAAGATGCAAGAAGAGGGGGTAATTACACTTCTTCCTGAAATGCACCTAATAAGCTAAGAGTCTGTTTA
This sequence comes from Camelus ferus, assembly GCF_009834535.1. Classification (NCBI taxonomy): domain Eukaryota; kingdom Metazoa; phylum Chordata; class Mammalia; order Artiodactyla; family Camelidae; genus Camelus; species Camelus ferus. Next base: position 18,939,165 of record NC_045700.1, read on the forward strand.
TCTAAAGCACAGAGGATCCTGTTACTGTCTTTAATTTCCTCTGTCTGAAACACTGAGTTCACTGTCAGTCAGCCACTGCATTGAGTTAATCTTTGTAGACTTGGGCGGAGAGTAAAATGCTCTTTACTCTTCATTGTTTGCAGTGTCATTGGTGGAAAAACAAGCAGTGAAAAATGTGTGCTTCTCAAGCTTTATTTGATGTGATACTAATGCTTGTGTTTTGATTTTCCCCATGTAATTTGGTAGTAAGCTTAATAAGCTGTGTCTAACACAAATGATAGTGAAAGGCCTGAGCTTAGATTGCAAGGCAGTGTGATTCTCTCTTCAACACAGTCACACACAGGGCAACATACAGACATAAAGACAAGCCTCCCATTGTACAGGGGGCCATCTAGGCTGTTTGTTTCTTTTTTCCATTTTTGTTAACCAGAGGTTTTAATTGAATATCTGGGTGTTCTGTGTTGTATGTAAAGTAGATGATCACAGTTTTAGATTCAATGATAATTAAAGCTGTTGTCTATACAGTACTGTAAATAATCAGCCCATCAAATAGGAGGTCTGTCGGGTTATTCATACTTTTTTTTTCAAAATAATTGGATAACTAATACCCATTAAATATTGTAGTTTTTTGTTTTGTTTTTGTGGAATCAGTTATAAATTTCTCTGATTTAAGGGGAAAAATATCTTAAGAGCTGCAGTAGGGATTGATTAAAAAAAACATTTTAAAGTATTAGCTGGTTCTGAATCCAGAGTTTAATGCTGATTATGACTAGAGACAGTGTATATTTGTACAGAATATTTGCTCTGCCAGTAACTTTTGGTTACCCTGTACTTGGACGTTTTCTTTATTTCTTTCTACTCTCTTTTCTTTCTTCCTCCTTTTTCCTTCTTTCTTAAAAACTTTCCTCAATTAATCAAGGAACAATTTTTGCTTACCACTTACTGCTCTAGGCACTACAAGGGAATAGATAGACATGACCCTGATTTAAGAGCTTACAGGCTAATGGGAGATAAGAGTTTTGCTACAGAAGTCGCAACACAGTGTAGTACCTGCTACAGTAGCTGTTACAGGGTGCTGTGTGAGTTTTTTTTATTGCTTTTGTAACAGATTACCACAAATTTGGTGGCTTAAAACAACATAGATTTATTATCTTAGATTTCTGTAGGTCTGAAGTCAGACAGAAGTTTTACATGCCTATAAGCAAAAGGTTGGCAGGATAGCATTTTATTCCTGAAACTCTAGGGGAAAAGGTTTTCTTTTCCACCTTCTAGAGGCTACTTACATTCCTTGACTTATGGCTCCCTTCCAAGTCTTGAAATTCAGTAACATTGCATCTGTTGGGTTATTCCTTCCTAGTCATATTCCCTCTGACCCTCTACTGGAGGCCAGGAAATGCTCTCTGAATTTAAGATCCTGTGATTATGTTGGACCCACCCAGATAATCCAGAATAATCTCTTTACCCCAAAATCCATACTCTTAGTCACACCTACCAAGTTCTTTTTGCCATCTAAAGTAGCACGTTCACCTGTTCCAGGGATTAGGATGTGAACTTTGCTGGAGAGCCATTACTCTGCCTACCACAGGATACACAAGTACGGAAGAACACCGCTTCTAGGGCTGAGATGAAGAGTGTGTTCAAGGATGACTTTCTGGAGGGACTAATCTCTCATTCTGGACCTAAAGGGCAAGCAGTCATTAGCTAGGCTATGGAGGGAGGCTAGAACTGGTGAGTTTCTGGAGTAGAACATACAAAGGCCAGCAGTTAAATGAGTGGTTTCTAGGAGCTAAAAGATGCTAGTTTGTAACCTGCTGGAGGCAGGTGGTGCAACACAGGCAGGAGGCAGATACTAATAAGCCCAGATCCTTTGGAGCCTTGATGACCAGGCTGAGGAGTCTAGACTTCATTCCATGAACCGTGGTTTTAAATAGATGGGTGTTGTGATCAGACTTCCAACTTTGTAGGTTGGTCCTGGCCTCAGTGTGGGGAATAGATGGAAGGGAGGGAGGGGGTTGTGGTGGCAGTGACGTCTCGGAAGGAGCCATTGTAGTGATTTAAGCTGGGGATTTGCAGATGGGCTAAATATGGGTGGTATCAGTCAGAGCGGATACAGTGGACTGATTCAGGAGATGTTTAGGTATTTGAAATTATTTTTGTCATTAAAAGATAGAGGTATGTTTCAAGCGTGACACTCCAGTTTTTGACTTGGCCATATTGGTAGAAATGGGAAACACAGAAGGAGAGAGAAAAGTTGTGGTGTTCAGAAGGGTGGGTTTTGTCACATTGAATTTGACTGGTCCTTTAGTGTAGTTTTCCAGTCTGGCTCAGAGCTTGAGTAAAAAAATCTGGGCTGAAGGTACTAATTAGGGATCGAAGGCATATAGACGATTACTTGAACTCTGTGCGTGGGTGGAAGTGTAGGATCAGAAAAGAGAATCTAGGGCAGTGCCCTGAGGATGCCCATCAGTTAAGAGAGGTAGGGAGGGAGATGGCAACAAGCAAAAAGAGATGTGCCCAGAGAGATGGCAGGGGTGTGGGGTAGGGGCAAGGGACAAAAAGTTAAGGTCTGATGAAACTTGGAAAGGTTATTTCAAGAATGACGGTGTAGTCAGTACTCAGAGCTGTCACTGAATGATCAAGTCTAAAAGATAAGAAAAGATAGTTCAGGGCTTGGTTTGTTTTATTACTTTGGCGAGAGTAAGTAGTTTAAAGGAACAGGTAGACTTAGAATCTAGGGTTACATGTGTTGAGAGAGTAGAAATGGAAGAGATGGAGATACCAGTACCTTATGGGAATTCAGAAAGCACCAGAGACTTGGGCAGGTTAAATGCTGATAAGGAGCCATTCCCCACCCACTGACAGATCTCTCAACCGGTACGTTCTCACAGCTGTGGTAGAAGCTGTGCCTCTCAAACTTACTCTCAGTAAGTGTCACTGATGGTAGAGGTAAGTGAATACCGCCTCCCAGCAGGACGCTGGTGTGGCTGAGCTTTCACAAGGTCATTTCAGGTCCTGCAGGAATCCTTATTTATTGTGACCATAAGCATCACAGAAGACATAGAGCCAAGTGTCCAGGTGACAACTGTAGACTTGTGTGTAATGTAAAACCATCTGCCAGTGAAAGTAGTCTACTTATCAGCTTGTATCCAGCATTTCCAAAACAGCCATAAAGACTGAACATAGACTAATAAAGCCGCCTTCTCTCCCTCCCCCCCCCCCCACACAATCAGAGCCAAGGCTCTAGCTAATGACCTACTAATGAGGAAACAAAGTAAAATTATTAGATCTAGGAAATCCTTTAAAAAATGTAGAGGAACTGTGTTAGTAGCTAAGTTGAGTCAAGTTGCAGGCTGTCTTGGAATCCATTGAACATGATTAGCAAGCACTCACAGCTTTGAAAAATGACTTTGCATTGTCATTACTCAAAGTTAGTATTCCAGCAAAAAGGTCCATCAAAGTCAGTTGGCAAGGTAAGGTCATATTCTAAAATATTTCAGTTAAAAAGGTCTCTCAAAGTGGAAGGCATACCCTTTTCCTCAGATTAAATTATCCAACATGATTTGAGCATTTATTGCAATCTGTTGTTTCTGGCAGCATTTGTGAGCTGCCCAACAGCAGGAGGCAAAGTAAGTTCCACTTTGCCCACCACCCCATGTGACACCCAGCCTCACTCCAGGGCCATTGTCTGGGAGGATACCATTTTGTTCCTTGAATACATAAACTCTTTTTAAAAAGCTACTCGAAAAAACACGGAAGGAGTTAATATTTACAGTATTTTGTTGGTTTCCCTGGCGACCATTAATTTCAAGAAAATGGAGACAAGGTAATCAATCTGTTTTTATCAGTAAATCATAGGGAAATCGATAGTAAATAAATCAACCAAGACCCTTTCTAGTTGCTGAGCCACCATAGCAAACATCTTCTAAGTATTTTCTGCCAGTATTCAACATGAAACTTTTTTCCCAAATAAACTAATTTCACAGATGCTCTGGGAATTGCTTCCATTCTCCTAGGATTAACTTCATGTGGAAAAAAAGAGTGAAAAAAAACTTTATTACGAATTAATAGTCTAATAGCTTTTAAATACAACGTAAGTGACTTTTAACAAAACAGCCGATGTGAAATTAATACGTGAATGTCTCTTGTTGGAACAGGCAAAAGCAGGAAGAAGGAGAAATGTCAAGATGCTGACCTGTACCCTCTGGTGGAAACAGAACCATGTCCTTGTGATGCGTTTATATCTCAACCTTATGGTAATTGGTCAGATTGCCTTCTTCCTGAAGGCAGAAGGGAGCCTCACAGAGGACTGCGGGTACAAGGAGACAGCAAAGAATGTGGAAAAGGCGTGCGCTTCCGAGCAATAACCTGCTCTGATAAACATGGAAGGCTGGTTGACCCCGCCCACTGCAACAGCTCTGGTAAGGAGATGGGGAGGTTTGTCCCAGGTCTAGAATTAGTAGCTTTGTTTCTTAGAAATGTTTCCCTTCTCCTCTGGCAAGAACACACTGCCTCTCATAAAATATGGGCGTATGAAATGCACATAGCCATATCTCACTCTTCTCCGAGAAAGCCAAAGTCCAGAACAAACAAATATATTTTATGCTTTGTTGGTGCTCTGGTCATATATGTAGAAGGCATCAGGCCTTGGATTTCTTCTAAAGATGTGGACAGAATACCAAAGAAGAAGTTTAATTTTAAATGTTTTACAGTGCAGTGTATAAGTACACCCAAATTAATAGACTAGAACTGTAGAAAAGAAATTAGGCAATCTGGAAAAGTTTTTGAGATGTTAATCAGGGTGAAGACTGTTTTTGGGGGGAGGGGATGGGGAACCTTGGGATGATTTAAAAGATATTGTTGAACAGAGAAAAGAATGATGGTTAAATATGGTCGGGGTAAACACTGATGGAAGAGGCTGAGATTAATGATTACAATGTGGCTTATGAATTTCCTCCCCTATTTTTTGGTTTTTAATTACCTTTTAAAAAAAACTAAGCAAGTTAGGGATTTTACAGAAGGTATGGATAGAGAGAATTGATGTTTGAGTGACAAACTCTTAAAAAAAAAAAAAGTAGATTTTGGTCTCTGTCATCAAGGTCTTGTAGTCTAATAAACTTTCTCAATAATGCCAGAAATGGAAAATCGAATTCAGTTTTTACACACAAGTCAACTAAATGATAGTTCATCTTTATTCTTTATTGCCAGTGTAACAGCTCATTTTGCTTAGGATATATCTAGATCCTCATAGAAATGCAATTTAAGGCTTAATGATTTTTTAATTAGTATGGTTGTTGCTCTGCTTACTCAGTTAGTCTACAGAATTGTATTCAGTAATTTTACTTTCAGAAACATTAAACACATCGTAAGCAGGTAATGGACCCATTTTACAGAGGCCAAAGTTGGTCAACTCAAATCTTTTTTTCACCTTTAATGTACATATCAGTTTATTTTTAAAATTTTTGTCTTAAAATATATTTGACTTATAGCATTGCATACATTTAAGGTGTATGACATGTTAATTCTGTACATTTGTAGGTTGTAATGTGATTGTGATTGTAGTGAAAATTATTACCTGTAACACTGCATAATTACCATTCCCTTTTAGTGGTTGGAATAATTCTAGTCTCTTAGCAAGTTTGATTATAACACAATATTGTTGTCCATATTCACTGTACTGTGCATTAGATCTCTAGGACTTATTTTCTGCTAATTCCAAATTTGTATCATTAAATAACTATCCTATCCCTGTCAATCCCTTCACTCCCATCCCCTTGAAACCACTCTTACTCTGCTTTTATGAGTTCGGCTTTTTTAGATTCCATGTATGAGTATGATGTAACAGTGATATGAGTGATGAGTGAAATAACACAGTATTTGTCTTTCTCCGACTAATGTATCTCAATTCATATAATATCCTGAAGATCTTTCGTATTTTCACAAGTGGCAGAATGTCTTTTTCATGGCTAAATAATATTTCATCGTGTATATACTCTACATCTTTATCCATTCATCTATTGATGGACATATAGATTGTTTTTATATCTTGGCTATTGTGAATAATGCAGCAGTAAACATGGGAATGCCTGCATCTCTTTGATACCTTGTTTTCACTTTTGGGGGATGTATACACAGAAGTAGAATTGTTGAATCATATGGTAGTTCTGTTTTTACTTCTTTGAGGAACCTCTGTATTTTACATAGTAGCTGCACCAATTTACATTTCACCAACAGTGTGCAGGGAATTGCCTTTCTCTACACCCTCATCAACACTTGTTGTCTCTTGTCTTCTTGATGATTGCTATACTAACGGGTCATAAGATAGCCCATGTGGTTTTGATTTGCATTTCCCTGATGATTGGTGGTGTTAAGAATCTTTTCATGCACTACTTGGCCATTTGGATGTTTTCTTCAGAAAGTCTATTTTGGTCCTCTGCTTAGTGTTTAATTGGATTGTTTGTTTTTTGTTATTTTTGTTATTTTTTATTTTTTTAACATTTTTTATTGATTTATAATCATTTTACAATGTTGTGTCAAATTCCAGTGTTCAGCACCATTTTTCAGTTATTCATGGACATATACACACTCATTGTCATTGAGTTGTATACATTCTTTATATATCTTGGATATTAACCTCTTATCCAATATATGGTTTGCAAAAGTTTTCTCCCATTCTAGAGGTTGCTTTTTCATTTTGTTAGTTGTTTCTGTTGCTGTGCAAAATCTTAAGTTTGATGTGATTCTATTTGTCAATTTTTACTTTTATAATTTATGTTTTTGGTGTCATATCCAAAAAGTCATTGCCAAGACCATTGGTTTTTTGTTGTTGTTTGTTTTGTTTAATAGTCTTCCTTATTTTTTAATTGAAGTATAGTCAGTTTACAGTGTATCAATTTCTGGTGTACACCATAATGCTTCAGTCATACATGCACATACATGTATTTGTTTTCATATTCTTTTTGACCATAAGTTACAAGATCTTGAATATAGTCCCCTGTGCTATACAGTATAAACTTGTTGTTTATCTATTTTATATATATTAGTGTCTGCAAATCTTAAACTCCTAATTTATCCCTTCCCACCCTTTTCTCCCCCTGTTAACCATAAGTTTGTTTTCTATGTCTGTGAGTCTGTTTCTGTTTTGCAAATAAGTTTGTCTCTTTTTTTTTTTTTTAAGATTCCACATATAAGTAATATCATATGGTATTTTTCTTTCTCTTTCCTGGCTTATTTCACTTAGAATGACAATCTGCAGGTTTATCCATGTTGCTGCAAATGGCATTATTTTATTATTTTTTACAGCTGAGCAGTATTCCATTATATAAATCTATCACAGCTTCTTTATCCAGTCATTGTTGATGGACATTTAGGTTGTTTCTGTGTGTTGGCTATTGTAAATAGTGCTGCTATGAACATTGGGGTGCATGTATCTTTTTGAATTAAGGTTCCCTCTGGATATATGCCCTGGAGTGGGACTGCTGGATAATATGGTAAATCTATTTTTAGTCTTTTGTGGAATCTCCATACTGTTTTCCATAATGGCTGCACCAAACTACATTCCCACAAACAGTGTAAGAGGGTTCCATTTTCTCCACAGCCTCTCCAGCATTCATCTTTGTGGACTTTTGAATGATGGCCATTCTGACTGGTGTGAGGTAGTCTCATTGTAGTTTTGATTTACATTTCTCTAATAATTAGTTATATTGAGCATTTTTTCATGTGCCTATTGGCCATTTGTTTGTCTTCCTTGGAGAATTGCATGTTTAGATCTTCTGCCCATTTTTTGTATTGGGTTGTTTGTTTTTAAGTTGTATGAGCTGCTTATATATTCTGGAAATCAAGCTCTAGACAAGTCTCATCTTCTGCAAATATTTTCTCCCATTCCATATGTTGTCTTTTTGTTTTACTTATGGTTTCCTTTGCTCTGCAAAAGCTCATAAGTTTAATTAGGTCCTATTTGTTTGTTTTTGCTTTTGTTTCTATTGCCTGGGTAGGCTGCCCTAGGAGAACATTGCTAAGATTTATGTCAGCTAATGTTTTGGCCTGTGTTTTCTTCTAAGAGGTTTATAGTGCCTTGTCTTACTGTTTAAGTCTTTAAGCCATTTTGAGTTTGTGTGTGTGTGTGTGTGTGTGTGTGTGTGTGTGTGTGTGTGTGTGTGTGTGTGTATGGGGTGAGGGAGTATTTTAACTTCATTAATTTCCACGCAGCTGTCCAGTTTTCCCAGCACCATTTGGTGAAGAGACTGTCTTTACTCCAATGTTCATGCCTCCTTTGTATTAAAAAAAAAAAAAAAAAAAAACTGACCAAAAGTCTGTGAGTTTATTTCTGGGCTATTCTGTTCCATTGATCCATATATCTGTTTTTGTACCAATACTATTCTGTTCTGATTACTGTAGCTCTGTAGTATTGTCTGAAGTGTGGGGGAATTATTCCTCCAGCTTCATTCTTTTTCTTCAGTATTGCTTTGGCAATTCTGGGTCTCTTGTGATTTCATTTAAATTTTAGCATGATTTGTTCTAGTTCTGTGAAAAATGTCCTGAGTAACTTGATAGGGATCACATTAAATCTGTAGATTCCTTTGGGTATTACGGCTATTTTAACAATATTAATTTTTCCAATCCAAGATAACTGTTGAACAGCTTCTTTTCTGCATTTTCTTCTAGCAGTTTTATGGTATCAGGTCTTGCGTTTGGGCTTTGTCCATTTCAAATTAATTTTCATGAGTAGGGTAAGATAGGGATTCAATTTAATTGTTCTATAAGTGTTTATGCAGTTTTCCGAATACCATTTGTTGGAAAGACTATCATTTCCCCATCAGGTGGTCCCTGGCTCCTTAACTAATATTAAACAAATATTAGTTGACTGAATGTGTTGGAGTTTACTTCTGAATTCTCTAATCTGTTCCATTTGTCTATTTTTATGCTAGTACCATGCTTGAAGTACTATAGGTTTATAATGCAGTTTAAAATCGGGAAATGTGATACCTGCAGCTTTGTTCTTTCTCAGGATTTCTTTAGCTATTTAGCTAAATATGTATTATTCCATACAAATTTTAGCATTTGTTTTTTCTATTTCTGTGAAGAATGCCATTGGAACTTTGATAGACATTGTGTGAATCTGCAGACGGCTTTGGGTGATATGGACATTTTAACATTATAAACCCTTTTTATCCATGAATACAAGATATCTTTCCATTTGTTATGTCTTCTTTAACTTCTTTCAGTGAAGTCTTGTGGTTTTCATTGTACAGATCTTTCACTTCCTTGGTTAAATTTATCCTTAGGTATTTTATTGGTTTTGATGCTATTGTGAATGGGATAGTTTTCTTTATTTTTTCAGATGTTTCATTACTAGTGAGAAGAAGTACAACTGATTTCTTTTTGTTGATTTTATATCCTTAAACTTTACTGAAATCATTGATTAGTTCCAACAGTTTTTTGGTTAAATCTTTGGGATTTTCTGTGTACAAAACCATATCATCTGCAAGTAGAGAGTTTTGCTTCTTCCATCCTGACTTGGATATATTTTACTGCCTTGTCTTGCCTAATTTCTCTAGCTAGGACTTCTAATGCTGTGTTAAATAAGAGTGGTGAGAATGGGCAACCTTGTTTTGTTCCTAATCTTAGAGGAAAACTTTCAGTGTTTCACTGTTGAGTATAATGTTAAGTCTGGGTTTGTCACAGATGGCTTTTGTTATGTTGAGGTATGTTCCTTTTATATGCAATCTATTCAGGGTTTTATCGTGGAAGGAAATGTGAAAATATTTTCTTTCATTCTGTTAATGAGATGTAAAACATTTATCAATTTGCATATTGCATCTCAGGGATAAATCCTATTTCTCATGGTGTATAATCCTTTTAATGTGTTCAATTCAGTTTACTAATATTGACTTTTTTGTATTTATGTTCGTCAGTAGTATTGGTGTATAGTTTTGGGGGGTTTTTTAGTGGCCAGTATTTAATTTAGGTATCTGGGTAATGCTGGCCTCGTAGAATGAATTTGAAAGTGTTCACTTGAGTTTTTTGGAAAAGTATGGGAAGGGTTGGCATTAATTCTTCAGATGTTTGATAGAATTCACACATAGAGCCATCTGGTTCTGTAGTTTTCTGCTTTGGGAGGTTTTTGGTTATAGATGGTTTCCGTATTCATTATTGGTCTGTTTAGATTTTCTGTTCTTCCATATTCAGTCTTGGTTGGCTGCATGTTTCTAGAAATTTATCTTTTTCTTTCAGGTTATCTGACTTGCTGGCATATAGCAGTTCATAGTAGTCTTTTATTATCCTTTACATTTCTGTAGTATCAGTTGTAATGTCTCCTCTTTCATTTCTAAGTTTGGGTCTTCTGTGTTTTGAGTCTAGCTGAGAGTTTGTCAATTTTGTTCATCTTTGTGAAAATCCAGCTTAATTTCATCGATCATTTCTTTTGTTTCTCTGATCTGTTTTATTTATTTTCTCCCTGATCTTTATTTGCTTTCTTCTAACTTTGGGCTGAATTTATTCTTGTGGTTTCTTGAAGTATAAAGTTAGGTAGTTCGGACTTCTAATTTCTTAACATAGCCACTTATTACTGTAAACTTTCCTCCAAGAACTGTTTTTTGCAGTATCACCTAGGATTTGATGTTTTCTTTCCTTTTTGTTTCAAGATAATTTATTTCTGTTTTCATTATTTGCCCATTGGTTGTTTAGAAGTGTGTTTAGTTTCCACATCATTGTAGATTGTCTTGTTGATTTCTAGGTTCATACCATTGTGGTCCGAAAAGATGGCTGATGTGATTTCAGTCTTAAATTTGCTAGGACACAAGATAAGTCTTATCATAATCTAATCTGGAGAATATTCTGTGAGCACTTGAAAGAATGTATTCTCTGCTGCTGTTGAATGGATACTCTATATACGTCTGTTAAGTCCATTTGGTCTAAAATATGGTTCAGTTCCAACATTTCTGCATCAGTTTTGTCTGGATGATCTCTATTGCTGACAGAGGTATACTATTGTTGTATATTTCTCCCTTCAGGTATGTTAGTACTTAATATATTTAGGTGCCCTAAGGCTGGGTGTGTATATAGTCATGATTGTTTATATATATATATGTGTGTGTGTGTGTGATAGATATATATATATATATATATAATGTATATATATATAATAATAAATGTATGTATGTATACATGTGTATATATGAGATACAATAATATATATATGATATAATAATATGTATCTACCTATATAGAGAGGGAGGGGGAGAGAGAGACTCCTTTATCATTATATAATGACCTTATTTGTGTTCGTTTTTGGCTTGAAGTCTATTTTGTCTGATAAGTATGGCTATGTCTGCTTTCTTTTGATTTCCACCTGCATGGAATGTTTTATGCTATCCTTTTACTTTGAGCCTCCGTGTGTCTTTAGAACTGAAATGAGTCTCCTGTAGGCATCATATAATTGGACCCTTTTTTTTTTAATCCATTCAGATATTCTTTGCTGTTTGGTGAATTCAGTCCACTTACATTTAAATGTAAGGACCTGCTACTGCCATCTTATTTGCCTTCTGGTTGTTCTGTATGCCCATTGTTTTACTCTTTTACCTGTCTTTGTAAATTGGTGGTTTTCCATGATGATGTTTTCTCTGGCCGTTTTTGATGTTTTTGTGAATCTACTCTAGATTTTTGCTTTGTGGTTACCATCCTCTATGAAAGAGGTCAATACTCTTTAACCCCTTCTGCTGGAGAGGTAGCTACTGCCACTTCCAGAAACTTAGCCCTTGCTGTGTCACACTGGAGAGGGAGAAGCACCTCGGAAAGTTTCTCCCATTCCTCTGCATCCGAACTGTTCTCTATTCCATTCCAGTGGCATTCAGGAATCTCCCCTAGGAAGCCTGTGCTTCCAAACTTTCTCCTGTCCATGAGTATCTGCCCAGTTTTGCCCTCTCCATGTTCTTTCTTTTCTGATCTCGGTGAGTGGAAGTGGGGCAGCTTTTTCCAACTCCTTTGTGTTCACAACCCCCACTGACATCCCCTATGTTTATTTTTGGATGACCAAGTGGACTAGAAATCTCCAGGTCCCTTGGTGTAGTAGTAGAGTTACTTTTGTTTGGTAATGGATGTCTAATTAGTTATTACAAAAAGGGAAGAGAAGTAAGGAATGCCTTGCCCCACCATGTATCTGATGTCACTTTGCATCTTGGTTTGTTTATTCATTTGATCGCACCTATGTATTGAAAACCTGCTATATTCCTAGTCCTCTTCTGATTTGGGCATACTATTATGGGGAAATGAGGGACTTGTGCAGTTTATTGTCTAGTGGAATATAGAAACAAAACAAATGAATAAAAAGGATTTCAGGTCTTGATTAGCCCTTAGGATGCTCAATAGAAATTCTGGAGACTTTAGGGGAGTCTTCAGTAAAGCAACACAAATTTGAGATGTGATGAGTGAGTAGGTGACAACTATGTGAGAAATACACACAAGGTAATTTCAGCTAGTGGGACACACATGTCCAGATGATGTAAGGCAGGAAAGAAATACTGGCCAAAAGCAAAGGAAGCTCTGTGGTTTGAATACTAGGGAGTGAGGAGAGTTGTTTGAAATGATGTTGAAGTAGGCAGAATCTTACGGAACAAAGCAAGGAGTCTGGATCTAATTCAAGGGGAAGGGGATGGGAAGAGGTGTAGGTAATGTGATTCAATTTAAGTGTTTAAAAAATCACTATAGAATAGTGTGTATCGACTGGCTTCAAAGGGTCAAGGATGCTATTGGGAGACTGTTGAAATAACCAAGGTAAGACATGATTTTAGATCAGACTTAGGATGGCAACAATAAAGAAATAGGGGAAACAGTTTTAAGATAAAATTTGGAGATAGAAAATATATTGAAAAGGTGACTTTTATTTGGAATACTTTTGTCAATTCTATCACTCATCTCTAATTTTTCAGAGGTTTGTGTGTGTATGTGTGTGTTTAATTTAGAAATAATCGTTTCAGGTTTGGGGAGAGTGTAGCTCAAGTGGTAAAGTGCATGCTTAGCAAGCACAAGGTCCTGGGTGGTTCAGTCCCTGGTACCTCCTCTAAAAATAAATAAACCTAATTACTTCACCCCACCCACAAAAAATTTTTAAAATAATCATTTCAGGTTAGAAAAGAAAGTGTCCTCAAGGAAGAAGTGGCACTGGAAATAGAACCAGTTAACGGAGCAATAGCAAAAGCTGCTAGAGAATCTAAGAGATTTTTACCAAATGAAAACAATACATTGATCAAGATTCATCAGAGACGTATATAACTTTTAATGTATTTGTGTTAAGATATTTTTATAGCACAGTTTTCAAAAAAGATAATAAGTGAAAATAGCACATTTTATCACTTCTAAGGATAAGAGACATATCCATCTATCAAGTTAAAAAAAAAAGATCTTTCAATGATCACTAACAGACACTTTAAAATTTTCCATGAGTTCCTTAAGAATTCTAGTTTTCATCATGGACAAACTGAAGCAGAGAGCAGTGACCTCGATCTGGAAAACTACTTTATTTACCCTTTTAAGCTGTAGCATGAGTGTTACCTTCCATCTGCATTTGGAAGACACAAATGGGATTCCCCCAGATAATAGCATCGAGATTTCCTCATGGGGTAATTATTCCTCATGCTGAGGTGTCCTGTGTGTCCCTTGGTGGTACATACAACTGTGTGCAACACAATTGAGTAAGTTCTGAATTATCAACGCTAATGGCTTTCATAGAAGATTCAAACCACCGATGATCTTAGCCAGGTCTTTTTGTCTTGAGGAATATCACTGAGGAGACAAGTATTAAAATTACACTTGGTTTAAAAAACAAAAAGAAAAAAACTTAAGAATGCAGTTTGTATCTGGATCCCATCCACAACTGTTTGCTCCTCTTGAGCCCCATGACTGCCTAGTGTCAGTGTTCAGTCTGCTCCCCCATGGTACTGACAACAGGCTGGGTGTTGACTCTGATTACCTATTTCAGGCAACAGCATAGCATGTGCCCAAATAAAGATGCCTGAGGTGAGTTACTTCCAACTATGTCTCTTAGCCCAGTGATTTGTTTTTTGGTCGCACCCAAAACACTCCATTCTTCTCTCTTCCTTTCCCTCCCTTCATCCAGGTTTCTGTTATAGCAAGTCTTTCCCAAAGTCCCCTAATAAATCGTTCCGCTTCATCACTTCCTCTTGCCCTTCCCAGCCTTTATCTTTCTTTGTAGTATTTAATCACCAACTAAAATATTATGTATTTACATTAAAAATATGCTGATTGTCTCCCTTCTATGATTGGATGGTAAATTGCCAAGAAACAAAGAACTGCTTATGTTTTTTAATTTTTTTCAACTGTATTCACAGCACCTAGAATGGTGCCTGAAAGTAGGTATTCAAAACGTATTTCTAAATACATGACTGTATCATCAGGTCTTAGTAATTTTGTAGCCTAAGTCTTTCTCAAACTTTTTTCTTTTCTCTTGCTACTGTTGCACCCAGTGGTAGATGTTACAGTATCATCTTGACCTATCCACCTGATACCTATTATGCCGAGAGCCATCAGCCAGCATACGAAAAGGCCAGTGCAGCCATGCTACAGTTCTGTTGGCAGTTTTTCCTGGTCTCTTCTTCACACCCTTCATAGGACACCAAAGGGGCTACATAATTATGGAGTCTGCCTGACATGCTCTTTCCTTTCCTTTCGTGAGACCCCTCGTTTGGGGGGACAGGACCAGGTGACGGGTGATTCGAGAGGCATTTCCCCTATTTCCACTCGGAGGGTGGGTGAAGGGATCATGTCTGAGGATTACCATTATTCCTCATGCTTTTCCTTATGACTTTATTGACCTTTTTTTTTTTTTTTAAATCCCCATGTATATTTCTAGCTCTCTTACTCATCTGGTTGTTCATTGAAATCCAGTACAGAATCAGATTTATTTCTCCATCCCAGTGCCTAACACAGGGTCTGGCCCATCACAGGCAATCAGTAAATGTTGGCTGAATGAATGAAAGACTGGTTTAGATACAGCAAGAGTCAACATGCATGCCTAGATAGAAGTTCTGAATTTGTGTGTGTGTGTGTGTGTTACAGCTCTCTGGGTAGAACAGATGTGTGTAATGAATGCAGACCCAGAGAGAAGTGAGTTGTACAATACGTGGTCAGGCAAACACTGCAGAATATCTGTTTCTATGTTGCCCTTGATATACAGTTTGGGATTAGAGGAAATGAAATTGTAGTGTTACTGGTGGACAAGGAGTGTTTTTTTGAAAGAATGGAAAAATACAGAAAAACCAATTTTTCTAGTGATCCAATGATAACTATGTGAATAAAACTTTAATTCATCAGATTATAAAGTCAAAGTGCAATCTGTTTCATATCTGGTCCCACATAATTAATTGCCTATCAAAAGCAATAATAATTTATCTTCATTAATATTTAATGGAGAAGTAACTTGGCATTTGCAGATGCATAACTCTAGTACAGCAGTTTCATTACTTTGCTGTCATATATAAGAAGGTATGGATAGCAGACAAAGCAAAATAAACTAAAGAATCTTTGATTCAAAAAATAATATTTCACATATTTGCAGTTACTGGAAAAAATGTGAATTTAATCTTAATACCCTTTAGAAAGTTTATATTTTCTGTGTATGTATTGAATTTTGCATTATTGAAAGATTTATCACAACTATGTATGGACAAGTTTATTTTGGCCAAGATAGGAGAGTGAAATTTACATCTTTATGAACTGAGTTGGTTAAGAGAGCATTTTATGAAGTGTCCTGGCAAAGACTTGTGCATGTCAAAGATTACACAAACTTTTAAACTATTTTGAACTCTCTTCATAAATCCACTGCACAGGGGGACGAAATAATTATATCTCTTGCAGAAAGATATAGAAACCCTTCAGTGATCTGAAATTTTTGCCAAATGACCTGTTTCCTAAATCTTCTGCACCTTTATGTTTCCTGGGATGTTGATAGGCTCTTCAGATCACCACTTGAGGAGAATCATAGTGCCTACTCTGGGGCAAAGAAATTTCAGTTTGACAAGATGAATATGTTTGTGTTTTTTCATGTTGAGATTTTACTTCCTTTGCTTTTTATTTGTGTTTCATGTAAATGTTGCTGGAAAAAATTCATATGATGTCACTCCTTCAGAGATGCTTTTCTGTCCACCCCAGGGGCTTTTCTCCATCCCAGGGGCTCTCCCTCATGTGCTCAGACTTCTCTCACCTTTCCCTTAGGTCCACTGCAGTGGGGGCCTTTCCATTGTCCTCACTCAGCCCTTCCTTCCATCACCTTTCTGTCCCATTTCAATGAGAGCAATCTTTCCAAAGGCCCATCTGACTGTCACTCTTGTAGGTTTTAAACTGTCAATGTCAACCATTGCCCGGGCCCCTCAGCATGGCATTGAGGGGCCTTCATGCTTTTACCCTTTGTTTACCCCTGAAATTCCTTCTTCCTTCCCACGCTGAGCCCCACCCACCTCAGGCTCTTGCATATCTCAGTACATAACACTCACTCTCATGAGGCTTTTGCCTTCTCCACCTGGACACTGTAATCCTGCTGTGACTTTAATTTTTCCCCCTTGCAACCTAATTCTCTAGTTGATTCCTAATAACTTTTCAGGACTTAGGGTAGAAATGTCAGCTTTTCTGGGAAACTTCAGGCAGACTTGCCAGTCAGCTCTTCCACAACCCCTAGGAACTACTAGGAATTGAGTATATCTGCTTTGTGTCCGTTAATAAGATACAAGTCCCCAGTCTTAGCACTTCTCATATTTTACCTACCTTATTGCTAGTCTGTCCTGCCAGAGGGGTATGTGATCCTTGAGGGAAGGACGGTGTTTACTGCATCATTGTGTCATCACAAACATCTGGTAAAGAGTCAGCACATCAAACTTACTCAATAATTGTTAGCGAAACACAGAATAGGAATCTGTGCTTGTGTATAAAGAACTGTAATGGACATATATGTCTTAGTTTCTTACGATTGCTATAACAAAGCCGTAAACTTGGTGGCTTAAAATAATATGTATCCTCTCACAGGTCTGAAGGGCAGAAGTCCACAGTCAGGTTTCACTGGGTCAAAACGAAGATGTAGTCAGAGCCATGTTTCCTTCAAAAGCTCTAGAGAGGAATCTGTCTCCTGGGCTTTTTCTGGATTCTAGAGCTGCAGTCCTGGACTCATGGCCTCTTGCTGTGTCTTCAGAGCCAGTGGCATAGTTTCTTGCTTCAGTGTCTTTACCTTCATCGGTGTCAATTCTGGGCCAATGCTCCCTGTTTCCCTCAAAGAACACAGGATGGCCCAGCTTGCGCTCATAATCCCGGGTAATCTTCCCACCTCAATATCCTGAACTTAATCACAACTGTGAAGTCTCTTTTTTCACAGAAGTGAACATTCAGAGGTTCCAGAGAGTAGAATAGCTTTGGGGACCAGATATCTTTGGGGATCATTATTTAGCATACCATAATATGTGAAGGCTGTTCTATTTTTGAACCTAAACTTTTTAAAGATACGCAAATGAAAAAGAATTGGAAAGTTCTCAAGTATTAGAGGCACACACATAGTGTTACTTTATTTCTTCATGTGCGTGGTGTCTACACAAGGGGATTTATGTGGACAATTGATATCATAATCTGGAAAGTTATGAGGCAAAATGTCATAATGTCTAAAATGTTGTAATGAAGAAAGCACATGTGGCTTTTAGTTATTCACTTGAACAATATATGAAATCAGTATTTCCTTTCACTTTTTTTTTTAATAGGGTTCAGAGTATCCCCTTGTCTTTAGGGCATATGTTAGCTTTATCTTGTTTATTTCTTACATTTTACGTTCCAATTTGACCTTCTTAACAATTACCAGAGACAAAGGCTTACGGATAAGATTTCATTTGAAGAGAGGGTTCTGCTCCTGAAACTGTCTCAGGAACTCCTATTCCAAGAACTCACCTAGGAAAGGGATACGTTGGGAACAGTGACTCACTTGTTTATGTATTCATTTATTCTGTTCAACAAACATCAAAGGAACATCTGGTTTCCATTAGACTATGTAATAGTATATAAAGATAAATAAGTAATACTCACTGGAGATATTCAGTCTAATATGCAGGACAGTTTTAGGGACTTCCGAATTTGGGATTATCTTCCCTTTCTGAGTCAGACCGTACTGTAGTTTTTGGCAGTGCAATAAAACAAAAACTTCAGGACATCAGTGGGTCAAATAGTTTCATATAGTCTGTGTTTCTTTTCCAGAATTATGTCCAAATATGGAATAAAGACTTCTGTCTTGGAGATTAGAGGTGGACAGTGAGAGAAGGCATGGCTAAGCCTTATAGCCTAGTATCTGTGGATTGGGTTGGAGCACCTTTCTAGAAAAGGCTCTGGGTTGTAACCTTTCTTTGGAGAAATTGTGGGTCCATAATGAAATCCATGTACAATTTTATTTTAACCTAACTGAAATAAAAAATGGGATATGTTACTCTAAATTAGAAGGTAAACAGAACTCTGAAACTGATTTTTTAAAGGAATTAATGTCTGTTACTCTTTTTTTTTCCTTTGAGTCAAACACATAGATATCTTATGAAATGCAAAATAACTCTCTGCCTATGTTGCCTTAAAAAAATAATTCAGTCTCCCTAAGGTCAGGAATAAATCAAGGATGTCTACTTTTTACTTCTAATCAGCACTCTAATGGAAGTTCTAGCTAAGGCAGGCAAGAAAGATAAATAATCTAGATTTAAAAGAGAAAAGTGAAACTGTATCTGTTGGTAGATAACATAAGATAATCTTGTAAATAAGAAATCTTAAATAATTTTTCTACAAAACTATTAGAACTAATAAAAAAATTCATCAAATCTGCAGGGTATAAGATCAATATACCATCAATTGTATCTCGGAGCTGGAAAAAATAGATCAATATACCAAATCAGTTCTAGTTCTGTACACTAACAGCAAATCAGAAAATAAAATTAAGAAAATAATTTTATTTATAATAGCATGAAAAGAGCAAAATAATTAAAAATGAACAAAATAAGTAAAAATATGTACTCTAAAAACTATAAAACATTGTTTAAAAAAAAAGACCTCAATAAATAGAAAGATATAACATATTCATTGGCCAGAAGACTTAATATTAAAATGCCAATACTTCTCAAATTCAACTACAGAGTCAACACAATTGCTAGCTTTTTTTTTTAATAGAAATTGGCAAACTGATACTAAAATTCACATGAAAATGCAAGAGCCCAATAATAAAAGATATTAAAAGAGAAGAAAGGATTTTGGAGGACTCACTTCCCAGTTTCAAAACTTACTACAAAACTACAGATATCAAGACAGGGACATAAGGATTGACATATAGATCACTGGAACAGATTTGGAAGTCCATGAAGAAATCCTTACATTTATGCTCAGCTGATTTTTAAGACATGTTCTGTGACTACTCAATGGGAGAAGAATAGTCTCTTCAACAAGTGGTACAGGAACAACTGGATATCCACATTTAAATGGATGAAGTTTGGCCACTTCCTTACACAAAAATTAACAAAATGGATAATGGAGCTAAATGTAATAAGTAAAACTATAAAATTCTTAACAGAAAAATAACAGTAAGTCTTTGTGATTTGGGCTAGGCTAAGTCATCTTAGATACAAGCACCGAAGCAATGGTGAAAAGAGAAAATAAAGATATATTGGACTTCATCAAAATTAAAAATTTGTGTGCTGCAAAAGATGCTATTAAGAATGTATGAAGACCCGCAGAATGGAAGAAAATAGGTGTAAATGATATATCTGGTAAGAAGAGACTTGTATTCAGAGTATATAAAGTCTTACAGGTCAACAATAAAAAGACAGTCTTTTATGTTGAAAAATGATCAACATATTTAAATAGACATTTCTCCAAACAAGATATACAAATGGCTAATAAACACATGAAAAGATACTCAATACCATTAGTCTTCAGGGAAGTGGAAATCAAAATCAAAATGAGGTAACACTTCATACCTCCTAGGTTGGCTACAATCAACCATGTGTTGGTGAGGATGTGAAGAAACTGGAAACCTCATACACTGCAAATGGGAATGTAAAATAATGGAACTACTTTGAATAATTGGCAGTTCCTTAAAAAGATAAACATTGGGTTGCCATATGACCCAACAGAAATGAAAGAAGTGAAAACTTGTATTCACATAAAACACAATTATTTCTCAGCATTACTCATAAAAGCCAAAATGTGGAAACACCCCATATTATCATCAACTGAGAAAATGGATAAACAAAATGTAGCATATATAAAGCAATTATCTTGACAGTTAGAGAATGAAGTATTGATACCTGCTATAATGCAGGTGAATGATGACAACGTTAGACTAATTGTGAGTAGTCAGTCACAAAAGGCCACGTTCTATATGATTCAGTTTACATGTAATGTCTGAAACCGTCAGATATATAGAGAGACTGTGTAATAGTCAGCTCAGGCTACCAGACAAAATACCATAGATGGGGGTGGCTTAAATGAAAGAAATTTATTTACTCATAGTGCTGGAGGCTGGAAGTTCAAGATCAAGGTGCCAGTATGGTTTGGCTGTGGTGAGCTCTCTGCCTGGCTTGCTGATGGCTGCGTTCTTGCTGTGTCCTCACATGACAAAAAGAAAACGAGCACACGCAAGAGAGAGCCAGCTCTCTGGTGTCCCTTCTTGTAAGGGCACTAATCCCATCAGGAAGGCCCCCCAACCTGACCTCATCTAAATCTAATTACCTCCCAAAGACAGCATTTTCAAATGCAGTCACACTGGGGGCTAGGACTTCAATATCTGAACTTGAGGAGAGCACACTGTAGTCCATGGTAGGCCCCCAGTGGCTATGGGGTATCTTATAAGGTCGTGAAAATGTTCTGAAATTGATGATGGTAATGGCTGTACAACTCTCTGAACATACTGAAAAAAAATTGCATTGTGCAACTTAAATACATAAATTACATGAATAATATCTCAAGTTGTAAAAAATTAAAAATTAAGATCTAATGAAAATTTATAATTCAAGGAATAGTTCAGTGCAAAATATATGTAGCATATCTATGTCTATACACATATCTAAAATATGGGCACTAAGGATTTTGACTAATTAAGGGTTGGGTTTGTTTTTTTTTTTTTTTTTTTTTTTTTTTTGAGAATCTCCTATGATAGGAATAGACTTGTAAATGAGTGAACCTAATTAAATGTAGAACATGCCGAAAGTGAAATATGAACAAAATGTTCTGGGAAGACAGCAGAAAACTAACTCAGGGATGATTGCAGCAACAGTGTCTTAGAGGAGAGGGAATATCTGGTCTGGGGCTTGGAGTAGGAAGGGATGCACTGTAGTTTGGCAAAGATGACTAGTGTTGTTTGGTTGGTATATATGAAGGTGATAGAACACAGGGCTGGGCGTGGTTGGAGCTAACTTGTGTAGGAATTCTTATGCTAAAGGGATTTTGTTATTCAAAGCACTTAAAACTTCAGGAATATTTTGAACTTGTTTTTTTAAAGTAATTCATCCAACAGACTTTCAGTCTTAACTAAAATTGTTTTTATTATGTAATTATTAAATATGTATTAACATGAAACTAGATAGACCCTCCTTATGTTTACAGGACATAAGCTATGTAAAGTTGAAAGAGACATACAATTGTAGATGTTAGATTTTGAGATTTCCTGTCCTCTGAGAAGTTTCTGTGCTTAGGGGCCTGCAGAGCCGCAAGTGCATACCTCAGCTTTAGGACAGTAGTTCTTAACCTTTCAATCTGGTCCCATGTTCTCCCGATAATGTTCACCTAGGACATACTCCTCAAGAAGTGGATGTTCCCTACAGGCTGCCTCATAGATGAGATTGCTTGAGAGGTATGAGAAACTCAGTTTTTGTCCTAACCCTACCTTCCCTCTCCCATTGATTCTTCGAGTCCCAAAATGTCAAGACATGGTTGCTTTAGAAAGTAGGATTATTAACCAGGGCTGTGATAGGATTCTGTGTTTATTTTAGCAGGATAATTCTGGCTTCAGGGTTGTGGTTAGATTAGATAAAGAAAAACTACAGGTAGAAAAACCATTAGAAGAGAGTTGCAGGGGCCGCTGTGAAACTGAAAAAAAGGCAGAGGCCATGGGGATGGGGAGAGAAGACAGTATTTGAAAGTCAGGAGGGAATAACACTGATTAAAGGTGGCGAAACAGGGCAGTATTTGGGAATAATTGTGAAAACTGGGTCAGGAATGGTGATATTAACAAGGGTAAGGTACAAGCTTGAGAGTAGAAAATGGAGAACTCAGATTTAGATAGTTTGAGGGCTGAACAGAACAATTACTAGAGATGTAAAAAAAATTACAAGTCAAGAGAAATAAATTTCTGTAATTACAGACTTGGAATATAGATTTTAGGATAGCTTATAGGTGACAAGGTAGGTGGTAAGAATGGTGTTGACAACTAGAAGAGATGACCTCAGAACTCTAAGAAATATTTATTTCAGATGGTGGTGTAAGAGTCATCCACCTTCTGCTTAAACCTCCTCATTGACTGGAAGCTTGTTGCTACAAGTCAGCTGAACAGCTCTAAAATTTGAAATTTTCAAATCTAAATGTAACTCCATTCATTGGTTCCAAATTAACTTTATTCAATTAAAAAAATAGATCTAAAATATTGTCTACCTAAAAGAGCGTTTCAAAATTCTGAAAAATATGTGCAATGTCCCTTATTTTAATAAATACATAAATGTTTTATTTTCCAAGTTAAATATCCAGAGTGTTTTGGACTCAAACTCATGTGCAATTCATTTCCTTCATTATCATGCTCATTTTTCTCTGGTATGTTTCCTTTTGCAGTAAGCATTTCAATGATAGTTAAGGGAACAAGATGTCCCAGTGTCACTTTGAACCCCACGTTTCATGTACCATATGCTGTATGCAGACTGGACTTCCTCCCACCGTTCCCCACGCACCTTCTGTCCTTGTGTGACTTCATCCCTTTGCCTGATGTCTTTTTCTTTTTAAAGTGAACTCCTACTCATCTTTGGAGCCTGAAATCAAGTTAGTTTCTTCAAAAAACCTTCTCCCTAGCTTCTCTAGACCAGTTCTATGTTTTCACAGAAATAGTCCTACTTACATGTAGAACATAGTTTATGGTTTACACTGGACTTTACCTCTTTACATGTCTTTCTCTTTTTCCAAATTAATAGCCCTCAATTCCTATCTCATTTATTCATCAATTCAGGACATATTTATTGAAATCTACCGTTTGTCTACTATGCTACACCTTGGTTATATAGTGTTGGACACAACATGGTCATTGCCTTCCTGGAACTTGCAGTCTAGTAATTGAGAGATACATTAAGAAAGTGTACACACAGAATATATAAGTTCAATTTGTCCTAAGTGCTAGGACAGACTTGATCAGGATGCTAAGGAAGAACAGTGAAAGGGAACATTTCAGGTAAACTGGGGATTCAGAAGCCCACTTAGGGAAGTAAACAGGATCTTCCCAAGGATGAGTGAAGAATGAGTATACAGGAGGCAAATAACACTCTTTCAGCCAGAGTCAAAGCTCAGCTAATGTCTTTTGAATAAATAAAAGTACAGTATTCCCAATATTGTATTTTTTCCCATATTCTTTGGACCATTTTAATAGTACTTCTGTGCAGGTTTTGTTTTGTAAACCATCTCAAATGCTTCTTGGTAGATGAAGTTTGCATTGAAATAAAATGCATAATTTAATGTGTATAGTGACTATTGATGCATGTTCAGTTTGCGATTAAAAGAAGATCCTGAAGTCTGTTTTTTAGGAACAGCTATAGAGTTTTGAACCCCCATTCTGAGTATAAATGTTTGGTTGTCTGTTGCGTACCATAATGCAAAACTGTGCTTTGCCCTATGTTGCCTTTCATATTCTTAGTTGTAGCTCATTATTCTAGCTTGTTAAGCTTCTCTAAATCTTGATTCTGACACCTAGCATACCAGCAATAACTTCTCAGCTTTATATCATCCCCAAATTTGATAAGCATGTCATCTGTGTCTTTATCTAAGTTGTTAATCAAAATGTTGAACAAGAAAGAACCAAGCATTTTCCCCCTAGGACTCAGCTACAGGGAGACATCCCTCAGGATGACCCTGATGCATTGATTCATCCAGCTCCTTTAGAATTGTTTGTGAGGGTATCAGGAGAGAGTTGCAGTTTTTTGTTTTTTGTTTTTTGGTCATAATACTTTCTGCCTGTAGCATCCTCTTCCTTCTCTATCAGTCTAGTAAATACATTAAAAAAGAAGCTAGATCACTTCCTCTGATCAATGAGCTCATTTTCATGTCCAGTGCCCATTTCTTCTACATTGAAATATTTGCAAGCTCTTCAATAGGATGTTTATGGATTTTTGTTCGAACTGGGCACTGCTATAACTCTTGAATTAACCCCCTATAGTTCCATCCCATCTGGCTACCCTTGGTTCTCCTGGGCCAAGGTAGTGTCTCAATGGCTTGACACCCAGGCCAGGTTGCTCAGCACCCAGTGAGAATGATCTCTTAACAGCTCATGGTTCCTTTCAGGTAGCGATGCTATTCAGTGGAAAGTAATGACAATTTCAGGATGTAGCTGCAGAATATATTTCCTGCCCTGATTTAACCCAAGTCTTTGTTTTACTGTGTTTAGTTTCCATAGTCTGTGTGTTGATCTAAAGATAATAACGGCTACAGTTACTTGTCTTCAGTTCCTACTGTTATTTTTCTAATGAGAACTTGGGTCTCCTCTACTTTTTTTAAATTGAAGTATAGTCAGTTTACAATGTCATGTTAAATTCTGGTGCGTACAGCATATATACACACATATATATAACTGAATCAGTATCCTGTACACACCAGAAGTTATATATTATTAATTTTAAATTAACACAATTACATATATATTCCTTTTCATATTTATTTTCATTATAGGCTATTACAAGGTACACTCTTGATTCTAGTCTTGTTCTCAGTCTTCTATGTTTTCCTGTACATTTGTCTCTCCTTTTTTTTCAAATTCAGCTTGATTCTCTATGGGTCATGTCAGTTGCAAAACACAGTTTTTGATTCTCCTCTTAGAAATTGTTTGCCAAGAGGTCTGTTATATTTCATAGCCTAAAAATTGTCATTGTGATCTTCAGTACTATCTGCACTGCAAGCATGTTACTTTCTATCTCCTTTCTCTTCTTTCTCAAAGGCTGCTTCTAGGAGAAAACTGTTAGTACCATCCATAACCCCCCAAGTCCCTTATCCGCATATCTAAGATTATTAAGTCCCAGGAGCTCCATTCCAGATTTGTCCTCAGTTTTACTCTTTTCCACTTATATCATCTATGTAAGTAGCAGTCCATTAATTTTACAAGTTTTGACAGGTTTTTCTTGGATATTGGAGCCATGCTTGAGGAAGGTGAGGGACAAGATCCTAGCTGTTGTGATGTGTGTTGTGTGTTGTGTGTCAGGCACTCTGCTGGGGGCTTTGCTTTTTTTATTTTATAACATCTGTTCAGCAGGAATAAAACCTCAGGGCCCACACAGCTCACCCTTGATATAGGATCACATTGGAAAAAAATAAAATATTTAAAATCTTTGCAAACTCTTGACATGATACAAAGGACTAGAACAAAGGATCACCGTGTACAGGGATCTTAAATATGCGATTTTCCCCATTGCTGCCCCACCAAAGCCCACTGCAGGGCCCTGAACAGGACAAAAATAATGACAGTTGTCTTGAAGGTCATTATAATAGTTTTCTGTGTCCTTATATTTTACGTCTCAGGTTGAACTGAAGTGTTTTATCACGTACGTCCTAGGGAAGTTTTCTCTGTGGCGTGCCCAGACAGATGTATTATTAGGCTATTTTTAATCTCAAAGAATGAGGACAAACTGAAGTACCCTCAGTATTAGGGCCTATTGTTGGTACATGGGGAGCTAAGCGAGCGAAGAGAAGGTTCTTTGTCTCAGAAGGAAACACACTGTGGTTCCTGATTCCTCCCTTTGCTTACTGCTCCCCGCGGTATGACTCTCTCATTGAGTGTGTCTTTGATCTGAGTTTTCCTTGACAGCCTAGCCTTCTGCTTCCGCCTCTGTCTCTACCAACTTCTCTGTCTCACATTTGAAATTCCTGGAGAGAGGATCTGACTGCATTGCTGCATGCTCTCATCTTTAGTCCAGGCACATCCTTCTTTTATTTTTAATTCAGTTTCACAATTTCCCCTATCATTCTGTATCTGTGATCCTATTAGCTTCCCTCATATTTAATTTATAACTTTCCAGTCCTCTCTGCATCTGTTTATATTCAAGCCTGTGCATTCCTGAAGTATAAATATAATTATTTAGCTTATGTTTTAATTTACATTTGTGGTGTAGCTCCAATTTTTTTCATATTTATTGGAGTATAATTGACATATAATAGTTACATATTTTGAAAGTGTACAGCTTGATGTTTTGATATATATTGTGAAATAATTACCACAATGAAGCTAGTTAACATACACATCACTTTACAGAGTTACCATTTTTGCGTGTATATGGGAAGAATAGTTGGGGTCTACACTCTTAGCAAATTTCAAGTATAGAATACAGTATTGTTAACTATAGTCAGTGTGCTGTAAGTTAGGTCTCCAAAGCTTACTCATCTTGTACAACTGAAACTTTGTATTCTTTGACCAACATCTCCTCATTGCTTCCGCCTGGTAGCCACCATTCTACTCTCTGCTTCTATGAGTTCAACTATTTTATATTCTACATATAAGCGAAATTATGCAGTATTTCTCTTTCTGTGTCTACTTATTTCACTTAGCATGGTGTCTTCCAAGTTCATCCATGTTATAAATGGTGGGATTTCCTTCTTAAGGCTGGATGATATTCCTATGTGTGTGTGTGTGTATAGTACTTACTCATTCATCTGTCGCTAGACAATGAGGATGTTTCCATGTCTTGACTACTGTGAATAATGCTGCAATGAACACAGGACTGTAGCTATCTCTTTGAGGTACTAAATCAATTTCCTTTGAGTGGATGCCCAGTAGTGGGATTGCTGAATCACCTGGTAGTGCTGTTTCTTAGTTTTTTTCCTGATAAATAATGATAGCTAACGTTTATTGAACATTTACAATATGTACCTGTTTCTAAGTGTCCTCTATTAACTGATGCTATTCTTATATCAACAGTCTAGTCAGATATTAGTTTTATTACCATATTACTGTTACCGAAATCAAGGGATAGGGAGATTAGGGAACTTGCGCAAACTTGTTCTACGAGGAATGTCAGAGCTTGTTTTCTCATCCATGCAATTTGGTTCCAGGGTATATCTCTTAGTCAATATATTAATTGCCTCTATTCATTATTCTGTATGTAGATTTGCTTATTCCTTTGGGGGCACTGCATAGTATTCTATCTTTTACACATACTTTTTATTTCCAATAGTGACAAATTATCTAGGCTTTATTCTAGTCTTGGCCAATCAACTAATGATGTAAATACCTTTTTATGGCAACTTGTGCTACAATATGATCATTAGGTTGCTGGTAAGATAGTATAGTTTACAGAAAAAAAAAACAGCCCACTAAAGATAAGAAATTTAACAAAATAAGGAAAAATATATCAAAATAATAATAGTTGAGAACCTTTAAAAGCTGAGAATGTTTTCTACCTCTCTTTCCTCTCATTGCTTTTCATTTCTTTATCGCTACATTTTTTTTTCTGTTGCTTTTTGTTTTCTGAGAGAGATTTCTGGTCACTCTTGAGACTTTTCCTGGTTTAAGAGGTCTTCTCTCTTATTAGTTGAAATTATCCACTGTTCTTTGACACTATTAGTGTAACTAGAAGATTGTTGACTATTTCAATTTTCTTAGAGGCAAATAAAATTAAATATCTCACCCTCCCTCTGAAACTTCTTTTATTCCTGTAGCGGGTGTATCATTAAATATCATTAAATAAAATCACAAGGTATCTGTTTGTCCATAGAAGACAGGAGAAGCCTAAATGTAAATCTCTGGATTGGCTAATGCACAATCCATTAGGGAACAAATTTATTGGTAAGTGAAACAAATTTCACCATTATCAGCAGTAGAGTATAAATCAAGGCATGGGGGTCATATTTAATTTTATACCTTGGCGATATTTCAAAGGTTTTTTAATAGTAACTTTAACTTGCAAGGAGTTTAATGTACTGTGAATTCATTCCAGTACATTGATTTCTGCATTATCTCAGCGAAAGATGCAGTTCTTTGGCAAAACAAACTTCTGGAGGTAAATTTTCTTCATCATGTAATCCATAATTTAGAAATTACACTAACAACTTATTTCATTGTTCATGAATACAAATCATCGTCTGGATGATCCAACATTGCAGCAAATAAAAAATAATTAGGGTTTCATCCTGCAGTCTGCTCCATGAGCAGCTGTGTCCCTCAATGAGCTTGGTTCTGTGCTACAGGGTTTGGAGGAGGTTGGCTCTGAATAGAGGGTGCCTTCATCCACCTCATGTCTAGGTATTCATGCTGTTGTAGGTATTTTCGATGTCTCTTGTTGCCACCTTGAGACATTACGTTTAAATGCTGGTGTTAGTGATATGTAGGGTACTGATGGCAATAGAACTCAGTTCACCCAATGAAGTTTCAACTTCAAGAACTCTCTTGAGTGGGCCTCTTCCAAGGTGGAACTTTCTAGCTAGACTCCTTATGGATCTCTTCATATGTTGAGTAGAGTGAGCCCCAACCAGGGGGTCTCTGTGCCTTCCATGTTTCCCTACAGTACAAGCAGCCTCTGTCTCACCTGTTTTTATATTGGAATTAGGCGTTGAGTTTTTGCTTTGCTTTAGTTGGTGGAGAAATTATTTAGAAATTTAGATTATCACCTACAGGACTCCAAAGGGACAGCAAAGGCATATTTTATCTGAAAAGGCCTGGCTACTTGATAACCGCTAATTCTTGCCAGGCTGAAATGAGGACCCAGGTGTTCTCAGATCCTCCACTTTTTCAAGAGAAGCCATAAATCTTAATTTTTCATATGAAATGCCCCAATATTGAATTTTTGACCTTAGGTATGTAAACAAGAAAATAAATGAGCAGGTAGATAATAAATAAATCCCATATGCTAGCCCAATATAATGTCTGGATTCAGGTCAGAGCTTCCTTTAAGGACTGATGAGATGAAGCAAAGGGACAAACACGTTCTGTCTAAGCGTGTGTATTTCTGAATCCCATGGGATTCTTAGAAACTTGTATCTATTCAAACTGTCCATTGCTGATTCTTAGCATTAGTTATATTAACCTGCCTTAATAGTTGGAAAATGAAGTTTCTATTTAAAGAACTGATTCATTGGTCGTTGTGAATAATAAGTTTTATTTAGACAATATGTTAGCCATGTGTACCTGTCAGAGCTGGTTAATGACAAGTAATATTCTATCATGTTTCATTATATTATTGTTTAACAACATAGATAATGTATAATATATATTACATCTAGCAATATATTACAATATATCATATACAATGTGTACTACATAGATATTACATTTAGTGGTCTTTTAGCCTAAGGTCTAGCCATTTGTCACTTCTGAATTTTCCAATCATCTCTTAAGAAGTGCCCTGTTCTCATGCTGTTTTAATTCAATCCAGTAGCACACCCGAATTACTGATCAAAATTATTCTTAATTTTTATTTATTTTTATTAACATGGTATCTTTATTGGTCATAAGGTTTTCTGGCTTGCTTTCTGCAAAATCTTTATTGGATACTCAGAATTGATTCTTCTAGCAATCTGATTTTCTTTTTTTTTATTGAACATAGTTGATTTACAATGTTGTGTTACTTTCTGGTGTACAGCATAGTTAAATTCATATATATATATATATATACACACACACACACACATATATATATATGTATATATAATATATATTATGTACAAAACAGACCCACAGACAACAAACTTATCATTACAAGGGAAAGGAGATGGGGAGGGATACATTGGGAGTTTGAGATTTGTAATGCTACTATATATAAAAATAAACAACAAGGTCCTACTGTATAGCTCAGGGAACTATATTCAGCACCTTGTAATGGCCTATAATGAAAATGATCAAAATTCTTAATCAACTTTCTAAGCCCTCCAGTGTGACCTCCTAGTGTGGCCCTGCCTGACAGCCAATTTCATACCCCTCCTCAACCTCCAATTCCTGTACAAAAGATTCCTCTATTGACTTGTGAACATTTGGGGTTCACACTCATCATCTTGATTTAATTTGTGGTATCTCTTCTGCCTAGATGGCCTTCTGCATGTCTATCCTTTTGTCAAAATTCTGCTGTGCTTTAGAGATGATTTATTTTAAGTTAGGCCATGATCTATTTAGAGTTGTGCTTTTGGAACATTAATGTGGCACTGGCCCAGACATGGAGTGGATTAGAAGAGATTGGACACCTGGAGTCAGGTAAGGGCCATTATAACAGTTCAGGTGAGAGAGAACAAGCATCTGGCCTTGGCTGGTGGCAGCAGACTTGAAAAGACAGAAATGGGCTCAAACCACCATTGATTAACTGATCCAGACAGAATCTCTCATTTTGTGAATGTTATCCTAGCCTTTAATTTACATGGAAATGAACCAGAATGAGAAATGGCACCCAAATTTGAAAAATACTACCCTATAATTTTTCTGTTAAATCATCTTTACAGAATTATATTCTCTATCAATCACTAGCACCAAAACCAGGATAAGCATAAAAACATTTTTACTTTGCTCTATAGGTTTTGTAGTAGTAAAATACTAGTGTGCCATGTATATTGTATGTTAATTTTTCCACTAACTCCTACTTACTGTATTTTGACCTTGCAGTATTAAAGGAAGTTAAAAAGGGCAAGTATTGTTACACTTTTATTTTTACATGAGGAAACTGAACTATTAAGATTTATTATTTTTTCTAGATCACATAAGGTCAGACCTTGATTTATAATCCATATCACTAGTCCTTTTTTTTATTTTACATTTTTTTATTAAGTAATAGTCATTTTACAATGTTGTGTCAAATTCTAGTGTAGAGCACAATTTTTCAGTTATACATGAACATATATATATATTCATTGTCACTTTTTTTCACTGTAAGATATCACAAGATCTTGTATGTATTTCCCTGTGCTATACAGTATAATCTTGTTTATCTATTCTGCATTTTAAAATCCCAGTCTGTCCCTTCCCATCCCCCACCACCTTGACAACCACAAGTTTGTATTCTATGTCTATGAGTCTGTTTCTGTTTTTTATATATATATATATATATATATTTTTTTTTTTTTTTTTTTTTTAGTTTCCTTATATGAGCGATCTCATATGGTATTTTTCTTTCTCTTTCTGGCTTAACTTCACTTAGAATGACATTCTCCAGGAACATCCATGTTGCTGCAAATGGCATTATGTTGTCAGTTTTTGTGGCTGAATAGTATTCCATCGTATGAACATACCACTTCTTCTTCATCCAGTCATCTGTTGATGGACAACTAGGCTGTTTCCATGTCTTGGCTATTGTAAATAGTGCTGCTATGAACACTGGGGTGCGGGTGTCATTTTGAAGTCGGGTTCCTTCTGGATATATGCCCAGGAGCAGGATTCCTGGGTCATATGGTAAATCTATTCCTAGTCTTTTGAGGAATCTCCATACTGTTTTCCACAGTGGCTTTTCTTGCTTCCCTCTCCCACTCTTAATGATTTAGATGTCTTCTTTTACAATTTTGTGTTTATTCTTTTTGTAACTCATGGCAGTTATCTCCTTTCCAGTTATGAGTTTCTCATTTTTGTAGCATCCTGCTTCTTTTCTATTTAGAGTAGACCTGTGAATATTTCTTTTAGCATGGGTTTAAGTAGTTGCTAAACTATTTTAGGTTTTGCTTGTCTGTGAAGTTCTTTATCTCTCCTTCTATTCTAAAGGATAGCCTTGCTGGATAGAGGAACCTAGGATGCATCTTTTTTTCATTCAGGACTTTGAATATATCTTGCCACTCCCTTCTGTCCTGTAGTGTTTGTGTAGAGAAATCAGCTGAGAGCCTTATGGGGGTTCCCTTGTAACTCACTCTTTGTTTTTCTCTTGCTGCCTTTAGGATCATTTTATCCTTGACTCTGGCCGTCTTGATTATGATATGTCTTGGTGTGGGTCTGCTTGGGTTCTTCCTGTTTGGGACCCTCTGGGCCTCCTGTACTTGGATATCTGATTCCTTTAGGTTTGGGAAGTTTTCAGTCATGATTTCTTCAAATATCTTTTCAGTTCCCTTTGTTCTTTCTTCTCCTTCTGGAACCCTTATTATGCGTAGATTGCATGCTTTATATTATCCCATAGGTCCCTTATATTGTTTTCAATTTGCTTTTCTCTCACCTGTTTTGATTGGGTGCTTTCTGTTGTCCTGTCTTCAAGGTCACTTTTTTGTTCCTCTGCATTATCTAGCTTGCTTTGTACAGCCTTTAGTTCAGCTGTCATCTCAGCAAATAAGTTTACTAATTCTACTTGGTTCTTCTTTATAGCTTCTGTTTCATTTTTGACATATTTTATATCTCTAAACACTATTTCTTTTAGTTCCTTCAGTACTTTGATCACTCCTTTTTTGAAATCTTTATCTAGTATGTCCTCAATGTCTATTTCCTTGATCATGCTCTCAGGGGATTTCTCTTGATCTTTTAATTGGGAGCGGTTCCTTTGCTTCTTCATCTTGCTCATATCTCTCTGGTGCTGTGGTTTAAGGAGTATCAGTTATCTAGTTCTCTTGGAGACATGTGCTCTTAACGATTTTATCGAGAGATCTTTGTGTCTTTACCCTGTTTCACGTACTCAACTTGCTGTTTGCAGAGGCCCTCCGTTGGCGCCCTTGTCTATGCTGCTCCCAGTGGCTAGCAGATTGCACCCCCTCCCAACACTGGGTCAGGTGCTGAGCTCTTATCTAGTGGGCGGGCAGGTCACTCCCCCTCCCAATGCGATGCTGCTGTCAGCTGCTGGGCTCGGGCAAGGCAGGTGGGCTGATCGCGCCCCTTCCCAGCACCATGGTCAGGTGCTGAGTTCCTGCCAGGTGGGCGGTGGGCCACCTGCCCTCTCCTGGCGCTGGTCGCTCCACTGCTTTGTGCAGCTGCCCACTCCGCCTCAGGTCTGTGCTCCGAAGGCGGGCTTGGGGGAGACCACGGAATGGCCCCGCCCCTGCTCCGGGCCAAATCTCAACTCCTTGTTTGTCTTGGCTGTGTGAGTTCTCTGAGGTGCCAGGACAGAAAGATCCTATCTGCCTCTGGCTGTAAACAAGTCTCAGTCCTGCCCAGGAGGTTGCAGAGCCCCTGGGTGCAGATTCAGGCCTCAGCCCTGCCCCAGCCCAGGCGCTGCGCACAGGAGGAGATGGCGGCTGTGGCTGCGCCCCGCCTCTTCTCACGAAAAGCGCCAGTAATGGTGGCACAGGTCCCAGGAGACAAAGGCTGTGGCGCCCCTCCCCCCAGGGCACACCAGCCGTGTTGCTTTGGTTTTTTTTTGCAATTTATGGAGCACCCAAGTTGTTCTGCTCTGTATCCCTTCCCAGCCACTGCGTGCAGCCCCCTGCAGTCCCCCGGGGCTTCCTCAGTGCAGCCGCCCCAGCCCTCCACCCGGCTTGGGCCGCCTGCCCTGGCCCCAGCCGCTGGCTCGGGTCTCAGGCTGGGTGTCTTAGGGACGTTTTGTGCCTGTTTAACTCATTCCTGTCGGTCAAGGGGTACTTAGGGCAGATCTGAGCCTCAGAGGCCCCCCCTCCGCCCCGCTGGCCTCTCCATTGGAGCAGGGAGCCCCAGCGAACGAGCGCCAGTCCTCCTCTGCCGCTCCCTCCCCGCGGGATGGGTCCCGCACTGTTATGCTTTTTCTTCTTTCTTTATTCCTTTTCTCCTACCAGATTTTTGGCGTCTTTGTCTTTCGAAGAGGGCAATGTTCTGTCAGAGTTCGGCAGGTGCTCTGGTTGGCTGAGTAGGTCCGTAGATGTGAGTTTTGGTGTATTTGTGGGAGAGGGTGACCTGCGAGCGTCCTACTCCGCCATCTTGCTTCTCTCTTCCACTAGTCCTTTTTTAAAATAATAAATTAAAATGTTTTCTGAAATATGTATCTATAGGCTCAACTTTTACAAAGTCACATTCTCATTTAATGGTGTTACCATTTAGATTATGCTAACTGCTGAGATAGCACAATCTTATTTTCTCAGGACATTATATATAGAATCTCAAAATACTCTATAAACAGTTGTTCCATGGGGTTTTTTTACTTCACTTCTGAAGATACACTTTCCTATGCCAAGGTTGATTCGTTAGGATAAGATAGGTTACAGCGTGGTAATGAATGATACAGACAACTTAAATCTCAGGATTGAAAGCCGCTGAGATCATTCAGTATCCGTGTGTGTCCTGCATTGGCTGTGGCTTTTCATCACTCCAGGATGGACCAGCTGCTCTCTGGAACATCTTTGGCCTCTGTGGTAGAGAGAAAGAAGAGTGGGGCAGATTACACTCAGACTCTTAAAGCTTCCACCTAGGAGTGACACTCCACTTCCGCTCACATTTCATTGGCTAAAGCAAGTAATAAGATCACACCTAACTTCCAGGAGCACAGACGCTTTGTCATACTATGTGTGCAGAAGCAAAATCTAAAATCTTTGGAGAATAGTGTGGACAGCATGATGAGAATAGCACTGACATGCTCCTGACATCAGCTTCCAGAACTTCTAAAGGAAATGTAAAGAACATCTGGTGTAATTTAAGTCAAGATTTTCTCAGGGCAAGAAGATATAAAGAGAGGACTTTCGACAGGCTTTTGCAGCCACACTTCTAACAATTACCCAGTAATATTGTCTTGTCAACAGTCTATCTTTGTAGTGCTTCAAATGCCAAGTTTATTATGTGGTTAAAGCATTCAGTCACTTTAATTTTAACAGCATTTATTCACAGTAATGATAAAAGCTGCTTTGGTACATACAGTCCTAATTGAAGAGTTCAAGTTGTTGTGTGTCTAAGAGCATTCCATTTGTCCCTAACATCCTCAGTGTCTTGGGAGCAAAATGCCTCCTTTGTCTGCCCGGAGGAACCTTGCATGAGGTTGTTAATGCAGAAACTCTGTATGAACGGCTATGGATAACTTGCCTGGACAAGTCAATTTAAAAGATTGGTTCTTTATATGATTTGGTTGGTTGATTAAATTGACACTGATACATCTAGTTACAGCAGATGAACCATGTTGAGCAATCAGTCAAAAACTTGTGTCTTCCACAGTTTTGCCAGTAAATATTTTCACATGAAATGTTTAGAACTTTGAAGCCAGAATTCATTTGTTACCTGAAATTGTTGTATAATTTGTATGTCATTTGTATCATGTAATTTAAGTCATTGATTCTATACCATTTTTTTTTTTATAAGGCTGCTCACTAGCAAACTGAGTTTTTAAGGCCAGGGTTAAATTTCTACTTTGTCACTCCAGTACTAAAGAGAACATTCTGACATCATAATAATATTTTTTTTTTTTACTTGACAGTGAGCTGTGTATCTCAGTCAAGTCTGGATTCAAATCCAATTTTGACCAGTCTATAAAATGAATCTTCTGGTTTTGATGACTTTGAATCACTCATCTAAAATTTCACCAGTAAATTATATTTTTTAATTAAGAAAACTGGTTAACAATTAGATGACATTTTTTTCTAGTAGATATAATAAAATTTAATACATAATCATGCTATGAAGTACTTGAGTTTTAAGGCAACCAGGAAAACTTTACAATTAATGTGTTTATTCGAACTTTGTGTAATTTCTAATTCAGCTATATTTAGGTATCTAATGAGGTTATGGGTCCAAAAAAACTCTTGGTTATTTGTAATACTGTAAACATGATTTTATAGTGGTTTAATATTAGAGAGTCTAAGCTGATGGGTGTTTATATATGCAGTAGAGATATTTCTATTAGAGAGTATTTTCAAAAATGTTACTTTAATAACTCTGAATTTTAAAAGGAGATAATAATTTAGGTGGTTCTCCCCTCTCAGGACCCACAGAAGGCTAAACAAGGTTGGAACCATCTTTTAAAGAATGTAACTGCCATCTATAAGTAGTCTTTTCAGGCCAAAATAGAAATTCACCAAAGCTGGCAGCCTTATTGAATTTGCGCTACATATCCACACACTAATGGATTGAAATTCTAAATAAATGTTTAACAGTCGTGTTTCCCTTGAGAACAGTGGCAAAGTATTGATCTAATTTCTCAGATTCTTTCTTACAACCATGTCAAAACATCTGCCCCCATGTTTTCCCCACCCTCCTAAACAAATACCTACTTTAAACCACTCTGGCTTAAGTCATCAGATACGTTCTAGTATGGAACTTTTTACTTGATAAACAGTAGAACTAAAATGTATAAATTGAAATAATAATTCTTTAAATATTGAGAAATGAAGACATCATGTCGTTTGAACTCACAGCACTCTCCCAGATCTTCCCTTTGAAGAAGGGAGGAGATGATGGCATTTTCTTTCTCTTTTCCCTCTTTTGTTTTTGGTATTGTGTTTATTTCAGCACAGTGTCAGTGAATAGAACATTCACTGTCTAGAAGGATGTTTGCCCTTAATTTACACAGTAGGAAAATATATAAGTAAATTAATCTAAATTATTTCCTCAGGCTGAATATTGTCAATATTTCTTTCTTTCACATTTTCCAAAGCAGTATCTTCTGGAGTAGGGGTTGGTGCAGGGGCCGGGGGAAGTGTGTTAGTGCTTGAATGCTGAAGGGAAAAAAAAAATGCACAGCAGGTAATACCCTGGGAAGTAGTTTTATCAAGGAGACCACTGTATTCAGAGAGCTGTCTTTTCACCTTTATCTATTGCACTGAAGAGCAGTGTTTGGGGGTTGGTAAGATAGATTGAAGTCATTCCAGGTTCCTGGGCTTCAGCCCTATTGGGTGTAAGTCAACAGATAAATTCCTTCAGTTGTGACATAGAGATTCTGTTAGTGGATTCTACTCATCTCATCTTTGTAATATCAACAGATACTTTTATAATATCAACACCTACTATATATAGTGTATATGGTTTACAAAATCACAATGTTGGATGTATTCCCTGTTGATAATTCTGTAATGACTACTTCATACCTAAGTTCATGTTCTAAAATAGCAGGAAAGCATTCCCAGGCCAAGTAATGTGATGGTCCAAGCAATATGTTCTGCATATAAATCACAGTGTAAAATAGTTTCAGTAGAAAAACTGCTTCTTTCATAGCGATTTGACTTAGATTTATGAATGTTGCCAGTGAAGCTAGTCTGTGGTATATTTTATGTAAATGAGTTTTGAAAACATTAGTGAAGTTTGTTGGTGAAGTGAATTGGAATTCTCTTACGGCAGGTTAACCTTGTAGGTAGTCACATTTGATCATATCCTGCTGCCAGAAGTTGTAAGCATTAAGTATGTGGGTAAAACTAATCCTTTCAATTATGAGGCAGGTATAAGAACATGCAGTTATTAATGGTTCTCACTATGGGCTTTCCTTTGGGGTATACTCCAGCAGGAAAACAACTTTCCTGTAAAGTAAATGTCACTATTGCTTAGACCTGTTGAATTTCAAAATTATTGCATACTTACTGAATTTATGACCTTGACTTTCATAGAGATCCTCTGG
Organism: Camelus ferus; assembly: GCF_009834535.1. Taxonomy (NCBI): domain Eukaryota; kingdom Metazoa; phylum Chordata; class Mammalia; order Artiodactyla; family Camelidae; genus Camelus; species Camelus ferus. Next base: position 18,976,790 of record NC_045700.1, read on the forward strand.
GTTTTTATCTTATCACGGGGAAAGAAAAGAAAAACAGTATTGCTATAAGAGGCTTTCTAATTAAAATCCTTCAATATGCAAGTAAAGATGAAAATGATTTAAAATCTCATTGAATTAAAAAAAACACCTAATTCAAAATATGCTTTAAAATAGAATCAAAATGGGCACTCAAATATTTTAAAGTTATTTATATGAAGTCTCCTGAAATTTAATGTTTGAAGCAGCTACACCATGAAAAGTGTCCTGCTCTTTTCATTCAGTAACAGTGGAATCATTTTGGACTCAGTTTCTCTGTAAACTAATTCCTGTGGCCTGTATTTCATTCTGTATTTAGCATTTATTATGTCCCTCATACTGAATTAACCATCAAAGCTCCCTAGAAATGGCCATGGAATTACAACCCTGTTAAACAATAGAGAATTAGTCTTTTAACAACCTTAAATGTAGCAATTTTTCCAACCCCAGAAGGATCCTTCCTGATGATTTAGATGTTTGCTCTACTCTCTCGTCAGTGACTGTTATGTGGGAAATATAAAGTCATTCTCATATTAATGTAAGAGAAATATAGATGTAAAATTAGAGAGTGAGTAAGCTTGCAGAGATACCCAGTGGTGAAAATAGGCCTTAGACAAGAAAATGGATGCCTTTTCCATTATAATATGAGGAGGGAAGAAAAAAGATGGGAATGTAGACACATGCATTCATAGGAAATTGGAGGAGTGCCTATTCATTTGTTTCTTTTTTTTTTTTTTCTGGGAAAGAAGAGTTGGGATCTTAAAAATTTGAAGACAGGTGGAGGAGGTTTGAAAAAGCCATAATATGGACAACGGGAGTGAGAAGAAAGCTCAGGAGAATCACTGGGCAGTGTGCGGCATTAGCATTGCGTTGATCTCTGCTTGGCGTCCAGTATTAAGCACAAAGTAGGATAACAGACTGGTCTAGGTTTGAAGTTTTGGCAGACTGGCATGGCAGTAGGAGCAGTAGGGCCAGATGGTCAACTGTACTAGCAAGAGGGTAGCTGAAATAATGAACCAGGAAGGCTAAACTGGTTAGAGGAAGAGCAGAGTTTTTTTCATGAGGAAAGACATGCATATTATTGGAGAAGATGAAGTCATCTGTATGGAAAGATTTCAAGATACAGGAGAGGGGCAGGCAGGAGGAAAACAAGTTAGGGAGGTGGCTTTCAAACTTGATTACACATTTGAATTCTCTGGGGGTCTTTGAAAACTACCAGTGCCTAGGTCCCATCTTCTGCGATTTTGGTTGAATTGGTCCACAGAACATCCTGGACAATGGGAACATAGTTTATGGCCAAAGTTGAAAACCCTTGTTTAGAGCCTCTTATAAAGAATCTTACAGTTTTTCAGAAGTGGTTGTCACTTTATTTTCAAGGCAATGGAGAATTAGCAGAGGTTTTAAAAGGGGTAGCCTAAGGTATTATGTATTTTAGAAAGGTAACTTCTTTGTCAGAGTGACTGATTGATACCGGAAGAGAATGATGAGGAGAAAGGGAGACCAGTGGAGAAAGTATTTCAGTATTCTGGGCCAGAAACACTATGATCCTGAACCAGGGACTAACAAAAGAATTACAGGGCGGGGGACATGTTTGTGATGCTTCAACATAAGAACTTATTACCCCTTTTAATAGATGGGTAAAATGATGGAGGCAGGTCTAAGATAAATGAGACTTTTACTTTGGATTATCTGGTAGCTTTCAATGGCTGCGTAACAAATTCCTATAGATGTAACAACTCAAAACATTCATTATCTCACTGTTTCCCCTGGTCAGGAGTACAGCTGTGGCTTTTCTGAATTCTCTACTTAAGAGTCTCACCAAGCTACAGTCAAGGTGTGAGCCCAGACTTAAGTCTCAGCAGAGGCTTGACTGGGGAAAGCTTCTTTTCCAAGCTCCCTTGAAATTGTTGGCAGAATTCATCTTCATGTACCTAGAGGGCTCTAGGTTTTCTTGCTGGCTGACAGCCAGGGGCTACCCTCAGGTCCTAGAGGCTGCTTGCAGTCTCCTGCCATGTGGCCACGCCATAGGCATTTTATAGTGTGGCTGTTGGCTTCTTCACAAAAAGGGCCCAGTCACTCTTTGAAGGGTTTTTACCTGATGAATTCAGGCCCATTCAGGATAATCTCCCTTTGGATTAACTCAAAATCAGTCACTTGTTATGTTAATAGTATCTGTGCATTCCCTTCCCCTTTGGCACATACCGTAACTTAATCATGGGACTGACTTCCTGTAATTCACAGGTCCTGTCCAAAGTCAAGGGGAGGAGATTATAAAGACATATACACCATTGTATAGGAATCAGATATGTTGTGGTTAATTCAGATGAGGAATACAAGAGAATTAGAATCTTTTAGGAGGAAACTGATGGCCTCAGTGTTAGACATGTTGAATTTAGGGTAATTGGGCATCTGGTTAGAGTGGGTCAGTAGGTGGTATAGAACTTAGTGGAGAGATCACAATTGGAAATACTTACTTGGTAGTGATCGGCAGAGGTGATAGTGAATCATCCAGAGAGAGGCTGTAGCAAGAAGTGGGGTGAGGACAGGAGCGAGAGCTAGTAAAGCGGGAACATCTGCATCTGTATGTCAACCCGTACTCTTGGATTCCAGTCCACTATTTCATACACAACCTCTCACTCTTCCTCTTCGTCTTTCAGTAATATCCTACTCTTCCTAATTTGTGGTCCACTCTTCATCCCCCCACCCCCCACCTCCAAGTCACACTGCGTAGAAGTGAGAATCAAGATCTTTCTTTGTGAAAGCCTTGCAGAGCACAGGTGCTAAGATCGACTCTGTCGTGCCCACTGTTCCCAGACTGGGAACTGCAGGACCGAAGGCCTGGGGTGGGGGCGATGGTGCTATCATTAGCCCCGAGCTCCTTCAGTTCCTCTAATCAGAAAGCACTTTTCCCTACTCCTTCAATCCCAGAATTGCCTAGGAAGTAAACAGACGGTGCAGATTTGGAATTCAGAGGTGATCCCATGTGTCTGTCCCTTCGATCTTTTGTCTGTTTATTGAAATCCCTGCAGCAATATTGTTAGGCAATCTGAGCTGTGATAATGGAAAAAGAAAGTAAATTTGATCAGTATATTTTGATCAAACTTTCCTCCCTTAAATCTTTTCCTTTCAGGTTATATTCAAGAAGAGTGTGTCATCCCCTGCCCATTTGATTGCAAGTTAAGTGACTGGTCTAGTTGGGGGTCTTGCAGTTCATCTTGTGGGATTGGAGTGAGAATTCGATCCAAGTGGCTGAAAGAAAAACCTTACAATGGAGGGCGCCCGTGTCCCAAATTGGATCTCAAGAATCAGGTAAAGTGCATGAAGCAACAAATTAAAAAGCTGAAAAAGTATCCCCTTTATTATTTCCTGTTGAAATTGAAGTCATTCTCTTGTTATAAGTAGCTGATAAGAAGTTATTACAAGTTCAGAAGAGAGGATAAGAGGGTTGAAATTAATATAATAGAATTGATAATAGGAGTCTTGGCCACTCCTTGGGAATGCTGAGAATGAGTTGGTAACATTAGCAATAATAATGTTTACAAAATTAAATCCAATTGGTTTTTAAAGGGAGTGCCGAGAATGACTTGGTAATATTAGCAATACTAATGTTTACAAAATTAAATCCAACTGGTTTTTAAATTATCTTGAAATATAATTTGATTAATCATGGTATTATGCAAGGTGTGTGTGTGTGTGTGTGTGTGTGTAATGTTGGGAGGATGTCAGTTACTTTATGGCAATAGTCATAATTAGTGGTCTCATCCACATACTCCAAAAATGGTGTTCTGTTTTTCCGTCACCTAACTCTTCATCCGAATTTTCTTTGTTCCTAATCTCACCACTGTTTCCACAGCTATTCATGAGTCTTCTGGGCTATTTCTCTACCTTTTCCCCCCAAATCAAAGCTATTTTCCTAAATGGAACCCTAAAGGGACCCTTCCATAGATATCTCTAATAAAATTGCCATTGTAAGTAATCAAAATTGATTAGAGCACTTCAGTTGGTTTTACCCATGTAACAGAGTTTAAGACTTAGTTAAGAATTACAATGAAGCACTCACATTTCTCCCATGATTGCATACTGTTATTACATTAAGACTGATTTATAAATTTTTATCAATTGAATATGTGGAGCACAAGATGATGATTGTTGAAAGTTCTTTATTCTTAGAGAGGGGAGTGTGTCTTATACGGGTATCTAGATCCTTTATGACTCTGAAACTCTTAACAGAATGGCTACACACTTCTATTACTAATTCTATTATATTAATTTCTGCCCTCTTAACTCCATTTTGATTAGACTTTCTAAACAGGTTGTTTAATGGAAGGGAAATCCACACGTCTGTTAATTAATTTGAATAGTGTATCTAGTACTACTTGTATTTAGATATCATTTGTCAGTTCAAGACTGACATCTTCAGCTACTTTTGCCTAAGTTTTGATAAAAGATGCATAACTCGTTGAAAATGAAAAATTACCATTCCAGCAAAAAAAAAAAAAAAAATCGTGTTCTAAGGCAGGGCAGAGTATCAGGCTGGTCTTGTCTTTCAAGGTTATCTGGTAAAATAATGACCATAGGTTCTTCCCTCTACACAGATAGGAACTTTATTGGGTAAAACAAGGCAGAGGATTGTATAATCAACAGAAAGGTTGCCAAATAAAAAATAAAAACTCCACAGGTACAGTAGTTTGGTGAGGGGAAGAGTCGAATGTGATTAATGAAAACAGGAGGGAAATAATCAGAGTCTGAATAGGGAAGCCTCTTCAGTATGAAGAAAGTTGTAACATAGGTTGATGGTCAGTAGGAAGACTTTCAGGTGACTGTTCTGTGTGAAGACTGTCTGATTCTCCCTAGGGGACTTTCTAGACATTTTAAATGGGAAATAACGATTAAGCATTTATAGTTATAAGGTATGATCATTCTCTCTGAAACTAAGCCTTTGTAGCACTAGTGTTAAACACTAATTTTAATAAGCTAATTTTATGAACTAGGAAATTGTCAAGGGAGTAAAAGGACTTCCTTGAGCACAGATTCTAAAACTGTACTCTCAGTATTCTTAGGCAAACGTATAGAAACAGGTCTTCAGATTTAGAGTATGAATAAGATAAAGGTATTTGTAAGCCTGTTATGACTTAAAACAAACGTGTTCTAAACGTTTAATTGACATATAAAACTTGTGACCTTAAGAAGTAGTGCGTGCTAAAAATTAAGCCCAAGTTCAAGAACAGTTTCAGTAAATGCCCTACGTGAAGACTAGGTGAGACTGGGTTTGTCTCCAGGAGCTGTTTCTGGAGTTTGAATTCAGGAAGGGAATTGTAGCATTCCAGAGGCATTTGTGGGGATGCTCAGAGGTGAATCCTGGGATTTAATTCTCAGGTAGCAAATTGAGTGTGGCATAGACTCTGATGTAAAGAGGTTTCAGGTATATAGAGCTTAGTTACCCTTAAATTGAAAAAATTCATCCCAATCTGTGCTTTATATTTTAACATAAGTTAATTAAGGCAGTAAGTTATAACCGTTCCCTCTCACTCTAAGTCTGTGAATCGCAAGGGAAAATGCTATTGTGAAAAATCCTAAATTTAAAGGAAACTGTCCCCAGAGCACTTCCTTTTCTAAAGAAAGCACATTTTTACCTATGTTTGTGGAAGGATATCTGTGGATTTCATTATATATTTGCTTTTATACGTGGTAGAATCCCTCCTACCCCACCGTGTGTGTGTGTGTGTGTGTGTGTATGTGTATGTTATGTATTGAAATTTGTTTGAAGTTATCCATTTTCCCTTAATTTATCTGAAGATAAATTGGATTGTCAGTAATTTTCATGGTTCAGAAGATATTCCCAGCTTCTATTATTTATGGCAATTCTTTAGAAGAGATTACTATTTGTTTCTCTGAGCTCGAAATATGATCTAGTTGGAGGCTCTTTTAAGTTCAGTTTTACTACTGGCCTTAGGTTACTTGTCTCCTTTCCAGTTGTTTTTAGGTTTGGATTTATTTTCCTATTTCTGGAACCAGATTAATACTCTCTCATCCACTCAGCCATAAGTAAGAACTTGAAAAAAATGTGACCAAATTATAGCAGTAAGAGGTACATATCTTTAGTACCTATGCATGATGAAAATTCAGTATATGTCAGATTGAGCCTAACATACTGTTCATAAAAAAAATACTGAACTTTCTTATTTGTGTGTGTATGTATATTGCATTTGCTGTGTAAACATTAGTGTACCTACATGTGCTTAATCATTCTCCTCCTTCATTTCTCTTGAAAACATGAGGTTTTTCTGAGGGCAAGGGCTTCTTTCTACATTTGTAACTCATTCCAGCCCCTGGTACACCACCATGTGGATTCTCAAATTATATTCATTGGATACTTTAGTTGAAAAGAAGCTTTCTCTCTGGATGAGTGGCTGGCTAGCTCCATAGAAAGAAAAAATGTATTAGAACTCTGGTCTCTTAAGCAATGATTTGTCATTCGAATTCTCAAAAAATATGAGCTCTCCTAGAAGCAAGAAATAAGAATCTCCAAAGTATTATTGCCCGAGGAGTCTTTCGTGACTTTCCTGAAAAACCCTGGGTGTTTGGATCCCCAGTGAAATCTTACTCAGTGATATAAATGAAAAGGGTGGTGTTATGTACCCAAGCTCATAAACTGCTCTGAGTCTGTTAGTGAAATCAATATTTATAATCTCTCATAAAAAGCCTCCCTTTTAAGCTAAAACCTATCAACATGATCGCTCTTTCTCTAGAAGTGCCAAAGTGACAGCAGCATTTGAGTGGCTTTCTGCTAAGTATAGTTGTGATGCTAAATAGCTTGAGTGTGCACCTCACCCAAAGCTCTGACTGAGGCAGAAAACTTCTAAATAGTTTATTAGATTATCGGGTCAGTTGGCTGCTGCCCTTGACTGTTGTGCATAATCAATAGGAAATATATTTTAATTTTTTATGGTCTGTAATGTGAGTGGATTTAAGTGCACTTGTATATTTTTGCTGTATTTTTTTTTCTTTTGGAATATTGCTTAATAGAAGACTAAATATGGGGACATTAAAGCTCCATTGGACTTACAGTTCCCTTTATGAGTTCTTCACACAATTGAAAGCAAGGGAGTTCCAGGGAATTAGATGTTGTTTATATATTGTAAATCTGTGTGTCCAGTGTGTTTGAATAAAAATCTTACATTGACATTCATTATCTATACTTTTTAAAATTCATGCTATCTATTTAAATACTTTTTTTGAAAGAGTTTTGATTGTTTGCAACTGAATGAGAGTATAAATTAAATATGTGTGTTCTCTAGAAACAACTACTATTTTATTTTGTTTTTTAAATTTTTTATTGAAGTGTAGTTGATTTACAATATTCTTTTAAAATGTAGAGTAAAGTGACTCAGTTATACATGTACATACATATATATTTTTTCAGATTCTTTTCCATTATATGGTATTACAAGAAACTGAATACAGCTCCCTGTGCTGTACAGTAGGTCCGTGTTTGTCTATTTTATATTTAGTAATGTGTATCGATAACAACTGCTAGTTTAAAGGTGTGTCTTCTCCCTGAAAAGAAGTAGTCTAAATTTGGAAGCGATAAGTATAATGTGTTTTATTTTTCACAGCAGGGTAATGATGTTTTAAAGAACACATTCTTTCCTAAGAGATACAAATATATTTTAGCGTGAACATTTGTTCCTTAGAAGAAGGTTTTGGATGAGAAGTTTTCTATAGAGAAATAGCATATGCTTATGTTAATACTGCTTCATTTATTATTGGTAGGATGTTAGGATGCGGAAATAGGATAACTGTCATCCAATCTGAATGTTTGTTTACCCAGAAAAATCTGGCTACACTTAAAGTTTAATTTGACTTAACTGATTTTAGCCTCTTGCTTCTTTTCAACCAACCCGACTCCCACTCATCCTAACCTTGTCCAAATCATCGCTGGCACAGTCCTGCTCACTTAGGACTTAGTACTTTGGCAGGCACTCCAGACTGTCATGGAGCAAGAAATCATCTTCTTGAGTGTAAATGTGGAAGGCTCCAGCTTATCTATGATGAAGTTTAATCAGGTGTACCGTTCTGGCGTGGGAGGTGGGGTTGGTGATGGCACCTTTGACAAGAACTTGTTTTAATTATGAAATACCAAATGTCATAAAATTAAGAGATGCAGGGTGATTTATTCCTCAGGGTTATTTGGGAGGATTTAATAGATTTCCTTTCACTAAAACATTTCACCTCTCCCCAACGCAGTAATTATGATCACGAAGCGCAATACACTGCACCCCCTCTCAGAAGCCGAGTGAGATGTCTAAGGACTGGCGTCCGTCTGTCTGTCTTTTGTGCCTGTGCCAGCCCGACTCTGTGCTCTAAAATTGGGACGTCGCTCTGATTGAGCTGAGTAGAGCTTGGAGGAGAGGCAGTTTTTGTCTTTTGTTCCTGCCCTGTCACCACCTCCAAGGGAAAAAAAAAAGTTTTCTCAAGAGATTCCTCTCCCACCACATCTGCATCTACACATACTCTTTTCTTGATTGTTCCAAAAGGAATGTCCCTCAGGGCTTGTTAAAATCTTTTGAAACTTGGATCATTCTTCTTGAACTGCCTGAATCACTCATGAGAAACAGGTTTCCTATCCCTGTTGTCCCTTCTCTTTTGGACTTTACTGTGTTTTTCTCATACTGAGTATTGTTACTCTGCGCATATTCAAGCTCACTTTCAGTTGTTACACAGGATGTTGCCATGTTCCTGGAATGTTACCTCCTAAGCTGGCTTGGCAAATCTCTCTAATGCTGTCCTTAGGCAGGGTTTCCAGGATTGGCAGGAGGCACCTGTAAAGTGGTAAAGCGGGCAGATTTTGTCTTTGGAACTCTTTCAGTGTGCTGTCAAACCTCCCATTATCCCTGGCTCTTAACTCCTGAAGTTCTGAAATATTATATCAGGTAACATCATCCTCAGCGGGAAATCACATCATCTGTATTTGATTTTGCAAAACTGTCTTCTTAACCAAGTATGTCAAGTAGAAGCGCATGAAGTAGTTTTCTAGAAAGAAAAAAATATGGGCAGAACCTGCTATTCAGAGCATTCCTGAATCATCCTGTCTTTTAAGCTTTAAATGAAGAATGGAAACTTCCCTTCTCCTCTCATGCATTAAAAAAAATGTGGATCTGACTTTAACCACAAACATTTAGGAAGTTAAACCACCACGTACTGATGGGAGTGTAACACCTTCTTAAAATAACTCACTCAAAACCTGTTTAAAAGAAAGATTCTAAGTGGCATACTAATTCTCCAGGTCTTTTTTAAAAATTATTATTGAGGCATAAATGATACATTATATTGTATAAGTTTAAGATGTACAATGTGTTGATTTGATACATTTATATATTGTAATATGGTTACCACCATAACATTAGTTAACTGATCTCTCACATCACATAATCATCTCTTCCTTTTTGTGGTGAGAACAATTAAGATCTAGTCTCTTAGCCACTTTGAAATTGATAATGCAGTCTTGTTGCCTATAATCACTATGCTGTGCCTTGGATCTCCAGAGCTTATTTATCTACTAATTGCAAGTGTGTACCCTTTAGATTTTTCAAGCTTTATCCCTATATTAAAATACCAGAAAGCCAGTTACCTTGGTCCTGACTAGATCCTATGATCAATCCCTGAGGTGAAGCATTTGGTTGAATCATGATTTAATTTTTCCTACGTGACTTAAGAGCCAAGATAAAAATAGTCTCTATGAGAAGCTTATCTAAATCTTTTGAAATAGAAACTATTGTTTCATAATCTTTACTGATCGTAAGAATAGAAAAAATCACCTTGGGTGGGAGAAAAGTTTGCATCAAAGCAGGTTCTCAGGCCCCTGCTCTGGAAACCAGTCGGCACAATTAGAGTGGATTCAGGAATATGTGTTTGTTAACAAAGCTCTGTCTTGGCTGTGTCCTCTGATCAGGCAAGTTGGTGAACACTGTTGAATTGAGAGTCTTGCCCCAAGGCTACTGTTTCTGTTGAGGTCAGATCTGGAAAAGATCTCTGCAGCTGACTTAGCCTGCCCTTTCTAATATCAACAATGAACACAACCCCTGGTTCTTTGCTACTCAAAGCAAATCTGGGAGGACCCTCCCATTTTAGAGAAGAGGAGACTAAGGCTTAGAGGGGTGTAATTACTTGACCAACTATACCCACTGATGTATATAAGGGGTTAAGAGTCATTCAGATCTGAGGTGAAATGCTACCTTGCCATCTTCTAGCTGTGGGAAGCTAGAAGATGAGAGATGTGAGAAAATTATTTTTCCTTTCTAGGTCCAAATTTCATAATCTGTCAAATAGGTATAACAGTAAAGACTACCTTAAAAGGTTATTGTATTAGAAAATATAAAATGAAAATAAATATAAACTTCCTGTTTTGTTGTTTGGCATTTAGTTAGGTACTTGGTAAATGCTAGATAGGATTGTTTTTCCTTGGTCTCTAACACATAATTTCTGTTCCCAGTTCAGTTTGTTTTCACCTATACCACATTGCCTTTTAGAACTAAGTTATGCAGATTGCTTTTCTTTTTACAGTTAGCTACTGGAATATTTGAAGTCAGATATTTTCATTGTAATCACTCAGCTTATATACACAGAAAAACTACTGTCACTACTTCCTGCATGGAAAGTCTGTTTTATTTCTAAACATCTTATTTGGCATTGCATTTTTTTCCTAGTGGCAAAAAAGGATGTAACTTTTTATATATTTATAAATGATTTCCCATGAACTTGTGATTCTTTGGAGGTGTGTGTGTGTGTGTGTGTGTGTGTGTGTGTGTGTGTGTATGTGTGTGTATGAGTATAGCAGAAAGTTATGCAAATCATTATGGGTATCACTGAATTTTTACAAAGTGAATCTTGCTGTTCAGTTACCACCCACATCAGGAAGTAATACATCATCAGCATCTCACATGCCCCTTCTTGAGCTCCCCCTCCTTCACTACCACTTTCCTCTCACCAAATAGAACTGCTCTTCAGCCTTAACACGATAAATTAGTTTTATCATTTAAAAAACTTCACATGTGGATTCTGCACTGTGTGCTCTTCTGTGTCTGCCTGTGTCTCCTCAGCATGATGTTTGTGAGATTTATCCATGTTGTGATGGGTAGCAGTATTTTGTTCATTTCCATTGCTTTATGTTGCATCCTTGTACATATCTCATTATTAGATGATATATTCCACATTTTACCCATTTTCATTGTTAATGGGTGGACATCTGGGCTGTTTGCAGTTTGGAGTTATTCCTAACAGCTCTACAGTGGCCATTCTTGCACCTGTCTTCTGGTGCTTTCTTGTGTGCGTTTCTGTTGGGTACAGCACCTGACAATAGAACTCCAAGGTCATGGGCTATGCATATATTCCACTTCAGTAGATAATTGGCATTTCACTTTAACTTGTACATTATCACAGATCTCCCTACATACAGATAGTACCTAATTCTAAATAATGACTTGAAATACGACCTGTCTGACACCATGCAAAGAGGTGTGAAAGCCATTGGGATGCATTAAATGTCTATCTTAGCATTTCTCATGTCACATCAGTGGCTGTGGTCGACTCCCATGTTGTGACTCTTCCCAGAGAGAACAGTGTGTGAGCACTGCCTTCCTGCTGGACCCTGCTCATGTTTCTCAACAACCAACATACCGCCAGGCTTCCTCTGCCTCTTCCTCGTTACCTTCAGGATAAAGCGAGAACTACATACTGTGGTTTATAAGACATTTCTTGATCTGGCCCCAACAATGTTCTGTGAGCTCAGAGTCATGGTCAAATGAGCTAAGCCCTCAGGGAAGCTTCTGATGAGTCAGGAGGAAGGGACCACTACTGTCTTTCTGTCTCCTCATCAGCCCTTGGACAGGCTCTCATAAACAGAATTTCACATTCATGGGATGATTCTATAAATCAATAGATAGCTGTCTAATATGGTGTCTTAACAGAAATTGCCTTTCAGTTACAAATCACATTTTCATACTTGAGGGAAATTAAATATTTGGATTGATGTTACCACCCTTTCTCTAGAAGCTACTCATCAAATTCCCTGTACATTGGATTAAAATCAAACTCTGCTACCATTTAAATACAGGCTGCCCAAGTCAGATTGGAGTTGTTGCTTTCTTCTCTGAAGGGAAATCCTTTTCTCTTAGATGACAAGGTAAGGGACACCGTGTTTATCATCAGTGCTGTAAGCAAGTATTGAACCATTTGCAAAGTCTGCCTCCAAATGATGTTCCCAAACAGCAGAAATGTTGTCCAAAGCCATCTGCCACCCTAATGGACACCAATCTTGTCACCCTTAGAACTGAAGGTGATTAATTTGAATAGCAGTGCTAGGAAAGAATTATGAGTTCAGCTGACTCTCCAGGGGGCTGTATATCTGATGGGGGCCAGCAGGGGCCATGTGTCATAAACTAGAATGGCAACACAGTGAAATTGCTGTTTGTTTTCTGGTTTTGGCGCAAAGGAACAGAACTATAGTGAAGTCACTGTTGGCCCAAAAATTTATATTTTATATATTTCAAAGGACATTTGGTACTGGCTTAAGTGTATTTTTATACTTTAAATCTACCCAAATTCAGCTTCTAAATGTGTCCTACTTGAGCATATATTTAATACAGATCTTCCTTGACTGATGATGGAGTTATATCCAGATAAATCCATCATATGTTGAAAATACAAGTCGGAAATGTATTTAACACACTTATCCTACCAAACATCATTGCTCAGCTTTGCCTACTTTAAACGTGCTCAGAACACTTAAATATAGCCTATTGTTGGGCAAAATCATCTAACACAAAGCTCATTTTATAATAAATTGTGGAATAGCTTATGTAATTTACCGAATTCTTTAATGACAGTGCAGAAACAGAACGGTTCTCTGAGTGCAGATGGTGTAGTTGTTTACCCTTGTGATCACGTGACTGGCTGGGAGCTGTCCAGCATCATGAGAGAATATGTACCACATACCTGCCAGCCCGGGAAAAGATCAAAATTCAAAGTACAGTTTCTGCTGATACATATCAATTTTGCACCATTGTAAAGTTGAAAAATCATTAAGTTGAGGACCGTCTGGACTCTATACTGCCTCTCCCACCACCCTTACTCCTCTCGCTTGTCCTCTGTCTCTCACTTTCCTGCTATTTATTTATTCTTGGTTTTGATTTTTGGCTGTCTCTCCACAGACACACCCAGAATTGTGTTTATCTAGTGCAGGGCACAGCATTAGGGAAGTGAATCAGAAGTGCTACAAGGATGAGAAGAAACAGTACGGTACCTGTGTTAGGAAGCCAGGTATCACAGTGCCCACTGAAGCCTGAGCTTCTGGAGAACTCTGGGAGACTATGCAAAACACATGCCCAAGTTTTATCAGACTTGAAGGGCCAGGAAGCCAGGATATTTGTGTGGAAATTTCTGAGAGTCCCTTGAGACGAATGTTCACTCTGTGCACTTTGGGCTAAGCATAGACACAGAGATCTAGATACTGGCAGTTGGAATTTGGCCAGCGCACAAGGTTGCTACTGATATTATCCCTCTGTGATTTAAAGTACTGAGATGCATTGAAGTTGCTCAAATAATATTGTTTTTAAACTGGAGTTGTACGTTGCCTCTACAATCCATGTCATAACCAGAAGTCCACATTTTCCCAATAAAACCACACTTTACTACAGCCCCATGGCCAGTTAGATGTGCATTTTGAGTTGTTTTCTTTTGGGGTGAAAATAGATTTCTGATTATCAGGCTGTGCAGTCTCATCTGGTCCTTCCTGAAATTGAACACATGTCCTTTGTGGATGTTGGACCAAGGAGAAGGGAAGGAGGAAATCTGGGTACAGAGACCAAACATGCCCCAATTCATGAGCTGGAAATAAGATCATTCAAAGGGCTTTAGAACTACCCTGCATACATCCTCCTGTTTCCCTTTAGGTGCTGTACGGCGTATTGTGTCCCTTTCTCTGTGACTGCTACCAAGTACAGTTTTGTTGGCCTGAAAGTAAAAGGAGGAGGGGCAGGGTGGGACTGGCATGTGACACTCTTAGGCAGCATTGTCGGTGCATGAAAAAATAGAATCTGACTGAACACAACTAAGGAGTTCCAGGACAATCAAATACTAGAGTAACAGTCATTGCCAGCGTTGGCTTCATCCTCAGGGTGCTGGCATGATCTGCAGTTTCAGGCATGCCTCCTGATGCAGCAATGACCAGAAGAATGAAGAGAGCCTCTCTCTTGTGACTCTTAGGAACAAGACAATTTTCCTAGAGCCTCCCCGACTCCCCAGAAGACTTCACTTGACACATCAATGGCTTAAGTTGGATTTTGGGTCCATCCCTAAACTAATCTCTGGAAGGAGTCATGGGATGAACTTCATTAGTTTGAACAAGCATTTTTCAACCAAAGTTGCTTTAAACTCCGTAATAGATGTAAAACCCTGTAATATCTGGCAAACTGGGATATGTATTAAAAACTACTATGGCAGGGGTGAATGGTCTGAGACCCTAGTCTCTGTTGGATGGTGCCATCAATATCTCAGGCACACCTGAAATCCACTTCTGAGACACTGGTATGGTAGCACTGCTTCTCAAACTTTAATGTGCATGTGAATCACATGACAGAGCTTGCTAAAATACAGACTCTGATTCAGTAGGTCTGGCGGAAAGAGGGAAGAGATGGCTATTTTAACAAGCTCCCAGATGGTGAAAGAACTGCTAATATACAGATTACACCTTGAGATGCTAGTGTGTGCCAGTTGGGAACCCTTTCCTAGACTAATACCTGGGGTGGAGTGAACCAGAATGTCCACTGTATACCCTTAATTTTACTCTTTTTGACATTTAATTTGATAAGAGTATAATTAGTTTTAAGTAACATGTTGAGCCTTTTATCATGATGGAAAATTTAAGTACTATTTTAGTAGAATATCTGAAAGTCTACTATGTTATGAAATCTGACCTTATACTTAACCTGTGAGGATATGAATTGCCTTGACTAGAGCTCTTCCATGATGCTTTTTCTTTTGACAAGAACATCATTCCATTTTGCAAGTTATTTTGCATAACCAGCCTACCAGTGCCTCTCTCTCTATGATAAATAAGCAGACTTAAATATCAGATACGTCGTACATTCATATGCCACGTGTCTCTTACTCTCCCTGCTCTGTGTAGCCCAGGCAATCCTTTCTTGGGTTATTTAATTTAAAGTTGAGTTAATAATTTAAAGGCATATTGGAACTATGCACATACTGGGGAGGGCTCATAACAACATTAATGAAGGAAGCCAAGTCTAATATCTCCTTTGGATTCCTCCAGAATGTTTCAATCCAAGTAAACCTTCCATAGACTATTCAATACTGCAACACCATTTGGTAATGCAAGTGACAACAGCAGATGGCAGGAGTGAGTACAGCTGAGTATCGTTTGCATGAAGGTGAAATAAAAGCCCATGTTTATGGAAAAAATCTCAGTGAAATTGCTCATTTAGAGATTGATAGATTTAGATTTATATATATAGTTGCTTTAAAACATTTTAAAAGCCCCTGAAGGATGATACATTCAGAATAGGTGCAGATGGAGTCTGAAAATGCAAAACAATGAGACATCAGACATTTAGAGCGTGGTTTAATAGGTACACACCCTTGTAGTTAACTGTAATGTTCTTTTCTGTGTGTCTGTCTTGGTTCATCCTGAGACTTGAGGCTGCTAGAAGGTAGATGTTTTGTTTTCTGTTGCCATAATTCTTCCAAGGGCTGATCACTCAGCCGTGTCACTGAAAGTCCATGTGCTCTCCTAAATTTTTTTTTAAAAAGAAGAAAATATTTTAGAGGCAAATGGATTTTTTATGTGTAAAGAATTTCTGACATGGTGGAAGTGTTGAACTCTTTGCTCCGAGTAAATTATGAGTCATTGGAGAATAAGTTGAGTGCTGTAGAGTCAATGTTTGTGTCCACCCAGAATACATATTTTGAAACCTGATTCCCAGTGTGATGTCATTTGGAGATGTCACCTTTGGAAGGTGATTAGGCCATGAGGGTAGAAACCCTCATGAATGGGATTGGTGCCCTTATAAAAGACACCCCAGGGAGCTCCGAAGTGAGGAAACAGAAAAGACAGCTGGCTGTGGATCAGGAAGTGGGCTCTCATCAGGCACTGAACTTGCCGCCACCTTGATCTTGGCCTTCCAAGCCCCCAGAACTATGAGAAACGGTTCTGCTGTTGACAAGCCACCCAGTCTATGGTATTTCTATTATAGCAGCCTGAACTAAGATAGTGATGCATATGTAATTAGATACTTTATGCTCAGATTTCATTTTTACCCTTAAATTCACTTTCTTCATGGCTTCTTTATGGTGGTTGAATTTATCACTCAGAGCTTGCAATTAGGCAAGCAGAATCAAGTCCTAGGATCTACAGAAGAAGGAAAGTTTAATTTAGTCATTTTGCTGTTATCAGTGTAGTTCATTCTTCTTTTCTTGGTTAAAAAGAGATCGCAGCTTTTGTTAGAAACTAAGTTGCTCCACTGTGTCAGCTTTTCAAAAAGGCTTATTTTTCTACATGTAGTGACTGAAGCCACGTCTTTATGAAGCTGAAATAAATGGCAGGTTCAGTAAAGTCCAGGGGAAAAAGTCCATGAAAATGGAACATTTGATGACCTAAATATAGACCTATCTGCATTCTTTTTTTTTTTTCTCCTTGGAATTGTAACATTAGAATTAAAGCCCTTTATGTCTAGAAAACCAAACCACAAAGATAATTGAGTAAAATGCTGATGAATTCTGGGGAAACAGAATTAGCTATTTAATGTTAAATAGGGGTAGCAAAGACTTAAGGGAAGAACTGAAACAACTTTGGAATGTGAAAGTGAAAGATGGACATTTTGAACTCAATATATGATAGCCTTCACATGAATTATTGCCTGTCATTTGAAATGCATATTATTCAAAACTATAGAAAAATCTATTCTGGCTTATTACTTAATTAAAAGTAAGTTATGAGCACTTTCAATCTTTATATAAATTATATCATTTGCAAGTCATGAATTCCCCATAATTCTCTTGATCTTAATCATCAAAAACATTGCTATACTTAAGTACAATCGCTATGCATTTTTCTACCTTCTAGCACCTTCCTTTTACAAGGAAGCTATCACAGCTGGAGAAAATTGATATTCAAAAGTATAAAACACGGCAATGAAAAGATTAATTTTCTATGCTTACTGCCCTTGATTCTTGAAAACTTTAAACTTTCCTCACAGGAAGGCCAGTGGTTTCATTGTGTGGTTGGCAGTGGGCAGATGATAACGTTCTGCTCTATTTTACTTTATTATGAACCGAAGAGGACCGGGTGTTTCTCTAATGAGTTTGTAAGAGATGCTTCACTGCTGACACATGAGCTGCATCCCTTGGCCTGCTATGGTGGGGAAGTGAGAAAGAGTTTTAACAGCTTGCAAAAATTATCACCATTAGAGTGAATGAAGCTCTAAAATATATATACCAGATGTTTAAAATGGTTAGATTTGGGAGAAAACATACAATTAATTCACATTTTAGTGCTCAGTACAAATTTTAATTTATTCTGATTAACTACTTTATAGCCCATCTCGAATACCATTTGAAGGAGTTATGGAAAGGCTATAGACGAAGTCGTAATCAAGAGATGACACTTTATTGGCATAGAAACAGAAGAGTTTTATGCCCAATACCCATATTGCTCAGAAGAGTTCAAGTTTCTCTTGCCCAGAATCTGTTATTGAATAACAGGCTTGGAATCAATATGGGAAGCAGATTAATTTACTTAATTACAATTTGTGCCAAAGTTTAAGCCCTCCACAGACCAGGTAAATTGTTCTCATCTGCATGCACATACTTTATACCTGCTCCAATCAAGTCACCATGCAAACGTATTAATAGATTTCCTGATAAGACTTACTATGAAGGGGACAGGCTAGGTGAAAATTAGTGATTAAACTCCAAAGCTTTCCTATAGATTAAGAAACATTTTAAAGTGTGTATGCTATGGAGATAATAATGTGTTCAGTGGTCCTAATATAATGCCTGGCTTTGTACTAGGCATTATTAACATCATCAATTATGAGTCTAGTGAGGATTCTGGGAGGAGGTCTTTGGAAATCCCACTGTATTACAAACTTTCTTCACATCCACATACTATAATCTGGAGGTCCATCGGCAAGCTCTAGATGCCAGAGTGTTATTTGGACTGTTCAGTATTTGCTACTAGGTGTTACGGTTTTTGATTAGTTGTGAAGATTTTAAAACTAGAAAATTTGGCCTTAAAATTTGGGTTCCTAAAATCCTTTTAAAATCAGAATATCTGGCAAATTTCATGTGAATCTTAGAATGCCTGTTCCCCTTAGACAGACTGTATCAGTACGGTGACCCGCTCCTTCTCTGTCCCCACAGTGCTCCCCTGCACCTGGGCCCAGCATCAACAGCCAGGTCCATCCCTAAGTACCCATGAGCTGGGGAGAGACCACAGCAGATACCCGCATTTCCAATGTTTCAGTAATTAAGTTACAAACCAAGGCAACAGAATGATCTGTAAAATGTTTTATCATCCTCCCTTAACGAATATACCCTCATAACAGTCCAGAAGGCTAAGTTCAAATTTGAGGTTCTCAGAGTTCTGGGATGGAATGTGACGCCATCGGGAGAGCCAGTTTTCAGCCTGTGCTTTGTGCTTCTGCTCTTGCAGCCTCTGCTCTGTCCCAGACACACCCTCATCTACTTGTACAAGCTCTGCCCACTGCTGGCAGGCACCCTCTCCCCCATCTTCAGGCCTAGGGACACTCATGTGGGCAAGGGGATGCAGCCCCACTCCTCAGGGGCCAGACCTGGGGGAGGCGCTTGCCCAAGTCATGGAAGCAGCTCACACTTACTGGTGGAGAATTCTGGGTTCCAGGGTTGTTGGAATGTGGCCTAATAGATTCTAGGAGGAGGCAGAGAGCAGGCTGCCAGTGGCATGCCCCTTTGACGCTGCAGGTTCTTCACCCACAGGGCAGAGGCACAGCTGGAGGAGGGCAGAGGAGGTTTCTCTGTGCGGGGGGAAGCCAGAAGGCAGCACTGTCAGTGGCTGTTTGTAATAAGACTTGTACCGTTGCTTTCTTGGGATACCTTTAAGATGAAAGCCTTAGTTTTAGAATTCACGTCTCTACCAAAAAAAAAAACGTAAATGACAGAAAAATAATGTAGAGAATTTCATGAAAATGGAAAGGGCCTAGTTTTCAGATGGAGATGATTGTACTCATTTATATCCCATGCCTCGTATTTGCCGGCAGGTTTTTGAGTTTGAGACCGTTGGTTGAGTCATCTTCTTCCTGCCCAGACTGTCATGCCTTGTTCATGATGCAGAGTGGCTGCTAATGAATATTAATTGCTTGTCACAGTGCCAAAGTGTGAGGTTGTGGAACACTTATTATATCATTTCAGTGGACATAAGAAAGAAATTAGGAGACCTTCATTTAAAAGCCTTTTTTTAAATTTAGTTTTTAATTTTTATACCATTTTCAAGGTCACTTCCATTTACAGTTATTACAAAATATTGGCTCTATTCCCCATGCTTAAAATACATCCTTGTGGCCTGTCTTACACTTAATAATTTGTACCTCCCACTCCCCCACCGCTGTCTTGCCCCTCCCGCCCCTCCCACTGGTAACCACTAGGTTGTTCTCTAGATCTGTGAGCCTGCTGCTTTTGTGCTATATTAACTAGTTTGTTGTATTTTTTAGATTCCACATATGAGTGATACCACACAGGATTTGTCTTGCTCTGTTTGACTTCTTTCTCTTAGCATAATGCCCTCCAAGTCCATGCATATTGCTGCAAATGACAAAATTTCATTCTTTTTTATGGCTTAGTATTCCTTCCATTGTGTGTGTATGTAGATATATCACGTCTCCTTTATGCAGTCATCTGTTGATGCATACCTAGGTTGTTTCCATGACTTGGCTATTGTAAATAATGCTGCTAACGATGTTGGAGTGCTTGTATCTTTTCAAATTAGTGTTTTTGGTTTTTTTGGTTGAATATCCAGGAATAGAATTGCTGGGTCATGTGCTAGTTCTGTTTGTAGTTTTTTGGAAACCTCAGTTCTGTTCTCCACAGTAGCTGCATGAATTTATATTCCCACCAACAGTTTATAAGGGTTCCTTTTTTCCACATCCTCACCAACATTTGTTATTTATAAGAAGTCTTCTAGGAAGTGCCTTTAAACCAGTGATTCTCAAATTGTTTTAGTTTTCTAGGAATCTTTACACTCTGAAAAATGAATGAAGATCTCAAAGAGCTTTTGTTTATATGGGTTATGACTACCTGTATTTACTCTAAATTGAAATTAAGATATTTAAAAAGTATTAATTTATTTAAAAGTAAGTAAAATGAAATCCTTTACATGCTAACATTAATAACCTTTTCAAAAAATAACTATATATCACAAAACAAATAGTTTTAAAATGAGGTATTTGTTCTACATTTTGGAAAGTTGCTTTGCTATCTGGCGTCATAGAAGATAGCTGACTTCTCATATCTGCTTCTGCATTCAGCCTTTTTCAATAGATTGTATTAGTGAAGCATATGAAGAAATATGTGAAGAAATCCCAGACTTACACAGATATGTAGATAGAAAAAGGAAAAATATTTTAGTAGGTCATTTTTAGATAACTTTGGATAGTGTTTGGTAATGTACACAAACTTGATAGGTGGTAGTTTTTCAAAGTTTAGTTACAATGTGAAATCTGAAATCATGACAATGTGCTTTTTCTACTCTAATACATTAAAATCCATTGGGCCGTCTGGCACTTTGAATAAATCTTTAATCCATGCAGATGATATCATGCATTGGTCATTTGGAATATATCTGTTGATTTATGCCAAAATTTTGACCTATTTTACTACATAGTATCAAATTCATATTCATTCATATTGCCACTGATCTTATCAGAAAAACCTGTAAGGACTGGGAAGCTCCCAAGCTTATGATGACAGAGTCAAGTTTTCCAAAATTTTAATTTTCATGTAACAGCTTGAAAACTACTACCTTAAAAGTGGAAGGATGAGTGTAGAACCTTTCAGGTTTGGGGGGAGAAAACTGCATTTTCCTCTTAGATTTCCCACTTCGTCATATTAAATCCATTATAAAGCAACATGAGTTTTTTTTTGTTTAAGAAGGCTGCCTAATCTCCTCTTCCAAGACATTGCAGTTCTTAGGCTCCTCACTTTTAGGAAGCTATTTTCACTCCTGACCAAAATCCTTCCTACTGAAGTTTTCATGGTGTTAATACATATTCTTACCATGCCGTTTATAATTCCTCTCTGTAAATACTGCTCTTAAGTTGCTCCTTAGTCTTCTGTTTTTTGGTAACTTAGCTTTTTTGAAAACTTACTCTTTTCATGTTTCCTGAAAACTTATGTGTGCCATTGATCAGTCTTTTGGCTTGCATTTTTTCTTCGTATTCCAGGTCTCATTTAAGTCATCAGACCTGGAAGGGAGACATGAAATGGTTTCAGGTTTCACTCATCAAAGTCTGCTGCCTTTTCTCTGTTGTTTTTTTTCTAGCTTTACCAATAGTAATCGTTTCTTCAGCCTCCCAAGACAGAGACCATACAGTTCATTAAACTTGACCAGGATGTATGAGAATGCCAGATACTTCACAGGAAGTATTCCTTTATATACCCCTGTAAGCTTGGCATTAGTTCAAAACTCTGAAACCAAAGACAGACATTTTAGACAATCAGGATTTTAAAATAGCTAATTGTACTTTCTTGGCACATCTTTTGATCTGCTCTTCTTTAGTGAGCCTCTCCATTTGCATCTTAGAGCACAGTTATAAGGGCCTGGGCATTGGAGTCCAGTAAACATGTCTTAAAATTTGTAGTCATTTATTTGATCTCCAGCAAAATTAAACTCTCAGAATCCCAACATCCCAATCACAAATGGTAAGAATAGTATCTATATTACTGAATTAACGTGTAAGAAAAGAATACACAAAAATCATGTACCACAGCCTACGGCTATACTAATTCTCAGTAAATGATAGCTCTTATTGCTACTGTTAATGAATCATTCTAAATGCTTATATCCCATTTCTACTTACTTTTCTCTTAGTTCTGTGTAGTTCTGTTCAAGTGTAAGTCTCACCGGGGCTGGGTGTTTGTTTTACAGAGACTCTAAGAAAGAAGAACTCTTCAGAAAGACCAGTGCCCTCAGTGTGCTTGAGTGATGTCAATTATCCTCCAGATGCATTTCTAATCATCATAGTGGAGTCTTTGTTCATATGTATTTAGACATACATTCAATGTTAAGGTCTTTGGGCTTAACCCTTTTGAAGTACTTTTAGAATGGGCTTTAACATTTGGGATAAGAATACAGGATTAGATGACTAGTAGTGATTCTACAAAGAATATTCTCAGGATAATGTTTCATCAGCAATTTAAAATCATAGCTATCATCTCAGTATTTACAAAAAGTCTGTGCCCATGTTATCTTATGGAGTTTTCAGAAACTCATTTTGAATGATAGTGTATTATACTAATTTAAGATAGCAACACAAGACATTTATTATAGTACTCCTGTAGTTCTCATCAAATTCTGCAGTTCAACAAAAAACTAGCCCTAAGTATAAGATTATTTTATTAAATTTACCTGGAGAGGGTTCGACATACTGAGCAATTACTCTGAAATTCTGTCTTTATTGAGAAAAAATGAGAACTTTCACTTTTGATTAAGCTAAATTGCATGTTTCAAGAACTTTCTAATTAATTATAATTCACATAGAAATTTTCATTAGTGTTCAGAAGAGGCTAAATTTAAGTGCATTAATAAATTAACAAGATTAAAATTTTAACCATGTAAAGGACTGTGCAAAGCATCTAGATTTTTTAAAAGACAATTTTGTAAATTTAAAAAAATCAAATCAGAACTTTGGAGAAAGCATTCTCCCCAAAGTATTATGTGTTCAACTATTAGCTACCTCTCAGCAAACTCAGACTTCATCATGCCATGAGTTTTGCAGCTCATACAGTAATACCAGTTTTTGATGTGTTAGTTTTGCCTCTGACAGTTTTAAGGTTTTGTCCCGGCACTAGATAAGGTAAAATTATTTTTAGAAATATGGCATCTAATTCTAAAAAAATAATCCAAGACATCAGGGTGAGTAACTTTCTTCTTTTCCACACACACACACACACACACACACACACAAACTTTATTTACAAACAGGTAGCGGGCTGGATTTGGCCTGTGGACTGTAGTTTACCAACCCTGAAGCCCTCTATGAATGGAGAGGATTTTTTTCAGGATTTCAGGAGTTACGAAAGATGTTAAAAATCAGAAATCACATAAAAAGCAGACCCTGTTAGCCCCTTCACACACCCTAGGGCTGTCAGAAACACCTCTAAAATTAGCTGGTATGGTTCCTTTGGGCTACTGGACACTGCATTCTGTAAGAGCTTAGCCACAGGGTTCATTTTTGCAAACAAAATAGTAGCTGTTTTAGCTATTAGTATAGTGAAGCTCTTCATCTATAATTTACATGTTCACAAAGAAACAACAAGGGTAGAGTTGATTATGTAAATTCTCATATCCAAATAACTTTCAGAAACACAGGATTGAAGAAAATTAAATGTGTGTATTGACTTTTATTTATAAAACTTTTAATATGCTGTGATACAATGTAAATCTCCAGGTGGCAGTGTGGATTTGATGTTCTGTTTCTCAGACATTTAATCACAGAACCCCCATTGAGTAATCACAGGAGATACAATGGAGCATAGTTGGAGAAATGCTAGTGTGGGTAGTCCTGGCTTTGGTTTGCCTAACAGTGTTCTTAATTATGGATGAGCATCTGGAAACAGCTTTTTCAGCTGAAAGGCTCCAAGTCTTCTGAAAATGACTGTTTCTTCTCATCAGCCAACATTTAGGGCTGTCTCTCCTCAGCTGGTACTCCCAGAACCACCTTTCCACCTTTTTTATGTTCCCACTTCTCTCTTTGTTCCAGAATAGGGAAAACTGACAGGGTGAGGGAAAGGCAATCGGGTTATGGTAGATCCTTATGCCCAAGACAGCCTAGGTTTTCTGAAATAAGAAAGAAGTATCCTTCAGACCCGTGGACATAGAAACATGCAAGGTGCTCTGGTTCTAGCAAACAACTTAATGAGGGGAAAGAGTAGGGTGTTATTAAGTCACAGAAGCCAAGGATGAAAGCTATGAATGAATATGTTTTGTCCCACTTGGAGCTGAGAAGTGTCTCCAACAAGATGCCTTGGGACCTACTGCTTCTCATCCCTGACCCTCTTCTGCACCAATGGTCATTGGTTCTGGTGTTCCTGTGGCTCTCCTGCTCAAAGGAATTATAGTATTAAGAATTCTGACTAATAAGAAGAATGTTTTACCTGTATCATCTGTTTTAGTTTGGGATTTATCCTTTGAGGAAGGTACTTCTATCACGCTGTTTTTAGAGATAATGGAAATCATCTCCAGGAAGGTTGAAGTAATTGCCCAAAGTTGTGTAGCTAGGAAGTCGTGAATCTAGGACTAAAAACTAAAACCCAGGTAAGCTTGTCTCCAGACTCTTAGCTAATGCCTGTCTCTTCTGACCCAGTGCATGAGGGATCAGTAATCCCTAATCCCAATAGAAACCTTTAGTAATTGATGAACATGTTGGCACTGTGCCAGGAGCAAGACACTCAGGAGTAGATATGATCCAACCCTTGCTCTGAAGGTTCTTACATATGACACTTGTTTCATTGAATTCTTGTTACTGTGCATTTACTTTTATTTTTTAATAGATGAACTTTCAGAAGCACTGAGGCAGGGACAGTTAATTCTAGTTAATGAAGTTAGAGAGGGTTCCATAGAAGAAATAACAACTGAGCTCAGTCTGTAGGAGGATTTTAACAAATAGAAAACAGAGGAGAGGCCTTCTGGGCAGGAAAAAATAAAACACAAAGACCCGCAGCCCTTTCTGTAGGGAAGGACAGTGAATTGTCAGGTCCAACTGGTTATAACCTGTGAAACCATTTCAGAGACAGAATATACAGGACGTGCTGATGGATTGGAACTTGAGGCAGAGAGGGCTAAGAAAGGATGATCTTTCAAGCTTGGATGGCTGGTGAGATGCTAAAACAATCAATGGACAGAGAGGACAGAGAGCACCTTGAGGGCTGGATGTGATGTGATTACTTCCAGATGTGCTTAGTTTGAGGTTTCTTAAGGTAGTTAGGTGGACATTTCCAATCAGTAGTTGGATATTATATCTGAAGTGTAGGAAAATTCTCAGTACAGGACACACAGTACAGGACACACTGGAACAAAAAGGGTGAAATATTTCAACCAATAGTACTTTTATTTAAAAAAAAAACAGAAGTAACTGCTTTATATTAAAAGAATGTTATGAGATAAATACTTAATAACTAGGTAAGATATTATATACGTACATGTACCAATATATATTATGTGTGTATATATGTATATATAATTCTATGAGAAAAGGCACTTTGAGTTCCACAACATTGACATAGAAGTAGATTTGGGGATATGACTTTGTTTCAGATTGGACCTACTCATAATTTACATTGCTTTAATTATAATGCTAACAGATTGAAAAGACACAGCAACCAGTGATTTGGTCTCGTCTGACTCCTCCTCTCAAGAAAATGTTAATCCACCCAATCCCATAACAAATAGAATAGAGTTAGTTAGGTTTTGTTCCTTTGGTGTTTACCAACTGAGTCTTAGTGACAGTAAGTTGCCTTGTTTTTATTTTAAGAACTGCATTCATGGAATGAATTAAAATCAAATATACATGGATTAAAATCAAATGTGTATTTGAAAATTTTACTGTAGCTTTTAAAATCACTGAGTCAGTCCATAGATAATGTGATCCAGATTAATCATAATTTGAATGGTTAAAAATAGGAAATCCTGACATGGGGCCTATAGTTAACAATACAGGTTTGCACACTTAAGAATTTGTTAACAGGGTAAATCTCATCTTAAGGGTTCTTAGCCAAAAAGGAGCACAAGGAAACTTGGAGATGATATAAGTACTTATTACCTTGATTGTGCTTATGATATCATGGGTTGATACACATATGTCGAGCTCATAACATGCATATGCCAAACTTACCAAATTGAATATATCAAACATGTTCAGCTTTTACTGTATGTCAGGTACACCTCAGTAAAAGTGTTAATAAAAGGAAATCCTGAATTAGAACCCAGCATTATTCCTGATGTGTACACCTGCAGGTACACCCACCTGTACACAACACACACATACACACACCTTAACTATATCCTCAATGTAGAACATTTTATGTATTTCTGGCCTGAAATCACTGATCATAACTCAAGCCACTCAGTGCTTGAAGAGAGAACCTCTCCTTGATCATCTCCTTCCCCCATTGCTACACAAACACTACTGATTGTGAAGCTCATGGAATAGCATTCTCTTTTTTTATTTTCCCTAGTGGTCTCATTTAGAGAAAACACTTGAGCAAGTTAAGAACAATAGATATTTGTTAGAAAAATCTATCAAATAAATCGATGGTAATTTAAGTTTTACCAAGGAGAAATGGAAATAGACTGAACAGAACATAAAATCAGTGTAATCACCAAGCTGGCATAGATGAAGATGTTATAGACAAAGTGAGCGCAGCTGAAGTGTGTATGTTTCCTGGCCATTAATTAGCATTTGGCCACTGATATTAAAAACATACCCATCAAGGACCAGGTAAGTGCAGTTGATCTTTGATAGGATGGTGACTTCTCAGAAATGTTTTTTTGTTAGATGTTACAGAATTCAAAGTATAAATTTTAATTGTGTTTCATGTTGAAAATTCAGTTTAAATACATAAGATCATATTTTAAAACATTCATTCTTAATGATGTTAAAAAAGTAACATAAGTTAAAGATTTTAATAGCATGCTAGAACTATTTAATTTTTTAAAAAATGGTCCCTCAGAAGATCCTAACAGAAGCATTATTTTTGAGAAAGTCACAAATATGCAAATCTTCTGTATGGAACTTTGTCCATCTGGGTTCTGATGATCCCCAGAGGATAATAGGTGTAGTCTAGACAGCATGTAAGTTGTTCAAGTGGACTATGCATGCATGTACTTATGATTGTTTTAATTACAAAGATAATTCTTGTGAAAAGAATCAATTTATGTATTACTTATTCTAGTTTATTCAAACAGACCTTTTATATGTAAATAAGTGATATGTTTAGTTAAACCTTTTTCACATTTGTGTTTCTGGTCATACTAATAACAAGTAATTAACTGAATGGTTTATTTTAAATCTTAAGTTAAGATCCATAGACTTGTGACAGTTACAGCTGACCCCCTATTTTTTACTGTGGTAAGAACATTTAACATGAAATTTAGTCCCCTTACCTCACACAGGTGGAATTACCCAGTATTTGTCCTTCTGTGACTGGATTATTTCACCTAGCATAATGCCCTCAGGGTTTATCCATGTTGTCACATGTGGCTGGGTTTCCTTTTTTAAAGCTGAATAATACTCCATTTTATGTTTATGCTGCATTTTCTTTATCCATTCGTCTGTCAGTGAGCATTTAGGTTGTTCCCATATCTTGACTGTTGTAAATAACGCTACAATGGATGTAGGAATGAAATATTTGTGAGGGTGCCTGTATTTTTAAGTTAGAGACAGATTGTCCCAGGTTGTTACAAAGACATATTCTCCAGCAGACAGGCTGTTTTCAACATGAATACTTACTATGAGAATAACATGTGTAATAAAGCTAGAGATGAAGCTTTTCAGTTGATCCCTGAAGCAAACACACACACATGAAGCCTCCCCCAACACACACACACACAGAAATAATGACTTTTTTTCAACTTTAACCAGAGTTAAAGTGAAAAGAGGGAAAGTTAAGAGAGAAAAAAAAAAACATATTCATCTTTTTTTCTGAATTACTGAAAAGGACTATCAGGAACTATAGGTGTGGCCACCTTTTCTGTAGGACTTCCTGACCTTGTCCATTGATCTGGGCTTATGAAACAGTAAGGAACCAAAGGAAATATGTAAAGGCAAGTCAACTGCTCAGTTCTATATACATGATGCCAAACAGTGTGTTAATTGCTGACTTTTACTCCCCTATCCTCAATATTTTTAATTAGATGGACTGTTACTTTGCTGCCATGTGGATGCAGGGTTGCCAATAGCTTTAGCCGTTGACAAGCTTCACCCCAGGCTGCTAGAAGCCAGCAAAATTTTGAGCCAAAGTCTGTTTCATGCTATACTGGTTGGAATTATATTCCGGTTCCTTTTTGAAAGATTTTACCTTTCCTAATTTCAATGTCAGTTGAAAGAAAGGTAAACTATTTAAGAGTTAACAAGTTGGGGAAGAATTCTTTGAAGGAAATGAATTAAGTTGTCCCTGGAAGATTACTGTACAACTCTACTAATTTCCAGATTGTTTCCGGTATTCTGTGTGCCGTGATAATTAACTGATTTTATTAAGCAATCAGTGCTGTTTGATCTTTGCAAAATCTGAAGCTTTTTTTTTTTCTAAAGAGTACTGCTTCTAATCTGGTCATGGTCGCAGCTAATCTTTGCATTTATTTCAATAAGGCAGATAAGAGCAGTTTCTTGATTAGCCCTATTTTCAACTGTATCCATCGTTTATAAAGTTTTACATTTAACCCTGAATTCCTTTTCTACTACTTTGGGATACAAGTACATACATATTGCAATGGAAGAGACATGAGACTGTCAACTGAAAGAAAAACATACAATGTGAAAGTTGTAAGTTGTGTTGTTCAGGACTTTCTGAGGACCAAAGCCCAGGAAACAGCCTCTCAGTAGCTCTAAGAGGACTGCTCCAAAAAGGCAGGGGAGGAGCCAGTGTGTGTGTGTGTGTGTGTGTATGAACTTTTTGGCTAGGAAATATATGTTGTCAAGCACACATCATTATAAAAGAAAGAACAGAAATCTCAAGCTAATGATTTTAGTGCTTTTCTATGTATGGAAAAATCCAAGAATCCAAGATCACTGAAATTTTTCATTAGATACACATTTTAACTATCTAGGGGCCCATGTATCCAAAACTCGGAATGCTTCATCCTGTTTTTTCCATTCTGAATTCCCTTTGGGGTGCATTGTCTATGGGTGACTGCAGTGGATTGTGACTTAACCCCTTGTATAAGAGGATAATGTGTGACATTCTTTGTTCTTTTTGTTTTCAGCTTTCCCCTTTTGGTCATGAGTTTGACAAAGGTTTGGAAGGCATTTCATGATCAATTTGTCCCACAGTGCTAGGAAGGCTCATTCCTAGGTCGGGTGAGGATTTCATTGCTAGGCCATTCATGTCCTGTATCTGGATTAGGCCCTGTTAATAACGTAAAAATTTCTCTGCATTGTCTGTCTTGCTAGTCTGTTATGATCTAGGAAATGTTTTCCTTTGTTGCTTCTTCCCATATCTAGAGTTGTACTACTACAATTAATTTTATATAGAGCTATATATGTGATCAATTGCTTCAAGACATTTAGCCATCATTAATTTTGTTGGAGACCTGGTTACACATTGGAGTAATGTAAGAAACAACAATCTTATAAAATAGATAGGATATAAATAATATAGCTAGTAACACTAATAAGGTCATAAGTTAGGGTTTAAGTCAGGAGTTTCCAGAATCAAACCAGCTCTTTAAAAGATCACCAAGATTAGAGAATGGATCACTTAAGGCAGAAATCTGATTTTCATGTGGGTCATTAAATGTGTTGTATCAGAGGATTCATCAGGTATAAAAACACAGCATTTAGTCTGAATTCTGGTGCAGGTGCCTCCCTGAGACGTTGTAAGGATACCAAGGGTCATGTGATTTTGCAATAACCTCTTCTCATTATAGAGACCTCAGAATTCAGTACACTAACAGCCTGATTCTGTCATTTAAGCTGTGTTGGGAGAATCTTGTTAAGTCTTCCATGTGAGTGATTACATCTTTCAATCCTACTGAAGGCGCAAAAATAGCCGCTGAATGCTCATACCAATGAAACACATGTCTCTTGATACCTCGGACTTGTACTGATGGTAAATTTGCTAGATTCATATCCAAACTGGTGCACATACGGCCTTGAGCCCAAGGGAATCTTAGAGGACATCTTCCTGTCTGTCCTGATGGAAGCTAGGACCACAGGTTGGTGCTGCAAAGCCACTGAGTTCCGTTAGAGGGGGCCCAGCAAGTTCCTGGTTGCCTCACCCTGTGCCTCACCTCATTCCAATTGCTATCTTTAAGGGAAATAACATGTTGACATTTTTCACAAGGCACCCAGCCTAATTCCCGAGTGTTCTTAGGCTAATTATCTTTAGTGTGACTTAATTTTTCCCAACCTAGGGGGGCTTTAAACGTAAATGACCACAGTGTTAATCATATAAATCCACCCTGTAACTGAGGGAAGGTCCCTCCTAATAATCAAGAGTTTGTATTCTTTGACCAAAATTTAGCTCATTGATCTGACTGAGCTTGAGTAACTTTAAAAGAAATGTTTATGGCCAGGGTCAGAGCAAGTGTGATTGATTGACCGAGTGAGGGGATCCCATCAAATAATACCAATAGTGGCCTGAGCAGAACTACAATTCTTTTCTTCTGAAATAAATTTACTAAGGACCATCCAATCAGAGCCTTGGGGAGGAGAAATCCACCAAGGTAAACCAGAAGTACTGGACATAGGTAACTGATCATAAACCCAACAATTGGATTGATTTCTAAAATTTGTATAGGATTGTGTGCTCATGATAGAAAAACATTTGGTTCATGTGCAAAAGTGTAAGAAATCAAGAAAACACTAAGAATAATCACACGGGTCAGGTCAGGCATCTGGAGACAGCTGTTTACTTGTGATGATGTTGTCTTGTCCTGGCATCAGTGTCATTTCTTTTCTGACAGAGCATCATTTTAAGGTGAGTTTGCAGTCAGCAGTCCTGTCTATAAATGATTCTGGTACAGGGGCCCTTTTTAAGTGTGAAATGTGATCCAAGAGTCAGTTCCCTTTAGTTTTGCTGCACATGAGCTAGTTAAAGAGTCCTTAATAAGTGACCTTCCACTAGGTTGCAGAGAGACTTTTAACTGATTTTTCCCAATATGGATAAACTGCTGTGGGTCGTGGGGCAGCTGATCTTCATCCAAAGATAGATTACTGTGATAAGCTTCAGAAACAAGCTTTGGGTGTCATTTTAATAGTTCAAGTAAACCTTAACAATAATGAGACACAGTAACAAGGAGTCATCTAGAAAGTGAGTCTTAGTAAATAGCAAACCTCAAATACAATTAACAACACGAGAACTTATTATGCACTGCAACATAATTTTTCTCTCTAAAATGACCCTCATTGTTAGCAAATAGAGCCAAATTAAGACTAATATGTTCGCAAAATAAGTCTGGTTTTGATAAACTTGGCCTGATTATTTACGTAGGTGTAATCCGATAAGCTCCTTCCCATTGGCTTCACTGGAACTTTGCATAAGGAATCTAAGATTGAACTTTAAAAGGCCTGCCAAGGCCAGGAAAGACACGCCAAGGACTTGTCATCATATTCTACCTGTAATCCCTGCAGGTGTGGGTGGATTTCTCTGTTTCTGATGTCCCCAAACTATCTTGAGATTCCTGCACCTGCCAGGAAATAGCCTTCCTTTTTCACCTGATAAGGCTGCTGGGAAGTTTGTAGCAAAGGTTGTTTTTCCAAGGGGTTTTATGGCTCCATAAAGTCCACCTTAGTTCTTTGAAGCTGTCTGATCATATCTGATATCTGATTCTGTGCATATTCTAAAATATGACATCCCATTCAAAGCCATGGTAGTATAAATAATGTTCCCAATTATGTCCTGTTATAAGGAGAACAGATTCTTACTGAATTTGTGCAAATAACCATATCACCATGAAAATAAGAATACTCACTAAAAGTCTCCAAATTCTGGAGGGATCAGGTGGAGAGAAAAGATAAATGTTTCAATTCTCCTTACAAAGGTATAGTCTACCAAATTACTTTTAAGTTATAGTTAGGCCAAGGGGGAAAGGCTTTTCTCATATTTGGAAGCCAAAGATCAAAAGCCAGTAATATTTCAGACAAGAGTCATAAAAATTATCATTTAGCCTTATGTAGCTAATTCTTAGAAAACTTGATCTTCTTTTAACAGTTTTATGAAGCCATCAGGTTTTTCCATTAGAATCCTCTAATTTCTTAGCCAATACAGCGTATGATCTAAAAGTTTCCAGAAATCTGTACTTGTCAAAAAGTCCTTTCTGTGAATCATCTGGAAGATGAAGCAGTTTTATAAATACCAGAGTAAAATAATTGTCAATAAGTGACGAAAGACTTAAAATGGCATGGTTAAGATCTAATTACCATATAATTGACAAGGAAATTTGGTTATTTCTGTGACATACAACATTTTAAGGTAACAACTAGAGTTATGACTGATAACATACCCAGGACATACCCAAATTTTAGTAATTTCACATAATAACATTTAACCACTCATATAACCGAAGGCTTATTGTCACTTATTTGAGAGTATTTACCCCTGTAATTTAACATACCAAATAAGCCTAATTAAGTTAATCTCTCTTTGAGTTGTTTCTAGGGCCCTCTGAAGCATCCCAATGTTAGCTAGAGGTCAGAAGAACTTCATTTAGAATTTGATTTTAGGATATTTTTCAAAGATATCAAAAAAGATTTAGAACACTGTCAAACAGTGTCATAGATCACTGTGAAACAATACTTACTTAACCAAAGCAACAATGAAAGATTTCAAAAGCAAATACAGATAGTTATAACAGATTGCTTGAAAGGTAGAGTAATTTTAGAATCTGTTATCAAAAGTAGATCAATATTGCAGGGTAAGTCTGTCCTCTTAACAGAGAAAGAAAGCCAAATTCTAGTTTGTATTACCTTTTGAAACTAGAATTGGTTTACTCAAATAAATTCATTCTGTTCTTAGCCAATCCTGACTGCAAATTAAACTGTTTCCCCAGGGTTTCTTTTCCATAACCTTATATAAATTCCCTTTGTAACCTCAGATTTTGTCCTAGGCCTTTTCTTTCTCTCTCTTCCCTCCCCTCTCTTGTTCCTCCTTCCCTCTCTACTGGCCCTCCTCTGTCTTAACCACTCTTTAGGACAAAATTACTTTCTTTTCCATAACAAACTGCATTTCCATTCCTTATACCTTCTTTTCCCTTGTATACAAAGATGTAGATGTTTTCCTTATTAGTTTTAGTGGTTTTAATTACATATTTTAATTAGAATCCTTCACCTTTAGAAACCTTAATTCCTAGTGAAAACTAAGAAGTAAGCAATTATGCACTTTTACATTAGCATTTGTATATTGGCAAACTTACAAATACTATTTACAGTTTCTAAAAATTATGTGCTTTCTTATACAAAATGTCTCATTATGGCACCAAACATATTTACTAATATCTTTAGGTTCTCTGTAAAAGGAAGCCTGTTTCATAATTAATGTTTTATCCTATTTGGAAATGATCTAAACAGTCAATAAATTTTCATTATTTAACTTAATTTAGCAAAACTCCAAATTTTCAAGTTACCAAAACTCTTGAGAAACTGCTTTTAAGTAGATATACCATAAAACATGATTATTGTTCAGAAGTTCACCCTAAAGCTCATACCCCATTTCTCTGTTTGTATTTATTTACTTCATTTGTTCCCGGCAATAATGTTACCCATGAAAACTTCATGAGCTATTAGGCCAAGTCAGCCATCATTTCAAGCTATTTTTCTTGCTGATAAATTTTGCAACAGAGAAAATATGATCTTGTTTGACTTTTGATTTTTTACTTTGGTTTTTATTTTAATTTCTTTATGGAAGTACAGTCAATTACAGTGTGTGAATTTCTGGTGTACAGCATGGTATTTCAGTCATATAGGAACATACATATATTTGTTTTCATACTCTTTTTCACTAAAGATTATTACAAGATATTGAAATAGTTCCCTGTGTTATACAGAAGAAATTTTTTAAAAATCTGTTTTTATATATAGTGGCTAACATTTGCAAATCTCAAATGGCCAATTTATCCCTTCCCATAAGATTGTTTACTATGTCTGCAAGTCTGTTTCTGTTTTGTAGATGAGTTCATAGTGTTCTTTGGGGTGGGGCTGCTTTTTTTCAGATTCTACATATGACTGATATCATATGCTATTTGTCTTTGTCTGGCTTACTTCACTTAGAATGACAATCTCTAGGTCCATCCATGTTGCTGCAAATGGCATTATTTTATTCTTTTTTATGACTGAGTAGTATTCCATTATATAAATATACCACAGCTTCTTTATCCAGTTATCTGTTGACAGACATTTAGGTTGCTTCCACGTCTTAGCTATTGTATATAGTGCTGCTATGAATGTATCTTTTCATATTAGAGTTCCCTCCAGATACATACCCAAAAGTGGGATTGCTGGATCATATGGTAAATCTATTTTTAATTTTTGAGGAATCTCCATACTGTTTTCCATAATGGCTGCACCAAACTACATTCCCACCAGCAGTGTAGGAGGGTTCCCTTTTCTCCATATCCTCTCCAGCATTTGTTGTTCATGGACTTTTGAATGATGGCCATTCTGACTGGTGTGAGTTGATACCTCATTATAGTTTTGATTTGCATTTCTCTGATAATTAGTGATATTGAGCATTTTTCATGTGCCTATTGGCCATTTGTATGTCTTCATTGGAGAATTGCTTGCTTAGGTCTTCTGCCTATTTTTGGATTGGATTGTTTGTTTTTTGTTGTTGTTATTGAGTTGTATGAGCTGATTATATTTTCTGGAAATTAAGGCTTTGTCAGTTGCATCATTGCAAATATTTTCTCCCATTCTGTAGATTGTCGTTTTGTTTTGCTTATGGTTTCCTTTGCTGCGCAAAAGCTTGTAAGTTTAATTAGGTCCCATTTGTTTATTTTTGCTCTTATGTCTATTGCCTGGGTAGACTGCCCTAGGAGAACATTGCTAAGATTTTGTTTAACTTTTAGTAAACCCAGGTGCAATAAAAGTAAAACATGTCTATATTAATTAAACCAAAAAAACTTAAACTAACCTTAATACCAAATATTAATTTAAGGCCATGTGAACTTGAAATTCATGTGGATTAGCTTCTATTAACATTTAGAAATATTTAATTTATAAGCACTTTTAAGTCAATTAAATAGAGCTCTTTTACAAATTATTTTTGACAATACCATCTGAAGGTAGAGATATAGCATATCTAAAATACACACACAGACATATAAAAAGACTTAACCAAAGGCCTCATAGCTTCATTTTAAAAGTTATTTATGTATCTGATATTACAATGTAGAATCACTAGTTTATGAATAACAGTTGGAATAAGTTAAGTTTACTTGCTTGAGCTTAAAAGGCCTCTTTTTCACTTTTTCCCCTTAATCTGTAGAGTTGGAGATGGGCTAGATAGAAGTTCCCTGACCTAGGAGAACATTTACATTTCAAAGGCACAAAGAAACTCAAGCTCCTCCTAGGAGAACTTTTGTTCTCTTCATGTCAGAATTTTGAGGAAATGTTTATCAAATAAAAGTTCTCTAGCTATGTACACAAAATCCAGTTTTGTAGTGTCAGAAGTGCCTCATCTAGGCCATCTCAGAATGAGATTTACTTAGTTCCCAATTAAGTAAGTACCTGCAAATATGACTTCCAGATGTTCATAAACTGGGCTGGAGTGTTAGTTGGAGGTTAATTCTCTGGCACCCATCTTTGTTCTGTTTTGAAAGGTTTGTTTCCCATTTCAGGGTCCGTTGGTCGAGATAAAATTACTGTTGAAGACTGTGTGATGGACTTGTGTGCTGTTTGTGAGTTAATTCCTCTAGGTGGCACCCTAGAGTCATTTCAGCTCTTGCATGCCTCAGCTTCTCCTGCCTGTAGTATGAAACCACCATGGAAGCTGGGAGCACTGGAAGGCCAGTCCTTATGTGTGCCTTCCTGCATGAGCAAGTTTCTTTACATTAATGAGTGGGTTTTCCTATGGGACTACTGCACAGTACGAGGGCTTGCCTCTACAGCTCCTGTAAATTTCACAGTTGCCTGAGAAAGCCATCAACAGCCAGAAGGAGCTGTGTCTTATCTTCAGAGCTAAAAGCTCTTATAGGGTAGCTTCACTTTTATTCCAACAAACTCTGTTAAAATAGCCAATTCAAAAAAAAAAAAACATCAGGCCAACCTCCTACACAAACCTCCACAGTATCTTTGTACTGAGCACTTTCTCAGTATCTTTCAACTGAGAAGCCAGGTAACTTTTTATCCGCCACTGACTAAAAACCCAGGATCATTGACCAAGATGAGTGATCTGAGACCCAGGAAAGATTCACTCAATCACTTCGACTCACTGAGGAGGACATGCTCCAGTGGCCCTTGCTAGTACCAAAGCTCCACATCCTCATAGAGTTCAGGCAATGGAGAAACATCTACTCTGGGTCCCTTCGTGGTCACCAAAATTGTCGACTGAAAGAAAAATGCACGTTGCAAAAGCTGTGAGTTAAGTTTTATTCAGGGACCTTACTGAGAACTGTAACCAAGGAAACAACCTCTCTGTAGCTCTAAGGGGACTGCTCTGAAGAAGTAGGGGAGGAGTTAGTGCGTGTGTGTGTGCGCGCGTAAGGATATACACACACACATAGACATGAATTTTTGGCTGGAAAATACATGTAGTCAGTCATCATCTTGGTAAAAGATGACTGCTAATCACAAAGAATAGACATCTCAAGTTAATGATTTAGTGTCTTTCTGTGTATGGAAAATGCAAGGATCTGATGTCATTGACATTCTTCCTTAGGTATGTGTCTTAACTATCTAGGGGCCCAAATATCCAGAGCACAGGGTATTTCATCCTGTTTTTTCCCTCCTGAATTCCCCTCAGGGTGCACTCTCATTTGGTGACTTCAGTGGGTTGAGACCTAACCCTTTGTACAACAGAATGATGTGTGGCTCTCTTTGTTCTTTTTGTTTACAGGACTTTGTTTTCCAACTTTTGGGAGAGATTTCAATCCTAGTTAAGTAGGGCTGGCTAACAGCAAAATGTTGAATTTAATTTTTGAAACTTTGTTTTCTTTCCATCTTCCACCTATTTTGATTCAGTGTTGCTATCCACCCAATATCTGTTGTGTCCATGTGCCTGTTAGGAGCTTCTTACTATATCCCTCTTATTTAGACACCTCCCTGACCCCATCTTGTATCAGCAAAACCAACTCTAAGGGAGAAATCATCTGAAAGGAAGTAAGTCACATTAGGGTGTGAGTCAGTGAATGACCAGCATAGTATTGTCATCTGCCCAGTATAATTTGCCTTGTAAAAGAAAAATTCCAAATTCAAACTAAGCAAAGAGGAGGCAGAAGGGCTTAATGGAGAGAGGTTGAGATTTGGAGTTAAGAACCCTTGTGTAGTCATTCCAGCCCCATCTGTTCCTCAGTTTCCTCCTCTGTAAAAAGGCTTAACAATGGCTACTTTTCAGGAGTCTTGCCGTGATTAAACTGGGTGATGTATCTAGAGCACCAAACATCGTGCGCTATCAATTAACAGTTAATAACTAATAGAAGAAATTAGCAGTTAGAAATGGTGCAATTTTAAGTACTGTGGCAGTAAATTAAGGAAGGTATTTTTGTACAGCAGTTCCCCCCCCACCCCCGTTTTAGCCATAGTGTGCCTTGAATCTTTTTTGTTTTTCTGAATGGGGATTTACAGGAAGTTATAAGCCAAATTCACAGAGGCCTTTCCTTTATAGTTTGAACAGTTGCTTTCCTCTAACAGCTTGTAGAATGGGTCTTACTATTTTTGGCCACAAACATGTAGGTTAAATGTCACCAAGAGATTAAGTTTATTATATGTAATCAGAGGACATTCTGAGGCTGACAAACCACAATGCAGCTATGCCTGGCTTCTGTTGTCCCAAGAGCTGCTTCCGCATGCTCCTCCCTGCTATGGCCACTTCACACACTTGAACGGTAAGATAAGTGAGGGCACTCCTGACTCAGAACTTCCACTATAAGGAAAGTCCACTATCATCTTCAAATAAAAGAATGACTCGTGGTAAAGGTCAACTCATGAGTCCAATTTTACCTTTGGTTTCTGGATCAGAGAGATACAAAGCCACACAGATGGTGAGGCAAGATGCTGACAGCCTTTAAAGTGAAATTTTTTTAAGGCAGAGAATAGTAACATAATGGAAATGTGTTATCCCTTACTCCTACTATTTTCCCCCATTTTGGCCAGAATGTTTTTTAAGAAGAGTGATACTAATAGGAAAATCTCCCTACCACTGGATATTATACCGTCTGCATCATTGGGAAAATGGTAGTGTTAAAACTTCAGCTTAAATCTCCACGTTTCATAATTCTTCACCCTTTTTTATATGGAGTTATTTGCTTAGTAATTAAATTTGGTGCGTGATGTTTTTGAATATACATTTTCTTAGTGAATACATTGAATAATAGCATATCATTTTCCCAAGAGAAATCAATCTTCCTGCCTCTTGATTAACCAAAATGCCTAGAGAGAGAGCATTCATTGTTAAATTTTAAAGCTGTGGTTAACAGACAGTTACTTACTTAATCTTTACTGTTGAAAAGAGCTTAAAAATTATTATTCTACTTTATAGTCTTATTAAATAGAACATGGTATGCTGGATGTAATGAATAGAATATTCTCTGATTGCATTCCTATATTTCCTTAATATTATTTTGTACCTAAGAGTACAGTAGATGAACATTCATAAGGTACAGGAGAGTAGATCATATCAACTATAAAGTATTCCTTGGAATTTATTCTTTTAAATAATCAATTGGTACTTACTGCCAGTTTTTCTTAATAGGTTTTTATTTCTAGAAGTTAGGTACAGAAAAAAAATGAGGATAGAGTTTAGAGATCCTGTACATTCTGGTTTCATTCTGTACCAGAATGAAAATGATCTGTGACATATGGACAGGGAATACCATCTGTCTACCTATTTTCCTGCCCTTTAAGGATCTGGTTTAGCAGATAAAAGCAAAACAGCAATTTCATTTTCCTTACGAAGCATTTATTAAACATCACTTGACCATCTCTTGACCAGCAATTTCATTTTCCTTACGTGCATTTATTAAACATCACTTGACCATCTCTCCTCGCTACCCTCATGACTCTTCCTGCATATTTTTTCTCCCTTGTATCTTCTTATAACTTCTCAAGCTGCATTTTGCTTTCATAGTAACTTTTTGTAGCTACCTTATCAAGAGACGGTTTACCCTCCTTAGCTTTGTAACTGTGGCTTTTATGATCTGGTGCTAGTGCCTCCATGGACACTCTTTTCCCCAGTCATCTAGAATTGCATTCAACTCTTCCTTGTTTCCTACAAACTGTGCATTTTGTTTAATCGCCATCCTGCCTACCCAGTCCATTTGTCTGTTCTCTACCTTTAACTCATGTGTGAGTAACCATGCTTTGTGTCACCTTCTCCAAGAGTGCTGCCCTGATTACCATCTTCATACCAGAGTGTAATTATGGGTTGTTCGTCTCTTTCTATATATGCTAGGTAGACTGCTCTGCAGGTGCTAAGTACTGTGTATTCAGAACATTAAATCAGCCAATTTGTTCCCCTTTCCATTTAGCAGTACAGGAAGAAAATGCATTAAAAACTTCAATAAATACACAATTTCAAAATAAATATTACCCATGAAAAAAAGGCAGATATAATATGATAGCAGGACAATAAGGCAATAGGCCCGTTAGCCTTTCCTTCTTTCTTAAAAGCTGCTGCCTTCTGATCCCCAGGTGTTGAGCTGCTTTACCCACTTGAACCCTTCTCCCTTGTTGGTATTGGCAGGAA
The DNA here is from genome assembly GCF_009834535.1 of Camelus ferus. Classification (NCBI taxonomy): domain Eukaryota; kingdom Metazoa; phylum Chordata; class Mammalia; order Artiodactyla; family Camelidae; genus Camelus; species Camelus ferus. The sequence continues at coordinate 19,016,684 of NC_045700.1, forward strand.
ATTAGATCTTAACTTCCCTTAATCCCTTACCCATAATAATCCCAAAAGCTGGGGAGGCATACTCTGGGCTTTACCCCCTCAGCCTTTAGGGAAGGACTTTTCTCGATGCAAATAGCTACTGCCAGGGGTGGAACATCCATCACCCAAGGGCTATCTTGGGAGAAACTCTAGAGTGAGGAAATTAGTGAGTTAGAAGGTCAAACCTCATTCCTCATTAACCACCCAATGGTAAGTTCAGCCTCTCCAGGGCTCCCCTTACCCCGTGCCTTTCTGAACAGTGGGAGGTTATATAACGACAAGGGACCGTGCACCTGGCTCTTGCCAGAACAAAATTCTGCTCCAGCACATTTTGATATTTATTCTTGGACAGAGTATGTACTTCTCAACTTTTAAATGGCATGTTTTGGCAAAGCTACCAACTGTCACCTTTCAAGCCCACTACAGTCATTAAAAATTTTTGTTTTTTACTTTATTTTTCATATTAAAAAACAAAGGCAAGCGTTTTCTTCCTACTGAACGGCATTTCAATTTAGATGCAATTGTTTGTACTTCACTTGCTTTACTCTTATTTTTTCTTAAAACACCGTGTTCCCTAAATCACAGTCACAAACGTAAAAGCAAAAATAATAAAATTAGTGAGTTGTAGTTAAAGCCATCCTTTGAAATTCTGTAAGTGGAGACGTATCAAAGAAAGCTGATTTTTAAAGATACCAAAGACTTTCAAGCATGGGTAATGAGCCACCTTATTTTACAAGTAACGGTTAGATACTAGACCCTGTGCTGCTAGGTAACTTTCTTGAGGTCCCCTCTTTCGGCCAAAGAGTGACTAATGTCTTGGTCTCTTGACAACCAAATCAATACACTTTATACCCCGGCTAATCTAGGTCTGTCTCCTCTTCAATTTGAAAGATAAACTTAAGTCTAGGTCTGTTAATCAGGGCTCCCTGTCCAAATTTTGGCCCCTCCCACCTGTAGGCGCATTTCTTACCTCTTGGAGTCTTTGTTTTACAGGTCTTTTTTCACTCCCAAGTATTTGGCCAGCGTTTGTTGTATGCAGATTTCTCTCATGCAGCCAGCTCTTTTAAGTTATTACTAGTTACAATTACGGCTACATCAATAACTTCTCTCCTTCAACTGCACTTTTAAAAAACCACAGGCAGTGTTTGATCTTTCTGGCAGCATAAATCTCTCATCCACTTATTGATAAGATAAACTCTTATAATTGGGAGAGTTCTAAAGTGATCATTATGTTGTAAATACTCTGTGAATAGGAACAGTTTAAAAAAATCAGATATAATTTATAGCCAGAGAGCTGTGACTTCTCATTAGTTTTTTTCATAAAGGTAATTTTTTAAATTCAGCCACAACTTTTGAGTGTCTACAATACACCTGACCTTAGAGATTTAAAATTAATGCACTCAGTGGTTATCCTTGAGAGGTTCTAGTCATCTGTTCTTCTGGGATCAGTGAACCACCTGAAATTGTGGGGAAAATTCTGTGTGATTATTTGTTCATTTTTTTTTTTCCTGCAGAGAATAGCCATAATTTTCATTTGGTTCTCCAGGGTTCATTATCCAAAAAAAAAAAAAAAAAAAAAGTGAAATGCTAAACCCAGCCAACCCTTGCCCAAACTCTAAGGCAGGTAAAAACTTCCAGAAATATTGTTGGTTATTTCGTTAGACTTCTTACAGGTGAAATTAACACACAAACTTTAAGCCTCTTTCTGATTTAAAAATTAAGAACTGTTTGTTAGCATTGATGGTACAATAACTTTGAATATAATTAGTTTTTCTTTCAACTTCCTGGTGAAAGAATCTGAGATCCTAAAAATTTTTTCCAACTTATTGGTAAGCTGTATAGATCCCATAAACATCATATGTTAAGCATGGTTATTTCAGCATTGTTTTGAGACTAGGTTCATTCCCAAATGTACCAACTGCATACAACCTTTCTGTATAGAATATAGCAAAAAAATATTATTTCCCGAGTGAAGTAATTTCCTCTGGAATTATGAGGGAGAATTGTTGGCTCCTTTAAAAACTCTCTAACAGCAATATAACTTCATTCTGACTGCCAGAGGCTGCTAACTAAAATTACCCTCATGAAATAAAGGCATTATTAAGTAACAGGAAGGTTTCATGACTCCTTCAATGGCTCCCATTTTAAAGTCATACATGTTCAACCTTAAGAGAGTAAACTAATACTGCTTTTCATGGAAAGCTGGTTTCCTTTTAAGGATCAAAAATCTCAAAGGGATCTTTTCCACCCAGATGAAATAAAATGAAACCTTCCTGTTGAGAATATAGATTTGATGGTAATTTACTTTTTTGTAATCTTGGATGCTAAGCACCATCAGAGAACTCATTGTACCATAGAATATTGGCTTCACTACCACTGCAGTTCGAATATCTAAGGCATAAAGAACTTAGCCATGTATAAAATGGTAGTGTGACAACTAATATTTAAATATTTTCAGATAAATACGAAATGAAATTTAGAGATTTATAGTACCTTCCCTGATTTTGTTGAGGAGGTATTTTTATTGTGATTTCCTTCTTTTTAATTTACTTTTATGTAATTTTTAAAGGTTATGCTCCATTTACAGTTACTACAAAATATTGGTGGTATTCTTTATGTTGTACAGTACTTCCTTGTAGGCTTCTTGCACCCAATAGTTGAACCTCCCACTTCTTCACCCCTGTACTGCCTCTACCCGCCACCCCTCGTGGTATTTTTTGAGCCACCCCACTCCCTGTGTGCCAAGGTATTATGTTAGGCACAGGGAATAAAAAAATACTTAAAGCCTATTTAGTATATCATACCTCTGTAAAGGGAGGGAGAAATCTTGTTTTTCATATGGAGAGCTTATTAGCATGATTTGGACAATTTTAATTGATTTCATAACCAAGTAGCTCTGAGACATTGGGCATGTTGTGAGGTCTCAGTCCTTATCCTTAAATGAAAGCATCAGACCCGGTGATCCTGTATGTCTTCTCAAGTTGAATAACAACAAATGTCTTACTAATCCCAAACTAAACTTTAGAGTTTATAAAGTTTACTGGCCAGTGACCTTCTTTGGAGTTATTCTATGGGGTATGTTATTTTTGAGGAGAGAAGTAGAAGTTGAGAGGAGGAGGCTCTAATTGTTGGTTGGTTGTTTTGTAGCCATCTATAGAGATCATGCAAAGACAGAGAGAGGGAAAAGAAGAAAGGGTAGGAATTGGCCACTTAGATTAGATGTGAGTAAGAAGGGAGAGATGTGAGTATTATGTCCTGAAGGAAATGATCTTCATGGTAGCCTTTGTGAAACTCTAGGAGAGAGCAAATCCATCTCAGGGCCTAAACGAGAGTGAGCTGCACCAGCTGGGGAAAGGGATAGACTCCCCACTTCTACTAAGAATTCAGTGGTGTTCTGGCCTCTGAGTGAGTGAGACAGACTGAACTTTGGACAAGGATATAAGCATGACCGTGACCACTAGTAGGGTCAGTACTGAGACTCCCTCAGGTGGCTTCCTGGGCCCAGAAGATGGCAAGGAGGTTCTGGAGCTCCTGTATATGATTGTGATTGAGAGTCCTTCTCACAAGCATCTGCAGACACCTGTTCAGAACTCCAGGGAACCTGGGGGAGTTGGGGAGCCTCTTCTAGGAGAGGGGTGAATGTGGGCATATTGTGGGAGCAGATGAGGCCAGACTCTCAATTATTCAATTATTATTGTGATGGGACCAATTATATGTATGTAATAGTAGGAACCAGAGGACATTTACTGGTTTAATCTATTCTGTTCCAGGGATCCAATTTCTCTTTTAGACTCAATTGTTTTAAACATAAGGTAAACTGGAGACTGCAGGGACCTGTCCAACCTGCAGAATTTTGAGAAATTTTGAATGTATCTTGGTGCTTGTGGAACACAGCATATGGATATATTCAGCCTGGCATAGGCACCAGTATGTTCTAATGAATGCTTCCATAAGCCACAAAAGAATGTCCTCACTGCAGCATTTTATTGTCTTCTCATAACTCATTCCTCTGATTTTGCATTCATTCCCATTTTTTCATTTGAGGATTCATCTTACCTCCTTATGTATGTTTAACACTTTATGGCAAAGACTGCCAGCCAGCAGCACCAAAGGGTTTTTGGATGATCCAGGTGTTAGTTACATATGACAGGTATTGAGTTGCTTAAGTCCTTACCAGTGTCCATCAGTGGGTATCAGTGTTCTCTCCAACTGCTGGGTGAGCCAGGACAATGGAAGCTCCTTCACAGAGCACAGCGGCAATGGGGAACATGAGCTGGGCAGGAGAGGACTCACTAAGAAGTACCATGTGATGACTGTAGCTGAATGACAAAGTGGTCAGATATGGTTGCTCCGCACCTTGCGGACTATCAGATATTTTTGGAGGAGTACATTGCAAGAGATCAGGCAATACAGTATGATCCAGAGTCAGTGAGGAGGATGCTGAAACTACATAAATCCTGGGGGAGAAGATGAGGGTAGACTCTTCTAGGACAAAAAAAAAAAATGGAGCTTATGAGGAAAAATAGCATAATAAAAAATTGTAGTGGTGTCTAATCCTTGATAATATAGGGAAAATTTAACAAAAACACATAGATTTCAAGACACTCACTGTTTAAGCATGGAGTTCAGATAAAAACCCTCAATTCCAATTAAAGTTTCCCCATTCTTTGATAAACGATCACTCACTAGCAAAATCCTGACCAAATTAAAATACTCATTTTGGAATCTCAGAGTAGAGTTGAATGTTGAATGACAAAACTTCTGTGAGTACATAAGATGAGATAATAACGTAACAACCTAGCATAAGCTAAGTATAAACTTTGACTCTGCTCAGATCTGCCATCAGAAATACACATTAAAGCAATTCTGTAGATAATTCAGAGGCACATCTTTTTGAGTCAGTAGCAAAGATCTAGATATTGTAGATGTGCATATTCAGGCTGATCGCTCACTTCTTATCTCAGCTCAGTATGTGCCACAGTTCTGTCAAGTTTCCAGTGCCCTTCAAAATGTAGAACAGAAAAACAAGATTGTACTGTGTAGCACAGGGAAATATATACAGGATCTTGTGGTGGCTCACAGCAAAAGAGAATGTGACAATGCATGTATGTATGTTCATGTATAACTGAATAATTGTGCTCCATACTGGAATTTGACACAACATTGTAAAATGACTATAACTCAATAAAAAAAAGTTTAAAAAAAAGTTTCCAGGGCCTTGAGAGTTAACTCACCAACAGAGCAAAGAAGGCAAATGAGCAAGGTCTAAGATTCAAGTCAGGCACACTTACGTTTTCTTTACAGCTCAGTCACTTACTACCAGTGAAACCCTGAGAGTCACATTCTCTGAAGCTATTTTTCAAATCTGTAAAACAGGCATACATATTATGTATTTATGAGGTTTTCCATGAGGATTAAACAAAGTAATATTTGCACATTTTCTAATAAGGAATTTGACATTCAGCAAGCATTCAGTAATGTGTGTCATTTTGTTTATACACACATTAGTAACACATGCTGTGGGCATCTCTAAGCACTGTAGTTCATATGAGAAGTATATGTCATATCTACCAAGTCTATCACTCAGTGCCTTGGTATGGCCTCCCCTACAGCCTAGAACATGGCGCTTACACAACAAAGAATTATTGAAAATGTGCCTTGTGACTTGTAAGCTTAGGACCTTACAGATTTTGTGGCTTCTTGTGAAAGGGGAAAAAAAAAAAAACCAAGAACATTTTCCAATGGTGTTAGATTTGTAAGATTAAACATTCCAGGGCCTCACACAAGAGTAAAATCAACTGCGTGGCAGGGATAGTTAACATGTAGAATCACCCTGAATTGTGACATTTACTTTAAAAGGGCAGGTATTTTAGGGCTTTACTTAGCATCGTTTTCTAAAATCATGGAGCTAAGGATTCACTACCTCCATCCCTTTGGAATTAGACACCACTGCTGTAGGGAAACAGTGTTGCCTTGATACAGGAAAATGAATGTGGGAGAGGGGATGGCTTTGTCCCAGGTCTCAACTGAGTCCCTGGGACACGCCCCACCAAGTGTGAGTCCTTGGCTTCTCACAGGAAGGAATTCAAGAGTGAGCCACAGTTGAATAAAGTTAGATTTATTCAGAGATACATACTACATAGACAGAGTACAGGCTATATCAGAAGGCAAGAGAAAGGCCATGAGGTGTGGGGGTTGAGTGCTCTATAGATACCCCAGAGACAGAGTGCAAACTCTCAGCAGGCAAGGGAGCAAGAGGCCGGCAGGCACAGTGTTGCTAGTTTTTATGGGCTGGGTAGCTTCATATGCTAACATGTGGGAGGAGTATTCAAACTACTTTGGGGAAGCGGCTGGGATTCTCAGGAATTGGGCCACAGCTCACTTTTGACTTTTCATGGTCAGCCTCGGAACTGTCATGGCACCTGTGGGAGTGCCTATTAGTGCTAATATATTACAATGAGCGTATAATGAAGCTCAAGTTCAACTGGAAGTCAGATCTCCCACCATCTTGGGCCTCAGGGTCTACTGGGAGTTGAATTTTCCACCACCTTGGTGTTAATTGCTGTGTTGTTTCTTGAATGGCTTTACCCTGCCCTCTTTCTTCCTGTCTCAGACTGACAAAGTGCTCAGCGTGAGAGTTGTGAGTTAAGTTTTATTTGGGGCAAAAGGAGGATGAGGACTATAGCCCGGGAGACAGCCTCTCAGATAGCTCTGAAAAATTACTCCAGAGAAGCAAGGAGAGAAGTCAGCATATATGTGATTTTGGTGAAGGGAGAATACATGCTTTCAAGCACACATTTTGGCAAAAGGTTGCCACTAGTCATGAGAAGCAGATGTCTCCATTAATGATTTTACTACTTTTCTAGTTATGAGAAGATGCAATAAATTGAGGTCATAAGAGCTTTCCTGAAAAATATCTTAACTATCTGAAGGCCTGTTCTGCCAGCTTCCCCCAGAGTAGAGTGCCTCGTTCCTGATCTCCGTCCTGAACTTCTTTCAGGGTGTGTTGAAGGTTAGTAACTGCAGTGGCATGTGACTTCATCCTTGTAGAACCATTTGGCGAGGGACAGTTTTTAGTCGGCAACAGGAGTCAACATTGAAGGGTATTCATATACTGAGAAGAAGAGATTCCACAATCTAGCAAAGGGGAAGGAGGATTACCTTTTCTAATAGAAATATCTCTCTTCATAGAATAGTGTCAAGGGAAGAAAAACTTTCTTCTACTCTTCTAGGTAATTCTGACTGGTCTACGAAGTAAGTTAACAGGAGACAGATTAACAGGAGAAAATCAAACAAAAATTTAATAACGTGTACATGGGACAAACCCAGGAAAACAAGTAACTTTCCAAAATGGTGAAAACCGTCAATATTAAATACTATCTAAAGATAAAGAGGACGTTGAGGGTAGCAGCTTGGGACTTCAGAGGGGAGGGAGGCAGTTCACATGAAGAAGGAAAAAGCTGCTGTTTGGTAAACAGATATCTGCAGAGCCTTGAAGAGATAATGGGACACAGAGAAGAATTTGAACAGACTTTGCTATGTTCCTCCCTGTCTGCTCCGCTAGTTCACACTAGTTCTCTGCGGTGGTACCACTCTTCCTGGAACAGACCCTCTGTCTGTACTTGGCAGTTAGGGGTAAGGTCAGAGTTTTCCTTCCTGAGTCTTTTGATCCTTGATTATTTTCAGCTTGAAATAATCAGCATGACAAAGAGACATTTTGAGGTGGCACATCTTGTTCCCCTACAATAGACTTTGTGGGTATATCTCTCCCCATAAGGTATCTAATTAAATGCTAGCCCAATATGTATGGAATACTGAATGAATTCATTCCTAATAGGAAGATCACTTCAGTATTACATGGAGGTTTTCTGCATCAATCTTTTGAAAGAAAACCATACATTTGGTAAAGGTGTCTTATTGGAAAGGTCAAAATACGTAATCTCAAAAAAGTTTTTGATTGGGTTTTACTCTATGGCGTTATGAAAATGAATCTATTCCTCCATATTTGTTGCTTTACTTTTTAGTGGTTGATGCCTCTTTAGATTGCTTCAGTAATGGAAAACTTTCCTTAAAGAAGACTAAAACTTAGAGACACGCTCTCCCCACCCCAGTCCCCAACCTCACACGCATACACACAGAGCCATCAGTGCAGTACCAATTTGATTGAATTTAGAGGATTCACTCAGGTAATGTGCATTTAATTCAAGATTTCTTCAAGAAAATTGCCACTGATTTACTCCTCTAATTGTGGGTTAGCAAGGAAATTAGCATCTCTGAAGCCACAGAAGACCAGAGGTAAGTTCAAATCAGCAGCTGCTTGTATGGGAAGTTACAGAAATCTAGGCAGGGCTCTCCCTCAATGAGGAACATTGAGCTTCCCCTGAATGCAAGGGGAAGTGCCTTGGAGGCTGTGGTCTCGCTAATGAATTGAGTAATTTAAGCAGGAAAGGATTAAATGGGCACTGATGATCAATGCTTAAGCTCAGAGTGTTGATTTGTCAGCTCTCTGTGCTTATCCTAAGACTAAACAAAAGAAACTCATAAACACATAAATGATGCATAGTGAAATGCTTTAGCAGAATTTGAAAGTATATTAGCTGATGAAACCAATGATGATGAAGTCAGGTTCTGTGCATTAAGGGTGAGATCCTTGTGTTTATTATTCTTCCGACAGTAATGTTCTTACATCATAATGATTTTGCACTTCAGTGGTTCTCTCACCAAGTCGGAGAATAAATCAGATTAGCAGTTCACTGTGCGTCATAAATCCTTAGTGGTACAGGATTAGATAGGTAGACACGTACATGTGTACGTCTTTCAGTCTGTGTACATACAGTGCGTATATCTAGAGAGAGACAGACAGAGACACAGAGAGAAAGAGAGGAAACGACTTCCGACATTTGAAACGGGAGTGCATTGATTCTGTTAATGAAACCTCAAGGGCGAAATGAATACAATCTAGCTGCTTGCTAAATATGACCCTTGGCACTAAATAAATGCTTTCAAATCAACAACCTTTCTTGTGGATTAAAACTAAAGTGTGGTGAAGTCAGCTGACTCTGCCTACCTAAAATTGTCATTATGGCTGCAACAAATATTAGCTGGATAACTTTAAATAAATTAGGGATTTTATGCCTTGGGACAACACCCACTTTAATTAATCCAGTGCTGACACCCCTTGTCCTCAAATTACCTTCACTTTGAAGACCACTTCTGGTCAATTTCAGCCCCGTATATGATGCTGACTACATGGGTATTGGTTTGTAATGTTTATTTTTCAGCTTGATGCATTTATTTTCTTAGAGTACGGCAGAAAATCATGCGAAGTGTGTATGTTCGCAGAATACAATGCAATTGAAAAAAAAATCTTCCCTGTGTCATTTTTAGAGGATGATAGTCATTATTATAAATTACACATTTTACATAATAACAGGCTGTAAACAGTAAGAAATCTTTTCAAAAAAGCAACAGGGGAAAATGCATATTTGTAAGTTAAACTGTTGCCGGTAGATGTAGCCAGTGTCCAGGTTCTTGTCCTGTCGCAGAAAGAATTCAGAGACAAGATGCAGAGGTTAATAAAGTGGGGATCTATTAAGGGATAGCAGTACACTGACTGTCAAAAGGACAGCGGGTAGGCTCAGGTGAGCGGCTGCCCTGAGTTTCTTTGGCAAGTTGGTTACAGAGAGTGTAAAAATGAATGGGCAGAATAGTCATTGGGGAGGGAAGAGTTTGGAGTCCTAGTCCCAGATTTTCATCCCAATTCCACCTTCCTGAAGGGAGGAGGAGATTATTGTCCTTATTTGGTCTGGATCCAAAGTGTCATGGCGTCAGTGCATGATGGGTACTTCTTAAGTGCAAGACTAATTTTATTGAAATGAGGGTATAATGAGCAAAAGGTTACATTGGGACACTGGAGAATCCTGCCTTTTCCCACCTTTGTCAGCCTCCAGGCCTCTCATCACCCCAAAGTGTGACCACTTATCAGCCCAGAGGTTCCTGCTTTTCTTTCTCTGCCCAGGGAACCCTGGTGCTTACATGATGTCTAGTTTCCTGCATTTGGCCTGTGCCCCTCCTTTCTGCCCAATTCCTGCCACTTGATCTGTGTTCGCCTTTCTCTGCTTGTATCTAGCTATGTTCCTGCTCTAATAAAACCTTCACCCTATCACTGCTGTTTGTGGAGAATCATGCCTCCTAAAAGAACATATTACAGTCTTTAAGCGTTCCATTATTATAACCCTGTGACTATTTTTACTTGTATTATAAACCTTAGAGATTTAATTTATATATAATGAAATGCATTCCTAAGTGTACAGTACAGTTCAGTGAGTAGTGACAAATATGCTTGTGTAACTGCCACCCTAGTCAAAACACAAAACATTTCTACCACCCCAATGAATATATAGAACATTCCTACCAAAAAAGATTTCCTTATGCCCGTTTTTCAGTCACCATCCGTCTTGCTTTAGTTTCTAAAGCATGGTTGAAAAATCAGAGCTATTCCCCATTTTAAGCTTGTCTTGGCACACAGTGTTAATAAACATGCTGTGTGTTGGAGGACAGAGACATATGAAAGTATTTTGAAAATTCTATATGTAGATACTACAGTTTTTAAATTTTATGTTTATATCTTTCTCATGGGAAGAATATTAAGCAGTGCAGATGGAGAGTAATAAAAATAGCACTGGGCTTCAGTACTTTAAAATTCCAGATTACTTATTGGCTTGATGCATCATTTTCATTCAAGTAGCATAACCTCTATGAACCCTGGCTTCCTCCCCTGTTAATAGATGGCATCTACTTACAGATAGAAAACAGTAAATGAGTTCCCATGGGTGATTCACTCAGTGCAGCAATTGTCACCTTTATGGTGCTAAGCATACCTTATACTCTTACTGTGAAGACCGTTTCTGGTCAGCCTTAGCCCTGTACAGTATCTTAACTCCGTGGGTTATGGTTTGTAATGTTTATTTTCAGGATAATGAATTTATAACATTTTTAGAATACTGCTGAAATTCATCCAAAGTATATATGTTCATACATGGAATACATTGTAATTAGAAAAATCCTTTCCCCATGTGCTTTTTTTGGAAGATGACAGCCATCATTACATCTGTCTAATCTAAGTCCTAGCCATTCTCCCTCAGCTCCTATTGTGCTGCTGAGAGATCAGGTTCCAAGGTTGGTACTGGATTATTTCCCTCCCCTCTAATCCATATGGGTTGACTACTTTTGCCTTTATGAGCTAGCCCAGAACAACTGCAACAATCCCAACACCTGTCCTTTAAACAAGGAGACACTTTACTCCTTTAATCTAAAATGGGTAATGATGTAATACAAATACGATTGAGTCAAGCAAAACTTAGATCCCCACTGCAGATGTGGTAAACTATACTTTTTTTTTTTTTTTGTCATTTCTGTGTAGTCATCTTGGGTCCAACATCTATCTCATATTCAGTCTTGGATCATAAACTCAGGAGGGGATATATAAGACTGTTACATTATTGGTGAGGCAAAATATATGTATATCTCCCCAACCATGTAACTACAACTCTGGCCAGCTTCTTTGTGTCAGTTTTGTGATCTCTGCAGATCTGGAAAGCTGTCACTTGAAATGGTATAGACCTGCGTGTTAATCTAGGTTGTCCTGAAAGCAGACTCCAAGATAGAATTAAAGCCTTGAGCAATTTATTGGGGGAAATGCCTGTGAGGAAAAAAATACAATGTTTTGGCAGAGCCACTGGCCCACAGTGCAGGTCTGACCCTGGGTGAAGGAGACAGGGAAGGAAGGAAGGTTGGTGCAGATATCTTAGACTGCAGTTCCAAGGAAAATTTACGAAGGCCATCAGCGAGTCCTTGAGCCAAATTTACCTGTCAGGGGAGTCCCATATTTCCCAAGAACGGGCCTGCCATAGTATTCTTGCTATAGTCAATTATAAGTTGGGAGCAGCCCTGAGGGAAGCTAGATCTCAGTGCAAACACAGTGAAGGATCTCAGAGTTCTAGCAGCTTGGGATACTGAGAGGCCCATTCTCATGACCACCACATATGGTCCTTTTCAAACTTTCATGAGCATACAAACCACCAGTACATGGCAGGTTCTATTTGGAAGTTCTTTGGAGGGAACTGAGGTCTTGTAACTAACAAGCCTTCAGGAGCTGCTTAAGCCACTCTGTCTGAGGACCACCGTTGGGTTGTAGTGGTGGAGAGCACTTTGTTATTGATCAGACCACATCTGTGGATCCATTGCTCCTCCATTCACTTGTAGTCAAGGAAGCCCAGTTACATAGAACTTTGTATCACACCGACTTCTAGGCCAGTGTCCAGTCTGTAGATGGCTGCTCTGCATCCCTGGACCAAGAATCTGTGGTCAGCCTTCTAGGGTAATGTACAAAGTTGGGGTAACCATGCATAATAAGTAGCCCGTGTTTTAAAATACAGTGAGTGGATAGGAAACTGGATGGGGTGTAGAAGGCCAACAGATCAGGAAAACACCTGCCATTGAAAAGACAGTTTCACTGATCCCTGAAGGAGAGGGCACACCACACCATGGGGAGCCACACCGGATAGCAGGAGGGTTGGCGGGACGTAGGGGAACATGGGGGACCATGAACAAGAGTCTTTAACATGGTCTGCACAGGAAGGAGTGAGCAAAGCAGGGTGAGCAGGCTTAGGTACAGCGAGCTTGAATGATTTGGGGACATAGGAACTATCTCTGGTTGTCTGGCATCTGGCCCTGGGATGACTGGGGCATGTGTATAGTGGTGCAGAGTGTGAGAGCCTGATAAAGAAGGTTGAGTGTGGGCTCTAGATTGACTGCTTTGCATTTGAGAATGCCACCTCCAAGCAAGAGGACTCGTCCTGAGGACTGGGTGGGCTGGATGAGGGAGGCCAGAGGCCCCGGCGGTATTACCAGCTTGTCCAGAACTAGGAATGTTCAGCATGTGCATGTGGGGAGGATGGTACAGTATGACATTTGCAGAAGCTAGAACCATAGTTAATACAGCCAGTGGCTCTCTCAGAAGTGACTTCTGGGTACAGAAAGCTCTCAGCTGCCTCTTCATCCTAAGTGTTATCACTTACACCTAAGGGAGACCTGCTCTAGTGGCTTGGCGTGCCCCTGGGAGAACTACTTTCTAGTCAGAATAAACACTTTCTTCCCTCCTCTTGATTTCATTAATATTCCTGGGTAAAAGCTTATCAGAATCCTCATTTCTATATAAATATCAGTTAATGTCAATTAAAATGAAGCTTTTTTTTCTCTAAGATAGCCGAGTCTACCTTCCTTCCACTTCCCATGGTTCTGACTCAAGTGTTGCTTTGTGGAGAACAGAAGGATGTGGAAAGTCTTAGGTAAACACTCCGGAGGGAGGGTCAGGAAGGCCACAAGGAGACTCATACATTAGCACTTAACACAGGTAAAGCTGCAGAGTGGACGTCTTTCTCTCCGGAACTCTCCCACAGTGTTCTTTCAAGTTTCGTGATGACCTCATGATGAAAACCTGATTCAGTGGTAATGGACTTTAAGCTTTTGTTGTCTGGGAAGGTCCAGGAAGCTGTCACAAGTCGCCGGGTTCCTGGGCTCAGGAGGCAACTAATAGTAAACATCTCGGCACCAGAAAGGAGTCCTGCACAGCAAATGTAAAGGTGAATTGGCAACCTTCAACTTAGCGCAAACACACTCATCCCCAGAGGCTTGAAAGACATAACCATCACATAACTGGTGTTCTCCGAGGAAAGCAGTGTACAACCGTGGAGCTCAGCTGGCAGACTTGAAGAACTTGAAGATATTTCAGAGGGCAGCACAGTACAGAATTGCATCCTTGAAAGGAAAATAGATGATCCCTCCAGGAATAGAGTATTCTCATTCATCCAAAATCTGGCCTCTTTGTCAACCATCATCTTACAATGTCAGCAGTAGGAGGGAGGTCACAAATGGGTTTCCCTCCAGTGCCAGAAAGTAACGATCCTACCTTCAGGCTTCTCTTCAAACCATTGAAACAGTCGCGTCAACATGGAGTCCAAGAATTGCTAGCCCCCGGGGAGGCCAAACTGCAATCACACGTTAAGGGTTTGAGATTTTTGGAATATAAATCATACCAGAAAGTCCACTGTCTTTCCCCCGCAGCAACAAATTCCCCAGACTTTTGAGTTGGGTGTTTTAAAAATTCCAGAGTGCCGTTGGATGGGATAAACTCAGTGGGATCAGAGTCAGATCTGCTCTATTATTCATTCTTCTACCAATTTGGGCAGGTGGCTTAACCTCCATGAAGTCATAAATCCCCATGTCTTCCCTCATGACTCTAATAAAGACCTAAATAGGTTATAAATGGGAATATAACTCCTTGAAAATTTCTAATTTTCCTTCTTTTCTTTTCTCCTCCCTCTCTCCTTTCCCTCCTTTTTAAAAAATTATTAATGTTGAGTGAAACATATTTTTCTAAAAAGACGGTTGCAACTGAAAGCGTTACCCCAATCAGTACATTGCCTGCATTTATAGGCTTTAGTTAAAAATAGTATAATGATGAAGAGCAGCTATTGTGGAACCAGACACCCTGGGATTAAATCCTGTTACCAGTAGAAGTGCTGATTGGGGAGGACTCAGATTGCTTACAGAGACAGGAGTCCCATCCAAAATATTGCCCAGAGACCTGCAAATCCTTTGACAGTCCTGTGTGTCTAAGGTCGTCTTCGTGTGTGTGTGTCTTTATTCTCTTTTTCCTTTTATTTATTTTGTGTAGCTTTACTTATTTACAATAAAATCCAGTCATTCTAGCAATTCAATGAGAAGAGTTTTAGCCACTGCCACAATCAGGTTTTAGAATGCTTCCATTATCTGCCAGTTTCCCTGTTGACTTTTGCAGTCACTCCCGTGGTTAGGTGTTTCTACTTTTATAACTATTGTAGGCTTATGGTTTATTATTCCTTTTATCATTAAATATGAAATTCCTTTCTCTAGCAATATTTCTTCTCTTGAAGTCTGTTTCGTCAGGTATTAGTATAACAATTCCATCTCTTCTCTATTTATTATTTGGTTAGTTTAACTTCTCCCATCCTTTTATCCTATTCATGTCTGAATTTAAAGTATGTTTCCTGGAGACGTTATATAGTTGGAGTTTGATTTTTATCCAGTCTGAAAATCTCTACTGTTTGATAAGTAAGTTCGCATTTAATATAATAATTGATATGATGGGATTTAGATACGGTACTTGGCTACTTGTTTTCTGTTTCTTCCATTTGTTTTTTTATTCCTCTGTTCCTTTCTATCTGCATTTATGTATTTTAATAATTTCATCCTCTCTACTGACTTTTTAGCTATATTTCTTTATAAAATGATTGCTCTGGGGATTATAATACCATCTTTAGTTTGCTATAGGCTAATATGAAATAACACTGACTTCTGATTAAATGTAGGAAATTTACACAAATGTAACTCCACTTCCCCCATCCTTTGCATTAAGTATACTACATCTGTATGCATTGTAAGCCCCCAAATATAATATTACAAATTCTGCTTTACTCAATTCTAAGTCTTAAAGAAGTTAAGAAGAGAAATGTGTGTGTTACACACTTACCCTGTATTTACCATTTCACATGCTCTTCATTTTTTTCCAGTGTATTCCTCCAGTGTAGCTAAGTCATCATTTTATGTTACTTTCCTTCAGCCTAAAGGACTTCTTTTGGTATATTTTATAGTACAGTTCTCCAAGCAACAAATTTGTTCTGGTTTTCCTTATTTTGGAGAAGTCTTTATTCCACTTTTGGTTTTGAAGAATGGTTTTGATGAATATGGAATACTTCATTGATTTTTTTTTTTTCTGTTAGCTCTTTGAACAGCATTCCAATGTCTGTGGCTTCCATTGTTTCTGAAGAGAATTCTGCCATTAATCATATAGTTTTTCCTTTGTGTGTGATTTGTCATTTTTCTGTTTTCAAGGTATTTTCTTTATCTTAGAATAGTCTATATCAGCAGTAGACTTTCATGTATCTATGTGCAATCTTATTTCTATTTATGCCATTTGGAATTTGTTGGACTTTCTGGGTGCATAAGTTAACATTTTTCACCAATTTGGGAATTTTTGGGCATCCTTGTTAAAATATTCTTCCCCTTTCTCATCTTGTGCTGGGGCTCCAATTTGAGTGTTGGAATGCTTGATACTCTATATAGATTTCTGAGACTATTCATTTCTCTTAAACATTTTTCCTCTGTTCTTTTAATTGGATATTGATCTGTCCTCAAATTGTTTGCTCATTATTTCCATATTTTTAAATGCTTTGAACATATCTTCCTCTAATTCTTTGTGTATATTTTCTTAAGTCTGAGCAGATTTAGAATAGCTATTTTGAAGTCTTTGTCTACTAAATTCACTTGGAGTCAATTTCTGTTGATTTTTTTTTACCCTCTGAGCATCAATAGGTTTCTTATTTCTTTTTTTATTATTATTATTGGATTATAGTTGATTTACAATGTTGTATTAGTTTCAGGCATATAGCAAAGTGATTCACTTATATACATATGTATATTTATACACATATATATTCTTTTTCAGATTCTTTTTCACTATACATTATTACAAGATACTGAATATAGTTCCCTGAGCTATACAATAGGTCCTTGTTTATCTACTTTATATATAGTACTGTGTATATGTTAATACCAGACTCCTAATTCATTCCTCCCTCACCACTTTTCCCCTTTGTTAATCATAGTTTGTTTTCTATGTCTGTGAACCTGTTTCTGGTTTGTAAACAAGCTAATTTGTATCATTTTTTTTTTTAGATTCCACATGTAAGTTATATCATATGGTATTTGTCTTTATGGGACTTACTTCACTTAGTATAATAATCTCTAAGTCCATCTATGTTGATGCAAATGGCATTACTTCATTCCTATTTCTCTACATGTCTAGTAATGTACTTTGTGAGAAACTGAACCATGTAGATGGTATGTTGTCACTACTTCTAAGTCAGTGTCCTTTTATTCTTGTTGTGCTGTTTGTTGCAGCTGGTTGTTGTGCTAACAGGCAATTGTATTTCCTGGATTTAAATGGCAGTACCTGTATGCCCTGCAGTGTGCAGTCCTGTGTGTTTGCTCAGTGTTTGATAGCCTGGATCCCCTGCAGAGTTCACAGTCAACCAGTGATATATGCAGACATTATTGCTCCAATAAGGTTTCCATCCTCCGTTACCTGATCTCTGTGTTGGTTGACAAGTGAACTCAAAGGCATGACAAATCCTCAGTTCCCCCCAGGCTTTCAGTTTTCACCTGGATCTCTTGTGTGTCCTACCTGCATGTGTAGTTTAAGAGTAAGCCAGGGATGTGAGGAGAGTTTATTTTTCCAGGCATTACAATTCCTCACTAAAATTTTTAGTTGCTTTGCCACCTGCACTGAACTAGTCTACAAACACCAACTAGTAAAGCTATGGGCTTGTGCCACCCAAACTGAGGGAATGGAAATGTGTCTAGCACCATAGCAACAAAATCACTAGTCTTATGAATGAATTAGCAGTGTTTCACAAATAAGTAATTCTCAAGTCATTGCTTTACCTTCAGGCATTTTTTCAGTGTCAATGACTGTTCTTAATAATTTGACCAATTAAAATTTTTTTCTTTCATTTTAAATGTTTCCATAATCATTTTTAAACCATTTATGGAATCTGTATGTATATAAGTTTTGTTTTCTTATAAATGAGTTAGACTTTTAAAGGACCTTGAAAAGAGTGTGATAAAAGATATCATGTATTTAAAGATTAACTTAACACAGGCACAGTTTTACTTTCATTACACGTAATATTCTTATCGTCACAGCACTCCTATGAGAAGGTGTTATTATTGTCCTCATTTTTCGATAAGTAAACTAAGCACAAACAGGAAAAATAACTTGCCTGAGATCACCCAGCTACTAACTAATGGAACCAGAATTCAAATTCAGGCATTTGGAGATAGTCACTGATACTCTCTTCTTTCATTGTATTAGAGAAATAAACTTAAGATAACATCAAAAGTTCTCAAGGACTGTTACTCACTTTCTGACATTGGCTAAATTATAGCCCCCCCCCCAAAAAAAGCTGAAAATGTCTAGGCAACACCATAGAAAAACTCAGAAGGATATACAGTATGGATTTCTGATATTTCCCAGTGTCTTCCTGCAGCTTTCCCACACTGAAAAACTCAAGGTTCTCTAGACCACTGGGGGCATGTTCATCATACTTTTATCGATGCAGTTTCTCTAATTCATACCCAATACTTAGTACCATTGTTACCAAGTCCAAGCTCGTACTGCTTATCACACAACAGTGAATCCAGGAATGAGTTGTTGGGGCAAGGAAGAGTGACTGTGCTTGGAAAGCCAGCAGACTGAGAAGACGGTGGACCAGTATCTCAAAGAACCATCTTACTCAAATTAGAATTCAGGCTTCTTTTATGCTTAAAGGGGAGGGAATGTGGTTGGTTGGTGCAAACTTCTTGGTGTTGGAATCCTTTGTTCTTGTAGCTGTCAGTGTAGGTCAGGTCACAATGTTCCTGTAAACCTCCAACAAGACAAATGTTATTCTCTGTTCTGCAACTTTTTCTCTCTTTATGAATGGAAAAGTGTTACACCTTTAAAGGCCAGAGCCTTGAGAATGGACTATCCTGTATATTTCAGGCTATAGGTAACATTCTTAACTTGTAGCAAAAGCAATAGAATACAAAGATTACAGTAAAAGAAACAGATCCAGTATGGAGTCAGATTTGTTCTTCCCTATTACACCGTCAACCAGTCAAGTGATAATATGCAATAGGCTACACTGCATTCTGCAAGAGCTTTTTGAGAGCAAAAATTTGGGGAAGATAGGAAGTAGTTTTGCTGCAGCACATACCTGAAAGAGCATAGTAAAGTGAGTTGTTAAAACATTGATGCCATGTCTATAGCATTGATGTTTTAATTGGGGGTGGAGGAAATGGAGAGTGTAGGATTCAGCTTCACATAAAAATCTAGGCTTGGCCAAGAGAACAGAAAAGCAAAGAGAAGATCCTCTGATTTATAGTCATAAAACTATGGTCCAAATATTGCAGGTAGGCATAAATATATTGTATGCACTGGTAACTTCAAATTTTCAATAACTTACAAAGTATACAGTCACATTTTAAATCTAACAAGAATCTTGTAGTATAAATTTGACCAAAAATAATTTAACTCAAATAGATAAATTTTTCATTAAGAATGATTTTCTCTTGCTTTGTGTCTTGCTCACGGTACCCTAGACAGTAGAGGCTGGCAGATGCAGAGGAAACACAGAGAGGGTTGTTCTGGAACCAGATGCTTAATCAGAGGTTGTCCAGGCAACAAGAAGAGTTTGCAGATGGGGCAGTGGTGGAAGGTGGGAAACTGTGAACAAAGCCTCAGGACTAGGAGACAGGTGATATCCAGAGGCTCTGAGAGGGGACGTGAATCATGTCAGACACAGAGTTTGACTATGTTATTCCATTTACCTTTGTAAATTATAATTTTTATATGTCTCAAAGCAGTAATTCAGTTGCTTCCTGTTTCTGTACCTCACTGTATTTCTCTTTTTTTCTCCTTCCTGTGACTGTCTCTTTTCATGATTGATAGTATTTTCTCACTGGACATCAACTGAAAATTGATGAATGCCTCAAAATTGACCTTGTTCCCTCTTTCCCTGCTGATATATATGACAGGATATGTGATATATACCCTATTGTATATGCCATCGATTAAAGGTCCATGGGAAATGATCAGAGTGCTTCCCAATTCATGTGGATACTTAAAAGGCCATGTTCATTTCTTGTATTTTTCCAAATTTTATCAATTTACTGTGGATTGTTTCGAATTAGAATAAGATACACTTAAAATAGTTAACATGCTTAAATAGGTAGTACTTAACACTGAATAATGAAGCTCTCTGAGCCCCATAGAACTATAGTTCTGATTCTGATTCTTTTACTTATTAGCCCAATCACCCTGGGGACATTACTTAATTTTTCTATGAATTTTTTTTCTCATCTTTAAAGTGGAGGTAAAAATACTGGCTTGAAGAATCATTGTAAAGTTGTAAAAGTCATTGTAAAAATCAAATGTATCTTCGTCTGGTATCACTGTCTAGTCAGGAAATCAACAGCAATCTAGGTACTTAAGTCAGAGAAGGATTTTTTTTCGCAGGAAAGTTTACAGAAGTGTTTGTTAGAAGGGCTGGAGAAGTAAAAGGAGAAGATATTACCCCGATGTCAGGTAGATACTACCATCTCTGGGCCGATGCTAGTAAGAGCATTCTTGCCCCTGAGATTCTCAGAACAGTCGTCTTCAAGGCTACTGGGACCACAGCAGGTGGCTGTGAGCAGGAGCTGTTGTCTCTTCATTTGATGGAACCGCCAGCTACTGCTTTTAAGATGTGTAATTAGTAGAACTTGGGCTGCTGATTTTGCTGCTGTTGCTGCTACTTACAGGATTGTCCACCAGAAGAGGAATGTCTTAACTTTTCACTGACTTCCATTTGGCATGAGTGATTCTAAGTGACAGAATATAACCAGAAACTTGCTAGCAAGGAAGCCTGCAAATTGTAGTTCACAGGCTACTCGTGATAGCAGTTTTAAGGTGAATACAGAAGGACAAGTTTGGAGCTGAAACATAATAGGTTAATGTCTAACATTAAAAGGAAACAGAAAATAAAGCATCTGTCATAAGGTACGGATCTTAGTGGTCCTATTTTTATACATTTAGACCTTCTTATGTCTTTCAAATATTCTTAGAAATGGTTTCTTAGAAATAGTTTATAAATACTTAAAATATAGAAAGAACAACTTTACTTGGTCACTGGGACTTTTAAAAGGAAACGCACATGTCAAAGAATGAGTGAGTGTCAACAGAAGATGTTCAAAAGTTTTCAGTATCTCTTGCCATCTCCTTTCTGAGAGTCCTGAGGTATGGGAAGCATTGTCACAGGAGCTTGGCGAGAGAGATGCTAACAGAGACCTCCTGTTCCAATGCCCTGAGCAACCTGACAATATTTTAGATCGTTTAATAATTGCGTGAGAAAGTTCTGGACCTGGAGTCAGGATGCATTCCTGTTTTCAGTTTTCTCCCTACTTTGTTGGATGGCTGTGGTGTACTACAGTAGTTACCTTCTCTTATCTAAAGAAAAAAGAGAATCTGGCTTAGTTACCTCTGCTAAGGTCTTTCCAGCTTTTTTGTTCTGTTCCATCAAAGATGATGATGACGATGAAGAAAACAATTTCTGTGAACAACAGTCTAATTGTTATGAGTGCCAGCTAACCATATGCCAGACAGTAGGATACACACTCTGTACGTAAAATCATCATCATTAATATGTTTGAAACACTCCTATTTACAGAAGGGCAAATTAGGTGTAAGTTAGTGATCTAGAGATTCTGCTTATGTGAAGGCAACTGAATCCAGAACTGAAACGTATTTTCAAATCTCCATTAAAAGCATTGAATATGTAGGAGAAAGATGCCTGTAAATACTAGATGTGTTTTATGTCCAGAGGCTCCTAGGTAGGCACCGTTATGGCAGGAAAACTTGCAAGAACGGTGAGGTCATGTATTGCTTGATTTCTTTGTACAGTCCACTCACATTCTGCTCTTTGGCATAGGGTACGTTATCTTCAGCATCTTAGTGTCTTTATACTTCAGCACAGTGTGTATATCAGGAAATCAATAAATAGGGCGATGCTTCATATTAAATCGCAATTATGTATTATTGCTTTCATAATGCTAGAGTGTGATGAAATTTCTACAGAATTACATTGGATTATTCAGTATGCTGGATGAGTCACGACTAGCTTAAAATCACCAGCACTTGGGCTTTTAACACATCTCTAAATTGTTTGAAAGTTATTCTTGGTGAGCTGTTGTGGGTGAACTCTGTGGTCAGACAGGAGTGAAATATTAGCAGCCCTGATTTCTAGTTATTTATCTGACCTGGAGTGGAGCTGGGGTTGTGGTTGTGGTTTCTGCTGCCTGACTCTACAGCTGGGACAGGGGCGAAATTGCGATCAAGGCAAATAACCATTTGGGTGTAGCCTGTGGAGTGACATGGAATTTTTATTCATTTCTGGGTGAGAAAGAGCTATTCCTGGGATCTCGAGGACCCGCATTATGGAAATGTCACAGTCCTTGTTTAATAAGTATTCTATCTCAATTCTTCACAAAAATAGCAAAACATACTTATTGAGCTTTCCCTCTGTGCCAGCCGTTGTACCCAGGAGGAGCTGTGACCCCTGAAGGCAGTGAGACCATCCCTGTCACCAAGAAGCTCGTACTCTAGTGGGCAGAGGGATTACTCAATAGATTAAAAAGTCCACAAACAATAAATGCTGGAGGGGCTGTGGAGAAAAGGGAGCCCTCTTACACTGTTGGTGGGAATGTAGTTTGGTGCAGCCATTACAGAAAACAGTATGGAGATTCCTTAAAAAACTAAAAACAAGACTTACCGTATGATCCAGCAATCCCAGTCCTGGGCATATATCTGAAGAAAACTGTAATTCGAAAAGTTACATGCACCCTAGTATTCAGAGCAGCCCTATTTACAATAGCCAAGACATGGTAACAACCTAAATGTCCATCAACAGGTGACTGGATAAAGAAGTTGTGGCCACAACTTCTTTATGTATATATGTAGTGGAATACTACTCAGGCATAAAAAGGATAAAATAATACCATTTGCAGTAACATGGATGGATCTGGAGATTGTCATTCTAAGTGAAGTAAGCCAGAAAGAGAATGAAAAATACCATATGGTAACATTTATATGTGGCATCTAAAAAAAAATGACACAAATGAGCTTATTTATAAAACAGAAACAGACTCGTAGACATAAAACAAAATTGTGGTTATCAGAAGGGAAATGGAGGCATGGAGGGATAAACTGGGAATTTGGGATTTGCCAGATACTAACTAGTCTATATAAAATAGATAAACAGCAAGTTCTGACTATATCACACATGGAACTATATTCAATACCTTATAATAGCCTATAATGGAAAAGAACATAAAAAGGAATGTGTGTGTGTGTGTGTATGTGTGTGTGTGTATACTGAATCACTATGCTGTATGCCAGAAATTAACTTGACATTGTAAACTGACCGTACTTAAAATTAAATAAAAAAAAAATGAAAAAGTTAAAAAAAAAAAAGAAAAAAATTGTAATAGGTCATGCAAAGTGCAACACAGGCTGGTCTAAGGAAAAGAAGCCAAGAGGACAGCACAATCACACTCACCCCATGCCCCTTTGCCTCTCCTTGGACTCCTTCCCTGCCCGTTAATTCATCTCCCCCTGGCAGGGCTGTACTGATAACAGGGGAATAGAGTTGTTAGTGTCTCAGCCCTGTTTGTTTTCTGTGATCAGAGCATGGTTGGAGGAGGTGGAGACGCCAGCTGGCAAGGCTGTTGCTGGTAGATCAGGGACGGTAGAGAGGATACTGGCACCTGCCTGGCTTTTGAGACTTCGCTGACAGTCTGTCTCCCCATAGAGTAGGAGAGCTCCTCAGCATATGGGCACTGTGTCACATGGCGACGCACTGGAGGGCCTGTCAGTTACAGGACGTCCACACAGCTGCGAAGACTCTGCTTGGCATGTGCGCCTGAGCTGTTGGGTAATCTCACCCCATGTTCTGTGTTACTTTTGAGCACAAAATATCCAGTGCTTGAATCCCTCCTTGTGGCGGTTAATAAGCCTAATCCCACAAGTCCTGCTTGGCCCTGCCCTCTGTGAACCTGTACAGCCTCCTTCGGGAGGTGAACTTCCCTTTCTTCTGTACTCAGCCTGAGGACTGTGTGGGCTGGACCTTCTTCTTCTAAGGTTTAGACCAGCTCAAACAACCCTGTCTTGGTGCAGTAACCAAGTAATCCCCAAGGATGCTCTGCAGAGACAGCATCTAGGTATGAAATACCTAAGCTTCATTCCTAGCTCTGTACATGTTTCTTCTGTAACATGAGTAAGCCAGCTTTGGCATCTCAATTCCTTCATCTCCAAAACAGAAAGATAACCACCCAGAAATTCTAGTATTGTGACTGCCTTGCATGCTTAATTTGCTTCGCTGTGGTTAGCGTATTTCTCATCTCATAGGAAACACTTGCTGGATGTTTGTTAAATGAATTTCAGGTGAGGGAAAGAAAGCACTTCCAAGTGGATTCTTTTTTTTTTAATAAATGAAGAAAGAATAAGGATAGAGCAACAATGAAATTCCTTAACAGTTAGAAGCCTTCGTTGCAACTCCTTTTACTCTGGGTTTCCCATTCCTTTGTATTATCTCATTGACATTGTTATAAATCCAGCTCTGTAAGGGCTAAGTCTTGTAGTTAACCTACCTGCTACTTGAATGAGAACAAAGAAGACTTTGATTAGAAATTTCTTACAGAGCAGAATGGTGCACGTAGAATTATACGTTATGACACAATATACATTTACTCCAGATAGATCATTTCTGCGTTTAAGACTCTGCCAGTTACTGCCATTTGTGCTGGATGATTGCATTCAAACCAGTTGTTTATCTGTCTGATGGCAAGGATCGCATCTCATTCATCTTTAAATATCCCTACCACCCGATGGAGGACATTCCACATCGTGGCTACTGAACAGGCATGTGTTGTGAGTGAATATGCTGGAGGATTAGTATCTGACTTTGTAAATGCCACAATCTAAAAATCTGCAAAGAGTGATGTACTTTCCTTAGGATAGTGTAATGGTATAAATATCATTTCAGATTTACGGATGTAGAAATGGACTGGGCAGGTATTCACTGCTCCGATTATAGGCTGCAGTGGTTATTTGGTTAATAACTTTTTCTTTCATTAATTCAGAGTTCGATTTTTGCTTTATTAATTTTGTGGGTATAATCTTCAAATGTTTTCCATGTGTCCATGTTATGTCTCCATAAGATTATCATATTTTCAATGCCAGAAAACCCTACTTCTTCTCACAGAGTCCTGAATCAGGAGCTTTAAGAGATAGGAAGAAGCTTAGAAATGTTTGAATCTAATTCACATATATCAGAGCCATCGTCAAAGTTAATTTTGTGTCCTCACACAGAACAGCAAGGGTACTGGAAGAATTGATATGATAAATACTCGTTTCAAACTATGCTCTAGTAAGTTTCCCATCTCCTCTGAAAATTTCTAAGAACAATGTGAGATACTTAGAGAGTATGGCAGACACGGTTGCCCACCCAGTGATTAACTGCACAAGAGCCATTTTTCCTTCCATTCCTTTCTTCATGCTCCTAGAACCCAAATGTGTTCAGTCAATTATGCATCCTGCTCCACTGAGTTTATTGAGACGGTCTAAGCAAAGCCGTGGTTATTCCATTATGCTGTTTCAGTCAGCCCATGACCTAGTTCTCGCAACCTCTACTTAGAGATCTCGAGGGCAAACTCTTTATAAGCTCAAGGGTAGGACTCAGGCACCATCATTTTATAAAGATCATTTTATGATTCCCAGAGTGAAGTCATGGAGGAAGCCACTGCTGTAGCATATTCTGAAACAGTAAGTTCTCAGCACATGCCTCTTAGTTAAAAATATATATTGAGGGGATTTAATCTTTTGTCAAGGTAGTTTTTTTATGGATATTTCCCCCATTAAAATAGTCTACTAATCAATTTCTGGATTTCATCCAACTCTGTTTACAGTCTGCTGAGTGAAATGGCATGTGTGTTGACTGCTTCGAAATCCAAACAGCAGCAACAAACAAAGTCCTGCTGCTCTGAGTTTTGTAGTCTGTCAAAATGTCAAAAGATTTGGCATCAAAACCTCATTTTAAAAGAATGCCTTGAGATACTAATAGGATATTCAGTAAGCCACTGGAAAATCCCAGCCCAGCTGGGGGAGGCTTTGCAGTTAGCCTAAGAGACATTTTCCAAGTCATGAAGAAGTTTCTCATGTGGAACCACCTCCCCGGCATCTCTGCCATGGGCCGCTGGAACTTGCTGCTTGGCAGGCAGAGCGTGGGGACCCAGCTTGTTAGGGCTCACTGTTTATTTTGCTTTCTTTCCTGCTCACTACTATTTTGGGTCCAAGGTATTCTGAAGTACAAGATGTCTCCTCACCTTCCCACATAGTCCGGAACAGAAACATCTGCAGTTTTAATAGGTGGCTGCAGTGTGCTTGTTTATCTTTGCCAAACCAATGTTATACCGTCAACCGCCATGCATTATATGGTGAGTAAGAAACAGTGCCAACTCAACAAAGAGCTTAGATTCTGCTTTGGAAGCGTTGAGTATGCAGAAAAATAATATATGTTCCTAAGGTCAGAAAATCGACGTGTAGAGGTCTGGGGTGAGCTTCCAATCTTGGGCCTTGCCTATATAGGGCAGCCCATCCTCTTAGGACAGATTTTTCATGGATGTGTCCTTGTCTAGCTCGTGAGCTGCTCCTCTCTGATTACTTGGTGACTCTTCTTAGTGTGTACTAGCCTAAAGGAAAGCTCACAACACGTCTGACACCAGATGTGTAAGGGTGTCTCCATCACACCTACCACTTCTCTAGCTCTCTGGACACCAACTGGATATCCTGTAAGTTAATAAGTTAAGAGCTCAGTCCTACACTCTACTCACTTCAGATGCCAGGCACAAGTGTTGGGTCTTCAGGGTACTCGCTCCTCTGTCTGAACTGACTGCAGAGTTGAGGGTTCCCACAGTCCTCCCCCGGTCAGATTTGATAATTTGCTGGAATGCCTCATAAAACTCAGGGAAACATTTATTGATTTACTACACTTACTGATTTATTGTAAAGGATGTTACTATAAAGGATACAGGGAAACAGCCAGGTGAAAAGGTACACAGGGTGTGGTCTGGAAGGGTCTTACACACAGGAGCATCTGTCCCCATGGAGTTAGGACGTGCCACCCTCTGGCAATAGATGTGGTCACCAGCCCAGGAGCTCTCCAAACCTCTTTGTTTCAGGTTTGTGGACATTGCGTTACATATGTACGGCCAATTAAATCATCAGTCATTGGTGATTAATTCAATCTCCAGCCCTTCTCTCCTCCAAAAAATTCAGAGGTTGGGGCTGAAAACTCCAAGCTTCTAATCATAGCTTGGTCTCCCTGGTGACCAGTCCACATCCAGAAGCTATCCAGGAGTCCATCAAGAGCCGTCTCATTAGAACAAAGGATGCTCCTGTCACCTAGGAAACCCCGTGGGATTTAGGAACTCTGTCAGGAACTGGAGATAGAGACTAAATATATGTGTCTTATTATGTGACACCGTGCAGGTTGTTAAGTATTCTGAATATCATCACCACTCTAGAACTTGTGTTCACATGAGTTGTGGGCAGTATTTTTTGGTATCATGCTGCTGCTTCTCATTTTCACAGTTGACAGTAACCGGAATTGAAAACAAAGAGGAGTTTGCACTGCGTGTTTGGTGGGGTTGTAGGTGTGTCTTTTTTGTTTGTTCCTTGGCTTGAGGCCGATTTATGTTTCCCAGCTGCGTAGCGCATCTTGGTACTTAGTCGGAAATAAAGATGTGTTGTTGGTTAGGAGGTTCAGAGTACTAAGAGCAGTGGGATCGTTCATGCCTGTTTGGTTCACTTGAGCAACATCCTCACAAGGGATGATTTTGTGGACAGATGATGTCGCCTGCCATTCCAGTGAACAAAGAATTTTACCCACCAATCCAGTAAACAAGGATCAAGCCATCAGCCACCCTCCTTGACAGTGTGCCCTGGGGGGAATCCAGGATAGAGGAAAACTGGAAGTATTATGTGCTTCGGACACTGGCTCTGGAAAGTTAAGGTGCATATATCTAAGGAATAGTTTCAATGAGCCCAGACTCTTGCATCTTTCATAGAAAAGCACCAAAATCATGAACTTGAAATATCTGTTTTTGTGACTAGCAGTAATCTTTTGATGTTTGGGTAGATATTTTGTTTTATTTTTTCCCAGCAAAAGCTCCTATGTATCCTGGCTCTTCCCTTACCTTTTTGGAGCCATTCCTCAGAGCTATCTGAGAGGCTGCCTCTCGGGCTATAGTCCTCAGTAAGGTCCTCTAATAAAACTTAACTGGCAACTTCTAGGTTATGCATTTTGCTTCAGTTGACAGGTCCCAGAACATGAGCTGCTAGAGAGACAATAGAATAGACACTGTGCACAATTTCTAGCACTCTCTCTCTCACTGTGCCCAGACATCTCAGTTTATTCTCATTTTTAACATCTCAAAAGAGAACCACTGCCCCAGATGATGCCTGAGCGGGGAACGTCCACCTCTTTGGTAGCAGCAAATGTCTTCTGACTTTGCAGGAAGCTAAATTCTTAGCATGTCTTAGGAGCACACTTTTCATTAGGTAAACCTTTTAACTGCAAACCTTTGCAAGTTACTTATACTTACTTATCCATCTCCCAGCTGTGTACAGTTCTTCTGTCTTCTCTTGAAACTCCTAACTGCCACTCAGGGGTAGATTTCAAAATACACTGTCATTATGCAGCTTAAGCAGTGTTTTGCATTTGTAATGTGTGGTGTGGATGGATGTGGGCCACACTCAGCAAACATAATAGTGCAATTTAATTTGCTTAAATATCATTAATACCAACATGTCATGCTGTGCCGTGCTTACAAATGGAAATATTATAGTCAGAGAGTAGCAGCTCTGGAAAAGCCAGAGAGCGAAGAGCTGCTGGTGAGTTCACACCCTTAGAAGTATTTCATGAGTCGGAGGGGGCTGGATAAGTGTCTGTGTAACCAGATTACTTCCTCAGTTCCTGGCTAGTAATATAATCACACATCCCTGATTAGGAGACACATAAAAGCCAGCTTCACCCAGCCTGTCACAGTTTGTGCACCAGCCAGCCCCTTTCCTCCTTAGTCTAGAAGTATCTCTTCTCTTGTCCCCGCGTCTTGGTTTCCCAGCTCTGACTGTTCACACCCAGCTATTTGTGCTGAGCCAGCTCCTCCCGACCTGAAAGCCCCTTGGCCTGTTTTCTCTGCCTCCCTTACCTCCTCAGGATTCGATACACTGACTGCCTGGGGAGAGCTGTGTCCCCTACCAACCTCCGCCTTGCAGGAATAAAACACCTGGCTGCTGGGTGGGTTCCCTTTCTAGCCTTTGCATCCAGGAGATTGGAGCAAAATCAACTCTTTGAAGCTATAAAATATTCAGTCACCACATGACTGCCTATCATATGTTCATTCGTTCAACCAACAATTCTTGTTTACAAGATACTGTGCTAGAGGCTGAAAAATCACATCTGTGACCTCAGGGAGCTTTCAGTTTATGCAGGATTAAACTGATGTTATTTAGTTTAATGATATTAATTTTATTTTTATAATTAATTAATTGTATTATTATGGTATGAATACTTAATACTTGTGGCACACTGTGCTAACTGTTTTGAATAAAGGCTATTGGACCATTGAGGAGTGGTGTTTTAGAGGCTTGAACTGTGGTTTAAAGAATTAGCAGGTTGAAAATGAGCACGTACACAGAGAAGTACATAAAATATCACCAAAGAGGAAAATGCCCAGGAAGTTTGTTCTGGTTCTCCAGTCTGAAACAAGCCACCAAAGAGGTGGATTCATAAAAGCCTTCCACTTTCTTTAGAGAAATGAATAATCCTGGAAAGGGAATAAAAAGATGTAAATTGCTGGAAGGAAGTATTGATTAAAAGAACCAGTGTTTTCGGGATGAAGAATGATTATGGCTGTATGTGCACACTAGTTAGTTTAAAGGGCTTTTTTCAAGTGCCTGAATTTGATTGATCAGTGGGTTATTTTGAAAACAAAATGACAGAATTCAGTCAGTTGTTTACAAAGTAATCTTATTTGAATGGATTCAATCCATAGCAACAAAGTAGTCTTGTAGAAATCAATGTGTGTGTGTCTAGAGACCATCTAAAAATATATTCTCTGTTAAAGTTTCATTTATTTTGGTGCTGTGCTATCCTAAGGAAAATAGGAAAATTTAGGAAAGTATTTAATTCGTTAATGAGTGTAATTGATTTTGTCGTAAAAATATGAAACCATGGTCAGTTATGCGCTTTTCTTTAGCTGAACGTGGTGGATATCTGCTAGTGTTGCTGTCCCAAGGATGAAACCCCCAGTTTTATTTTGAAGAACCACTTTCCCGCGCTCGTAGTCTGTGATGTTTGGGTGGTATGGACACTATGCTGAATTCAAAGTTGAACAGTAGACTCCATGTGGAGGCTCAGAGCACTGAGTAGCCCTAGATAAGGGGTTGGCTAAGGGATGGATATGTGACCCAGTAAGAACTGCAGTTGATCTTCGACAGAGATTGCTGGAGCAAAAATTGCTCTTTTCCATTGGCCTTGAACTTCGGAGGATTTGCGGCTGGAGCTCTGGAGGGAGCCACCTTGCCGAGACCAGTGGAAGTGCACAAACAGATAACAAAGAGAAAGCAGTCAGGACATGGGAAAGGAGAAGCTGATTTCCAGAGCCATTTTTTGGTTTTCTGAATCCAGTAATACCTAGAGCCTACCACAGACTTTTCAATCATAAGAATCAATAGATTCCTATTTTGCTTAAACCATCTGGGCTTGAGTTTTGCCATTTGCAGTAAGGACACATATTGCAATAACTGATATAAACTAATCGGGTACCTACATTTTTAAACTTTGTAATGCCGAATTTATGTTCAGTTTTGTGTACAAAATTGATGTCTGTTGTATTTCATTGCATATGTTCGAAGTTACTTTGCAGTTATTTGGAAAGGCAGTATGGTGTAGGGAAAGGAGTCAGCTAGACCTAGATTTTAACCCCCATTCCTATCATGCACATGTTGTGTGACACTGAGTGTGTCATTCAACTTCCTGAGCCCTTGTTTCCTCATCCATTAGACAATGACTACCACATAGGGTTTTTTTTTATAATTGAAGTTTATAGTCAGTTTACAATGTTGTGTCAACTTCTGGTTGCAGCATGTTTCAGTCATGCATATACACACATATATTTGTTTCAATATTTTTCTAGAGTTTTTATGAGGCTTAAGTGGGATAGTACTTTGCATAACAAGAGAAGATTGATAGACCCTGGAATATTGTGAATCAAACTAGATATTTCAGTGCCTTTACTTAATGATCATTTGGGTACAATCTTGTTTTATGCAAGAATAGCAGCAATGAACTAACTAAATAAAGCTGTTTATAATCATTATTAAAATGGACACCTCTGGCCTGCACTAATGCCAAAGCCTCCTAGCAGTGGAGAATTCAACTGCCCAGTGTAAGCCAGCCTCCATACTGCTTATTTAATAACCCCCTTAGGTTTCTCATTACACACACACGACATTTCTCAGTATTTCATCTGCGGACAGCCTGCATCAGAGTCCCCAGAGATGTTAGCGATGCACATTCCTGGACTCCACTGTAGACCTCCTTCATTAGACTCCTTAGTGGCTTCTGCAGTTGAAGACCTCCTGGTGCCCAGGGCGAAGACCACACTGATTAGAGTGATGCACGAAGCACTCAACTGGCTGACACTTTCCAGACTCATCTTCCTACCGTTTGTCTCTTCCTCCATCCCCTACCTACCAGCCACATCAAAAATCCTTGGCATTTCTGGAGCATACAATTTTGTTTAGTTGTTAAATTTTCATCCATGTAATTATTTTCACCTGAAAAATCTTTCACTTCACTCGAGCAAATTCCGACTGTATAGTGATCGAGGTTAACTTAAATCTCTCAGGAGTCTCCCATTTTGACAAAAATAGTCCTTTTTTTTACTAAGGCCATTTTCACTTTTATGAATTGTTTGTTTTTACATGACTGTCATCTGCCTCCCTTCCCTCTCTTTCTCCACTGGACAGTGGGTAATCTGGATATGATAGTTATTATTTGATGAGGTCATCTGTAGATGTGTGTTTAATAAATGAATAAAAGACAGAATGTACACTTCATTGTGACAGGCATTGCAATGACAGACAATGATATACAGGCAAAGCAAGGATTTCCTTTTTTTTTTTAATTGAAGTATAGTCAGTTATAATGTGTCAATTTCTGGTGTACAGTGTAGTGTTTCAGTCATACATATACATATGTGTATTCTTTTTTTATATTCAAAGTGAGGATTTTCAATGCAATTGAGGAATTACCTCTTTCACCTCAGATTTACTTAACAAGATAAGGCCTGCACATGCTGAGGGACTAATGACTTCAAAAGATAAAGGCTGAATGTTATCACTATGTTTAGGGAGGCTCCCTAAAGAAGCTGTTGTAAGAGTTGAGCCTTGAAGGAGAAGAAGAAATAAGCAGTAAAGATGGCTGAGTGTAATATACAATGTCCAAGGAATCTGGATATTTTAAGGAATATTTTAGAATCTATTTTTTTAGAATCCTCCAAAAAAATTTTAAAGACATCTTCACTGCACCTGTGCTCAGAGAAACCATAAGAACCTTCAGAACTTCCAATTGAAAGCAAGGTTTTCTAGAGCAATATGTTTTTAACTGTCAGGAGAATTAAACTGTCCTTGAGATATCACACTTGCTTTTCTGGCTGTGGTTGAGATGAGAGGTGAGAATAGAGACACGTGGGTTTGGACAGGGGCCATCTAACCTCAAGGCAGTGCTTAGAGAAGTGTCCTGCCATGCGGTTAAAATTTAAGTGACAGGTGGGTGATCATTCAATTAACATTATAAGGGAAGAAAGTGCTTTTTAAGTAATGCATAGGAAAATTAAGCACGAAGGAGCCTTTAAAATTTTTTTTTTTACTGCTCCCTCTAAATACTGACTGTTAATTGAAAAAGTAACTGTTTATAGTGCAATGTGTTCTGTAGTACACCTGGGAAAATTCGAGTTTAAAAGCTGTGCAGATCTGTAGGGAAGAAAAATGAGCATTGTACTACTGCTCTTGCAGTCAGTAGAGAGCCCTCTCTACCTCTTCTCCCCTTTGCAATAGTCAGTTGTTGAGTGAATAATAGGTGAAGCAGCTCTAGGGACCCAAAATGAGTGACATCTGTTTACAAATGGAACTTTTGAGCAGGGTTTTTCAGAGCATGTGCCAGGGATGTTACAAAGGGTGTTCTCGGGGATTCTGCTCCCAAAAGGTTTCTATATTAAAATAAGTTTGAAAAACATGAATTTTAACAAATTTAAACCTGCTTCTTCTTGGTAGTCTCGGAACTTCTGATATATAAATATGCATTACGAAAGAAAGGTAAGACAGACGTATCTTACACACGTATCTCATCTATTTATAATGCGGTGTCTCACAAGTATTTCTGACTGTAGAACTTTTGAAGAACTGTGAAAGTTTCACTGATTTACAGCCTTTTCTTTAACCAAGATGCTGCAGTCTGATCTATTAAGCCATTTGTGAGATTTGCATGGGGATGTTGCTGGCGGTGGCTGAATGACCTGCCAGGCCTCCCCATGTATTTCAGTGACAAAGTGCTCTATTCATATTGTCGGCCCTGCCCATGATGTTGCTGGAGCACAACTGAAATGGGGCCAAACTGCAATGTGAAAAACATTTCTTGGATTTGTCAGATGATCCTTACAATGACAACAAGGCAGAACTTCAGGTCAGCTTGATCATTGGCCTTGCTTGGATAATTAGGCTGTCTTGGCGCTAGGCTCTTTTACTTACCAAGACAGGAAGGTGAGTTATACTGCTGTGAGCAAAATTGAGAGGTCCAAGGAGGCAGTGTTAAGGGGAGTCCTACTGATGGATATCACAGATCTGATCTTAGGGACCAGGATGCAGAAGCAGGACTCCAGGAGGCCTCGAGAGAGCAAACAGCATTCTGTAAAGCACAAAGTAGACTAAAAGCATATGGAAACAAGCGTAGGACCTAAAAGTAGAATTGTGGTATGTGATAGGGTGTGGTGCCACAAGGAATATGGCAAGAGCTTAGTAGCTGAAATTAGGAGACAGGAGTACAGGCATTGTTGGTCCTTGAATTTTGCTATGTAACCAGCGAAATTTATCCATTCTCAACTATGCAAACAGCCAATATTCAGGTTAGTTTTTCAATCAGTACAGAGCATTTTTGTTGCATGTGCCTTACTGTTAAAAGGTGGGCTTAAAGATCGCAACCTCAGTGTTTCCATTGCCAGAAAATAAAACCACAAGGAGCAAGCTCATTCTGCTAGGGGAATAGAGGCGTTCTGTCCCCAGCAGGAGGGCCGGACCCTGTGTGGTACACTGCCCACTTTCCTCTGACAACAGCACTTGACTCTACAATATTTATATTGCTTGAGTTCGAAAGATCAGTGAAGCAGTCTTATCAGAGTATAATGTTTTCTGCATTGAATTTAGAATTAGGATTCAGGCTTAATCCTGAGCCCAAGAAAATATCCTGTCCCAGATGTCCTTGCCATGTCCCTTTTTGGAAAACTCGCAGGCATGATTCAAACAAACAATGTTTGAGCGTGCAGGCTGGCACTCAGGCTAAGAACCGTGAGTGTGGAACTCAGTTCTGAAGAACTTGAAACCCAGCAGCACTCTCACTTAATGAAAAATTTTATGAAAGCTTATGTTTGTATTTTAGTTTCTGCATTAGTTTTTTTAAGCAATAAAATTACATGGAAATTCACATAATTATACCTATCTTTACCTAATAATTGGCATAATTAACCAAGGACTCCCTTGGGTGGGTACAACTGACGAGTTACACCTGCCATCAGCTACTTTCAGGTGCAACTGTATCTGCTTTGCAGTTATGTACACCTGTGGTTAATCGTAAGGGCTAAAGGTTCACGGAAGAAAAGGAGCCTCTGTGATTCCCATCAGCGTGGGTGTGCTTGATGCCACTGCCTCGTGTCCTTTGCTTAATTAGCATTATTTTGAATTCTCAATAGGTAAAGTGTCTTCCTGGAGTGACTTTGGGTAGGTTGTGGTATTTTGCACACAGAATGTCAAATGGTGCTTTCTTGGCAGAGAAATGAGCCCAAGTCTAGGGCTTATAGCCAAATGGAGATGATTAGACTCCTATAAAATAGAGTGTATTTGACAGAGCAAAGTGTGCTTGAACAGAAGAACTCATTTTCATTGTATTTTTGGAGCTGAATCTTAAAGAAGTGAGGTTAGGAACTGTGATTTACCAAGTTAATTGCTTAGCATAATATTGAGAACACAGTAGTTGTCAGTAAACGTTTGGTGAATGCAATTACTTTTGGACCGTTTCGAATCTGCATCTTGCGGTGTCATTAGAACTATGTTGATCAAATATATTTTGCTAGTTTCTCTGCATATAAAATGCCAATAAAGGATGTTTTTCTAAACACATGAAGCTATTACTAACTTAGCTACTAAAAGAGAAATTCTTAGATCTTTGATATTAATGATTGAAGAAACTAGAAATAATCTAATTATAGAACAGGCAAAACTTTTAGATTGAGAACAAATAGAATTATTCTAGATTATTCGATTTGTTTTATAACTTGCTAAATTCCTACAAAACACATTTAATTTAGATTTAATTTGATGAGATCACAGCCTTTGGGGAAAAAAGATAACATCTCTGAGGTAAGATTTTCTTATTAAAGAGGGAAAGAAATTGAATGTTTTTCTGTAAACAAACTGCTTGGTTGTGTAATACAGACTAAATATGTTCGTTCCCCTGAGTTTGTCTCCAGATACAGAGTATGGTTGGCTTTCTCCTTGCATCTTTATTTCTCTTTCTTGTTCTGACTCTGTTCTTATCTGCAGGGTTTTATGATCTCACTTGTGTTTTTTAAATGATGAGTGATGTAGAAATTTTATAATAACTGAACAGGATGAAAACAAATTAGTGGCTGCATGAAAAAGATGACAGACATTAGGACAAATAAGTCTGATGACAAATAATAAATTAAAATAGTGGGTAAGCCGTGGATTTGATATTAAAAATTTAATTCATACATCTTAAAATATTTGGGTCAGAAAAATGGAGAAGTGAGGACCTGACCCACACATTGTTTGCTTAGATAAGATAGATATAGACATGTCATACATAGATATATAGATACCTGGTGTATCTGTGGTATATGCCTATATATACACATATATCTATGTAATGTATCTTATGTAATATATACAACATAATATTTATATATAAATACATAATATAGATATGCATAGTAAAGTAGCATGTGTTTTTAACAATGTAGCTTAGAAATATTAGATGAAGACAAAATATATTTGTTCTATTTTAATTCACCAAATTGCTTTTGGATATAAATGGCTCCTTATTGCTAGTTTGTTTCTTTCAGTACGCATTAATCCGAACTCTTTCCTCTAGTATTAGGAAGGTTTCAGTTCCCTGTAACATGACTGTGCAGAATTTTGTCTCATAGAAACTAAGTAGACTGCAGAGTAAAACCACTGTTACTCCTGCACTGGTTAAGTCGGCCTCGCCTCTCTGCGCTCACATGACTAAAGGCTCCTCTGTCATGTTACTTTATGTCTTGCAGACTTACCTTAATCTGCTAACTCCATCACCCCTCCTTCATCTTAATGCCCTACTTTAAAAAGAAAAATGATCCCTGCTATTCTGATACATAGCAGGAGGTTAAGCAAAGCAGTTGGAGCATTATTTGTCGTTCTTATTGTTTTGTAGTTTGGGGTTGTTTGTTTTAGATCCTCCATTCTAACAAAGGCTTTGTTTTGTGACTTAGTCTTGTGGTATGCAAAGCAGAGTATTTCAGATGTTATGTAAATAGCTCTTTGCAAAAGAAGGAAGTAATGATTCCCTAGATAGATTATTATATTTGTCTTAATGTAGTCACAGCATTCATGTCCTTAGCCTGGGCTGCCACTGGGCTTCACAGGCTATTGAGATTTCGGCAAGTTGCATCTGACTAAAGGGCTCTTAGAACCAGCAATTTGCCTCTGATAATGTTGTTTCTTGGACTGCCTGATTGGTTCTCTTATTAGGTGGAAGCACCGTGAAAACTTTGACTAAACATTAATTTGTCAACCCTAGTCTTAGCTTTCTCTCTCCAATATCAGGCTTGTTTATTCCCGTATTTTTGAAGTGTACATTAAGTAACTCTGCCCATTGTACACATGCATACTCATGCGCCCATGTACTTGCATAGCTAGACAGACAGACAGACAGACAGACACACACACACACACACACACACACACACACACAGATAGTTAATAGTGTTATCAAAGGAGCTTGTTTTGTTCCAACTTTGATTTTCCAGAGTTTGAAACACTGATTATTTCCCTAACCCTCCCATTTCCCCTTTTGCCTTTGATCCAGGTTTATTCCTCCATTTTTAGTTTCTGTACCATCAAATAGAAAGTCATTTCTTTTTCTGCCTTTCTATTTTTGGAGGATTCCAGAGGTTTAATGAGAACCAGGGGTCTAACAGCAGTACATCTATTTTGGAAGTCATTGGTGGCTATTAAATGGTGTGTAGCAATCCCTTGTATGTCATTGTGAGCATAAGATAGCATATTATGACCAACTAGCAGTTTTACTCTTTGAAAAATAACATTGCTAACTAACATTTCTGGGCAATGCATTTTTTTCCCCTCATTTGGTCTTTGAGGAAACAGCGAAATACAGGTGCTCTAAGGAAAGAGGAAACGTGTTTGAATTGTGTCTGTGTCATTCAACTTTTGTATTGTTCTTTAACTGAAAATGAATATAATACCTAATTCACTCTTACCTTGCACTGCATACCAAATACATGCATAACCTAATGGGGAAATTTTACCTGCATGAAGGCTGGTGTGACTGGAGTGGAATGAGCTACAGGGAGAAAGTCAGAGATACTTAAAGGCAAATAAGCAGGATGAGGTCGCTGAGGGCTCGGAGAGGCCACGAGTAAGAGAACCGCGGGTATGGTTCACACTGTGATAGGAGCCCTGCAGCGTTTTAGCCAAGGGACTTTGTCTGAACTTGTCTAGTGTATGTGCTGTGGATCCCAGTCTCAGAACAGACTGTGTTCTGTCTCCCTAGATGGAGGCTTAGGGATAAAAAGCTAAATCTGTGGAACTGTCTGTTGAGCCTCAGGCATTCAGGACAGTGTGGAAGCACAGATTTGGGGAAATTTAGGCTAAGACCTGAATTGATCTTTAAAGGAAAAATAGCATTTTGGTATGTGGAAGTGGAGTTGGCCCAGCGGGAATGTTAAGCAGGTTCTGCTTAGGCACATGTATTTATGAGAGCAGTACTTTAAAGCAGAAACAGTCAAAAGCAGTTGGACTAAAGCCAAGGAGAAAAACTGAAGTTGCATATAGGGGTAAAGTGGTTGAAATATCGCAAAGAATTTTGAGCAAGAATAGGGGGTTAATCTTTATCCAAAAATTTTTTTTAATCTGTATTTTAATTACATTCCCAAGATTTTGGGGGGAAAACAGAAAAAGGGAGAGTAATAAACATAAATTCTGGAAAACGGTTCTTCAAAGTACAGATTCCGATATCTAGCCTGTTTACTAATACTTCGGAAAACTTCAGTATATATCCTGAGGAATAACAAAAGAGGTACTTATTGATTGCTTTTATATATTGACTTGTGGAAGTTTAACCATGTAGATCAAAGAAATCACTTACCCACTACTATTCGTGGAGACAATTCTTGGTCTTTAATGTTAATAATGTGTTCATTATTGACACATATTTGTATCAATTTGCTGCAGAAGTGCAGTGAAATAGAATTGAATAGTTTTAGCAATCCTTGAACTATGGAGCTGTATACTTAGAACCTTACTAAATTCTGAATAGTCCAAAACGTGTAGGATGTCTACACAAAGACAGGAGTGAAAGAGGTGATACACCCAGGTTTCTCTGTTCATTGATTTAAACGCCAATCCATAAGCAGTAATCCTTTACATTTGGTAGTGATATTAAAACAGCACATGGATCGTTTCCATAGATGTGATACTAACGTGCAGTAGAATGACCCTGTGAACATTGTTCATCGAACACTTAACTCTGAGTGAGTTACACCGAGCTGTTATCCCAAAAACAGATGTTTTCTAATGTCAGAGATCTTCCTGAACTTCTTATGGATTTTAAATGTTTTTATACTTCTTTCTAAAGCCAAAGATGTTCTTCTTTCAGTTAACCTATATAACTTACAGCTGGCAAATGTATCAATTTTAATACTATTTTTGAGGTGGTGACAGTAGGTCTGGCCACCTGCTAAGTTTGTGAAGCCCTATGGGTTTGGTGACTTCTGGCTGTAAACAGTCATTAGTTATAGATTGCGATGACGATGGATTGATTCAAATTAGAATTGGATTAGAATTCCCAAGATGCAGGTAAAAGGATGTTCCTGTTATTCCATAAATTAGTTCAAACTGAAAATGAATTTTTGATTTGGGTTACAGTTTTTAGATGTTTCCAAATATTTATAATGTATATAGCCTTGGGATTACTATTCATTCATTCACCATTCTAAAATACTTTTGAAATATCTACTCAACTGCACGCACTGGATGAACAGAGATTACAGTGATGAACAACAACAAAATGATAGTAGCTGTGCCCTCAGGGAGTATACGGTCTGTTTATAGAGATGACAGTAATTAGGTAACCACTCAAGTTCAAAATTATAGTTGTGGGAATATTAAGAAGTAAAAATGCATGTCAAGGAGCAGGGATTGAGCAGTAAGAATCTGTCATGGAATTCACATTCTGAGGTTTAGTCTGGCCCATGTGAGCTGTGACCTTCAAAAATAATCATTCTTGTGTCTTTTTTCTTTCTTCCTTTCTTTCTTTTTTCTTCTTTTTTTTTTTTTTTACCATGACTAATCAGCTGTGAGCGTGATACTTGTGCTACTTCTTAGAGAGCTGTTGTATTTCCTTATGCCTTGGTCTTAGGAATCAACTCACAGCCAGAGGGCAGCTAGAGAAAATCGGCTCGACTCTCTCAGATCCATTTGTTCTTTATTTTCCCACACAAGCATACGGTTGCCTTTCCACTTAGAGGGGGTATTTTGCTTGAAAATTGGGATGGAAACATTCACATTCTAGCTAAATTGTAAGCGGTTAATTTTGAATAACCAGGGGAAAGGATTTCTACTTTTTGTTCAGTTTTGCGTTATAATAGCAGCTCAACTAATGCATGTATAATTTTCTTTCCCTTTTGCTTGTCATGCACCGCCAACATGGACTTCTACAAAGGCTCAGGTTGGTGTTGCAATCTGTTTTGGTCTTTACTGCTTTCATTTAGTGAAAAGAAGCTTTGATGTGTTCTTTCACAATTCGGCTTTTTTTCTCTTTGTAAATCCTGATCAAAACATTGTTTACACATGGAAGAAAAAAATCTCCCATAGAGAGTCAGTCGCTGTAAGTTGTGGTTGAATGGATTTCTTTACATCAGCAAAAGGACTTTCAGAAATCCAGAAACTGATTTATATCTGCTTAACTTTGCCACCCTTGGCTTATTTTAAGATATAAAGAAAACAATGCTCTGAGATTTTAGAATCAACAGAATATACCAGACTCTGAAAAGGTCTCTGATATTAAATCTCCTACTTTCAGGGGATATTAGATGGCACTGTGCATGATCTCCAGAGAGCCAAACTTAGTACTAAGAGTTCTGTACATAGCTTTCTATCAGGATGCTGATTTTAGGATCACCAAATTCTTAGCAAATGACATTCAGAACATCGATCGTTTTTTCTCTCTCAGTCTCTCTTCTTGTTTTTCAAAGGTGTTAATCTTTGTTCAAGATTACATCAATATCTCATGTAAATCTCAGATTCTTTATTTTTATAGTTTTAATAAATCCACATGCTATTTCTGTCCACAATTTTATTTGAAATATTGTTGGTCATATAATGAATAAAAACATCAGTAATGTTTTCAGAGGATGCCTGTATAGTAGACTAGAGTGATGTTTATGATATCTTAGGGGCCAGGAGCTAAGTACAGCTAAACTGAGTTTGTCAGTCACAGGAGAATCTAGATGTTTTTTTTTTCATGTGCAAAGTTTTACAAGGACTAACAAGGAAAAATAAAATGGTTAGGCAGTTTGGATTCCATGTTCTAGGGAGGGTATAAAATGTAGAACTCCAGACCTACTCAGTCTTTTGTTGATGGGAGCTGGGTAGCAAATCCAAAGACTTTTATGACATCATACCTCCTGTTGTATCTAAGTTTCAACTAAATGCTCAAGTTGGCTTTTTATGGTCATATGGTGTGTGAAATCATGGTATGATATTCTTAGGGTAATCTTCCACTTCATGCTCTAGTCATAAACAACTTACGGAGAGGATGAATTTGCTGAAATTAAATATTCATTTCATGTTCTCATATTTAACTTCCAAGATTGTTTATAATGATTTGTCAAGATTAATACTTAGTCTTACAGAAACTGTTTTCTCTGAGTGAGACTAATGACTTTTTGCTTAGATGGCTGTATATTATGCTGCATGGCTCATGCAACTTGGTAGGTTGGTTTAGGTTACTGACCCAAAATGTTTCATTTTGTGAAGTTAGTCTTTTTTTTTTTTTTTTTAAGTTGAAGAAGGTGGACATTCTCCTCCTAGTTCATGACGTATTTCTTTCTAAATAACCAATCCTTCATCTTACTGATTAGTCTATTTTATTTTTATTTCATTTTATAAAGAAAGGGGAGCCCATTTGAAATTTTCCTCCAAAACTTGTTCATACAGTGTAAAAACTGAAGAAGTAAAAGCTTCATATAGCTCATAATGTCTTACATAACATGGACTGTGAGATGTAGAGAAGGGGTCAGCAAATACAACTTTGCAGGCAATAAGACCTCTATCACAACTATTTAGCTCTGCCATCATAGTACAAAAGCAGCCATAGATGACACATTCGTGAATGAGCATGGCTGTGACTCAGTAAAACTTGATTTAAAGAAATAGGCAACATCAGCGAAAATAGTGGAGAAAAGATCTCCCCACATCCTCTCCTGCATGAAAGCAACAAGAACACTGGCAAAAATTGTCTAAATCAAGTTTCTCAGAATTCTATAAATTAAAGATTTGTAGAAATGTAGGACCTTCTATTCCCCCACCAAGAAAAATGGCTGAATCTCAAAACAGGAAACTCTATTGTATTTTAACTTACCTTGCTTCCAAGCTCCACAGTAGACTTCAAAGAGGCTACCCACAATCATGTTAAAAAGAAACATCAACACCCTGGTAGCCACTGGAGAGGGCTGAACAGGGTTAGGGCGCCTTCAAAGTCCTGTTCTTGAAAAATTGTCATTTGACTGTCTGATGTTCTCTGGAAGACCCTGCTCACAAGCTGTCTTTGTTTTCCCTGACTCAGAACTGGCCCGGTATGAACAACTTTTTCCTTGGAGACATTAGTCCAAAACTATCAGATAATTGTTTAACTTGTGGCTACCTGACATAGTAGCTAACAGTTGGAGCAAAGAGTAGGATAACACAAATTTTAAAGAAAGTCTTTTGTGATTCCCTACAAATTTTAGAATTATTTATTCTAGTTCTGTGAAAAATGCCATTGGTATCTTGATAGGGATTACACTGGATCTACAGATTGCTTTGGGTAGTATGGGCATTATAACAATATTAATTTTTCCAACTCATGAGCGTGGTGTGTTTTTTTGTTTGTATCATCTTCAGTTTCTTTCATCAATTTCATTCATCCTTGGTTAAATTTATTCCTAGGTATTTTATTCTTTTTGATTCAATTATAAATGAGCTTTTCTTAATTTTTCTTTCTGAAAGTTGGTTATTAGTATATATAAATGTGACAGATTTCTGTAAATTAAGTTTGTATGCTGCCACTTTACTGTGTTAATTTATTAGTTCTAACAATCTTTTGGTGGAGTCTTTAGGGTTTTCTATCTACAAAATCATATTGTCTACAAACAAAGGTTACATATTTTCTACAAAAGTTACACTTTTTCCTTTCCAGTTTGGATGTCTTTTCTTTTTCTTGCCTAGTTGTTGTGGCTAGGATTTCCAATACTGTGTTAAGTAAAACTGGCAGGAGTTGGCATTCTTGTCTTTCCTGTGATCTTAGAGAAAACGTTTTCAGCTTTTCATCATGGACTATGATGTTAGCTGTGGGTTTGTCATATAAGTCATTCATTAGGTTGAGGTACATTCCGTCTATACCCACTTTGTTGACACTTTTCATCATAAATTCTGATGTTTGATCTTTCTCAAATGCTTTTTCTGTATCTGTTGAGATGATCAACATGGATGGACCTTGAGGGTATTATGCTAAGTGAAATAAGTCAGACAGAGAACAATAAACATTGCAGGATTTTACTTATATGTGAAATCTAAAAAACAAAGCAAATGAAACAAAACAAAATCAGACCTACAGATACATAGAAGAGACTAGTGGTTGCCAGAGGGGAGAAGGCTTGAGTATGAGTGAAATGGATGGGGGCTAGAGAGGTACGAACTTCCAGTTAAAAAGCTGAGTATCTCATGGGGATATAATGTAAACCATGGGGAGTATAGTCAATAATATCATGTTAACTTTGTATGGTGACAGTTGGAAATTAGACTTATTGTGGTGATTATTTAGAAATGTACATACTATGTTGTACACTTGAAACTAGTATAATACTATATGCCAGTTATACTTCAATTCCAAAACATGTTTAAAAGGAATGGCTAGGGGGTGAGATGTCCATAGGGGTTTTAAAAATCCCTGATGTATTCCTGGGAAGTAAAAGACCATGTGCGTACATGGGGCAGTGCATATATTCAGG
This sequence comes from Camelus ferus, assembly GCF_009834535.1. NCBI lineage: Eukaryota > Metazoa > Chordata > Mammalia > Artiodactyla > Camelidae > Camelus > Camelus ferus. The sequence goes on from NC_045700.1 coordinate 19,060,277, forward strand.
AAAGCCCTGACCAGACCTTCTCTCCTCGGGCTAACACTGAGGCTCTGTGCAAGCAGGAATTGAGACCTGAGATGGAGTTGTAAATAGCCTAGCTAAATGTTTAATGTGTGCCCCAACACATAGAGCCCCTCAACAAAGACTGGAAGATTTACTGGTGCCAGACATTAAAGGGAATCTCTGTCAGGTCATTAGGCAGAGACATCATTAGTCGTGACAAGCAACACAGATTTGACATAATTTCTTCAAATAAGCTACTAAACAAACAAACAATATCAGTAACAAAGAGCAACACCAACGAAACACTAGAGAGAAGGAAAAATCTGGTCTCCAGAGTTGCCGTATTGCATTATTTTAAGTGTTCAGTTTTTAACAACAACAAAAAATTAGACATGCAAAGGAAAAAGTATGGCCCATACACAGGAAGCAGTCAGTAGAAACTGTTCCTGAGGAAGCTGAGAAGTTGGACTTACTAGACAAAGATTTGAAATTGGTTATTTTAAATAACACTTAAGGAACTAAAATAAAGGATAAGCATGATGTCAAGCCAAATAGAGAATATCAATAACAAAATAGAAATCATAAGGAAGAATCAAATTGATAATCTGAAGTTCAAAAGTACAAAAACTGTAATAAAAAATTAACTAGAGGGCCCGAACTGTATATTTGGACAGACAGAAAAAAAGAATCATATAACTGGAAGATATGTCAATTGAGATTTATCCAGTCTGAAGAACAGAAAAATAAAATAAAGAAGAGAAATGAATAGAGCCTCAGAAATCTGTGAGACATTATCAAGCATACAAACATATGCATAATGGGAGTCCCAGGAAAAGAGGAAGGATGAAAAAAGCAGAAAGAATTTTTGAAAAAGCAAAGGCCAAAACTTCCTAAATTTGGTGAAAAAGACATTAATCTACAAATTCAGAAACTCAACAGACTCCACATAGGATAAAGCCCAAGAGATATACACACAGAAAAATCATAATAAAAATTGTCCGAGAGAATCTTTGAAAGCAGCAAGAGAGACATGACTCATCCTATACAAGTGATCGTCAGTATCAGGCTTAACAGCTAAGTTCTCATCAGATACCAGTAAGACCAGAAGGCAGTGGGGAGACATATTCAACATATTGGGAGAGAAAAAGAAAGATGCAACCAAAAATTCTATATCCAGTAAAATCATTCTTCAGAAGTGAAGGAGAACTTAAGAAACTCTCTCAATAAACTAAAGCAGAAAGAATTCATTGCTAGCAAAGAATTCATTGCTAATTCATTGCTGGCCCTATACAAAGTACTAAAGGGAGTACTTCATCCACAGTGAAAGGACGTGAGACAGTAACTCTACATGAAGTAAAGAGCACTAGTATAGGTGAACGATATAAATTCAAAACTAGTCTAGCCAGTGATGTCGAAATACCTATCCTTCTCAATTGCACGAGGAATATTCTTCAGGAAAGCCCATATGCTAGAATATATAACAGTCTTAGTAACTTTAAGTGGATTGAAGTCATGCAGTGTGTGCAATAGAAGCAGAATAAGTGAAAATAGTCTTGAAAATGATCAAATTTTGAGGCCATATTCTTTGCAATTTCAGAACTTAAGACAAAGCTACAAGAATTAGTGTGTTGTATCTAAAGACAGGCCTCTAGATCAAGGGAATAGAACCAAGAATCTGAAAATAAACTCAGACATTTATGATACTTGATTTTTGATGAGGAGGTTGCATTAGTGTCATAACTACTGTAAGGAATTATTACAAACTTACGGCCTTCAAGCAACATCTTACAGTTCAGGAGGTGAGAAGTCCAAAATAAGTCTCATAGGTGTCAACAGGGCTAGTTCCTTCTGGAAGCTCCAGGAGAGAATCTGTTTCTAAGAGGCTTCAGTACTTGTGGCTACATCACTCTGATCTCAGCTTCATTGTCGTACTGTCTATATCTGGCCTTTCTGTGATCCTCGTATAAGGGACCCTTTTGATTGCATCTGGCCCACCTCATAATCTAGGATTGTATGTCAGAAGATACTTAACCACTTCTGCAGAGTGTCTTTTTGCTATATAAAGTAGCATTCATTAGACCCAGGGACTAGGACATGGAAGCTGTTGTTCAGGACAACAGATGTCAATGCAATTTAATGAAGAGAAAATAGTCTTTTCAACAAATGGTGCTTGGACAACTGGATATCCACATCCAGGGAATGAATCTGTACCACTCTGACAGAATATATAAAATTTGACTCAAAATGGATCAAAGACCAAAATGTAAGAGCAAAAATGATAAAACTTTTAAAAGAAAACATCAGTATAAATCTTTGTAATCTTGGATCAGGAAATGAATACCTGAAGTTCAAGCAACTAAAAGGAAAAAAGGTAAACTGGACTTCATCAAAATTAAAAACTTTTGCAATTCAAGGAACTTAATTGAGAAAGTGCAAACACAACCTACAGAATGGAAGAAGTATTTGGAAATTACATCTTTTATAAGAATCTAGTATCCATAAAGAAATCTTATGACCCAAAAATAAGAAGACAACTCAGTTAATCATTGGGTACTGGACTTGAATAGACATTTCTCCAAAGAAGATACACAAAAGACCAGTAAGCACATGAAAAAATGCTCAGATGCTAAACATTAGTATTTGTTAGGGAAATATAAAACAAAACCATAATGAGATGTCTTGACAAGAATGTAGAGTAGTTGTAACCCTCATGCATTATTGGTAGAAATGTAAAGGTTGTAGCTATTTTGGAAAACTCTTGAGCAGTTTCTCAAAAAGGTAAACATAGAGTTTCCATATGATACAGGGATTTCAGTCCTAGGTATATATCCAAGAGAACTGAAAGTATGTATCCACACAGGTACTTGTACACAGATGTTCATCGCAGCATTATTCATAAGAGCCAAAGATGGAAACAACACAAATGTTCATCAACTTGAAGAATGGATAAACAAATTTGGTATATGCATAAAATTGAATGTTATTCATTCATAAACAATAATGAAGTACTTTTCATGCTACAATGTGGATGAACTTTGAAAATTGCTAAGTCAAAATAAAAAGACTCAAAAGGCCATAAATCGTATGATTCCATTTATATGATGTGTCCAGATAGGCTAATCTGTATGGAGGCGAAAAACAGATTAGTGATTGGCTGCCCGGGGCGGGGGGCAGGGAAGGAGGGAATGGATAGTGACCACTAATAGATTCATGGTTTCTTTCTGAGATGAATAAAATATTATGAAATTAAGAGATAATGGTGATGGTTGCACAAGTTTGTAAATATACTAAAAACTGAACTGTACACTAAAAAGAGTAAATTTCCTGATATATAAATTATATGTCACTTTTTTTAGAAAAGAAAGAACGAACTTGGTCGCAGGCCATATTTGGCCCCTGGACTGTAGTTTTTCAAAACCTACATGAGAGAAGAATTTATGTCATCTTTGTCCAATGGCTAAGGTGATCCTACGTCTTACGCAGTAGATAATCAGTACATGGCTGATGAATGAATGCATTATTAGATAAGTACAAGTGATCTAGTTGCAACCACTAAAAGCCCCAACTGTTACAGGATCTTCAACTGTTACTGTAAGGTGACATTTATCCCTAATGAAGAATAATTTTCATGATATTCATACTCTTTTCTTTCCAGTCCTAATCAATACCTTATTCTCTACCTTGTATCTAGTAAATGATCCCTCAATTGTTAATAGGTTTTCATTAGGGGTGCTTTTTATGTCTCAGCTATAAAATTAAAGACTTCTTTTTAGGAGGAGTCATTTCATGCTCAAGAGAATGTCAGAAGTTGATGTGACTGGGGAATTGTACATAGCCTTTTGTATCTTTATCAGAAATAATAATGCTGCTTCCAGAATGACTCCGGTTGCTGGCTTAGCTGTTACCGATCACCTCTCTTTCTAAGCAGTGTATTCAGTGATGTGGAGGATGAGGAAGGATAAAACTTCAAGGCATCTGTCTCTTTCAGTCTGTCATCTCTCCCAGGCTTTGAGGGTGCCGTGTTAACAACTCTTCAAAGTTTATTAGGTTAATCTAGATGAGAGTGCGCTTTTCTTTTATGATAAAGAAAATGATGCAGTTGGAATAAATGGTCATGTAGCTCCTTTCCAGCTACAAAATTTCTTCAATTCCATGCCTCATTGCTAATCTTACTCAAAACAAATATTACTCATAGTGAACTCAAACTTTTGAAAGCTAATATACCATTACTATATTTCTCTGGAAAAGTAAGTATTAATGTCAGGTTATGATGAGAAAAGCTAGACCCCAAGAGTCCCTTGAGTGAGCTGCCAGGAAATCAGTGGCGGAACCTAAATCACAACCCCTTTCTCATGGCTCCCTTCATACCTCTCCACTCACTAGAACACAGATGATCTTTAACACAGTATAAAGGATCACTTCACCCATCACAGAAATGAAGCCACCCCTGCAGAGGACTGCATTATCAATTTAATGGGATCCAACCAAGGAATTCAATAATGCAGGACAGGAATCCAATACAAGTGAAGTATTTGATGCTGCCTATCTCCTAAATTACTCTACAGATGCCATTTCATCAATCCAAAGCAGTGTGGTTCTGCTAAGGAAGAATGTATTAACAGACCCCCTATCCCCCAGAAGTGAGATGCCAGCTCAGATCTAGAACCATAAGCCCTATACTTCCTAGCATTTAGTTAAGTTCAACATGCATTTATTATGAGCCTATTAAGGGCCCTGAACATGTCAGATGCTAAGTGCAACTTAAGAGACATGTAAGAGATTGTCCCTCCCTTCTGAGAGAGCCAGTTGTCACTGTGAGCCTGGCCCCCTTGCGCCAGCAGGGGCTTCCTTCAGTTAGTAGGAATGGTGAGTCCTGAAAACCTTGAGTATTACCTACCTTTGGGGGAAGAAAAAGTCAGTCCTTCTGAAGCTTGTATTTTTCATAATGAATTCAAGGCATCCATAATTGGGATAGGAAAGTGGAGTAACACTTTCCAATTACTGTCATCTGTATTCAGAGAAATCAGAAATGAAATCAGAGATGAGAGAACTTTGAAATCATAAAATATATAAGAAAGACTGAAATCATTTGGCTATCTGCTTTCAAATATGGGAACCATAGTATAATTACAAGCAATTAGATTTGAATTATTAATGCATAATATTAAAGTCCACATAAAGTCATTTACAAGGGGGGCAAAACTTTTATCTTTAGGTGATACCAGCATCATGATTTGTTCTATGTATGCTTTTCAGGAGCATGCTTAGAGAATATTTCTTTAATTACTCATATTTATGCCAATATATATCTGTTGAGCATGGAGTATAAACCAGGGGCACAGTGTATAAAGTTCTTTCATTGTGAGGGGTGAGGGTAGGGGAAGGATTATTCAGAGGAAGTATGGTATCTGGAATCTTAATTCTCAATAAATATCTCGAAAAGCTGTCATCGGTTGCACATGTATTTATATTTTAACTTTCCGTCGAGTCCAAGTTTGTGGAAACTTGCCCACTTTATATAAATGGATTAATTGATCATTCTTTAACGCACTTTAAGAACTTCACTGTCAAGTTTTTCAGATAACCTGTGTTTTGCAAGTACCCAGGAATAGGCTCATCATTTGTGTTCTCTGTGGTGATTTTGCTCCTGTTAGGCTTGACTTCTGTCTCACCATCAGCTATCTTGGAGGGCAGGTACAGGTCTACCTTAAACACTATTTTCCTTCAACAGTCATCTTCTGTTTTTATCTTGTGAAGAGCCTAAAGACCTAAAGGTCTGTATCAGTCTTTGTCTCTTCCTCACTTTCTGCCTCAGGGAAAGACTGTTTCCAACAAAATACCCTTTACTCCATAAAGCAGCAGCTTTCAATTAGCCCCTAATAAGAATCTCCAAGTGGTGAAATTAGGGTGGAAATCAGAGCCAAGATTCCAATTTATCACTATGTAAGTGAATGGCAGGGATTCCATTATCCAATCAATCTTGCCTCTCATTTCTGCAAAGGTCAGGCTGTGCCATCCTTGGTGATAAAACATCCCTTGTGGCTCTGTTTCACTTTAACTTTGTCCCAGACACATCAGGTTTGTTATGGAAGGACTCGCACTAATAGTTCATATTTTTAAAAGCTGTTTAGTGCTGTGACTGGCCTTGTATTTTTACAGGGAAAACCGTTACAGCACAACGCAGTCTTAGAACTGCCTCCTCATGCAGGTATCTGCAGCAGGAAAAGAGACTACTCTGTGTGTGCGTGTGTGTGTGTGTGACACACAACATCTTTGTGCAAAAAGTGTCTTTAGGGATATTTTATAATATTTAAAATTTTTTTCAATTTTTCTCTTTTGCACCAAACTAAAAGGAAATAATTGTGTTTTTTTCTTGGATAAAGATACACCGTTCTCCCCTTCTCCTGCCTTTTCTGATAGCAGGAGCATTTTGGAATTAACCAGATTAGGACTGGAATTTGCGGACTGTGATTCTTATGTCTTTCCTTCTACTAGATAGCATAAAGTCCATTTTGGACGGCTTCTTCTTTTGTTCTGTTGCCTCTCACTCCCCATAGACCTGGGAGTAAGCGTTGTATGAGAACTCTGATGCGTTTTAGAGTAGGCATGATTTGCTTGTTGCAATGGTCATGAGGCTGAGGTATGGTGGGCCAGAGTCCTCACTGTGTGATAGGAAACATGGGAAAAGGCGCTTCTTGCCAATTATGGGGCTTTCCTTTTGGACATGGTCCTAGAAACCAGTTTTGTGCTTCCCTACTGTGAATATTGGGAAGTTCTGAGCAAACCTTCCAAAGACTAGATGGCTTTTCAGGTCACACATGGCCTCGGATTTAGCCCAGCTAAGCCAGCATAAGATGAAATAAGATGGTAAAAATATGATGAAGAAGTTTTCTTGTCAAATACCCAAGAGTTTCTGCTGCTCTGCTCATTAGCAACACTCCCTGGAATTCAGGGCAGTTGAGAAGCTGATGCCTTGTCTTCTTCCTCGCAATTCTGTTGGGTGAAAAAAATAAAAGAAGAAGAAATTTTAATGTGTCTCTAGGTTCTAGAATATGTGAATCTTAAATGACTTCAGAGAGAAGCATTAATGTTTCATTTGTCTCTTTCATTTTCACCACATCTTGATGTCTCTTCTTCCGTGTTATGTTGGAAGTTTTATGAAAATGGTAGATATAATAATCCTTTCTTCAGAACCATGACCTCATACTGAGACCACTTCACCTTTCTCAGCCTTCTCACATATTCCCATCTCCTTCTCCCCCACATTTAAGGTGATTTATGTATCCCAAGCTTCATTTGGACTATTTCTCCTGATATGAATCCCAGAAGTCTTAGTGGCTCCCATTGTCTAGAAATAAAGTTCTACCTCATCAAATTCCCCATTTACTTACCACAGGTAGCTACAGTCTTCAGGCTTCATCCTGTATGTACCAGGGCCTTGTGTATATCTGATGAGAATTGTATTTAGATTTTGTTTGTTTGCTTGCTTCATTGACAAATCTTTCATCCAAAATAGTTCGTAGTAGATTGCATCCCACTGGCTACGCATCCTTGTCCATTTGTACCTGATAGTTCAGCCATACAAACCTGGAATTTCTTTGCCTGAAGAATGTGCAACTTAGATCGCATTGCTTCTTTATACAAATACCTTCTTTGTAGTTCAAGTTACGTTGATTTCCTAGGCATGTTCCGACAGGCTTCTCATATTCGTTGAGTGTAGAGACAGTTGCATGTACCCTAGAGTGGGGGTCGCATGAGGTTCTCAGTTACTGAGAATGAGTGGGATCTACACGAGGTGCTTTCCCAGCGAAAACCAGTAGGAAAGTAAAGGTTTTCCCCAAAGCCTTCACTTGTATATGACACTTATATAATGAATTGCAAGTCTTGGACCTAAACCTCATCTCCTCCCTTTCTTGATAAACCCCAAACAATGCCATATACCTTTCTGAATTACTTACCCTTTGCACATCTGTTTCTAAGAACTGAGATCTGCTAATCTCTGCTTTAGCACTGCCTTCGGCCTATAACTTGTAAGCTTCTGTTACCTGCCAAAAGGCAAAGCTGTCTCTGTTTCAGACTGTCTTTTCTGTGGCAACAGAAAGTTTTTATTTCTCCCCTGATTTCTGCTGGTCATCTGCTGGATCCAGACTCACTCCGTCTGTCTGTCTGTCTGTCTATTCTTTGAACTAGACCCCTAGGCAGCATCTCATAGATGTTAAGGGCAGAAAGGCCCTTTCACTGGTCAGGTTTCCATGGTGTAATCCAACCCCCTCTGAGACACACACCTCTTTTTAAGAACACTTAACATAAGATCAGCCCTACCCTCTTAACAGTGCTGTATTATACTCTTCAAAATCTGTCATCCGTAGGCAGCACTGCACAGATCTCTAGAACTTACTCATCTTACGTAACTGAAATTTTATACCCTTTGACTAGCAAGTCCCTGTTTTTCCCTCTTCCCCCCAGGCCCTGACAACCACCATTCTGTTCTTTGGTTCAATGTGTTTGACTGTTTGAGCTACATCATATATGTGTACTCATGCAGTATTTATTGGCTTATTTTACCTACTGTCCTCAAGGTTCATCTGTAACCTCTTTTATGAAGGGCTATGAGTTCAGCTCCTCCAGAATTTTCTGAAAGTATCAATGTAAGTGGCATAGGGTTGCTTTTTTTTTTTTTTTTTCACTTGAGCTTGATTGATCACTGCAGTCTGTTCTATGAAAATCAAAAAGGCCACCGTGACCGTAGTCCCTGGCATACTGTGAACAATCTACAGAATTCCATCTGATCTGAGATCATAGCATGGCAGTGGGCGGCTTCTCCCAGGGGACTGCAGATGGCAGTCCAGACCCTGGAGTGAGTTTCCCTTTTTTACGCCATGCTGTGGTACAGAGAGTGGGCTTTCTAGATCAGCTTGCCCCCAAGTTGTGTATGTCAGTATGCTCCCTCAGTTCTGTGACACATACCAGGCACAGAGGGATTCTGATCAGTGCACATGTGAGTGTGCACACACATACTTACTGTAGAATATCCTGTGCTTTATGGATAATGGGTCCACAACAGTGGGTTTTGTTGCTGATGTCCATCACCATGTAGTTCACTTTAGGACCATGGTTTATTTTTATAATCGCTTAAATGATGCACAATAAGAAATGTAAATCTGCTATGAGGAAAATATAATATGCATTTAAAAAAATAGGCATCTCTGCTTATTCACCATTATAAATAATCTAAACTACATCAACACAGATAACTGAGCTTAACTGTGGACTTTTGGATGAGGGCTTTGTGGCTCCCCTCCACAAAATACCCCCTGTAATGGATGAGCTGTGTGTGATACCCTTGAAGGGGAAGGAAACATAGAGGAGGGGAAGAAGTTCATCATGGCTTGGGGCCCCACTTACTCAGTCTCAGTACCCGGCTCTCTTGCCTCCCATCCCTCCATCCCCTGCCATGGGGGTAGGAAAATAGGATGCTGTGGATGCAGAGATGGTTTAGCTGTGCATGGGTGTTGGTACTGATAACCAGGACTCTGTGCTTAAAAGATCATCAGCGATATTCAGGCCAGGGCAGGCAGGGTTAAGTGGTATAGACCATCAGAAAATGAAAAGTAAAGAATCTAGAGGTTAGAACTTCTCAGGAAAAATTTATTTCACTATTTACTTTTAGAAAGAGGGTTATTCTGTACAATATCTTTTAATCAAAATATAAACAGTATAGGGCACAGGCTCCTTGTTAGGCCATTTATTCTTCTCCTTATATTTAAAGACAGTGGCTCCCTGAGTGTTTGATATAAAGATCTTATGCCTTTAGTTAGTATGGACTGAGAAATCTCTAATGAGTGACTTCAAGTTTAGCAGTACCTTCAGATGAAATTAAAACTTTTAAAATCACAACATTCCCTGCATTCATTTGACAAGTGGTGGGACTAACACTTCTGAGATGATATTCATGGAAAATACAGACAACATTCGGTATGAGAATGCATTCATGCTTACAATAAAGCTGCCGTTTTCCAGGTCTGCACATCAAGCTTGGAAACCACTATTCTTAGGAGAAGGGGAATGAAGCTCCTATGGTCACTGTTTTAATGAATCTCCCATTGGCTTTAAAGTTCAACAATTTATTTGTCAACAGATCTTGCAAATAAAATATATTCTGCATTATTAGATTCATTTTTAGATTTTTTAACATCAAAATTGTAAGGAAAACATATAATGCATATTTATTAATGATGAATCTTACAAACCAGGAATAATGGTAAATTTAGGGAATTCTGAGGAAGTCTTTGGTTGCTGTGTAGCTAAGGAGGTGGTGTGTGAAAACGTCCTGGAAGAGGAGGTTAGTCAGGGCCTCAGACTTGAGCATCTGGGCTAAAGTTGCCAGTTACCCCACCATGGGCTCCAGATCTCCAGAGAATCCGGACTCCAAGGAGCAACTCATAGCACAAGATGATAGGCATGATGACTTTCCCACAGATGCCAACGTAGAAACACGTGTGTGTATTTTTAACCCATCATCTTCACACAAAGAATTACAACCATTCAAAAGACACAGGCCTGACTTGACTTTAAACATGGAACCAAGTCTTCCAAGATACTTTTTGGATTTTTGAAATTGTGACAATGATTCCGTATCCAACGACTAGGAATATTTCTATCACTTATTATATAGACACCTTTGAAAATTCAGCTCTTGGTTTTCTTTTTTCTTTTTTTTTCCTGGAATTGATCAATGTTAGTGTTAGCTTCATCACTGAAAATATAACTCTTTGGAATCCTGGTGATGTGCCCATAACAAGCTAAACTGGCAGAGCCTGTGAACTCGGCATCACAAAAGTAGGTTTCTTAATCTCAGTTTGAGCACCAGCCTCGTCATTTATAAGCCATAAATGACTAACTTAGCTTCTTCAAATTTTAGTTATTTTTACCTGTAAATAGGGACTGCACCAACCTTGTCTAACTCAAATGATCATTATGGTCAAGACCTACGGCATAGAATGTTTGTATAAGCCACCAACATCCACGGAGCATATTTGTCTTACCATTGATGATCAGAGACTAGTGACGGGCACATTGTAAGGCATATGGATGCAGCTGCATTAGGGCTGAACTTTTTAGCATTGCATAGACATACTGCATTGTACACAGGCAGCTATAAATGCATGATGAACAAAAATGGAACCGAAAGGTTATTTGTGTAAATGTGATAGTTTCCAGCTGGTCAGACAAGTCATAATGGAGAGCAGAACGTTGTGGCTGATTGAATAAGAAAAGGGACAGAATTTGGTAAGTTGAAGGAAAGTACAGTCTGGAGGACCATTCTGTGAGGAAAATATGAGCCCTGGAGGAAGAAAGAAAGGAACCATAGACAAGCAGAAAGGACTAGTAGGGAAGTTCTTTGAATTAAGGGGTGAGGATCATCGACCTGTGAGAGGCAAATATGTACATCTTATGTTAAGAACTTGCAACCTTCAAGGGGCGAAGAGGACCTGTTGTGCCTTACTGATCTTACCACTCCTAGAGACCATTTCCTCTCACATTCCAGTGGGACAGACGCTGTCTCTGACTTGCAGGAATCTCTTGTCCCAATTGGGCCTTTGAACTGATTTTCAAGTTCTACAGAGTAGCCACGGCGCCCAGCATGGAGGAGTCAAGCCTGCAGGTTTCTACCTGGGCCTTGACTGGCAGCTTCACTGGAGCAAAAGTTACTGCTACAGGAAACTAGAGGCCATGAATTTTCCTTTCTTTGTTTTTGTTTCTGTTGTGGGTGTTGTTGGACGATTTGCTTTATGTGAGCCCTCAAACCCTAAGACTCTGATATATAATAGTGACGTCTGAACCCCAGGGGTGCCCTGCCTCCTGGTTTATAGCCGGCAGTCTATACAGTCAGCGAGCAGGATCAGAAAACAATACTTAATTAAATTGATCGGTTACAATGAGCAAAGGCTTACTTATTAAATATTAAAAGACTGACTCAATGAGTTTATGATATGAATCTGGAACTACAAAATTATAAAAACCCAGTTCCCCAGTAAAGAAGAAATAAATAGGACTCCTTAGTAGGAGAATGAAATGTTACTTCTCTCAGAGGATTTAGATTTTTCAGCAGCATTTTTTAGCATCAATGGCCCTATTAAACCCTGTTATTTTCTTTGTAATTTGTGCCACTTAGAAATGATTTTCATTTAACTTTCCCATGGCTCATTTCTCTCCTTTAGAGCATTTCCATATGGTTCCCTGGTTAAAGTCCATGCTTTAACACATTTCCATTATGAGACTATAATAAGCACCAACTAAATAGCAATATGAAATATCCAGAACACAAAGGACCAACACGAGGAGAGATCGGGCATCTTGGTGGTAAATTTTTATTCTTGAATGCCTGCTGCCTTTTTAACCTCTTGTGAGGATTTTTGATCCTCTACAGAAGACTCCTTTTCTGATGAACACGGGCTCTCAAGAAACAACTCTCACAATTCTTTAGGGGCAGCCTTTCTTTCCCATCACAAAGTCATTAGGTGGCACCTTTTGATAACATAGTGATGGCTGTTCTTCACCGAAGCCCCATAATGGAAAGAAAAGTTTTTCATTTTTGTTCCTTCTTATTGTCCCTTGAGCTTTGTGCCTTCCATGTTCTATTCTGAGCCTGTTTTCTGTAAAAAATTAAGTGAGGGTCATTTAGCCATCAAGACCCCTTCAAAAATAAGTTTCAATTCAACAAATACTTATGGGGCACCAGTCCCCTCTGAATGTTTTACAAAATACAGACATCATAGAACACAATCCCTGTCTTCCTAAGTCTTAACAGGTTTGTTTTTTTTTCCCCCAAGTAGTCATATAAACAAACATTGATAGTCCAGGTCTGACTTTGGTTAAAACCAGAAGCATGTTTATCTGTGGAGAGTTCAGTTGTGTTTCTCTGAGCCTATTCACTCTGTATGATTTAAAGTACAAAGCAGACATACAGCTATATTAAGACTAAGGTGAGAAAGAGTTCAAGTAGCGTGAGAAGATGAGACGCGGAGGGAAGAGTCAAGGTGATGATGTCATTGAAAGCGTTTGCTCCCCCAGCACCACACGCTGTGGCCATACCCACCACCGCCGTCCTGGCCCTGCACATGCACACCCTGACATTGTAATCTGACTATGAGTCTACTAAGAACTGAAACTCACAGAGTAGCAAAGATGCCAGTCATGGGAGAGGCCTTGTGGAAGTGGTGGGATTTACTTAGATTTTGAAGGAAGAAGGTAGGGATTTGTCAGCCAGAAATGACAATATGAGGGATATTAAAATGGCAGACACATATGGGGGGAAAATATCAGTTAAATTCATGTGACTGGAGAATCTTCTTCAAGAGGTCCTGTTTTTTTACACCATTTTTCAAGGAGGTGGGTCCACATCTCCCTACGGAGACCTGCTTCCTGTGTTCCAATAGCTTGTCAATGAGATTAATTATTCTGCTATATGTGTAGCTCACTGGAGAATAAAGAATAAAAATAGTAAGCTGATATATGACCAGGTGTTCAAATGTGTATATCAGAGGTACATGCAATGAAACAGTGTTTCATTTTCCCTCTGACCTTGGAGCTTTATATGGGAGGGAGGGTAAAGGTGTAAGCTCTGCTTAGTATTGGTAGCTTAGAAAGATAGGTCCATCTCAGAGAGGATACCCCATCCATTTGGTCTTAGATTCGTGCATGAGGTGTGGGAAGAATTACTCTATTAATTAATTTTTTCATCCACCCCGTTTGTGCAGAGTGCTTTACCAGAACTTCTTATAGCTCATAGGAAAATCAAAAAGCTTTCTTTAAATTGTCTGATACGTATTGAAGAGTTTATAGAACAAACTCATAAATTCAGTGAAAGCTTAATTTCCATAGTGCAGTTGGGTCAGCTAAACCCTCAATGGTCTTCAGCTCAGTTTCCTGGTGTCTGATTGGCATCGTGTCTTTTCATTTTTATAGATTTTTTTCTTACCTCCACTGCACTCTGAGTTTTGGGGGGCCATACTGTTCTTCTTGACAAGTGTTACCTGCTTATTCTAATTCGGACACTGCTTCTGACCCTTTGATTCCGTTCTTGTCAGCATTCACAGCATGAAATGTGATTCTTCTATGACTTAATTCCTCACTTTGCTCACACCCATTTCCACTTCTACTTTCCCATCTCCTTTCATTTTGCCCTCACATACTTTCACTATGTGGTTTCCTTTATCATTATGTACTCTACATGAGAGAGCCCGATCGAACCCCTCAGTTAAAAATAGTTTCTGACGTTATTTGTGATTTCTAAGATGTAGTCTCGCAAATAACCTTTCCTCACTTGACTTCCATCTAACATGCTGACAGTGCTCCAATCTTGTTTTCTGATTATCCCATTACATCGCGCTTTCCCTTGCATTTAGTGGAAACTTGCTAGTAATGGGTCTGTTTGGATAGCACTCCCTAGTCATCATTTACAATTTTATGGGATTGGAAAAGCAAAAGGAGGAAAAGAATGGGCTTAAGTTCTTATTTAAAAGGAAGAGCGTCAATTAACTATTTTGGTAATAGGTTGACTCATTATTCATTAGCATGCTACCTTAGAACCGTCTTTGTGATCTAGTCACATATCCTATGACAGAACAGTTTTTTTTTTTTCCTTACCAAGGGAGAAAGCTGTGTTCTGTCTTGAGTACTGCATTTTAAATTCAGTCTTGAAGAAGCAGAAAAACTCAATTGACTACCCACTGGTATAAAATTTTAGGAAAAATCATGACAAGTAAATGCATAGAAAGTAACATAAGAATCCATTTACTGTATTCGTTGTTTTTACTATAAAACTATACATTCACAATCAGTAATCACGCACAGCCTCTGACGTGTGCGTCTTGTCTGTGTGTGTCTGTGTTTTTCAGCTACGCTCTAAAAACATCCTACAAATAGCTAAATTCATATGAAGTCACAATGCCCACCAGGCTAAATGATTTCCTGTTAGCTCTGATCATTTGGGGGCATGAAAAGAAATTTCTGGTGCAAATAATACCACTTTTCTCATGCATTCTAAGAACCTCTTATATTCAAGAGTAAATTTGCCTTACATGTATTTGTTTCAATTGACATTGTAAAGTACATCTGAGAATACGATATACCATATAATTGAGAGCTGGACCATCTAATAGATGCTGTGTGAGCTGTTTGAGAGAATGAAAACGTAATGGAATTCCTGTTCTTGGTGGTAGGAAATAACTGTGCTTTTGTTCTCTTCTGCAAAGGCATGCAGTTATATTCTGGTTGATTTCCTCTGGATGTTTCTTTAGGCAAGTCAGTAATTTTAGAGAAGCCAAATATGTCTTGCTTTGGGGGGAGTACAGTTTGGCTGTTCGGGCCAGAGTGTAGTTCTTTGGGTTATATTCAACAGACTTAACTAAAAGTTACGCTATTTTTCCCTACCTTGGGTAGTCCCGCATAATTTTTTTTCCTTTCCTATTTTTAACAGGTGCATGAGGCAGTCCCATGTTACAGTGAGTGCAATCAGTATTCCTGGGCTGTAGAACACTGGTCTCCATGTACCGTCCACAATGAGCTGAGGTCCCTGCGCTGTGGAGGAGGAACGCAATCTAGGAAGATCAGGTGTGTGGAAACGGAGATATGTGGGAAATGTGGCAGTGGGACTTACGTGTTTTTATAAAGAGAACAGTGTTGCTTATCCAAGTGCACGCTGATTTTTACACAGTATCCTCTGGCTTCTGCTCATCTTGATGTATCCCTGGAAGCACATGTGCCCTGAACTGCCATGTATATTATGGGATTCCCTCTGCAGTGCAGCCACAATCCTTAACGCTTCCTGCAAATGACTTCAGAGGGAAAACCAGCTGCATGGGAGCAGGCCCACATCCCTCCAGTGATTCAGGGCCATCACTGCTAACGAGTTAGGTGATCCTGACTGTGATGCCGTGCCTCTTTCTGTGGTTAGTGTGGTTGATGGACATTATCTTAATTTTGGATGTCAATACACTGAAAAGGTCAATTTAAAACCCCAACTACTGGCCTTGGAAACTAACCTGAGAACACGTAATGAACAGAGATGATCTATTTTAATATAAAAAGAACACATCTCTGAAAGAATTTTAGTGAATGCCAGGTTATCTACTGGGGGAGTTTGTTTAAAATTTGTGTTTTGTAAATAGAGCAGTGGTAAGCAAAGGAAACCCTTGGCCTCAGTTCATCAAAAAGGTCTATTTAGAATGGATTTGGGAAGGAAAAAAGGATCATTTCATTACCAGCTAGGGAAAACTGCAATAAATATTAGAGACTGACTAAGCAAAAGCCAAAATAGTCATCATAAACAACAATCAGTATGTACAATCAAGAAGAAGACCTAGTATAGTCAGCTATTTGAGTGCATGAGCTTAGTGTATCATTCGCTAGGTTTAGGAAGCTCCATTTCAAATGGACGGGCAGCGCCCAAATCACGTGACCCCCTATCCAGTTAACTATGAGATTGAAGTCAGTTGCCAAGGCAGAGCCTGCTTATATGGGTTGGTTGTTACTCAATTCCAGTGAACTTACTATATTCAGTAATTCAGCCTGTACCCACCATGTCTGAGACTTAGTCCCAGTGTTGAAAAATCACCGGTAGGCACGTGGCCCGTTGGAAGACACGGCTGCTGGCAAGATTATAGAGGGGATCCTCATCACCAGCCCCGGCAAATGGCTAACAGACAGTTGCCTTTCTTTCCCTTTGTTCCTGCCCTCTCCCCTGGGGACGAGGTTCTCAGGCTGTCACGAACTTGGGCTTCTACCTCTTTCTCTTCAAAAGCTGTGTCTCCAGTGTCCTGTCCTCTCATGTCTTTGAGGAATGACTGACTGACCTGGCTTATCAAGTATTATGTGTAAATGAGCGGTGGCATCTCTCATTCTCATCCCAGCCAGGCCTCTTAGCAGTATTCAAGCAAAATCTCAGGAGGGAAAGGAAAGCTTTAAGAAAATAGATTGCAACCGACAGAATTGTGGCAGGTTGATTGAGGAAAAACACCCTTGAACAAGAGGGCCTTTAAGCCAGACCTCTCAGCCCAAATGGACATAGCCTGATATGATAAAAAAAAAAAATAATAATACACCTACCAAATATTATGTGTTGTGGGCTGAATGTGTCTCCTCTGTCCTCCGCCCCAAAATCTGTGTATTGGAGTCTTAACTGGCAGTCCTCAAATTGCGGCTGTATTTGGAGATATGGTCTTTAAAGAAGTAATTAATATTGAACAAGATCTTTGGGATGGGCTCTCACCCAATCTGGCTGATGTCCTTATGAGAAGAGGAGATTAGGACACAGGCACAGACACAGAGGAAAAGACCATGCAGAGACACAGGGAGAAGGCTGCTCTCTACAAGTCGGAGGAGAGAGGCCTCAGACGGTACCAGCCCTGCCAGCACCTTGATCTTGAGCCTCTCAAACTGTGAGAAAATAAATGGTGGTGGTTTAAGCCACCCAGTCTGTGATATTCTGTTACGGCAGCCCTAGCTATACAAACTCACTGTGTCACATGCTTTATATATATATGATCAGTTTTAAGTATGTGAAACTGATTTCCTGGATATCTTGCATCCCAACCCATTATTGGCCTTAGTGAAATGGTGTTACAGTGAATGCAGCACGTTAGCTGTTCTTTCTTGGAACCTCAGAACTAGAGGACATTGTCATGGTTCATACATGCCTGCAATCATTTATTAATTCAGAAAATATTTATGAATATTTGTCTTCTATGTATCAAGCACTGTTCTAGGCACTGGGGAAACAAAAGTGAACAAAACGAGTTACTGTCCTCAAAGAACATAGAACAGCAGAGAAAAATAAACACATAAATTAATATATAATGGACTGTCTTTGCTATGAAATTCCAAGATGGAAAATAAGATTGGATTGGTGTCATAGAGGATACTACTTTGGAGAGGCTGGTCAGCAAAATATTTGAGCAGAGACCTGAAAAATATGAGAGGCCTGAATGAATGTAAAGATCTCTATTAAGAAAATTCCAAGGGGGAGGGAGTTTCCAAAGCAAGAACCTTCTTGGCTTGTTAGAACAAGATGGATAACACTGCATCCCATATGGCTGGTGCCAGTCCTCAAATTGTGTAGTCTTCTAAAATAAGGTTAAAGTATATTCTTCTGACTGCATCATGAAGCTATAGAAGGTTTCAGCCAGGGTGAATGCCATGTTAGGACCTTGCTGGATAGGATATAGAGAAGATAATTTGGGATGTAGACGTAGAAACAGGGATGACGTTTTGAAGGACATCCATGGTTCCAGGTGAGAGTCTGATGCTTAAATTGGGCATAGTAGTAGTAAGGTGGTGAGCAGGTCACATTTGGACTGTATTTGGACGGTACAGACCATAGGATTTGCTTATAAAGTGGTTGTAGAATATGGAAGAAAGGGGAATATCAAGAATGACTGCTAGATTTTAGGTCCTGAGCCATTATAAGAATGGTGGTGCCATTTGTTGAGATGAGGAATATTAGAGGCAAAGTAGAGAGAGAAATCCAAAAGCCAGCTTTTGAACACAGAAAATTTGAGATGGCATTAGCCTTCCCACTGAGATATTACAAGCTGGAGTTCAGAGAGTGATGGGGGTATAAATTTGGGCAGCAGCAGCAGCTTAGAAACTTGATATATATTGATAAGAAAGACAAGAAACTGGGCCTTGAGGAGTATTCATAGATTAGAGCAAAATCTTACAAATCAGACTGAGAGCCGGTGGGCTAGGAGGAAAACCAAGAGAATGGGAAGACAAGAGAGATTTTCAAAAAAAGAGATAGCAATCAATAGTTTCCATTGGTTCTGATAAGTTTACTACGGTAAGAACTGGCTGTTGAGTTTAGCAAAGGGGATTCTGTTGATTTCGATAAGGGATTTCTCTGGGATGGTAGTAAGTGTGATTAAAGTAAGTCCAAGAGATAATAACGGAGGAAAAGAAGAGAAGTGTGTGGAAATAGCAAGTATAGGCATGCTTTAGAGCAGTTTTGTAGTAAGTTTGAATAGAAATGAGGTGATGGCCAAAGGGAGCTTTGGCAAGGAAACTAATGATGCAGGATATGTAAGTACAGGGGCATTTTCATTTGGGAAAACCTTCCATTTCAGTCTTTTTAAGGCCTTACTCTTGGGCTTGTCGGAACCCCCAGAAGTGCTCTTCTTAAATCACCTGTGAAACAGATAATCCTAGAAACCAGTATTTTGGGAACCCAGTGGAAGAAGGCTGATGGGGCTGACAAAATGAGGGCCCCTAAAAGCATCTACATTCTAACCCCCGAAATCTGTGAATATGTTATCTTAAATAGAAAAGGGGTCTTTGCAGATACATTAAGGTAAGCATCTTGAGATGGGAAGATTGTCCTGGATCATCTGGTTGGGAACAAACAAGAGTCATTAAAAGTGGAAGGGGAACTGGGAAAGGGAAAGCAGAAAATGTGACTACAGAAGACAAGGCACAGAGAAATACAAGGCTGCTGACTTGGAAGACAGAGAAAAGGGATCATGGCCCCAAGGAATGTGGGGGGCTTCTAGCACCTGGAAGAGGGAAGGGGGTGATCCTCCTCTAGAGCCTGCAGAAAGGAATGCAGTCCTGCCAGAGCACTGACATCAGCCTAGTGAGTTCCATGTAGGATTTCTATACTATAAAATTGTAAACTAATAAATGTGCATGTTTAAGTCACTAAGTTAGTGGTAATTTTTCCAGTAAGCTAACTTTTATTTAAACCCTATTTTTAGCATGATATCCCTATCCTTAATTGGGCCACGTGTTCTCTAACCCAGAGACCCATTTTGTGACCCTTTCCAGATGATAAACCTTCACTTACCTGTGGGGGTGGGGATGCGGCCATCACCTAGCTCTGTGAGGTGGGGAAGGCGATCTGAGGGCTTCGGTACTTCTTAAACTGGAGGATTTATTGGAAGTATGTTTTTCAGGCCCACCTTCATCGACATTTCCAGAGGTGCTTGGTGCCACAAATTTCTGAATTTTTCATGTGTTCTGATGTGTAAATGGAGTGACTTTCTTTGTTTTCCCATGAAGCCTTAGTCATCCTGTTTCTTAGTATGCTAAGTCAGTTACCACTAGCCCATCTATTTTCCATTCATTGCCTTTTCCTCTCCCATGTTCTTTGTCCTTGTGGGATAATATCTTTCCTTCCCCACCCCACCCCCTTTTTTTCCTTTTTGTAATAAGCTCCTTGACTATTCTTTTTGTGGCATAATGGGAGTGAACAGAGACTAATGCTTATGTTCAACTGGACATCATTGACCAGAAGTATTACCTCCTCCTTTTCAGTGAAATAATAAAAGGACATCAGTTGAGAGTATGCAGCCAAGAAGGACAGCAATGTCCAGGTTTTAGGTTTGACCAGGGAAGACATTAAAGCCATCTCGCGGTCCATCCTTCCACTACTGACTGTGAGCACAGGAGAAATGGAAGGCCATAGATGACTCTCTGCCTCGCCTCCTTGCAGTAGAAGGCATTACTTACATCTCCTCTCTGTTAACCTGCTTCATACAATGTTAATTTTTTATATCTTTATACCTCATAAAGCTTTTTTTGTACCAGATGGTAGACTACTTTGCAGTTTTCCTGAATTAAAAAAAAAAAATGGTGGTCTACATAAAAGAAACTCCTAATGTAGGATAATTCATCCCAGCATAGTATGATTTGAGGAGCACCGAAATCTCTTCAGCACAACCCTCTTAAACGCTTATTCCTTGGCTGTGGCTTTGTGCCAGAAATCACCAGATCAGCAAATAGCACCATTTATCTCATCATCATTGTCATTTTCACTTTCACTTTGATCGTTACCACTGAAATAACATGCGATCTTGTCTGCCTTTTTTTCCCGCAACTCTGTACCCAATTACCCAGGGAAGGGCATGGTGCGTAGTAAGCCCCTCAAAATGTTTACTAAATGAATGGTTATTAACAGTAAGTTTGTATCCCAGTATCAGCAAAAGAGGCTTGTATATGGCAAGCCTTTATTAAATATTTTTGAAAAAACAGTTTAAATATAAACTTCTGAGATACAATGTAAATGCAGAGAAATAGCCACATCATAGGGTACAGCTCCATGCATTTGCACAATAGGAACTCACCTGTGTAACCAACCCAAAGGCTGAGAAATAAAGTATCACCAGGACTACCTGAGCCCTGTCAGTCAGTAACCATTCCCCCAAGGGTTACTGCTCTTCTGTCTTCTGACACCATAGATGAGTATTGCCTGTTTCTTAACTTCCTATGAATGGAACGCTAGTCTGTGTTGTTTTGCGTCTAGCTTCTTTTGTTCAGCATTATAGTTGTAAGCTGCATTCATGTTCTTGCATGCAACAATAGTTTATATATTCTCATCATTTTATAGCATTTAATTCAACAAGTTTCGTACAATATATTTATCTATTTTACTATTACTGAATAGATATTTTAGATACTATGCTGCTGATTCTACTTCGGTGGATTTGAATAGTGGTGCTATGAACATTTTCAGGCAGGTTTTTTTCCCTTTGGGTGGAGGTCTACATTTATACACATTTCTCTTGCATTTATAAATACAAGTGGAACTTTTGGGTCACATAGTGTGTATATATGTTTAGTTTTCATAGATAGTGCCAACTAGTTTGCCAAAGGATTTATGCTCCAACCGGCAGAGTGAGACAAGTTAGCATTGTTCCACAATGATGCCCACCCTTGATGTTTCCATGTTTTTGATTTAAGCCATTCTGGCAGGTATATATTAGTATAATAATTTGGTTTTAATTTGACTGAACCAACAGCATGATTATATATCTCATCTTCACCGACACTTACCTCAAAGCCTAGAGTCAGCCGAGCAACTGCAGGATGTGCAATGATGCCGTGTGCTCAGCTGCTGCATGGAAACGCTTGCTTGTTGCCCTTTGGTTGACGATATGAAAAGTCCTTACTGAAATGCAGAAAATACCTGAAAGACAAACATGTTCAGTTTCTTCCACATCACTCTGACGTGACCTTAAATGTACTGAGCAAAAACTAGGGCAGCTTAGATGCTGTGAGAGAGAAGTTAGGAAGTGTCTGAGTCACCGGAACTATGAAGGGTCTAGCTATTAAAAAAGTCATGGATTTATTCAGAAGAGAGCCTTCAAGATTGGTTGTAATAAAAAGAAAACTCACCGTGGGCTGAACTCTGTTGTAGTCTCTTTAGACGGAGAGCTCCTCAAGGATGACACTTGTCTCTAGGCTTCCCCTGCTCTGCTGATTAAAGGGCTCTGCCCTGAGTCAGTCACTCAGTAGAGCCTGACTGGCTGAAGGAGGGATGTTGTTTTCTCCTGGTTTCTCTGCTGGTCTTGTTTCCTGTTTAACTGTCTTTTAAGGGTAAGTAATTATGAGACATCACTATTTTAAATTTAGTCCTCACTGTTTTAATGATCAAGGATGCCTGTGCTCTTGCCCTGCAGATGTGTGAGCACTGCTGCTGGTGAAGGTGGAGTGGTGGAGAACAGCCTGTGCGACCAGCATGACGTTCCCCCGGAAAGCCAGTCCTGCTCTCTGCCATGTCCTGGGGAATGTGTCATGTCCGAGTGGGGACCTTGGAGCAGATGCCCACAGGTAATTTTTCTTTCCTTGTCAACACCCTCATCCTCCAGGGCTGCCCTCACTGCTGTTCTTGACACTTTCACACTGCTGCTCTCCAAAGCCTTTCTTCCCAGAACATGGGAAAGTGATTTTGCCTAAGAAAGAAAGAAAAAAATGTCAGCAGCTGAGACTGAGTAATTTAAAAAGCCAGTGCTTCTGTTAAGGCCTTTATCGTGGGAACATGGACAAGGAAAATGAGCCTGTAATGATCATGCTAGGATTCGAATGCATGCCCATTGTTAAAGGGGCTTCTTTAGTACCAAAATGATTCTCTTTAATCTGTTGGTTCTGTTCCATTTTTATCTTGGCAGAATCAGTATGTCTTAGGAGCTCAACAGCACTGTGTGATTCAGCTTCTGTAGGGATGATGTTTTTGCCTTGTGCTATTTTCCCAAAGATGGGGTGTTCTTCTGCCATGCTCTTCTTCGAAAGCTGACCCAAAAAACCCTTTTATAAAGTCTTAAGTATTTGCCTTTTTCTTCTTTTTAAGAAGAAAAAAAAAATAGAAACATAACAGGAGTATGGCAAAATAATTATTCCTTGAGTAGCGTGGTTCAACTTAATATTCTCAGAAGATAAAGTTGGATATTTTAGACTAAAACTTTTGCCTAAAGTGCTAAAAAAGAAAATGAGGATAAGGAAAATATTATATGGCTCCAGACATTGGGAAGGAAAGAATTAGAATACTTTGATTTCAGTGGTGATATTGACAATTTGTGAAAACATTGTGAAAAATCTGTATGGAAATGGAAAATATTTTTGGAATCAGTTAATATCCTACATTTGTAGTTTTTACTTATTGATTTCCTATTAGTTATTGCAGATTTATCTTTGATGTTTCTATAATTCCATTCCTGAAAGAGATTTTCCTTTGTTCTTATTATTATTTGTTGCATTTTTCTTTGGGGATAGGACAGTACAATATTAAAATGACAAGGCACCAATGAATCGTGATTTGTAGGGATGAAATGCTTCTCCTACTAAGTCATTTATTTTGTGCCTGACTTGAATATAATGAGAATTTACATTTCATGAGCACTTGTGTTGTACAAGGCACATGTAAGAATTCTTCCGTTTAGTCCTTGCACGAATCCTACTAAGTACGTACCGTCATCAGCCCCATTGTACAGCTGAATAAACTGATTCTCAGAAAGGCTAAGTAGTTTGCACTACTTACATCACTTAATAAGCCATGGAGCTGGGAATGAGCCTTATTCTGTCTGATGGAACCAGTGCCTTTGGTCTCACATTCTTGGCTCAGTTACCTTAGAAGCAATGTAGATTTACACTCAATAGTTCTCTTTCTTTAAGATGCAACATTTATTTTAGGAACAAAGCTAATTATTTTAGCAGTCTGTATGATTATTTCATGACTGAGTACGTACATTCATACTTTAGAAAGCATGGTAGCATACACTATTAATCAACTTGCAGAAAAATTCGCAACCTGAAGAAGTGTAATTAATTGTAGAGGTCATTCTCTTCCTCGCTTCTTTTTTTCTAATTTGCTCACAGAAGACTCCATTAAGCTGTAATCACTTTGCAATCAAAATGTTGCCCTCTTAAGTCCAGGGATCTGGCTGCAAAAGCTAAAATGTTTGTCCTAGGAGCGTTTTATATGATGTTGTGACGGCTTGGCATCCTGTGTTTACCCCTTCAGGCTTCTTAGAGGCAATTGTCTTTAAAGTTTGCTCTTCTAAACATAATCACTCTATTTTTGGAGTGTTGAGAAACTAGAGCGAGAGAAAATACTTTAACCTCCTTTCATGTGTCTGGAAGATGACACCGATAGTTACTCTCCTGTCAGCATGAAGCAGAGGGGTTGTTTCTGCAACTGCTTATATTCCTTCTGAGTTCCATACTAATAATAATAGCTCTGACAACAACAACAATAGCTGTCACTGAGCACATCTTAGGTAACTGGCACCGTGCTGGAGTTTCATAGCTACACTTTGCTATGATGTTAGAACACCTTCATCCATGGGCGCTCAGGTCACACAATGGCCTTCTTTCTTAGATGCACACTGCTCTCAAGTGTAAATGAAGACTTTAAAATGAAGGGAAAAAAAAAGATAATCAGGGCTCATGTCTGATTATTTTCCCCATCTCCAGATACGCTGCATCATTTTAATAAATCGCAGCATCTTAGCATAGTGCCCCAACATCACGGAGCTTAAGCACCACTGGATGGTGATGATAATTGTGATTATAGCAGAGTTAGCAAGCTGGATCTGTGTGCTTGAAGTGTAATTAGCACTTCAATGTGCATTTTCTGAGAAAAAAGGAAACAATTGTTGTATAATTTTTCTGTATGCTGTGTGCTGATTCGTGGATTCTAAATATTGGCCATTATTTTACCAAGTTCTCCTTTGATGGTCTGCAGTGTGACATGTTAATGAAACCAATTCACTGTTACTGTTTCTTCTTCTTTTTCTTCCCAGGGCAGCTCTTTAGAGCCAAAAACATAAATAAGTTCGAAAACAAACTAACAGAATATTTCTGAGACAAACATATGTCTCTCTTATATACCCATAAAATGCTCTGAAATGTGTATTTTGATTTAGCTATAAAAACGTTACTTAACATGTAATAAGCTTAATAATGGTTTTAAACATGGTTAAGTAAATAGACACGGTAGGTAATGAAGAGAAACTTAGCAAAACCAGTTAATCAGTTTAAAATATGTCTTGAATTCCTGCGTGTGTCCTACACTCTGAGGCCAGACGTCTGTACCGGACTATCAGTGCTCCAAGGAGTGCACAGTTCTCAGGATCTTTTATACGTACATACTGTGTAGGTGTCGCATTCAGAGCTGATGAGCAGAGTTTATTAGTTCACACAGTGTTCACCAATAAAACGGTAGGCGTTACGGAAAATAATTTGAAATGCACTTTCTGAGTTAGTGATTTTCACCCAGCTCCTCCACCCCAGCCTAGAAATTCTGTCAGTACATTTGGGGCGGTTCCCATGAATTTATGTTTCTAACAACTTTTCAAGTGATGCTGATTCTCCTGTTCTGGGGACACCCTTTGAGTCACAATGCTTTTGGTCATTATCTCTAAGTCATATTCTTTCTCAATCTCACTTTAATCACAGTTTTTTTTCCTTGATCTTATTTATTTGGGGGGGAGTGGCATTTTTAAAATTCATTTTCATCGAGTTTTTGAGGTAGAATTGCCATACAGCTGTATATAAGTTTAAGGCACAATGAATAATGATTTGACTTATATATATTCGTGAAATGATTAGTGCAGTAAGTTTAGTGAACATCCATCTCATGTAGGTACAAAATTTAAAAAGAAAATTTCCCTCGTGTAATGAGGACTCCTAGGATTTACTCTGTTCACAACTTTCGTATATAACATACAGCAGTGTTAATTATATTTATCATGTTGTTCATTACATCCCTAGTACTTATTTATTTATCTTAGAATTGGAAGTTTATTCCTTTGGCTCCATTCCCTCTCCACCCACCCCCACCTCTGGTAACCACAAATCTGATCTCTTTTTCTGAGTTTGTTTGTTTGGTTTTGAAGTATTATTGACCTACAACATTGTTAGTTCCTGTCACACAGCATGGTTTGCTGACTATTGAATAAACACCTAGCATTATGTGGAAGCTTAGCTTACATTTGCAGATGCTTTTCCACCTGCCAGACAATGTGCTTAGCGCTTAAATTATTTCACTGACTCTGCATAGTGTAACTATGAAACAGATACTACCACCCTCACTACGTAGAGATGAGTAAACTGAGTCTCAGAGAGGTTAGGAACCTGTTGCTTTTAAAAAGCTAGAAAGAGTCACAGTGACTACATTAGCACAGGAAGTCTATATCCTCCTACCCAGTGCAGAAGAAATAGAAGCCACACTTCCTATAAATCTATTGTCTCCTGTTCTCTCTTACTTTGCTAATTAGATTTGCGAAGGAAGATACGTCTAAACTGAGCAGTCTACCTCATTTGAGTAGTTTGCCATGGAAGGGAAGGAAGTCATGAAAGAGGGTGTGAGCTGATGCCCTGGGAAGCCTGGGGGCCTTGTGATCGTAGCCAAGTTACTTACACTTCTGAGTTGTAGGTTCCTTATCAGGAACATATGGATAGTGACGTCTCCTCTTCCAGATTGCTTGAGGACTAGAGATAATATCTTTAAAATGAACAGCACAGCACAGAGAATTACTTAATCCAGGTTTATTTAAAAAAAAAAAAAAAGAAGAAGAAGAGGAAGGAGAAGAGAAGCGAATCAAAATTCCCCTTTATGTTGCTTATAGTATTGTCAGGAACCAGAAGGCAGCTGTATATTTTCTAAGACATGCAGGAAATTTCCCTTCCCCCACACAGAATGAGTTAATACTTGGTCTTACAAAAATAAAATGTCACCTTTGCTGAAAAATGACTTCTGCTTAATGTAATGGTCACCCCCAAAAGCAAGGCATCCGAAAGATGACTTTGAATGAATGGCTTACTGCACGTAGAGTGATTGCCAACTGCAAACTGTAACAAAGAGGTAAACACGACAGAGGCATTAAAAATTGTAATGGGACCATTTGAACTATACTGGGGAAAACTAGAGACTATAAATGGATCTAGCGAAAACAAACACAATTCAAGGCAGTATTTGAAGGAAATGGAAAACTATGTGTTTCACTTATTTTCATGTTCTTGTTTCTTCTTGTTCCTATAACACATGCACACACACATCAATATATGTGTATAATTTATTTTTTAACTCCAATATGCTCGCTTCTGTAGAATGCTTTAATGTGAGAGGAAGCTGATGGAATTATACATAAAAGGCCTTTTGCAATAATCTCTTTTTAAAGGCGTGTATGTACACATACACAGATGTATGTGTACACACATGTACAGGTATATATTTAATAATTGTTTATTACCAAATATTCCTCTTTTGTCTATCTAAATTTTTCCAGTTTTTATCCTTACCCTTCATACTACAAAATTATGCTGATGGGTATTCATAGACTCTTTAGGCGAGGTTTATAAATTTCTGAATTCAGAAACTGCTCAGCCCCTGACACATCCGAAAGAATATATAGTTCTCCATTTATACCAATCCGTACAGTGAATTTCCATTGAGTAATAAAGATTCTCTATTTATGACTCTCCTTGGAAACTTGACAAATAAATTTAAGCAATTACATTGATTTAAAAAAAAAAAGAAAAAGAAAGGAAGTTCTTGGAGATAAATTTCCAAACTGATGTATACTTTACAGAAGCCAGCTTTCAGAAACCTTCCCCAGAAAGATGACAAGTTTAGCAAACCTATTTGAACTTTAATTGATTCACTCCCAGCTGAATGCATCAAAGGCTGTCTAGGACTGCAGCTGGGCATCCTCTCACACTGTGGGAATTGGAGACTCATTAAACAGTGGTCCAACTGCAACCTGATGATCAAATGGTAACTCAGATCGTTGCCATTATCACCAGAACAACCTATGGAGAAAGATCACAGAGGGAAACTGCAAAGAAACTACATAGAGCTTAAGTGTAATCAAATCTAGATTCTATCGCAGTCTTAGTCTTAGTGTACTTCCAAAATCCATCTTATTTCTATACTGTATTCTTTAACTTTTTGTGTATGCAACACACACTAATGAAAGCCATTGCAAGTATGTATAGGCACAAATGCACTGCCATTACTCCTGCAGGCCAAGACACTCTTAAAAGAGAAACGTGTACCGATTTTCTGATAAATGGTCCAGAATTAAGCATTTGAGTTTAAGAAAAATACCCTTTTTTTTTTCCATTGTGCTTCAGTGTTATTTTTGGTAAAGGCTGTCAACAGTGACCTTCTATTACTGATGACTCGGCATTTTCGGCACCTTAGCGCTACCTCTGAAAGTTTTGCTTCCAGGGAAGCAATTTACCCCAATGTTTACTCCTCAGCAGCAAGCGCTTCATCAGCCTCTCTTCATGGTCTGTTACATGCACATGACAACCTGTATTTGTCTCTGGGGGGCATGTCTACTGGTCACGACCCTCAGGCTGCCTGGTGCTTTTCTTTGACTCACAACTGAAAGCCAGAGGGAAAAGATGATAATTTTCTATATTCTGGATTGCAAATCCTGGTTGCTTCTGTTAAATTGATATCAGCTCTTGTCAGAAGCCAGTAAGTCATTACTCAGGGACTTGTGGAGTATGTCTCTCCTGTGTGCAGTGAGGTTTCATATCCCTCAGAAACATTCTTATTTCCACAACTCCATTAGGTCCTGCAGAAAGGGTGTCTCATTTCACGTAGTTTGGCAGCAAATGACAATCCTACAAAAGCAGTCTTTGGGGTGCTCTAAGTTTTAAAATTTAATATGTTTGTTATCATTCTTCTTTATGCAGTGCAATTTCTTTGAATATTACGATCACCAATTTGAAGTTCAAAATAAGGGTTTTATTGCTCTCAGTGTCTCTGTCTCTGCCTCCCTCTCCTCTTGTCTATATTTCTATCTCTATAATATAAATTCTCAGAAAAAAATATATAAGCCCCATAAATTAATCACACAATTGCAATATTCATCACCTAACTTCAATATTGATCACCTAGCTTCAATAATTCTCTACATGTGGCAGTTTTACTCCTTTCCTCCTCCCCAGTTCTTATCTTTCCTCCTGTGAATGACTTTAACATATATCCTACTCTTTGTATTATTTCATCCGTGAATACTTTTATGTATCTTCCTAAGCAGTATGACTAATTACAACAAAATAACCACGATGTTTTTATATAAAAGATGATTTTTTTAAAAAATTAGAAACATGACTCATACAAAGTGTCAAAAAGTATTCAACTCATTAATGATTAAGTCAGCATGATAGTAGGGTTCAAGGAGATTCGGGAGTGGACAGAGAACTTTTACTTCTAGCAATAATGGACTGTCATTAGATTTATTTGGATTAGATTGAATTTATGCTCCCGCTGGAAATAACTAAAAAATACATGAAACAACAGTTTTTAGACATCAGACAATAGGTGGCATAGAACTATGATCCTAAGGGAGGAAAGCCTGATGAGGTGAGCCTTACAATCACCTTATAGGATGGAGATACTTTCGGGAAGGCTGGACCAGGAATGAGATCCCAACAAGATCATAATGAGAAGGCAGAGATCAGAGGTCTGAGAGGTAGAAGGAGGCTGAAATTTGAAGGGCAAAATATTGAAGAGGGTAGGGTAGGGCAAGGCCCTTATTTCTTCAGAGAGTTTTCTTCAATTGGTTCACTTACTAGGTTTTCCTCATCATATAATTATATAATCTATATATAATTATATAATCGCAAATAATTATTTTTATCTTTTTGATACATTATTTTTATGGACATAGTTTATTAGAAAGATCTTTCTAAATAGTGCTAAAAATTAAGTACAAAATTATTTCAGTTTTTACCTGGTTTTAATCATAATGTGATGTTTGAGCCATTTTTAATTGAAGTATAGTTGATTTGTAATATTTTATAAGCTTCAGAAATATAGCATAGTGATTCAGTGTTTTTACAGATTAAACTACATTAAAAGTTATTATAAAATAATGGCTATAATTCCCTGTGCTATACAATATAACCTTATTGCTTATCTATTTGATACATAGTAATTTAATCCCATACCCCTAACATGCCCCTGCTCCCATCTCTCTTCCCTCTCCCCACTGGTAACCAATGTTTTTCTTTTATATCTCAGTCTATTTCTGTTATGCTGTATTAATTCATTTGTATTTTTTTTTAGAATTCACAAACAAGTAATATAAAACAGTATTTTTCGTTCTCTGACTTATTTCACTAAGCCTAATATTCTCCAAGTTCATCCACATAGATCCAAATGGCAGAAATTCATTCTTCTTATGGCTGAGTAACATTCCACTGTGTAAATATACTATTTCTTTATCCATTCATCTATTGATGGACATTTGAGTATCTTCCGTATCTTGGATATTGTAAATAGTGCTGCTATGAACATTGTGGTGCATGTATCTTTTTTAATTAGTTTTTTTCCCCTGGATATATACCCAGGAGTAGAATTGCTGTGTCATGTGGTAGTTCTGTTTTTAGTTTTTTGAATAATTTCTATGCTTTTTTCCATAGCGGCTTCATCAATTTACATTTCTACCAACTGTCTACAAGGATTCACTTTTCTCCGCATCCTTGCTAACATTTGTTATTTGTAAACATTTTGATGATAGCTATTCTGACAAGTGCGAGGTGGTGTCTCATTGTGGTTTAATTTGCATGTCCCTAATGATTAGTGATGTTGAGCATCTTTTCATGTGCCTGTTAGCCATCTCTGTGTCATCTTTGGAAAAATGTCTATTCAGTTCTTTTGCCCATTGTTTAAATTGTGTTTGGTTTTTTTGACATTTAGATATTAACCCCTTGTTGATCATATCATTTGCAAATATTTTCTCCCATTCTATGGGTTGTCTTTTCATTTTGTTGATGGTTTCCTTTGTTATGCAAAATTTTTTGTTTATTTAGGTCCAATTTGTTGATTTTTGCATTCATTTCTTTTGCTTTAGGAGATAGATCCAAAAAAATATTGCTCCAATTTATGTCAAAGAGTGTTCTGACTGTGTTCTCTTCTGGGACTTTTTATGGTTTCAGGTGTTACATTTAAGTTTTCAATCCATTTTGAGGTTTTTTTGTGTGTGTATGGTGTGAGGTAATGCTCTAAGCTCATTGCTTTACGTATATAATACCCAGTTTTCCCAGCACCACTTACCAAAGAGACTGTCTTTTCTCCATTGTATATTGTAGTCCTTTTTGCCATGGATTAATTGACCCATAGGTGTATGGGCTTTCATTTTTTTCTCTGTTGAGTGTGATGTTAGCTGTGAGGTAGTCATAAATGGCCTTTCTTATATTGAGATGTGTTCCCTCTATACCCACTTTGATTAGAGTTTTGATCGTGAATAGATGTTGAATTTTGGCAAATGCTTTTTGTGTCCATTGAGATGAACATGTGATTTTTAGACTTCCTTTTTTAGATGCAGTGTATCACATTGATTGATTTGCAAATATTGAACCATCCTTGTGACACTGGACTAAACCCCACTTGATCATGGTATATGATTCTTTTTATGTATTGCTAAATTCAGTTTGCTAATATTTTATTGAGAATTTTTGCATCTGTACTCACCAGATATTTGCCTGTAAATTCTTGTTTTGTATTGTTTTTGTTTTTTGTGTCAGAGTAATGATGGCCTTGTAAAATGAATTTGAAAGTGTTCCATCTTCTTCAATTTTTTAATAGCTTAAGGATGGGTATTATTATTCTTTATATATTTGGTAGAATTCCCCTGTGGAGCCATCCAGTTCTGGACTTTTGTTTGCTGAGAGTTTTTATATTCAAATTCAGTCCTAGTGATCAGTCTGTTCAAATTGTCTGTTTCTTCTTGATTCAGTCTTGTCAATTAGTATCTTTCTAGAAAAATTTTCCATTACTGTTTGGTTATCCAATTTGTTGACATTTAAATGTTTTTTTCGTATTTTTTAATGATTTTTTTGTATCTCTCTGGTATTAGTTGTTTCTTCTCTTTCACTTCTTATTTTGTTTATTTAGTTTCATTCTTTGCTCATTGGTGATCCTGGCTAAAGGTTTATCAATTTTATTTTTTCAAAAAAAAAAACAGCTTTTGATTTCATTGATCCTTCTATTGTGTTTTTGGTCTCTATGTTTTTATTTCCTTTTTGATCTTTATTATTTCTTTTCTTCTGCTGACTTTGGGCTTTGTTCTTATTTTCTAATTCCTTTAGGTGGTAAGTTAGATTTCTTCTTGAGGGGGCAGGTCTTTTCTATTTTTGTTGAAGTATAGTCAGTTACAATATGTAAATTTTGGGTGTACAGCACAATGTCCCAGTCATGCATATACATACATATATTCATTTTCATAAGCTTTTTCATTAAAGGTTATTACAAGTTATTGAATATAGTTCCCTGTGCTATACAGAAGAAATTTGAATTTTTAATCTGTCTGTCTGTCTGTCTGTCTATCTATATCTGTCTATCTATCTATCTATATATAGTGGCTACCATTTGCAAATCTCTTGTTTACTTGAGATTTTTCCTGTTTCTTGAGGAAGGCCTGTATCACCATAAACTTTTTTCTTAAAACTGCTTTTGCTGCATCCCATAGATTTTGGAGTGTTGTGTTTCCATTTTCATTTGTCTTGAGGTATTTTCTGATTTCTTCATTGACCCATTAGTTTTTGGTTGCACATTGTTTAGTGTCCATGTATTTGTTCTTTTTTAATTTTTATTGATATCAAGTTTTATTCCATTGTGGTCAGAAAAAGTGCTTGATATAATTTTTAACTTTTTTAATTTGTTAAGATTTGTTTTGTGTTCTAGCATATGATCTATCTTGGAGAACATTCCATGTGCATTTGAAAAGAATATGTATTCTGCTGGTTTTGGATGTAGATGTCTTTAAATCCTACTGGTCTACTGTGTCATTTAAAACCAATTTTGCCCTACTGATTTTAGGTGATCTGTCCATTGATGTAAGTAGGGTGTTAAAGTCCCCTGCTATTATTGTTAATTTCTTCTTTTTATGTCTAGTAGTATTTATTTCGTATACTTAGATGTTCTTATTGGGTGTGCACATGTTGAGTGTAATACCTTCTCGTATTGATCACTTTATCATTATGTAATGCCCTTTTATGGCTTTTGTTATAATCTCTGTTTTAATGTCTGTTTTATCTGGTATGAGTATTGTCACCGCCTCTTTCTTGTCTTTTTCTTTTTCATGAAATATCTTTTTCCATCCCCTCACTTTAAGTCTGTGCGGGTCTTTAGCTCTGAAGTGAGTTTTTATTGTAGGTAGCATGTTGAAGGGTCTTGATTTTTAATTCAATCAGCCACCCTCTACCTTTCTGTAGAGAAATCAGCTGATAGGCTTATGAGGATTCCCTCGTAGATGACTTTGTTTTCCTCCTGCTACCTTTAGTATTATCTTTAAATTTACCATTTTAATTATGATGTGTCTTGATGTGGGTCTATTTGGGTTCATCTTATTTGGGATCCTGGGTGCTCCCTGTACCTAGATATTTGTTTCCTTTCTCAGATTTTCAGTCATAATTTCCTCAGATACATTATTGATCCCCTTCTCTCTCTCTTCTTTTTCTGGGACCCCTATAATGAGAATTTTGGTCGGCTTAATATTATCTCAAAGATCTCTTAAATTGTTTTAATTATTTTTTATTTGTTTTCCTTTTTGCTGTTCTAATTGGGTGATTTCCATTAATCTGTCTTCCATATCACTTAAGCCTTCTGTGTCACTTAGTCTGTTGCTCATTCCTTATTTGTTTTTTATTTCAGCTGTTGAATTCATTTCTGATTTGATCTTTTATATTTTCTAGTTCCTTGTTAATCCATTCACTGCGTACATCAGTTCTTTTCCCTAATTCAGTTACATTTTTGTTACCAATGTCTTGAATTTTTTATTTGGTGAATTATTTATTTCTGTATCATTATGTTTTTTTTTTTTTTCCTGGTGTTTTCTCCTACTCTTTCAATTGAGAGTGGTTCCTCTGTCTTTTCATTTTGCTTAGCTTTCTGTGCCTCTATGAATTCGGGTGAAACAGTTACCTATTGCAGTCTAGAAGTGGTGTGTTATCTGGAAGCAAGTGGGGCCTGTGCTGGTTCTCAGCTTGGGTCACCTGCAGACAAAGAACCAGTGCACTGCCTTTGCAGTTGCCTATGGCTCCGCTCAGACACAGCCTCAGGTGCAAGTCTCCTTTGTCTCTCATAGCCAATATCTGCCTTCACTGTTATCTAAAAAGCTCATCAAGATACAGATACCCTTGTATCCTAAGTAGTTGTTTTACAAAATATATGTAAGTTTTTAAATTTCAAAAGCTTCCCTACTTATGTAATCTTTTTTATTTGTTTGCTTTAAAAATGTATTGAGATTTGCTTTGGAGACTGGGGAAAGATCAATATTTGTTAATGTTCCACTGTGCTTAAAAAAAAGTGAGTTATTGCCTTTCTTAGGATGCATGCATATATACGGAAAACTTCAGCACTGTTTATTATATTTTTCAATTTTCTTGTATCCATATTTGTCATTAGCCAGTTGAAAAGTTATAGGCTGACAGCAGTCTACTAGACTATGCTATTACGATTGTATTTCTGTCAAATTCTCCTTATCTTTATAATTGTTTTATTTCTATATTTTGATACCATGTTATTTAGCACAATAAACTTCATAGATGTTGGCTTCAGTAATTTTCAAATTTTTTATCCAAACTTTGCCTTTTTATTCTATTTTGTCTACTTCTGCTTTTTCGTTTTATTTGTATTATATTTACTCATGTTTTAATGTTATTTTCTCTTGAAAAAGACTTCTCTTACAAGTATACCTTTTTTTTTTTTTGGCTTTTCTAGGAGTGTTTAAATTTTTTAAAATTTTCATAGCTGACATCTGTTGTGCTTTATGCTTTAAAATAAGGATCCCTGAAATTTTGATTGTTTCCATTGGTGTCATGGGCTATGCCTTGCATTCTTCTGTGTGCTTGAGTAATTTAATATTAATACTTTTGTTTTTATAAATAATCTCAAATATATATTCTTCCATTTTAAACTTCTAAATAAAACATAACATTATGAACCCTGTGTATTAAAAATATTTATCTTGTTTTATTTCTCCCCAAAGCTTCATATCTTTGTTGATATAATCTGAGATTATAGATCTAGATGATTATTTTATTAGTTTCTGTATCTTATATAATCATATATTATTTATAGATTTCTACATAGGAAATATTAATTTTTTTAACATTTTTTATTGATTTATAATCATTTTACAATGTTGTGTCAAATTCCAGTGTTCAGCACAATTTTTCAGTCGTTCATGGAGATACACACACTCATTGTCACATTTTTTTCTCTGTGAGTTATCAAAACATTTTGTGTATATTTCCCTGTGCTATACAGCGTAATCTTGTTTATCTATTCTACAATTTTGAAATCCCAGTCTATCCCTTCCCTCCCTCCACCCCCCTGGTAACCACAAGTCTGTATTCTCTGTCTGTGAGTCTATTTCTGTCCTGTATTTACACTTTGTTTTTGTTTGTTTGTTTTTGTTTTTTAGATTCCACATATGAGCGATCTCATATGGTATTTTTCTTTCTCTTTCTGGCTTACTTCACTTAGAATGACATTCTCCAGGAGCATCCATGTTGCTGCAAATGGCATTATGTTGTCGGTTTTTATGGCTGAGTAGTATTCCATTGTATAAATATACCACTTCTTCTTTATCCAGTCACCTGTTGATGGACATTTAGGCTGTTTCCATGTTTTGGCTATTGTAAATAGTGCTGCTATGAACATTGGGGTGCAGGTGTCATCCTGAAGTCGATTTCCTTCTGGATACAAGCCCAGGAGTGGGATTCCTGGGTCATATGGTAAGTCTATTCCTAGTCTTTTGAGGAATCTCCACACTGTTTTCCATAGTGGCTGCACCAAACTGCATTCCCACCAGCAGTGTAGGAGGGTTCCCCTTTCTCCACAGCCTCTCCAGCATTTGTCATTTGTGGATTTTTGAATGACGGCCATTCTGACTGGTGTGAGGTGATACCTCATTGTAGTTTTGATTTGCATTTCTCTGATAATTAGTGATATTGAGCATTTTTTCATGTGCTTTTTGATCATTTGTATGTCTTCCTTGGAGAATTGCTTGTTTAGGTCTTCTGCCCATTTTTGGATTGGGTTGTTTATTTTTTTGTTATTGAGTCGTATGAGCTGCTTATATATTCTGGAAATCAAGCCTTTGTCGGTTTTACTTGCAAAAATTTTCTCCCATTCCGTAGGTTTTCTTCTTGTTTTACTTCTGGTTTCCTTTGCTGTGCAGAAGCTTGTAAGTTTCATTAGGTCCCATTTGTTTATTCTTGCTTTTATTTCTTCTAGGAGAAAATTTTTGAAATGTATGTCAGATAATGTTTTGCCTATGTTTTCCTCTAGGAGGTTTATTGTATCTTGTCTTATGTTTAAGTCTTTAATCCATTTTGAGTTGATTTTTGTATATGGTGTAAGGGAGTATTCTAGCTTCATTGCTTTACATGCTGCTGTCCAGTTTTCCCAACACCATTTGCTGAAGAGACTGTCTTTATTCCATTGTATATTCTTGCCTCCTTTGTCGAAGATGAGTTGACCAAAAGTTTGTGGGTTCATTTCTGGGCTCTCTATTCTGTTTCTACATAGGAAATGTTAATTTTTTTTCTATAAGACCATTTTTGCTTTTAAGAACATGTTACTGTTTAGTTACTGTATTTTAATTATAAATATCACATTAAGCAAGTTGAAATAATACTTCATGTTTCTCTTTACTTCATTATACAAAATTTCAAGTGCTTTAGTGTATTCTAAGACCATAACCATTATGCCTACACCACCTCTTATTTTTATCTATTTCTAGATCCATCTTTATCCATGCTGCACTATTCTGTTATCCACTGTAGTATGCTGTGCTTAGGTTATTATATGTGTATTTTCCCAATTCTAGGAAATTTTTAATTATTTTCTGATGAGGTATAAATTTCATACATTAAAATGCACAAATCTTAAGGGTAGAGCTTGATGTAATTTCACTTTTTTTCACATCTGATTAGCCACTAAACAGATCAAAATATAGACCAATTTCGGCACCCTCCGGGCACCTTAATGCCACTTCTTAATTTATATACACAGTTCCCTACCCCAAGAAAGTCACTGTTCTTACTTCTATCATACCTATTACTTTTCCCTGCCTTGAAATTCATGTAGTTGGAATAATATAGTATGTACTCTTTTGTATCTGATCTCATTACCTTAATATTATGTCTTGTATACTATACAAGTGGAATCACACAGTATATATTTTGTATGTCTAGCTTATTTTGCTCAATATAATGTTTTGAGATTTATGAGTGTTTTTGAGAAGGTCAGTAGTTTGTCCTTTTTGTTGCTAAGTAATAGTTCATTGTAGGAATATGCATCATTTATTTATGTATTTGCTTGTTAGTGAACATTTGTGTCATTTCTAGTCTAGGGCTATTATGGATATAGCTACTGAAAACATTCTATGAGTCGTTCTGTGGATATATGCACTCATTTCTCTTGAGCACATACTTAGGAGTGGAATAGCTGGTCATAGAATAGGTATATATTATTAAAAACATTCAGATGATTTTCAAAGTTATAGAACAGTTTTACACTACTTTCAGCAATGTATGAAAGTTTCAATGCTAATACATCCTCATCTACATTTGAAGTTTGGGGGGTTTTTTTCCCCTTCTTAAATTTTAGCCATCCATTGGGTTTATAGTATCTTATTTTGACTTTAATTTGCATTTTCCTTTTGACTAATAATGTTGAGTAACTTTTCACAGGCTTATGACCATTTAGATATCTTACTTGTAAAATGCCTTTTCAAATAATTTACCAGTTTGTTTTTCAAGTGCATTAATTTATTTTGAGGGAATGGGAGGTAGTTTTCTTTTACCCCCCATATTTACTCAGTAATAATTGACAAATATCATTGTGTAAGTTTAAAGGTATACAGTGTAATAATTTGCTATACATGTATGTTGTGAAATGATTTCTACAATAAGGTTAAGTAACACGTCCATCACTTCACATAGATACCTTTTTAAAAAATTTTGTGGTGAGAACATTTAATATTTACTCTCTTAACAAATTTCAAGTGTGCAGTATTGTTAACTATAGCTATGGTTATATACATTAGATCCCCAGAACTTACTCATCTTATAAGTGAAAATTTGTAACTAAAGCAACGTTTTTCCACTTTTCCTTCTCGTTAACCCATAATAACCACTATTCTACTCTGTGTTTATGAATTTGACATTTTGATTCCACATATAAGTGCAATCATACAGTATGTTTCTTTCTCTGTCTTATTTCACTTGGCATAATGCCCTCAAGTTTCATCCATGTTGTAAATGGCAGAATTTTCTTTTTATGGATGAATAATATTACGTTATACGTGTGTGTGTTTGTGTACATATATATAAAATCACATTTCCTTTATTCATTCATCTGTCAACTGACACTTAAGCTGTTTCCATGTCTTGGCTATTGTGAACAATTCTACAAAGAACATGAGGTACAGGAGGTACTACTTCAAGGTAGTCATTTCACTTCCTTTGGCTATATACCTAAATGTGAGATTGCTTAATGTTATGGTAGTTCTATTTTTAATTGTTTGCAGTACCTCTGTACTATTTTCTATAATAGTTGTACTAATTTACATTTACACCAACAGTGCACAATGGGTTTCTCCACATCTTTGCCAACACTTACTACTTGTCTTTTTGATGATAACCATTCTAACAGTTAAGAAGTAATATTTCATCATGATTTTGATTTGCATTTCCCTGATGAAACATCTCTCTGGATGTTGAGCATCTTTTCCTGTACTTCTCGGCCATTGTGTGTGATCTTTGGAAAAATATCTAGTTGGGTTCTTTGCCCACTTTCAGATTGGATTATTTGATATTTGCTATTGAGGTGTGTGAGTTATTTTGAAAATTAACATCAGATACATGATTTGGAAATATTTTCTTTATATGCACTGTCTTTTCATTGTGTTGATTGTTTCTTTTGTTGTGCTGTTTTGGTATCAGGGTAATGCTGGCCTTGTTTGAAAGTATTCCCTCTTCTTTTTTTTTTTTTTTTTTTTTTGGAAGAGTTTGAGAAGGATTGGAATTGATTCTTCTTTAAATATTTGGTATAAATTTTCAGTGAAGCCATCTGATCCCAGGGTTTTCTAGGGAGGTTTCTGATTATTGATTCCATTTCCTTAATGATTATTGGTCTGTTCAGATTTTCTATTTCTTCATGATTCGGTCTTGGTAGGTTGTATGTTTCCAGGAATTTATCCATTTCTTCTAAGTTATTCAATTTGTTGGCATGTAATTGTTCATAGTAGGCCTTTATGATCCTTTTTATTTCTGTGGTATCAGTTGTAATGTCTTCTTTTTCACTTTTAATTTTATTTGAATACTCTCTTTTTTCCTTGTTGAGTCTAGCCAAAGATTTGTAATTTTTTAAGATCTTTTCAAATAGTATCTTATTTTTGTTAATATTTTCTCTTATTTTCCTACTCTCTAATTCACTCGTTTCTGCTCTAATCTTTATTATTTCCTCCCTCCTGGTAACTTTGGGCTTAGTCTGTTCTTTTTGTAGTTCTTTGGGGTATAATGTTTGTTCACTTATTTGAGATTTTTCATTATTCTTTAATGTAACCTTTTATAGTAATAAATTTTCATCTTAAACCTACTTTTGTTGAATCCCATAGATTTTAGAAGATTGTGTTTCCATTTTCATTTGTTTCAAAATATTTTTGAATTTCCCTTTTGATTTTTCCTTTCACCCATTGGTCATTGAAGAATGCATTGTTTCATTTCCACTTATTTGTGAATTTTCCTATTTTTCTCCTGTTACTGATTTTTAGTTTAGTTCCACTGAGGTTGGAGAAGATACTTGATATATTTTGAATTTTCTTGAATTTGCTAAGACTTGTTTTATGGCCTAACATGATCTCTCCTGGGGAATCTTCTGTGTGCACTTGAGAATAATGTGTATTCTCCTGCTGCTAGATGAAATGTTCCATGTATGTCTGTTAGGTCCATTTTGTCTATGGTGGTGGTCAAATCCACTGTTTCCATTTTATTTTCAACAATGGATCATCTATCCATTGTTGATAGTAGGGTATTAAAGTCCCCTACTATTATTATTTGCTATTTATTTTCCCTTTTATTTCTGTAAGTATTTGCTTATATATTTAGGTGCTCCAGTGTTGGGTGCATACTTGAAATTGTTGTATTTTCTTGGTAAAAATTGACCCATTTATCACGATATAATGACCTTCTTTGTCTCTTGTGACTCTTTTTAACTTAGTCTGTTTTGTCTAACTTTAGTCACTACTACTCTCTTTTGGTTTCCATTTGCTTGGCACTTTTTCCCTTCTTTCACTTTCAACTTAACGTGTGTCCTTAAAACTAACGTGACTTTCTTGTAGGCAGCATATGTCCAATTTATTGTTTTATTTTATGGTTAATATCTAGTTCTATCTAAGGAGTCTTTGCCTAACCCAAGGCCATAAAACCATTCACCTATATATTTTTTTTCTCTAAATGTTTATAGGTCTAGTTTTCACATTTGCATCTATGGCACATCTCAGATTTGTGTGTGTGTGTGTGTGTGTAGCATGGCTTAGGACTGTCATCAGGTTGGGTTCTTCCAAAGCTGGATCCTGAGCCAATAACTCAGTGTAAATGATTTACTAAGGAGTAACCAGTAGGGTAGTGGGGAAGCAGAATTGTAAAAGTAGAGAAACCAATCAAGGGTGCCATTTGAAATGAAGTCCCCGATTCAGCCTGATTTGGAAAGCAGATCCTGGAGCATAATTACACTACAGAGTTGTCTCTTCTTAAGGCAGAGGAACTAGGCTCATATTCCTTGTCACTAGTCATCATCCACTAAAAAAAAAGCTGCCTTTGGGGGTTGGGGATTAAATCTTGTAGGCACTTTGGATTCTCCTTAGGGTTTCAGAGAGGTAGGATAAACGTCCAAGAGCAATCATTTGAGAGTCTTAGGTGCAAGTCA
Source organism: Camelus ferus (assembly GCF_009834535.1). NCBI lineage: Eukaryota > Metazoa > Chordata > Mammalia > Artiodactyla > Camelidae > Camelus > Camelus ferus. Next base: position 19,101,507 of record NC_045700.1, read on the forward strand.
TTAGGAGCAAAGCATGCAGAAGCAGAGAAAGGTGTTCTCAGAGCTATTTAGAAGATGCAAAGTAATCTGAATGGTGCACAAAGAGTGTGCACTGTAGAATGGATGCTCCCCACCTCCATACAGATAGCTCATTACTCCAGCATCATTTGGTAAGGAGACCTCCTTTTCTTCCCTTTGTATACCATCAAGTGAACAGTTACGTGTGTTTCTATTTCTAGACAGTCTGTTCTATTTTACTGATCTATTTATCTATCCACATACCAATATCATACCGTCTTACTTACTATAGATTTAAAATAAGAATTAAAATCTGGGAATTAAAATCTTCCATTGTTTTAATTCTTTAAGATTGTCACAGCTATACTGTGTCTTTTGCACTTCCATGTAAACTTTAGTATTGAATCAGCAATTTCTCCCACCAATCTTGCTGTGTTTTTGACCAATATTGCAGGCAATCTATAGATCAGTTTGGAGAAGATTAACATCTTAACAGTAATCTTCCAATCCATGAAGCTGGTATATCTTTCCATTTGAAGGTCTTCTTTAATTTCTTTCTTCAATGTTTTATAGTTTTCAGTTTTGACGTCTTGCATATCTTATTTCTTCTGTTTTTGTATTTTCAATGTTATTGTAAGTGAAATTGCTTGTTTCACTTTCCCATTGTTGATTGCTGATATGCACTGATTTTCAAACATTAACCTTATATATTATTTCTATGCTAAAATCACTAGTGCTAAAAACTCTCTTTTCCTGTAGAAAAGTCTTTCCGGTCTTCGTGAGGCAGACTTCTTATATTTCATCACCGTAGTGCATGTCATGGTCTCCAAAACCCAAATCCTCATCTTTAATGCATTTCCTGTGCTTATTTATCTATTACAAAATGACAATATTTAATTAAAAGGAGATGCAAAATGCCACACCTGCTCCTTATATTTGTCAGTCTGTTCATATCTTCTCATGGGAAGTAGTACGAGAAGATTGTTGTGCTGTGTTTCGTAAGTCCCGGCATGCTTTTTATCAGACATAACGTATGCATATGGCCAACTGAGCAGCCCTAAAACAGACACATCTTACCAACCAAGAGACACACGCTTTCTCAAAAGGGTAAGAATGATGAAATACATAAAAATGCTTTCTGATTCCTAACACTTTTGTTACTTTGTATAATTCCAGATCAGCTTTTGTTTAGCTTAAAACGTTTTCAAATGTTGATCCATCACAATTTAAGTAAAGACTTACTGTGTTGGCATGGTTTGGAAGTATTCAACTTTCACTTTGATCAGGATGAACTATCTTTTATAGATAAGCTCATATCTGATTGATTTTCTTTTTTTTTTGCTGATTGTCCTTTATGAAGAATCTGATTTTAAAAATACACATACATGCATTTCCACATGTGGCAATAACTACAGATACAGATGCATCATGAGTGATGTATGAGTCACACAAAACTTCTTAAAATAATGTCATTTATTATAAACTCCTTTAGGTGAAGGTTATAGTAGCTGCCTGTTTAATATTTTAATTCAAATGAGAAAGTATTAAGTATAAATTGAGGAAGCTTACACATTGCTGGGTACTTTTAAAGATCTCTATGATTCAAATTGTTAAAGAAAACTCAGAATCTCAGTAAATAAAATAGGTATTTACACAAGTGGCAAAAACAGAGAAAAGTACAAAGTGGTCAAATGTATTTCAGCCTTTAAATTTTATTATGGGACCCTGAGATTATTATAAACCCAAGAGGCTGAGAAAAACAGTAGTAAAAGTCATCAAATACAGGCAAAATCATGAGTACATGCTGTGTGATAGAGCATCCTCCATGGACAGGGCAGAACGTGTCTTACCTGGAGTCCAGTGTAGCTGTTAACAAACTGCAGGGATTCGGGTAAATGGGAACAGAGAACAAAGGTCTTGAACGGCAGATTAAGGAATTATTTTAAAATTGGCAGCATATAGAATGAGTATGTGCTTTGAAAACTGCACACTTCCTGAAGACTTCCATTAAAAATATTCCTTTAATTACACTTCATTTAGCTGTGTGTTCAAATACACATTTTCTGATTGCTCAGATGAGCAGGTAAAGCTCCTGAAAGCAACATCTTATTGTCATAGTTAAACGTACTCTGATAAAGTACCAAACAGTTCTTAGCTGTATCTCAACTTGTATTTATCTTACCTTGAAATAAAATTAACTGACTTCAGAGTAATCAAAGTGCACACAAACTGAGTGAATATGAGAGTTGCGCTGTGAATTTCTGACATGTTTGGTTTCTTTTATTTTTCTTCTTTTCTTCCTTCTCTCTCTCCCTGTTCTCCCTCCTCCCCCTCCCTCCTCTTTTTCCTCTTGCTCCTCCCTTTGCCTCTCCCTCCCCACCCTGCAGGGAGGACTTCTCCCCTCCCTCCTCCTCCTTTCCCCTCTCTTCCTCCTTCTCTTCTTCCTACTAGTTCCTCTTTCTTTCTCTTCAAAATTGGTGGTACTGTGTAGTATTTTCTATGGTTTAGTAACAGTGGATTGATCGGTGCATTTACTCCCCTCTTACTATATATTTGACATTATTTATAAAGGTTTAAAATGAGATAATAAAACAAGATGATTACATACTTTTTTCAGAGATGCTACAAATGTGCATTACCATAGCAACAACAGAATATAAGAATATAACATTTGTTCATTGCTTTCATAAATATTTAAGCTATTGTGTGGTTATTTCACACACACACAAAAAAGTTTTGAAACCAGTATTTCTGACAGCCCAGTCTCCAAAATCATGGGTATGAGGTCATGTGGTACGTGGTTTTGAAATTTTGTTAGAATGGAGATTAGTATATTGGAAGTGGCTAATGTTCGGCATAATATAAGAGTACATTTTAGCACAGCTTTGAAAAAGTTAGATACCTGGGAGCTATAAAAGACAGGGTAAAATATATGGCACAATGACATATATCTTTTCCCTCTGATTATTCTACATTTACACACACACGTGCGCACCTATGCACACAAACACAGAGTTATCAAAGAAAAATATCAAGACAGAATAAAATGAGGTTCTTCAGAATGTGCTGACGAGTGTGGAGGAAATCCGCACTGAGAGGTTGATGATAATTGCATACCTTTACACATATGATCTCAGAACCGTACTGGGGGGACTTGGGACAGATCTGATCATGTCCATATTGCATAAGAGGATAAAAGGCTAAGTAGTTATTCCCGGAGTACAACAGCTAGTTATGGTCTAGTCAGTATTCCAAACTAACTTATTCTGATTCTTTCTTCTATTAAGGGGTTAGTGAAAAACTCTGAGGTCAATTTTTAATAAAATATAACAGCACTTTCATTTTCATTAATAAAGCTCTTTGCCTTTTTCTCTGCCCTTCCCTACTCAGACTTTTCCAGAGATGATGTAACGAGAATTATTTTGTTAATATAATACACTTTTACACTTTATCCTTATTGTAAATGACCCTTAGTTTGAAAGACATGGGCTGAAATTTTAGTTGGGCAACTCTTTACAGTAGACCATCATTGTAATTAACATAACAAATTACTGTTGCCATGGACAATTGAACGGTACATGGAAATAGATTGTTGGATACAATCTTTGTCATAGTGGCATTTAGAATAATGGAATTCTGCCTGTGTTATCAAACATCTGTAAAACTGAGTTATAGTTCTCTGGCTTTAAAACAATCTGAGACCATGGAATTCTCAGATGTCCATCAGGCCTCAGGGCATGGTCTTTTAGGGCTTGAAAACAGGCATCTTTATGTCTAAAATGCACCCATTGTATGAGCTGTCCATTTACTAATCCAAGAAGGTCCAGTGTGCAAAGGGGGAGAAAACTGCTTTAGAAAAGATGATGCTTGTTTGTAGCTATCTTATGGCTACAATAAAATTTATCTGGGAATCAGAGGAAGAACTGGCTTCTGGTTCACTTAGTTGTTTGCATAGTTGACAAGGAATGATTTGATCAGTGGCCAAGAGACAGAGAATATATTGTTCAAGAAACTACGAGCATCATCAAGACAAGAAGACACAGTCATTGAAATATGTTGTGTTTCAAGCACACAAGATAATTCAATTTTGTAAAACTTAGCTTTCTAAGTTTATAAAAGAGCACTATTCTTACTGAGTTTAAGATGAGACCTACAAAGGGTACACAGTGTTGGCAGTTACAGGTTAATTACTTTAAACCGGGGCTACGCTATTTATTGGTAAGACGCTGACTATTCAAATTATAATTAGATTATCTATAGATAGAGTTATAGTCCTCGCTTTTCACATCTGCAACATAGTTATTTAAGTAACTGTACCTCAGAGGGTTCCTGAGAGAAATAATGACCTAACATGAAAGTCCCTGGTGATTTAGCATGGGGCTCCCTTTTCCTACGTCTCTCACTTCCTCACCCTCTGTCATCCCTGTTCCTGTCTGTTCTTCACCTACTCTTTCTTCTTTCCTCTCTTTCTTCTTCATTTATGTCTTCAAGCTGTATGCATGTGAGTATTTTTTATAAAGAACCAGAAAAGCCCAAAACATTATATTTGTTTTGGTTCAGGTAGCATGCAAATTAGTCCAATGCCACAGTGTTCCACCAGATGGTGCGTTTTCCAGACGGTAGCCAGATAAGCTTAGAGCTCCTTAGAACCTTGAAATATATCACTCTGCTCCATCTGACAAATCTGAAATATGGGATCCAGAATAAAAGATTATTTTCTTTTTCACGCTGTAGCAAAATTTCAGTAAGGCAAGTAGGCTCTTTATCATTTGGGCGCAGAGAACTTTGTCGACTACAGATTCTGTCCTGCATTCCAGAGCTGTTCACTAATTCACAGAATTAAGGGCTTACAGGAGAGCTGGTGAACATCTCCATTGGCTGTACGGTAAGTTAGGATACGAGCATTTATTAGACAGTTATAACTGTTCAAAACCCACTAGAGATGCATTCACTTTAGTTTAAGGGTTGCACATTTCCCTACAAATGGCTTGTTGTGAATAATGTAAATGTGCATCCCTGAGAATAAATTAAATACATTTGCTGCTATTGTTAATGTGTTGGAACAGTTGGGCCATAAATCACTTGAACAGCATTTATAGATTACTGTAGTCTATCTAGACCGAGCTTGTAAATAGCTGTGTAACTCATAATTCAGTGATTTGCAACCCTCTGAAGAAAACCTTAGAGATTTTTCTCTTGTTTTTGTCCCCTCCCTTCTCCTATGATATCGACAAACATCTAGCTCAAAGAAATTCATTTTGAACGCTTTTATAAAGCTTTTCTTTTTAATAGAAGCTAGAGGATTTAATATATAACAAGAAGGAATCCACCAGAAGCATATAGAGTGACTCACTGCCCATTGGTGGGTCATCACTCTTGTATCCTTCTGGTCTTTCCCTATCAAGCCATCCTTCCTGGAAGCCTCAGGAATTCCCTACAGGGAGAAACCATTTTCCAAAGCCTTGAGGCTTCCTTTGTCCTTTCTTTTCTCTCCTTGACCTTTTTTCCCTCCCCCTCCCCCACCTCTTTTCCCCTCTGCCTCCACCCCCAACAACATTATCATAGGAACCAATGCAGACACATTTTGTCTACTCTCAACTCCATCAATTCATTAGAACTTAGGGCACATCGGAAGTAAAATGGTCATTCAGCTTTAGAACCAATACAGACCATTGATTTCAGTTTTATCCTTGAAAATAAGAGTGAGTAAAAAAGTGTTTCTCTGTGCTAGGCATTTTGTGTGCATTATATCATTTAGTACTCGTAATATAGCATTAGCCCCTTGTATTAGGGAGGAAAGTGAAATATACAGAAGTAAAATTACAAATTATACCCACAATACCTGAGGTTGCAGCATCTGATTTTGAAACGGAGCCTAATTCAAAAGCCAGCGTCTGTGTTCTTTCAGCTTGACCTATTTGTTCATAACTATGGCGAGCTATTCTAATCTTAGGGAAATGCGTCACGTCTATTCGATAGAATGCTCTGACATTTTGCCTCCATTAACTGTGCTTGACTTTCCTAACCTGCAGTGGCCCTCTCCCCCCCTACATTTACCTTTGTTCCTTTCCTTTGCCTCTTTCTGGTCACATTGGGCCTCCAGGCTGAGAGAACCACCATGCTTCTGGAGGGGATACACTCCAAATTATCTTTTAAAAGGCTTGCTTATTTCTGAGTAGGTGTCAATAGGGAGTGGAGATTCCTTGCAATGGGGGTTCTGTTAGTGCCCCATGTGTGTGTCTGCCATCCCTGTAGACTCTGCTTGACAGACATCAGCCCTCGTTCACTGACTCACATCCCAGAATTTGACTGTTGTCTGTTTTGTGCTCCACCAATTTTCAACTTGTTTCTGATGGCCCTTGATTGAGTAGCCCCAACCTTTGGGTAATTAGTGATGAGTTGAAACTTGATAGCTCTTGGTTTTCATTTAGATGATGCTTTGCTGAACTGCTATCTCAGGGCACAGCCCAGCAGAAACCTCCTCACCAAACCTGAGTGTCCCCCAGTTGCAATATGGACACCATGACTTCATCTTTGTAGAATGCTTTTTGTGTTCCGAGTACTCTCAGACTTATTTCACTGTCTTGACTTCATGGTGAGTTATTTGCAGGGTAAATCTCTGAGTGAAGGAATGAATACGGAAAAATGACGTTTATTGCTGGAGGCAATGGCTTTAGGTTTTTAAGGAAATAGACTTCCGCCAATACCCGCTTCGTAATTACAATGTGCTAATATCAGTTCTCAAAATCTCTGACTTTCTGCATAGGATAGTTTTGACATAGGACTATTCAGATGATTGGATAGCGTGCTTGGCATATTTTAGTTACACGTATAATTTAGAACAGGGAAATGAGGACTGATTAGCCATTGTGATAATAATAAAATTAGTCATCTTGATATTGAATTAATATTAAATTATTAATGTATAAATATCACTCATAAAGCAGGTATATAAAGACAGTACTCGATGCAGTTGTTGACATCCGGGAAAATAGCAGAGAGGGGATATCGAGATTCTGGTTTCTGTTCTGCTTTTTAAGCTGTGTCACTTTGACGGGTCACTGACGCTCTTTGAAGCTCAGTTTACTGATCTGTAAAAGTGAGTGTAATAGTTACTTTTTGGAATATCAGATGATTTTATTGGGATTACAAATGCATCAAAAATTAATAATATTGAAAATGTTAAAACATCAAAGAGCCCAAATGTCACTTACAATAAATGTTTGTAATTGCTCATAGCTTCCTGAAAGTAGCTACAGAGTTTTCTTCACAAAGTATGAAAAGTGACTACTTCAACTTTTTAAAATAGTGAAATATAAAATTTGATTTTTAAAAATGACTTTAATTCCTCTTTGATCTATGTGAGATCTGTCTTTACTGTCAATGATATTTCATTATTATGATGGCTTTTATTAACTTTAGTATCAAACTACTATGTATGAACAGTTTTGAACTCAGGTTTGTCATCTATACTCCATTATACTTGTGATTTCTATTCCATCCCAAATGTATGTTTCATGTCCAAGAAGAAAAGGCCAGGTTTTCACTTTGAATTTTAAACGTGCATTTACAGTACATGAAGGTTATCCTACAAGTCCTTCTTGCATCATTTCCATCCCCCAGGTTGGTAATATAGGGAAAAAATGTGAAAATACAATTTCCCCCATGGCACACTGCAGCACTGATTGCCAGGGAATGAAATGGCATGTCTGATGAGTCATAATTGACAGAGAGCTCTTGCTGGTTTTTGTACACACTTCAGCTTTTTAAAATTTATGTTTCTCTCCAAGTCTTAACTTCCTTTCCATTGTGGTAACTATACACATACTACACCTTGAGAAAATATCTCTGAATAATTTCAAGTGCACTATGGTTTCTTAAAGAAGGATGTTAATGTGTTTGATATTACATTTATCATATCCTAGTAGTATTCCTTAGGTTTTCATATTTGTTGGGTTTTTTTTTAAGGTTTACAATACTACATGTATTATATGGTAGTAACAGAGAAAAATAATAGTACTTACAGGTAGAAATATTATGGGTGTTTTTACCTTAAAATTAGTTTATATATTTTATGGAAACCACAGTCCCATCCCTCAGATTTTTCCCCATTCCAAGAGGTGCCCAGAGAAAATGCAATTTGATTGCAAGTCTTATTTTCTAGGTGCTAATTTTCATCTTTAGAGGCAAGTGTTAGATACATAGCAATGCTGAATAAACAACTGCAAGAAATAAGTTTGAGATTTAGAAACAGCCCAAACACACTGTATTTTCTTTCCTCCTTGTCTCTCTTCTTAGCACTGGCACTTTGGGCAAGCTATTTAACCTCAGTAAGTTAAATAGTTAGAATAGTAATGCACGTCTCAGAAGGCAGAGTGGAGATTGAAACGTGTAAGTCGTTTAGCACAGGGTCTAGCACATCATACAAAAATAAATTCAGCCAATTTCAATCATCCATGATAAATGCTCTGTTAGGCAGTAGGGCTCTGGCAGTGAAGATTCCTTGTCCTCATGGAACCTCCAGTCTAATGAGGAATGCAGAAAATCCCTACTGTTTCAACAGAGTAGAATGTGTTAAAAGAGCAAAGCAAACGGTGTCATGAGAGTATATGCTGGCACATGGTCTAATCCCAAGGAGGATCGGAGAAGTTTTTTAGGGAGAGAATATTCATATGGAAACCTCAGAGATGAGTAAGGGTTAGTTAGGCAGAGGAGTGATGGGGAAGAAGGAAGAAAAAAGAAAGAAAACGTTCGGTGTGAGTGAGAGCCTAGAACAATGGTGTGACTACAAAGAATGAACCCAGGTCAGAGTCCCATGTGGGTGCCCTCCATGTTGGTAGCCCCGTGTATAGACGTTTACAAATATTAATACTTCAACGAGGGGTTAGTCTTAAAACCAGTGCTGTCCAGTCTTAGAGTCATCCGCCATGAACATTCTCATTCATATCTAGTACATGCGGTACCCTAAAGTCAGTAGCCCTGTGTTTGGTAACACTCTCCTTCTAGCAGATCAGATGACTTTGGCTACCCAAGGATAGGATTCTTCTGAGAAGAAAGGGTCCCAGTAATCTTTGGTGGGAGAGGAAAGGCAGAACTGGAGAGTGAGATCTCAGACACATTCTAGATGCAGTGGTGGACGCCTTTTCTTTGGTTTGTGGTCGGGACTGGAATTGGAATAGGGCATAAACAGTAAAACAAAAATATCACAGAATCAACTCTTTTAGTCTTCCCGGGTCTAAAGAGGGGCCCAGCACTCCTACATAGCTGATAGAGACCAAAACTTCTGTCCTGGGATTCTCATTCCAGACAGCATCCTAGGGCCCATTCCAGGCTGGGAGTTCATTGCGTATTCTGACTTGTCTTCTTTATTTGGTCCTTGAAGATTTGGGGTTTAGAGTGAAGAACAAAGGGTAAGCACTGCATGGAAATTTTTTTAAAAAGAAGAAGAAAAAGAAGGGAGAGGGAGAGTGATTGAGATTAGGGGTGTATGTGCCCTCAATTCAAACAGGAGCTTCCACCTAAGGATGCTCTGGGTGGGAGAGAGATGGTTAGGAGTGCCTGCTTCCTTTATGTCATTCATCATTGTCTCCTGAATACTGGTGTGTCAGTGCCATTTACAGTTCTCTTACTGGACAAAAATTATTTAGAAATGTTTCAAATTTACAAAAAATCCACACCACTAATTTTCAAGTTAGCCACATATGCTTTATTAACTCTCTGCCTCCTCCATACACAGACACACACACACATATGTATACATATATGAAAAATAACAGTATGTTGTGCATATATACACACACTGTTAATATTTCTGAGCCATCTGAGCATATGTTGAAGGCATCACACCCCTTTACCCCATCGTATCATTAATTCAATATGCCTTTCCTAAGTACAGTTTCCTAACATAATCACACAATGGTTAAGAAATTCAGGAAATACAACGTTGACACAGTACTTACAGCTCCTCTCTAGGCCATATTCCCATGTTCTCAGTGGCCCAGAAATGCCCTCCAGAGCATTTATATTCCTTTCATAGCAGGATCCAGACCATATTGCATTTAATAATCATCTCTTTTGTTTCTTCCATCTTTCTTTCTCTTGTATGACTTTGAAATGTTCGAGGAATGCAGGGCAGTATTTGGGCTTGGATTTGGGTCATTCTTCTTTCTTCATTCCCCAGCCCCAACAGTTATATATAAGCAGCAGACAGCCTCGGACACTCCAATTGGATATGCCATACATCACTCATCTGTTCCAGGGTCGCTGATTGGATTATAAATATTCACGTTCACGATTCCTTAGTGTCATGAAATACCAGCCAGAAGGACTCTCAGGGATGTCCCTGACCATTATAAAATCTCTGCCCACACATCTTGGCCAAGCAAACATCTCCTGGTATTGATGTGTCATCCTGACGTCCTCTTAGCAGTAGCCCAGCAAAGCCACACCAGGACCATTATGTCATCTTGATGATGTCATAGCTTCTGCCCCTGCTCTTGTCATCCCATTATACTGAGACATGTGTCTGGCATGCCTTCCAGTTAACTCCCTAAATTGGACGAGTCCGCCCCTAGACTGAGAGCGTCTTTCATGAACCGTGGGCTCCTCAGAGACAGGCAGTGAGCCTTATTCATTGTCCTGTCCCTAGCTTGACTCTGCCACCCTTCAGTCTGGTTTACCTCGCTTTTTGGTTAGTCTGTAAGCCACAGTTCCTGGTGTCCATTCTCTCTGTCCTTTCCACGTCTGATTAGCACTGTCCATACTACATGCTTTCCAGGTTAAAATAAATAGCAGCCACAATAACCACGATCACAGCGAAGCTCTGTGATGCCCCGTTACACCCACTGTCCCCACCTCCGCAGAGTCCACAAGCATCGCTACTTTACAAGGAGAAGAGCTGAAGATACTGAAGAGCAAAGTAACACTTCCAGACTGAAATCCTGGTTTGAGTACCTACTATACAGTGGTTTTACTCTTTGAACTTTCAATGTCACCATCTGTAAAAACGAGGATCCTCAGAGTGCACCTGGTTGGACTCTGAAAGGCTTTAGGAGATAATCTCATGGAATGATCACCCCAATACTGGGTGTGTGTTCTTCCTGTAAAATGTTGCCTGTCTCTATTATTTGGGGGATACGACTGCATCCAGAATATAGTCTCAGTCTCCACTGTTATTATCCACTTAATCTCTCAAAAGACAAGCAGAAGCTGTAAGAGGCTATTCCACTATACATAGAGTTGCATGTCTTATTATAGGCCCCCTCAAATCTAGGGTAAAGTAGAGGAAGAAACACAGTCTCTCATTGTAGGGCCCAAGATTCCAGCCTCTGGCCTCTCTGGCCAGTAACTTTAGTTTACAGTATTTTAATTCCTGATCAGGTTTGCGATGATGTCATAGCAAATATTCCTCTGTTGTACGCTGTCTTTTGACCTGTGTAAAATACAGTGATAATAAGAGTTCATTACACTTGCCAAATCCAAAATTTGCAGGAACTTGGAATGCTTACATTCATTAATCTCATTTCACTCATTAAATATCCCAAAGTCCTGGGGAGGGTAAGTGATAAATATTTGCTCTCTTTCAGCCGGTGAAAAGGCCAGTGTGCTTCTGCAAGGCTTGGGTTGTCACTCACTCATACCCTCTTGTGGAAATCTGTGTATGGAATATCTCTTAGGGGTCTGGGCCTACCAGGTACTCGGAACATCACCCATCAGTGAGAGCAAGTCCCAGCCCTCCAGGAGCTTGCATTCTAGTAGAAAGGAAAGACATGATGAAAAACAAACGTCAAAACACACCAATTTCACATATAACGTATCAGGTTAGTGGTAAGTGATAAGAAGAAGGAAAAATAATGAGACAAAGCGTGACATGGAAGAGTTGCTGACATTCCTACACAGCTTGGTCAAAGAAGTCTCAAATAGGGCAGCACTTGAGCAGAGCCCTGACGGAAGTAAGAGGACAAATCATGTAGGTGCTGGAGGAAGAGCACTGCAGGCAGAGGGAACAGCAAGAACAAAAGCCCTGAGACCAGGAGTGCTTGGAGCTGTCCAGGAACACCTGGGAGGCCGGAGTGGTGAAGGAAGCAGTGGACAGTGAGCATCGAAGGCCATGAGCATTCACAGGTAGTGATGGACCAGTCTGTGCAGGACCTTGTAGGTCCTAGAAAAGGACTTAGTTTTCATGCTAAGTTGGGAAACTATTAAAAAGTGTGGAAGAGAGAAGTTAAGTGATCTCATTTGTGTTATTTTAAAAGATAATTCTGGCCCCAGAGTTCAACATCATCTATAGAAAAGGAAGGGCAGAATTAGTTATGAGGTTACTGTTATCGTTGAAGTGAAAGGTGATTGTGACTTTGACCAGGGTGGGAGTGATGCAGATTGTGAGAAGCAGCTGCATCATAGATTTTATTTTGAAGTTAGAGCTGAAAGGATCTGCTCAGAGTATGATTGTTAGATGTAAGGGAACAAAGAAAAAAAAAAAAAGAATCAAAGATGACTCCTAATTTTTTTACCCGGACCTCTGGATGGCTAGAGTTGTCATTAATAGAGATAGGAGAGACTCGAGGAAGATGCTGAGGTCCAGAAAATTAGGAAGTTATTGTACAAATAAAATTCCAACAGTGGTTTGAGGACAGTGGTTTCCAAACTACAGAGTGTACCAAAATCACCTGCAGAGCTTCTTAAAACACAGATTGCTGGACCCTTCCCCAGATCTGTGTTTTTTTCCCTCCCCCCAGAGTTTTTTGATTCGATGGGTGTGGGATGGGGGTCAATAATTTGCATTTCGAACAAGTGCCAGGTGATGTTGGTGCTGCTGGTGCTGGGACCACACGTGGAGAACCACTGCTCTAGTCCTGGATGTATCTGCGGAAGAGGTCGGCTAAGGTAAAGAGAATGCCCAGATCATTAGACGAGAGGAGTGAAGTCACAGATGCTGGAGTGCTCTCCGTGCCTTACTGCCGGAGCATCCGCTTCCGGCCAAGCTCAGCGTGTACTGGCCCATGACTCAGCTTCTGAGCTTTGACTCCACTTCTGTCCTGTCACAAAGAACCCTGTGAAAGGGAACACTCTGAATGGAACTGCTCTGTCAATACATGAAGCCTTCACTTAGGCACCCACTTCGTTCTCCCTCTTGTAGGTTGAGTTTACCTAGATAGAGCACGGGCACCAACCAAGCCCCCTGCCCATATCCTGTGGGAAAGGATGTGTTTAGGAAAGTAATTTTTCTTACACATTTACATTTAAGAATCATATTTGTGCTCTTTATCCCATATAATTGAAAATAAATGCATACTTTCTAGGTATAAACTCAATCTGATAATTGTTCTATCCTAAAATTAATCCTGGTATTTAAAGAAGCAATTAGTTTTTATGGTAGAAATACTATAGAAAGAAAAATAGAATGAAAAACCACCCCTTTTCAAAAAGTTACAGTTCATACTTGCAAAATTAAAAACCAAACATACCTATATAAATGAAAACACTGTGTTGCAGTACTGATCGTGACAGTCTGTTTAGTGGAAAAATTCTTTTGATAAGCATTTTTTACTAGATTGGTGGCTTTTAAACCTTTTTGACCGTGACATTGTAAGAAAGACATTTTATATCACAAACGATTACATACATTATTACTTACTTATGGGGAGATATATATATATAAAACAGAAATAACCTTTTCATGAAATAATTTTCATCCTAAGTCTATGACATATTTTCCATGCTATGCTCTATCAGTTTTAAAAGTGCTGATTTTTTTTTAAGTGCTGAATTTGATTCCCTAAACTGAGAACCAAGATGGCATCACTGTTGAGAACATAGACTATAGAATTAGACTGATGGGGTGGGAATATTGGTTCTTCCCTTTTCTAGCTATGTGATCTTGATGAAGTTACTCAACGTCTTTGTGCCATCAGTATAAAGGGGAAAATAATACATCTACCTCAGAAGGCTGTTATGAGGATGAAATAAGTTAAATAGCTTAGAACAGCGACCAGGACACAGTAAACACTATGAAAGTATTCGTTATTAATACCATGTTGACAACCCACTAATATGTCATAACCTGAAGTTTGAAAAAAAAATTACTTCTTTAGATAACCTAGATTGATCTCACCTGCCACCTTGGCTTCGAACACATTAATTTAAAAACTCACAAATTAAATAAACTTCCTCCGAGGCAAACTTAATAAACCCCTTTGTTTTATAGGGAGGATGAAAAAACTACATTGCCTTCTAAAACCTTGACATGTTCTTTTAAAATGTAACTATTAAGTCTTTTGGAGAGACAAGGTATGATCTCTTGGAAATCCAAAGCATAAAAGGAAAATCCTCCTTGAAAGGATGTTTTATTCATTGGTGCAATGCCTTGAATTTAATGTATTTTCAAAAACTATTTGTTTAAAGTGAATGGAAACCTTACTGGAAGAGTTCTTAAGGGGAGCAATTGATTTACGTAGATAATAAATTAATAATTTTGTAATTTATGAAGAATTTCCCATTCAATGTGTCTTTAAATCTGCAATCCGTGCTTCTGAAAATGTGTTATATGAAATGCTAAATTAATACATGAAAGTTTGAGACCCTTAGAGTCACAATATATAGCATAATAATAGATAATCAGCAAAAACCAAATAACCCCAAATTATAATCGTTCAAATGGTATATGATTTTATCTGTCTCCCAGCAAACAGTCCCAAGTGGGATTTCTTGGTGAGGAAAGGACACTTCTTGCTCCATACAGTCATCCTGGAACACAGGCTAATGGAGCATCTGTCAGAACTCAGTTATATGGTTGCACTCACCTGCAAGGAAGGCTGGAATACACGGTCCACTCCTGTGGCCTGGAAGAAAGGAGAGACTAGATTCTGATGACTTTATAGCAGACTCTGTAAAGATATAGTAAAGGGTAAAGATATAGTAAAGGTCTATTGCAAAAATCCTTGTTTAGAACTGTTTAGCTCAATATTCCCTAAATGCATTTAAGTATGAAATTCTTTTCTCTCTTGGCACCTATTAACACACTGTAGAAAGCAGCATACTTTGAGAAAGACTGATATCTGGAGACTCTCAAATCACATAATGGAATGAAACCTACATTTTCCAAGGATGATCGGAGAGAGATTTCTAAACTTTTAAAAATAGTAATTTTAAAATAAACACAGAAAACTATGTAAAACAAATTGTACAGGTTAATTATCAGGCAGACACTCTTGAAACAGCCACTCAGGTTAGGAGACAGAACCTTGCCAGTTACTCATAAAGAGCTTCACAGGTTATAGCTTCTTCACTTCCCTCAAAAGTAAACCCTGTACAGACTTGCATGATAATCTTTTCCTTTTTCTTTAGATCTGTAATCTGAATGGGCCAGCCATTATGGCTTGGTTCTGCTATTTTTATATATGTCTTTAAATTTCTTTTAATCTAGCTGTTTCTTCTATATCTTTTTTCTTCCTAGCAATTTATTTGTAAGGGAAATGGGCCATCTTTGTTACTGAATTTCCCAGTCTGTCTAGTAAATTGCATCCCCATGGTGAGGTTTAACATGTTCCTCTATCCTTGAGTTTCTCATAAATTGGGAGTTGGATATAGAGGCTTAATCAGATTCAAACCTGGTTACTTTGGCAAAACACCTTCTTAGAAGATGCGCTCTTTTTCAGGAGGCACATAATGTATGGTTATCTCTTTTTGAGCTTGGCTGTCACTGATGATCAAGGCCTAGATTTTTTATTATTTAGGAAATATAAGCTGGCAGCCTTCCGATTCTGTAACCCTTTCTCATTCACTGTGGAAATACTAATTCATTGTGGAAGTACTACTACGGTAAGGAGAAATTTTTCCCCAGCTGGTATTTAATCACCTGCTGATCCATTTTGTATAGAAAAGGCAGGAAAAATGCTTATTTGCTTTGTATTTACCAGTTTTCAAAACAAGGAGTTGTTTTCCTAGCATGTGATTAATTTGTATCATAATGAAAACACAGTTTTAAGCAGATTGGATATGTTTTAGTTCTTTTCAATTATCACCTATATTAAGCTCAGATCAGCTAGTTGTAATTTTGTTCTCCAAAGATTTTAATAAAGACTCTGGTGGGCTTTGTTAGCTTCCTTGTTACTCACTACAGTGAGGCATTTTAGACTCATCTTACACATTTTCTGTGCCAGACTTGGAATCAGCTGTTTATCTCTAAAAAGCTCTGGCTTCTTTTAGTGAAAACAGCTCTTTATTGCCACGGGAAGACTCTAGAGATCCTCACACTTACTGGATTCTGCTGCTTCCAGACCATTTCAGTGAGCAGAGGTTTGAAATATATATTGTTATTTCCTTTATTTTGAAGATGAAATACTTCTTGAGTTCATACTAATGAACTATAGGTGTTCACTTAAGTTCTGTCTTCCATCTCTCCTTTTTACTATAGTAAGAATCCACTTTTTCAAGGACATTGAATATGGAAACAGAATGTATTATAATTATACATTTGCTTTATTCCACATAACACAGAAAACATTTTCAGAATAATACTTTTACTGTCACCAAGAGGAGTACATAAAAAAGGTAATATTTTTACATAGGTTCTCTCATTCTTTTACACTTGCATTTGATCTGTGTCTTCAGAGCATATAGCCCATGCGGAAGTTCTCCATGTAAACTGGCTCAACACAAATCTTCACACTGATGTCTTTCCAGCCAGTTTTGATGTCTAAAACTCAAATCTCTAGTGAATTCCTAAGAAAGGGTTCGAGGAAACAATATTCCTTGAGTTCCTACATGTTGTTAGCAGTTTATGTATGGTCTTTTAATTGGAAGTCAGCTTTGCTGGATATAAAATCCTTGGATTTTTTTTTGTCATTTTTTGTCATTTGTCATTAACTTTTTTATAGTTCTGCATTTTTTTCTGGCATAAAATTTTCTGTCAAATCTAATGACAATCTGATTTTATTTTCTTAAAAGACATTGGGTATTCTTGCCTAGATATTCAATTTTTTTTTCTTTTTCTTTAAAGCTTAATAATTTTACTAGGATATGTCTCAGTATGCGCAATTCTGATGTTCCCTTTTAATATAGGACCCTTTTGTGGGGAGCGTATAGCTCAAGTGATAGAGCACATGCTTAGCATGCACGAGGTCCTGGGTTCAATCCCCAGCACCTCCTATGAATATAAATAAATAAATAAACCCAATTACCTCTCTTTCATAAAACAAAACAAACCAAAAAAGTAAAAAGGACCCTTTCAAACCTTTTTTATTTTTTGAAAGTTTTCTTGAATCTTTTGGGGTTTTTTTTGTAAAGTGTTGTTCTCTTGCTTAGGTTTTGTTTTTCATAAACTCTGCATAAGCATGTGGCATCTATTTTGCCTCACTTTTCTATTAGTTTTTCTCAAATTATTTCAATTTCTTTTAAAAATATTTTCTTCGATCGTTTTTCTTTTTATATATTATTTTGTTTTTTCTTAAGGCATTGTTTATATTTTTATCCTTGTATTTCTCCTAGTTTTGTCTTCATTTCTGAAATTTTTAAAATGTCTATTTACTGAGTTCTATCACTTAAGTTCTGAGTTTTTGTAATTCTTATTATGTTGTTCTTTCATATCCTGTCATTTCCTAAATGACTGTTAGCTCATTTTGAAATAGTAGTTTCTATCTAGTATTCATGCATGTCTTTCTGCTGCAGTCTCTTATCTATGGAGATGGTATTCTGACATTTATTCTCTTTTTCATGAAGTTTTATGAACTTTTAGAAAGAGGTGTGGTTGGGGACTGTTGTTCCTAATTTCCTTTTCATGGTCCAGAGTTCTCATCTCTTGTTTGTTTGCTTGTTTGTTTGTTTTGCATGTTCAAGATATAGCAGCTCTTTGTGAAATTCGCCGGATTCCTTTTCCTCCCCCTTTGGTTTACTGGCCTTTTCTTCTCCATAATTGCTAGTTTCCCTGTTTTGATCAGTTTGGGAACTTTCCCCACCAGTTTCTCTTCAGTGCAGGAAATTGTCCTGGAAGGCAGCTTTGGTCTGTTGAAAGTTCATTGGACACAGCTTCAGGCCCACAAATCTCTCCATGGACCCCTTGTATTCACGTGCTTTTGGAGTATGCAAAAATCTACTCTCAAGCTTAATTTTCCATTTTGGTGTTCTTGAGTGTGTCGGATGCCACATTTTTACCTTCTGTTTCTCGTGTTGGATACTGATATCACACAGGTTGTGTAACTTGAGTCATCAGTCCCCACCTGTTCATGCTTTGAGGTTTGTGGAGATAACTTTTACTGAGAATATGGTCTATTTGGTTTTGTCTTTGCTCTCTCTGTTGCACCATGATATGCAAAGGACTTTTTTTTTTCCACTTCTATAACCATTTCCTCAGAATCTCTGAGGAATTTTTTACATATGAGAAGCAAGAACAAAAAATTTTTAGGCAATATTTCTGTCCTAGAGGTTTTCTCATCCCTCATCAACTTTTGAGAATCAGAGTGTAATTTCGCTAAGAATTTCGTTAGAAAGCATTGCAGTGGTATTTGGTAAATCTTTTTATCCCATTTTTCCAAAGACTCAACTTCACAGCATATATAGCTTCTTTTTTTTTTTTTTTTTTTTTTTTTTTTTTTTTGCCTCAAGGAAGATTAGAAATGGCAGAGCTACAGACAGTAGGACTAATGAGTTAAATGAGGGAGAGACCACATCAGAATCATCAGAGAAATCCTATAACAGAACAAAGGCAGTGGGTTTCTATATCTGATGGGAGCTGACAAGGCCAGGCCTTGGAGTTGTGCTTATCTCCAGATGAGAAATCTACACAGGGACTTAAATTCACAAGCACCTAGATTAATGCCAGGTTTTATTAAACTGTCACAGTTAATAGTTCAGTATTAGAAAAATATCAAATTATACATTCTTATTTGGATTTATTTAAAATATTCTACTTCAATTATCTGTTATATTTTATATGGGTGATTTAAACTCATTAATGTTTGTATGTTTTATTACTGTAATGATAGTCTATCATTCTGGGAAATGTCATCTGGATTTTAGAGAATAAGTATGAGAATTAGAGAAAATATTATATTCTCTTTGTATCAGATACACAGGTACCTATGGGGAACCCTTACATTTAGGCAATGTGATCACAGTCCAGGGTTGACTTTTTGTCTGCTAATGGCAACTTTAAAAAGTCCAGTCTTAGTGCCCAGGAAGAACTAAATTATCCTATACCAAGAAATACTTATGATTTACATACTGTATGTCGGACACAGAACAAGGCTCTCAGTGCCCAAGAAAATTGACATGTTAAGACATGGACTCTCCAAATAGCCCACAGGAAAGAAAGCACACACATCAGCACAGATGCAGTGGGAACGTTTACTAGTAAGGTGATTCCATTTATATGGGTGCAAGGAAGTCAGGGGAGGCTCTCAGAGGGAACATCCGTTTTAATTTTGACAGAGTAATACTGACATTCAGGCCAGGTTCAGGGGTAACAGCATTGTTGCTAGAGAGAACAAAAGGTGTGAAGGCCCAGTGTCATAATGAAGGACTGAACTTTTAAGTGTTGGTTTTCAACAGTAAATAAGTTCAAAAATCTAGAATCATAAAGGGGCCTACGTGCCAAAGACTATTGGTTCTTACTGGCCATCTCCTTCCCTAGCAAGTAAACTTTAGCTGTATGATCTTGTTCTTTATAATGAAACTGGTCCAAAGTTGACTTTGGGTTAGGTATCCACACCTTACTTTCTCACTTCTCTATTTTGGAAGCTGACAGTATGTCTTATATATATAAATACTCTAGGGGAGAGGAGATCCAGGTTTATATTTGAAGAATCTCGATCTAATAAAGAAATCGTCCAGATGTAAGCCTCCTTTGTTATTCTTCTTTTCTTAGCCCACCTCCATCTCCCCTGTGACCTATTTTATGAACTTCCTATCTCACTAGCTAACAGAGAGAAAGGAGTAAGGAGAAACACTAACTCATCTAACTCTTGTTAGCAGTGCTAAACAGTTCTTATAGGCTGAAATGTACAAATATCCCCTGAGATTGGATTGTGTTTGTGGATTTCAGTCACCTACACCCCCCCACCCCGTTGCCTATTTCCGTGGCGAGGGCTGGTAGGAGAGTTAGCTGCAGTGTTGGTTTTCAGTGTATTAATTTCTAGAACGTCTACACGGTTATGAATGACAGGCAGAGGGTATCATCTCAAAAGCAGACCCAGCAGACTGAGACTGATGGAGAGTGAGGCCTTGAAGGAGGATATTCTTAAATCCTATCACATTACAGCACTATTTCCAAACGCCTTTCTCACCTGGGTTTACACAAGAACTAAGGCACAGAATATACAAGTGAATTATTCAGGGTTTACATAATAATTTGAACTGTGTGTGCATGCTTGTGTGTATGTGTTATTTTCTCTTGCTTTATTTGATGGTTTAGACTAAGCAGGTACATAAATCTTTTCACATGTTCACTTGGTTCAAGCATTAATTGATGTTTAGAAGGTAGAAAAGTAGTAGAATGCTAATCAGGAGGATCTTTTAAGATACTTCTATTTTCTTTTGTTGGTAAATCATTTAAATTAGTATTCCTGCTCATGAGAACAAACAATCAAATTCAACGGTGAACTAGTAATAAATTATTGGTAAGCATTTAGCATGGGGTTCCTTTTCAGATAATTAAGAGTAATTACCTGATTTCAAAGGCCTTTCGTGATCATCTGGTGTCAATTTGACACAATTAAAATGTAAAATGACTTTACAAGTATTGACAGATTATCTAATTATAAAGCCACATGGACAGTAAATGTGTTTCAATGGCTCTAAACATGTAAAACTAGAAGAAAATTTTGTGGCAGTTTTCTGCGTATTTCAGTGCAATCCAACATTATCATTTTGATTAACAGCCAAGATTAAGTTTACAGGTTTTGTTCTTGCTACAGTATCTGAAAAGGTAAAAGGGCTTAAAAAATAAATAAAACATTCCAAATATGGAAATGATGCTTTGGTGACCTTAATTCAGAGACTTCTATTTCTCCTGTCGTTTAAACATCTATGTGCCTCTTTATATTTCTGTGTCTGGAATTGTGTTACTTTGACCATATTTAATGGTATTTATTGAACAACCACTGTGTAAAATACATACCAAGATCTTCAGGCAGTGACATGGGAAGTAGAGACCATGATCTATCATGCCGTCAAAGAGTTTATAAAGAAAGGAAGGAGATGGGGTAATAAAGAAATAACGAATGATCATATACGGGCAGGTGTAACGTGTGTATGTATATATGTTTAGAATCAAATCCTGTAGAGTAATTCTTGAGCATGGGTGGAAAGCTGCTTAGGAAGGAAGAAAAGAATTCATCATTATTAAAAGAAAGACTGTCCACAATGAAGCCTTGTTCAGTGCTCTGAAGAAGAGGAAAGATAGGATTTAGGACACTTGAAGGAGATTCTTCCAGTAGGGGGAGATTTTGCAGGTCCTCTGTGGGTAGAGCAGGTGGATGGCAGGTGGTAGGCAGGCTTCCCTGGCTCAAGAATGTTGTATGAGCCAAGAGTATACAAAGATGTGGGGACCCGTGGGTAAAGTGATTTGTGTAGGAGATCTTTGAAGTTCATATTTATACGTTTATTTTGCTGGAAGGGGAACAGCATGCAGTGGCTCATCTTCTGCAGATCAGAGGGCCTCCCAAGTAAGAGGAAATTTTTAACTTATTGGCAGGATTGAACCTGTAATGTCCTCTGTGAGTTTGTTCTTTTTTAAAAAGTGATTTTCTCATTAAAATGTTATGTGTAGTTTTTTTTTTTTCTATTGGACCAGACTATCTGAGGGCACAAGGGACATTGTCTTCCTTTTCTCATTCATGTAAACATTCAAAATGCACTCATCTCTTACAAATGGCAGACTATTTTGAGAGCAGGGTGTGTTTCATTGATGAAAATAGTCTCCCTGTGCCTTATTATGCATAGGAGGTAGAAATGTAGTCTTCATCATAACACAGCACAAGAAAGAGGTGTCAGGTGAAAAACCTCACAATGATTTACATTGAATCACATAATGGTTTGATTTTCTTAGTATGTTTCATACTCTCAATAGTCTCTTCCATGTCACTGTTATACACATGCCTACACGCGTACAGATCATCACGTAGAATTTATCAGCCAGCACCAGGTCCCTTCTGACTCTGCCTGCTTTTTTATTTTCAGTCTTGTGATCCCCACACAATGCAGAGGAGAACCCGCCATCTGCTGAGGCCCCCGCTGAGCTCAAGGTCTTGCACTGAGGACTCCCAGGTGCAGCCCTGCCTCCTCAATGAAAACTGCTTTCAGTTCCAGTACAATCTAACAGGTATGGTTGAAAACCATGCAGAATGTGATTATGCTGTTGTAGAATTGAGCTCTTTCATGGCTCTGATTATTTCAGGAAATGTCAGGCTCCTGACCATCCTTGCTCTCTGGGGCTCACTAAGAATGGCTGCCGGGCATGACTGGACAGGGATGGTTTAGAGGCACTGAAAGTCACAATGGCCTCCTCCTTCAGACCCGGCTCAGGTTTTTCCTGGGGACCACAGTGCTCAGTGTCTGATACCCAAGGACTGTGTAGTTACGCTGATTGCCGTTCCCTGCAGCAGCTGACACACAGGACGCCGCAAGACGCGGAGCCATGTTAAGTCTCAGCATTGAATTCAGTGCCGACGACCAAATCGCCACATGCCTGCCGAGGCAAAGCAGTAGCCTTTCCTGAAACCAGTTGTCACCTGTGGTCACAGCGGCACTGCGGAGAGTTCTCACGTAGGAAGCTCCTAGTGATTTCCCCCGGGCTGCCTGGTTGTCTTTACAGGTGAAAGCTGGCCTGGGGTATCTGCTCTTTTTCTTCAGTTAAGGGTGTTTCAGATCATTAGTTTTTGTAGTAATTTTTCAGAAACACAATAGAGTTTGCTTTCCTGGAAAAGCATGTCTTTAAAATACCAATTTCACCATACATGGGATTTGCTCTTCTATTAAACTCGTAGATCATCTACCAAATAGGAAAAATCTCCTTAAAGAGGTTCTCACGGTATATGATCAAGGATCTTTTTTTTTCCTACCCAAACGAAAGTAAGATTTTTTTAAAAGAATTAGTTAAGGGGTAATTTATTCTAATTCCTAGTGTCTAGTTTGTATTACAGCTAGACAAGTCTATAAAACCTTCTCTCATGAGAGAATAACTTTTATTAAAATGAGAATTTCTGTCACGGTCCATATATCTTGCCCTCTTTCCCTTCTGTGGTGCCTCTCTTGTATCCATTCTACCAATTAGACCAAATTATAATTATTTCTTGAAAGTATCTTCAAGTTGACATCGAAGACTTAGCATCATTTCTGAGTTTTTTTCCATCTCAGTTATCCCCAGCACACAGATGATTCCAAACTGGTTTTCCTTTGCCGTCGTGCTTAGTGTTTTTCCTTCCCTACCCCAGCCAACTGTGAGATGGTTTCTAAAAACCATTTGGCTTTTGACCTTAGGAAGGTAACTCACTTTTATTTGATTATCTGATTAATCAATTGTTTGGCAAAAATAGAACTGAATGATGCTTTTTGAAGCCACTTGGAAGTGGTTTTAGGATTCTGTGCACACCATTCTTCTGCAACCAATGCAGATCATCAAAGGTGTGTTGTATTTTGCTCACATGGCCATAATTTTGAAACTCAGTGTGGTGATCTTATGCCTGTAGAGTGGAGCACTTGCCAGCTGAGTGAAAATGCGACCTGCGGACAAGGCATGAGGACCCGCCTTCTGAGCTGTGTGCGCAGTGACGGCAAGCCCGTCGGCGTGGACCAGTGTGAGCAGGTGAATTTTGTGTGTCTGTGTCCCACACCCACAGCTTGGTTTTCTTAATGTTGGTCTGCAACCTCCACGATGCTTGACATAGATGACAGTATGAATTATAGCTGCAGTTCAGTTAGAATAAGAGGTACCAGTATCTTTATAGTTATATCGCACTAGTTTGAACTTAGAATCACTAGGAGAGGTCATTTTGCATTTTGCACAATGACAGAGGTCATTAAAAAATATTATTTTCAAGAACTTATTCAGAGGCACTTGCTGGCCAACAAAGTGTTGACATCACGTGACTCTTCTAATATTTAGATACGACTCTTTGAATCGGGCAGGTGATTCATTTGCCTGTATAGTAAACACTGCCCCTTGCATACAAGGTGAACACTGACACCCACTATTAGAATGCTCTGCTAATTTGCTTAGCAAATGATTGTAAGGTCATTAGCACAGTTGCATTCTTCTTCTCAAAGTGAAGATGCCTCCCTACCAAGTCTCCAAGTAGTGAGTTTTAAATTTTTGAAATTTTATTGCCCCTCTTTTTCCCACAACAAAAATATGCGGAGTTTGGACAAAAGCTGTAATCAGACACGTTCCAAATAAGTTGGCATTTCCTTCCCAATGTATATGTGAAACACATGATAGGGACAGTTTCATAGACATAAAGATGACCATAAGCTGTCATATAAGAATCACTAAAACAATCTTTGGAATAATTGGAAATTATTATATATATGAGGCAAGTTAAGCCAGGTTTCCACAGAAACTTTAAAAAACTGGCAAAATATAAGTTGTCTCAATTTTCCTTAGGTAAGTAGAGTCCACAAATGGAAATTAAAATCAGAACAAAATCCTCCTCATTTACCCTGATCTAACTCTGTTAAGTGTTGCCACCACATGCTTTTAAACCAACAGTATCACCACAGGCCAACAGCAACCCTGAGACTAGACCACCTGAAATTGGATGTCCCATTTAATGAAATTCTGAGACTGGCTAGTACAGGGCAGAGTTCTGTCTACCAAGTGTCAGTGATTTACTTATTTTAACATTTTGTTTCATTTCATCTGCCTCTCAAGAAGTTGTCTGCTTTAGGAAAAATAAATCAGCAGAATGTATGACAACTCCACATAAGTGGAAATCTTACATTTAGTGCAAATAGTAAACCTTTTCTTTTGATACAAAGAACGATATAAACTATTAATTAATAGAAAAATCAGTTTCTCTGCTTTTCAAATATCGTATGTCCAACAAATATTTAAAGAATGTTAAAGTCCTGAATTATTAACCTAACTAGAATACCCATATATCTCAAATGGATCATAGTGGTGATTTCTATTTTGTCCACTGAGCAAGCAGTCACGCTTGTAATCATTAATTTTACTCAAGTGTTAACACTGCTAACATTTAGCGTGTATTGAATGTCAAAGTTTTCCTCAATAAGCACACAATGTGTGATTCCCAAAGCAGAGTTTTTTTTTCTTCTTCTTCTGTGTTTCTTGGATGATTTATTCTTTCACTAAGACCTCTTCTGTCTTGGCCATTAGAAAATGTGTAATGTTGCCTAGATGTGGGTTTCAGAGAGGGCAAGAGGAAAAGAAACTGTGTCACCAGCTTTTCCTTGATTAAGATCATGATTGTTTTTAGACTAATTGGTCTTTTTCATGAACTTCAGATGGGTTGTTGATTTGGATTTTATTCTTTTTCTGTTTATTGTTTTAGCCCCAGTAGCTGATCGTTTGAGCTCTGTGTGCACTATCAGCCCACCCAGAAGAGCAGGTGCCTGAATTCAGCGCGGAGGCATCCTCCTGGCTCCTTGCTGGCTGAGTGACAGACAGATCTGTGTGTCACATAAAGGCCTGCTTTCCTTAATTTTAACTGCAGGTCTATTCAAAGGTCAAGGATTTTATGAAAAGAAATTGGGGCTGACAAGTTTCTATTTTGTAAAGTGAGGGACCATCATTTTCTCGGTTTGCCGCCCGTTTACAGAAGCAAAGATACTTTTCCCCACAAAAGTATAGGAAGATTATTATCACAGAATAAAGACTATTATCCCATAAAAGGACAGAGATTTGACTTGACATGAATTCTCCAGTGCAATCATACCCCGTTCCCACCTGCAGCATTACCTGGAGAAGCCCCGGAGGATGAGCACGCCCTGCCTGGTGGACTGTGTGGTCAACTGTCAGCTCTCGGGGTGGACCGCTTGGACAGAGTGCTCACAGACGTGTGGCCATGGAGGTATCTAGCTTCCCTGTGTTTGCTCCCACTACACACTTTAGTTTTGAAGTATCTTTCAGTGTGCCAGAGCTTGACAAATGGGCATAAGGTGTGTTGGCCAGCTGGACACAACGTGCGGCTGACCCAGAGCAGCAGGATCAGAGCCCGGCCTCCTCTCGGCCCTCTGTGACCAGGCAGAGGCTGGAGAAAGGGTTTGGTGACAGTGGCAGACTCAGAGGGGCTGCTGGCCCTGCGGGGTGGTGTTTATGCCAAAGGTCCTCAGTTCAACCAATTCAAACAACGTTGGCCTCTCTTGTTTTAGAAGAAGTATATATTCTAGAAGTAAAGCTGGCTCCTGTGTCAGGTAAACTGCCCCATCGCAGTGGCTTAATATCATAGGTCAGAGAAGAATTTTAGCTACCCCATGAAGAGGGAGGGGTCGTCTCTGCCTCACAGTGTCAGCCGAGGGCAGGGGCTGATGGAGGCTCTGCTGCTTTAACATAAGCACGTTTCTCTGGAGGGTGCCATCCAGCTGGCTCCGTGAAGGTTTTTATGGACCAGGTGGGAAGTGGCATACATCTCTCCCTCCTATATTCTGTCAGATAAAATGTGGTCCCATTTCTCCAGCTCAGTGCAAGATGGTCGAGCAGGAAATGGAGTTTCTGGGTGGTCAGTCACTTCTTAGCAGCAGTGTTTTGGGAGAAATAGTTCCTGAGGAAAGGGAGTCTTAAATCTTTGCAGAGCAGATCGCAATTAATACGATACGTTCCCAGGTAAGTCCGGCACAATGGCAAGGAAGGCAGTCAGTACTCAGGAGCCGGGCAAATGGCAACAGCGATGGCACCCCAGCCATCAGGCTGAAGTGGGGAGCAAGACAGGTGTCCATGTACGAGAGAACAAGGAAAGCAGACCAGGAAAGCACAGAGCTGTGGTTCAGGTATAGGATTCCGGTCCTGAAAAACAGTTACAGTTTATCACAAGGTAAATGTCAGCAGTCTGGAGTAGGGACCTAGGGAAGATCCTGCTGTATGTTCATCTCTAAGTAGGGGAGGAGAAGGGAAGAAATTCAAGTGGAGGAATCATGGAATCTGGGGGGAGATGGGGCTCAAAGGCCTGGATCTGGTCACCAGACAGTGTGGAAGCAGTTGTTCAGAAGTCCTGTGACTGGTGCTGGGGTATTGCCGACAATTAGGTTCTTGTCTCATCACAGAAAGAATTCAGAGGTGAGACAGGGAGGTTGAGAGAGTAAAGTGAGGATTTATTAAAGGATGGACAGTACACTGTCAAGGGGAGGGCGGGCAGGCTCAGGTGAGCAGCTGCGCTGAGCTTCTTTGGCAAGTTAGTTCCATAGGGTGTAAAAATGAATGGGCGGAATATTTATTTGGGAAAGGGGTTTGGGGTCATCTTCCCTGATTTTCATCCCAGCTCCCCCTTCCAAAGGGGAGGAGGGATTTTTGTCCTTATTTAGTCTGGGTCTGAAGTGTCATGGCCCCGGTGCATGATGGGTACTTCTAATCTGCAAGGCTAGTTTTATTGTAATGAGGGCATAATGAGCAAAAGGTTACATTATGACACTGGGGATTCCTGCCTTTTCCCACCTTGCTTTGTTGGCCTCCATGCCACTTGTCACCCCAAAATGTGTAACTTCTTTTTAGTGCGGAGGTTTCTGCTTTTCTCTGTCTACCCAAGGACCCCTGTTGTTCACAAGATGTATGGTTTCCTGCATTTGGCCGGGCTGCTCCTTTTTGGCTCAGTTCCTGCCATTTGGCCTGCGTCCTCCTTTCTATGCTCATATCTAGCTATCTGCCTGCCCCAACAAAGATATGGGCTCTGAGCCTCTCACAAATGTGTGTGCTGGGGTTATCGGTAATTCTCTGCCTTAGCTGCGATGGTCTGAGGAACTGAGGGAGCATGCGGCACAGAAAAGGGGCTCCTCTGTGAACCCAGCTCTAAGATCCTGGAGAGGGCAGAGCCGACAACAGTACTCAGGATATGTGTGAGGAAAATGTGGCTCAGGAAACTGTGATTTACTTCTGCAAAGAGCATTGCTCAAAATGTGGGAATCGCAATGTCCAATAATAACATGTCATTTCCTGCACAATTGTGAGTCTGCAAAGCACCTCAGGAAACCGCATGGTAAATCTTAGGACCAAGATTTCAGTGACCGACCTAGGCTAGTTTCTCAGATATTCTGATTGGCAGCATGATGTCATTTCTGATTGGGCATTGACTTTAAAGTTGGGTAAATCTCGGTTGTAATTGCAGCTCTTTAGGCAAATTACTCTTTCTGAGTCTCAGCTTCTTCATCTTTGACATGGAATTCATGCACATGTTAGAGGCTTTGTTTTGGGTTTGAGAATTAAATGCTATGAAGTATTGTAGGCATCCAGTCCAATAACTGACAGCATGGGTGGTTATTGTATGTTAATTTCCATCTCCACCTTCCTACCCACCTGTAGTAGAGAGTGTTATCAGAGACTTCCTAGGATCTTTTAAAGATTATTCCATAGACTCAGTCACCCTCAGACACTCTCAAATCTCATCCTTTTACCCCACTCAAAAGCCACACGTTAGAATCACAGCCTAAGTGATATTTGAAAAATGCAAATCAGGACAGTTGTTTCCCTATCGACTTAAGAGCCATTTATCCATAAATACTGATGTGTCAGTTAGAGTATAATGTGTTGGGCACGAAGCAGTGAGGGAGAAAAAAGATAATTTCCTGATTCTCATGGAGCTTACAATCTAGTTGAGGGACAATAGATAATAGACAAATAGGTAATATTACATGTTGATGAGTTCACTAAACAAGGGCTGTTACTTGCATTAGTGATGTGAATAACTGGTTGCTTCTCTGTCCAGGGTGAGCCACCCACTGCAGTCTTGTCCTCATGGGCCCCTTGTGAGAGGTGTGACTCTCACAGTGGTAAAGGGTAGCATGGAAGAACAGAGAAAGGATGAAGTCCTGGATTGTGAGTGTGGTCCACAGGGACCCGCAGGAGCTCACCTGTGCCTGCCTGCCTGTCTCCTTTACCCTTCGCTGTCATGTTGGGTCTCTCTGCTGCAATCAAGTATATTTCAGTCACATCTTTGAGTGTACTCTTCCTTCTACCTTGGCTCCTTTCCTTGCGTGGACTAGCTCACCATCACTTCTACTACTTTAATTATGTATAAATTAAATCCTTTGTAATATCTGTCTGTCCAAAGGGTCAAAGACCCTGACTGGGTTCTTCATGGATGAATCCCTCTAGTTCCCATGAAACACAGTGCCTGGTGCACTGGGGGAATGGCACTCAACATTTGTCCTTGCCCGGTAGTTCTGGACCACAAAGGAAACCTTGAAAGGGAAGACTGGGTCAGAAACTCAAAGGCAGCTAACCGCTGCCAATGGCTATTTTCCTCTCCTTTTAAGTAAATTCATAAGTCTTAGGTAGCATTGCTCAAGAATGTGTTGGATGCAAGGTGTCAGAAGATCTGTTTATTATTGTTTTTGCCTGGAAGTCCTAATTCTGCCACCGTACTGAGTCAGTGAGGCATGACAGATCTCCAAGTTATGCTAATATGCTACCTTTGAAAATAGGACCCCTAAATTGTCAGTTTTGTATTATAAAATATTAATTTTTTCAAGCAGTTCTTTTAGTGCTGTGGACTCATCAAACCTTGTTAGTTTACTAGAAAAACAAAAACAAACAAAAAAAGCTTTCCAAATCTGAATCCCACTTTTGGAGATTTCTAGGCAATTAGAATTTAAACTTAAATTCACCTTTTCTAATCCTTAGGATAATAAAGAAACTCAGAAATGTCCTAATGAAAGTCACTGTGTGACCTAAGGCACAGAGGGACTCAGGAAGGAATGTTAACTACTTAGAGAAGTCAAGTTGCATAAAGCACTTTGCAGGCATTTAATAGTGTCCATTGGCACATGAATATAGCACTAGTTATAAATCACCCCTCATTAGCCTCTAGTGGGGTACTAGGATGACCTCCTGGGAATCCTTTCTTGACCTTTAGATGCCTTAGTCTTCTGAATTTTAGATGTAATAATGCCTTTTTAAAAATGTCCCATGATCCTGATACTTGACAAACCCTCCAGTAATCGAATGTATTCAACCAAGATTTATAAAGTGTGTTTACACCTGTCATCCTGACACCTACGGGTGTGCTCTTTCATTGTTAAAAGTGGCAGAGTGGAAAATGAACTATATGGTGACCCGCTATTTTTGAGTTCTATTCTTGAAGGCAGGGCTATCGAGAGGCTTACTCACGTATTTCATAAATACTCACTCAAAGAGCCAGGCGTTCTCCTAGGAGCTGAGGATACACTTTCTGGAATGAATAAGATCCCGGGGAAACAAAATCCCCTGACTTCATAAAACCAGTATTCTAGGGGAAGACTAGACAGTGATGACAAGACTGACAAGACAGAGAGACGGCAAAAAAAAAAGTAAATAAACACAAAAGCCACAGATGCCGATGAGTACTGTGTTGAAACTAAAAAACAGGTCATGTGATGGAGAATAACAGGTGTCTTGAGGGGGGAAGAGGGGCCGCTGAGGAGGTGACATTTGTGTCAGAATTGAATGACAAGTTACCATAGCTCTTACGACCTGTGTTTTCTTTACAAGACTGCTCTGGGCTCAGTCTCACAACCATTTTTTGACAACCTGTTACATTGAAGGCTCTGTGTCAGGACCTACAAACAAAAATATTAAAAAATGAGTATTTTTATTACATTTGTGCCTGATCTTAATCTTTAAAAAATAAAGTGAGTAGTACAAAGAATAGGACACATGGCCCTTGAGTTTTTAAGCAGCTACCCTTAGGACACTGCTGAGATAGCCTTTGTGGTTATATGACACTGTATTACATTATATCATATCATGTATCATATATTGTATTATATCCCACCTGCTTCCAAACTACTTCCTCATTCCAGCCTTCCAGTTCTGCCAGCCCCACTCTTCTCAGATCACCAGCCCTCTGGCAGATAGTAGTGTTTCCAGAATGAGAGAATTCTGTATTTAAATCATGCCTTAATCCTCAAGCAGCACAGGCTAAAAACAACAAACTAACAGTGATAATCAAAAGCAGAAGTATATGGCACAGATGAACTTGTTTCTTAAAAGAGACCAAAACTCTGGCGCTGAAAAGGCTGGAAACTATCATTGAAAACATCTGTGCCTTATCTCCTCTGAAACAGCGCGCCAGCGGCTGTCTTTTCTAGGAGCCGCCTTCTTTTTTCCCACTGGCGATGGCAATGGGGCAGCGACCACAAGAGGAGACAGAGTTTATTTAGTTACATTAAAGTCCGCAAGCAAGTTGCATGGGAGTTTGACTTCACCTGCAGCTCTCGGCTGACTTCTTCTCATCAAAGGCAAAATGCACACAGTTGTCCCCGTTTAGAAAGTCACTGGGCTGTCAGGCGAAGCCTGGTGAGCTGGATGTCCCGGCTGCTTCCCCACAGCCACACTTTGTCATCAAACCTACAGAACTACATTGATCTGAGGGGAAATTCTAAAATGAGCCCTTCCTTTATTTCTGAGCGTCTGGATTGTTTCTTTACTGTACACCTGATGCTTGGCATATACTTTCTAATTATATTAAAGATTTCAAGGTCAGGACGGTTTGAATCCCATTTATTGCATGTTACAGAGAGACTGATTCTAGCTTTCCACTAAGGGATCTTTTTAGATAGATTTCAAAGATCAAAGCTTGTAACAGAAGAGCTTAATATTTGGATTAGTCATGTTCTTTGTTGAATTTTCATCAGTTCAGTGGGATGTAGAACTCACTAAATTTAGCATATCATGAATTATTCATAATTATTATTTAACTGATAATATTCCAAGAATGTTATTAATCCCAAATTATGATTTTTCCTTTCATATTTTTTAAATTCAATGTATGAGTTTATAATACTTTTCTATACGAGTAATCCAGCCTGTCTTTTATATTTCCCAGATAGCACATGATTTTTCTGTAGCCTTTAATGAGAAAATGATTTTGTATTAACTCCAAAGCACCACAAGTTTGTGATTTCTCTTTTTTTTTAACTTTCAAAGACAAGCCAGTAGTAACCTTCATTTGTAGTATGTGTATAAAATAGGATCTGTGTGGTATCCTTGATCAAGCACAGTCTAACAGTTATAACAATTCAAACTTATCAAATGTATCAAGTAATCAGTTCCCATGACAGAGAACAAGAAGCTAAATTGTAGACTGGGAAGATAGACCAGACAAGAAGATTGAGTTTTAGAGCTGGCTTTTCCGACAGCAAGCTGTAAGACTTTGAGCTAGCCTTTGCAGAACTCAGTTGCACTATTTTTTATCAGTAAAATGATGAAGTATTAGGATAATTACTTTTTGGTATCTATTGGTCAAAGGCACAATTATTGTTGCCAGGAATATGGTAATCATTCTTTACAAAAGTGGTGTGGAATATACGCATAACTTTATAGGTAAGATGTCAGGCAATTGAGTAATCTGCTCAAGGTCATACAGCTTATCACTTGTAGAGAAAAGATCTGAACCCAAGTTCAGGTGTCTCCTAAGCCCCATGCTCTCCACTTTGCCCCTTTACATCCGACGGATGTAAATGTCCATGTAACATACCTGCTCTGGGTTGGGTTCTGTATCACTTTACAAAAACTCTCATAACTCATAGGTATGTTTAAGCCTAAGTAGAGGAAATGGATCTAAGATTGGAACACAAAGAGCAGTGAGGGCTTTAATTGTCTCTGAATCTTAAGCTTCCTAAATGTATACTTGTTTCATAATGAACAGTGCTGCCTATTACTATCTAGTGCATCTAATTGGAATATAGCTGCAGGGAGCCAGTCTTCCAGACAGGGACTGTGTGAGTCTGATGGACAGAATAGCTCCAGGATTGCCAGAATCACTCTCTGTGACCTGGTCATCTTGCATCCTATGCAGAGAGCATCATTGGAGGCATTTCTGCTATATATTTATAGTGGCCCATCAAGTTTTGTTAGCTTTTAGTGGGTCTGGAATGTGATTGTTGGGAACAGAACGGGAAATAAGCGGCTAGAATGCATACACACTATCACAGAGAAATCTGGAGCTCAGTTTCCAAGTAAAGGCAACAGTGCCTAATCCTCCTTTAAAAGACCTCATCACTCCCGTGATGCCGTGGTCTGTCTTGACCTCTAAAACTGGTCTCGTTACTTCTTTGTTTAGCTGACCTCACTCCAAATAGATGGTCATGGCTGGAACTGGTCTATTTTATGCTGAAAAACTACAGAGTTTTTGCCTTACCTAACCTGAGTGTTCTCTAGGATGAAACGTGTCTGGGTGCCTGAAGCACTTTTCAGACAAGGCAAGGAATCCCTCTATAGGGGAACAGACAGTAGCTCTGAATGCAGAATCATTACTGCATCTTCCATCTCTAGTGATGCCAAGCATATGCTGAAGATCTGTCTTTAGGTTGCAGATCAGGGCCGTAATTGTTCTCCACTCTGTTCCATTAGAAAATAACCTTGATCCCAAATCCATGTCAATCTAGGGTGGATATTTAAAACAAACTTGGCACTTAAAAAATAAACTTGGATAAAAACTCCAGATAATGTCTGTTAAGAGAAATAAAAAACAGATGTCCAGCATAAAGAGCTGCATGAAATTAACTGAGCATTTTGTATACAACCTAACTTCTTGCTGTTTGCAGAAATTTAGTCCGACAGGTACCCAGAAGCAAATAAAGACTTACCACAGAGAAAGATGTTAGTACCATAATTTTATAGTTTTTTTCCCTAAAGGAAAATATGAGACGTATGAATACAAGTAATATACTTATTGCTGAGAGTAGACCTAAGTGTACTTTTCAAACTTGCTCAAGTAGCCAAAAAGCACAGCAGAGCATCTGATACTAACTTGGACCAGGTGAGATTTGTTGGAAAGCACATGCTTTTAGAGTAAGGCCAATTTTTGTTCCAATTCTTCCAGCTGGGTGACTTTGCAAAAAATTATTTAACTTCCCTGGGCTTCAGTTTGTCACATATGAAATGAGACTGGGATTCTTGTTGAAGTGTTTTAGAGGGTGGGGCAAGCAGGTGCTCTCAGTGGACAGGAAGCAAAGAAAGCAGGATAAGGAAGGGGAGAGAACTAAGCAAGAATACGCTGTGTCATCTCTACAGCGTAGCACATTGTATTCACTCAGTTAATTCTGTCCCTCCCTCCATAATGAGGAATACTTTTATAATGACAAGAGGTAGTGTACAGTAAATTGCCTTAACCACAGAGACCTATGTGATTAAAACCGATTAAGAGATTACATAACCAGCTATTAACAAGGTTTTTTGTTAGTATCCCTTTGCCAGGAATCTGCTAGTATTTTCTACTGAGGAATAAAAGCTTAAGAATAAATTCAAAGGAGAAAATACTTAAAAGTGGAAACACTGTATTCAGTAACCTAATTTTGGGGTGCACATCAGGGAGGACCATCATCAACTTGAGGTTGGTGACACTGAACATCATCCTTTGTGGTAAAAGTTGGCCAAACTGTCAGCTCAGGAAGAGCATCCCCTGCCAATGATTGTGCACATGCCTTGAAAATTCAACTTACATTAAAAAAAAAAGTTCCCAGGTGGAAAGCAAACCAGTAATAATAATGTTCATAATAACAACATTCTCAAAGCTCAGAGTGACTTCATATGCTACCCTTTTTGTATTTACATGTCTATGGCGCATTGGAGTTTATAGGTATGGTCATATAAATTGCTCAGATATTTAATGAACTGTTCAAGGTTAAATATTCTTCATTGCTCTATTTATTCTTATTTTCCCTCTTCCGTTTTCCCATACATATACCCTTCGCATTGTTTGCCTGGACCATTTTCAGGTTTTCCAGAGCTATCAAAACCATAATTTTCAGTTAATTCGATGAGCATTGTGTCAGGGCCACAGGACAAGTGTCTAGAGCATCCCGCTGCAATGGTGCCTGGTGGCTGGCTACTTGGGTCTAAAAGTATGGTCAGAACAGAGAACCATTGCATTTGACTCCAGTTCCTTTTATGAATGTATAAACTGACATCTATTTAACCAATTTTGAGGGGTTTTTTTAAAACTGCTTAAAATTTCCCACATTGTCCTTTGTCGGTGGAGCTCTTCAGGGTGAAGTCTGACTGCCACTGAATTCAGTGGAAGTATGATCTGGTCCAGTGTGCCTTAAACCTGTCTGCAGGTACCAATACTGGCCTCTCTTTGGGTTTTTGTTTATGTGTGTATATGTGTTTACAACTAGTGTGCCCCACTGTCTGTATTTTTCTGGAGGTCTTAACACACAATTCTTTTTCCTTTATAGCAGAAAATTATTTCTAATGTAATAGTAGGCCTAGTATCACTGCTGCTTATAATGAGGCCCCAATATTCCTCAAGGGAGGAGAGGAACAGGTTCAGAGAGAAGTGCTAGCAAACTTAACCTTCTATAATCTTGGTCTTTATTAAATTGGAAATGTATTTCAGATGTAGTGCTTTTCTCACTTTTATAGCCTGAAGTGCAGATAAATAAGAGAATCAGTTCCTGTTTCTATGTCTCACTGGTATTACCCATTAAGCATATTGTCTGTATCAGCTATTGAGTTCGAGTTTCAAATAGATGTCTATTCCCCTATCTTATGCTTTTATTAAAACACATAAACCCCAACAAGAGTTATCCAGAGAGTGTCCAAGAAATATCTCACTTTCTCAGACAGGAAGCATGCGACTGTCCATGGCAACAACCTTCACTCTTCCTCTGAGGGCAGGAGTGTAAGCGAGGGTGTAAGGGTTTGGTGGGTTGGAATCATTATGGACTCTGTAGTTGTGTGCATTTAATGTTATAAGCCTGACAGAAAACAGGTTGCATGCTTTTATACCCATGACAGGCTTGTTCTAGGGCCAGTTTTTGGCACTGATACAAAATTGTAGTTGTTAAAAAACATGATTACCAATTATTAAAAGCTTTAACAAGCACCTACTATATTTTAGATACACTGTAAGGATAGTTTATACAGCAGTATTTTTTTATTCATATAAGCGACATGAGATGAGTCCAAGGAGTCCCCATCATCTCAGTATTCTTTACCTGCATCAGTGTAATTATAAGTTCTGTAGGAGGCAAATCACCCCCCCCCCACCATGGTATCAAAACATTCACCAATGAACTGACTGCTTATAAAGCCATCCCCCCAGCCACCCAGCCTCCTCCATTAACACACACGCTCTGTCATTGCAT
The DNA here is from genome assembly GCF_009834535.1 of Camelus ferus. NCBI lineage: Eukaryota > Metazoa > Chordata > Mammalia > Artiodactyla > Camelidae > Camelus > Camelus ferus. Next base: position 19,137,735 of record NC_045700.1, read on the forward strand.
CATGGTATTTGCTGGTGCATCTCTGGCTGCAAATGGAATGTACACCCACAACAGAGGGGCCCAAAATGGAGCAAACTGTATGCCAAATATTAGAGGGAGCACTTGAGAAAACTGATGAAAAGTGACTCGAAGACCAAAGAGTCTATGATCAAACTGTGAAAGCCAGTCGTGACAGGATAAAACTTTTCTAGGGTAATCATAAAATTATGTAAGAAATAATCACTTTTTGTTCTAATAGTGATTGCATAGTTGTAATTGTCTGCATAGTAGTTGCTTTAGATTAAAAAAAAATCCATTTGCATACTTTTCAGTTCCTTTAGAAAAAGTCCCATTTAGACATTTTATTATTTATTAAAAAGTTTAATGCCCATTTGAAATACATTCCCTTTTAAATGGCATTTTCCCCAGCATAAATTATCTTCAGATAACAAGGACTCTCCGTATACTTAATTTTATTTTATAGAAGAGGAAATTCATGCTCAGAGGAGTTAAAGTACTGCCAGGCGGTCAGATCATTTACTAGCTGTTAATTTGACAGAACTGTTTCCAACTAGAGAATTTTGATGCTAAGTCCAGGTTTCTTTCCACCACATATCAGCTATTTTCAAACTCTTTCTCTAATATTCTGCATCGCATCATAATTTTAAATCTCTCCCATTTGGCCGCATCCTCCTCTGCTGTCCCTCTCGTGTGAAAATTCACGATCACCAACAGTCCCTTAAGTCTCCGGCCATTAGGGTCCCTTTTAAATACGTATGGCTGAGAGATAGGTGCTTGGTTGAATATTCCATCCAGTCTGATGCTTGCAACCCCAGGTGACAGCAGCCAGCTACCAGAGGAGACAGGGCCTCCTTGTGCACTGCCTCCGTATTCCATGTGGCTAGATTTTATATTTATAGATTCAGGATTTGCGAGAGAAGTGCCTAATTTGAGGGACACTTTCTCTGATTATTTTATTTAAACAACCAAATATCCCTGACTTAGAAAAAGGAACTTATTAAAAGATATCAGGTGCCCCAAAAAGGCAGAATTACGATATGCTCCTTGGTAGTTGTTGGCATTGTTTGAAAATATCTTTGTGTTTGGATAGAAAAAGGCAGAGAAATCATAGGGCTGTGCCATCAGCGAGTGGTTTTAAGACTCCGTTATCTCAAAAAGTAAAATGGCATCACTTTTTTCTATTGAATTAATTAGGTTCCCCCCACCTCTGTGCCCAGCAGAAAATATCTGACACTTCAATGGTAATAAATAAAATAGTCCTAAAGGAATGGTCATCCACATGCCACCAGTTTAAGAAGAAGCTTAAAATTATTTGGTTTTAATGAAATAGAACCTCTTCAGCTGTGATCAAGGTGACACTACATGGTCATTATTCCTACAGAGGTGGATAGAGAACAGATGCAATTATAATGATGTTAGGGTAATAGACAGTTAGGTCAAGAGAATAAACATAAAGATTATTATAAAACTGAACATTATTTAAGCAAGAATTAATGTAAAATCTTGAGCCAAATGTGTTCATCAAGCGGGACAAGGTTTCATATGAAGGAGGTGATGTCCAACCTGTATGACTGGGTTTGAGTGATGCTGGGAGGAACACCTGTCCAAACACGTATGTTCCTCGCCTAGGCTCTGCTCCGTGCCCAGGGGTGCAGGGTGGGTGGAGTCAGTGTTAACCAAGCCTGTGTTACCATTGACAAGCCTGTACCGCCATCTGAAGTTTCTTTTCTGTTTCCCATAAAAGACCTAGCTAGGTGCTGTCCTTGCTGTGTTGCGTGAGCATCATGGCTAACACAGCAGTCTTTGGAGCAAAAGTTTCTGGGTTTGAATCCTGTTTTGCAACTTACTAGGGTTTGTTTGTTTGTTTTTTCTTCTTTCTAACCTTAAACAAGTGACAAACTCTGTGTCTCAATTTCCTTGTCTGTAATATGGGAAAATAATAGAATTTTCCTCTAGGGTTATTATGATTATATAACGAGCCAATGTATATATAAAGTATTTTGAAAATTGTTTAACACATGGTACCTGCTCGATAATAATATTGTTATATTACATACTTTCAGATGCCAGATAATAACAGGTAGACAATTACTAAAAATATGAATTAAGCATTCAGTTACTACTTAATATATAAGGAGCACCAGTGTTAGGGACAGAACCCAAACCTCAAGGAATTGAGAATCCAGTGATTAGAACTAGGGTGGCACCTTCCCAAAGAATTTTCCTAGTAATTTGGATTATGTGCAGTTTCACCTTGCTAATTTAGAACCTAACAAAGAAGATGCGACTCTGTTTAACATTTGTAATCCTAGCCTAAAATACAGGGTCTTTGAGAGCAGAAGGTACATCTGGCAATTTCATCACTGTACCCCTAGCACATGGCAGGATGCCAGGGTTATTCTAGAGCTTAATAAAGAAATATTTGTTGAATGAATTAATATTCCACCAGTGTTTATGGGATCAGTCTATTTGGCAACAATACAGAGTTTCGATTTAGGATGACTAAAGAAGTAGAAGAAGGAACTTCAGGATCCTTAAGCATAACGCAGACCTTAGGGAACCCGTGTCACTGTAGAGGCCTAAATTAAAATGGCAGAAAAACTGGAATCTGGACATGTGTGTTTTAATGAAGACTTCTGTATGGAAGGCAGCATTCCGTCCTTTAATTCCTTTTCCAAGCCAAACTCTAACGGGAAAGCTGACATCTTCCTTATGATTTTAGGTCGAATGAGCCGGACTCGATTTATCATCATGCCAACCCAAGGGGAAGGACGGCCATGCCCCACAGAGCTTACCCAGCAGCAAGCCTGCCCAGTGACCCCCTGCTACAGCTGGATCCTCAGCAACTGGTCTGCATGTAACCTGGAGGTACGTCACGTAGCGACAGTTAGAGAAATGCTTCTCAGCGTGTCCGAAGGACTCGTCTGGTCAACCCTGTGCGCTGATGGAATAAATTTCACAGCCCCAGGGGCCTGGCACAGTGTATTTTTATGCAATGGAGAGCATGGGAAAAATAACCAAATGACTTAAGCTCACGCAGAGCGCTACTGCTAGGAAGATAAATAGCCATTTGTTAGGCACTATTTGTAATAAGCCAGGTCATGGGACTTACAATCTCTTCAGCATCTTCAAGAATTCTCTATCTTCTTGCCTTGTCGGAAATATCAAAGCATTAGGTAATGAGGCAAAACCTGGATGCTATGGAAATGTACAGTTTGCTGTAGACCGTATTTCTTAGAAAAGTACTTGCAGATTTAGACAAAATCTTGCATATGGGCCGAAAACCAAAAGCTTAGGGAAGTTATATTTTAACAGTATTAGATGAACCAAGGTTACTACATTTTCCTCAATGATTGCTTTTTATTGACTTGAAATATAAATGCTTAGTAACATCGTAATATTTCACATGCCCAGAGCTTTCGCTGGGTCAGCAAAGATCCTCTATGGCTTTCTCTCTGGCTTCTTGTGTAAGAAAAAGCACATTGATTTTCCCTGTTTTCTTATTTTACTAGCTTATCCTTCAGTTCATATTCCAAAGCAGGTTTTCATTCAATAACGATAATTTTGATGATGCATTAGGAGATCTGTCGAGTCGTCCCATAGAGACGTTTCGTGCTCCTGTCAGGACGACTGTCGCGCGGCATTATCATCTTGCAGAAGTGAAATGCCCATGTATTTTGATAAGTCCCAGAGGAACAAAAATGTGTGGTACATTTGTTCAGTCTCCTCTTTACAGAAAATAAGGTAACCGTGCTGATTAATTCCCAAGTAACCTAATAGCTTTAAATATGAATACTTTGTCTACTTCCTCTAAAATCCTCTTTCCTGAACCTTCAGCAATTTTTTTTTAAGTGCTGCTTGGAATCACAATTAAGCAAATGGTGTATTTCTTCTTATAATTGCGATAACTATTGACGGAGTAGAGAAAATAAATGTGAGGAATGCAGGAACCCATTGCGGGGGCAGGGAGAGGAGGGGGAAGGTGGCTCAGTGGGGGAGGAGGACAGACAGACTCCACGCTGCGCATCTGGCAGGGCACACAGCTGCTTCTGGGCTGCACGTGGTCTTTTGTACTTGCCCTTTTATCTTCTCCTTTGGGACACTCTTTTATAGATAAGGCTGCCAATCTGTCCCATGGGAACATTACAGGGAAATGCCAAATGCCATGTGTCATTGAGCTTTGGCCAGAACCTTAGGGGCAAGAAGTGGTGGGTTGTGAGCATTCTCTGTAGCCGTGCTGGGGAAACGGGGGGCTGTGGCATATGTTGGAGGAACCCAGGCACGGAGACCATGAGAGCAGGTGTACCCAGAAATGGCAGAGGTGCTTCAGATTTCTAAATGAGGTCGTGCCACTCACTGACACTTCCAGTCAGGGGGAAACTGGAGTTTTAGACTCAATCCAGGCAAAGCTCTCAAAAAATCCATGTTTGTATGAATTATTCCTATGTGGGCACCTTTCCCAAAAGAGGCCAGCCTCCCCTAAGACTTTGGAATGGGGTTGAAGCAGTTCCTGGAGGTGCCACATTTCCCCACCTGGTAGGTAAAGTCACTCAGAAGCAAGAAGAACAAAGGAGGGGACACAGAAAAGCAGGGGACACACATAAATAGAGGCAGAGGAGAAAGGGAATCACGGTAACAGTCGACTGGGGTTTTTCCTGAGTTTGAAGTGCATTCCTGCTTTTCCTGAAGCCTAGTTGCAAATGCTTTGTGAGATAGCACAACAGCTTTTCAGTGAGTTGCTGTTTCTTAAATGTATATGAAGCTGAGTTTGGGGAATTACTCATCAAACTACGGGCGAGCCTCTGCACACAAAGGAAGCACACCCCTCTCATGCCTGTCCCCTCTGCCTCCTCCATCTGTAATACCCTGCCTGCCAAACGCAGTCAGAAACTCATGCACTAGAGGCGGTGGTGATGTTTAAGCGGCTGAATGCCTTCAATTATATCAAAATGTCCCAAGAGGGGCGTGCACAGGGCACAGTGGATGTGCCAGCTTGGCCACCGTCGTCTGTGGAAGGAAGTGTTTATCCTCGGGCTTCACTTTTTTTTCAGGGTTTCCTAACTCTTTCCAAGTTCCTCAGCTGGTAACACGTATCCACACATATGTTGCAAAATCTGTTTAGGAGCTCAGACTCGGGAGTCTAGCAGGCTTAATTTTGGTCCAGGTGTTTACAGTTCCTCGCTCTGCAGTTTTTGCCAAGTCTTTAACCTCTCCCGACCTCTGCTGTCTTCGCTGTATCATTGGGGTGGCAACGGTACCCGTTTTGCTAGGGGTTTTTGGTCGGAGTTAGATCATTCATATACAGTGCCCCGCAGAGTACCTGACATAAATTAACAGTTCAGTAAACTGGGGTTGCTGTTCTAGTTTTGATTAAAACTACTATCCTGATTGTTAGCACCGTCTGCCTGTCCACATGTGGTGATGTGGATTCAGAGTATATACAAAAAGTGCATTGATGACTGGGGACGGTGGAGAGTCAGTGACAGAATCCTCGCTATTGACCATCTCGCTCTGAGAAGCCTGGCTCTCTCTTCAGGCTCTCTTGCGTGTAAAGCCTCTGAGGAGACTGAATGAGTGCTTGCTTTGTGAATGAAATGATCATTCTGATGCTGATTTCTCTTGCTGTGCCCGTTGTTGTCAAAGGTGTAAGAGATTAAGGCTGAACAGGGATACCTACTGGAAGCACATTACTGTTTGTCTTGTTGTTTAAAGTGATCCCTGATGTAGACTTGTTTCCTGTTATGTCTTCATACCTCATCTCCTGCAACGTCAAACAAAGCTCTAATCAATAGCCTCTCCTGTTACCGAGGTTGCAGAGAACAGCAAAGTCAAATTTCAGGCATGCTGCAGTGTCTTCAGACTCCAGGTTCAGGAAGTCTGACACTCTCTAGCAAAATGTATACCTTAGACAGTTCTGTTCGAGGAACCATCATCTGGAATAATAAATTAGAGAGAGAACTCTCCCCCAAAAGAAATTTAACTTAAACACTAGTTATTTTCCACTTTAGGGAGTAAGCATTTACTAGAGCATTTGCTTTGAAGGAAAGTACAATGAATTGATTTTGAACCTCAACGTCTCAAAAAAAAAAAATGCACTTAGGTTCAAAATTATGATGCATTTTTTTTTAATAATTGCACAACAGCCGTAGAGGTGATTAGAGCAGTTGTGAGGTTTGATATATCAAGTGTGGGAATTGCCATCTTAAACAAATCATAATTCTTGTTAAAGCATCTCTAGAAAAGGATGTGATGATCCTAACTTGTGTGTTTACTCAGATTCCTCAGGCTTTAATTTGCTGCAGCTAGGACCTTTTTTTTTTTTTTTTTTTTTGCCACTATGGCTTTGAATCCAAACTTTCTTCTGTCAAGAACTTTTCTCAGCAGCCACTCTGCACCATCCTGCACATCCAGCAGTCTATCCACAACTAGCCCTTAATCCTCGGCAGCTGTTGCCACAGTTTCTTGACCTGGCTGGTGCTCAGCAGACCCGTCAGCCCCTGGGTCACCTGCTCCATGCCCTGGAACGCTGTCATAACTGCTTTAGTTGGTCGCCCTGTCCCTCTTCACTCCCGCCAGTACAAGAGCCACAGAAGCTCCAAGGCAGTGTCTGGGTCCTAGGGGGAAAGGGAGAAGGAGGAGCTGAAACTCAGTTTCCCGGTGTGGGGCACAGTTGTCCGAGTGTCACCTAATCAGGGGCTGTAGCATGTAGCATCCTTGTTGGCAGCAACAGGGCCTGTGCAGAGGCTCAGTGTCTCCCCCCCCAACCCCCGCATCCATATCAGTAATGGTCATGAGAGCTCTAGCTTCTCTACCAGCTTCTGGACTTGGTGGAGGCTGAGTTACATGCCTTGGAAGTATGGGGCGTGGGGTGGGTAATACTCTGAGGTGAAGGTTGATCCAAGAAGGAGCTAGAGTGTAAATGACCCCCCCTTCTTCCTCCCTCCCCCCATCATGGATGGACCTGTGGTCTGTCTGCAAGGTGTGGTGATGGACCAAGAAGCCAGCTCTGTTCACTTCTGCGGCTGAGGCCCACTTGGCAACACGCCACCTTATGTTTGCTCTCCCTCTGTTCCTGCCGTGGTTCTTTTACTCTCCCTCTTAGTATCCTGCGATTTCACCTCCCTTGTCTAAAAACTTTTCCTCGGGCTTTGCTTTTTAAGGCATTTATGTAAAAACAGAACTATCCTTGGAAAGTTATCCACATATCCAGTGGACTTCTTTTTGAAGTAGGAGCACCTGACCATGACTGAGGAGTTAATACTCATGAGTATCTGCCAAAGTGTTACGTTAGGAAGTCGTTCCTCAGGCAGATGGTTGGGAGATGACCACTAGAGCCTTCCACTTCAAAGCTTCTGTTTCTGTGAGACACTGCACAGTATTTTTTCTAATTGCCCAGAATAATCTGAGTGGGATTTGTATAAAATAACTTCAAAAAATAATATTCAGCACAGAAGACACTCTGGGAAAACAACTTCTTGTGGCAATAAGATAATCAGTGTTTTACTGGAAACCCCAACCTAACTGATGTGAGGAAAGTACTGAATTCCCTACAAAAGAAAAATAAGCAGAGTAAAAGGGAAATGTCTGCCCTGTGGCTGCACATGCTCTCCCGGGGAGGGATTATGGACTAGACCGTTTCATCACACACACTAGACAAATTAGGTATTGTTTTTCCTTTACACTCAGTCCCGGCTGAGTTCCAAAATGAATCATATTCTGAGTGCATAAATTTCACAGCATAAATTTGCATTTCTACTTCAGTTTCTCTATCAGCTCTAGGAGAACTGCTCAGGGATCCCTTCTGTCAACAATTGAAAAATAACTGTCAAGAGGAAGAAGCTGCTGAAATATGCAACTAGGATTTTCTGGAGCAAGAGGTAGCGGGAGCCAGACCTTGGAGATGATGATGACGTGGGTAACCCTGACAGCATCCTTTCCTCTGACAGGGCGGAGACTGTGGGGAAGGAGTCCAGGTCCGCAGCCCCTCCTGTGTGGTCCACAGTGGTTCAGTGTCTCACTGGACAGTACGGGTAGAGGATGCACTGTGTGGAGAAATGCCCTTCCAAGACCGCAGCCTGAAGCAGCCGTGTTCCGTGCCTTGCCCCGGTAAGCAACGGAATGACTGGGAGCGCCTTCTGTGGTGCCCTCTTCATTTATTTTCTATTATCTGTTTTCTGGAGTTTTCGCTCATCAAAGTTGATGTTTTTAATTCACTTTAATTCATTGTTAATTGTGATTATCACCTTGAAATACACCTAACCACTTCAATGGAGGCCAAGTAGGCCAGAGGGGAAAAATAACACAGGACTTGGAAATGTACAAGCACCCTCACACTCCCTGGGTTTTACCTGGGACACACAGTCAGTCCCTTTGAGCTGCGGTAGCTCCGTCTAGAAAATGTGTTAATAGTACCTGACCCAGCCGAGCACTCAGCCCATGACTGAACCCTGAGTGAACGAAGCCCTCCCCTGGGCAATGACACAGCCAGACGAGTGAGGCCATGGGTTCGTGAAAACATGCTGGTAAACAGTCAAGTTCTGCGTTCTTGTGAAGGTCATTAGTTACATAAAACTTATGGGTTTATTTTAATCCTAATACAACTTGTGTGGCATCAGTTTAAGGTGGATTAACATACCCTTATATATCCTGATAATATACATGTAACATATGTATATACCTACATCCGTACATACAGACGTGTGTATGTTTAGATTATTAAACATTCTTTAAGGCCAAAGAAATTCCACTTCAGTAACCAACTTACTCCCTTGGTATGATTTCTGTGAACATCCATTTTATGATATTATGCTGCTCTTTAAAACCTGAGTTGCTATAATCTTTACATTTCCTTTTAAAAATTTTATTATCCCTAGTAGACACGTAGTGTTCTCCAGATAAAACTGTCAGTGATTTGAAGCAAAGTAATGGCAATCTAGTGTTTGGCACTCTTTCACTAAATAAGATTAAACCATAAATTACTTCATCATTCTTAGTACTTTTTAATTAGAAAATTGGTCAACAGAGAATGTGTGGTATCTAGAAGCCCCTCCTCCTGTATCACTGCACCATCACCCCGGCTCTCACTGTGAATGCTGCTGGGTACCAGTTCTCACGTCGTTTCCTCTGCTCTGTACCATGCGACCACCCAGGAGACTGCCATTTAACTGGAATGGTCAGAGTGGAGCACGTGTGAATTAACCTGCATCGATGGAAGAAGCTTCGAGACTCTGGGCCGCCAATCTAGATCAAGGACATTTATAATTCAGTCTTTTGAGAACCAAGACAGCTGCCCCCAGCAAGTTCTAGAAACACGCCCTTGTACAGGTACCAAGAGCGCTTTTCAGTTCTCAGCTTTGATTGATCAGTGCTTTTTCTACTTTTATGGGAGGCATAATAGAACCGCTGTTACCGTATTTACTTGCAGGAGGTAAATGTTATCTCTACACGTGGAAAGCAAGTCTTTGGAACAATAATGAACGGACTGTGTGGTGCCAGCGTTCAGATGGCATTAACGTCACAGGTATTCCTGCCTAAGATTCATGTGGGTACTTTGAAAAGATCTGAGTGTTGTTGTTTGTGAGAAGAATTATAAGCAAGGGAAGATTATAAGCAAAGGAAGAGGAGGCAGGTGGCCTTAGATGATCTTTATGGCAAGTTACCAGTAGACCTTTGCATCTTAGACAGCAAACAGTTCTATTTGAAGTCTCACAATATAGCAGACAACTTAAAGACAAGCTGAAACAATACAATTTCCTTAAATATCATGATCTGACACAAAGACTGGAAAAGACTGGTGTTTAAAACAATGTCTCTAAAGTTATAAAAGATGTACCTTTTCAGTAAAAAAAAGTATTTGAGAACAGATCTCAGCATATCCCATTCCTACACTACTGTGCAAATACATCATGTTACAGAGTTAAAAGGGTTGATGAAGATATAAAAATTAAAATATAGTAATGATACGAAAATATTTTACTGTAAATTATGCTTATGTACTGGAAGCTTCATTTTTAATAATGTGTTAGTCATGATCATTATTTAATAGCTGAATACAGATGAAAGGAAGGGTCTGAGGATATTCATGATGGCAAATGCAACTGGCTGCTATAAATGATCTTCTCAATCATTTTAAAGGGGATTTTTTTTTTGATGCCATCTTATCAAATAAAATTAAGTTGTCATTCTTTTTACTAGCACTGTGGCTGACTGAGTGCTCATCAGAGGAATAGGAGAATTTCTATTTTTCTATAGCCTTAGAAAGACTGTCAGCTTCACCTTTTGCTAGTTTACCTTTTTTGTGCATCATTGGTATTCCCTTTAATCCATAGTTTATCCAAACAATAATTTATTGTAAGCTACTCGTCCATGTTGTTAGGGTATTGTTGAAACTAAATATACTGTAAATTCACCTACGCAGGAACACAGAAGGCACATCCTCTGCAATATGCAGGGAATTAACTGACTGGCGAGGGTTAAACTGTTAAATTCTCTGCACAGAGCACCTCGTGCCCAGTGTTCAACACAGGGCCATCTGACAAATGAGTTCAAGTGACCAGTATCACCTGCTAAGTATTATCAGTGCTTAATTTCATTACTAAAATGTAAATTAAAATGTTGTATAAACAACACAAATTCTAACGTTTTCTCCAATTCCCAAGAGATCGCCTCCCCATGGGGCGCACACACTGCATGGTGGAGATCCCTAGTTTCAAGTGTGAAAAACACCCCCTCCAGACTCTGTTGGCAGCAACGTGGCTGTGTGGGTATTGCCACTGACACCCACATGATCAATTTCGCACCTCCCTGCTAATTCTAGTGGTGTTTTGTTTTGTTAATTTCTGTGGGGAGTATTTATTTTTCAAGTAACAGTGAGAATGTAATGGCTTCGTTTTTTTTAGGAAAAATGTAGATCTGACTGTTCCCTACACAGCCTTAGGCCCAGAGCTTTTTTTTGCTGGTTACAAAATCATGAACTATAATTGGTTGACAATTATAGTAATGCAGAGGCTAGAACCTATAAATGCACCCAGTGGTATATAAGTATAGTTTAGACACTGCCCTCAAATAATATGTCAACTTCTTTGCTTAGTACCTGGAATCCAGAAGGTCATGACTAATGTATAAGTGTTTTTCAGATTATAGAGACATTACTCCACCCACTTACTCAGAAATATTTAATCAGCACCTGCAAGTACCATGTCAGATGTATAATTACCCTTCCTGGAATGTATACATTTGCTCCTAAAAATGTGTGTGGGAGTCTGTGTGTGTGTGTATTTTGGTTGAAATCCATTTTTAAATGCTACCAAAGTGTTTGATATCATGGTCCCATGAAGTGACTAGTGGCATTCTTTTAGCGTTTAGTTGCCGGGAATTAGTCTAGTGCCTAAATTTGGTATTCTTGAGCTAGGGGAAAAAAATTATGTAGAACAAGAATATTTGAGCATATATATTTTCTGCTTCTGAACTTAAATTGAGATTTCATCAATGGTTTCACTGGTCCGGGCACTTCTAGACTTTGCCCTTAAGCACAACCAGATGATAGAATCACATTGCCAGTTCGCAGGTCTCAAACCTCTACTGTAAACATCTTCTGTTAGCAGAGCTGCCCATCTCAAACAGCTCATCCTGGAGTAATCAATAAAATCAGACTGAGCCACACTGTCAGCAAACAGATTTTTTAAAAATAATGCTGTTACAAAGCAGCCAGGGCTGGAGAAGAAAGAAAATTAGTATTTATCATAGAAACATCTGTAAATGATGGGCTTTCCTTTGTAGGAGGCTGCTCCCCTCAGGCACGCCCTGCTGCTATTCGGCAGTGTAACCCCGCCTGCAGAAAACCCTACTCCTACTGTACACAGGTGAGTCATGTGCGGGAGACTTGGACATGTAGTTTAATTGCTGCATTATTCATATGCTGTCTGACGTCTTCTAGTCTGCTTACAGCCCAAGCAGCACTTCCGTGTGCCCACGATACCATCTAGAGGCAACTGCAGGCATACCCACAGCTAGTAAGAATTTCTTTGTCGCACCATGTGTTAAAACAAAGTGGTCTTTTTTTTTCCCCTAAATCTATACATGGCCAAACCTCTCTTTCAGATACCTAATTTATGTGAGTGCTATTTATCAGTAAGTGTTCTCAGCTGATTTATGTCCTCCATTCTTAGCCTTTCATATACCTAAACTATTTTCAAAGGCATTATAAATGCATGTTCCTACTTGCTAAATATTATTTAGCAAAATCGATTACACCCTGATTATTATAGTGTGAGTAAATTTTAGTTGATTTTAAATAAGTTGACTATGTGACTGTGGGTAATAATGATGTGTGTGTGTATATACATTTTTTTAAAGCAGAAATCTTTCTTCCCCCCCTTACCTCCCATCTATCACTGTTCAGTAATTAATGCAAAAACGTACAATGTATTCTAACCAGTGGCACCTAGAGTACACAGTGCGTATATAAGAAAGATGTGTCATGTCTCTCAAGGAAACTAGTTTCTTCTTACTGTGTGTTCTTTCCAAAAATGATTTGGTTAAAAATAATTCAAGTACTCAGTCCTATTTTATGGCTCTTCTGTGTCAAGGTGAGTTCATTCTTTATCACAGAAAACGCTAGTGATTAAGCTTCCAGAGGGGAAAAGAAGGAAAAGATCAACAACTTCATGGGCTCATGGTGTTTGCAAAAATAGGAGTTGTGGCTTCCAGCCAACTCTCTGGACACCCTCTTTGATAAAACATAAATTGACTTTTTCCCTTGAACCTCTGGCATACGTGAGTGCCTGCAGCTTTTAACTCAGACTACTAGATGCATCTTGGAAAGATGGCTTTCCTAGCTGAGCATATTCCAATTTTCTTAATTAGTTCTCTCCACTGAACACCGATTAATGCCTTCAGTTAAAACCACCAGAGGGGGAGGGTACAGCTCAGTGGTAGAGTGTATGCTTAGCATGCACGAGGTCCTGGGCTCAATCCCCAGTACCTCTGTCAAAAAAAACACCTGGAACTACTGTAGTAATTGTCCTTATTAAATGACTGCTGCCTATTTGTTAACTCTAGGCATTTGTTAGTTATATGCTTCTCTCACTTTTACTTTTTGGGGAAGATTGAGGGACCCTTTTTAGCTTTAGTGTCTATTGCTCCTCAAAATCCTGTGTTCAGTCAGCAATGGACAGCCTAAGTAAATTTGTCTGGTTCAGAAGGATTGATGTGAGTGGATACGTGAGGCGAGGGCCTATTCAGAAAATTCCATCTAGAGCTTCAGGCAGGGAACCCTTATCGCACAGGCAGAGAGACTAATCATCTTAACGCTTATTTTCTGTTCTTCTCTGCTGCCTTTATGTTTGGGGGGAAGGAGGAGCAGTTAGTCTCACATCCAGATATGGATAGAAATCCTTGTCCATTATACTTTATCATAATCAGTTTCTTGGAGAGGTTTATTGTACGTGAAAATTACCTGGAATCCATAGATAACAATGAAGGACACACTGTCATGATGCCAGCGGGAATGTGAGGTGGTGTGACACCGGGGTTGCTGCAGGATGTCTGTCAGTACACAGTTATCTCCTGCTTCTCTTAGCCCTGTGTCTTTGGTGACGTCTTTTTTCCCCCACTTGGGCTGCTTCTAGCCTTGGGCTGTTGCCTCTGAGAGCAGAACTAAGCCCAGGAGCAGAGAGGCAGTTGAGACCAGTTAGTGATCAAAGGTAGAAGGTGGTGGAGGCCTTTAGCAGCTGGGGCACCAACGGTCCTCGAAGAGCACAGAACACAACGCAGATATGTACCCAGTTCCTGATGCCTTGCTTCTCAGTATCAAAGGGCAGGCTGGAGTGAGTGAGCAGGAATCTCAGACAGCAGGAGGGAGAGCTGAGGCTAATGTTTAATTAAACGCTTAAACATCTCTGTAAGCAAGAACAGTATGTGCTTAATGCACTCTGTTGACAAAGAATGGTGATTTTATATTTGGAAAGTGTAAGAATTGTAAACCACTAGGAAAACCTGATACTTTATTTAGAGTTAGACTTTGGAATTTAGAAAGATGAACTACAGGGTTTTCATCTCTTTGGCAAGCCTGGTGTCAAAAAACCCTAAATTGCCATGACATACCCTGCAGATATTAAGTGATTCCAACATTTAAAGTGTTCTTTTTTCATCTGCACAGCTCATTGTGTGACCATGCACATATTTTTCTATGCTGTAGGGTGGAGTCTGTGGGTGTGAGAAGGGCTACACAGAGATAATGAGATCAAATGGTCTCCTGGATTACTGCATGAAAGTGCCTGGCTCAGAGGATAAAAAAGCTGATGTGAAAAACCTTGCTGGGAAAAACAGGCCTGTGAATTCAAAAATACATGATATTTTTAAAGGATGGTCTCTCCAACCCCTTGATCCAGGTACGTATCAGTTGTGAGTAAGAAATGTAAATTTTCTTATGTGGGGGGGGGGGGCTTCGGGTTCATATTGTGGCCACTGCTCCTGGTGGAAAGAATGGAGGAAAGGAGGAAAAGAGAAGGAAGAGGTAATATGGCCTAGTTCAAGGTTTCTCAAATTTGAGTGTTGAAGAGTGTAGCATGTTATCATGGGTGGCTGAGGATAATTCTGTCCACTCCAATCTAAGAGACACTAAGTAACCAAAATATTAATCTTTAAAGCTATTCTAACTGTAATCATCTCTGCAGAAGACTTACTATGAATTTGTATATATAATTGAAATTAAAAGCAAAAATTGGAATAGTCTCAGGAACATGCAGGTACCTAGGGAAAAGTCCAGGGACTCTCTGCAGTTTGAGAAACACTAGTAAAACAGAGCATCAGTTGCAGAGGCCAACAGACCTTACTGGCATCATGGCTCAGAAAGTACCTATTCTGTGACTGACTGTAATTGATTCACTTCTCTGGAACTGTTTCCTCATCTAGAAATAAGTCTAGAGGCACCTACCGTGCAGGAGTTTCATGAGGATTAGCACAGTGTCTGGCCTGCAGGACTAAGAATCAGTGGATGTTAAGGATAAGAATGAACATTTAGTAGATGCTTTCCATGTTCCCTGTGGTTGCATGCTGGTTATGGTGCATAACTCATCTCATTACGTTCTAGCAACTTAACAAGGTGCCGTTACCCCCATGTTAGATATTAGGATTCTGAAACTGGCAGTGCAGACTAATTTGACCAAGGACAGACCACCGGTAAGTAACAGGAATGCTTGAAAGACAGGTCACTGAGGGCATTCCATAACACTGGCCTCTACTTCCCACTCCGTGAAGTGGGCAGAAAATGAAAGTAAAACTGTGCCTACCAACATACCTCTTCTAGAAAACAAAATGCTGTGAATGACTAAGCAAAACAGCATACCTGGTAAAGGGAATCATGGAGAGGGAAGGGACAGACAAAGCTTAGGCAGCTGCCCTGGGAACGCTCCCCCAGATGCTAGGCCTTTGCCGTGCCAAAGTGCATTGATGCCACGCTTAGATGAAGCAAAACCAGAGCCCAGGCACAAAGGACTCTCAATCTAGGAAGGAACAGGATGTACATGTCTCAGCCAACTTTTAAGGATGACCACAATATTTTGCTCAAGTTTTGATTCCCATATGTCTGGGCATACCATTAGATATTCAGAAATATCTTACTCACTTTGTGACATTTAGTGACATTTCCCTAATTTATAGCAATAGACTCAGATTTGCAAGACGCATGCAGACCCTATTTCAGGAAGAGAATTAGGGTTAGGTTCCAGGGAAATGAGTTTTTAAATTCACAACTGAGGTCCTTAACCTTTTGGAGATCTAGCTAAAGCATTAAAATCATGTTTGTGTGTATATACATGCATATACGCATATATACGCTACTGTGTATGTATGTAAACAAATAAAAACTCTCTGCCAGACCAAATACCTATTTTATAACTTTCATTAGGTTCTCATGATGAGATTGTAAATTGGAGCAACCTCTCAGGAGGACTAATTAGGCAAACTCTATCATACCTTTTGACCTGAAATTTTTCTTCTAGGAATTCATCAAAATATACACACATATACAAAAAGAATTATGTAAATGATATTCATTATATGAGTATTATATAGCTAATGAATGGAGACAAACTAAATGTCTAAATAGAAAAACAAAAATATACAACTGTGCAGTGTGTCTTCATAGAGTTATTAAAAAGCATGAGATAGACCTGCCATTATGACCTAACATGGAAATAGTTCCAGTATATTAAGTGGAAAAAAGTACCAAAGTGAATGATATGTACCATTTGTGCCTTTTTAAAAAGTGCATGTATTATGTAAGTAGTCGGGTGCTTGCACAGGCAGAGAAAACTGAGATGATTCACGGGCAACAGTGGTAGCACCTGCGTAGGGAGCTCAGAGTGGCAGGAAGACTGGTTTTTTTTTTTTTTTTACTACGTATATTTTTTAATAGTTTGTACTTTGATCCTACCCATTTAATTCTTTCAGTAACATGGTTTAAAGGTCATGGACCACATACTTCTGCACTAGAGATTTAAAAGCACTGGATCTTCTAGTACTTTATGTAGTTCTACGAGGTTTAGAGGTAATAAGATGAAAGGTGCATTCTCACTCAGGGAAGACTTTTTTTTTACACTGGCAATTAAAAAAAAAAGTCAAAATAGGGGATTTCATCATTAGTGTTTCAAAGAGATCAGAATCAAAGCTTTGTTCAAAGTTTTATGACAGTAGAAAAAATACCATTACTACCTTGAAACCTCATTCTAAAACCTGACTGAGGCTCGAAAGTGTCTTGTAAGCAAAACTGTAATAGGTAGTTACAATATAATTGAAAGTAATTGTGATTTTATTCCAAACAAGTGCTGTTTATAATAGATTTTTATTGTTTTTCATCCCATGGAAGCCTTTTAGAATAAGATGCTGATCTGTGGGGGGGGGGGGAGTTATTTTGGACCCACGGTTAATTATATTCATGTAAGCATAATGAATTCTGTGTGTGTATATTTTTCAGAAAGGAACATAGTTCCTTTGGGGTGTTAAGGTACTGCTACTGTCGGTCCAATTCTAAGTTTAAGTGAACTGGATGCTCACATAAAACAGCACAAAAACCACTTGATTTCCAGACACAACTCAAATACATACAAGTAAGGTACCTCACATAGTCAAAATCACAAAATAGATCAGACTATTTGGTTCTATTTCTCTTAACTCCAGCAGATATCAAATCCAAAATAATACATACCTGCACCCCTGCAGACATATATATGTAATAAAGTATTGCCAAGTAGAAGAGTGCATACGAAAGTATTCTGCCAGCTGTTAGACTCTTTGGTGTTCTGGAACACTTGAAGGACTGTCTCATATTTTATATGTTCACCTTGTGCCAGTCTCAGAGTTCAGAGGAGAAAGAAAGCTTTTCTAGGCTAAACTTGTTGCTTTCTATTTTAAACAGATGGCCGAGTGAAAATTTGGGTTTATGGTGCTTCAGGTGGTGGTTTTCTCATCATGATATTCCTAGTATTTACTTCCTACCTTGTTTGGTAAGTACTAACTAGTAAAAGTTTATATTCCACATTTTTATGGGTGGCATATTATACTAAAAGAAAAAAACTATGTCAAGATCATTGACCATATAGAACAGGACCCTCAAACCTACAAATGATCACCAACAGTAGAATTGCTGAACTGGGAGATTAATTGTCCTTGTTTGAAATATTATCATTTTATTGTTTTCAAATATCAGAAAGTATAAGAGAAAAATCATTATTCAGGGCTTTCCCATTTTAGAATTTGGATTTAGATCACTACTTCTTAGCTTTGACAGCATATGGGCACTTCCAGGGGACTGATACCAAGGTCCTAGCCCCAGAGATTCTGATTGAATTAGTCTTGCATGTGGTCAGGTTGCCTGGATGTTTAAACGTGTCCCAGGAAATTCTAATGTGCAGGCTGACGAACCATTATTCTAGCTAATTCTAGTTCTTAAATTTTCTTCTCAAACTGACCTGTTTTGACCAGTTATATTAAATTGAGCAGTTGGTTCAACCAACCTGTTAGTACATTTTGAATCATAGAGCCAGGTGTTTATCTACATTGACCAGCATGAGAGAAAATTTAATTGTCCATTCCAGGAACCCCATTTTGTAAGTGACTAGTTCTAAGAGTTTGTTATTCTTGGAAAATGATGATTAGTTTACTAGTATAGAATATATTTTATTTGATGAGTTGCTCTTGAAACCAGACAGACGTAAATACATTTGAATGTCTTCAAAGTGTGTTGAGAATATTTTATTAGATGCCTAAGAAGAATTTTCAAAGGATTTTTTTATTAATTTTCATGAGATCAAAGTGTTACTTTGCCTTTTTCTCTAAATTGAGATTTATATTCATCACATGTGTCTCAAACTATTTCCTTGAGAATTTTTAACCCAAGTTTTAATCTTAATTCAAATCCAGTCTTTGTATGTTTCGCTTATGTTTCCAAGGTTACACAGGGTTTTAAATCTTTGCCCTTGGTCAGTGAAAGTGAAGAAATTGAGGTGACTAAATTTTTCTGCCACCCATAGTGATAGAAATTGAATTTCTAGAAGTTAGATTCCTATCCAGCTCATGTTTGCACGGTGGTGTAGTAAAAAGTAACCCTTCAGTTAACCATTTACCCTGTAAGCAAGTGATTTGAGCACTTATGTTTGAATTGGTATTGTCTAGGTCCTGTCTTAATGAACAAATATGAGGTTGAAAGCTTTATATCAGGTTGAGAGTGATAGGAAGCATTCACTACTAGAAAAAGAGGAAAAGGTCTTAAATTGCAACAAAGAACAGAAAGGTTTGACAAATGAGAAACTGCTCTCAAAGCAATGGCCCATACAGCGTAAGATCATCAGCTAGTCTATCAGTCTGTAAAAGCTTGGATGTGTTCTACTTAATGGCCACATGCCCAGGTCCACATGCTATGGTTCCTTCTTCCCTCAGATATTTAAAAGATTAACAATTAAAATTTAACTACAGTAGTAAATTTTGCCTTTTTACATTTCTGCACTCCCCCAACTTAAAATTGTGTTAACCTTGATCCATTTCTTCAAAAATAAATAGTTACTGACGCCCTTTCTGTATGACACTAGGCTCCTGGGATTAATTAGGCAGGTCACTGAATTCTGGTGACAATTTCCTAGAGAATATTTAATATGAAAGATCAATGGAATCATCCCTTACTTTTTAGTGACCAAATTATATAAATATTTATGAACAGTATTTCTCATTTTTTTCATTCTCAGTGCCCAGCCTTTATAATCCTCCTCTGCAAGCAGCAGTTTACAAGTGCTCCCTTCAGCTCTCAGTAGCCAGATTAGACTTCCTAAAACTTAGCCGGGGATCAGCCCCTTTCCTACTCAGACACCAGGGGTGGCTTCCCATTGACAGCAAAATGGAAGTCTGGTTGTGGCTGCCTCGCTTGTCAACCTGAGTCTTCCACTGTTTCTCTATGCCCTGGCGTTTGTATAGGCCCAGGTATATTTAAACCCTCATTTTATCACTGAAGGTAACATTTTTTATTTTTTTTCCTTAATCAACTTTTTTTGATGAAATAGTAAATTTTCTACTCTAGTAGTTAGCCAATGTGCTTATGCATTCCCATCAGTAATCCTATATTATATATTTCCATAATAATTCATTGTATTCATTATAACACGACCATGATAAAATACTCATTTTTCTCTAGCTTCTTATTCTGTAACAAAGTTCACATCTGTCCTTTCATATTGGTCACTTTGTCATTGCTTCCTTTAGTCTCCCTTCTCACCATCAAATTCAGTTTTTCAAGGCTACCATCTTTATGTCCATCCAAGTTTCTGAGGTTTTGACCCAAGACTCATCAACATATATTAAGGATTTCCATTTAAAATAAACTTTGTATTATAAAGGTAGCTCCTCATAGTACAAAGAGATTTATAGGAATTGAATATAAGGCTATAACCTCTTTCGGAAGGATGCTGTTTCAGGACCTTACGTTACCTTAAGTTAGGGTGGTATCTTCTTTCACAAGAAGGTTTCTGCTTCCTATCCCATTCTTCTAGAGTTAATTTTTCATCAGCTATTGGCATTTTACCAGTTCTGCCCAGTAAAACTCAAGCGCAACATTTTCCTAATCAAACAGTCTAGAATAACTTGTTCATGCTTCCTTCTCTGTGGCATTTACTCCACGCTCGTACTACGGTACCACTACGTGCTCCTCCTCTACCAAACCCCAAGGACTTGGTCGGAGGGGGAGGAGGTATAGTGACTATATCGTATTGATTTCTTAGAATGTAAGTTTCACAAATATTTATGGAACAAATAAATAAGTGAATGAATAAATGAGTGAATAAGTTAAAAAATCATTTAGTACCCATGAATTTTAGAGATAAGGGTCAGCAAAAAAATCTAACATTCCGACGTCAAACAAAGTGCTTTATGTAGACTGCCTTATTTAATCTTCACAATAATCCAAAGAGTGTTGCTATTTAAAGAGGGAGTAAGTGATCCTCAGCGAAGTTTAATAACACATAAGGACACATGAGCCTAGGACAGCCAACTCTCCAGGTTTGCCTTAACCCCAGAGTGTATACTCTTGCCACAAGACTTCCAGTCTCCATGGTGTCTTTCCCTGGAGTAATCCTAAAAACTCTGTAGACTCTATGCAGTGTCTACACCTTTCACATTTTTAGGGGCTACTTATTTCCTCAGTAAAGTAAGCTACAGCCCTGGGAACAGATCTATTGATATCAAAACACATACCATTTACTGTTACAAATGAGCCTCCTAAATTTTAGAATCCAAGTATACAGTTTCACTGCATCTACTTCTATTAAACAGCTTGCAGAAGACTTACTTAGAGGATGACAGTTTTGGAGGTTTTATATTTTCTCCCCCGAATAAAAAGCTTAAGAGAGCTGCTATATATAATATGCCACGTTTTAGGCGTAGACTTTAGATGAAAGCAATTTATAATAAAACTAGGAATAGCTTTTGAGAAAATATAGAAAAATCATCTTCTCAAGGACTGCTTCATTCAGATACAACCCTTTGTACATCTGCCATTAGTGTTTGGAGTTTTTGAAATATTACTGATGCCCCAGCTTCCCTGGTAATAAAGATCCATGAGGCAATTTAGCGAGGACAACCGCTGGGTGAGCTTGCGGTTAATTTAGACGTAGTGCCTGGGAGTTACTCCCAATGACTGCATCTATTCTACCCTGCTCAGCACAACTCAGCAAAGGGGCTCTCCTGCCTAAGTTTGAAAGTGGTGCTACCCGTTCCAGAGGCTCAGCCCTCGTGAGTGCTGCCTGTTCAGGTCATCTGGCTTAGGGATGGGTCCCTGTGGCTTGAATTCGAGGATGCAGAGAAGTGCCAGCAGCTTGCCTGCCAGTTCATAACAATCTCACCTTTCTGGCTTAATGGACGGTATCTTCTGCTAAAATTCAAATGCTCGCGGAAGTGGTAACTTTAAAATGTGTCACCCGATCTCTTACAGCCAGGGTTGCATAATGGTTTTCCCCCTTGTGCCAACTCTCACAGTGGTGGTGGCTGTCAGGGCTGCTCCATTAGGCAGAGTTACGAGACTAATCCTCGGCTCAGCGGGAAGGAACAGTGTGCTGGCTGGAGAGTCCGCCCTGGGTGCGAGATGACCGGTGGTGGCAGCAGCCCACGTGCCAGGCATTTCTAGGTCCTATTTAATGGCCGCTCCTCCCCTGATACCAAAGTGGAAGAGAAAACCTGACTTAAAAACTTACTTCTGAGTGAATTTCCTAATGACCACCAGTAAGGGAGAAAGAAGCAAGGCCCTCTCCAGACAAGTCTCCTGTTTGCCAAAACCACAGCTTCCCAGCAAAAGTGCCGCCTGACTCAGTGGGTGCCAACGTTTGAGTACTTTAAAACTCTAAAAGTTCTCAGATCTCATGCATTTCTAGTTGTGAGCTTAGTCAGCTGAGAGCTCACGTAAGATGAAAAGATTCATAATGACATGAGGCCTTCATCACAACCATCCCTAACACACCCCACGGTCCAGAAAAATCCAAGGCCTACATATCAGGAAGCCCCTCTTCCCCCACTCCAGAACACAATATTCATAATTCCATACTTGGAAACTGATATAAAAATCTGTATATTTGAGCAGAATTTTCCAGTCCCAGCTCCCGGAGTCTGGCCAAGGTTAGCTGTCTCCTAGGCAATATTACTGTCTCTTTATAAAGATCCAGCCATCTCTGTCCCTCCTCCCCACGTGCCAGGACCCAGCTTTCCATTTCTCTGCCAAATAGCCCTTAGCAATTGCCAGAAACTCTGGAAGCACCTCCATTTCTTGCCCCTCTCTTCTCTTCCCCTAAAGCAGCAGGAGACACGGGAAGAGGAACTGCCATTCCAGATGCACTCCCTCTTATCCTTTTGGACATTAAGGCAACCCTGTCATCACCACTGCCACCAGAGTGGATACACACTGCAATGTCCAAGTTGTCCTGTACTCTCACTTGTGTGACTTCTTAATCCCTTTAAATGCTGCAGATGAGTGCTCAGGACCCAAGCTGGGTCCATTCTAGAGCCTGGGCCCGGGACTAAAGCTACAGGAATACACATATATATTAATATAAGCAAAGTCGAAATGAACGTTAATCAGATAATTATGCAATAGCTACTCTTTTGAAAAGCAGAACAGACCCAGGAAGCAGGAAATCATAGATTGAGGCCCTGCAGAGGGTTCTAAAGCATGTCTCTGCCTCTCCTCTGGTGGGAGGGTGTTGGCCTGTGGCCCGTGCCCAGCACTCAGCAAGTCATCCACTGAGCACCCACTGCCTGCCAGGTACCGGGATCAGGGAACTGATAGGCTGTGTGCTTCTCTTTAGTAGGTTTTTAAAAATCATTTGAAATGTATCTCTTTAGCATCTATACTTTGCTTCCAACATCAAAACAAAGAAAAAAGTTTTTCCTCTTGAATTAGAACTTGAGTATTTTAAACCAGGAGAGTCTCCCCACAACTGTTTTATCAAACATCTTCTGTGTTTTGTGAATTTTACCACCATAAAGACTTCTCCATGTTAACCATTAAGTGAAAGAAGCCAGACACAAAAGGGCACACATATAGTATGATTCCACCTCTATGAAATACCCGGACTAGGCCAGTCTACAGAGGCAGAAAGCTGATACGTGGTCGCCAAGGATGGGGCAGGGAATGGGGGAGACTGCTTAGTGGGTACAGAGCTTCCCTTTGGGGTTACGGGTATCCTACGTTGTGAGCGTTCAAACTGCCACTCAATTGTACACATTAAGATGTTTGTTTTTAATTTATACTCATTGTATAAAAATTTATACGTACAGACAAAAAAGTTGTTTCTACCACGTGCCTAATTACTGGCATGTGTATGAGAGGCACTGAAGGGTTCCAAGCATTTGTCCTGTGTGTTTTAGATGCACTTTGTCCCGGCTCTGCCCCTCACTCAGTGACTTGAGGGAAGGTCAGTGATCTCTCTAGTCCTTCTCTGTCAAGTATCAGTAATCCTTATGCCTCCCACTCAGTGCTGTTCTGAGGTTACCGAGATATTTGATGGAAAATGCTCAGCACAGGGCTGGGCACTTTGTACACATCCAATTAATCTGGACTCAGAAGGCGTGCCAAAACCAAGGCACCAAGGAGGGAAGGGAGCCGGTACCGTGGGAGGTGGGGTGGTGTGTGGCAGAATTCGAGCTATAAATACTCACAGATTGAGATTCACCCGTACTAAGCATCAAAGAGCATAATGCAGCATGTTTTGCCCTTGGGCATCCCTGTGTGGCTGGGGAATGTTACTCAACTTCAGCTCCTCTCTCTGAGAAGGAATAGCAGTCCTCCCGGACCTGGCAAAGTTGTCAGCTTCAAGGAGGACAGAGACCAAGGGAGAAAGGCTTTGGCTGGTGCAGAATCAGTGAAATTTTCCTGACAGACTCTGGTGACTTGGCAGCTACATGTCAGGTTTCAGACCAGAGTAGAAGCATGTTTACTTAAAAACAAGCCCAGAGGAAGGCACAGGAGTCTGGCTTTTCCAGCTACTTAACGATGTTAAACATCTGTGCTATGGAGGTCAAAGTAGCTTAGGAATTAGAGAACAGTACATGTTCACATGACTGCAAATAAAGGAAAGTAGCCCTTTACCAAGTTCATTGTTCCCACTAATCAATTTTTAAGATTTTTTTGGGGGAAAAAAAAGCTTCTGTTCTAAGGGTTAAAATATACAAGCATTCCAAAAGGGAACCCACCCGTCCGGAGAGAGGAACCTCTTGTCTAACCACTTGAATGTCTGTACCTCACAGCTGTCTTTGGCAGATGAAACAGAGCTCTGTGAACTTTATCTCAGGAATTCTTTTCCTTTTACAGCAAGAAGCCAAAACCACATCAAAGCACACCTCCCCAGCAGAAGCCTCTGACCTTAGCCTACGACGGAGACTTAGACATGTAACCTGAAAAAGAAACCCAAATGTAGACATCGACTGCCTTAACCGCTTTCTCTTTTGTAGCTCAGACTTCTCAGTTTTTTGAGGAATCTCGTGATGTGATATATCGGGCAGAATACAAATACTGCAAAAGTAATATTGCCTCAACTTCGTTTGGACGTGGAGTCAAGGATTAACAGGTCTGCCATTTTGCTTTCAAGTTGTTTGTGGGTGTGAGTGTTTAATTTTTTGATTTTCCCAAGGGACCTGAAACCCCTTCTCTTCCTGTTTGGAAACGGGAGGAAGAAAACGGGATGGAATTCCCACAGACTTGAGTGAACTTTATCCTCAGCCACATGATGACAATCCGGAGGAGAGTCCAATCAAGGCGTTTACTGTAAATGACGAGTCCCACAGCGCATCGTTACGCACTATATTAGTGCAGATCTCTTCTCATCCTTCAGCACTGAGTTTTCTAGAGTTTACATTGGTTCAAAGACTGTCAGATTGGGATGGCCTATTTTCATGAACACAGAGAGAATAGGTTACCATTTCAGAAATGTTCTGAGTTTTTACCTTTAAATAGTATATTTTGTTTGTAGCCAGGGACATGATGGCACTTCATGGGTTGCATCTATTGAAAACAAACGGAATGTGTGTAATTTCTGGACCTGATGAAAGCTAGGTGGTTTTGGATGAAATGTGTATTGAATGTCAGGGTGTACAAATGAAACAGTTGGTTCTGTTGGAGAATGAGGTGAATTATTTAATTACTAAAACTGTATTTTAACAAAAACTTAGCCGTGTAGATACAGCATTAACCACCCACACTTGCAATTCAGTTTAATGATGACAAACCCTGCTTTTGTAATTTCAATTTTCTTATCTGAATATTTATAAATCCTTTTTTTGAATTTAATTATCTGACCTCATTTAATAGACATCAAACACCGATCCTGTTTATAGCCGGTCTTGCTTTTATAAAGGTTTCAATAATACCGAAGACAACACATTCAAAAGCTGAAACCATTTTATGAGGATACGTGTTTGTAATCATAGATGTTGACAAGTAAGAAGGCGCCATCTTGTGGTTTTGACTTGTATTTATAACAAATAAAGTGCTCAAGAGACTGAGATGTTCACTGTTGTAGATTAATTCATTTCAGAAGAGCCCATGCTTTGACAAAAACAGCTTTAGTAATATAGCTTCCCCGTGTCACTGTGTTAGAGGGTGACAGCTGAAATCACTGACAGAGGAAAGGAATCTTACCCCACGTTCTCAACACTATTGGTTACACTATGAAATGGAGCCAAGCACAATTACGCGGAGTAGCTTTTAAGGAATATCTGCAGCTTAGTACGTATCAGAACAAACCTCTGTGGTAAGGCAGACGCCGGTACGTAAATGAACTAAGCCTGAGCAGATGGAAATGTTAGAAACACGATACCATGAGCAAAGTAGAGGATCTTTTTATTTATACTATGACTTCTGTTAACCACATGAACACTGACTAACTGATTTTAGTCCGTGGCACCGTGGTTTTATATGAAAGAAGAGCTATGTCAATGCCGTGGCTGAGGAAACAAGTCCTAGAGTTGTCCTGTTCTTAGTTCTCGTCAGCTAACACTTCAGTTGTCCTCACGGTAGGTCAAATCCTAGCTGTGCCCTTTCTGCCTGTGTGATCCGAGGTGAGGATTATCGTTATCTCGGCCTCAGTTGTAGGACCCGCAAAATGAAGACAATGAAGTCATTTTCCTTGTAAGCTAGACACTTATCAGTCAATGTAAAATGGGGTTCTGGTTCAAGATGGCAACGTAGGAGTATCCTGAATTCACCTCCTCCCACAAATGTGCCAAATCTCCCTACGGGCAGGGCCTCCAAGAGAAACCCCAGAACTAGCTGAGTGACTCCTGCACATCAGGCAAACAGGAAAAAAAAGAACAAACATCAAAATGGGTCAGAGAGGCTGAGACATCATCCTTCCACAAGCCACACCGCTGGTGCAGTGGCACCAGGAGACACTTAGACCCCCAGCTTCTCCCTGAGAAGTACAAGGCTTGAAGCCCACATTGGCACCCCAACTTCTGACACCTCTACCTGAAAGACAGGCCTTCAAAACATCCTACTTAGAAAGCCAGCAGGGCTTCTGACCACAAGGCCATAACAAACTAAGAATGTTATAAAAGAGCTTGCATGGACTCATTGTGGCCACCTCACAGGGCCCAGCAGAGAGACACTCTATTGAAAAGTGTCCAGAATTTTTGTGAAAGAGGCTTATTTGCATATCTTAAGAGCTTTGACCTGAAGGGCAGGCCTCTGATTTAATACTCATCTGGGGGCTAACTGAAATACTTGCCAAAGGCCATGGAGGCTGGTGGGTGCCATCTTTCTGCTCTCCGCTCTTTCTTACCCCAGGTCTCCAGCATCTCATGGAAATGAGCTTGTTCACATATTTGGTGCCCTGGTTTTCACGCTGCCACCCAGGCATCTGGCTGACCATCTGACTCTGATAGCCAGTGGGGCTTACATTAGCAGCTCCCACACGACTATAACACAAGTGTTTCTTAACCAGCTTCCCTGCCCCCCCCCCCCCAAGGCACGGTGCAGAGACAGAGACAGAGACAGAAATGCCCACCCAGTCATTCCATGAAAGAGGCCTATTAACTTATCTTTATAGCTGTCATCTGAGAGGCAGGCACAATTTTAGGAGCTAACGGCAATCCTCTCTGGAGACCAGGGAGGCTGGCAGGTGCTATCTTTGGGCTCTCCCTCTCCTCTTCCCCAGGTCACTGGTATCTCCAAGAAGGTGCTTGTACACATGTCTGGCACCCCACCCTTTGTGGCTGCTGCCCAGAGGACACATCCCTTGACAGTCTGGTTCTGGCAGCCTGTACGGCTTGTGTCCATAGGTTTGACAGTATGGTAGCAAACAAAGAAACAGTTCTTAACTATCTTTCACCCCAGGGCTAAGCTCTCAGGGAAGAGACAGAAATGTCCACCTCCCAATCTTCCTGAAGGAGGTATTTTGCGTACTTTGAAAGCTGCTACATGGGAATCCAGTATCCATTCAGCCTGAATCTAGGTGCTGACTGAGATCCTCCCTTTTGGGACACAGACAGGTCTTGACACACCCTTAACTACTAACAGCCACTATGAACAAAGTAGGCTACTTGGACAATCACAAAGTTTTGAGAGACAGCCAAGGGCTAAGGCAGGGTTGAATGAAAAGTTCCATCTACACAAAACCACTTTTTCAAGACTAGGAGAGATGGCTGTTTTATCTGTGGCATAGAAACCAACAGAGAATGTCAAGGAAAATGAACAAACAGAGGAATGTGTTCCAAATGAAAGAACAAGATAAACCCTCAGAAAAAGACCTTGGTGAAATGAGGATAATACTTCACCTGATAGAGTTCAAAATAATCACCATAAAGATGCTTATCAAGGTCAAGAGAGCAATGCAGTGATGAACTGAGTTTCACCAAGAGACAGAAAACATAAACGGAAGTCGCAGAGCTGATGAATACAATAACTGACCTGCAAAACAGACCAGAAGAGTTCAGCAGTGGGCTAGAAGAAGTGGAAGGACAGATCAGCAAACCTGAAGACAAGGCGGAGAAATCCATTCACTCACAGCAGCAAAAAGAAAAATAATGAGTGAAGACGGCTTAAGGGACTTATGGGAGAAAATCAAGTGGAGTAGCCCTAAAGAAAGCAGAGCGCAAAGGGCAGAAAATGCCTTTAAAGAAATAACTGAAAACTTCCCCAACCTGGGGAAGGTAACAGATACGCCAGTCCACAAAGCCCAGAGAGTTCCAAATATGATGAACACAAAGAAACTCAAACAAGGACACATTATAATTAGACTGTCAAAAGTTAAAGACAAGGAAGACTCTTAAAAGCAACAAGAGAAAAACAACTTGTTTCATAAAGGAACCCTGTAAGACTATCAGCAATTTTCAGCAGAAACTTTGCAGGCCAGAAGGGTATGACACGACACATTCAAAGTACTGAAAGAAGAAAAGTGCTAAGAAAGAATATCTGAAAGAATTCATCACCACTAGACTGGCATATAGGAAATGTTAAGAATTTTTTTAAGCTGAAACAAAAGGACACTAATTAGTAACATAAATTTATGCAAGTATAAATCTTACTGGTAGAAGCAAATATTGTAAAAGTCAGAATAATCTAACGTGGTAAAGTGGGGGGTTAATCACTTATATAGTCAGTATGAACTCTAAAAGATAAGAGTAGTAAATAACTATAACTACAATCATCTGTTAATGGTACACAAGATAAAAAGAAGGTAAACTGTGACATCAAAAACATAACATGTGGGAGGGGGAGTAACTATGTAGAGCTCCAGAATTCAAACTGATATTCCCAACTTAAAATTTTGTTATAAATATAACTTATTATATGTAAGCCTCATGGTAATCACAAAGCAAAAACCAACAGTAGATACACAAAAGGCAAAGAGAAAGTAATTTAAGCATACCATTAGAGAAATCATCCAATCACAAAAGAAGAAAGAACAGAGGGAATAAATGAGTTAGAAAACAGCCAGAAAACAATTAACAAAATGGCAGTAAGTCTGTACTTATCAATAATTATGTTAACTGTAAATGGACTAAATTCTCCAGACAAAAGACAGAATGGCTAAGTGGATAAAAATAAAAACTGTCTATATGCTGCCTGTAAGAGACTCACTTCAAATATAAGGACACACACAGTCTAAAAGTGAAAAGATGGAAAAGATACTGCATCGAAATGGAAACCTCTCAGAAGACAGCTATAAAGATAAGCTAATAGGCCTCTTTCATGGAATGACTGGGTAGGCATTTCTGTCTCTGTCTCTGCACTGTGCCTTTTAGTGATGGGGGGCAGGGAAGCTGGTTAAGAAACACTTGGGTTACAGTCGTGTGGGCGCTGCTAACGTAAGCCCCACTGGCTACCAGAGCCAGATGGTCAGGATGTCCAGAAGCCTGGGTGGCAGTATGAAAACCAGGGCACCAAATATGTGAACAAGCTCCTTTCCATGAGATGCTGGAGACGTGGGGTAAGAAAGAGCAGAGAGCACAAAGATGGAGGTTTGGAATAGCTATACTTACATCAGACAAAATATACTTTAAGCAAAAACTCTAATATAAGACAAAGAAGGCCATTATATAATAATAAAAGTATCAAATCAACAAGATGGTATAACATTTGTAAATGCTTACACACCCAAATAAATAAAGCAAATATTAACAGATACAAAGCAAGAAAGTAGACAGCAGTACAATAATAGGGAACTTTAATACCCCACTAACATCAATAGATAAGGTCCTCTAGATAGAGTATCAGCACAGAAACATCAGCCTTATATGACACATTAGGCCAGATGAAGGTCACAGACCAAGGGCATTCCATCCAAAAGAAAACAGAATATACCTTTTTCTCAAACACACATGGAACATTCTCCAGGATGTATCAGACGCTAGGCCATAAAATAAGTCTAAATTTAAGAAGACTGAAATCTTATCAGGAGTCTTTTCAAACACAACAGTAGAACGAAATTATAAGACTGGAAAAATCAAAAATATGTGGAAATTAAACAACATGATACTGAACACCCAAAGGGTCAAAGAAAAAATTAAAAGAAATCAAAAAATATCTTGAGGTAAATGAAAGTAGAAATACAACATCAAACTTACAGGATCCCAACTTATGGGCTTCAGCAAAAGCAGTTCTAAGAGGGCGAGTTCATAGCAATAAACACATTAATAAACAAGAAAGATATCATACAACCTAACTTTACAGCTCAAGGAAATAGAGGAACAAATAAACCTCCAAGTTTGTATAAGGAAGGAAATAAAGATTAGAATGGAAATAAATGAGATAGAGACTAAAAAGATAATAGTTAACATCAATGAAAATAAGAGCTGTGTTTTTGAGAAGATAAAATAGACCAACATTTAGCTATACTCAGCAAGGACAAATAAAGATAGGACTCTAATAAATAAATCAGAAATGAAAGGAAAGATGTTACAGCTGATATCATAGAAATACAAAGGATCATAAAGAGACTACTACAAACAGGTATATGCAAACAAGTCAAAAAACCTAGAAAAAATGGATAAATTCTTAGAAATGTACAATCTACCAAGACTGAATTATAACGATTATAAAGAAATAGAAAAACCTTAACACACCAATTACTAGTAAGGAGATTGGTTCAGTAATCAAAAACTTCCCACAAATTAAAGTCCAGATGGCTTCACTGGTGAATTCTTAGCAAATATGTAAGGAACTAATTCCAATCCTCAAAGTCTCCCGAAAAATAGAAAAGGAGGGGAAACCTCCAAATTCATTTGTCAAGTCAGCCTTACCTTTGTACCAAACCAAGAACACTATAAGAAAGGAAAATTACAGGTAAATATTCCTGATGAACATAGATATAAAAATCCTCAACAAAATATTGGCAAACTGAATTTAAAAATACATTAAAAGGACCATACACCACTATCAAGTGGATTTATCCCAGGGATGCAAGGGTGGTTCAACATCCATAAGTCAATCAGTGCAATCACCACACTAACAAAACAAAGGATAAAAATCATATGATCATCTCAAAAGAAGCAGAAAAAGCATTTAGCAGATTTCAACATTCATTTATGACTGGAAAAAGAAAACTCTCAAAAAACTGGATATAGAGGGATTGTACCTCAGCATGATAAGGACATATTTGAGAAGTCCACTGCTAACATCATACTTAACGTTAAAAGCTGAAAGCTTTTACTCTAAGGCCAGGAATAAGACAAGGATGTTTATGCTGGCCACTCTTATTCAATGTAGTATTGGAAGTCCTAGCCGGAGAAATTAGGCAATAAAAAGAAACAGAACGTCTCCAAATTGGAAAGGAAGAAATAGAAATGCCTATTTGTAGATGACATGATATTACATACAGAAAACCCTAAAAATAACACCAAAAACCTGTTAGAATAAACAAATTCAGCTAATTTACAGAATATAATAGTATATAAAAATCAGTTCCATTTGTATACACTAATAACACAAACTATAAGAAAGAGAAAGAGAAATTAAGAAAACAATCCCATTTGCAATTGCATAAAATAAATAAAATACCTAGGAATAGATTTAACTAAGGAGGTGAAAGGTCTTTACACTGAATAGTATAACACATTGATGAAAGAAACTGAAGGCACCAAAAATGAATGGAGAGATATTCCATGCTTATGTATTAGAAGAATTCATATTGTTAAATTCTGCATACTACCCAGGGAATCTATAGACTCAATGAAACTCCTATCAAAATTCCAATAGCATTTTCCACAGAAATAGACAGCAACCTTAAAAGGTATATGCAATTAAAAAAAAAAAAAAGACCTATAATAGCCAAAGCAATCTTTAAAAAAGTATAGAAAAGTGAGAGACATCATGCTTTCTGATTTGAACTGTATTAAAAAGCTTTAGTAATCAAAACAGTATGCTTTTGGCAAACAGACAGACACGTAGATCAATGGAGCAGAAAAGAAAGCCCAGAAATGACCCACACATATATGGTCAATTAACATATGACAAAGGAGTAAAAATTATAGAATGGGAAAAAGAATGGTCTCTTCGATTAAAAGTGCTGGGAAAACTTTGGCCACATACTAAGTATTAGATTGGACCCCTATTTAATATCATACACAAAAATTAGCTCAAAATGGATTAGGCTTGAACATAGACCTGAATCTGTAAGACTAGAAGAAAACAAAGGTGATAAGCTTTTTTTTTAAATCGAAGTATAGTTGATTTACAATGTTGTGTTAGTTTCTGGTGTACAGCGAAGTGATTCGGTTATTTATATTTTTTTCATTATTGGTTATTATAAGCTATTGAATATAGTTCCCTGTGTTATATAGTAGGACCTTGTTGTTTATCTATTTTGTATATAATAGTTTCTATCTGCTAATCCCAAACTCCTAATTTAACCACCCTGCCCTCCACTTTCCCCTTTGGTAATCATAAATTTGTTTTCTAGGTCTGTGAGTCTGTTTCTGTTTCATAAGTAAGTGCATTTGTGTCCTTTTTTTACATTCCACATATAAATGATATCATATGATATTTGTCTTTCTCTGTCTGACTTCACTTAGTATGATCATCTCTAGGTCCATCCACATTGCTGCAAATGGCATTATTTCACTCTTTTTTATGGCTGAGTAGTATTCCATTGTGTATATATACCACAACTTCTTTATCCAATCCTCTGTCGATGGACATTTAGATTGCTTCTAAAAATGATGGTTAGATGCCACGAAGTAGGTGGCAATACCTAACCATATGTGTGTTGTCAGGCCCAAGGGTGGCCTCCAACCTTTTCTCCTTTTATACAGCACAAGGTGATAAGCTTCTTAACATCAGTCTTGGTGGTATTTTTCTAGATCTAAAAAAAGCAATGGCAAAAAAAAGCAAAAAACAAACTAAAAAGCTTCAGCACAGCAAAGGAAACCATCAACAAAATGAAAAACCAACTTCCCAAATAGGAGAAAATTTCTGTAAATCATATAACTGATAAGGAGTTAATATTCAAAATACATAAGGAACTCATACAACTGAAAAGCAAAAAACCAATTTCATTACAAAATAGGCAGAGGATCTCAGAGTTTTTTCTCCAAAGAAGTCATGCAGATAGCCAATAGGTACATGAAAACATGCTCAACATTGCTAATCATCAGGGAAATGCAATCAAAACCACAATGACATAGTATCTCACATTTGTTAGAATGGCTGTTATTTAAAAAACAAGAAATAACAAGTGTAGGCAAGGATGTGGGGAAAAAAGGGAACCCTTGTGCACTGTTAGTAGGAATGTAAATTGGTGGAGCTACTAATGGAAAACAGTATGGAAGTTCTTCAAAAAATTAAAAATAGAACTACTATATGATCCAACAATCCCATTGCTGGGTATTTATCTAAAGGAGATAAAACACTAGCTCAGAAAGAGCTGCATCCTATGTTTACTGCAGTGCTAATTACAATAACCAAGACATGGAAACCACCTAAGTGTCAATCAACAGATGAATGGATAAAGAAGATGTGATATCTATACAATGGAATAATATTCTGTCATAAAAAAAGGAAATACTGCCATTTGTGAGAGCATGGATAGACCTTGAGGGCATTGTGCTAAGTGAAGTAAGTCAGACAGAGAAGATACAAATACCATATGATCTCACTTACACATGGGATCTTTTAAAAAAAATGCATAGGAAGATTGGTGGTTATCAGAGTTGGGAAGTGGGGGTGGTGGTGGAATGGGTAAAGGTGGTCAAAACTTATAAACTTCCAATTTTAAAATAAATAATATCCTAAGGATATAATCCAGAGCATGGTGACCATAGCTAACAATACAGTATTGTATATTTAAAACTTATTAAAGAGAGTAAATCTTAAAAGTTCTTTTTACAAGAAAGTAATTTGTAACTGTATGTGACGGTTAACTAGACTTACTGTAATCATCATTTCACAATTTACACATGTAATGAATTACTATGTTGCATACCTTAAGTTAACCTAATTTTATATGTCAATTTTCTCCATGAAAAAAAAAATGTAGGAAAAAAAATTACCAATATATACTAATAGTTCTGGTTACCATTTACTAAACATAAGATTAATAATGTGATGTATTTTAAAAATTTATTCTCAGTATTATCTCCACATTTTAAGTACCTGTGATAATTGTGTCCCTTAAAGTACAAATAGATTCATATGTACATAAGCATATTATAGAAAATGAATACCAAAACATATCATTCATGCTCTTTCCAAACCTGATCCTCAAAGTAAAGCATCATAATCAAAAAAACTCAGATCCTTTGCCTTATATTTTATAGGTTAGAGTATCATTCATTTTTCTATTTTTGTTATCTTGAAAATGATCTGAAATAAATAGTCCTAAATCCTCAGAAGCATCTCCTGCCATACTTGCTTGAAACTGTATGGATCATGTGACTTTGGTATAATCATGGTATTAGAAATACATTTTCAACCTTATTCTAAACATAATATAATATTCTAAAAAGAATAATAATGTAAAAAGGACTCATCACATATTAAAAGTGTAATAAATATTACCTACAATTAGTATGATATAGCGTTTTCAGTTAGGGCCCTTAGGTCACTCAAGTTTTTCATTCATTGTAGACTTAAAAATTATCCGGGGGGAGGAGGGTAGGAAGGGACAGACTGAGAGTTCGATGTAGATACTGACAGGCACATGTAGAATAGATAAAGATTATACTGTATAGCACAGGGAAATATATACAAGATCTTGTGGTAGTTCACAGTGAAAAAGAATATGACAATGAATATATGTATATTCATGTGTAACTGAAAAATTGTGCTCTACACTGGAAATTGACACAACACTGTAAACTGACTATAACTCAATAAAAAAAAAAAAAATTATCCAGGTATTGAATTTGTGTTACTGTATTAGATTTTCAGCATCCATGACTTGAGAACAGTAATTTCTCCAATAATACACAGTACTCGAAATATATTTATTCTACTTTCATCTGTTTTTCAAATGTCATAATGAATATAGATTTCATTGTCTCATTCTAACAGTACATATTTATTACTTATCTACCATGGGATAGGCACACTGTGAATCAATGAAATGAATGATGCCTTCCAACTTTTACTTTACTTGAAAATTACACCATATAGATCCAGAGTTGGGAATTTCGCTCTCCTAAGAGCAAAGCCAAGTAAAGAAGTAAAAAAAAACCTATATTCCATAGGCTTATACAGGTTCCAAAAGTTTAGGCATGGAATCTGTGAACTCTTTCCCTTAGGACAGCATATTGCCCTACAGTAAATACGATTTTAACACATGCAGTTCTTACAGGCAGAGAATATGGGTAGGAAGTCATAAGAAGTGTGATCTATATTGCTACTAACTAGTCATGACCTAAACAAGACACCAAAATCATCTTTCATATTGTGCACCACAGGAAAAAAAACTCAAATAAAAACACCAGCTGATTCACCCCATGAATGTATATAGAAGTCCTGGATAACTAGCTTGCAGAAATATTTAGTTTGACATGCAAAGTTTTTTCTATTTTTTTTAATTAGTTGCAGTCATTTGAAACTGAGAGATTTTATACAAAAATTGGGATCTCTAGCTTCTCTTGAAAACTCAAAAGATCTAGCCACAAACACCTCAACCTTTCATGGTTATAATTTGCTAGAACTAGATACAGGCTGCTCTCTTTAGAAAGGACATTCACTCTCCACTCATTCACTTAACAAATATTTATTGGATATCCACTCTGTGCCATCACTATTCCAGGTGCCAAAAGGACAGCAGCTCACTGCCCTCATGGCGCTTACATACTCATTAGGAGAGAGAGCAACAGAGCTTGCTAACAAGCATGCAAAGAAAACATGTTAACAAGATGATAAACGTTATGATTAAACCTATACAGGACAATGGGACAGAAAGTTATTTTGCTCAGATCCTACTTTCACAATGAGGCCTTCCCAGTGATGGTTTAATACTGTAACCCAGGAGTCTTCACATAATAGCCCATCAGTCATACCAGGCCAACTGCCTGTTTTTGTCAAGTTTCACTGGAGCATAGCTATGCCCACTCACTGACTATCACCTCTGGCTGCCTTTGTGCTACGAGGGCAGGGCGGGGTTTAGACCCTATGGCCTTCAAAGCGTAAATTAGTGCCTGGCCTTTTACAGAAAAAGAGTTGCCAACCCCATTCCTGCTTGTCCTCTCAACCCCCCTTAACTTCCCCAACTTTCCTTATCCCATATCCCTATCACCTCTAAAATTCTATTTATTACATACATTTATTTTATGGCTTATTATCTGTTTTTTTTCTCACATTGTTAACGCCATGAAGGCAAGGTGTTTACATCTTAATTTTGTTCATATATGTATCCCAAATGATTGGAATATGATAGGTACTCAGTGAATATTTGCAGAATGATCAGATGAGGTTAGAGAAATAAGCAGTACACAGCATACATCCATGGAAGAAGTCGTAGTGAAGAATTTGGATTTTATTCCAAATTTATGGGCAGACACAGGAAGGTTTTCAACAGTGGAATAACATGATATTATCCAGACCACCATGATCTCATGACTTCCTACATTCCTTACCCTGGACTGACTCAGGTCCATTCACCGGTGCTACTTCCCTGATCTGTGCTACAGATCTGAGTCCAGCAAATACTCCATGAATGAGAAATGATTATGGTAATGGAATCTCAAAACACCAGTGTTCAATGACTCCGCCTCAGAACATTCCTCCACGGACAGAAACCCCAGGGAGAGAAGGGTTTACTGGCAAACTCTGCACAGTTCTTTAATAACGTTAAATAGTAAGCTCAGTGATTTTGAAACAGATTCTATGTGAGTTTTCTAAGTCGTATGTATTATGTTTGTTAGAAGGTTTATAAGTTGTCTTCTGAGAGGTTTATATAAAGATGTTATTGTAACCAAAGTGCAATAAAACCCAGCTTACAAACCAATATACTGGAGTGCACTGGTGTGCCACCCATGGGTTAGAGTCCTGCTGAGATATCAATGCTCCCCCACATTGGGGGTGACCAGAGCCCACCCCTTCCATCAGTCATGGCCTCATCCATTCATCCTGATATGTTATAGAAGTACGGTCCTTTTATTTGAATGTCACAAGGTTAAGAAGTCTTGCAGTGGACAACAGTCGTAATTTGTCAATGATCTGTTTTCCAAAAGACAAAAAAAAAAAATCATTAAGTTTGTGGCTACTGCTGAGATTATGAAGCCCAGATTATGAAAATTAGGATAATTTGACAAAGTTTTCCTGAGTATATTCAAATTTTTAATGAATTTACAAACTAGGGGAAGCACCTATCAATAATAGGGGAACACTGATAGGGAGGAGTGCGTAAGGAAGCTTTGACTACTTCATCTGTGGGATTAAGGTGAGGTTTAGGGAGAAAATGGAATTTGAGCTACAGACTGAAGAGTGCAGACTTTTTGATGGGGTAGAGGAAAGGTGACTGCTAATTGGATTCGTAGTGCTACCCCAGAGATTTAAGATAATTTTCACATTCTTTGGAATGAGAAGCAAGGTGAGAATAACAGTCACATTCTTGGGATGGTCGAAGAATACATCAGTCCAAATCAAGATGTAACAAGTCTTTCATCAGGCAGTGTGAAATGGTTTTTCACTGACACTGCCTTATGGTTGGGCTTCTCAGTACCACATCAATAGCAAAGAACTTCTACCCTGTGTCCACCAAGGAAACAGCCTCATCAACCTCCTACCAGAACTGGGAGTTGTGGAATGTAGAACATGCTACTCAACTACCTAAGAAAACTCTGCCTCAACTCATTGATAGTTAAGATACCAGGGATCTGGGAGGTATTCAGCCATCGTCTAGAAATCAAACACACACACCAGAAAACCCTCCTAGAGTGTCACTTGGTCTTTGTTGATTATTTTCAAAGAAAAATCAACATACTCAAATAGTTCAAGACTATCAAACAACAAAATTGTATAATTCAGAGATTCCCAGACTGCCTTGGTTTACAGGACCCTTAGAGTCTCTGCAACTTTTTCATGACATTTGACAGGCCCAACGCAATACCTAATCATTCTTTTTATGAAGTAGTTAGGTTCAAGCAACCTAATAACTTATGTCTTAACAACTTAGTCATCTTTTAGAAAAAACAATACACATAAATTAAAAGAAAAAATTTTTTTTAGATAACCACAATTACACCCTAAATGGATTTGTGCTCCTGGAACTTATCAGATCATGGAATCAGATTGGATGCTACCACCATCATTTCCCATTTCATCTTGATTTTTTTTCACTATTTTTATCACAACAATCAGTGAAAACGCAGCTTCTTAAAGATATGGCATCATCGAAAGAAATGTGGTGCAATCTAATAAAATGCAAACTGCCTTAGGCTAGTAGTTCTTATCATGTCTGACAGATGCTGTGTTTTGCTGTGTTTTTCTTATAAATTTAAAATCTGGTGAACATAATCCCAAAGAGACTTTGAGACACAACCAGTCAGAATTCTGTTTCTGGAGGGCTGCGACTGCATTAGGGTTTTAGACATCCGTGTTTATTTTCCATGAGCTTGTTTTTCATTTCAGGGATAAATAACCACTTGAGCTTATATTTTTGTACAGCTTCAAGTTTATTCCTCAAATGTCATAAAATCTTTCTATCAAACACTATTGATTTGCTACATATTTCGAACACAAGGGGAGCAGCCAAAGGACTCTTTTGTGTGTGATCACTCACCCCTAGTAAATATATTCGGTTCAGATATTTTTTATAGAGGGTGCCCTTAAAATGGAGTAATATGCACTTTCCGCCAAGTTTTCTATTATCAGACCCTTTACCCAGACACCTCTCATTAAGACCTAGTTAACATAATCATACTTATTTATGGCCAAAAAAGTTACCAGGAAACATGGAATTAGAACACAGGAGATGGCAAAATGTTGCAGAAAAATTGAAAAAGAAAAAACAAAAGAGGTAAAAATACAGAGAAGTATTCAGCTACTAATTACTACATCATAAGTTAAAAGGATCCAAAGCCATTGCCATAAAAAGCGACTGATGAAAGTTTTGTTCATAGCTAGAATTGCCTGAGAATACATGGATGTATATACATATATACACATGGATGTATATAGATTTATATACATATATATACATATTAAGACACTTTTCTTCAGGGAACCCAAATTTAAGACCAACAAGAGGAGATATAAGACCACTCAAGAGTTAATATATTAACATATTATAGTCACTACATTAGGCCAGAAAGAATTATCCTCATTTTACAAATGAGGTTAGATACTTTGAAACATCAGTAAGTTGTAATGAATCCACTAGAACAGCCTGCAAGTACTCAGGGGATTAGTCTTTTAACCAATGGACAGACTCTGACCTGCAATCTCATAGTGCAACCAATGTTAAGGGTGGTTGTGTATCACGTTGCAAACTAACATCTGCATACAGATTTGTCTATGATGTCAAGCAGGAACATGGCCATGCTCCAGACAGGGTCAGAAAAGAATCCTGATTTACTGTTCCCATTCTTTCATCTTTAAGAGAATAGGAGGATAGTCCTTAATGGCTCAGTACTGTATTTTCCCCTGGACAGAACAGCAGGACAAGTCAGTAAGCCCAGTCACCCCCAGGGGAATGGAGAAGATACTCAGGTAGTTTAAAAAGTTGTCCACAGAGGAAGAGAAAGTGTGTGGAAAACTAGGGAAGAGTTTCAAGTCCTCCTCTTTGTATACTGGACACAAAAGACGAAATGCTCACAGCCCTCACAAAGGCTGCAGGGCACTGCCTGGCCCCACGGAGCTCCCTTCACATGGAGCTGCACAGGGGGGCTGCCGTTCTCAGTGTGTTCTGTGTTAACGATTCCAACCCGAATTGTGCGATGCAGTCGCCCTCATGGTCTTCCTGGTCCGATAATGTGGAATAACTGCCTCTAATTCTAGTATTTTCCAGAGAAATTTATCATATTTTATATTTTAAATGAAGACTGAGATATTTTATACTGAAGCTAGAGCACCAAATGAACAGAGACTTGAAGTAAAAAAAAAATGGTCATATAAATTTAATTTTTATCTGAAAAACTGTCTTGTTGATTTTATTCTTTAAAGAGAACGCCTTTTAAGTATGAGATCTTAAATTTGTCAGTTTTTCACCTGCATTGTATCTCTCAAATATTATGACATGATACCAGCAACTTGCTTCATCCTAAGATTCGGGAAAAATGAAACATAATCCTTAAGTACAAAATAGTAATCCTCAATTCCTTAGCTTTCTAGATTTCCCTTTAAAGACCAATCTCCTATCAATTTACAGAAACACTAAATGTACAGCTGACTTAACGAGCTTTCTTCACTCCCACTGACTAATCAGACTCTAGGCATTATATACCACTACCAATTCACTCAGTCCATCTCCCAAGCAAAATGAGTACATTTACAATTAAAGTATAAAATGTTAATAACTTTACCCAGGTAGAAATTGAAAAATAGCACGTCAACATCAATCACTTTTAAGGACACAAAATATTTCTGTAGATCTGTAAGGACAAAGCTTTCAGTTTAAGAAAAACGGCAAATTTATGCCTCTTTTCAAACAAGTTTAAGTAAGATTTTGATTGCAAATAACTTGCAGAAATCCTAGCAGGGATATACAGAATGCAGATACATGGTGCTGGATTTATTTGAATTCAAGTCAAATACAGAATTGATTTTC
This sequence comes from Camelus ferus, assembly GCF_009834535.1. Lineage (NCBI taxonomy): Eukaryota > Metazoa > Chordata > Mammalia > Artiodactyla > Camelidae > Camelus > Camelus ferus. The sequence goes on from NC_045700.1 coordinate 19,178,441, forward strand.
CTTCCTGGTAGTTTTCTGAAATGTACATTATGGCTTTGTTTAGTTAAACCAGTTATGACACTTGAGCCTCTGAAATGCTAATATATCTGTACCCAGCCTTTGAGTGTGCTGATTTTGCTTCTTTGGTGGAACAAATTTCATTCCCTTTCATACAGAAAACCAAGAGGAGCAGATATTTGTATAATGTATACGTTAATTAAAACATACTGTTCCCTGGGGGCTAGGGAGCAAAGAATGTATTACCGTGAGCATTTTAAGGAAGACATTTACTCATCTCAAATTCAAGAGCAATAGGGCAGGATGGTGTATTGCTAGACGCTGTAAAGTGACCTGTTATAATAGTGTATTTTAAAAATAAAAGGAAGTCGTGCTTTAACAAGTGAATTTGGATGCCTTAATGTAACAGAAATGTGGTTTCCATCAAATACTGTGTCACCAAGGGGCTACAATTGCTTAATCTGACAAATTTTCTTCACAGCTGTGCTCAGCCTACAGTTGATGGATTTATATTACCATAAAGAATTAGCTTTTTTTTGTATGAGCTGAAAATTATCATCAGACTCTGTCAGCATTCTGCCCACTAGTAAACCACGAGCTTACGGATCAAGAGACAAAAGCCAGTGTGTCCCAAATTGCTGCTATACCTCATGCTAGTCCAATACACAGAGCAAGCAATGACTATCGACAAAGAATGCATCAAAACCCTGAGCTTCAGGCAGGCATCCCAGAACCTCCTTACTAGCATCCAGCTTGTTTTTCATCTGGTCTTTGGTCCAGTTCTCAAATTTTGAGTGATTTTTTCACTTATTGTTTGTTTTGGTTCTAGTCCCATTTGGCGTAGCTGTCCCTCAGAAAGCCATCAAGAATTCTAGGTTGGAGCTGCCAGCAAATTCAGTCTCTTGGAGACTAGCGTGATCTTGCTGGTTCCTCCACAGTCAGCACCCAGGAAGCCCATGCCTTGCTTTGAAGAGTGAGATTTCTGATAAGCTTGTGTGTCTTGGAAAGAAAACACAAGGTTTCCCCAGTTTCACAGTGACCCACGGTTTTGTTTACAGGGCAGTAAGTATTTAGCTCCTGCTTATGGCCAGGGGGCTTTTGGAAATATGTGTTGTGGGGCTGTGTGTTTTCATCAACCAAAACCTTAAGTGTTCCCCCTAGAGTGAACACAGCACACAGCGATGTGCCGTTTGCTCTGCCGTGGTTCACTCAGCCTTAACTGTGCTGGTCACTTCATACAGAGGAGGTTTCTGAAATTCCATTGGTGGTTGAAGTTAAAGTTGAAGGCTACCAGAAGACCAAGGAGGCTGTCTTGCTTCTTAATAAACTGAGCATCTGAAATGATATCAACAAGGTCTATGCCTCTCAGCAAACGAGAGTTGGAAAAGCAAAACGAGAAGCTGCCATTGTATCCAGCACAGAGGGCCCTGCATTGCCAAGGCATGCGGAACATCCCTACAATTACGCTACTTAACATAAGCAAACTAAACATTTTGAAACTTGCCCCTGGTGGGCCTGTGGGACATTCCTGCTTTGGACTGAAAGTGCCTTCCACAAGTTACCCTTAGGAGTAACTACGACCTTCCCATACACAAGATGCTCAATACAGACCTTAGCATAATTTTGAAAAGCCCACAGATATTCAGAGAGCCTTCCAAGAATCACATAAGAAGATTCATCACAGACTTCCTACGAAGAATTCACTGAAAAACCTGAGCATAATGTTGACCCTAAACCCACATGTAAAAAGCATGCACTGGAACGTCATTCTTTGCCAGGCCAATAATCACAAACCACAGGTACAAAAGGCAGCACTAGAAGCCAAATCAGATGAGAAGGGGATTCCAGGCAAAAGCTAGCAGTAGGGAACAAAGGAAAGAAGGCTGTTAGTATTAAGAATCAGAAGAACCCTTTGGTGGGGGAAAAAAGGCTGTAGCTACCAAGAAACCAGCAGTTGAAAAGAAGCCAGCAGAAGAGAAATGCACCACAAAAGAAAAGAAGCCTGGTGCATAAATTCAAAGTTCTTTATTCCATAAAGGTCAAATCACTTTGGACAGCTCATTTTGAATAAGGATCTGATCAAAGAGGCAGTGAGAAACCAACAAGAAAAGATAGGGGGAAAAGTTATAAAGATTGTGAAATAAGGAAAAAAATAATACTTACAGATAAAAAATTGCCTTAAGAGATAATGCAAAAGAATTTGCAGACAAACTATTAACATTAATAAAAGAATTTAGTAAGTCAGTCAGATTGGAAATCAAAATATCAATGTTGCCAGTTCAAGATGGCGATATAGAAAGATTGTGAACTAACCTCCACAGACACACTGGATCTACTGCTATATAGACAGCAATTTCTTTTTTTAATCTTAAACATGTATTATTTCATTAGAATTAACAGTAATAAACCTACTTCATGTTAACATTAAATATCATCTTTTTGACTGGATAAAGAAGTTGTGTTGTATTTAGACAATGGAATACTACTCTGCCATAAAAAAGAATAATACCATTTGCAGCAACACGCATGGACCTAGAGATCATCATTCTAAGTGAAGTAAGCCAGAAAGAGAAAGAAAAATACTGTATGATATCACTCATATGTGGAATCTGAAAAAAAAGGACACTATGAACTCACCTACAAAACAGAAACAGACTCAGTAAATAATCTTATGGTTACTAGGGAAAGGGGGTGGGAGGGGATAATCTGGGAGTTTGGTATTTACAAATGTTAGCCATTATATATAAAGTTAGATTATAAAAAAAGTTTCTTTTGTATAGCACAGAGAACTATACTCAATATCTTGTAATAATCTTTAATAGAAAAAATATGAAAATGAATATATGTATGTATATGCAAGACTGGGACATTGTGCTGTACACCAGAAACTGATACACTGTAATTGACTATACTTCAATTTTTTAAAAAATGACATCTTTTTTGGAAAAGATAACTATTTTCAAGAAAAAATTTTGAGAAGAGTACATCACATTTACAAGATCTCTAACACCTGCTTAGTAGAAAACGGTTTCTAGGATCTACTTTTGCATTTCTTCTCTTGTGATATGTATATTTTTAAATTTTTTTTATTGAAGTATAGTTGATTTACAATGTTGTGTTAGTTTCAGGTGTACAGCAAAGTGATTTAGTTTTATATACATATACACATACATGCATATATATATTCTTTTTCAGATTCTTTTCTAGTATAGGTTATTATAAGATATTGAATATAGTTCTCTGTGCTATACAGTAGGTCCCTATTTATCTTTTTTATATACCGTAGTATAGATATGTTAATCCCAAACTCCTAATTTATCCCTCCCCTCACCTTTCCCTTTTGGTAACCAAACGTTGTTTTCTATGCCTGTAAGTCTGTTCATCTTCTGTAAATAAGTTCAATTATATCATTTTTTTAAGATTCCACATATAGGTGATATCATATAATATTTGTCTTTCTCTGTCTGACTTCACTTAGTATGACTACACACAAACACACACACACACCCCTTCTTTATCCAGTCATCTGTTGATGGACATTTAAGTTGCTTCCCTGTCTTGGCTATTGTAAATAGTGCTGCTATGAACATTGGGGTGCATGTATCTTTTCAAATTAGAGTTTCCTCCAGATATATGCCCAGGAGTTGGCTTGCTGGATCATAGAGTAAGCCTATTTTTAATTTTTGAAGGAACCCTCATACTATTCTTTATAGTGGCAGCATCAGTCTACAATCCCACCAACAGTATATAAGGGCTCTCTTTTCCTAAAAAACAGCTAAGCAATGACTACACATCAAGCGAACTAGAGAAAAACAAAAAACATCAAAGTGGGTAAGAGAAGCTGAGACAGTCTTACCATAAAGCCCATTCCTAGTACAGTGATCCCTCCATCAGGAGGGAACTCAAAACCTGGAGCTTCTCCTTGTGGAGCAAAGGGTTTGAACCCCACATTGGGCACCCCAGTTTTTAAGACCTGCACCTGAGAGATGAGCCCGCAAAACATCTAACTTTGAAAGCCAGAGGGGCTCATGACCAGGAAACCCATAGGCTGTAGCAATCTGAGAAATGGCTTTTAAAGTGCTCATACAGTCAGACTCACTTGCCTCAGGAAAGCACCTGATCTCGCCCAAACTTTATGTAAAAAGAGGCTCATCTGCTAAAAGCATCAACCTGAGGGACAGGCATCTAAGTGAACACCTATCTGGAAGCCTGCTGGGATTCTCTCTGCAGTCAGAGGCTGGCGGGCACAATCTTCTCACAACATCTTTTTTCCCCCTAAAATTCTAGGCTCTTCCCTCCACCCCTGGAGGATTCCATCTTTATGCTCCCCTTCTCCCTCTCTCCAGCCAGAAAACACCACCTTTTCTCTCCTCCCAGTGGGCACTGTCCTTCTGCTCCCCCTCCACTGTACTCCAGCTGGCACTTACCCCTGCACTCTCCCTCTGCCACGCTCCAGAGTGCCAGCATCTCTCCAGCGGGGAAACTCACATGTGTCTGGTGCCCTGGGTTTTTGTCTGGTGCTCTGGGTTTTGTGGGTGCCACCCTGGGCATGCACCTTGACCACCTGGCTTTGGAGGTCGGGTGGACAGTCCTGTGGGACTGTAACAATCAGAGAGAGAGTTCGTGGTGTGCTGCCACCCCCCAGGGCACTTCACAGACAGCAGATGGAGACATATCCCTAATCTTGGAGCTCTGGTCTGAGGATCAGGCTTTTGATTTGGCACACGTCTAGGGGCCCTCATCGGGGCTATCAGAAACAGGCCAGTAGAGACTATCTTGGCACTCCCTTCTGCCTGACTGCAGCTCGCCGGGACCTCCTAGAAAGGAACTTACACCCTTGTCTGGTGGCCCAGTTTTAGTGGCTGCTGCCAGGGGACATCTCTACATCACGTGGCTCTGGTGACCCATGGGGCTTATGCTCACAGGCTCCACAGGACTCTAACCAGTGGACAAAGAATTCTTAAACAGTTCCCAGTCCCAGGGCTCAGCAAAAGGCAATCAACTCAGGAGCACAATCTTCCCGTGAAAGAGGCCTATTAGTTTCTCATCATGGCTGCAGGCTGAGGAGCAGAATTCTAATTAACACACATCAAGGGCTGACGGTAATCCCTTCCGGAGACCTTGGGAGGGCCAGCACTCTCTTTGCACTCTCCATGTGCAGTGCTCAGAGCACCAGTGTCTCTCAGAGGGGAGCTCTGCCACACATCTGGTGCCCCAGTTTCTATGACTGCCACCCAGGGGACATCCCTTGAGCACCTCTGGTGTCCACGTGGCTTGCACCAGAGGCTGTAACTATCCCTGTGTTCTTGGCTGGCTACACCCCCGGGACACTGCACAGACAACAGACTGACGCACATTCCCAGTCTTTCTATGGAAGAAGCCTATTTTCTTGTTCTGGTGCTTCAGCCTGAGGGCCAGGCTTCAGGTTTGGGCACACATTGAGAGGCCTATGGAGGTGCTCTCAGGGAACAGAGGCCAAAAATCGCCAGGTTTGCACTTTCCCTCTGCCTTGCTACAGCTTGCCAGTATCACCCAGAAAGGAGTTTATATATCTGCCTGGAACCTGGATACTTTGTAACCGACACCCATGTGACAACTCCGAATAGCCTGGGTTTGGTGACCAGTGGGGCATATACTTGTGGCCCCATGGCACTGTATATATTTGATTACTTTAAAAGCTGCTGCCTCAAGGTCTGGCTTATATTAGTCTGAATCCAGGTGCTGGATGAGATTCTCCCCTCTGGGACACAGACAGGTTTTGGCTAATACTCAACTAATTGAAGTGATTAAAAATAGAACAGTCTGCTTGGACAATCAAAGGTGTGAAAGACAACCAAGAGCTAAGGCAGGGTTGAACAATAAGGTTAGTCTCCTACACGAGGGCACTTCTTCAAGGCTGGGAGAGTTGGCTATTACATCTAAAACATAGAAACTAACACAAACTGTCAAGCAAAATGAAGACGCAATGGAGTATGTTCCAAACAAAATAACACAAGATTAAAAACTCAGAAAAACCCTTAATGGAACACAGATAAGTAATTTGCCTGATAAAGAGTTAAAAGTAATGGTCATAAGGATACTCACTGAACTTGGGAGAAGGATGGATGAACACAGTGAGAACTTCAATAAAGAGATAAAATGAATATATATATATGAAAATACAATAGAAGTCATAGAGTTGAAGAATACAATCACCAAACTAAAATAACACTAGAGGGTTCAACAACAGATTAGTGAAAGCAGAAGAAAGGATCAGTGACCTCTCCAAGAAAAGGTATTGGAACCCATCCAATCCGAGCAGAAAAAAGAATTTTAAAAAAGTGAAGATAGCTTAAGAGACTTATGAGACATTATCAAGCAGACTAGCATTCACATTATAGGGATCCCAAAAGGGGAGAGAGAGAGACAGAGACAGAGAGAGAGAAACTTATTTGAAAAAATAATGCCTGAAAGTTGAGGAAAGAAAAAGACATGCAGATCCAGGAAACAGAGAGTTACAAAAAAGAGGAACTCAAAGAGACCCACAAGTCACGTTATAATTAGAATGTGAAAAGTTAAAGACAAGGAGAAAATCTTAAAAGCAGCAAGAGAAAAACAACTAATTACAAACAAAGGAAACCCTATAAGACTATCAACAAATTTTTCAGCAGAAATTTTGCAAGTCAGAAGTCAAGCCTGATACATTCAAAGCACCAAAAGAAAAAAAAACAAAAACAAAAACAAAACTTCCAACCAAGAATACTCTACATGATAAAGTTGTCCTTCAGAACTGAAGGAGAAAGAGAGAGTTTTCCAGACAAGCAAAAGCTAAAGGAGTTCATCACTACTAAACAAGCCATACAGGGAGTATGAAAGGGGCTTCTTTAAGCTGAAAATGAAGGGTGCTAATTAGTAACAATGTATGAAAGTATAAATCTCATAGATAAATGGAAATACTTAGCAAGGGAGTAGATTAATAACTTACAAAGCTAGTAGGGAGGTTAAAGGACAAAAGTAGTGAAAAAAAAAACTATACCTACAATAATTAGTTAAGAGGTACAGAAGATTTAAAAAAAATATAAAATATGAGGTCAAAAACAAAATGTGTGGGAAGAGTAAAAACGTACAGCTTTAGAATGTGTTCAAACTGATGTTATCAACTTAAAATATAAGTTGTTACATGTAAGCCTCATGATAACCACAAAGCAAACACCTGTAATACATATATAAAACATGAAGAGAATGATATCTAAGCATACCACTAAATAAAGTCATCAAACCACAAAGGGAGAGACCCAAAGAAAAAGAAAACACAGAGTGGGACGACAAAACAGAACAATTAACAAAATGGCAGTAAGTACATACTTATCAATAATTACTTTAAATGTAAATGAACTAAATTGTCCAATCAAAAAACACAGAGTAGCTGAATGGATTAAAAAACATGATCCATCTATCTGTGCACAAAGACACACTTTACACATCAGGACACGCGAAGACTGAAAGTGAAGGGATGGAAAAAGGTATTCTACGCAAGATGAAAACTAAAAGAAAGCTAGGATAGCAATACTTACATCAGGCAAAACAGACTTGAAGACAAACTGTAATAAGAGATAAAGGGCATTACATAATGATAAAGGTGCCAATCCAATAAGATTACGGTCGATTCTAGAGCAATACAGGCTTGAATTGTACACATCCACTTACATGCAGGGTTTTTCAGTAAATACTACAGTGCCTCACAGTGCATGGCTGGCTGAGTCCACAGGTGTGGAGCCATACACACAAAGGGCTGACCACAAAGCTATATGCAAATTTTTTATTTATGGGAGGTCACCACCGCCAACTCCCACATTGTTCACCGGTCAACTTACAACATTTGTCAGTATTTATGCACTCAACATAGGAGTACCTAAACATATCAAGCAACATTTAACAGACCTAAAGAGACAAATAGACAGCAATAGAATAGTAGTAAGGGACCTTAATACTCCTGCTTACATCAATGGATAGATCATTTAAACAGAAAATCAGTAAAGAAATATTGGCCTTAAATGACATGTTAGACCAGATGGACTTGACATATACAGAAAATCAAAAGCAACAGAATACAAATTATTTTCAAGTGTACATGGAACATTCTCCATGATAGGTCCTATGTTAGGCCACAACACAAGTCTTAATAAATTTAAGAAGATTAAAATCATGTAAAACATCTGTTTCAACCAGAATAGCATGAAACTAGAAATCAATCACAAGAAGTAACCTGAAAAATTCCCAAATATGTGAAGATTAAATAACATGCTCTAAACAAACAATAGGTCAAAGAAGAAATCAAAAAATACCCCAAGACAAATACTAATGGAAATACAACATACCAAAACCTATGGAATGCAGTAAAAGCAGTTTACTTTTAAAAAAAGAGAGCTTCAGAGCAAAAAATGCTTACATCAGGAAATAAGAAAAACCTCAAATAAACAACCTAACTTTACACCTCAGGGAAATAGAAAAATACTAACAAACAAGCCCCAAAGTTAGCAGAAGGGAAGAAATAATAAAGATCAGAGCAGAAAAAATAAAATTGAGACTAAAAATAGAAAAGATCAATGAAACTAAGAGCTGATTCTTTGAAAAGATAAAATCAAACCTTTATCCAGACTCATCAAGAAGAAAAGAGACAGGGCCCAAAAAACAAATCAGAATTGAAATAGGCAATGTTATAACGATATCACAGAATTATAAAGGATCATAAGAGACTACTATGAACAATTATATATCAAGAAATTTAAAAATCTAGAAAAAGTGGATCAATTTCTAAAACCAAACAACCCACAAATACTAATGCATGAAGAAATAAAAATTTTAACAGACTGATTACTAGTAAGGAGACTGAATCAATAATCAAAAACCTCCCAACAAAGAGAAGTCTAGGACCAGACAGCTTCACTGGTGAATTTTACCAAACATTCGAAGAATTAATACCAACCCTTCTGGGGCAGCTGACTTCTGCAGGTCAGAGATAGTGGTGGAGGATGCTGCAATGGAATTGAGATCCCTGTTTTTAATGAGAATAATAAGACTCTACATGGGAAGGGTCAGGTTGCTATACTGAAAAATCAGCAACAAAAATTTGTCACAATTTTCACAAAAATTCATAGCGACAGGGTGGTAATCAGAATATTTTGACCCATAGAGATTTATGGTGATTGTTAATTGATCACATGTTCCCTGGAAATAAAATAGATTGAGAAGTCGCATCAAGATGGTGGAGTAGGAAGACATGGAGGAGCTCACCTTCCCTCATAAACTCATCAAAAATACATCTACATGTAGAACAGTTCTCAAGGAAAACTAACTGGAAACTGGCAGAACTCCTACACAATGAAGCCTGCAAGAAAAATTTCCACGTAAGCGGGTAGGATGGAAAAAAGGCACCAGGTTGGGATGTGACCCTGGGAGGGATCTGAAAGGAAGACAAGGTCTGCATAGGTGAACCCTCACCCTAGGGAGTGAGCAGGTCGAGCCACAGACTGGTGTCTCCATGTACAGACTGGACGGCTACATGTAAAATAATGAAATTTGAACATTTCCTCACATCATGTACAAAAATAAACTAAAAAAATGGATTAAAGGCCTAAAATCATAAAACTCCTAGAAGAGAACATAGGAAGAACACTCTTTTACATAATCATAGTAATATTTTCTTGGATCAGTCTCCTAGGGCAAAAGAAATAAAAGCAAAAATAAACAAATGCTCAGCAAAGGAAACCATCAACTATCTGAAACCATCAACAAACTGAAAAGACGACCTGTGGAATGGGAGAAAATATCTGCAGATGATGCAACCAACATATACAAACAGTCCACACAATTCAATATCAAAAAAGCAACCCAATCAAAAAATTGGCAGAGGACCTAAATAGACATTTCTCCAAAGAAGACATACAGATGGCTAACAGGCAAATGAAAAGATGCTCAACATCACTAATTATTAGAGAAATGCAAATCAAAACCACAATGAGATATTCATCTCACACCTGTCAGAGTCAAAAGTCTACAAGTAACAAATATTGGTTAGGATGTGGAGAAAAGGGAACCCTCATACACTGTGGGAATGTAAATTGGTGCAGCCACTATGGAAAACAGTATGGAGATTCCTCAAAAAACTAAAAATAGAACTACAGTATGATCCAGCAATTCCACTCCGAGTATATATCCTGGAAAAATGAGAACACTAATTAAAGAAGACACATGTACCTCAATGTTCACAGGAGCACTATTTACAATAGTCAGCAACCCAAATGCCCAACAACAGGTGATTGGTTTAAGATGTGGAGATACACACACACACAAAATAGAATACTACTCAGCCATAAAAAGAATGAAATATTTCCATTGCAGCAATGTATATGGATCTGTTATGCTTAGCCAAATAAGTCACAGAAAGATAAATACTATATGCCTTATATGTGAAATCTAAAAAATAATACAAATCAATGTATATGCACAACAGATTCACAGATAGAAAACAAACGTGGTTACTAAAGGGGAAGGGAAGGAGGGAAAGGACAAATTTGGGCTATGGAATTAACAGATACAAACTACTATACATAACATAGATAAGCAACAAGGACTTACTGTATAGCACAGGGAATTATACTGAGTATCTTGCAATAACTTATAATGGAATATAATCTGCAAAAACAGTGAAACACGATGCTGTACACCTAAAACTAACACATTATAAACCAACTATACTTAAACAAAAATAGATTGAAAAGTTATTAAGCCACTGCTTTACATATATAAAGAGAACATTCCATGTCTGGTGGCACAGGTCCATCTAACTACAGTAGAGAATTGTGGCATTTTATACAGTACCCAGACTTAAAATAATTTAAGGGACTAAGGGTCTTCTGATAGAAAAGGAGACTTTACAACGTAACCAGAGCAATATACTACAAATCATAGCTCAAGCCCTCCCCAGAGGTACCTGTGACCATTTCCCACCATTTTGTGCACTACGAAAATGGAAATACATAGACCATGTGGACATAACTAGGTACTGAAAACATTAATATGTTCCACAAGTGACAGTGGAGATTTATAGAGGTCAGGTGATAGGTAAACAGCTGACTGCAATCCATCTCATCACAGTGAGTCCAGCGAAAGCTCAGACACATGCTGTGGTGATGTACCCTGTCCAAAAATTAAGGCTTAGTGTAGGTATCACAAGTAGAGAACAGCAGTTTTCAAGCCTTATCACACACCAGAGTCACCCGGAGGACTTGTTAAAGCACAGATGGCTGGGCACTACCCCCAAAGCCTCTGCCTCAGTAGGTCTTTGATGGAGCCTATCAATCTGCATGTCCAAGTTGCCAAGTGATGGTGATGCTTCTAGTCTAGGGATCATATTTTGAGAACCCTACCTACCATAATAGTCCTTTTTTTTGGTTCAGGTAAGCAATTGGTGTTCTAAGTCAGTAGTTCTCAAAGATGATCTTCTGACCCATGTAGTAAGGGCCATTCATTCTCTCTTATCTTGTCTGAAACGTCAAAAGCCATCATGTCTTCTAGTATACACCACCACAAACTCAGGCAGTCAGGCAGTGACGGCAATTACAGTGGTCTCTGTGGAAGTGGTATTTTTCTGCAACAAAACAACACACCCCTTGGCACTTAGTACACAGGTATTAACTTGACAATATCTTCCCTTACTTTTATGAGCAAAGTTAGTTAGAAGCTGTTTGTCTTTACATATTTGGGACAACAGTATACTATTATCTTGTCACTGAATTATAAGAATCCTCCTATTCTCTGTCCATAATATGTTCCAAAGGGAGATTGATTTTTCTGATACTTCCCAAAACATTATGCTGATTCCTTATGTTGATAAGATTTTCCTCATTGTATCTAATGAGTACAGAGTAACACATGTGTGCCAGAGGTAGGTAATAAATACCCATGAACATTTAGAGGCCGACCACATCAAAGTTTCTGGACCCACTGATCTGTAGCATGTTGGGATATTGTCTATAAAGTAAAAACTAAGCAAAAACAAAAACAAAAACAAGACACAGAACCACCCACCACCACCACCAACAAAACAACTGCTACACAGTCATCCACTGGTATCGGCAGGGGCTTGGTTCCAGGACGCCACGGATACCGAAGTCTGTGGATGCTCAAGTCCCTTGTATAAAGTGGTGTGGTACAGTCGGCCCTCAATATCCACAGGTTCCGCATCAGAAGACTCTGTTGAATCTGTGGATGCAGAAGCCACTCACAGGGACAGCCAACTGCACTTTGCCTGCTCACCAATGAAGAAAGAGACCCAATGGTGGTGGTAGTCTAGATTTGGGGGTAACTATCATCTACTCAGGAACACTGTTTCAAGGTGTTTATTGTGTTACCTGGAAGCCTGATTTTGAGGGGGCCCTGAAGCAAAAAGTCGATAGCAAGTATAGGGTAACATGCAAGCTGCCCTGTCATTTGGGACTTGGGACTTGCAGGTATACTGCTCTGGAAGTACCTGTGTGAGAGAGATGCTGAATGAAACGTCTAGCAAACTACGGAGCGCCAAGTATCCATGCAGTCTAAATCACTTATTACGTACTTGGTGTTATGTATTACCAATCATCAAACTGGAACATTTTCAGCAGTCACTGCATTGTAAGGTGGAAATAGCATGCAATCCAGCACTAGTAGGTCCAGAATGTATGGGTAAAATGCACAAAGTGGTTCAGATTTCAGTGTCTACTCCTGCTTTACTGTCTCTTCCTCATCCTTTTGCAGCCAGATGGAAAATATTGTAAGAATAGTTAATGGAAAAGGAAAAAGGACAGTACAGCGTTATTCATGAATCTGCGCAGTGTTCTATCACTAAGTGGAAATGGAGAAAAGAGAAAGACAGTGGTGATGGGGTATCTTCTCAGTGGGTTGGTTTTCCACTTTACATAAGATACAGATGGCCTGTGGTAAAAGTCAACATCAATTCATAGATGACACTGTATGCTAGCTGGTAAATCACAGTCTTGGACAAAGTTGGCAATGAGGTCCAAATGTGAAGTATGTTAACGAATATCTTGGCACAGAGTATAAAGATATTCTACCTAAATGCCCACCATAGGGTATCCACAACATCACTCTCAATAATGAGATGCACAAGATTCATTCTCTGAAGTCAGCCTTTTTCTGCAGGCACTCTGTTTGCTCACTGAGCTCATGTGCAATGAGACCCTGATACAGGCAGAGGGTACACATAGCTTAATAGCCTGTTCTTTCTCTCACCAGAGCTTCTAATTGTTGTGTGCAAAACCTGCTAATAACAGAGACCAACACTGAGCTCCAAACGGCACCATTTCCAAGGAAACCAGCTAGCCACTAGATGGCTGATTGTTTATAACAGAACTTCCATCAGAGAGGGAACAAGGAGATGATCTTACAGAGACAGAAATACATTCTGCAGTCAGATTTACTACCCCTTCCCTCTCCCAGCACCTACATTAATGGACTTACAGAATGTGTTATTTGCCAGGTGTTCACCAAACAGCACCTTGAACTAGAGAACTCAAGACACATGAAGTGTGACAACAGGCTCACTGAATTCAGCAGTCTTACCACATGCTACCATAAACCGTAAGGAGCTGGCTCCAGTGAATGCTGGAGCTGCTTATGGACTGGTAACAATTAGGAGACTGAGGATGCAGTAAGGTGCTTTAGGTTGTCTTACATTAGCAATGATCTCCCCCATGAACAGGTTGTAAAATCACAGTGTTGAGATATGTCTTAGTTTGTCTGAGCTGCTATAACATAATACCATAGACTGCATGGCTTATAAACAGTACAAATCTATTTCTTACAGTTCTAGGAACTGTAAGAACTTAAGGGTTCTAGGAAGTCCAAGATAAAGGCACTAGCAGATTCAACGTATTGTGAGAGCCTACTTCCTAGACAACAGTCTTTTTGCTTTAACCTCAACACAATCGGAACAGGGAGAGAGCTCTCTGGGGTGTCTCTTATAAGGGCATTCATTCCATTCCTGAGGGATCCGCTCTCATGACCTAATCACCTCTCAAAGGCTTCACCACCAAATACCATCACACTAGGGGGGTCAGACTTCCATATATGAACGGGGGGTACCAATATTCAGTCCATTTCAGGTAGGAGTGACTATTCTTAGGTTTGCACCAAATCATCCAACAACAATAAAAAATTTGCCTCCCATTCATAGCAGCTTAGGGGAATTAATGTGTTTGGAGGTCTTGAAGTCCTCAATTTATTTACCTAGCCTATTATTGCTTAAGTTTTGGTTTGTTTCTAGTTATGAGCTTTATAAGTTAAATTTTAATGAACATCCCTGTATAGAGTCTTATACAGAATGGAATTGCTTTTTCATATGATCAAAGCTTGGTAATCTTTATGAGAGGCTAGCAGATGGTTTTCCAAAGTGGTTGTACAACATTAGACTCTCAGCACGAGTGTTTCTGTTGCTCTACATCCTCACAAACACTTGGAGTTTTCACTGTTTCTAATAGGTGTAGTTTTTGTCTGGTTGGTTTTCCTCACTTGTTTTTAATTCTAAAATCTCACTGTGAGTGTGATTTGCATTAGTCATGGCACTGGGAAATTTTCATATGCTTAGTGGCCACATAGTATCTCATCTTCTGAAGTGTTCATCCTAAATCTTTTGCTCATTTGAAGAAACAGACTTGCTTGTCATCTTATTACTGATTTGTAGGATTGCTTTATGCGTTCTGCATATGAATCCTTTGCCAGATATATATTTTATGGATATACTCTCTGAGTCTGCAGTTTGTCTTTTTACTTGTCTTTTAGTGTTTTGAAGATTTGCATTTGAACTTGAATTTTCCAATATTTTTTACAGGTAGTGCCTCTTTTGTCCTCATTAAGAAATATTTGCCTACACCAGATTTGTCTACATTCCTTTCTAAAAGCTTTAAAATATTAGCTTTGACATTTTCGTTTATGATCCATTTTTAAATTAATTTTGGTATAAGGGATAAGATGGAAGAATCAATGGTAACAGATTTTGTAACATCTTTATTTTTCCTCATTTGGAGACACAAGTTCTCCAACAATATTTGTTGGGATGATTAATTTAATGTGTCAGCTTGACTGGGCTTAGGGAGACCCATATAGCTGGTAAAACATTATTTCTGGGTGTATCTATGAAGATGTTTCTGGAAGAGATTAGCATTTGATTCAGTAGACTGAGTAAAGACATTCACTCTCACCAAAGTGGGTGAGCATCTTCCAGTCCACGGAGGCCCAGAATAGAACAAAATGGTGAAAGAAGGGTAGCGTCTCTCTCTTCTTGAACTGGGACATCAATCTTTTCCTGTCCTCAGACAGTGGAGCTCCTGGTTCTGAGGCTTTGGGATCCTGGAACTTACCCAAGTCCCCCTCCCTCGACCTCAAACTGAATTATACCGCTGGGTTTCCTGGTTCTCCAGCTTGCAGATGAAGCAGATTGTGGGACTTAGCCTCCGTGAGTGTGTGAAACAATTCCTCTTAAAATTCACCCTTCCCTTCCCCTTCCCTTCCCTTCCCTTTTCCTTCCCCTCCTTCCTCCCCTCCTTCCTTCCTTCCTTCTTTCTTCCTTTCTTTCCTTCTTTTCTTTCTTTCTTTCTCTGCATTTCTCTCTTTCTCTTTCTTTCTTTCTATCTTTCTCTCTCTCTCTCTGTATCATCTCTCCTATTGGTTCTATTTCTCTGGAGAATCCTGGCTAATAATTCTTTTAATTGAATAACACTCCCTTACCCTATTGAGCCTTTGTCAAAATCAAGTAATTGTATATGGGGGTTTATAACTAGACTTTCTTTTTGGTTTCATTCATTTATTTGTCTATCTCTATACTAATATCTCATTAGCTCAATTATCGTAGTTTTATTCTAAGTCTTGAAATATCATAAGTCAGTCCTCCATCTTTATTTTTCTTTTTAAAGATTGCCTTGGTTCTAGTTTCTCCACATTTATATATAAATTATATACCTACGTATGTATTGTTTTATAATTATACTCGTAACGTATGTTATAATTATTACATTAATTATGTATTAATGTATGATATAATTATATATTATAGTTTTATAATTCTTTTATAAAAAATAAACTTTCCAGTTCTAAAATAGAATTTGAATTGAGATGGGATAAATGTGAATCTATAGGTCAACTTCAGGAGGAATGGCATCTTAATATTCAGAGTTCCATTTTATCAACATAGTATGTGTCTGTTTATTTAGACCTTTAATTTCCTTCAACAATTTCAATGTATACGATTTACACATGGTTTCTTAAAATTATTAGGTATTTTATATTTTAGAGGGCTGCAATTGCATTATTTTACAATTAATTGTTATTAAACATATATAAGAACATTTTAGTCTCTAAAAGGGTTCTGATCCCCTATTTTTAAATTATTATTTATTTTTCTCTCTGTGATTCACTTTAGATAATTCCAAATGACCTTCTTTGAAGTTAATAATCCTTTTTCCAATCTACTTTTAAACCAATCAAATGAATTATTAATTTTAAGTATTTTATTTTTCAGTTCTAGAATTTACTTTTTTTTTTTTTTTTTTTGAGTTTTCTTTTCTCTGGTGAAATTCTTCATCTTTATACCATACCATTTCATCCACCTTTTTCTGCTAAGTTTCTTATTTATAATACTTATATTTTAGCCTGGTATTTTAGAAATACTAACTCCTGAATTTTTGTCATCTATGGTTCTGCTTCTTTAGACTTTTTAACTTTTTATTTTGAGTCACATTGTTCTGCTAGTTTGCATATCTTCTAGATTTTTGTGTATATATTGTACTTTGGGTATAAGATAGCAGGAGAGACTCAAGTGGATAATAAATTCTTCCAGAAGGGGCTTGCTTTGTTCCTCTGTAACACAGCTAGGTGCTTATAACTTCAGTTTGATTAGTAGTTTAGGTGATTTGTGTTCTGGTTCTCCACAATGAGATCAAGCCTTGCCTTACAAGAGGGCTTTGAAATTTAGTCAAAGAGAAATTAAGCAACTTCTCTTTATTTTCCAATCAGCTTTTAATTTTCCAGAACCACTGCTTAGTCATCTAAATTCTTTATGTGTAGAATTGGCAAGCAGCCATGTCAGCTAATTTTTAGTGGTAAAACCTCAGAGAATCTCTTCTTCTCTCCTTAATCTTTCTCTGCCTATAATGGTCTTACTTTTCCATCCAATTGCTTATACAGACTCAGGAACTGCATTAATAAAGAATGCTGCTGATCTTTGCTCATCTTTGAAGGGCTACCATCTTTCTAAAATTATTTCATTTAGACCTCTTTGTGTCCCTAGCTCTTTAATGACTTTTAAAAGTATATATTTTTTTATCTACCCAAGCAATGGAAATAAAAGCAAAAATAAATAAATGGGACCTAATTAAACTTAGAAGCTTTTGCACAGCAAAGGAAACCATAAGCAAAACAAAAAGACAACCTATGGAATTTGCAAAAATATCTGCAAAAGATGAGACTGACAAGAGATTAATTTCCAGAATATATAAGCAGCTCATAAAACTTAAGAAAAAAACAAACAACCCAATGCAAAAATGGGTTGAAAACCTACACAAGCAATTCTCCAATGAAGACATACACATGGCCATTAGGCACACGGAAGAATGCTCAATATTGCTAATTATCTGAGAAATGCAAACCAAAACTACAATGAGGTATCACCTCACACTAGTCAGAATGGCCATCATTCAAAAGCCCACAAACAATAAATGCTGGAGAGGGTGTAGAGAAAAGGTAACCCTCCTACACTGTGGCAGGAATGTAGTTTTGTGCAGCCATTATGGAAAACAGTATTGAAATACCTCAAAAGATTG
The DNA here is from genome assembly GCF_009834535.1 of Camelus ferus. NCBI lineage: Eukaryota > Metazoa > Chordata > Mammalia > Artiodactyla > Camelidae > Camelus > Camelus ferus. The sequence continues at coordinate 19,196,290 of NC_045700.1, forward strand.
AAAATAGACTTACCATATGATCCAGCAATCCCATTCCTGGGCACATATCCAGAGGGAACCTTAATTCAAAAAGATACATGCACCCTAAAGTTCGTAGCAGCACTATTTACAATGGCCAAGACATGGAAACAACCTAAATGTCCACTGACAGATGACTGGATAAAGAAGCTGTGGTATATTTATACAATGGAATACTACACAGCCAATAAAATGATAAAATGCCATTTGCAGCAACTTGGATGGACCTGGAGACTGTCATTTTAAGTGAAGTAAGCAAGAGAAAGAAAAATACCATATGATATCACTTATACGTGGAATCAAAAAAAAAGGCAAATGAACTTATTTACAAAACAGACTCACAGACATAGTCAACAAATTCATGCTTACTGTGGGGAGAGGGGGTGGAAAAGATAAATTGGGAAGTTCTACATTTCCAGATAGTAATTAATATATATAAAATAGATAAACAAGTTTATACTGTATAGCACAGGGAACTATATTCAATATCTTGTAGTGACTTATAGTGAAAAAGAATATGAAAACAAATATAGGTATGTTCCTATATGACTGAAGCATTGTGCTGTACACCAGAAATTGGCACAGCATTGTAAACTGACTATACTTCAGTAAAAATATATAAAAAGTATATATTTTTAAAGTTTATCTGTTTTTTAAAAATTTCATTGTAGTTTAATTTCTGTACAGTAAACTACACATATTTCAGATGTACAATCTGATGAATTCTGATAGATGTATACACCCATGGAACCACCACCACAATCAAGATACTTAATAATTCCATCACTATTTATCTGTTTTATCTTAATGTTATAGAATGATCAACTTTGTAACTATGACTTAACTGGGATCAAAACTCCAACATATATTTTTTTATTGATGTCTTCTTACATGAAGAGCAAAGAGCCATGTTTTAGATTTCAGAAAGTATGACTGAATAGGCATCATCTCAGAAGGATATGATAGCTGCTATATTTCTCAAAAGAACAAAAGAGAATGAATATTTACCTTTTTCCTTGCAGATTTAACCTTCACCTTCCTCCACCATGCTCTATGATCCAAAAAATGATGTGTAATTTATCAATGAGACCCCTTACCCATTTAACTCCAATTGGGTTCAGTCCCTAAGACAGAGGCACTGGTAGGAATGGAGGAGGGTCATATCTGAGACTTCTGAGATTCTTGGAATGTTCAGGGATGGTTCCAAAAGAATATACATATATAAACCTTAATTAGCTGAATACTTAATCTGTGCACTTCATTTTATACAAGCTTTATCTCAAATATGGTAAAATATATCTATAACATTCTCTTTAATAGTTAATTATTGAATTTTCCTCATGAGATCAGAAACAAGATGAAGATGTCCACTATCTCTTCCTCTACCCAACATTGTACAACATTGCAAAAAGTCCTCTCTTCTATGATAGGCAAAGAAAAAAAAAAGGAAAATGCGTAGGGACTAGGAAAAAATAATAAAATGGTCATAATTCACATATGACATGTAAAAAAAACTCCAAAGAAAAAAATCCAAAATATTATCAAAAAGAGAATTGAAAAATGAATTTAACAAGGTCTCTAGAAACAAGGTCAACACATAAATAAATATATACAAAATAATATTAAAATATTGTATAAAAATAGTAACAAAATTATAAACCCACGTTCTCTTAAAAATGACACTATTGCATCAGCATCAAGAACCGCCACACATCAAAGAGTAAAACTGAAAGTTGTGTAAGACATAGACACAGAAAAATTACAAAACATGTCTGAGGTAAATTAAAGGTGGCCTGCATAAGTAAATGGAGCTTAATTAATTGCAATCTTCAGAAGTGTAAAGAACCAATTATCTCCAACTTGATCTAAAAATTAAATGAAATCTCAGAATATGTGTGTGTGTGAGTGTATGTGTGTAAAATCACGAGCTGGTTCTTAAATATACATAAGAATGTAATGGGCCAAGAATAAACAAGACAAATCTGTAGAAGAAAAACAAAGCTGGAAGAATTTTATTACTAGATATCAAAACTTATTATAAAGCTACCCTAATTAAGGTAATGTGATGTTAGTGCAGGACAGACTGATAAATCAAAGGAATAAAATTAAGAATCCAAAAAAAAGACTCTCTCTCTATATATATATATGGTCACTTGATTTATATCAAAGTTGACTCTGGAATACAGTATGGAAAGAACTGTCTTAATAATTGAAGCTGTGTCAACTGGATATCCATATAGAAAACTATTTAATCTTGACAAGCACCTCACACCATATGCAGAATTCACTTCCAGAAGGACTATAAATTTAAATGTAATAGATAAAGCAATAAAACTTCTGGAAGAAGATATTTAGAATATCTTAATAAGCTTGGGATTGGCAAAGATATTTTATACTGGACATAAAAACATACACTACAAAATGAAAGACTGATAGATGAACTACATTAAAATTTAAAATATCTATTCATCAAAAGGCACTATTACAGAGAGTGAAAGCGTAAAGCAAGAAATAGAAGATATATATGTATCCAGAATATATGAAGAACTATCATGAGTCAATAAAAGACAACACAACAGGAAAATAAAGAACCCCCAAAAAACAATTTATAAAAGAGAATACCCAAATGGCTAATAAATGAAAAAAGTGCTAAATTTCATTATCCCTCAACACATTGAAATTAAAGCTACAACTAGGTATCACTACACATTTGCCACATGTCTAAAGTAAAAATAAAATTAAAAAATATATATATAGTATCATGTGTTGGTAAGAATGTAGCACAATAGAAACCCTCCTATACTACAGTTGGGAATGTAAATTGGGACAGCAGCTTTAGATAAACTTTGTACAAGTTTCCCCTAAAGTGGAATAAAAGCACATCCTGTGACTCACTGATTCCATTTCTATATACGTGTGGAGCTACATCACCAAAAGACATGCAGAAGAATGTATAACCACACTATTAGTAATAACCCTAAACTAGAAACAACTATTCAGTTGTGGACTGGATAAACTGTGGTCATATAATTGTGTAGCACACAATGAAAATGATGCAAACATTTTTACATGCAACAAGGATTAATTTCACACACAAATTAAGCAAAAGCAGTTATACACAAGAGAACGTATACTGTCTTGAGTCTGTGTAATGTTCAACTAGAGAGTACTGCTAATCTGTTTCTTAAACTATGTGGTATGCATTTACAATTGTGCGCAATTCAGTATGTGTATGTTGTTAAAAGTTTACTGAACAACAATCAAGTATACATTTATATGCTTCCAGGAATCTATTTCTTAGGAAACCATACAATAAAAACTAAATCACCAGTGCATAATGACACATATACAATGATGTTAATTGCAGCATTTTTCATAGTAAAAAAAAAAAAAAGAGGTAAATGCCTTTCAATAAGGACTGTTTAGTAAGTAATGATATGGGCACATAATGGAATATTATACAGCCATTAGAAAGAATTAGTTATCATTTAACTTGGAAATATTTCTATGAAATATAGCAAAGGGCTGAAAAGCAATAAAAGGGTGTAGAGTATTCAGTTTTTATAAAATCACCCAACACTTCTATATGTTTGAATGTATAATTATGTATTTATATTCATATACACTGTTACATATTATTGTGAGATCAAGGAGAAATTGTAAATAGTGCCTGCATTCTTAAATAGGAGGTAAGGATTGATAAGTGTGGAAGGATGAGAACAAAAGAATTAGGTATATTTAAATAAAAAAAAAAAACCCTAATAACATGTCCAAATCTATTTAGTTTTGTTACAGTGAATAAACAGATGTGTATATATAAGATAAACAACAGAAAATGAAAGTATTTAAGACTTTAAAAAAGAAAGAATAAAAGACCAAAAATAAGTAAAAAGGAAAATTACAGGCCAACTTTGACTATAGATGTAAAAATCTTCTCAAAACTCTTAGTATACCAAATCTGAACATTTGCTTTAAAATATAGATATCACAATCATATCAAATTTTCCCAAGAATTCTTAACATTTAAAAGCAAGTTTATAGATATAACTTTCTACATTTAGAAATTAAAGAAACAATCTATTATCTCAAAATATATGAAAAGCTTTAACTTAAATTCAATACTTATTAATGATAATAACTGCTAGCAAACTAATAACAAATGGGAACTCCCTTAGCCTAATATGACTCATCCACACGAGTTATCATTGCTAACGGAGATGCCACAATTGTTCTTCTCAACATCAGGAATAAGCCAAGGGTGCACAGGATGCCTGCTACTCTTCAGTATTACTCTAAAGGTCCTATCCAGTGTGGTGAGATAAGGAAAGATAAATAATGGAAAGACATTGTCATTATTCAAAATGGCAGGACTGTTAACATATAAAAGCCAAAATCCATAAGTAAATTATAACTAAAAAGAAAGGAGAAAGTTATATTTTTCTGATATATACTTATGTCAAAATATGTATCTTTGAAATAACCATCAGAGTTCCATTTACTACTTGCTTTGATAGAGTCTTGACTTTGGAAAGATAATAAAATTTCACAAGTCATTAAATCTGGAATGCCCTTGTCTTTTCTGTTTTATCTAGGACACTGCAGCCACAGCTGCTAGGATACTAGTATGCAACCACATCTACTCGGCAATGTTACGCATTAGGTGTTGGGAACAGAAAGATGAAATAGATGACTGTTACCCCCAAGAAACTGAGAGTTTATTACGGGGAATTAAGAGTTATAAATGGTAGGGTACAATAAAACATTTAGCAGTAAAATGTTTAGCATTATAAGATCACGTTCAGAATATATTAAAGGCCCAAAGATGCTAAGTTTGCCTGGAATAACTAGGAGATGTCTTCACGAAGGATTTAGAGCTGAGTTTTGAAATGGATTGGAGAACGGCATTCCAGGCAGAAAAAACAGAGGTAGGAATCATGGAGACATATTTGAGATACTTAGAAACTATTATTAGACCAGAATTACATAAGCACAGATGTAAGTTGGGCTATAGAATGGATTTCTTCAGAAGTCAAAAAGAGTTGAATTGTAGACAGTTATCCATAACCTAATAATCAGTGTGGAAATTATCCAAAGGCTTGGCGATCCATTCAATGAGCTTAAGTAGAACACTAGTCGGATCTGTATTTTAGTACACTGAATGGGGCAGGGTAATGGAGACAATGAGGAAGTTGCTGTGGAAACAAAAAAGAGATGAACTGACTAGTTATGTGGATCTTGTTTGAGGAAAAAGGTGATGAGATGAGATGGGGACACATCTGAGGTACCTGTAGGATCAGCAGGAAAGATCTTCAGATCTACAATACCTTCTTTTTAGGCTGCTTTTTCCTACTTCCAACTTCCTGGGTTAAAAACCTCTTAATGTTCATTTTAGATTGACTAAAAATAAGTGTTTAAGATTACCCATCATTTAATACATTTATAAAATTATTATTTTCCTGATAGAACTAGTTTAATTTTTATAATCAAAACAATCTACTAATCTACTAATTATCTATTAATTCCAATGAAATTATATTTTCAGTTCAGCTACCTCTCATCTGAAATACAAGATTTCATCTGAATTCTTTTCTTTTCTAACCTTGATTGTATCTTCCTTATGAATATTTTCTTAACCTTCTTTCTCTTTTTTGGCAAATATTTTATAATAAAAATTGCTATTTGATACAATTTTATATATATATATATTTAATCTACTTTTCAACCTACTTTTATGTTTATATAGAAGAAAATAATTGACTTCTTACACCTTTCAGTTTATTAATTACTTTTTCTTGGGTATTCATTTAAGGCACTGAGATACATCCAAGTTCTCTTCACAACAAATTCTACTTTATAATCTTATTTTTCTGGATCAAGATAATTTACCACTGACATATATATATATATTTATATACCAGTTTATATTTTTAAATAACATTTATTTCCCCAGCTCATCTTAGATGTTGTCCTTCATCACAATGATCTCTGCATCATCTTACGGTATTTAAAATGACTTGATATTTATTACTGGTACTTTAAAAAGTACGTGGTTAAGATATATTCCAATGTCTAAAGCTATAGTATTTATCAAAATGTGAATTTAAAATCTCTACAAGTTGCTATTCTCTTTATTAATTTTAAGATTATAACGTATTATAGTTTCAGTGAGAAAGAATTCAGCATGAGAATTCTCTTACCCCTATTTTGATACTGAGTAATTAATTTTTCTCTGTCAGGTAGAACATATTTATATAACTGGATCAAAATGAGAACAAGATTAATAATATGCTGTACCTGAGTTCATATCCTAATTGCGCATTTTAAAAATTCAGTTTTCATTTGTAGTTCTCCTAAAAGGAATGAAACTCTTCCTGCCATTGAATGATTACATCCTTCAGTGACTGCAGTTGGAATACCTTTCATACATTTCATCTCCAGCTCACAAGTGACCCCCCTGTTGGAGGGAACTTCCCTCTGAGCCACAGGCATGAGAGTCCAGGGTCATGTTACATAAAGGTTTGGTTCCACAGCCGAGTTACATGAGTTAACATACAAGCGCTTCCATTTAAGTGTTACATGATCTTAAACAAAGATCTTAACCTTACTGGGCCTTACTGTCCTTTCTCCAAATTGAGGATGATAATTATGATACTTTCTCATTGAATTGCTGGGCAGATTAAATAATAAATACACCCTAATTGTCTAATACAACTAAATACTATTGATAGAAGTACTGCTTTTAAGATAGTGTCTGACATATGATTATTATTTTTATATAAGTCTGTGGGTGCATTTCACCTTATTCATCTCAGGATGGAATTAATTTGACCAGGGAGGATACCTGTTTCAGGCTGAGTTATGCAGATGATCTTCCGAGAATGTGGAATTAATACTGAAGGATCAGGTTAGTCTCTGTCGATAGTTTGAATTGGAACAAGTGAACGTGGGAGTTGTGGTGTGGCTATGTCTAGCATTTTTATTGTTGCTGAGGCCCAGCTTTAGTTATTTCCCGTCTTTGGGGTTTTAGGAAACATTTATGGGTTCTTACATTTAGTGTTTACATTTTTCCTAGACTTGATTTCATTTTCTTTCAACAAAAGAGACTTCACTGATACACTGTGTGTAAGAGTTACATCTCTTGATTGTAAAGAACATTTCAGTATTCTTTGAATATTAAGGTGACTAGATTGATCTGTTCAACATCTTTTCTTCTATCAATGATATTTTAGTTTTGAACTGTGGGCAGCAAAGAATGAAATCGGATAGAATGCTGAGTAGTCCATTCAAAGCAAACCCACCTCAGAGCTACCTCCTTCATGAAGACATCCTTTAATACAGGTACTCAAGTTGCTCCTCTTTGGCTCTCAAAACAGTGGATCTCAGATATTTAGATGTTCTGTCCAGTAAAGGAGAGAGGTTCTGAGTCCATCACAGCATTTCCCTCCTTACCATCTATATCACCATCTTTTCAGAAAATAAATGATTATGTTCAGCTCCAAAAAAAAAAAAAATCAGGAAGGATCTTTATCTTAGAATTAATTTAAATCCCTTCGATTAAGTATATTTAACTTTATGAAAAATTTCAACATTTTCCTTATTTTTCTTATTTCATGACCAACGGGTACCAAAGCCCTGGTCCGATGGCACTTCTCATTCTTCACGTTTAGGACCTGTCGGCTCACAGTTGGTGTACTGGCATATTTACCAATGTATCTTACTCTGTCTTCTATTAAATGGTATTCTCCTGAGGAGAAAACAACTGTTGCTCTTACTTATCTTTGTCTTCCCCATCATACCCAGGCAGGACCTGGTCTATGTCTTATATACAGTCAGTGCTCAGTAAGAAGTAGCAAAAGCTTATGCTGTGCATGCAACTCTGGAGCAATTGATTTTTTAAAAATTCAGTTCACAGTTGAGTGAGAAATAGGTGAGAATAAAATTTGGGCAAACCAAGACTTCTATTACCTAGAATGTTCCAATTTTTACTACAGAAACTACCAACTAGCTCCAAAACGATACAGACTTTGAAGTCTCATTTCACCAATTATCTTTGCTTTATGAATCCAGTGATTACCTAGGGGATATTTTTGAGGGCCATCTCTAATTATTTAGTTTTCATTTTTAAAAGCATCACCATTTTTCTAGCTTAAACAATTTTAACAGCTCTGGGGTAGACAATAATTTAAGTGTCTTAGAAATAAATTATATGCTAAAGGCATTATTGAGCCATTAGCATTTAAGACTCATTTGCTAAAATTATCAGGCCAGGTTATAATAGATGGTGGTTGAGGCACCTACTGCTTAAGACTTTGGAAAGCTACTTTGACTTAGAAATGATTTCTAAAGTAAACAGGAATCTCTATTAACAATGTGAACTGGAGATAAACTTACTAGTTTTGCTGACCTGTCATCAAAGATAAAGCTCTTTTATCTAAGACTAAGTGGGGCATTTAGCACAGCAGAGAATACCACTCACTTCTGCCTTCCTGCTGGACACACATCATATGGCAGAAAAGCGAAGTTCTGGTCCTAGTAGTCTCAATTCTCAAACTCTAGGCAACTCTCTGGTTTGGCAGAAAAAATTAATCTTTAGGAGCTGTAATTCTTAAGGCAGCTGACCTCTAGGGCTGCCACAAACTAAGAGACAACCCCATTCCTCTCTGGGCAAGCAGAGACTCTTATCAAGAGTCAGAGAGTTTTACATATTTTGAACACAATCTCTGGCTGCATCTTCAAAACCTTAAATGCTTCCCGCAGGCATGTATTTCAAGCAACAGATCCAACAGGTAGTCTCTGTACCAACTCCAAAGAAATATTCTCATATAATGAAATCAACTGAATTAATCTCACTTGACCGCTCAATTACTGCCAATACACATGTTAAATCATCGCTTCAAGGTAATTTATTTTATAATTATTTGGCATAGTAAAATTAATCACCTGGAAGCACTACAAAGTAGATTTCATTTTTCTCCAGACACAAAAGTGGTCTGCAAGCATCATGTCACATGGGCTCCTCTCCTGTCCTCCCCTAGTATGAATTCTTACCAGCCTTTGCTCCCACTGCCTATCCAGCCCCACTGCGCGTACTCACTATGGTCTAGCACATAGGCATTCTGTTGCCTGCGTTCCCCCAGCTCTGTGCTTCCTCAGGTCTTCCATTAATTCTCCTCACTGATTAACTCTTCAAGTTGTTGACCCCTATTTGTAATTCTGGCCTCAGCCTTAAACTTGCTTCTTCAGAGAAAACATCTCTAACTTCCAAGATTAGGTTAGGCACTTCACTTACAGTAAGATGCTCTCACTTTAATTACGAGATAATTTACTTAATTGCTGCTTCTCCCACAAGATGACAAGCTCCATGTGACTAGGAGCTTTGCCCCTGCTGCTTTTAGATCTGTGCCCAACAACTACCACAAAGGTGGTGGCAGCAGAAATGACATCTAGAATATCACTGGCAGCAGTGAAATTTCCAGGCTAGTCCTTCAAGAACAGTAGCAGCTGTGTCAGATTTTATATAACTATCACTGTGGAGCAATGAACAAGATGGTAGTAGCTCCAATCTTCCTGGGCAACTAGTCATTAAATCAGTGGTTTGTAGAGTCCTATCTTGAGAGGCATACTTGCATTGCTATTCTACTCGGAAAGAACAAGTCTTACTAAATTCTCAGTTGTGGAAGGAAACATATGCATTCCTGGGGAATTTTGGAGATATCTGAAGAGGCAGAATCTTTCAAAGTCTGTATGTTCTTATAAGTCTAAGAGATGGTATGCACAGAAGTTTTTTGGAAACTCAGGCAGAGGTGACCTTCTCTGGTGTATTTGTCTACTGGGAATGCCAAACAATTTCATAATCACAAATTGGGGGTCTTAACACAAATTTATTTTCTTACAGTTTTCGAGGTTGGAAGTCCAAAATCAAGGTGTCAAAAAATTAAGTTTCTCCTGAGGTCTCTCTCCCTGGCTTTTAGATGGCTGACTTCCCACTGTGTGCTCACATGGCCTTTTCTCTGAACATGTGCATCCATGATGTTTCTTCCTCTTTTAAGGATATAGTCATATTGAACTAGGACCTCACTCTTAAGACCACAGTTAATCTTAGTTACTTCCTCATAGGTTCTATCTCCAAATAGAATCACAGTGGGGGTTAGGGCTTCTACAAATAAATTTGGGGAGGGACACAATCCAGTCCACCAGATCTAATCCAGCTCAGGATTCTTGGATATCATGAGTATCCTGCTCTGTCAAAAGATTAATTCCTTAATGTTGCCATACTTTGATACAAATAAAATAAATCATACACAAAGCTTATTAAATATATATTTATGCAGATAATGAGTATTATGATTCTAAAAAGAATCTCAAAATAAAGTCTGCATTTTTCTGTTAAGATTACATAGTCAACACATGGGATCAAGATGGAGTAGGAAGATCCTAAACTCACCTCCTCCCATAAACACACCAAAACTACAACCATATATAGAGCGACCCACTCTGAGAAAAAATAAAGAGCAGCAGAACATCTCTTCTACAATTAAGTATGTACAGAAAAAAAAAATTAAGATGGGTAGGAGGAGCAGAGACACCATCTAGTCAGGACCCAAACCTCAATGCGGTGACCCAGAAACAGGAGGGGATATCACAACCACAGAGGTCCTCTGTGGTTTGAGCCCCACATCAAGCACCCCAGATTTGGGGACAAGCAGCAGGAAGACAAGTCCACATAATTGGCTTTGAACACTAATGGGGCTTAAGTCTGGGAGAGCCAGAAGTCTATAGGAAACTGAGACTCTGCTCTTAAAGGACTCATCTACAAACTCACTCATTCCAAGTTCCAGTGCAGAGGCAGCCATTAGAAAAGCACTTGGCACACTAGCTGGCCTGCCAAAGCTGTCCCAGCATGCCTCTGGCCCACACATGCTCCAGCTCCAGCCATCTCACAAGAGGTGGCCTGGCCTGGTGAGCCTTGAGAAAGCCCCAAACCACACCTGCTCCAGCATGATCCTGCCTGCCAAAGCTGCCTGGCACATGCAGCCTACATAGGACATCTCCTAGGCCATGCCTTCAAATCCATGGGAGGTAACTCTTTTGCCTAATTCACAGAAACAAACACAGAGAGTCAAACAAAATGAGGAAAACAGAGGAATTTGTTCCAAGCAAAATATGATAAAACCCAAGGAAAAAACCCTAATGAAATGGAGATAAATAATGTAACCAATAAAGAGTTCAAAGTCATAAAGATGCTCACTGAACTCAAGAGAAAAATCAATATAGTGAGAACTTCAACAAAAAGTTAAAAAGTATAAAAGGAACCAACAGAGCTGAAGAATACAATGACTGAAATAAAAAATACACTAGAGGAAATCAACAGCAGATTAAATGATGAAGAATGATCAGTGACCTGGAAGACAGAATAGGGGAAATCACCTAATCAGAACAGCCAAAAGAGACAAGAATTAAAAAAACAAACACACACACACACACAAACACCACCACCACCAAAAAACAAGAATAGCTTAAAGAACCTCTTAGACAACATTAACATACTCACAGTTACATTACAGGAGTCCAAGACAGAAAAAACAGAGAGGGGCAGAAAACTTACCTGATGAAGTCATGGCTGAAAATTTCCCCAATCCAGGGAGAAATCAGATATTGGGGTTCAGGATGCACAGAGTCCAAAAAAAGATGAACCCAAATAGATCTATACCAACAGATATACTTCACATGGCAAAAATTAAAGATAAAGAATTCTAAAGACAACGAGAGAAAACAATGCGTCCACATTCATGGTAATCCTCATAAATCTATCAGCTTATTTTCCACCAGAAAATTTACACACCAAAAGGGAATGGCATGATACATTTAAAGTGCTGAAAGGAAAAAAGTTATAATGAAGGATACCTTACTCAGCAAGATTATCATTCAAAACTGAAGGAGAATTTAAGAAGTTTCCCAGATAAGCAAAATCTAAAAGAATTCATCACTACCAAATCAGCATTTCTAAAAACATTAAAGGTCTTCTTTCAGTGGAAAAGACAAGGCCATAACTAGAAATAAGAAAATATATGAAGGAAAAAAAATCTCACTGGTGAAGGCAAATATATGGTAAAAGCAATAGATTAACCACTTAAAAAGCTAAAAGGTTAAAAGATAAAAGTCGTAAAATCAACTGTAACTACAAAAAGGTATAAGGGATACACAAAGAAAGACAAAATGTGATGGCAAAAAGATAAAACACAGGTGGGGTAGTAAAGCTGTAGTAATTTTAAAATGTGTTCAGCCTTAAGCAACTGTCAGCTTAAAACAAATAGCTAAATATATGGGTTGATGTATATGAATGCTATGGTAAACCCAAACCTACAATAGATACACAAGAAATGAAAAGGGGAAAAAAAGAAGAAAAAAAAGGAAAAAAAAAAAAGTAACCCAAACATAATAATGCTAAAGAAAACCATCAAACCACAAGGGAAGAGACCAAAAGAAGATGAAAGCAACAAAGAACTACAAAAACAGCCAGAAAACAATTAAAAATGGCAATAACTACATACCTATCAATAATCACTTTAAATGTAAATGGACTAAATGCTCTAATCAAAAGATATAGGGTGTCTGATGGATTAAAAAGAGACCCATCTATAGGCTGCCTAGAAGAGACTCACTTCAGACTTTAAAACACACTAAAACTGAAAGGATAGAAAAAAGATATTCCATGCAAATGGAAACAAAAAGAAAGCTGGGGTAGCAATACTCATATCAGATAAAACAGACTTTAAACAATGTCTAAAGCAAGAGAGAATAGTATTGCATAATGATAAAAGGATCAATCCAAGAAGAGGACATAACATTTGTAAGTATATATACACCCAACATAGAAGCATCTAAATATATAAAGGAAGTATTAACAGACCTAAAGAGAGAAACAGACAGCAATACAATAATAGTAGGGGACTTTACTACCCAACTTACATCAATGGATGGATCATCCAGACAGAAAATCAATAAGGAAACATTGACCTTAAATGATACCATTAAGCCAGATGACCTAATAGATACCTACAAAACATCCTACCCCAAAACTGTAGGAACACACATTTTTATCAAGCACACATAGAACATTCTCCGTGACAGATCACATGCCAGGCCACAAAAGAAGTTTTAGTCAATTTAAGAAGACTGAAGTCATATTAATCATCTTTTCCAACTATAACAGTATGAAATTAAAAATCAATTACAGAAAAAAAACATGTGGATTCTAAACAACACATGACTGAAAACCAATATGCCAATGAATACATCAAAGAAGAAATCCAAAATAGCTGGAGACAAGTGAAAATGGAAACACAATGTTCCAAAATCAATCGGCTGCAAGGAAAGCAATTCTAAGAGGAAAGCTTATAGCAATACAGGTCTATGTCAAGAAACAAGACTAATTCCAAATAAACAACCTAACTTTATACCTAAAGTTACTAGAAAAAGAACAAAGCTTAAAATTAGTAAACAAAAGGAGAAAATCAGAGCAGAAAAAATGAATTCTAAAAAAAGGGAACACAATAGAAAAGATCAAGGAAACACAGAGCTGGTTCTTTGAAAACATAAAATTAACAAACCTTAAGTCAGACCCATCAAGAAAAAAAAATTCAAATCAATAAAATCAGAAGTAAAAGAATCTACAATCAATACCACAAAAATACAAATAATTATGCGTGTACTATGAACAATTATACACCAAAATAATTGGACAATCCTTCTAGAAGAAATGGATAAATTCCTATAAACATACACTCTTCCGAGACTGACTCATGAAGAAATAGAAAATCTGAACAGACCAATTATCAATAAAATTGACTCAGTAATCAAAAAATCCCCAACAAACAAAAGCCCAGGATCAGACAGCTTTATTGGTGAATTCTACCACACATTTAAAGAAAAGTTAATACCTATTTTTTCTCAAAAAAATTGAACAGGAAGGAAAGCTTCTGAACTTACTCTGCAAGGCCTGCCTTACCCTGATACCAAAATCAGACAAAGCTAGTACAAAAAAGAAAATTACAGTCCAATATCCTTGATGAACACGTATGCAAAAATCCTCAACAAAATATTAACAAACTGAATGCAACAATATTTTAAAAGGATCATATATCATGATCATGTGGGATTTATTCCACAGATACATAAATGGTTCATAACAATAAATCAATCAACATGATACATCACATTAACAAAATGAAGGATGAAAATCTTATGATCAGTCATTGCAATAGATGTAGAAAAAGCTTTTGACAAAATTCAACATCTATTTATTATTTTAAAAATCTCAACAAAATGGATATAGAGGGAACATACCCCAATATAATAAAGGTCATATATGACAAACCCACAGTTTACATCATACTCAGAGGTAAAAACAAAGGTTTTCCTCTAAGATCAGGAACAAGACAAGGATGCTCACTGTCATCACCTTTACTCAAGATAGTACTGGACAGCAATCAGACAAGAAAAATAAATAAAAGGTATTTAAATTGGAAGAACAGAAATAACTGTCACCATTTTCAGATTACATGATACTATACATAGAAAGTCCTAGAGACTCCACCCTAAAACTATTAGAACTAATAAATGTATTCAATGAAGTTGCAGGATACAAAATTAATATATAGAAATCTGTTGCACTTCTATATGCTAATAATGAACTATCCGAATAAGAAGTTTTAAAAAACATTCCATTTATAATTACATCAAAAAGAATAAAATACATAAGAATAAATTTAACCTGGTAGATGAAAGACAGGTACTCTGAAAATTATAAGATATTAATTAAATAAAATAAAGATGACACAAATAAATGGAAAAACACAGTGTGCTCATGGATTAGAAAAATTAGTATTGTTAAAATTCCATACTATCCCAAGCAATGTACAGATTCAATGTGACCCCTATCAAAATACCTGTGTCATTTCTCACAGAATGAAAACAAATAGTCTTAAAATCTGTACTGAACCACAAAGGACCCTGAAAAGCCAATGCAATCTTGAAAAAAAGAACAGAACTGGAGGTGTCATGCTCCCGGATTTCAAACTATACTACCAAGATATAGTAATAAAAGCAGTGTGGTATTGGCAGAAAAATAGACACATAGATCAATGGAACAAAATATAGCCCAGAAAGAAACCTAAGCTTATATGGTCAATTAATCTACAACAAAGGAGGCAAGAATATACCATGGGGAAAAGACAGTCTCTTCAACAAACGGTGTTAGAAAAACTGGACAGCTACATGTAAAAAAAAAAAAAAATGAAACTAGACCATTTTCTTACATTGTATACAGAGTAAACTCAAAATGGATTAAAGATTTAAGTAGAAGACCTGAAACCATAAAACTACTAGAAAACATAGGCAGTATGCTCTCTAACATTGGTCTTGGCAGTGATCTTTGGCTCTGTCTCCTCAAGCAAGGGCAACAAAAGGAAAAAACAAAAAATAGAACCACATTAAACTAAAAGCTTTTACACAGTAGAGGAAACCATCAACAAAATGAAAGGGCCACCTACTGAATGGGTGAAGGTATTTTGAAGTATGTCCAATAAGGGATGGATGGACTTAGAGGGCATTGTACTAAGTAAATCAGACAGAGAAAGATAAATATCATATTATTTCATTTATATGTGGAATCTACAAAATAAAACAATTGAACAAACATAATAAAACAGAAACTGACTCATAGATATAGAGAACAAACTACTGGTTGCCCAGAGGGGAGAGGGGCAGGGGGATAGGTGAAATAGGTCAAAGGGATTATGAGGTACAAACTTCCAGTTACAAAATAAATACCCACTGTACAGCATAGGCAATGTAGTCAATAATAAGTGATAACTTTGCTTTTAGATGGTGACCAGACTCACAGTAACTAGGTCACTAGCAGTGATCATTTTGTAATGTATAAAAATATCAAATTACATGCTGTACACCTGAAACAAAGTAAATCATGCTGTCACATATTTTAAATTGTATTTACTTAAAATAAACTCCCTAAACACCCCACATCAGAAAAAATAATATACAGTTCTCCCTTCATATTCACAGAGGATTGGTTCCAGGAGTCCCCCTGGATAGCAAAATCTGAAGATGCTCAAGTCTCTTACATAAAATGCTATAGTACAATGAATACTGCGGACCTTCAGCATTTTGCATCCACCAGTTTACATCCACACCACCCCATTATGCATTCACAGATTTAATCAGCTGCGTTTGGATCTGCCATTGGTTGAATCAGCAGGTGAGAAACCCACAGATATGGAAGGGAGACTCTCTAGCCAATAGATAGCAGTATATTGCTATTTTAGGAAAGATCTTAAGGGGAAACAATATTTCTCATCAAACATCCTTACAGACATGCATTTACAGACATATAAATTCTGTTCTACATCATCCATTGCATTTGAGGGGATAAAAATAAATTGCTAAAGCTGGCCACAAGAGAGCTTTTATGCTCTTTGCCTATGAGAACTGAGACCTTTACGGACTATTGATATAGCCCTCTAGTGTGCATTTTAATATTTATTTATAAGAAAAAATGTAAAATTCATCACTGTTTTATATAAAATTATCTAAAATTGTTCACGTATTGACTAGAATTTTTTTTTCTTATTTCATCTTAATCTGCTATTTCAGATAGGTTTTCAGCCTATTCCTGCTCCAAAGTATTTGCTTTGAAGACCGTATAATGGAGCCCGTTTTATCGACAAGACAGTAAAAAATCTCAACCTGAACAAGTTTGCTACATGACAAGGCTATTGTCTTTTCTGACAGTAGAAGCTCCTATTTAACACAATCAGAAGTCTATGAACTGTTTGAATAGAAATGAAAAACCATAATGATGACATTTATAACATCTGTCACATTAGATTTGCTTGGTCTATATATCTCTCTCTGGTATAATAGTGATTTATACAAATTGCTTCTCAGTGCAATTTATATCAGTATAAAGATGCCACCAGATATATGGAGGATTTTATTTGCTTCAAACTGAATGTCTGTTTAATTGTATTTGCCACTAAATGAAAATACTAGCCTCTGGCATATCTGTTTAGATATAATGGTTAATTTATTTTGTGGTTTTATAACTTCAGCCTCTTCTACTCCATACTTGAAAGCATAACTTTCTCTTTCTCTTTGCAAATACGTGTCTATGCGTGTGTATATGCAACACTTTTATGTCAAGTATGGCAACTATAATTTATTATTTCAAGAAATTTATTGCCTAGATATGTTTTCTTTCCCCTTGCAGAAGGAAAGAAAGAAAGAAAAAAAAATACCTTCCTTTGGCTACTATTAAACTACATCAGTGCTTCCCAGCGCAGGGGGAAGAGGGCAATCTTGCCCTCCAAAGGATCTATGGTGAATGAAGAAATTTGGGGTTGCCACAGTTGTTGAAGGTGCTACTAGCACCTAGTGGGCAGAAGCTAGGGATACTGCTAAACATTCTGCAAGTGCCAGGTCAGCCCTGCACGACTATCCAGTCCAAAATGTCAGTAGTGCCAAGGTTGGTATGTCTTGAGCCACAGAATTGTTTCTGTAGTGCAATAGTTACATATCAAGATATGTCTACTTAGAACCAGACATTTCCATTAAAATAAGACCCCTTAAAATCTAAATAAGTTAATGTACATAGGTATATATTATGTACATTAATTTCCAAGAAATCCAATGCATTTTTAGTTATAATTTGGAGTACTCTAGACATCTGAATTCTTTCTGGCTGTACCTATTCCGCCCCCTACAGTGCAGGGCCTTCCCCAGAGCTGGCTGAGCTCAGGGTCCCTTATCCTTTCTCCACAGACCCTCTTCTCTTTGAAGGAAAAGAGTAGGGGTGACCCAGGAACTCATCTCCAAGCATGAGTTTGGTGCTCTGCTGCCTGCATTCTTGCATATTTGCTTTCCATGACAGGACCCTATCTCAGCCCTTCCTCCACCTTGATGACCCTTTTTCTCTGTCCTTTTCACCAAGTTTTGCTCTTCTTCCCATTCCTTCCATGTGGGTATCACCAAAGGCTCTTACAAAGAATCGCTTTTCTTCCAAATATGCTCCTTTGAAAATCTCATTAGCTTTCTAGTTTCAACAATGATTTCTAGGTGATTATTAAATTTGCAATTTAAAGCCCAATCTCTTTCCAGAATTACAGATGTTTTCCTGGGTACCAGCTGCTTTGTACAATTTTGCTGCTTTTCTTAAAGGCACATTCTAATGTCCTCCTTCAAGCATCTTCACATAGTGTGAAATCATGCAGGTTGTCCCTCCTGTAGTTACTTACTTGCCTTCTTCATCTCTCAGTCCTATATAAAAATGGCCATGTGCAAAGTCTACAAATAATAAATGTTGGAGAGGGTGTACAGACAAGGGAACGTTCCTACATTGTTGGTGGGAAGGTAAATTGGTGCAGACACTATGGAAAACAGTCTGGAGTTTCCTTAAAAAACTAAAAATAGACTTCCCATATGACCCAGCAATCCCACTACTGGACATACATCTGGAAAAGAAAAAAACTATAATTTGAAAAGATATATGCACCCCAATGTTCACAGAAGCACTACTGACAGTAGCCAAGACATGGAAGCAACCTAAGTGTCCACCAACAGATGGCTGGATAAATAAGATGTGGTGTATATATACAATGGAATATTACTCAGCCATAAAAAAGAATGAAATATTGCCATTTGCAGCAACATGGATGGACCTAGAGATAATCATACTAAGAGAAGTCAGACAGAGAAAGACAAATATATGATATCACTTATATGTCAGAATCTAAAAAAATACAAATCAACTTATTTATTACAAAACAGTAAAACTCACAGACATAGAAAACAAACTTATGGCTACCAAAGGGGAAATGTAGGGGAGAGATAAATCAGGAATTTGGGGTTAACAGAAACACACTACTACATACAAAATAGATAAATAACAGGATTTACTATATAGCACAGGGAACAATATTCAATCTTGTAATAACCTATCATGGAAAAGAATCTGAAGCTGTACACCTGAAACTAACACAATATTATAGATCAACTAGAGTTAAATAAAATAAAAATTTTAAAAAGCAGAGCATCCTTACATTACTGCACTGCCAAAATGCACAGTGCAAACTCTTCACCTTTTACATTAAAAGGAAAGCCCTCATCCTGACAGTAAGACCCTCTCTAATATGCCCTTAACCTATCTTTTCTGCTTTGACAATGTGTACACCCAAAGAGACACCATATTCTGGCCAAAGTAGCCTGACCCTTGTTCCCCAACGCACCTACATATTGCCCAGTGTGCCTTTTCTCAAGTCTGCCTCTTCCCTCCAAACTGTGTACCGCATCATTGCACATCCCGGAGGATGCCTTGTTAAAAACCCCTTGTGCTCCTCCATCTCCAATACTGTCTCTCCTGTGAACACCCAGAGTACTCTTTTTCATTGCTTACCTGGTAAAATGGCCATGTGTGTCCTTGTCTAATTTACAACATTAAATAACCTGCATATTGTTTGGTGAAGGCATAGCCTGTGTTTCACATACCCAATGTTCTTCTAAAGCACTGAACATAGTAAGGTGCCACACATCATCCACTGTTCAGTAAATGTGTCACATTTAAATTGCAACCTACCTCTTGTCCTACAGCTTCAACTGCTCACAGCACACTGAGTTTTATATTTTATTTGGAATTCTACTCACATCTAAAGTTGAACTCATCTTCCCACGATCATAAGATTCCACATTTAAAATTCCTTCTATTTGTCAAGGTAGGACATTTTTCTCATTAGCCAGGTTAAGAAAAATGTAAAAGACCTCAGTTTTTACTTTTACACTTTCTTTCTCTTTCTATGGTCATCAAATGTCTTTGAGTACTTCACTGAACAATTTACACCTGCATTTTATAGCGACATCTTAACTGGTGTTCCTTCTGCTCATTTCCTTTATTTGAGCACTAACAGTACGAGCTAGAATTGTTTTGAATGCTTCCTATGTGCTAGGCACTGCCTAAACACTTTGTAGTCAGTCATTCATTTACTCCTCACAACTATCTTATTACTGAGAGTCCCAGGGAGATCAAATGGCCTCCCTATTGGTAACAGAACTACAGAGTGGTGAGCTGGATGCAAACCCAGGCAGCCTGGCACCAAGGACGAGGCTCTGAAAATACTCATGTGTACTGCTTTCCATTCTTGAATTCATCTTCAACTACTATCAGATTAATTCCATCACTTTCCATGACAAAAAAAATTCTTTTTTTATGGAAAAAAAATGATATTTTCTTAGAATTCTAGACCATGCTCAATTTCTCCCCATGACGCTGGTCCAAGCTTGTCTACTGCAAGAGTGCTTCTCTCCAGCAGTGGCAGACTCCCTGCTCTGCCTGAAGTAGGTCCCTCCCCTCATCATTCCTGCCTCGTTAAGGCTCCTGTCTCCACGTGTTCTATCACCCAAGGAGGTGGTAACCATGAATTCAGAAGCTGCAAACTGGCAGCCAATCTGTCAGAACTGGCTTATGCAGTACTGGTTTTATAGTGCCTTGAAAGAAGATACTTAAAAATTAGGAGGTTTCATAGAGATTCAGATTCCTAGTTCTTCAGAAAAATGGAAAGATTGACAAGAGCTGAGTAGTTGCTGCTTTATCTAGATGGTGCAGACCCCACCACTCCCTATGGTCTCCTCAATACTAGACGAAGGTAATAGTCACTATTTAACTTGCGCTAGTTTGGGTTGTGGGTCTTTACTAATGGCAGTAGAGGAAGGTGCAATATTTCTTATATTAACATTTCTTTGAAAAGTTGGAAAATAAAAGGTAGAGTAAGATAATTTTTATGATGAAGAAAACAAAAATGATATATTTCATAAAGCCAATACAATTTTTTTCTTTATCAATCAGTAAATGCTTGCCAATGGAAGGAATGAAGAGAAATATGAGTTAATACGTATGTAACTCAATATACTAACACTCAGCCTGTACCATGCGGTTTCCATGTTATTACATTGAACATGCACTAAATCTCATGAGGTAGGTGACGTTATCTCCATGCAAGAGATAACGTGACTGAGGCTCGAAAAGGGTGAATAAGTCGTCCTCAATCACACGGGCATGTAGCTATTTCGTAGTGTGACCAGGATGCAATTCTGACCTGGCAGAAAGGCTAAGTCTCTGCCACACTACATACTGCCTTTGTAGTTCACAACCCAGTGAGTGATTTAATTAACTGTTGATGCAGAGCACAGTATCCTTACTAATTATCACAGTCGGCGCTGTGCTGGTTCACGCTGGCCAACGAGGGCCTCTTGTGCACATCTCTTTCCGACCCCTCTTTCAACACTGTCACACTGGATGCTTGAAATCAGCCCTGGAGGGAGTATTTATACCACAGAAATCAGCAAAGGCTGAAAATTAGAGCTGCTCTTTCTTTGATAGCTAGTCATTAAGCATTTACCAGCATATTCTTTTTAACAAGTAATCCAGCCATTCAAGGTTTGACCCAGAATAGTTTAATTCTTTGTTTATGGGAAAGTCTCCCCCTACAAGTAAGAACCTAAAAGACTGAGCAGCATAATGATTAAGAGACTGAACTGTCTGGTTCATCAGTTCTTGTTTTAAATCCCTGTCTTGCCACTCATTCCATAACCTTGCAAGTTACTTCATGTTTCTAAACTTCAGCCTCTTCACCTAGAATTCACAGAGATGCTCATTATCCTGGGTGGGTACGGGTGGCCCGGGCACAGAGCACAGGGCCAGCGCCCTTGCTCCCAACCTGCAAGATGCAGGCCCGGGGTTGCTGGGTAGGAAATACCTTAGTCATCGAGACTATAATAAAACTATCAAAAGTAGAAAAATGCTCATATAAATTATGAAACACAGTTTACAGGTTTTTTCCTGTATTAGTGGAAATATTACAAAATTTCGGTCAAGGCCCCTTTCTCCCTCAAACATTTTAGTTATGCTCTACTTAAAATACTTTGTTCAAAGGGCTATTTAGAGGATGAAATGAAATAACATCTGTAGGGCACCAAGCACTGTGCTTGGCACACACAAATTTAGAGCAAAAATAGCCATTTCTATTAGCCACGTGGGGAGCACCCTTTCTGCTACTGTTGCAAAAAAGAAAAAAATCAAATTTCTCTAACATTAGTTATAAATGTAACTGAAAAAATACAAACAAAAAAGACTCCAGGATAACACTGGTTGAAAGAAGCCACCAAGGAGAGAAGATGAGCTGCAGAAAAGGTATGCTGGGCCCTGTTAGAAATAAAGGTGAGACTTGCTCGTGGTTTTTCTCACTGATGCTCATAGCTTTCAATGGTAACCAAGCAGAGCAAGTCTTTGTCCTCTTGGAATTTACATTCCACATTACACTGAAGTTCAAACTTCTGGAGCCCAGTGACTGTGCTTTACACGCATTTGTACTCTGCCAAGAATCCAGAACTTTGAGAAATCTATTAGCAAACAGTTGTTCAACATGCAATGAGGTTAATTAAGGGACACTGTGTGGTCTTCATTCGAAGGACTTCTGGGCTTGCTGTTGGGTGTTGCCATGAATGTATGAGAAATGAAGGCTTTGGGAATTTGAGTAAGAGGCTGGCCCAAACAGAAGGCAGGAGAAGCTTCCAAAGAAGAAAGGATTGGAAGAGAGGGGAGAGATGCAGGTACCAGAGGCAAACACCCACGAAGGAAGATCAGGTGTTTTAAAGTGGCAAACAGGGGCATTTTCTGCACGAAGTGCAAAGTCCTCGTCATCATCTTTCCCCACACAAAGCTCCCTTGACATCCTTATTGTTCAGCAAATCTTTCAAGGTTGGCTATTTGGGATTAGGGGGTTGGTTACCAAAAGCTAAGCCTAGCCTGAACGTGAGCACAAGACAGGACAGAGACTGCAAAGGCACACGTGTTACAGTCAGCAATCCAAACCTTTTCTCTTTGTTGTTCTTGTTGCGTTATGTATGCCATGAAGTTGCTATTTCTAATCATGAATTGGGCTGGGTGGCCACTGTCCTATTTACTGAGGTACCTGGTGTGTCAAAACTCTGCAAGTTGCTGGAAGTAGAGTCATTTTAACTCACTCTGGCAGACACTGCTAATTGCTAACCAATATCCATTCTCTACTTCTTCCATAAAAACACAACTCAATTTTTATTTAGCATGACAATGCAATCAACCTTCTACTACTTTTTCCAGCCTTCTTTTCCATGAGGTGTGGGCATGTCAATATGTTACAGCTCATAATATATACACAGGTACATAGTATGTGACTCCTAGGAAAGTTGCTTAGAAGGCAATTTGTTAGAGCAGGCAGATAGCCACATATGAGCAGAGAAAGAGGGGCACTGCCCAAATGTCAGGAATCCATGTATCATGTGAACAATGGGGGTCCTTGGGCAGACAGAGAAAAGCAGGAACCTCTGGACTGAAAAGAGATCACATGTTTTGGGGTGATGAGCAGCCTGGAAGCAGGCAAAGAAAGGTGAGAAAAGGCAGGACTCTTCAGTGTCCTATGTAGCCTTTTGCTCATTATGCCCTCATTACAATAAATTTAGCCTTGCAGATGAGAAGTACCCATCAGGCACCAATGCCATGACACTTCTGATCCAGACTAAATGAGGACAAAAAATAACCTCCTCCCCTCAGGAAGGTGGAGCTGGGATGGAGATCAGGGAATATGACCCCAAACCTCTCCCCAGTGACTACTCTGCCCATTCATTTTTACACACCATGTAACCAACATGCCAAAGAAACTCAGCACAGCTGATCACCTAAGCCTGCCTGCTCTCCACTTGAGATCATACTATTTACCCCTTAATAAATGCCCAGTTTACTTTCTCAATCTCCATGTCCCATCTCTGAATTCTTTCTGTGACGAGACAGGAACCTAATCGCCTGCAGCAAGTTGACTCAGTTCTACAGCCTCTCCGCTCCTCGTTCTATTTGTGTTTTATCTGAATTAAAGATAAGATGGCTTGAATCCCAGAATTTATCTTTGTCCATGGAGCAAACTTGAAAATAGAAGCCCTGTAGTGAAGATATCTGGGCAGAAAACTACAAGGACTTAGGTGGCTAGGTCATTCATCAAATCATCGCAGGAGATTTGATGAGCTACCTTTTATGTGCTTTTTTAACCTCATTGTTATTTTGCTTTTTTCTTTCATGCAGCCAACCTAATCCTAACTTATTTTATCATAACATCCCATTACCAACTGACAAACATTATTGTTATTATTTTTAAAATAAAGAATCTTGCTTACCAGTGATTCCTAAGTGTTATCAGAGATTTGTGGCCATCCATGCCACTGATACAAGTATGTTCGTAATTTTTTATTCATGTTGATTTCATTTATGTAGATAGGTCATTCATTTGCATTTATTTAAGTCAATTTTCAACTTTACTCAGTGATTATTTGGAGTAAAGTAAAGAAAATGCAGCCATTAGTAAACATATAGCTCTACTTTAGGATGAATTATTTTTTCTTTTCTTTTTTTTTAACATTTTTTATTGATTTATAATCATTTTACAATGTTGTGTCAAATTCCAGTGTTCAGCACAATTTTTCAGTCGTTCATGGACATATACCCACTCATTGTCACATTTTTTTCTCTGTGAGTTATCATAACATTTTGTGTATATTTCCCTGTGCTATACAGTGTAATCTTGTTTATCTATTCTACAATTTTGAAATCCCAGTCTTTCCCTTCCCACCCTCCACCCCCTGGTAACCACAAGTCTGAATTATTTTTTCTAAAATACAAGTATTCACTGAAAAAAATGCATACTTTTATATCATTAGCAAAGAAATGGTAAGGCCAGTCCCATCTATTGTTTTAACTTCAGTATACTTAATCTATGTAATTTAAAAGGAGCTGTCGACCGAGTATTCGTTTCCTCCTTCTTCTTTACTGACATCTCAATTTTGAGGGCAGCAACAAAGAGTTAAGCTTAAAAAAACAAACAGAAAAAAAGCCCTGCATCACCTTGTCCCCCTCTCAAACAGTGATGGCCAAGTGATGTAATTCTGACCAACTAGATGTAAGTACAAGTAATTAACAGAGCTTCCTTAAAAGCTTCTTTAAAGGGAACAGTCTCAGCAGGTTTATGCCCTTTTACCCTTTGCCATTCCTTCCCTCCTGCCTGGGTGGGAGTGAGAGCTGGGGCAGAACAGTCATCCGAAAACCTTTCAAGAAAAGCCGAGAGAGCCGCAGAAACCTGGACTCGGATGGATACCTTTTAGCAGCTGAACCAAAGCCTGCAAGCGCTTGTCTTCAGACTTCTCCCTGTTGAGTGGATTATAAATCCCAATCTGTTTAAGTGACAGGAATCCAGGCAGACAGATACAACCTCTAAGAGTTACAGGGCTCAGGGAAAAATAAATAAAAAGGAAGCGAACTGTGTGTCTTTTAGGAGGTGGCATACACAAGACGATGATTTTTCAAATCTGTTTTCAAGCCTGCTTTCTGTACTAGTAGTTGACGGTTGGCAAGATTTCCTTTCCCCATTATCTCTTCAATCATGAGAGAAGCCAAGGTCATTTCCTTCTCCTCTTTTTCTCCCATCCTTTAACAAAGTTCTCCCCTTAGGGAACGATTTCTGAGCCTCTTACCCATCAATAATTGAGACCGTGTCTCCTTGTTCTTTCTTTTTCACTTCCTTTCCCTGATTTCCAATTCTTTTTCTTCAACATCCCATTACTTTCCTTCTTGTTTTATCTCTCTCCTTTGCTTTTTTCCTCTTATCTTTTCTCACCTCCATTTCCTCTTTCTTTTTAAATCTATTTTTCCAGTTTATGCATTTTAACATATATATAATCGACTCTGAAAAAATCAGTTTTTACTTGATTCTCTCTCTCTCCTATATCCCCCCCACCCTCTCTCACATCATCCCAAATGTCTGTGGTACTGAAATTTTGGAAAATTAAAAAAGGAAACAGTTTAGCAAGCAAACACAATGACTAAAATTGTCAGTGAACTGGCTACACACACACACGTGTGTGTATATACATACTTGGTCATACCTGGTGTGTTCTTTGGAGAGACCTTTTGTTATAAAATGATAAACATATATTACTGGCAAAAAAAAAAAAATAGAAAGATAGAAGTCCTCTTGGTACATCTCTAATCTCAGTGATTTTCCTAGCATGACAACCACTTGCTGGCATAAAATGTCAATGTGTATGCACGTACATGAACTTCTAAAATTTCATTCCATACCAGATTCAAAGCCATTTCCCCCATTTCTTACACTTACCTTAAACATGATGTAAGTGCTTATTCACTTTAAAAGTATTTCTCTAATTCTTCAGTGGCCTTGATATTGGAGCTTTCCTCCACACTTTCCACCACAGCTCTCTCCCAATGTAAAAGTAAAATAAATGAAAATTGGAATGGCCATTCACCAGCTCTACAATGATTTGTGTAATAAATCGATCTTGCCACAAAACAGTCTCTTTTGGCAAATCTGGTGGGGACATAACAGTGCCTGCAAATTATTGTATGATTTGTTTATAACTACAAAATCCTTTACCAGGTTTTAAACAGAATTCATGGTTTATTGCCTTAGGGTCATTTCATGACAGCAAATGTGGTTTTCCTGACATAAAAACGCCACACAGTAACTAAATGAATATAAAAAGGTCCCTCCACAAAAAGAAATGAAGCTCAGTTCCGACAGCCTTGCGTTTCGAAGGGAAAACGGGCGAGGAAGTAAATTGAACTGACAAGGTGATGGAAGCCATAGGTGAAAAGACAGCTACTTCATTAACTTAGCAAAAGGTTTGACCCCTCACAATACCTGCAGCAGTTCAGCTGTGTGAGGTACTTGGCCTCTTTCCTTCAAAAACTAGTTTCCAACAGATTTTTGGAAATAGCTTAGTACCACCACCTGGAACCTGCTAAAGGCATGTGATGAAAATGCCAAGAGTGGATATTAAGCAGCTTTGTTGCTTCAGTGAAATATGGAAAGAAAAGAAGACAAAAACAGCAATAATCCCCCAATCCTGTCTGTGTGGGAGCCTGGCACTCTCCTCTGAGCAGATTCTGCAGGGGGACCCCCATTCCCTGGAGGTCTCTCTGTCATCTGCCTTCCTGTAATCACCACCCAAATCCTTCCCTTAAAAAGGCACACAGCCACCATGCACACTCTCATTGTCAAGAGAACACACAGAATTATACAGGCTTCCTTTCAGCCTAGGCACATACAGGATGCGAGCTGAGCACCATGAGAAATCATAGCTTATCAATCATAGTTGAACATCTGTTGATCAACCAGTCTACGCCAAGCACATCGAAGCCCTCCATACCTTTTATCCCTTTTATCCTCTCAACATGAGTCCCCTCACTGCATAGGCGGAATAAACTAAGGCAGAGAACTTAACTAAGTTATGCAGGGTCACACAGCAGGGGGCAGAGTGAGAATGTGAATCTGAACTATATGACTCCAGAACTCTCCTAAACAGTCACCAAAACTGCTTTAAGAAGCCCTCCCTATACTGTTGGAGGGAATGTAGTTTGGTGCAGCCGCTGTGGAAAATAGTATGGTGATTCATCAAAAGACTAAAAATAGACTTACCATATGATCCAGCAACCCAACCCTGGGCATATATCCAATGGGAACCTTAATTCAAAAAGATACATACACCCCAATGTTCATAGCAGCACTATTTACAATAGCCAAGACATGGCAACAACCTAAATGTCTATGGACAGATGACTGGATAAAGAAGTTGTGGTATATTTATATAATAGAATGCTACACAGCCATAAAAAATAATAAAATAATGCCATTTGCAGCAACATGGATGGACCCAGAGATTGCCATTCTAAGTCATCAGAAAGAGAAAGAAAAATACCATATGATATCACTTATATGTGGAATCTAAAAGAAAAAAGACAAATGAACTTATTTGCAAAACAGAAAACAGACTCTCAGACATAGAGAACAAACTTATGGTTAACAAGGAGGGAGGAGAGTGGGAGGGGATAAACTGGGAGTTAGAGACTTGCAGATACTGATATATATAGAATAAAGAACAAGTTCATGCTGTATAGCACGGGGAAATATATTCGATATCGTGTAGTAAACTTATGATGAAAAAGAACATGAAAACGAATATACGTATGTTCATGTATGACTGAAGCATTGTGCTGTACCCCAGAAATTGACACAACATTGTAAACTGACTATACTTCAATTAAAAAAAAAAATATATATATATATATACAAAAAAAAATTATGCTTTAAGGGAAAAAAAAAACTATGGCTTCCAAAATGCTGACCTAGAAATTCAGCCCATTACATGCCCATTTGTTCAGCTCCTCCCCTCCTCGGTGGCTTTAACACCGGCCTAATGCTGCAGGGATGAGCGATCCTTTAAATGGGAGCTGCTGAAAGGGCACAGAGACTTCTAAGCAGCCTGAAAGGCCTGAGGCTTCTTCTGCTTGGTATTTTCAGAAGGGTATCCCTTAGAAGGCTGATCCTTCCCCAGCCCCACGGGACAACAGGGCGTGTTACCCTCCCCCTTTAGCCCTGTCGTATTTGCATTTTCTAATCGAAGGGCACAGGCAGCTACTGATCTGATTGCTAAGCAGGCACTTCATCCTGCTGCCTCTGCCCACGGACCAGCTCCCATCTCTCCCAACAGTTAAGCTGCGTCACTTTTTGGGGGTGATGCCTAGTCACCCCAGGTCATTGTGTTTTTGACCTTCTGCCTCTGACCTCTTCCCTTTTACCCACATACACTTCCACTAAACTCTCCTTTTCCTTTCCTAGAAATCTTGCTTCAAGATGCTTTTTTCTGCCTGAGACCAGAAGGCAGCCTGAAGCGGCAGCCCTGTACCCTCCCACGCCCTCCAGGCATCCGGGCTCCTGGAATAAAACTAAATCTCTCCAAAACTGTCTGGTGGTCACACCCTGCAGCAGCCTCTCTGGACTTGGCAAGGGCTTCCAAAATCACTCTGGAGAGGGGAGGGAGGACGCAAGAGCAAAAAGAATCATAAAATCACTGTTTCCTCTCCCACTGGCTGTCTCATCAAATCTAGAAAGTGCGATAACCATCTATCCAATTAGGTCGCAGAGATTGCTAGTAGTTCTAACACACTAGCAGGGATTCCACGTAATTAATTTGATATTGCCAGGTTACTTGTTTTAACTAAAGAGGCTGCTAAATTCAATCAGTTAACAGGGTAATTCAGACGCGTTGGCCTATTGCTTTTAGCTAATCGGCCTGTTATTAAGGAATTATAAAAACTGTTTTTGCACGTTAGTTGACTAAATCTGGGAACCGGGACCCAATGTTTCCATTTCAGATTGTATCCAAGTCAGATGACCCACATTTTACCCCTAATAATAAGCTTGTGGACCTTAAGGAGTACATTGTTATTATGCCCTAAAACTCAAAACGGAGTGGAAGCTTTCTTGATGGCCAGATGGGACTCGAGAAGGATACAAGAGGATGGAACCAGTTGACCCGGAAATGTTCACGTTAGCATCAGAATTTCCCTTAATGTGTTGCTCTCCTGTGTTGAGTTCTAAACTGATAGGAGAGATGTTTTATTTGGATATGGCCTTTAGCTTGAAACAGCATTTTTCATATATGTGGAATTTAAAATAGCCACTGCATTTGAAGCTGAAAACCAGCAATGAGCAGGGCTAGCCACTGGTTAGCGATAATCAACTTAAGTACCTTGATGGCATTGCTAAGATAACTCAACACTGGAAGGTGACCTGTGATGGCTATGCTAAAATACAACAGCTGTTATCAAAAGAGAAGAGACTTTAGTCCCTGGATGATCTCATGTATATGCCAGGGTTTCACAAGGGGCAGTGAAGAGACTAAGAAGTATATACTATCTTCTTATTTTAAGGAATAAATATGAACATGAAGGAGAGAAAGTGCAGGAACTGGCACCATTTTGGAGAAAGAGCTATCCAACCGAGAGGCTGGCGTAATACGGACTGAGTATCTGTTTTGTGTCTGTGTGAATTCACGTATTCAAAAGAACCCAGAAGCCATGCAATTTGCTTCCATGAAATGCTGCAAGATGCATTTATTCTTGGGCAATGAAATGGTGTATCTTCAGAAAAGCCTGTGACCAAAGATTCTGAATACAAGCCTAGAAAAGTGTGTCACATGAAGACACCTGTCTTTCGATGCTCTTAGAATTGTTGATAATAGAGCCTGAATCTGAAGATTTAGTCTTGTACAAAATATGAAATGCTGTATTTCTTGGACGGCCCTGTAATATAGAATGTAGAATAATCAAACAGGAAGGCCTCAAGTTACCGGTGCTGAGAGGAAGTTGCTGGTTTATGTAGTTAGGTCCTGCTGCCTGTATACTTGCAATAAGGGGCCTGTTTTGTTATACTGTCTGTACTTAATTTTAAAATACCTCAGCGCAGACAATATATGTGGGTGTTATTTTCAATCTGTAACTGAGGGGCACTGAGTGAACATTTAAAGTACCTTGACTGGGAATACACCAGCCTATAACCCTGTAAATCTCCCGTCCAGGGGCTTTAGCTGTCTTTATCTCCAATCACCATCGAGCCCTTAAAAGTTCACATACTGGACGATACAATATGTTTTCATCAGTGAACTGAGTGGCATTTAAGATGCATGTGGAGGAAAGTTATTGCTCAGGGCAGCATGTCCCACCCCAACACTTTTGTAAGAACACAGAGTAAGAGTCAGCAAACCCAATAGGCTCAGTCCTACAGAATGTTGTCTTGGGTTTAGGATTCTGTAATTAGACCTGTATTTCACCACTGTACTAGCATTCCCCCAAGAAACAGAACCAGTAGGAGATTATAATATAGAATTGCCATAAGGAACTGGCTAAAGCAGTTGCAGAAGCTGACAAGACCCAAGATTTGCAAGCTGGAGACCCAGGAGAGCCAGCGATGTAAGTTCTCATCTGAAGGTCGGGAGGCCCGAGATCCAGGAGGAGCTGATATTTCAGTCTGAGTCTCAATTCAAAACAAAACCCATGTCTCAGCTCAGAGGCAGTATGCGGAAGGGACTCCCCTCTTATTTGCGGGAAAGGTCAGCCGTTTTGTTCTATTCAGGCCTTCAGCTGATGGCATGAGGTTCATCCACATTAGGGAGAGCAATCTGCTTGGTTTAAATATTAAATACATCCCAAAACACCCTCACAGAGACCCTCAGAATAACGTTGGACCAGATATCTGGGCACCCCGTGGCCCAGTCAAGTTGACGCACAAAATTAACCACCACAACCAGCTACCAGAGAATTTGACACCTGCCCCAACTGTAACATTAAGTCAGTGCTGCCTCTGGAAGGATGTCACATTTGCCTCTAGTGATCATGCCAGGTGGTGCTGGAACAATGAAATGGACAGAGACCAGGGACCACATCAATACTACTGAACATGTTCTATGATTATTTTTGTGCACACTTGCTAATACATCTTGGTATATATGGCAGAATTTTTTCATTGTTTTCATTGTAACCTATTGTCGTGAGACTTTAAGGAAGATACCTATAGCTCTCAACCACCTCTAAGGTACTGGAGACCGGTATCAACCAAAAAAGAACCTCACAATTTTGAATCATCATATTCCATTGGCTTAAGCTAGACTGCAGCACATTTTCTAAAGTCGCCGGGTAGTAAAATGACTTTTCTCACTGAAGAGGCTTTGGAAATGCCCTTCCCATCTCAACAGCACCTGGGACAAAGCTGATAGCACAGAGAGGGCACAGGTGACAGACAGCACTGCCACCGGCCTCAGGTAGAGAGCAGAGGCTTGCAAAGGTCCATGGCTATCTCTGATAATATGAAAAATAGGAAGCTAGCATTGAGCAGAACATAGTGGAGTAAATATAGCTTCTATGGAATTCAGCTGCTAAAGGCTGTCCCATGAGCAAAAGCAGAAAAAAGTAAGTCACTAGAACCTAGAGAAAGCAACAGACATCAGAGCATCCTCATGAAGACAACACAGAGGGGCACAAAACCCGTGTTGCAAGCTTAGGGATTATCATCAGATCTGTGGCAATTAGAACATCGAATCAACATCAGAAGCCACGGAATTACTTCAGAGTTCATTGCATGTGTGCACATGGAATGTTACACAGTTCTTATTGTCTTTCTTTTGTCCTCTCAAACATTCCCAAATTAAAGAACCCTCCCTATTTTGATAAGAGAGTGAATGGAAACCATCTTATATAATTAGAGTCAAGACTCTGGTGCCCTGAGTGGATGGAACAGGTAAGCATTTGAGTGTATAGAATGCAGTCCTAATGAGGCTTAACTCTCTCCTTGTAC
This sequence comes from Camelus ferus, assembly GCF_009834535.1. Taxonomy (NCBI): domain Eukaryota; kingdom Metazoa; phylum Chordata; class Mammalia; order Artiodactyla; family Camelidae; genus Camelus; species Camelus ferus. Next base: position 19,228,602 of record NC_045700.1, read on the forward strand.
ACTCCACCAAAATGAAGAATCCTGTAGCCCAAGACACAAAATCAATAACCATTCCAAACATACATACGTATTATCCAGGACCATACTTATTAACTCTCCGGAAACAAATCTACTTTCCAAGATATTTTCTATTTACCACTGAATGTGAAGGCCCCTTGCTTCAGCTGATGGTATCTGAGCAGGACAGGGAAGGGGAGGAAACTGTTGAATTACTTTACACGGTGCTCTCTCAACTGACTTTGTAAGGCGATATATGTTTTGAGACAGGATACGCGCTTTTGGAAGATACAGTAACTCTTATCAACCTTGCAGCGTTTGCTCTGGTAAATCACTATATCAGTGTCTAAAATTGTGTATTCAAATAGAAAAGACCAGGCGGTTTCCTTCGTAGGACAGTCTTTTGTGTGCCTTCATGTCTCTTGTTCAATCTACTTTCAGCCTTCTCCTCATTTCTTCGTATCTTATCTCTTCAGGGCAGTTGGGCTTATTTGGATTATGAATGTCTCTTTTTCAGGGACATTATCCCTACAAGGCTATTTCTTATTCTGCTCTGAGCTTATAAAGCTAATCTAAGCATAGGGGTACCACTGACATTAAAGGAAAATCTGTTCAGAAAACATCTCCATGGGACTTGGCCAGAAGAAAAAAAAAAAAGGGTAATGAACACAACATTCTCTCCAATCAATTCAACCCTCCAGGCAGATTCCTAGAATGATTTTAGGATGAACATTTTTGCTTCATGATAAAAAAAGAAGCAGCTTTGATTTCAGGTATCATTTATTCATAAGTTTGAGATACTGAAGTTGAATATGTTTTTATGCGTATAATTCACTTTCAGAGTCTCATAATGTGGTAACAGGCATGTCTCTCTCTGTGCATAGAGTTGGAATGGCAAACATGCTGTGGGCTCTTTGTATTACGAGTATATTATGTATCTGGTGTTTTACCTCCTCAGCAAGATAAGCTTTATCATTACATATAAGATCACACGGTGTTTTTTGTTGTTGTTCAAGATTTGATTTGCAGATAATATTATATATAAAATAGATAAACAACAAGTTTATACTGTACAGTACAGGAAACTATATTCAATATCTTGTAGTAACTTATGGTTAAAAAGAATATGAAAATGAATATATGTATGTTCCTGTATGACTGAAATATTGTGCTGTACACCAGAAATTGACACAACATTGTAAACCGACTATACTTCAATAAAAATATATCAAAAAATAAATAAAAGAAGTTTGCACTGGGCAAAAATTTAAAAAAAAAGAGCACATGGGAAAATTCGATTAGTAAGGAGAAAACGATAGTTGAGCATTTTGACATCACTAGAAGGGAAGTTTAGCTGAGGAATAGGATATAAAAAAAACTTTCTGAACAAAACTGGTAGAAACTCAATTTCTCTTCTCTCATGAGTTTACTTGAATTCTGTCATTTCATAAAATTTAAGGCTCTGGATGGTAGCTTCTCCCCATTCTGGAACCCACCTGTCACTGAGTCCAAACCAGTGGGGAGGTGGGGGAGTCAAGTACACAAAAACTATTATTTACTCCCTATTATGGCGACCACTAAAATCACTGAATTAAAAAACTGTTGCTCAATAAAATGTTAGTTTCAAAATGCCTCTGTAATAAGTCCAAAGTCATTTCTCACCCTCTTATCCTATCTCATATCCAATTTGTCACCAATTTCCTGATTTTTCTGCTTTTACAATGTCTTTTGGATCTTCACGTTTTTCTGTGTAGGGCTTAGAACTGCTCTCTTGTGATAATAACAATAACAAACTCTAGCCTGATTCAATCACACTTTTTATCTGTATATATTTGCAAACTGCAGACTTAGGTGTAGCTAAGTTAGTATAACTATTGTCTATGAGAACATCAAGTACAAATTACTTTAACTTTATATTTAAAACGCATCTCTGGGAGAGGTAAGCAGTTGGGTCTTGCTTTTTATCTAGTCTGATAATTTCTGCCTTTTAATTGGAGTCCTTTAATATGCACATCTTAAATCTGCTATTTAGTATTTGTTTTTTATTTGGATCATCATGTCATTTTATTCCTTCTTTCCTTTCTACTTTTAGGTTAAGCAAATATATTTTTAGTATTCCATTTTGAGTCCTCTTTTGGCTTCTTTTCTCTACTTCCTTGCATTATTTTCTTTAGTGGGTGCTCTAGGGGTTACAATATGAATCATTAAGTTATCACAGGCTACTGAGAATATTTATTATTTTGCATAAAACAAAAACTTTGTAACAATAGAATATTTTCACTTAACACCTCACCTTTTGTGCTGTCAGATATTAATATACATATATAGTACACACATCTTACAGTGTTCAAATTTTGTTTTAAATATATATCATTTATTTTAAAAATTAGAACAAAACTATATACAGTGTTCTATATTTACCATTTCCCATGATCTGTGTTTCTGGAGATTAAAGTTATCACGTGGTATCATCTTCCTTCAGCATGAAGGATTTTTTCTACAATTTCTTGCAACACGAGGTGCTTGAGATGAATTCTCTACTTTTTTTCTTTATCTAAGAATGTTTTTATTTGTCCTCTGGTTTGAAGGATAGTGTTTGTAAATATAGATTTTTTTTTTCTTTCAGCAATTTAAAGATGCCTTTCCATTTTCTGCTGACCTTTATTTTTTTCTGAAAAGAAGTTGGCCACTGTCTTATTATTCTTTAAGAAATGGATCACTTTTCTCTCTTACTGCTTTTAAGACTTACTAGATTCCAGCAGAATGGCTATGTTGTGCCTATGTGTAGTTTTCATCATATTCATCTTGTTTGGGTTTTTCTAATGACCCCCTAAGCTACAAATCTCTGTGATGGATGATTTCGTTGACTGCATCCCTTGCTAAGAGAGGCACCACTTTGGGTTTTGGACTTGCTGCCTCTTTGCACGGTTACCAGGTACACTCCTATGCAAAAGCAGCCACTGGCTTGCTATGGGGTTCTTGTTAATACTGGACGCTGGCCCAGCGGAGGCTTTATGACTCTCCAGCCTGATAGTCCCATCTTGGCGTGGGCAATTCAGACTCATGGTCTGAAACTCACGGTGTGAAAGCCTCATGAAACCTCACTTGTCAAAATGGAACTGGTGTATTTAAGAACACAGACAGCCTGGCCTGGGGCAGCATCTTGGTGTTACAGTAACCTGACAACTATTACTTTTGGGGAATCTTTTTCCTCTGCTCTACTATCTAAAGCAAATCTGCTGGCTTGTTGTGCTCTCGAAACATTGTCTGGGGCTGTGTGCCACAGATGTGATGGCATATCTAAGTGGGGACCCAGTGGTGCCCACCGGGCTGTTCAACCTCAGCACCAGCACCAGCTATGAAGAACCAACATGGACGTGACCACTCTGTTCAGCAGGTAATACCTGCCTTGGAGAAATGTCTTATATTTTACTGGCTTTTAGGGCTCTTGCCAATGGTCTAGCTGTTTGGTCTACCACTTGGTACGCTACAGACTGGCCGATTAAACCCTTTGGAGCCACAAACTGTGAAAACAAATCATAGCTACTAGTGGAGCCATCTTGGTTACTGGTGTAGAGGTCCACAGTCAGGGTCCATTCTCTGATAAGACTGACTGCTCGAGCTTGTGCTGTTCGGATTGCCACCACTGCTGTCTAAATTCAGCTTCATACCAGATAGGGCAGTGCAGCCACCATCATAGGCTGGGCACAATATAAAAGACTCTATTTCTGGTGTACCACTTCTGTCACCACCAGTTGCCAGACTTGTAACCCATGTGACAAGAGTTGGCCCATTTGTTCTGTGGTGTGGGAGACCACATCAGACAGGGCATGGCTCTCACCAGCTCCTGTAGACTGACTACATCAGACCTTTGACTCCTTCGTAAGGCTAATAACTGTTCACTACTCTTTACTCTTTTTCTTGTTCTGGTGTTCCTGTATGATTAGCTATATCTGGCCACAAATGTGACCTTTGAAACCAGTCCTCATCACATATCTGGTCTTCTAAATCACTTGAAGTCTAAGAAGTGCTTTGTATCACAAAAATCGCCTAAGAATGAGTTGATTGTCTAGGTGATTGACAGAATGTCCATGTTCCTTCCCATCCACATATATCTGATATTGTGCATTGCAAAACCCTCCTCTAAAATTGTTTGTAAATTTTTGACTTTACCTTTCTTGTTTAAACACTGGATGCAACTATCCCCAGAAAGGTATCATGTCCTTTTGGCTGCTTCTTAGGTAACAATCAAAACCAAAGGAGTAGAAGGTTATACAGACCTGTTTTTAAAATTCAGGATTCCTCTCTTACTATTTCTGGACATGAAGATTTTTGCCTTCCCCTAATGGAAAACCCAGGCCAGCTTGGTTGCTATATTCTTTGGATGGCAGCCCAGCCAAAAGGGGGCATAAAGTAAATAAACTTAATTCTGGTTCAGCTACTTGAGCTCTCTTGTTGGACTGACATGGTCCTTGATCAGGATAATGACCTCCTGGTTGACTATATTGCTCATTAAGTCCCTCTACCCAGGCCAAACTGAGAAACATAATAGGTTTCTGTAAGTTTTGTAAAAATGTCCTTTTTTCTCTCATATCTGAACCTTCTAAATGAGAAGTCTAGGTGTGAGCAGGGGATGATGGTTAAAAAAAAAAAAAAAGGTGAATTTACTGATACTGAAAAGGTGATTCTGTAGGAGAGAATTAACATCCTGACACCAGAGGGAGAAATGCCTCAGACACCAGAAAGGGGGACTGTTAATAATCAGTTTTCCAGAATTACCTCTGGAGCCTTTAACATAGAGGAAAAATTCCCAATTTTGTTCTCTAAAAATGGTGTAAGAGCTTTAATTTTAACTGACCACTTGATGTACCGCCTGCCATGCCCCACCTGACACCTGGGACCATGATTTGATCATCATCTTTCTTAACCTTACTCAGAAGTCTATTGGAATAAGCATCTCCTTTTCCATCTAGAACATCTGTCAACACATCTGGATGTTTTTCCCACCTCCATTCTAATAGCCCTTGCTCAGTCCCATGAAGCTAATTCCACTCACTAGTAGCAAAGACAAACAGGACAGGTCCTTCAAGCCATTCCTCCAAAACAAAGACTTGACTCAATTATTTTAACTGAACTGGGGACCCTAAGATCTACTGGCCAGATGATCATGTTAGAAGCCCTGTCAACCCATGACTCTGACCAACAGAGGTTTTACTTCAGGGGCACCAACAATTGTAAATAGCACTTCATTCCCAAGGGCACCATGTACATTTGCTTCCTGTGTGTAAGTCAGGCATTAACTTGACTTCTTCCTGAAAACACTGTAACCTGAACTTAGAAGACCTTCAAGTATTTAAGGAGACCATGTAATGCTCATATGACTGTGGAAATCTCTCCAAAATTTGGTCACCCTTACTCAGAGGAGATTTCTGGAGAGATAAACTGCTAATTAGTTATATACATACCCTGTGGGCTATTATTCCTATAATGGGAGTCATCCAATTAGAAAAAGTTGAATAAAATTGGCCCTTAACTTAGCTGATGTGATCAACAACACCACCGCAGCTCTAAAACGCATTCAGGTAAGCAACAAGTCAACAGCCAGAGTTGTGGCATGTAACAGAATTGCTGCAGACCTCCTCTTTGTGGGACAAGATGAAATCTATGCTCACTGATACACCTTATCGTTCTAGACTGAGACTTTGGATCAAGGTAAGAGGTCAATGCAGAAATTTAAGAAGAAAATCACCTGTACTCCTATAGTAAAACCCTGACCATTTATGGAATTCATTCAGCTGGCTGAGTGCAGCTGGGAGGAAAGGCTAACACTGCAGGTCGTCCACCTCCTGCTGCCTGAAGTCTTGGTAACAGCACTCTTTTTCTTTTATTGAAGTACAGCTGACTTACAATATTTCATTAGTTTCAGATATACAACAGTGATATTTTTATATACTACACACCAAAGTTATTCCAATGTTTTTGACTATTTCCCAGTGCTGTACACTACATCCCTGTGACTTAGAACTGGTAGTTTGTACTTCTTAATTCCCTTGACCTATTCATCTCATCCCCTCCCACCCCCTGCCCAATCCCCTTCATTCAGCATGATATTTCTAAAGTGCTGAAAGGAAAAAAAATTTTTTCAACCTAGGATACTCTACTTATTCAGGTTATCATTCAGAATTGAAGGAGGGAGAGAAAGTTCCCAGACAAGCAAAAACTAATAGTTCATCACCGAGGACACTCATGAACTCATCTACAAAAGAAAAAGATTTGCAGACATAGTAAATGCTTATGGTTACCAGGGAAAGGGGGTGGGAAGGGATCAATTTGGGAGTTTGAGATTTGCGGATGTTAACCACTATATATAAAAATAGATAAAAAAACAAATTTCTTCTGTATAGCACAGGGAACTGTATCCAGTACCTTGTAATAACCTTTAATGAGAAAGAATATAAAAACAAATTATACACACACACACACACACACGACTTGGGCATTATGCTGTATACCAGAAAATGACACATTGTAACTGACTATACCTCAATTTAAAAAAATTTTTAAAAACACACCAAAAACCTACCCTTACAAGAAATGTTAAAAGGTCTTCTTTAGGCAAAAAAAAAAGCTATTATTAGAAATACGAAAATATTTGAAAGAAAAAAATCTCACTAGTGAAGGCAAATATATGGTAAAAGCAGTGGATCAACCACTTCAAAATCTTGTATGAAATTCAAAAGACAAAAGATGTAAAATCAACTAACTACAATAAACAGCTAACGAATACACATACCTTAAAAATATGTCAAAAGCATAAAACATGGAAGGAGTAAAAAATGTAGAGCTTTTAGAATGTGTTTGAACTTAAGTGACCATCAGTTTGAAAGAGATATAGAGATATATACAAAACTCACAGTAACCACAATACAAAAATTTACAATATATATTTAAAAAATAAAGAGAAACGTATTTTCTATAATCCTATAGAAAATCAAGCCACAAGGGAATAGACCAAAAGAAGAAGAAAAGCCTGCAAAGTTTCTTTTCAGAAAACAGCTGATGGGCTAGTGGGAATTTCCTAGTATGTGACTCATTGTTTTTCTCTGCCTTCAAAATTCTAACTTTTGCCATTTGAATTATGATATATTTTGGTGTAGATTTCTTTGGGTTCATCTTTGGGACTTTCTGTGCCCTGGCCCTGGATATTGGTTTCCTTCCCTAGGTTAGGGAAATATTCAGCCATTATTTCTTCAAATAAATTTTCTGCCCTTACCTCTCTCTCTCCTTCTGGGACCCCTATAATGTGAATGTTAGTATGCTTGGTGTTGTCTTAGAGGTCCCTAAACTATCTTCATTTTTAAAAATTTTTTCATTTTGCTGTTCTGATAGAATTGGAGAAATCACCCAATCTTCCAGGTTACTCGTGAGTTCTTCTGTATCATCTAATCTGCAGTTGATTCTGCCTAGTGTATTTATCTTTTTCAGCTCTGACTGGTTCTTTTTTATATTTTCTAAGTTCTTTCTGTGTTCCCCCATTCTTCTGCCAAGTTCAGTAAGCATTTTTATGACAACTGCTTTGAATTCTTTATCAGGTAAATTAATTGTCTCCATTTTATTAGCATTTTTTCCCCTAAGATTTTATCTTGTTCTTTCATTTAGAACTAATTCATTTGTCTTCTCATTTTGTTTCACTTTCTGTGTTTGTTTCTGTTAGCTGAAAGGGTTACCTTTCCTAGAGTTGAAGATACAGCCTAGCGTAGGAACATTCCTTTGCAGACTGCATATCCCTGGTGGCTTTGGTGGGAGGCTGGAGCTGGATCCAGGCATGGGCCAAGGGGCTGCTGGTGTGGTGGAGGCAGGCTAGCTACAAGGCACTTTTCAACATGCTGCCTCTGTGCTGGGACTCAGAGTAAGTTTGTGCATGACCCCTCGAAAAGTGAAGTCTCAGATTTCTGCAGACTTCAGGCTCTCCAAGATGTAAGCCCTACTGTTAAGAGGCCAGTTTTGGGGTCTCCTCTTCCCAGTGTCAGACCCTGGGGCTGGGATTCCAAGCACTGGGCTTGAACCCATTACTTCTTAGGAAGAACCTCTAAGTTTGTGATATGCCCATATTTTGTGAGTCACCACGCTGGAGGTGTGGGTCCTGACTAGAGCACATCTCTGTCCCTCCTACCAGTTTCAATGTGGATTTTTCTTTACATCCTTAATTGTGTAAGAGCTGTTTTGCTAGTTTTCAGGTCATTCTCAGAGAGAGTTATTCTAAACAGAGTTTTTGTGTGTCCATGGGAGAACATAAGTTTAAGATCTTCCTCCTCCATCATCTTGATCCCATTTGTGATGACAATCCTAATTAAGTGATATAGGAAACCAACTGATGGACTTGGTTGCAGCCTATGTTGTTCATATCAATGAGCATGAACAAACAGAATGGCAAACTCATGGGGAAATTCACCACAAGTCAAGATACAGTACCAATGAGGGGCAGATATTTTGAGGGGAGAATTCTCCAGGGATCTCTCATATTTTTGCATGTCTTGTTTACAATAAATTTACAATAATTTACTCTGATCTTTTAAAAGATGTTTGCAGAGAGAACAGCTTTGGAAGATATAATGTTACCCCCCAGAGCAAAGAGAAAACATGCTCACAGTCTAACACAATGAAGATAATATTTCCCTCTGGAACAAAGGATGGGCATACTTATTTCCTATTACAAAATATCAAGGTTCTAATCACAGAGCTAATCTCCTGTAACACACATACACAGACACATACACACACAAAGAATGCAGCTACTCTAACTACTACTATTACTATGAGTGATAAACAGTCCTTTTCTGAACCAGGAGTCTCATGTAATCTACCAGCATTCATAAAACTGCGGCAGGTTAACTCATTAGCCTGCAAGAATAAAATCTCAAGACCCTTCAGAATTCTTGATAATAAAGTAAGGTGAAACATTATATATAAGCAGCTAATAAAGTTTCTAGAACAATGAAGAACGTTAATATTGGAAGCTGTTAGATATCGTTTCTACACATATCACAACACTCAGCACATATATAGGGATGTTTAAAACATACTGACAAAGCGGTTGGCCAAATTTTTCAATAAAATGTTACTGTAAAATAGGGGTTTTTTGGTCATAGCTACCATCATAATATCATAAAGCAATGACTTCCAAGTATAATTGGATGGACACCCCCAAAAAAGTTAACAGCCAGTTCTGAAATTTTTCTTATAATGCCACACTTGCCAATCAGAACGACAGTTCTCACAAGCTGACTACATTTTTTGCTTAATTTTCTATCCAGTAGATGTCAGCGATGATCTTGCTGAGCTGACAAAGCTGGTTTTCTCCATTTCCTTTTCAAGTTAATTTTTTTCTAACTCTCACATGCTTTAGACTTCAGAGATTCTCCTTAGAATTGGGTCTCAACAGTTCTCCAGATATTTCGGCAGTGTAACAATTCATGTCAGGTGAAGATAAAATTCTGATGGCATGATGAAGGCCCACACTCAAGTCTTTACGCAGCTTGAGATCAGCCAGACACTTGAGGGAGTTCTTACTTGTTTAGATACACCTGGACTATAATAACTGGATTCGACAAGTAAAATCAGAGTGAAAAATGAGTTTATATCCATAACAGTACGTAAGTATTTATCTAATCCATGAGATTCTTTTGGAAGTGAAGTGAAAAAGTCTGTTTTAGGTGATTAGATGAGTACATAAAATATTCTCTTCTTTTCCTGGGGGAGGATTACCCATCCCAAGTTACTAACTTCAGTCTCACCCATAACTTGTTTTGACCAATACAATGTGAGCAGCAGTGATGGGTATTACTAATGAGTGGACACTTTTGGAGCTGTCATGTCCTTCTGTCCTTATTCCCTTTTTCCTCTGCCATGAGACTGGAAATACCCCAAAATGGGGGTTGCCTTCATCCTGTGTCCCAGAATGAAGAAAATGAGATGTACTGAATCCATATTGGACATGTAACTCGAGAAAAAATTAAAATTCTGTTGAAGTCACTGAGATTTACAGGGGTTATTTGATACTGCAGCAGAATCTAGTCTGAGATGTCTGACATGGGCACAATAGAAAAGGTTATTTATCACCACAGAAGGTAGATAAAATTAACAAAGAGCATTCTGTTCATCCTAAAGCACCACAGATTCTGTACGTTGGAAGAAAACAGCTTCTGGAAATGGAAATCTATTTGCTTTTTCTGCTGTTCATTTGCTGTTTTTAAGACTGTCTATTCCATGCCTTTGTTAGTATCTCCTACTATTAATCATATAATTGTCTCTATTCATTTCTATTCTCTTGCCTCCTCCTTCTTAAGCAAGGATTCATTCAATATCCTTCATGGTCAGCTGTGTCAGCATTCCTCTCTTCATTCCTTCTCATATCTTATAAGGAAAACTTAGAAGTGTAACCATTTATGAAACAACCACTATGTGTGACATTCTCCCTTATGTTCTCACTATCAATACATTTTATAGTCACAAATCATGTTATACATCATTTTTCTATCATATATGACTCAAATGAGATTCACAGTGATTAAGGAAATTGGAGACAATTACACGCCTGCTAAAAGAGAAGTAAGATTTGAATTTAGTTTGTCTAGCTCTAAAGCCTCTGATCCTTCTACTACACCATTCTCATGAAGGGAAGCATGAGAAAACTGTATAGATTAAGTCTAATTTCCCCATGAAGCCACAAATATGTGCAATGAAACAGTAACAGTAAGAAACTGATAAATTTCAATTAACATTTTTACTCCTTATCTGTGTATCTTCAAAGTTGTTGACTTTATTTAATGCTATAGAACTGTTGACAGTATTGGACAAATAATTAAGGTAGAAGAATTTCTTTGGACAAATCTAGGTAACTGAGATAAAAATGAATCAACTGCCTCATAATGTAATTTTAAAAATTTAATTTCACATGACCTACCTAATAATTATTTGGGGGCTGACCTGAGTTTACTCAAGTAAGCCCAGAACTGGTTTTTAGTTTAATTATGTAAGACCCATAGAGAAAGAGTGTGAAAAGTCTTATTTTTAGTTTTTTTTCCTTAATTGATCTAGAAGATTCTTCAAATAAATGTTTTAAGAAAACTTATCATCATTAGAACAATTAGAGAAAAATGACTTGCATGAAACTAGATAAATCCAGGCTGACTTTCTCTGAGACATATGCAAGATAATCTCAACAAAAGAAATAACAAATGTTCTAAATAGGGTATAAAAGATGGAGAACAATAAAAGAAAACTGGACTTCCAATGTAGCAGGCATATCTTAGTGTGTCTTCCCAGCCCCAAACTATTTCCCCTTCCCTGGGAGTTACACTGGAGAGGGTGCTACCCACCCAGGTCTGTTTAACATCACCCTCCCTTCTTGGCCATAGCCAAGGATCCTGATCCAGGATGGGCTCATTGGAATTCACTGAGTCATAATGATGATGGCAAAGGTCTTAGAACAGTCACATACACTCATGTTGCTGAGTTTAGCAGAAATTCTTTCGTTTCTGCCAGTTCCAAGTTTATTTCAAATGTCTGATATATTCCTGTAATCTTACTGTTAGTATCTCTGCTTTCTGAGGATTTTTTTCCCTACCTTTGCTTCACCACTTTACTTAAATATTTAGTTTTTGTATACGTGAAAATAAAAACTCTAAGGCACACCTTTAATGCTTGAGCCTGATACTGAATGACTGAGCATGGAACTCCAATGTAAACACATCCTGGAACTCCCTCATCAAATCACACAGTTATTTATATATGAAGAGAAAAGTGTGTTATTTCAAAAATTTTGACCAAAAAATGCTTCCCATGTATATCTAAAGCATCCAGTTGGCATCTGCAGTGAAAGTTTATCTACAATAAGAACTTTGTTTATATGATATAAGCTGATAAAGTTAATGTATTTAGATGTTCTCTTCCCACTCCTAACCTTCCCACTTATGAATGTTTTTTATATTCAAACTTAAAAATTTATGTTCTATAAATACCATAACTTCTACAATAATTTAATTTTAATTCTATATTTTTTTAAAAATGAATGTTTTTTAAACCATGACTTCATTTCTGGTGTCTTAGTTTCAATTTCTAATTTATGAGATTTCATCTTTAATTTTTTCAAAAACTAAAATGTATTAAATTTTCTTTTTTAATTGGGATACTTTACATATGACAAAACACATAGATTTAATGTTACCACTTGAGTAAGTTTTGAGAAATCTATATACCAATGTAACTACCACAGCAATCAAGATAAAAAATATCTCCTTTAGCCTAGAAAGTTCCTTTGTGCTTTCCAGATTTCCATTAATCCCCCATTCTTGACACATTTTCAGACAATGAACCCCCAAACTGCCCCCTCTTGACACAAAGACAATCACTTGTCTATGTCACATTGTCACCACAGCTTCCTTCTGCTTGTTCTAGAACTTTCAGATAAAGAACTCATACAGTATGTACTCTTTTATGTACCTTTTTTATTCAACACAACACTTTAAAATTCATCTGTATTGTTGAGTGTAGCAAGGATTCATTCCTTTTTATTGGTGAGAAGGATTCATTGTATAAATTTTCCAAAATGTCTTTTTATTTACCAGTTAGCTGATGGATATTTGAATCATTTCCAGTTTGAGGCCATATGAACATGTAATAAACATTCTTTTATAATTTTTTGGTGGGGATCCATTTTTATTTCCTTTGGGTAAACAGAAGTGGACTTGCTGAGTCATCATGTTGGTATATATTTAATTTCTTAAGTTATTAAACCGTTTTCCCAAGTGGTGGGATAGTGTTACACCAGATTAGTGTATGAGAGACCCAGTTGCTTTATTCCCCCTTTAACATTTGATATTGTAAACCTTTTAATTTCATCCTTTATAGAGTGTGCAAAATGATGTGTGCATTTTTCTATTAATAAGGTTGAAAATCATATGTGACTTTTAGCCATTTTTATAACTTGGCAAGTGCCTGTTCAAGACTTTTATCATGTTAATTTTCTTCCTGTGATTCATAGTAGTCGTTTATATATGCTGGACAAAAGCCCTTTGTCATATACACAATAATATAATATAGTATATTTTTATAGCTATATTTATTTTTTCATTGTTTGAATAACCAGCTTCTCAAGTCATATTTGTTGAAAAAAACTGTCCTTTTCTTATTGAGTTATCTTGGCATCTTGTCAGATATCTATTGACTATAAATGTATTTGGTCATTTCTGGACTGTAATATTTGTCTATCCTTACACCATGATCACAGTTCATTTTTATAATTTTATACTGTGGCCGTTCAGTTCTCTCTTCAATTCGGCTTCCTTCATTTCTTTAAAGTTGTTTACAAAAGTATTCATTAAGTTTTTGTGCACAAGTATCTGTCTGCATCTGTTCCTCAGAAAACCTAAACTTAGAAAAATCCAAGTGTTAATTCAAATCTTCTGTACACTTAATTGACTTTTTTCTACCAATTACATGAATTATTAAACTATCCATAAATGTTTGTGGAATTGCTTATTTTCCTTCAAGTTCTTTTAGTTTTTGTCTTGATATATTTTGAAATTATCTTAAGTGTATATATGTTTAATATAAAGGATTTTTCTCCTTTTATAATTGTAACATGGCCCTCTTTTTCTATGGTTATATCCCCTGTCTTCAAGTTTAGTTTGTTTGATATTAATGCAGTCATACTGGCTGTATTATGCTTGATATTTGCGTAACATGTATTTTCTCCCATTACTTTTAATGTCTTTATATTTAATGTTACCTTGAGTGTCTTTATATTTATAGCACCTAATATAAACATCATAAATTTGTACTTGCTTTTTATCTGGTCTGATAATCTCTATCTTTTAATTGAAGTGTTCTGTTCATTTACATTTAATGTAATTATTGCTATGATTGGGGATAAGTCTACTATGTCTTTGATTTGATTCCTGTTGTCTTTCAGTAAATACAACAATTTTTCAGTATTCATCCTATCTTGTCTATTGGCTTTTTTTGTAGTAAAATATGCATAATTTAGAAATAACAGAAAGGAATCTGGGGCAATTAAAAATATGTGGACATTAAAAAACATGCCCTTAAATAACCAGTGGGTCACAGGAATAAAAAGAAGTTAAAAAATACTTCAAGATTAATGAAAGTGAAGACACAACATACCAACACTTACGGGATTGCAGCTAAAGCAGTCCTTAATGAAAATTATATTTTTAAAAATAAACATCTCAACTTAATAACCTAACCCTATAAATTTATAAAGAAATACCATTTAGAATTGTATACTTATTTTTTAATAACTGAGATGAAATGAACACACTTCCTAAAAAGTCACAAACTCCTAAAACTGATGCAAGAAAAAACAGACAATCTGAGCAAACCTATGATAAGTAAATAGGTTCAAACAGTAATCAAAAAATTATCAACAAAGAAAAGCCCAGGAGCAGATGGCTTCATGGCTGAATTTTACCAAACATTTAAAGAATTAATACCAATTCTTCATGAAGTCTACCAAAGAATAGAAGAGAACACTTTCCAACTCACTTTCTGTGGTTGATGTTAACCCAATTCCAAAAATAGATAAGGATAAGGAATACTACAAATAAGTTTCTCACAAATATGGACACCAAAATCCTCGACAAAACACTGGCAAATGAAATTGCAACATGTAAAAAGAATTTTACACCTTGGATAAGCAGGATTTGTCCCAGAAATGTAAGGTTGATTGATCACCTGAAAATTAATGCAATGTACCATTATCAACAGAAAAAAGCATAAACAAAACAAAACCCACGTGATCATCTCAATCAGTACAGAAGAATTTGACGAAACCCATCCTTCTTTCATGATAAAAAAAAAAAAAGACTCAGAATAGTAGGAGTAAAAAGGAATTTTCTCAACCTGATCAACTGCATCTGTGAAAACTACATAGCTATCATCATACAGAATGGGGAAATCAGGAACTAGACAAAAATGTCCACTCTTGCCACGTCTATTAAACATTGTGATGGAGGTTCTAGCCAGGGATAACAGGCAAGAAACAAATGGCATCCAGATTGAAAGGAGGAAATAAAATTTTATCTATTTGTAGATAACATGATCATATACATAGAAATTCTTAAAGAACTCACCAGAAAACTATTAGAGCTAATAAATGAGTTCAACAAAATTACAGAACACTAGATCAATATACACACAGAAAAAGGTCACTGTATTTCTACACATTTGCAATGAAGAATCCAAAATAAAACAATTCTATTTACTATAGAATTACAAAATATACTTAGGTATAAATTTAACAAAAGAGGTGCACAATAGATACTCATATAGTCACACAATATATGCAAAAAATATTATTGATAGAATTTAAAGATCTAAATAAAAGGAAAAACATCTCATGGTCATGGATTGGAAGACTTAATATTGTTAAGGTGGCAGTATTCCTCAAATTGGTCTAGAAATTCAAAATAACCCCTATTAGAATCCCAGATGATTTCTTTTTTAACATTCACACGGAATTTTGAGGGACTCAGAGTAGCCAAAACAATCTTTAAAAAGAAGAGCAAGGTAGGAAGATTTACTCCTATACTTACATATATACTTTTATACTTACTTATATACCACTTCCAAAACTTGCTACAAAGCTGGAGTAACCAAGACCATGTGGTACTGACATACAACATACAGATCAATGCAACAGAAGTGAAGAGTCCAGCAACAAACCCATGTGTCTATGGTCAACTTATTTTCACCAGGAGTTCCAAGAACATTCAACAGAAGAAAAATAGCCTTTTCAATACATGTTGCTGGGGTAACTGGAAAGCTACTCATTTAAAAAAAAAAAAATCCCCACACCCCTATTCTTCATGCAAAAATTAGCCATGGTTAACAGGTGAATTCATGCTTCAGAAATGGTTTTACATGCGCATTTACATACATATAAGAATATATAGTTTTTACATTGTTATACTCAGTCTGTGTGTTTTCTTTGCTGTTTCATTTGTAAAATGACATATCTCGAGTAATAATAATAACTTTTACTTATATACCACTTCTTATGGGCCAGGCGATCTTCTAAGTTCTTTATGTATCTTAACTTGCTCTAATCCTCACAAAAACCCCGTAAGTGCTATTGCTGTTCACATTTCAGGAGGATGAAACTGAAGTACGTGGAACTGAATAACTTGGCCAAGTTTGTCCAGCTGGAAGAAAGCAGAGCTGGGACGCAAACACAGGTAGTCAAGCCCCAGAGTTCACACTCCTTTCTCCCCCTGCTGGCTGGTCCCTAGAAAAGCTGGAAGAACTTGGAAGCCTCTACATATAACAAACAGCATGTTTTCTACTTAACTACTTTTTTCAGTTCCCACCATTCAAAAAGTGAAGTATAAACATTTAAGCTGAATCTTTCTGCGTGCATTTTAAGCAAAGCCACATGAATATTATGGTATGATTTATCTGACTCCTTAGAATGAGGTAGGGATGAAACCATGCATCTTTTCCTGACAGCCAGCCAGAATTTTACTACACTTACTCATCTCTTCACTTGTCTGCCTGTGCACAACATGGTCAGGATGTGTATTTTATCCTGTGCCTAGCAAAGTGATTCTAGTCTGCTGAATGAATGAATGGACAACTTACCTTTTATGAATTATTAGTTCACTGACGATACGTCAAACAATTCACAAAATTGTGACGATCAGATGAATAAACTTTGAAGTACCGAGACATGAAAAGCATCATATTGTTCTTCCATCTTTGACTCCTATGTGCATCTTTGCAGAATAGTTACTTTAAAAATACCTGACCATGTATTTAAAATCCTAAACATTCTTCAAAGTTGCTATTTCCTGACTCTCCTAAAAGTAAAATGTCTCAAACTTTTTTGGTTTCTCTGATTCTTCAGCTTAATGAAAACTTCTCCCTTTCATTAAATTTCAGTTGGTCTTTGAAACAGACACCCCTGCTTTGTGGCTACACTTTACTTTGCATCCTGTCTGCTATTCTAGGCTTAAAAGAAGGAAGCACTGGGCCACTCCACTCCTTATTGGCTGTGGAACTCCCCCCTGGTTTTGTGCTGACACAGCTGACAGTGAGATGATTAAAGGATCTGGAGACTCTCAAGAGCTGAGTGCAGAATTTTGAATGTGTGAACTACTTGTCAAAACTTTATAGTAATTAGGAGCTGAGCTAAGAGAAAGGAATGTAGCTGCTTAGAACTTGGTAGAATTTCAATGTGATGTATATTTCTTTTGAGATTTTTAAATGGCCTGAATTCATTAAGACTCAAAATTTCAAGTTCCATTCGGAGAAAAAGAAAAGGAACTTCAAGTTCCACTCAGACTACAAAAAAGTTAATTTGTGTGGTCTCTCAGTTAGTGCCCTTCACATATGTACCTCTATTCGGAAGCAGTATCTTAGAACTGATTACACTGAGCATCTATCTACTGCCTTCTCTGCCTTTTCTTGCAGGGAAGTACAGCTGACTTTGAACATGGGTTTGAACTACACCCAACCACGTATATGGGGATTTTTAAAAAATAAATACGTACTATAGTACTACCTCATCTGCTGATGGTTGAATCTACAGACTGTGGAACCTTTGGATAGTGGGCTGACTCTAAAGTTATATGCAGATTTTTTACTGTGGGGGGGTCAGTACCCCCTACCTCCACGTTGTTCAGGGTCAACTGTAGGCAGATCGGAGCTTTCATTTTTTTGTTCCTTCAGTCCATTTATACTGCCAAACCCTGCAATAGGTATGCGGATAAATGGTGAACAGCGTAGACATTGTATGTGACCTTGTAGAGCTGACAGCTTGGTTAGGGCATTTTATCACAGTTTTTGCTATGTCATGTATAACTATTTAAACATTTTTAAGCTTCATGATTTTCCAGGATTGAGAATGACAATTGCTTACATAACTGTTTCTCTATTTGGGGACACTAAAGTTATTTCCATTTTTTCATTAATAAATCTAAATTAACTATAAATGTCTTATCTTTAAGTATATTATTCACCCTGCCAAAAGGAGACTTTTGAGGTAGAAATCAGCACTTACCAGAAGACTAGATTCTAATTTATTCAAGACATCTTTTCATTAGGGGAGCCCTAAGTTTTCTGTGCAGCTTTGAGCAAAAGGAAGTAATTTCAAAGCCCTATTAGAGGGAGTAAGATTTAGGAATCCCTTTTCCTTTATTAGGGGTGTAGGTAGGACAGTTCTTTTTAAAATAAGGTGGCTTATTATCTTTCAAGAGCCTATTATTTGTTGACCTGTTTACAGTCATGAAATGTCAGGTGACTTGTTTGTTTTGCTTCACGTGGCTCTATGATAATGGATGTTTACCCTAGTTTGTAAGGTTCCAGAGGAATTGAACAACTTGAATACTTTGGAAATTCTGGAAAATGATGACAGATTACTGGAAAGAATACTGCAAGCCCCTATAATAGGAAATAGAAAAAAAAAAAAAGTAGGGAACTAACCTTCTTGGAGAGATGAAAAGGCTTCAGGGCTACATAACAGTGTATCTCACCCCCTCCTGCCCTGCCTAGATTAAGTGCAATAAATCCTGAGAAACCAATCTCCCTCGTCTGTTCCCATCAGAACGGTGTAACCAGCTCACCCCAGCCACAGCTAGGAGGGATAAATGTTACTACTTCATTACTCCCATTACAAAATTTTCAGAAGAGAGAACAGATTCAAGCTATTCCAACTAAGAATACACACTACGTCAGCTGAGTTTTACCCATTTCTTTGTCATTTCCTCAGGCTGCAGAAAAATGGAAATAATACAAAGTATTCAGGTCTCACTATAGTTCATGGTTTAAAAAAAAAAAAAGAAAAAGGCAAAGATACGCTTCTGGGGAAAGAGTCTAAAAGTTAACTACAATTTATCAGAGCAAATAGAATATGTAGATAGAGACTCCCCAAAAGGAGCAGAATAGAAAATAAAGGAATCTCGGCAATAGGCCAACCTAAAGAAAAAAAAGGAAAGGGAGGAATGAAAGAAGGGAAGGGAGGGAAGGAGGAGGAAGGAATAACGAACTGGCCCATCTAAAAATTCCACGAGATGCAGTATGGTTGTTTGCAGTTTCCAACTTGATACAGACAAATATGTTAACTTTGAAAGTTATGTGTTGGAAACGTTGAAGTCACAACATAGAAAGGACTTGGGTTCTCGGAAAGAAACTTGTCAGAGAGCTGTCCACTCTCAGGAACACCCATATATGAGATAAACTTCTATCGCATATGAACCATTACAGACTTTTAAAAATTTCTTTGTTATGGTAGCTAGCATCACCCTAACAAATGCACTGTGTATAGAAAACAAAACAAAACAGAAAACAAGCCCATAATAGATGAAAATGTAATTCAAAGATTAGAAGTAAATCTTCTCAGTGTTTCACATTATAAAATCTTAGTGCAACAAGAACTCAAAGATAACATATTAAAACCAAATGATGTTTAAAAGGGACCTATTACCTTACTTTTTAACAAAAACATTATTGATGAAAAAAACCAAAAATATTATGGATTTAAATAAATTAGAAACAGAAAGTAATAGAATAATTATGTTTTTCAAATTCCTGACACAGATTTAAAACAAAATATAAACACAGCAAATACAGATAAAAAAGACAAAGGTAGTAAAAAATAAGTTAAAGAAATTCAACAGACAACAGTATGCCATGATGTTAATTAGTAAAGAATACTATAAAAGGAAAATCATTCAAAATATAATACAATAACATTTTAATTTCTAAACACAAAAATTTGAGTATCAAAAAATTCTATTTCATTTTAAAGAAAAATGTACCCTAAAAGCTTTTTACAAAGACATACACTAGGTAATCCGTAAAAGGCCAGGTAGAGAAAAATTATTTTTAGATACCCAGGTAGAAAACTCAAATTCATTGTCAAGGTGAAACTGAGACTTCTAGCATTATTCAATGTCAGAGACAATGGCAAAGTTCTGAGTAAAAAAGTGAGTCAAACAATTTTGCCTACCTAAAATATTTCTCAAAAACGCAGAACAAAAATCCCATTTCTGGCATTGGTGGATAAACAACTCAGACCAATTCTCCTTAAGTGAATAAAAAACAAATACATCATTACACACATATCATCTTTAAATCCACAGGAGACAAAAAACAAAGTAAAAAGTTACTGCAGGGTTTAAAGCATAGTGAGGGGAATCCCTAAGAGGTGAAGCCTCTGTTTGTGCCGCTTTTTCACTCCAGATTTTGCTAATTTGAAGTTGTGGCACAGAGTTTAAGAATAAAAAGTGTAGAAATTGAGAATCTGAGCAGAGATTTGGATTATTTCATAGGAATGAACAACAAAACATAGAGTTCAGGAACCATCAGGGAGAAAGAGCCTTGTTAAGTATTCCAGATTCCCAGCTGTAACCAGCTCTCAAGAACCACACATTAGGAGGACCAAAACTAGAAATATAGGTAAACTGGAAATAGGGAGTTCTCACAGATAGCAGTCTAACTTCAAATTAGCTCAATCCCTGATTGGATTACATTAATCTGCCCTAGCCTAACCTCATAACAGAAGCAAGTCAATTTTCAGCAAGGGTGGGATGGGGATTAAACCAGTCGGAGACAAATCAACTGTTAAAAAATCAATTCCAAAAAAAACCCCATAAAATACATGGAAGTAAATTAACAACATCACATGATCTTATCAATTAGATGCAGAAAGAAATCAGTTTTTCCCAACTTGATCTATAGATTCAATGTAATCCCAGTCAAAATAACATCACATTATTTGATAACTACCTGCAAACTAATTCTAAAGTTTCTATGAAGAGGTAAAAGACCCAGAATAGTAAACACCTTGTTATTAAAATAGCATGTACTTTATAATTTTATACAAGTAGTTCTATTTATTTATTTTTATCCATCTATTTATAAATCATTCATCTATCTGGGTATCTAGAACATAATCTCCAACTACGGTGATAATAAAAATATATAGATAGTGAGAATTATGTTTCTTTATGAAAATACTTCACCTTTGTGTGTGTGTATTTCTAGTAACTTTGTTAGAGCAGTTGTAGTTTCACAGAATAATTGAGTAGAAAGTACAGAGAGCTCTCACGTGTGCCCCGTCCATCCCTCCTTCCCTCTCCACACACACTAACTTTCCCTACTATCGCTATCCCACACCAGAGTGGCATATTTGTTACAATCAATGAGTTTTCACTGACCCATTATTACTACCCCAAATTCCTAGTTTACACTAGGGTTTATTCTTGGAGTTGTACATCCTATGAGTTTTGACAGATATTTAATGACATGTATCCAGCATTATAGTACCATGCAGATAGTTTCACTGTCCCCCAAATCCTCTGTATACCACCTATACACTCCTCTCTCCCTCAAACTCTGGCAACCACTGATCATTTTACTGTCTCCATATTTTTGGCTTTTCTAGAATCCCACATAGTTGGAATTATACTGTATGTAGCCTTTTCAGATTGGCTTCCTTTAGTTAGTAATATGCATTTAAGCTTCCTCTTTTTTTTTTTCATGGATTGATAGCTATGTCTAAAAAGAAGTGATAAAAATGATGAAAAGCACTGCTAATCAACATTTCAGAAATGAAGACCTAACTGAAATAAAAAGGAGCCTATTTGGCGTGTGTCAGGGCTGCAGCCTGGGAGACAGATTCAAGAAGACTGAACTGTGTTCAATCATGTTTCAGAATAGAGGAAACTAAAGAGGAAAAAAAAAAAGTAAGGTTCCTGTTAGTTATATGAATTATCAAAAATAATTGGAGCTGGCCAGAAGTAAAGGTGCTTGTTAAATAAAGATTGGTTGGAGTCCAAAATAGTTGCATAGTTACAAGGGGGAGACCAGACCATAAGGCTGTAGCTGGCAGGTGTTGCTCTGAATATGGCTTATTTTGTCCCTGGGTCTGGCACACTTCAAAGAAAGTTCAAGTTCTCAGTGGTGCAGAGACATGTCTGAGACCAGATCTTCAATGGCCACCCATCTCCATTTGTGTATGCCTGAACTGTGATCACTTCATGAAAATTTCAGTTGGTCAGTGTTGAGGAACATTTCATTGACTGAATGGACTACAGTTTACCCATTCATCTACTAAAGTGCACCTTGGTTGCCTGTAAGTTTTGGCAATTACAAATAGATTATGAAAAATCTGGGTGCAGGCTTGTGTGTGGACATAGTCTTTAATTCTTTTGGGTAAATACTGCTGGACAGTACTGTAAGAGCATGTTTACTTTTGTAAGAAACTGTCAAACTGTCTCCCAGAGTAGATCATTTTGCAATCCCACCAGCAATGAATGAGAGTTCCTGCTGTTCCATACCCTCACCAGCATCTGGCATTCTCAGTGTTCCAGATTTTGGCCATTCCAATAGATGTGTAGTGGTAGCTCATTGTTTTTCTAATTTGCATTTCCCTGATGACATGTGATGTGGAGTATCTTTTCATATGCCTTTTGTGCCTTTTTGGTTGTTTAAAAACTCTATAGGAGTATTTTTTCATTTTGTAAAGGCAATTGAGAAAATTTTAAAGAAAAAAAAAAAAAAAAAAGACACACAAAACCCAAACTGGCTCAAAGCAAATATGCAAAGATTTAACATTAGTTTTGGACTGATGAGTATGAATTATCCTTTCTCATTTTTATTCTTCTGTGTGTCTTTAAATTCAAGACAAAGAAAAGTGAGGTCCTTTTATTTCATCTACGCAGCCTGACAGGTGAGAAAATCTCTGTGTGAGCTAAAGGACTTTCCTCAAACCTGCTCATTTTACTCTGAATTTCTCTGCTTTGTCTTCACTCCTGGCGGCATTTTGTCAGAGCCTAGAAAGATGAAGAAAACCCTTTGACCAGACATCTCGACGCCACTCAGACCCAACAAGAGAGATGACACTGGAGTCCTTGGCTTCCTCTTCATCTAATTCTAGAAAGCTGTGTGGCCAAAGCTGCCCCTCTGCTCTGCCATCAGCTCAACCTCCATTTCCTCTCCCCCAGCCCAGTCTGCTCTTTTCAAACTGTTTCCCAACAGCAACCAAAGCCTTCAGCTGAGAAGGGGAGCTGAGTCCTGAACAGGTGAGATCGTCACGCCAAGTCCGTAAGGTCTAGCACAGCAGAGCCTGTATCACCGCCAAGCAGCTGAGGCCACAGAGGAGCATGCATTCTGTGAGATTTCCAATTTCTCAGCATTGACATTTTATGATAGTGTTAGGGCTGGGGATGCGGGGGCAGAAGGGAGCAAAACTCCTCTGCTTTAAGCCTTAAACACTTGAGAAGCAAAAGCAACGAAGAGGAAAAAGAGAGGGGGTGGATATCACAGCCACAATGGCCTTTGGTTCACATGGGGTGCTGAACAGACCAGAAAGACAGAGATGGCTGCTTTGATTCCGTGGGTCCTGGGCGGGCAATGGCGGGGAGAGGCAGACTCAGGCCTCTCCCTCCTGTTTCACTGTTCATCCTTAGGATCAGCCTTTTGTGGGTGACTTATTAAACTTTTCTGACACAGCTTACATCACAGTGCTTGTGCACTGGCATTCAAGCAGCTTCTGTTTGATAATTTGCATTGTTTTATATGCTAAACTGAAGAAATCACTTTAGCAAGACAGAACAAACACCCGCGATTAAAGGCCTAGGCCCCAGGCATTATCCACCACTCAGCGGGGAGATTGCTAAGTGAGGGAGGGCTAAAGCTAAACTCCAAACTCGGGGCCTTATCAAAGGGCCCACCTAATCCAAGGCCATCCTGAGAAATTGTGTAACGTCTGCCATCCTGGCTCAGCTCTGGGGACTGTGACTTCAGGAGGGGGCCTGGTGTGGGCCTGCAACACATCACGGTGGAGGAGAATGTTTCCATGGGAAAGGAAAAAGGCTGGCATGAGACAGTCAACCCGGAGACTGGACAAAGCCTGAGATCCACTTTCCTCAAAAATACTGCGGAACCAGTCAAATCTGAATCAACCAGAAGATCTATCCTTCTTTCTTGTTTCTTAGCATACCCAAGAACATAAAGAGTGTGGATTTCTACGTTAAATAAGCAAATAAATGCTTTTTTTAACCTTTTGAGAATTCACTGAAAATGACAGTGTCTTGAAGCACAAGATGTAATAAGCAGAAAAATACCTAAGTTGTAGGGTTTATAAACCATGATTTATACCTGAGTGACTTCTGCTGCCTGATTTACCCGAGTTTGAGTTTTCTCATTTGTAATGTGGATATGTCGAGCCTGGAGAATTTTTGTAACGATAAGAGATTGTAAATACATGAAACTTGGCACAGTGCCCAGCACACTGTAGGCACATGGTAACTGATGATTTAAATATTATGTATAGACTGTTTTTTTCTAGGCCAATCCTAATAGTTCGCCAATGTTGCAGAAAAAGAATTAATTTTAGTCATAGAACATCAGTGTGTATGTTAGAAAAATCATAAATTCTCAAGAAGGTATGCGTTTTTAATTAATTTATTAATATTTATTGTAATTAATATTGATAAATATTTGTCATTATTAAAAATATTTTTAACTGGAGGTACTGGGAATTGAACCCAGGACCTTATGCATGCTAAGCATGCGCTTTACCACTCAGCTATACCCAATCCCCAGGTATGTCTTATTGACATTGGTGCAAATTTTGCTATTGCCCTCATTTATATGTGAAATAAGGGATAAATGATCCAACACAAATTAAAAGATGAACCAACAAGAAAGGAAGGGAGACTCTATGGCCTGGAATAAGAGAATTTATGTTCCTTCTTAAACCATTCCACATTAGCTCACAAAGAGGGCGGCCTGGAGAGGTAATTGAAGACAGGTGATCCCTGAGCAATTTTGTGGCCGTTACTTCATAATCACCTTGTCAGTCAGACTCAGCGTTGATGGTATTAGAAATTTCCCAAAGCACCGCATTTTTTTCCCTCTTATATCCTGTTCCCCCATAGCTACCATAAGTTTGGGGATTATTATAGAGAATTTTAGATTCCAAGGAATTATTGCCCAGACACAACAGTATCCGCTCTTAACACTTTCTGCTTGGCGCACTGGGTAACGTTTCTCCCACGCAGGCAAAGAAATCCATGTTGGAGGCAGATCAGAGCCTGCACATATGGGAGCGAAACTCAGACCATCTCATTTCCTCACTAATTGTCACTTGAGTCCGAAGCCTTCCTGAGAGCAGCTCTGCTTCCCTCAGTAGGCCTCCGTGCTATGCTACGCCTCTGGAATCCACAATCAGAATAGAAAAGATGGCGCAATGTGAGAAGAACCTTGTTTATAAAGGCTGCATGCTGTTTCCACTTAACGTGGCAATCATTTGTCCCTGGCAGACACCGTGCTCCCAGGGAAGGAGATTTATTATTTATTGCATTTTTTAAAAAGAATGTGTAATTTCTTTTCCTCAAAGGATATATCCCCAGTTCCAAACTCTTAATAGTTTTTAGCACAGGACTGAGCAAAGTGAATGTGGAAGAATTTTCCTGTCACATTGTTTGTATTTAAGTGTTTACTATGTTCATGCGTTTACCTAGAATATAAATAGGTTAAAATGCAAATACCCAAGAATGAATAGTTTTGCTCAGCCACTCTAATCATAAAAGCAGGTAGCTCAATTAGATCTTTAATTTCAGTCATAGTGGCCTCTGAGAAGGATAAATGTTTTATTTAAAATTCAACAAACTTTTTTTTTTTTTTTTGAGTGTCTACTCTCTGTCAGCCACTCGAGATGCAGAAGGGAATCAGATTTGGTCCTTGTTACCAGAAGTTTTGTAAGGAGACTGACAGTCTGATTACCGATGACATCACCAATACCACCAGTTGTTGAATTCTCGCCACAAGCCTGGCCCCGAGCCGAGTTTTTCATGCACATTTTCACATAGAAACTTGCAATCAACAATTTTACAGGGAAAGAAAAGAAAAACCGAGATGCCAAGAAGCTAAATGAACTTCCCAAGGTGTTTTAAAACGTAGACTTCATTATTATTCAGGTATAGAGAAGCCAAGATTGGGAGACGACTGTAATTAAAAAGATAGTTTGTCACTCACAGTTCCCAGAAGAGGAGACGTGCCTCGCCACGCTGGTGACGCCCCAGCCACGGAAGGCCACGCAGGGAAACGGGCTGGGCAGGAGGAGCAGGAGGCAAGCGTGACAAGAGCCTCTGCTGCGGCTTCTGTGGGCCGGAGCCGGAGCCGGAGCCGGAGCCGGAACCAGGGAGGCGGGGTAAACCGGCCTGGGATTGGCCAGTTTGAACAATTTCAGGGTGTAGGGGCTGCCCCTAGTGGTCTGCTGGGCGTGATTAGGGCAGAAGGGAAAGTGGCCTGGTGTGTAGGAATCCCATTAAAGAGGCTGTTGGGGGTATGGGCTCTGGATTTGCAGGGAAAAGGTGCCCTCCCAGGTGAGTCTTTTAATGTCTTCAGAAATGGGCTAACCCTGGGAGAGGCCGCCTCTCCAGAGGTCTCAGATGTCAAATATTAGAAACACATGGTAATACTCGTGGCCACAATGCTAATAAGGCAGACACAGAATTTGAACCAGGTCTGGCTACAGAGTAATCAATCCTTGTATGACTCTGCTATACTCCAGGAGAGGAATCCCGTAATATTCCCTCAGCCTTTGCATTTCTGTCCAGTTTACTCCACTTAGCAGTAATACAGAAAGGATGCTAATGTTCTGTTCATAATATGAACAGAAGCAGGATCTGGTTCTTTGGAGTTAAATCTTGCTGCCTCTATCAACTAATTTTTGGGGGGTTTTTTTGTTTGTTTTTTAAACTTTAGATAAGCTACTGACTTCACTGAGCTTTAGTTTTCTTACCTGCAAAAAGGGAGTAATAACACTTACCCTGAAGAGTTGTTTTCAAGATTAGAACACATATTAGTACAGGTTTGGAGTGAAGCAAGTGCTTGATAAGCACTATTTAAGAATTACCCAGGAAAACTCCCCGTCTGTGGAATTCTCGTTGGCACAGAAACATTCGCAGACACTTAATACATTTTAATGAGACTAATGATAGTGATGTTTAGACAAGAAGTACCGTTATGGCCTGAAAATGTGTGTCCCCCCAAAACTCATACGTTGCAGCCCTGATGGCAATGTGAAGGTGTTTGGAAATGAGGACTTCAGGAGATAATCAGGGTTAGACTAGGTCATGAGAATGGGGCCCTCAGGGTGGAAGTAACGCCTTTATAAAAAGAAGAGACACAAGATCTCCACCTTCCCCGCCACCTCCACAACAAGGTGACAGCCATCTGCAAAACAGGAAGAGGGTCTCACGCGATATGACCACAGCATTCTGTTACAATAGCCTGAACCAAGACAGGTACTCAGATGCTTTTAGGTAAAAAGATTCTTCTTACTAAATTATAGAGAATCGTAAAAGCATAGCAATCTGGACAAAGTTCTAGAGAATTTCTGAGAATTTCTGCAATTTTGTAATCAGTCTTAAAGGTATTAAATGGCTTTTTCCCCCTAAAATCCTTCCTTTTTAGTGGCAGACAACGTAATTGCGGGATCCTTGCATTCAATTCCCAGTATAGGCTCCTTTCTTCGTCCACGTTGCCAAGGCTGGCTTTGTATATACATGAAATGGCATCAGCGTGTGAAAGTATGATTTGAGGTCTGAAAAAATGTATTTCTCCTTGTATAATTTTCCCCACTCATCACTTGGGATTAGGGACTCAGTCTTCTGGGTTCAAGGGTCGCCCCTTTATTGTCATGTTAAAATGCTCACGGTTAATCTGAGTGGTAACACCTGAATCAGTCTGCATTAACGTTGCAAGTCCCCAGCCAGGTGGCTGTGGTTCACTTGATTGTTTTTCACTCTAACACCCACCCCTCCTCCCACCCCCACAGCCACAGGTGATTAGTTATCTGACCAGTCAGTCAGGGTTGGTGAGTGGAGCATTTGAGTAAATGGTGATGGTATTTTCTCTTAGGTGGGATCCCAAGAAGGGATGGGGGGCAGGCTGGGAATTTGCAGGCATCAGGAAAAATACTGGCTCCTACATGAGTTTTACCTCCAAAATATGTCTGGACAGTTCCTTAACTGTATCCTGAGAATAGTAGTGGTTTTTTTTGTTTTGTTTTGTTTTGTTTTTAATTAACTAGTTGCTGGATCATCCTGGACTGGAAATAAGAAGGGGTACTTCAGAGAGGAGCGGCAGGGCTGAAAACCCAGGGCCCAGAACCCAGGATGTGGTGCTTCATGGAGGGGTCTCAGCCCCTTCTACTTGGGGTGTTAGGATTCTCCACTTAACAAGAGCTGCAGTGCCTATTTCAGGTGGGGGAATTCTGCCAGGACCTTTAGGTGCCAAGCAGGGAGGGAAGTGCTAGCTCAGCCCTGAGACGGGGCTCTGGCGTCAGCGCACAGAGAGGTAAGAGCTCTGTGTCCCACAGTTACGACAGATTCCCCGAGAGCACATTGGGCCCAAGATGATGATTTTCCTGGAAAGAATCTTAAAGGTCATCTACTTACATTATTTTGATGAGCCAACAAGATGTGAATAAAGATGCTTTCAAACATTGTTAAAAGATTTTTAAAAGCTTTTCTGACCTTGCTTTTATACTTATTTTGTAACCTAGAGATGCAGTATGGCGCAGCGGTTAATGGCATGGATTTTGAAACTGAACAGATCGGTGTTAAAACCTCAACTCTGCCGCTGGGCAAACTCCGTTACAAATCTCAGAATCCCAGTCTCCTGATCTGTAAGATGCCAGAACAAAACCTACCTCCTGTGATTGTTGCAAATTTTAAATAAACTAACACAAGTATTTAGAGCCCACATCATTGAAAGCAGTGGTGGTGGTGTCATGATTACGATTATTCTTCCTGAGTATGTCAGTTTGGTGGTGCTGGATTATTCTGTTACTGATGAGGGTCCTTGGACTCTGATCAATAGAAATTGATAAGGGCCAGATGAGGAATTCTGGCAAGGCTTTACTGCGGCTCGTGCTACCACATACCACACGAGGGAGCGAAAACAAGAAACCGGGGCCCTTAAACGAGGGTGAGGGTAGGGGCGGATTGGTGGGTGGGGCTGGAGGGATGGCCTAGGTGGTCTGCTCGCCCCCTCCCCCTTGGCGGTGCTGTGTGTGCAGTACCTGCTTTTGCTCCGGGCACCTCAGAAGTGGCAGTTAGTCTGTGCTCTTTTTGTATCTTATTGTTCATAATTGCCCCGAGTACCCATGCATGTCCCTACTCATATAGTTATTTTTAGTCCTTTATAGTTTCTTTGTATTCTGTTGCTGGAGGAGATTTCTGTCCAGGGTGCAGTGCAAGCACTCTGGTAAAGGGTCCCAGGTCCCAGGCAATCTCAGTTCTGGAAACATGGATGGACACAACAGGGAGACCTATTTAGCTGAATCTAATCACTGATTTCATCATTATGTCTTATCATTATGCCTGAATTGACCTCTTGCTCTGCCTTCATCTAGATGGCGTGCCTGGAAGTGAGGGGGCTAATCTTCATCCCAGTGAGCTAATGCAGCTGTTCAAGCAGGCATTCTCTTGGCTCTTTCCCTGTCTGCATTCTCAATTCTTTGTAGTGTGTCTTCAGAGGGAAGTCTGTAAGCACAGTAGGATTGGTAAATAGAAGTTTCATTTAACCTTAATATACTGATTTTAGTGAAGTGATTAAAAAAAATCATGATCTACTTCTTCCTGAAACGACAACAAAGCAGTTAATACTGGTGTGATAATACTAAATCTAAAACTGGCGTTCCCTTTATGTACACAAAGCCAAGGAAACAACATCTTTTTTGTTGTTTTAAAATCCTGTTAGGTTTTTCACTTCCTGTTCATCCACAAAGCCAAAGTTGTCAGTTCTTGTCACTAGGAGCCCTCTAGCCCCAGGCACTACAAACCCCTTTTTTAAAATTGTGTTCTTGGTAAGCTCTGTGTGACGGAGGTCAGTTCTGTGTAATCTGTTTTCCTTCTCAGATCATCTTTCCCTCCAAGGGACGTAGTGGGAAAAGGTACATTTGACAGAATACTGGCTAATTTAAATTCTTAGAATAAAGTGAAGCTGCAAATGTTAGATGATCCTCCTAAAAATTAGTGTTGATGAGTCAGGAGGTAAGTTCAATTGATCCCAGGTGCGCACTGTGAAGCTGAATGCCAAGAGCAGTTCCTTAGTTCCAGTGAGCGCCTGGGACCTCTTATTTTAAGGGGTGTGGGATGAGGGCAGTTGGGATAGAAAAAGCAAGGGCTTTATAACTAGATAGGCATGAGTTAATATCCTGTCAAGACTTGTTGTATGTGTTATAATTTGGGGCTTGTTATGAAATTTCTCTGGGCTAAAACATTTTCATGTGAAAAATGTAAATAATAGGATCTCTGTAGTGGACCTCTGCCATTTCCATTTTTTAGGGTTGCCAGTCTTAGCAAATAAAAGTAGAGGACACCCATTTACATCTGAATCTCAAGTAAACATGAATAATTTCTTAGTGTAAATTATGTCTCAAATATTGGATGGGACATATACTAAAATTTATGCAACTTTCGGAACATACTTATACTAAAAAAATTCAC
Source organism: Camelus ferus (assembly GCF_009834535.1). NCBI lineage: Eukaryota > Metazoa > Chordata > Mammalia > Artiodactyla > Camelidae > Camelus > Camelus ferus. Next base: position 19,259,144 of record NC_045700.1, read on the forward strand.
TATTTATCTGGAATTCAAATTTAAATGAGAATCTTGTATTTTATCCAGCAACCCCCAATACTTAGCCCATCCCCCTCTTTGAGAATTCCTGATTTTCCCTAGCAAACCCCCCTCCACCCCTCAAATTAAGCCCATGTTTGAGGCAGAGAGTCTCTTGCCTCAACATTAATAGGCAGTAGAACACAGGTTTTATTCAGGCACCAAATTCTCCTTGTCACTGTTTCTTGCTCAAGGTTGGTCATGTGACCCACAGTGGTCCAGCTGGACTCAATGCTGGGACTCAATGAAGTAACTGCGAAAGATGAATTTAGCTTCTGTTGGGGTGATATGATAGAGATAGAAGCCTGGAGCTGCTGCAGCCCTTTTGCTGATGCAATTTGAGACCGATGGACAACTGAGCCAGGGCAGGCTGACACTGTGCAGACCTCAGAGGTGCAGTGTAGTGATGTGTTGTGATGATGTTCTGTGAGCCCTTGGATTCACCTGTGCCTGCAGCCAGCCTACCCCTGAATTTAGTTATATGACCTGGCTTTTAAAACTACTTTTTGATTTAAGCCATTTTAAGTTGGGTTTCTGTCACTTCTAATCAGAAGAGTTCTGAAAAATATAGAACATCATCAAACTTAGTGATTATGAAATGAAAAACAATGTAAAGAGCTGAACAGGAGGCCACATGTAAGATGTTTAACAGTCCCACGCTCCCAATGATATATGTACTGGAATGAATGGAGTAATTCAAATGTATCTCCAAATCAGAAAGAAACCAACTTAGGAAAAAGTATCTTAATAACTATGGCGTCAGGCACATGTTTTTGTTATAAAGGAGAACATTCTTTTCCACTTTCTGTAAACGCTAGGTATAGCAGCTCCTCTCTAAATACATGAAAAGCAAACACATGGAAAACCTCTTATTGATAAGTAAGGCTCAGAATGCTAACATATGAGGAACTTTAATCTTGAACCCATGCAACACTGCTGTGATTACCAGCTGACTGAGAGACTTGCTTTCCTAAAAGTTCATTGGAAAGTTGATTACTTACAAGCTTATGGTAACCTAGAAAGCATTGAGGAAGCAAGCTGATCCTTAATTCTGCACGCTGAGATGAGAAAAACAATCTGTGTTCAAGCGTAGTATTTGTACTGAGATACCCAGTGGGAATACGTCCAACAAAGAGGCTAGTGATCTGGTTTTGGGGTGAGCTGCTTCAATACTGCCCAGGTCATAAGGCTAGTCACTGTATATGCTGATGGATTAGAACAGCATCCTGGCTGCTTTAATTACAGTTTTGGGGGGGGGGGTGTTGTCTTTTGTTTTTACATTTTACAGTCATGTAACACAGAGTAAATTATACTAAAGAGTTTGGAGTTAGATTAACTTGGCTTAAAATGTAGGTTCTGACAATTCTTCGCTTCATGGGTGCAAACAGTTACTGTAATCACTCTGCAGACTATAACTTCATCTGTAAAACAGGCTACTGTGAAAATTAGAGATAACCTGCGATGAGTCTCTAACAAAGTATCTGGAACAAGGTAAATTCTCACAGGATTATGAGCTCCAGAAATAGCTGAACCATGGCTACGCTGAGTTTTTATAGGTTAGTCTCTGAGGAGATAGTTGCGTGATCCAGAAACTGGCCATTTTTCTTCTGCTCTCTTCAAATCCCCCAAAGTTAGAACATGTTCCCACCCACAGGTTCTTTCAGCTACACTTGAGATAACTGTCAGTCAATAACCCCAGACAGGGAAGTTTATAATACTTGTCATAATTCCAAAACTCTTCCCTCAACCCAGTTACTTTCTGGAATTTTACCATGGTTTCCTCCATTTCTTTGGGTCACCATGAAGTTAGTATTTTAGCTTCTAGTGTGACATTCTCTTTTGTGCCTTTGATCCATTCCTATCCCTTGGACACATTTAATCAGACAGACAAACTGTAGGTCTAAATTGTTTACTAGATCACAGAGAGATGGTAAGAGAGACGACAAGGAATGTGGGAGAGGATTTTAAGGCAGCTCTTATATTTAAAATGAACTTCTTACCATAAGCTGCCAAATCCTACGTGTTCTAGCTTCCTAGACGAGCAGAGGAAAAAGAAAAATACCAGTCTAAAGCAAATTTAAAAATCAGGAAGTTGATCAACAGCACTTCAAGTTTGCAAGCCTAGGACTAATTAGTTGTCCAACCTTTTCCCCTAAGATTAAGGCTCAGACATCTTTTTCAGGATTCAAAGGAAATGTACACTGATTATTTATTTCACAGAGCACTCTGTAAATTCCCACTGTTGCTACTTTCAAGCAGCTTCCATCCCTAGCTCACTGTGCACTGTCCCTATAATACTCGATCAGGCTCATCTTTGCTGTCAGGTTTTAAGAAATCCAAGCATTGTACATTTTCAGCAGCTGACACCTGCGTTTGCAGGCGGGCAGCTGTCACGAACTTACCTGTGGGTAAGGTTGAGGGGAGGGGGTCAGGCAGTATAAGCTCTGCAAAAGAGAAAGGCTTCTCTAGTGTTTCCTGTCACTTTTGCTATTTGTCTGCCCTTTTCCTTTTTTCTCTTACTGTTTGCTTGTTCCTTTATATTTGGAAAAAAGTTCACATGCTGCTATCAAAATACTGAGTGATCTATAGCTGGAAGGGACAGGCTGGTTTTTGATGAGTCTTAAGTTGTTGCTAGACCTTTTCCACTTGTCGCTTGACACCAAATTTAGAGATTTCCTAACTGCTAGAGAAGACAGAAAGGTGGGCTCATAGTTAGGTAGATGACTTACTTTAAATGAATGATATTAACCTTCCTTCTTGCTGCTTATTAGACAGAACCAAAGAGCAGAGACAATGATGAGAAAAACCAAAGCTCTCTGTCCCAACCCAAACAGGGTAAAAGTTCTTGCAAGGGAAACTCTTCAGTTTGCCAACTTTGAAAAATGCTCCTCCCACAAAAGAAGTGGTGGGTTCTGATCCTTGTGTTTTGGAGAAGGCCCCTAAAAATTTCCAGGACTTTAAAGTAATTAAATTTGTCCTAAAACATATCAGATCTTGGAGGCTATCTGGTATAACAGAAAAAACATTAGACTTGGGTCAAAATTTTATATCCCAGTTTTGACACTCTAAGTCTTTAAAAGACATTGATAAAGTGTTTTTCCTTTTCTGGGTCTCAGTTGCCTTATCCTTAGATACAGGATTTAACTTTAATCTATTTCAGCTCAAACAGTCCATGAATCTATGTTATTCTGTGTTCAATGCTATGAATATACAGAAGTATAAGTCACAGTCATGACTCAAGGAACTTACAATCTAGTTGAAGATATAAGGCTATGCATGTAAAGTGATAGCAAGCATTATAGAACTGACTATAGTTTTGTCTTGAATTGGGTGGAAAGGATCATGAGTGTCAAAATATTTCAGAAGAGGGGAGAGATGAGGGTGGACTCTAAGGATAAAGAAAATCTTCCCAGAGAGGCTTAGACTTCTGTTAGACTCTTAAGGAAGGTAGATCCATCATGTAGATAGATGAAAGGGCAAAAGTAATAGGTAATAATAATTCAGTTAGTGGGGGCTACATAACCAGGAGCCCAGATTTGAGAGTGAGCATGGTAAGGTCAAATAAGGAAATAGCTCAACATATCATTAGTCTCAAATGGTAGAAATTAGTTCATTCTAAACTTGCATAACCCCTATTTCCAACTTTCTAACTGGTTTGGATAAGAAGCAAACTCAACACCTGGAGTATAATCAACAAAGCTATCTGTATACATTTGCATATTATTCACTTCTTAGGAGGACTTCCTTCCATTGTACGTCATCCTCCCTTGCTGTATCTCTGAGCGAGTCTTTTCCATCTAGATTCTTCAGAAACTTTTCTAATAATTTTCATTGTTAGAACTAAACGGTTTATTCCATTCTCTGAGACACCTCAAAGTTTCAGATAAAAGGAAAATTATAGAAAAATCCAAAGAACAGATAAACTTCCCAATTCTTGTATCCTGGTACACAGTCATTGCATCTTGATTTACTACCTAATTCCACAATACCTCATCTTCCATCATCCCCCTTCATGTTGAAGTTCCCTAAGTTGTGCCCTTGATACCCTGTCCTTCAGGACCTTAGAGAACCTCAAAGCTTGTGTTTCTATTACTATTTGGAAGTTCCAATACTCATATGCTTCCGCTGTCAATGTATGCCTGTCCTCTCAAGCCATGGAGTAACTACTGACATTCATTTTCATGATTTAGCCACATGAAATGATACGGATTGCTCTCTTCCTCTTTCCACCCATTTTTAGATTTTTCAAAACTGTTCTTTCTACCTAGTGGGAAAGAAGGGAAATTGCTTGAAGACAGTGGGGTCAGATCACAGAATTTTGCATGAGAAATAGATGGGTGGAAGGAAAGTACTGTGTCTCATATTTGGGTATCAGAGAGGTCAAGGCATGCATTTAGGTCTCCCCCAAAGTATGTAAAAATGCATCTAAGGGCCTTCTTTGAAGACTAAGGGAGGAGAAAACTTTCCAAGCTCTGCCTCATTTAACTCTGAGAAAACACCTCCTGATGGATGTGGTCCTGTCTGTTGCATATTCCATTTGGTGTTCATTAATTACTGAGAGCATTAATGATGATCCAGAAACCATTTTGCAAAGCAACGAAGTGGAAGTTTGCTCCTCAGAATATTTAATGCCCTACACATTCATTTTATTCCACCAGTTTCGAACAGGTGGGTCTATTATACTTTTTGCTATTCGTCTCATATGACTGATTCTCACTCTTACGACTTTCACAACTTCATGCTAAGTGACTAAAAAGGTGCTTAATTAAATGTGTGCTTGCTAATTAGAGAATTTTCACAAGCAAGTGCAGATGGAGCAAATGTAATTGAATGAAGAAACAGAGCAAACCAGTGAGCTTTTATACAGTTGTGGATTGTATGAGCAAGATGTCAGGAGAGGATCTTGGTGGAAGTCTAACAAGGGAAGTTTTATTTGCCTCTCCCCACGTTCACCTGTTTTGAACTCTTCACTTTCACGTTCAGCTCAAGGAGGGAAAGACAAACATGTATTCCTAATATATGAGGCCAACAGTAGGGAGATCATATGTCCCAGTTAGCTTGGGACAATCTTAGTTAACATCTTATAGATGAGGCTATATTGTGTTCACCCATAACACCTTGGCGTCACATTCAAGTTCATGTCCAAGGTGTCCAAGTGCAAGCGCCGGGGCCACTCCTCTATAAGGGCTGTCTCTTGGCTCAAATGAAAGAGAGGATGGCCCAAGTGTATAGTTGTTTATGCTTCTGAGATTGAACCTCAGACAATGGAAGATGAAGAATAAACAGCTCAGTTTCCTTTTTTCCTTGGTGTCTAACTCTGAGGTATATTCTCGAGTGGTTTTCAGAGCTTCTCAGTGGGATCCAGCCCAGGTGACCATAGTGGTACTTGGCTTGATGTGAGGCTTCCCTCCTGTCCTTGTCTTAGTTCCTGCATGTCCCACTGCTGCTTCCTGGGGTAACTTCCCACATAAATGGCTTGTTTCCAAATTTTTGTCTCCTATTCTGCATCTGGGGGAAGATACCCTGAGACATGTTGTCCTTGGGTAATTTTAAAAAGAGGCTTCTTTGTCTCTTAAAAGTTTCTCAGTGTGTATGTGTATAGATAGATAGATAGGTAGATAGACAGTCAGTCATCTTTGTCATTATATATCAAGATACATCATTGTTGGAATCAACTGCAGAAAATACTACCATTGTTATTTCAAGATTTAGTTTTGAGCCAATAGTCCTAAACAATATTTCTCTTCCTCCTATTCCAGGAGACAGATAACTGGAGTATTCTAGTCATTCTAGACAACTCGAGGGCATTCAACTCATTCTTCTTCTGTGTTTCCACAATATTTTATTCATATATCGCTCACAGAACTTAGCATGTTAAACTACAGTGACAGTTTACATGTCTGTCTCTTCCATTTGATTGTAAGCTCCTCCAGACCTAAGGACATTGGTTCATTTCTCTTTCAGTTTCCAGAGTATAACAGGACCTGACATGTTTAAGTGATATTCATGCAGTGAGTGAATGAAGGAGTGAACTGCATGCATGAATTCTTAGGTCTACTCTCTTTGGAAATTAGGTCTGGATTTCTAGATGAGGGAAAGGGCATTCACTGGACAGTGAAGTCTCATGTTCCTGTCATAATCCAGCTACTTTGACAGGAAAGAAGTTATATAAAAAACTATGGCTCATATATTGTATAATAGCGAACTTTTTCTCTTAGTCTTAACTCATTAGGTCATGGATTAGTGCTTGAAGGAAGAGCAGCCTCCAAAATATACCGAGGCAAAATTCCACCGTGTAGGGTTGCTCTCTCGTGTAGTGGCCAAGGAGTCTATCAGCTTCACTCTTGTGGAAATAAATTCTTAGGTGCAGAGAGAAGGCAATACATATGCCTATCATGTGATTCCTGAAGAATTCTGAAACATTTCTGTAGTTTTCCATAAGACCAGCCATATAATCCCAATCTTAGAAATACTCAAAGCCTAAAAAATTATCTTGATGAAACACTGAAGTTCTCTGCCATCCTATATTTCTGAGTATGTCAGAAACAGCTATGTTACCAAATGCAACATGTTTTTCCCTCCTGCTTTCAACCTTAAAGAATCAAAGAAATTCAGATACAGGAGTGGATAAATGCAGTGAGTCTAAAGTGAGATATCATCGTGTAAAAATAACTTAAGAACAGGGGCAGAAAGAAAATGCTCTGAAATATGTTCTCTCAACCTCCTTGCTTTTTGATTTGACATCTGAGTGATATGACTCAGGTGTCAGTTTGTGTCTCCTGTTGGTAGGTGCCTTGGTGCACTTGCTTTGTGGATTGATGACTGCTATTCCTAGTCTGCTCTGGGAATATGCTATAGACTCCAGGATGCAGAACACCTCTCAAACTTAGGATAGGGTAACTGAGACAAGGCAGCCACCAGGCAGCAGATTTCCATCCAGGGGCAGGTGACCAGATCTGCAGCTCTCTCCCAGGATGTGCAGAGTGATACTCCTCCAGGACTACTTGTGGCTTAATGCATCTGGGATACAACTTTGTTACCACAACATAGCGGAAGTTTGTTTTCTATGTCTGTGAGTCTGCTTCTATTTTGTAAGTAAGTTTATTTGTGTCATTTTTTAGATTCCACATATAAGTGATTTCATATGGTGTTGGGCTTTCTCTTTCTGACATACCTGGCATTAGGAAAGAGGGTAGGAATAAGTCAGGAGTTTGGGATTTGCAAATACTATTATATATAAAACAGATAAACAATAAGGTCCTGCTGTATGCACAGGGAACTATATTCAATATCTTGTAAAACCCTATATTGAAAAAGAATATGAAAAGGAGTACATATGTATAACCGAAGTGCTCTGCTGTACACTAGAAACTAACACAACACTGTAAATAAAGTATACTTCAATTTAAAAAAAAGCAGAATTTGTCCTATTTTGAAACTCAAATTTCTCAGATGTGAAGTGACCCCACAAGCCAAACTTTGCCATGGTAAAGAGGAAAAAAATAACGACATCAAATGCTAACGGCAACAAACAACCTAATTATGTAAAGCATTCTAAAAAGTTTTCAAATCGTTTGTCTCTGTTATAGTATCATACTCGTGATACAATAAATCTACTGAGTGGGAAGGAAAAAGGGAGCCCTGAGACCCAGGAAGGTGAGCCGCTCAGCTAGTTACTGACTAAGTCGGCACACGAGCTCTTTACTATCTCAGTGTCCTCCCTGCACATCAGCAGGCATGCCCACGGTCAGTCTCTCCTCCTCCCTCTAGAGAACCACACTTCCTTAGCCTGCTTTCCTCAGGATACAGGCATGGGCACATGTTCCAAGTCTGGCCAACTATTATGTATTTCTAACTGAACAAGTGATGGGTCTAAGAAATAGACATTTCTTTTGTTTGTTTGTTTTTGGACTTCTTCTGATTGCTTTTTATTTTTTTCTATGGAGATGCTGAAAAAATGAAGCTATCTTTACACTGGTCTTAATAAACTGGTGTATGAACCTGGGCATGAGCTGTTGGAATGTGTCTTCCATCCATTTAGAAGAATATCTTCAAAGTGAGGGTTAAAAACAAACAAACAAAAACCCAGAAATGGGATTTGAATCCCAGGGTTATTCTGTGAGGTGAGGACTTGGTTCTCACAGCTCTTCAGGTCCTGGTATTCTTTCAAGCTTCCTAAACCAATGAATGCTTCCTATTCTATCCGTTTGTTGAAGCTGCTTTGGATTGAGTCTCCCTTGCAATATCTGACCTATTAAAATGTAAATAAGGTGAAATGATAAATCATCTTTCAGTCAGAAAACAAAGTGACTCAACCACATGTGAGATCACGAAGCTTAAAAACGGGGATTAGAAGAGTGAGGCTGACTAGGGGACGAAGAAGGCGGCGCTGCTGGCGTGTTGTCAGGGTTCTGTGTCAAAGGAGAGAGTCTGAGGAAGTGTGGGATGGGTAGAGAAAGACAGAGCAGAGGAAGATGACGCTGGAGTGGAACATGAGAAATGTGTCAGCAGCGAAGATCTGGGGACAGAGCACAGGTCAAGAAACAGTCTAACGCACAAACAGGGTCGGCTTGCCCAGTGCACCCAGTGAACCAGCTGATGTCTTGCGGGTGATGCCAGTCCACACGCTCCCAGTAACTAAGGACTCTGCCTCTTGAGCTTATACTCCTGAAAGTTGTTCTCCATCAACCAGCCTCAGTGACCCGATGCAACCCTTGGTTTCCTAGCAAAATGATTCTTTTTGGACAGAGGTACCAACCAGTCTTAATGCTGCAGTCATGGGTGAAAATCCAGAGCCTGCTGAAGCCTGCTTTCTCAAGGAAGCACTGGGCTTATGTAAATCCTATTTAAGGAGCCAAGAAATTAAAGACCCTGAGAAAAATTAGGATTATCCTATTTTGTGCTCATTTAAGCATTCATGAAATCTCGGAAGTTGCTGAAGGATCATTGTCTCTGAAGCAGAACTCTTACCAAATCAGGTTTGTTTTGCCTGACACACAGCATGCCAAAACACTGAGACACTGAGGGTTGCAGGAAAGGGAGGGTTTATTCGCAAAGCAGCCAAGCAAGGAGGCAGGAGAACAAGTTTCAGATCTGCCTCCCTGGAGGCAAGGGGCTCGGTGAATTTATGGAATAAAGAATAAGGAAGCAAGGCAGTCTGAGGTGTGGAGAGCATGGGGAAAGGTGATTGGAAAAAGGTGTAACAACTGTCATTCTGCGCTGGCTACAGGCCTCTGCACATTCAAAAGGACACTGAGGCACCACTGGCCCATGCCCAGTTGAAGGGTCAGTGGTCCTATCCAGTCTTAACCAGCTCAGCTCAAACTAGACACAGCTATTTAGTATCTCTTCCCCTTCTTATAAGGACACTAGTCTTGTTGGATCAGTATCCCCTCCTTACAACCTCATTTAAACTTGATTACCTCCTTAAAGGCTCCATGCCCAAATACAGTCACATCGGGGCTTGGGCCTTCAATATGTGAATTTTGGGAACACAGTTTGGCAATGGTAAGATTATAGAGTAAGAACAATAATGGAAAGACACAAGTATGCTAGGATCATGATTGTGCCATGATCGTGTGTTAGAGAAAAGTAAAGAACTCAAGATATGTTGGGAGGTAGAAGCATTCGACTTGTAGATGGTTTGAAATGTAGGAGCTGATGGCACTACTTAGGTAGGAACACCATGGAGAAGACAGATTTGGAGGGAGGCAAGTGAACAGTGTTGGAATTGTCATACTTAAGAAATCTGTGAGCCACTAAATTGGAGATGTTTGATAGTTGAAGATAAGGGTCCGGAACTCAGAAGAGAGACTTGGAGACAAGTTACAAGTTTGGGAGTCACTGGCATATATACTGTCACTGATGATGCTGTAATGAAGGAAGTAACACCAAAAGGAAAGCCCCTGCACAGAAACATTTAATAGCCAGGGAGAGAAACACTGCATCTGAAAAATGAATTAAGAAAGAGACAGAGGGGCAAGAAAAAAACCAGAAAAGCATATCGCTAGAGGTGGAGAGAGTTTTTAAAAGGAGCGTGTGTCTGTGTTGGAGTCCCCAAGATCATCCCCAGGTTGAATAATTCTCTAGAAAGACTCACAGGACTCAGCACATAGTTGTACTCACGGCTATGATGTATTACAGTAAAGGACACAAAGCAAAACCAGCCAAGGGAAAAGGCACATGAATGAAATTCAAAGGGAGCTAGGCACAAGCTCCCAAGTGTTCTATCCCAGGGGCAGTCACATAGGACATGCTTTATTCCGCAAGCAGATTTGACAATACATGTGATATGTTGCCATCCAGGGAAGCTCGTTAGAGACTCCGTGGCCAGCATTTTTTATTGGAAGCTCGTCAGGTAGGCACCCTCTGCCTGGCACATAAAATTCCAGACTCCCTGAAGGAAAGCAGGCGTTCAGTGTAAATCCTGTTGTTTGCACAGATAGTTTAGGTACAGGCAGCCACTCTTTCCAGTTCTGGGAATGGTGGGAACCCGCCAGAAATCCAAGTTCCCAGGTGCTTCCCAAGGGCCAACCTTGCAAGCAGGCCTTACTAAGGATAAGCAATCAGACCTGCTAAGTTAACTTTTCTGCACAGTACTGAAGGGTAAGATGTTGTTTATGAGGGTTAACGCTAAAGGGAGCTGAAGAGCCTGATTAAATTACGTGACAAGGATGTCATTGGTGACACTGTAAAGCAGTCTCTGCCTAGGGCAGGGTAAGCTAGTTCGCCATGGTTTGAGGCATAAGCAAGAGTTAAATAATTGAAAATAGTGTAGAGAACTCTTTCAAGAGGACTTGGCTTTGAAGGGGACCACAGAGAGTGCAGTAGCTAGAAATGAAAAGTGGGGGGTGTTTGTTGTAAACAAGGAAGTCTGGAGCATTTGCAAAGCTAGTATGCACAAGCTGGTAGAGAAAGAGAGGTTACAGGTACCGAAAAGAAAGAAGTAATCAAAAGAGTGAGAGTCCTGGGGAGGCACTGGAGTACCAGGCAGAAGACTGGCCTTAGACGGGAGGAGGGACTCTGCTTTCATTTGGACAAGAGGCAAAGTAGATGAGGTGGGTTTAGGGGCAGGGAGACGACTTTTTCATAACAAGGAGTTGAAATAGTTTGCTTTCTGTTAGCATTTGTTTACTCACAGAAAGAGATGACCAGATTTTCTGCCGTGAGTCCAACAGAGGTAAATGCTGGAAGATGAAAGAAAATGGGACAGGGTCAAGTAGAGGGATGCAGGAGAAGTGACGGCCTGATTCACACTGGTGACCATAATTTGTAACTGCAATGAATTCCCAGAGAAAATCGAGAAGGAAAATGTGTGTAGCGTAGATGGGCTGTGATTAAGCTTAGGAAACCGTATGAACACAATGTGCCACTTAGGAAATGTAACAGATGTGGAGGCAAAACAGCCCTGAAAAGGTTAAGGCGGGCAGTGGGGAGGTAAATTTAAAGGATTTATTCTGACTTGGCTTTCTTGTCTTTTGTCTCAGAAAAAGGCGATGGATCTAAAAGTTCAATTCTGTCCAACTAATATTTATTGAGCACATGTTATATGCCACCTGGTCTGGATGGTAGAGATGGGGTCTTAGAGGAGGATTATTTTGCATAATAAAACAATCAGCAGTTTCATTTACCATAGCATAAAACGAGATAATTAAATCAAAAGTAGAAGTGGTAGCATTGATTATCTGCTCTCCCATAGGGAACTCAACGCTCTACATTATTTGGAAGTAGAATGATGTTTTCCTAGAGTTCCCTTGTGATTGTATATAAAACACTCTGGCTTTATATTATTCAGATTGTATTTCTAACTTCTCATATTTCTTTATAATGCATCTTACTAATTAGTTATTTCCTTACTCTATAGCCATTCAAGTTTTATTTGCTGGGCTTGTTACAGATAGTGCACATTATAGAAGCAATGCTAGGAGTTGGCTATTTCCTCTGTTTTAATAACGCTGGGCTTTAATGAGGTTTCTGGCTGATACATATCCCAGAATTTAGAAGACAAATCAAACTCTCGTTTGAACATGAGGATCTAGACTTTGTTAAAAATGCCACAATACTTTGGCAGTCTGGAGTGACAAGAGAACAGAAAGGTATTTTTAACATTCATTTTATGGTGATGTTATTCTTGAATATGTAGATATATTCCGATGAAAGCATTTCCATTTTAAACTTAGGGGAAGTCTTAAGTGTAGAAATAAATTGAGAAAATAGTAAAGCATTTCATTTGTAATTCTTATTCAATCTCAGCAACCCCCCAAAAAGAGAAATATTCTCAAATCAGATGTGCCAAAATTCATGCGGAAGAAATAAACACATCTGCAATGACACTGTGTTTATCCATTTAGCTGACATCCCGAGAAGCAGACTGTCACAGATCTATCGCGTTGTATTTAATAAATATGTTCCGAAACATTTTAATGCAACACTGTTTAGGGCCACTGTATACCAAGAACAGTGCTAACGTCTATGGAAGAAACAAATGAAGCACAGTCTATGCCTCCTGGAATAGAGGGTCTTACCGAGAGAAGATGAAACACATGGCATGTTTGATGAGTGCAAGATGAACTGAGTAAGACCCTGAGTAAGTGGCAGAGAAAGGCTTGAGCAGGGAGGATGCCTCTGGTCTGTAAGATCCAGTTACTATTTCAGGAAGCAGCAGCTCCAGAATCAACTCTGCCACAACTGAGCTATTTCCATCTCTGGTTTAATCCTCATCTGTTCCCTCACATGAAACGGCTGCGATAGGCACACAGGCTACTTAATGTTACCCCCAGACTCTGTTTGGTTTGATGCCTCCTTGATTTGTTCTCGCTACTCCCTCTGCCTAGAAAGCTGTGCCCAATTCTTCACCCTATTCTGACCACCAATTTCTAGCCATTCAAAAGCAACTCGAACATAGCTTACTCTGGGATGCTTCTCAGATCCACTTGGCTGGATTAAGAAACCCCCATGTGTTGTTAAAATATCTTCATTCACCTTGTCCTAGAAGTTACCACAATGTCCTTAAACTGTCTCCCCATTGATAGTCTGCAAGCTCATCAAAGGCACCTTATCCTCGGTAGCCACCTGTATCAACGGGCTGTACCACCAGCCCCTAGAATGATGCCTGGCACATAATGGAGTCTCCAAAAATTATCACATTGTTGAATGAAAGAGGATATTTGATAAGAAGAATATTCTAGTTAAATGGGACATCAACTTGTCAATTACTTTCAGAAAAAATGAACAAAGACATGATAATCAAAAGCAGTATGATTTCCTTTAGGGCCTGCGAGGAGATAAATCTTATTATAATAAAGAAATAAAACTAGATTCTATGCAAAAACTAGGATGGTGCAAGTAAATTTTGAAAAAGCTATATACAACGTAATTTTATGGATGTGTAGCTACTATCTGCTAATCATTCCTGAAATCACTAACTCATTTACTCCTCAAATAAATGTGCCATGTAAGTATTATGATAACTTATAGGTACTTTCTACTTTAAAACTGTCTAAATCCTATCATGTTTGAACTAATTTGATCAATATTTTTATTACAAAATAATAGTACACGTAACGGTATAAAATGCAATGAAAAAAGCCAAGATATGATTGTCATTCTCAGTTACTTCACAGTTAATTGCTTTAAAGTCTTTGCATTTTTGGATTTCTAGTGGTTAATAATATTTTAATAATATGGATATGAGTCCATTGCTTGATTTGCCATCTTCAGATAGTTATCTTTTATTCAGCTAGTGGAGACTAAAAATTCAGTTCACTTATTCTACCATCCACCAAGTCTTTCCCTGTATTCTAAATTTTGAGAGAGATTATTTTAGTTCTTCTACAGATTTCCTTAAAATGTAAATAAAATATCTGGGCCAATGTATTTGTTCCATTAACTTTAAACCTAAAAAACAGAAGAAATCCATACCCCCCACACCAAGCTACACCTTCCAAACTCTCTACATCTTCTCTATACCCTCTTTCCTTCTGTACCATTATTGGAATTTCAAAGCTTATGAAATTTACTTTATAGTATAAAACCATAATTCAGAAACCACAGTTTGAGATTCTAAAAATTTGAATCCCAATAAACAGTACTAATATTTTGATTATCTAAATACTCCTCCTTTTAGAGCCAAGTAGGGTGCTTGAACCCACAGAAAGAAATATAATTCAACGTCATGTCAAGTATGCTGATGAAAACAGAATGTTCCTAGCATTTGTCAAAATAATTATCTTCTAACTTTTTCCATTAGTTGTTCAAAGCATGCCACATTTTGCTTTGCTGTATATTTCAAGCATGACCTTCGTGCATAGCTCTTTGTTTGTCTGATGGTTTGCAATCACGTCTATTTTCTTGATTAAAAGAAATCATGCTTTCTTTGTAGCAGTGAAAACTTCTAGCTTTCAGGTAATAATATTTGATGAATAAGGCCACTTTCGTATGTTCTGTCAGTCATCTTTGTGCTCCCTTTCCTTCTCCCGAAACTGCCAGGCCCCATTTTGGTCCCCTTCCCTACATCATCGCCTGAAAGTTCTCTCCAGTCTGCAGGCTGGACAATCACAGGACCCATATTGTTTATATCTTCTCTCTGGAGGTTCACTGTTCCACACTCGCCGTTGTTCAGAATCTGAAAACTACTGCTTCACACATTTTGTGACACGTATTTTAAGACAGGAGAGTGTTTTAGCTCTGTACCATAAATTGGATGACTTCAAAAACAGACATTCATTTCTCATAGTTCCGAAGGATGGGTAGTTAACATCAAGGGGCCGACAGATTTGGTTCTTGATGAGGACTCTCTTCCTGGCTCGCAGACAGCTGCCTCCTGGCTTTGTTCTCATACGGTGGGGAGAGAGAGAGAGCGAGCAAGCTCTGGCCACTCTTCCTCTTCCTATAAGGCCAAACCACACTGACTTCTGCTCAGTCTTCGGCTCACAGTGCTACCCCCTCCCCGTTCTGCATGTCTGGGCTTTAGCCTACTCACAGAAATGAGCCCAAGCCAGTACGCTCCCAATCAGCATCTACCCTTGCCTTCACATGACAGGAGAACTGGAAGAATGCCTTCTGCTGACGCAGGTGGTTGCCGGTCATGAGACCCGCCCCGGGGGAGTAAAAGCCCCTGGTTCCCGTTGGTATAAACATGCCTCTCCCTTAGTAGTTGGATTACATCTTTAGCTTTGGCCCCTTTAAATCTCCTGATACTCCTTTCGGTGGTGCAGATTACAGCTGCGGATGCTGCCAGA